>NW_028277172.1:21938333-23384166 GCF_051122295.1 Plectrocnemia conspersa
GAGTATCATCAAGGAAACGCTCGCTTGTCGATAATGACAGGCATCGACGTGTGCGGGGTCTTTGATGAAGGCGTTAACGGCGATATGGCGATGATTCATCTGACCGATGGTTGTCGACATTGACTATGGACACTCCTATCCATCCTGCCCACCCAGGACACGAACGAGCCAGAAAGGGCGGTCTTCCGACGACCTGTCAAGGGCCCCTGTGACGACCGCCAATTTGCGAAAGTTCCGACACTATAATTTCGCGGGGAAATTCGACGACCCCTCGCGTTTCTTTAAAAAATAAAGAATAATAGATAGGATCGCGATAATTTTAGTGGGAGTCGCAAAACAGTAGGGGGTGTGTTTACCGGTAAATAGTAATTGTCGATAATGGCGAGCGATGAAACATTTATGAATTAATATCATAGGGCTTTGAAAGAAAATTATAGTTTGCGAAAGTAACATGCGTATTTCAATACCATAATATAATATTAGATGAACCGAATACGTGCATATTTAAAACATTCATTATTTTCTCAAATGGATAGATATCTAAGTATGTATACATGCGTCATTGTTAGTCTCCTAGCATGGTACCGTCTCTTTAATAAGATTTTTTTTGTACATATTGTAATATTATACACCTGCCTTTTGTAGTTGTTATTTTTTTAATAATATTTTAACGCTCATACAAATTAGACGGTCTTTGTTCGACCACAATCGACCCGAACGTATTTTGTTACATGCGACCACACTGGGTCAAGACCTTCAAAAATTGACATACAACCTCTCAAATCGTGAATAATCACCATCGACGACGTATGTTAATCGTCGATAAATAAAAATCGTGTAAGTCCACATTGCCCACGAGCAATTATCTTGATTGATACAATCGTTTTATCTGCGGTAAAAATTAATATTCTAGAATTCGTGTTGCCGCGTCGTACCTAAATCACTCGCGTCTAATTTAATGGCGCTCAGAGTTATTTGTCTCTTATTCAAATTAATTACTTAATCCTCTCGGTTCGATACGTGAAACGTGTGTTTGTAGTTGATCCGGTATCGTGTTTTTATAAATTTATAGTCCACGATATCGATCGAAGACATTAGTTGCAGTTGGAGGCCGTACGTTCTATAATATGCAACTATTTGCTTAAACTCTATGTTATATATCTTTTATTTATACACACGACTGTGCCTAATGATGGTGTATTGATTTTTTCCATTCTCGACGCCTTCGCGGTAACGTCTTTTCTGTATGCATTATTAAATATATATAGAAAGAACGAGGCACACCATGACAAGAGTGACGTTTCAATACGAGTGCACAATTAACGTGCGCGGCTCACTTGTTAGCCGTCGATACTCAAAAAGATAATATTGTGTAGTACGAGCGTGGGGACTTATATCGTTGTGCTCAAACTTTTCATATTTAATTAAATTTTATTGTATTGTAAATTAAGCGATTGACTCTAACGTACAATAATAATTTTTAAGCCGTTCGTGATTTTTTTTTTAATTATATAAATGAGATAGTAGAGGTACAGCAAAAATACAATTTGTATTTTTTCTAGCACATCATGATATAAATACTATCAACTGCAATTTATTCGACCATAAAACAACATCAGTCAAAATGATCAGATTTACATAAAATTTTAAGGAAATAAATATAATTTTTTTAGTCAAGCTAAATGGCGCTTTTAAAAAGCATAGTGTAATATTTACAGTAAAAAATATAAATGCCGTAGTTTTAATTAGTTTGACTTGAAGCTTTTCTGAGGCACAGTTTGATTCGCCTCTCGTTATAAAATGGCGGTTATTTAAAAAATTAAAAACTTAGGTAAAATATCTTATAAAAATTACAAAAATATATATGCGTAGTTATTTGACTTTTACTAGTAAATATCTAGGCTAGGTTTTTTTATATAGTTTAATTCGCTAACTTGTTCCAAAATATCAGTTATTAAAAAAGCTGTTAAATTATCTTAGATAAACAGTACAAAAACATATTTGAGATCTTACAATAATTTATACCTGCCGTGTTTTAATTAGTTTGACTTAAAATTTGCTCTTGTAAATATTTTATATCCAGTTTGATTCGCTCTCTTCTTCCAAAATTGCGGTCGGTTTAAAAAAATTAAAACTATTGTAGCGTGTTAAAATATATTTTTTTAGGAAATGTTATAGTTTTTTCTATAAAAATTGCTCTTGTGAATACCTAGACTTTTGTCCATTATCTTGCTTAAAAATGTCGGATACTAAAAAACATAATTTCGTTAAAAATGCTAGAAAAAGTAAAATTGGAAAAAAATGCTATTTAATATCTCGGCTGAGTTTTTTAGATTGCCTAATTTGTCATTTTGTTTGAAAATGGCGTATAGTAAAAATAAAATTCATTAAAAAATCTGTGACAAAAAATACATATGTGATAAATAGGTTTTGTAGACTCGAAAATATCTTCGCTTAGTAAGCCAGTGCTTAAATTGAAACTGCTTATAAAATACAAAATAGTATATAATATCTGTTTACATACCAAAATCTCCCTAAATTTTACGGCCAGTGCCATAAGCTCATAAGCCATATAAAATATAAATTCGGCTTTAATAAATAAAAAGTAAAATAAAAGTAGAAGTATGTTTAAAGTTGCAAATCTTAGTTAGCTTAAGCTCTCATATAAACTAACCTATTTTTTTAAGCTAGTCTGATTTAAAAAATCGCGAATAAAAAATAAATATAATATCAATTTACACGCAGATTAAATGCCGAAAAAATACAATTTAAAGTAAAAATTTAAAACATATTCTAACCTAACTTTGTAAATATATAGTATATATTGTCTAACTTTGATTTTAAAATAGCGATTATTAAAACATACAGATTTGCAGGAGATTGACATTTTTTTATAGAAACATAAGCATCTCGGTTTTAATAAAACACTATACAATATTTAACATATAACGTAACCTAACATTGTAAATATAAAAAGTCCATTAGCCAGTCTCATTTCCAAAATGGCAACTATTCAAAAACATTTAAAATTGTAATAAAATTAATTAAGAGTGAAAACCTAAGTATTCCATTTTTTTACTCACAGGAATTTAACTGATTGTTGTAATGAGTGCCGGAAAAATGACAATTTTAGGTAAAAATTTAAAACCTAACCTAACTTTTTAAATATATATTGTCCACAATCGTTAGCTATTTTTATATCAAAAAAAATCATATAAAAAGCTCAAAGAGAAATTATTATTTAGTAAACAAATTACAGATTTAAATATAAATAAAAATATTTTATTTTTTATTTTACAAAAAATAATAATACTATTTTAGAGCTTAAAAGTTCAGTTTTTAATAATTATATACAGGCGGCCCTCTAGTTTCGCACATAATTGGTTCCTGAAAATGTGTGCGAATGTTGAATGTACGAAAGTCGAGGGAAGTAAAAAAAATTGAAATTGTGTGTATTTTAAAATATTTATTTACCAAGTAAATATACAATAGAATGTTTAAGAGACACGTTTAAGTGGAGTTTGCAGGTGTTTTCTTCGGAAAGTTATCAAGAATTAACTGTTTTTCACTATTCTTTTTCTTTTCTTCGTATAGTATTTTATAACATGCTATGTTTTTATTGATCGCCTCACGCACTTGAGATATGCGTTCTCTATTGGGATCACAATCTTCCATAATATTTAAAAATTTGTCAAGGTGCGTGAAGGCTTCATTCATATTTTTCATTGTTAAAGAGTTTTCCAAAATAAACCTGTCTCATCTACATTAAATATTTGGCTAGAGGAATATTCTACATCTTCAATAATTTTAGATAATTAGGAAATAAATTCTTTTGCAGCATCTTTATCCGCATCAGCCGATTCTCCAGTAAATTTAATATTATGAAAAGAATACCTCATATTAAAATTGTAAAACCAACCGTTACTTGTTGAAGAACCGTGTTAAAATATTTGTTTAATCTATCCTTCCAATCTTTGTGCAAACTAAGAGCTTTTGCTTGAATAATTGAAATACTCAAAGGGACGTATTTTTGATGTTGGTTATCGATCTACGATGACTAAGATTTTCCATTTCATCCATGTTTTTTTTTTTTGCTGTGTTTTTTTGGAAACATATCATTAAAGATTATGGAAATATATCTTTATTTTCCACAATTTTGAACGTATTCTTTAATTATATTTTTATTTTGCAAAATTAAACATATCGTAGACCTGTTTGTATCTTACGAACGTCCGATTGAAGCAAAAGATTCACCGCTATCAGAACGTTTTTTAAAAAAAAAATTGTTTTTTTTTCTAAATGTGCGAAATAGCGAATTGTGCGAAAGCCGAACGTTCGAAAGTCGAGGGCCGCCTGTATGTATTAATGTATCGATACATATTATAACTGATCATAAAAAATGCAATTATGCGTATTTTTAAATATTTTTTCAATAAAAAGAACAGGAGTTTTAACTTATTTTGTGCTACTATTATTAAATACATGTTACAATAATCGATTGTTATTGTAATAGTTATATTATATTAGTGTCACAGTTATGCTCATTACAGTAATTTTTAATTGATGCATCTGATGCAGAACATTTATTAATTGAGCTTTAGTTCGTAATAATCACACATTTTTGACTAAATATTGAGAAGCTCTCTGTGCACCATAGGCATACCCCGAAATGTAAATACGCCAGTGGTATTTGTACGTATAGACGACGTCCCGGGCATAGAGGCACAATGGCATTAACTTATTATTCAACAATGCGTGAAATGCGCTGACAAACGATGACAGTGCACTGATCTCGCGATGCGTTATGTCAGGAATGCGGTTTATCCGTCCGACATGCAAAGACTCAGCATCCATCTCCTGGCCGCTCTTTTTTATTAAATGTTCTCTTCCCATCTGGATGAACCCTTTTCAGCTACGAAACGAGAAAAACACGCGACTCGATTGCATATTTCGCGGCTCGAGAGCTAATGCAAGCGGACACCTTGTTTGGATTATTTCTGATATGTTTATCGGCGCAGAGGATCTGCGTGGAAATTATTATATGAATGAAATCATTTTTTTATTATTAATAAATCTTTTTTTATTGACTATATTGATTCAAAGCACTCATATAAATAACTGTAATATATTATTATTTTATAATATTACAAATATATGGACTGTACCTATATATAAAAAGCAATATTTCAGATGGCTCTTTAAAAATTCAGCAGCGTAATTCCACCGCCATGCTCTCGCTTCGTAAAGGTCAAAATTTTAATATTAAAACATTTTTACGTTCAAAAACAAATATTTTTAATAGTAAAATAATATTAGTATATATGTATATATGTGTGTGTGTGTATAAGAATTTCTTCGAGACCTTGCTGCATTGACGGTGGTGGTACTCTTGCGTATCCCATTTATAACAGTTGGTAAATGGACCATATTCGCCATTCATTTCAGCTCTAAATCAAATGCGGCTTTTCCATTAGCCAGCCTCGAGACGGATCTGGCGGAGAAAGAGAGGCGATTGGTTAGAGCGAGACGGAAACATTGCATTATACACCACACGACGACTATTCATTACAATATCAATTCAATGGCAACATTGCTCGAATCAAAAGAGCCGATACATTCAATCACGCGATTCCGCCGTGCGCTTTTGCTGAAATCTCAATAGTGGCACTCTACCATTCAAGGCAATGCGATAACGTACATACGTTATAATTCTATAATATATAACGCGTGTGTAATATCACATAATGGCGAAACGTTCCAAATGAATCAGACGTTTATAATTTTAGCACAAATGACGTAGTATGTTATAGATAGAGAAAATGGTAGACTTATCATATACTATATTATTTTAATTTAAATGAGCATTGATTTACTAAATATTATTTAAGCTTATTAGCTCTGTAAAAAATCATTTTTTATATGTATGTTTTCAATCTGATTCAATCCCGATTATATTTATGACGGTATGAATATAGTACATTTTCTATACTTCTTTAAAGTCTCGTCTCAAACCACCTTGCTTAGTAGCTTTCTCGTATGTTTCGGCTTTCAATCTCAACCGATAGAGCTCAAATCCGTCGAAATTGGCCATTGTTGCAATCCGCGCCGCTGCACCGCCATTGCAAAAGTCAGATTTTCCATTGCGGCATGTCGGCAATCAATCTTCGAATTAAATTTGCGGTTCAAACCCATCGCTGTCGCTTTTCTCTTATCGGGAACGGGAGCAGAATACGGGCCGGGGCTTATCGGACGAAATATTCTCGTCACATAAACTTGTCGGTCTGGATCTCTACTAGGAGTGGCGCGAGATTATCCCGTGTTGGCTTTTGTGACTTACAACCGCAAAATATAACACACGCACATACATACATATACCAGAAGAGGCCGTAAAGCTAGAGAGCGCGCTGAATGCTCATGAGCGAAATTTTATTTATTTATTTATTATTCTGTGTAGTATATTTTTTTAATTTTCGCTCTCAAAAAATAATATGATTTGGAGAGCTAGCGACTGCGCCTCGCCTTGAGAAATGACGGAGAACTGTTCTGCGGCGATAACTTTTGACGTGACGCGTCACGGCTCGGCAGGGGGTTGCTTTTTGAGGGTGGCTGAAAAAGGGGTTGATTAATACCGTGGCCTGCGCAAAAATATACTTGTTAAAAGCTCTTTGCCGCTTGATAGTTACGGTGTTGATGAGCGTATCATGAACTACTTTTAAATCAACATGTTTTTAAGTATTCATATAAGAGTTCTTTTAACGATAATTTGATACTTTTAATAACATTTAAAAATGTTATATTTTTATTTCATTTTTTATTACAAATTTCAATATCATGACTTGACAGTTTTTTTCTTACAAATCTAACATTATTATGTTTTATTTCATGTATATTTTTTATGGCTCAATTTTATATTATGTTTAAGGCACAATAGTTATTTTAAGAAATAGTAAAAAAATAGTTAATCTTCTGAAATATATTAAAAATCCATTCATATTAGATTATTTTTCCAGTTTATTATTTTTTTCCATTATCAATTATTTATATCGCTTACTATGAATATTAGAAAACGAAATAGTCAATGAATGATAAATTAAATTCCGAAGTGCAAATCCCATATAAGTATAAACTTTAGTATTTTAAAATTTGTATCGTGTCTGGAAGATCAAAATTAGTAATTATTAATATAATATATTTCCGACCGATCATTACAGATTATAAAAACAGTAAAAAAGTAATCAAATTTTTATATTCTGAAATATATGAAATTTCCGTTGACCATACATTATAGTTCTTGTTGTTTTTTATTATTATATCATTCATTTTTATCTTCCACTAATTTTTATGAATATTAGAAAATGAAAAAATCGACGAATTATAAATAAAAGAACGAGGTTCAAAACCCGTTTTCTCAATGTTTTTTTTTTAATTTCTCTTATGTCTAAAGGATCAAAATTAGTAAATATAATTAAATTATATATCTGAGTAATACCGAATCCCATATTTATTTCATGGTTTGTTACAAATCTGCCATTATTATATTTATGCCAAGTATATTTTTAATGATTTAATTTTATATTATATTTACAGCACAATAAGATCCAATTATTTAAAAAAAAAAAACAGTAAAATATTAGTCTAACTTTTATATTCTAAAATATGTTTATTTTTATTAACATTAAAAAATATTTCCTGTTTTTTTAATTATTATATAAGTTGTCGTGAATATTAGGAAACGAAAAAGCCTACAAAAAAATAACGAAAGACTTAGGTTCAAATCATATATAAACTTTAGTATCTTTTAATTTCTATCGTGCCTAAAGATCAAAATTAGTAAATATTATTAAATTATATTTCTGACCGATCAATATTTTTTGTGTTTATTTCATGTTTTTGTTACAAATCTGGCATTATTGTGCTTATGTTTTTTTATATTATATGCATTATTCTCTAAATATTTTAAAAAGTGGGAAAAACTAGTCAAACTTTCATATTCTGAAATATATTTAATTTTCAATTAGACTAGATTAATAATTTTTTTATCTACTAATTATTTATTTTAGTTTTTATGAAAATTAAAAAACGAAAAAGTTTTTTAATTTTATATCCCGTATGAAGTGCTTTTTTAATCTGAAAGATCAATATTAGTTAATATTATTAAAATTTAATTCTGATTGATCATCCTAATCTTATGAATGAATAATTTAAATTAACTTTAGCTAGCTATATTAATAATTTATAATTATTAGAATATATGTCACTGATTTCAGTCTGTGTTTCATTACCTACGCGTGGGTGTTGTAACGCATTGGGCTAACTTATGTTATGTCAAAACTGAAGATATGAAATAAATCACTTGTGAATTGTGAATTTCCTTTGATTGAATTCGATTGTATTTATATCTATTATTATATTATCTATCCATCTGAAATTCAGCTTCAATTGATTTCAATGAAAAATAGTTTCTTATATATATTTAAAATGTTATAAAACAAACATAAGATCTCGGATTAAAATAAAACGTTAAACCCATAAATAAAATATTAAAAGAAATATATTTCACAAAAAATCAAGGATCAATTTAATTGACTATGAATTTTAACATACTTTTCTATCTTTTAAAAATGAGGGTCTCAAAAAATCTATTGTCGGTAAATACCTAAAAATCGTTGATTGTTTTCCAATTATAAAGTTAAGCAATATGAATTTTTACACTATTGAATTCTGAACCAAAAATTACTCTATTTTTAATTGACGTTTAAAAAAACTTTATAGTTTTAAATATTATTTTAATGAAATACATGTTTTTAAATTTTGACTAAACATTTTCGAACATCCTTCACTTTTTTATATATTTATACAAACACACGTACGCAAAATAACACGCACACAAAGGAAGTACAGAGTACAGAATTGCCGCGGGGCAACCGCACTAATTTGAATGTGGGAGACTAGGAGATTACGCACGTAACCTGACAAATATTTACGGTATATTATACATATCTTACACACGTTATTCACCATATCTATATGCACACATTTCCCCCAAACCCCCACAATCATCCATTGTTCTTCATCGACATCGAATAATATTATAAATAAATATTATGCTCGTCTCGGTGTTATTTTTCTCCTATCAATAACTTCGACAAGGTGTACAAAGCCCCCGGGCGGACTTCGCCTCCTTAATTATGCCGAAAAATGGACAGGTAATTTCCATTATCAGGGGAGCGGAACAAAGCGGCGGACGAGCCGAGGCGGAAAAAAAAGTTCGCCCGCGCAAAGGTGGGTAATTTGTTAGACGCGAAAAACTTTGCGATTAATGAAACAATGCCGCGGGCAACACGTCAAGATTTAAACCTGGATCATAATTACTGGTTGGAACCTCACCAACCCCTTTCGTCCCGGGGTGGAAAGTTTCTTCGCGGCAAAGTTGCTCGCCCCCGCTAGCAACATCACTCAGCCCCCGCCGCTCTCTCTTTCTCTCTGTTTTGGATCACGGCGACAGCGGGTTAACTTTTCTTGTGCTCCCGATATCCTAATCGGGATAGCCAACTTAATGAGACAGGAAAAAGTTCATCGCGGTTTTCAGAGCTCAACCCCCACGTTGCCTGATAAGCGTTTTCCGCGAAAACACACATTTTCTCTTGTGGTAATTTCGACTGCTTGCGACTCTTTCTTCACATGAGACATTCATTTTTTGGAGAAAATTACGCAGATTATTTTGAATTGCTAATCTATTTCTCATCTCTTTAAAGAATGTTCTCTATTGTTTCTGAAAACTAATTAAGAACAGACCCTGTTTTTGCCTCTTTAGGTTAGTTAGTATACCAACATACTGTCACCATCATTTTTTGTGTGTAAAATTAATTTCTGAGCATATTTTGAAGCTTCCTCACTGTCTAATTTTTATACTGCTCTCTTATGGTCACTGTAGAGAATATATTTTTTATATCTTCAAGAACGGCTCTCTATTGTTTCTAAAAACTAATGAAGAACAGACACTAAAAACTCCGTGTTGAAAGAATCACCATCACTTTTCATGTACAAAATCAGTTCTGGAGCATGTTTTTGAGCTTGTTTTTTGCCTAACCATTACAATGCCCTCTTCTAGTTATCGTAGAGTATCCATTTCTCATATTTTTAACAATGATTCTTTTTATGATAACTAATGAAAAACAGTCCTCGAAACGTTTCTTTTTCACCATTTCATCATATCAAAGTCTATTTTCGAGTGTTCCAACAGTAGTTTGTGGGTTAATTTCAATCTTTCTTCATAAACAGCGGGTGAAAGTCTTATATGGGACTAATTTTTACTGTTCTCTGACTAACAGCACCTTCGCCAAATCCAATCTTAATATTTTTTGTGACGTGCGCCGCTTTGTGTTTCAGATTGAATACGTAAATCTTAATATATATATAAAATAATTAAAGCTTATGTATTTACAATTGATATAAAAATATATATATACATATATATTTATACTTAAAATAGTTTTATGTCAAATCGAAAAATTATACACATATGTGAAGTTTTAAAACTTTAAATTTAATCTTTTTTAATTTATTATCTATAATTGCTACAATTATTATTAAAATGTGTAGAAAGGTTCGTGAATGTATTTTATGTAAATTAAAAACAAATTAGTACTATTCTGATTGTAATACATATTTATTTGATTGCGTGCGATTACCAATCGTTATGTATGTCAAATATTTTATAGGTTAATTTGTATTAAATCAAATTTTTTTTTAATAAATAATTGAACATGTATATTGTATATACATATCAAATATAAAATTGTCAACAGCCTAAAAGATATATTTTCGCACGAATGAAATTGTGTGATACATACGATTCTAAATCTGTTTCTATCTGTAGGTCATTATATTATAAAATGTAATTTTTAATCTTTTCCCCTAGTTGCCAATCAATCAGCCCCTAATCTGGCTCATCACTCGCTAAACAATCATTAAAACATTTGTGTGATAAACTAACGCGAGCGGCTTTATCCGCGCGCGCTATCTAACCCCCCAGCGCCCGTTTCTGTTTTCTATCCGACCCCCCTACGGTTCAGACCCCACGTCCCCGTCTCTTATTTCACAGCGGTGGCTTGTGTAGCTACCCTCCGCATGGCGGGCCTGTCTACCCACTCCGCGGCAGTAGTAGTACGCTACGGCGAGAGAGATAAGAGAATTGGCCTGTCAAGCCAGGATGATATATTTGACCAACATTTCCATACTGTGTGTTCGCTGTGCGAGCTGGTGTGCCAAAAGCGTATAACCCCAGACTCCACCTCACCCCTCCGCCCACTCTTCTACCCGTTGCCGAACACATTTCATATATATTTTTGTGTGCACCGCTCTGGGAAATTCTCTTTGGCGAAAAATCGCTTCGTCGCCCCCGTTTTCGCCATACGCTCTGATGTAACGGCGACGGATTGGAGAATAATGAAAAATAATTAACGCCCCCAGACTCATTCCCACCAATTGCAATTGTGCTCATATAAACTTGTAAGATATGTATTTTAAATAAAAATAAAAACATCCCTCATGCAACTGTGATTAAAAATATAAGGCAAACCTGAGACTGGATCACGTCTTATTTAAAGTTACAAGAACCATAACTCTTGATTGATTCAACACATCCAGGCAAAATTCAGATAATAATAAGATGTATATTTAGTGTCAGTGTATATATTTTATTTCTCCGTCACAATATTAAAAAAAAACTTAATCTAAATAAGGGTGCTTGTGCTTCACATTGCTCTATATATACCTTCATAGATGATACTATGTGATTATATAAATATAGCAATATGCGGCATTGATTCGATTATGTTTTAGTTCTATCTCTATTACAGTAATTCTTCAATACATCTTTCTTATAATTACATAAACTATAACCTTAAAACAAGTACCAGTATTGCGGAGTGCTCGCGCCAAGTTCAGATTTTAATTAGCGGGCGTAATTCGAAAATGTGTATTTTATTAATTAATTTAGGCCCTCCGGGTAGGTGTGGCAGGGGCTGCTCGCACCGGCAGTATTGTTTTCATATCTCTTTGCCGATGTGAATAATTTTCAAGTTTAATTTTGGAAACTTTGTTTATTTTCTTGCGGGGAGATTATTTCGCGCGTTACCGGCGACCGGTGGAGTGGGTTGGTGGACCAAGAAGCACATACATCTTACCCCAATTTTCCGCGCTGATTCTTTTGTTTTCCAACCCCAGGATAAGTAAAGGGATGTGCCAAAGTTCCATTTATTTACAAACTTACACACGAAGAATTGCAATACCTCTTTTTATTCGCTTGGAACGATTGAAAGCATAAAAATATACCTGAATATTTTTAACACTGATTCAATGTTTATAGCTGTTTTTAATATGCTATACACGTGTTATCTTTATCCTGTCATATTTTTTAAAAATCTAACATCAACATCTATTGAATTTTCTAAATCGAGATGGCAGAATTTGTCAACAATATGCGAGATTGATTCGTAGAAACAAAATTTAAAAAAAGTAGCTTTTATTTACTAATATGTTACAAACATATGTGAATCAATATCAGTTCTCATCATAAGCATTTTTTATTAATCACTTTGATCAACAAAATATTTTTTTATAAAATCGAAACAGTATTATATTTTTCTCATTGTTTATTTAAATAGAGATAGATAAAAATTCTGCTTATTACGTCTATTCAAAAAGTATAATTACTAGCGATTCTGAAACAGATATAATGTGTAGTTTCTTTATTATATTATTATATATTTATTTCAAAATTTTATTTCTATAAAAAATCAGATTATTAATTGCACTTTTTACTGTCATTTCTATATTGCTTTGCAATCTAAAATCAGTAATTGTGCTTCTTACTTATTATATATACAAATATTCATTTAATACACAATTTCTAACTGTAGATATATTTTAAAACTTTCCTAATAATCCTAGTATTCATAATATTTTTTTTCTGCAGTTTCTTCTCTTCTGAATATTAATGATTTATTTACACATTTATTATTTGTATTTTTAACTTTGAAGTTGTATTTGTTACTCACATTTTCATATAATGGTAAATTATCTTTCGTATCATAATCATCGACATACTTATTTTTGTTTTTAATATCTGTAATTGTCTTTTCTGCAGTTTTTCATTTTATGGGTATTTATGATTTATTCATACGTTCATTATTTATATTTTTAACTTTGAAGTTGTACTATTTACATCTTCATATTGTGTTAAATTATCTTTAGTATCAATATTATCGTCATATTCTTAATATCGTTTTTTCTGTAGTTTTTTCTTTTATGAATATAAATATATATGATTTATTCATATATTAAATATTTATATATTTAACTTAGAATTTGTATTTATTATTCTCATCTTCATATTATGTTAAATTATCTTTAGTATTATATAAACAACATCGTCATATTTTTAATTATCATTTCTAATCTGTAATTGTTTTTTTTTGTAGCTTCTTCTTTTCTGTATATTTATGCTTTATTCATATATTAATTATTTTAAGTTATGTTATTACTCACATCTTCATATTATATTAAATTATTTTCACTATTAATACCAAAAGAAAAAGATAAATTTAAATAAAAAAGGTAAAATTCACGCAGATTTGCAAAAACGTGCATTCATCGCTTTTGTTTAAATATATTTTTTTTTTCAAAATAAATTGTAAATTAATTTATATATTTTGTCATCTTGCAAAAAATAAAATAAAACACCAAACATATATTTTTAATTCAATCGAAACTATCACATACACGTGACGCCAATTGGCTTTCGCTGTGTTTACCTTTCGGCACGCCCATGACGCCAATTGGCGTGACCGGTAGGTTAAGTGTTAATAATGAAAAACTTATATTTCCTAGCTCGTTATTTTTATTCGCGTTTATATTATGAGTAAGAATCGAATAAGGTACATCTAAACCGAATTTTGACCAATAGGAGAGCGCAAAAAATAATTATCGCTTCTCAGAAGTCAAAAATCCACGTCAAAAGCAATAAAATCGTGCCGTCGCCGTCGCAGTGGGAACGCTCGTTACCGAGCGTTCCCACTGCAACGGCGCCGGCACGATTTTATTGCTTTTGACGTGAATTTTTGCCTTCTGAGAAGGGATAATTATTTTTGCGCTCTCCTATTGACCAAAATTCGGTTTGAAAATACTTTGATTAGTCTTCTTATATTAGGATTCCATAGTAACATCGAAATGCAGACAAATTATTGAGCAATATGTAAGATGCAATGTCTGTATGTACTTATTCTTTCGCTTATTTTCCCCTGAGAGATAAGTTGGATAAGTTTTTATTTTGGACTAAGATAGTTATAAAACTATAATTAGTTTTAGAACTTGTGTTAGGTTAGGTTTGGGTTTGAACAGCAAATGCACGTTTCGCAACTGTCAAATTAAGCTTCATAGACATTTTAGAGAAGCATATTAGCGCTTATCAGTTAAATTATATTTAATATATTGCTCGTGAGATTAAAATATTTTGGAAAACCTAATATATCGATCGGAATTATTATTATATAATAAAAAAAATATTAATTCCGATTTTCCAGACAGGATAAAAATTTTAAAATGGTAGTGTTCATATGTGATTCAAGCCCAGATCTATAGTGCTGTTAAATTCCATTCCTGCTTTTCAATTTCCTTTTTTTTTTCAAGAAAGAAGACTGCTAAATGCAGTCCATGGTTAAAGCAAAGTTTCTGAATTTATTTAGCTATTTTTTAATATAATACATCAATTATATTCAGAATCAAGATAATGAACTTATTTAAAGCAAAGTAAGATTTGACTGATAAATAATTATATGTAAAAATAATAGGATTTGCTTTTTGTCGTAAAATTCTCAAGAATAAAATCTTCAGAATTCAAATTTACTACCTAAAAAAATATGCCAAATAAAACGAATCTATTAATATAGTAATCTTTTATGTATTTTGAGTTGAACGATAGATAGATAGTAAATACATAGTCACAGTGGTTAGATAAGAATCGAGGAAGATAACATTGAGGTTTACATATCAATGGCATAAGTAAATTGTCTTACTCTATAATTGTCAACTAAACTTGAATGATAAAAAACTGTGTTTTCTTTAAATTTCTGTTGCCTTTTAAATTACTTTTTTATTTTAAACATAGACTTTAAAAAACTACTAAATACATATATAGATACTTTATCGTTTTCAATTGAAAAAACAAACGTTACTTTCACAACACGTTTGATTAATGTTATTTTGGTATTTAGATTAACATAACAGAGTCATAGTTTGTATATGTAAAAATAATGAAAGTAAGATCTGGTTCTATTCATATATCATATATTATAATGTAAAAATAACAATGGGTATAATAAGTAGTTTGTACCATAAATAGTGTATTTTTTCCAATATACTCATCATTGAAGTTAGGTGATAATAATCAAACATATGGAATTTTAGATTGCCTAATTGTGGGGGTAAATTTTATATTTACAAACATATTATATATAATATCTAAATTTTATAAGATAATTCGTTGTAAAAAAATATTTAAAATGATTTATTTAACATTATAATTACATTTTTATGTTTTCTTCTCCTAAATTTCCAAGTTTGCCTCTCGGTCCCCTATACGTGTTAATTTTGAGTTTTATTTAAAACGTCGTAACTCTCTCCCACTCTCCCGAGTCGTATCGCGATAAATATAATTAATCCGGTCTAAGGTAAGCGAAACGCCCGGTTTTTCGAATTGTGCAGGGCTTATTTATTTCGGGATTGTAATGGTATCCGAACCCTCGAAGGCTTAGGGCGCCTAGCTTAGCGCCGCTTTTCGTTTTCGGGCACATGCGTACGTTTAAGACCCGCGAAACGATGATTAATTCTTTTCATATAAACTCGAGCTTATTTAAAAGCGCATAAATTATCGCGCTACACAACAGTGCGGGCCAAAAATTACCGTCAGCGAGACGCCGGACGCTGAAGCCAAAGGGGTCACTTTCGACCCCCGACTGTCCGCGGCGGACGTCCACCATTAAACAATTAAAAATTTGGCACCGGACACTACACAAAAATCCGGCGGCCATTGTTTGAATTGCATTTCTCCGTACGGAATGAATACGTGTTGGCAATATGCACTGCGCCGACACTTTTTTGCTTCCGCAACGCTGATTTTTTTATTCTTTTGCTGAAAAATGCACTTTTTAAATATGACCCGCGAACGTTTTCATTGAATACAATAGCAGTCATTGTATTTTTAACATTTTCATAACATAAATACGACACATGCCTATAGATTTTGTGTGGTACGGAAACTGTGTACGCAAGAAAAGTAATCTCGTAGCCAATTTCTCGTGGTTTATCACGGCGCATTCGGTGAGATCAGATCGAAATTGAAGCGAATAGAGCCTTCGGTAACAAACAAGTTTTTCCGCGGATTAAAGTCCACATAATAGGCCCAGGCCTGGCAAGCATCCATTCCATCTAGGCACAGCATGAAATATGGGTTTTCAGAACACACATTCTATTGTCCTCTATTATTTCGTATCTTTGACAAAAACATCATCCCCTAACTGACGCATGCGTATATAAATCTATGCTATACATACCTATTGTATATGCCAATTCTACATTTTGACCTCTAGTCTCTAATAAAAAAATGTTATCCAAAACATTACACTGTATAACAAGATTTTTTCGTTACGATATATTTATTTTGGTCACATCTTGTAATTTTGACAAAATTCATATTTTTATGATTAATTAAGAAAATATAAGATATTTTTAGTCCTTTTGAATTAACTTTTATTAAGCTTAAGATTGCAATTATATTTTTTTAAATACAATAAAATTTTTGCTATAAAATTGCTTCAAAAGTGGGTTTATAAATAAACTGGATGTTACTTAAAAAAACGATTAAAATTGTATTTTTATATTTTAATATAATAAGCTAAAATACATATTACATATCTAATTCAATTAAAGCTTAGTTTTGAACTTTAAATAAAAATTATGAATTTTTATAGCTTAACAAATGTTAAATTTTTGGTAACATTTCGTTACAAAATATCACTTAAATAAAACACTTGACAATATATTTAAAAATAATTTAAAAATGCTTTTTTATGCTTAATTTAAATAAATGTATCTTAAACTTAACATTAGATTTAGATAATAACTTAAATTTTTAGTCTGAAAATTGCTAAAAAATCGTTTACAAAATTATGTTTTTTAATAGTACCCATACAATATAATCCAAAACTTAGCTTTAAATAAAATTAATTTGTACTAAGCTTTGTAACATATTTTAAAAGCTCATACTTTTGAGTAGGGTTTTGTGCTTAAGATTATAATAATATTATTGTTAAATCAAAAAAGTAATAAAAAAATATTTAATTGACATAAAAAATGCTCAAAATATTGTTTCTCAAAAGTGTATCAAAAAAGTTTTTAAATGCATTTTTATGCTTTATTTAAATAAATTTATCTTAAACTAAAAGTTTGGTTCTAGATAATAAGTTAAATTTTCAGTTTAAAAATCGCTAAAAATCTTTGTTTACAAAATTATGTTTTTTAATAATAGCTCTCTAAAATCCAAAACTTAGCTCTAAATAATATTAATTTAAATTACAGATTTTCACATATAATATCATAATTTGTACAAAAAAGCTCTAAGTTACAGTTACATATCCTTTTTTAAAGAAATAGTTAAAAAAGTATAATTAATTCAAAAAAATTCTGTTTCAAAAATGGATTTAAAAATAAAGTTCATGTCATTTTAAAATCTGTTTAAATTGCATTTTTATTATTAAATATATTAACCTAGAGTACATAGTACATATTTAACTTAAGTAGAGCTCAGCTGCAAGCTCTATAAATAAATTAGTCATATGTTACATGCTCATGAGTTTTGTGTTCTAGATTGTAAAAATATTTTTGTTAAATCAAAAAAAAAATCATATAAAAAAAATTCTCCAATATTTTGCTTCTCAAAAGTGTATCAAAAAAAGTTTGAAAATGCATTTTATGATTTATTTTAATACATTTAATACATTGCCATTTAATTAAACGTTTGATTTTCAATTATGTTAAGTAAAATTTTTAGTTAAAAATAATTTTAATTAGTATTAAGCATTTTTACATATGTTATATTGTCATAATTTTGAGCTATTGCTTTACAGCTATTTTTATATTAAATTGATAGTGTGCTTTAATTTAATTTTCGTGGTTTATTATAATAAATTTAATTTTTTGGTAATATTGATCAAATGTAAGTAGAAAACTGTTAGAGAAATATTTAAAAAAAATGTCTTTTATTCTTAATATTATTAAGAAGTCTTTAAGTAGAAAAAATAATATGTTTACGTAGACAAATCGCTGGAAGATGTTATTTTAATTGAATTACAAAATGTTAATGTAGAACAAAAAAAAACATTTTGATGCAAACTTTCAATGATATCTATGAAAAGAAATCATACACTGTAATATTTAAATTTCTTAGGTTAGATAGGCTTTATTGTATACGTGTTTTTGAGCGATTAAAAATAATTTAATATTTTAATCATATCAATTTTTGAACACCCCGTGTATATATCGTATAGGGCACATTAGACACAGAGGATATACCGCATTATTTCCAGCGACCACTATGAAAGCATTACTTTTATCCATCCTCCTCCGAGGCAATAAATCAGTCGCAGAGCT
Source organism: Plectrocnemia conspersa (assembly GCF_051122295.1). Lineage (NCBI taxonomy): Eukaryota > Metazoa > Arthropoda > Insecta > Trichoptera > Polycentropodidae > Plectrocnemia > Plectrocnemia conspersa. The sequence goes on from NW_028277172.1 coordinate 21,957,042, forward strand.
TTTGTGTCGATGGTCTTAAAAACGGCTCAAACGGAGGACCGACTCACCCCAATCGCCCCTTTCTTCGAACTCACACACACATATCAATACTCAATATGTGTATGCGCTAGATGAAAGTTTCATGAAAAAATAATGTAATAATTAATAAAAAATACATTTCGTTACCTTTGGAGCGAAACTCATATCTAGATTTACGTATTTTTCTTGCGTATACACGTGCTGTGTTATCAGAAGCGAATTATATATATCTTAAGGGATTTTCTCCTAATGTATCATGTGTGTTTTCGCATTTTCGCGAGGCCGTATTTATTTCGCTTGATAAAGAAGGCGGCCAGTGTAGCGTGAGATCATAATTCGTACATTTTCGCCCCGAAATAGCACAACACGAATATCGGGAGCTGCGAAGGGCGGTGGGATGAAGGACTTTTTTCGACTCCCCATAGTCTCCGCATAAAGCGATAGTGGGTCTGCTCTCTGATTGTCCCCGCATGGACGAGAAATCGTGAATTATTGTCCTTCTTGTGCTTGTCGTAAGTAACGATGAGACCTCCTTACAAGAGTATCATCCCTAGAATGCTTCTCTCTCTGACTCCCGCGCACCGTAGAAAGAGTCGGAAAATTCACGGGAAAAGTCTGACTAGTAGGAAATGAAAGAGGCGCTAGTAAATATTCTCGTTTGTAATATTTCCGTTTTTCCCTGGTCGTTTTGGGATTCGGTTCTATTTCTTCCGTCGTATAAATTCTGCATTGTCGACGTTAATTTTATATCAATGGTAAAAGTAAAACTTTTTTCTACTAGCTTTAGTGATTATATGTTATTTTATGTATTTATTTTTTGCGGTACTAACACAATCTTATTACAGTACGGAAGTTCCAGAAACGCTTCGGTCAAAAGGCTTCGGTTACTGAACGAATCCATTTTCTTCCTGGAAACGAATCGCCGCAGTAGGACAGGAGGAAATGGAAAATGTGGGAAATTTACATTGGAACCACCTCCTTACCCTCCAGGACTCAACGATACAGTATTTACACATACACACACGTAATAAAAAGTGTAAAAAAACGTCGAATTTTCTCCGGGAATATAATCCGGAATAATGATAATCTCTCCCGTCGGCGTTTTGGGATATTCTCGCCATACTAAGCTGCCATAGAAAGACTTAGCGGTCTCCTTCGGCCAAAATCTCGATAGAATCTAGTACGTATGTGTGTATATACGTAGTCGGTGAACTTAATCCACTATATTATATTACCCATCAGGTATTGGACGTCGTCTTAAGTGCATTTTGCAATTTCCTGTAAGACGGCTAACACCATCGCCCATTTCGCCTCCCCGAAAACCCACCTTCGACACCCAATGTCCACGGCCAGACTATCGATAGTTTCTCTAATAACCCCATATAACTCACCTATAATATTCTTTAAGGAAAAACGCCTTATATATCACAAATGACTTATTACTCTCTAGTGTATTTATCACATAAAAATATCGTTCCACATACACAGGACTTTTATATGTTTCATATTATAATACGTATTTTTTATTTGTTTCAGGTATGTATCAAAGTTTGATATTGATATGAAAAAAGCTGATACTGTAAGTCGATTTTTTGTATATAGTAAATATGCGCTTCGTTACCGGCGAACAATAAGAAACGTCTCGAATTTCTAGTAAACTGAGTTCCATTGTGATCACTTTGACGTTGTAACATTATAATGTTTCTTAAATATCTTAATTAATAATATTGCTGATCATTTTAAAATAAATTGTATAGGAGATTTATTATTATGGTACATAAAACCGAGTTCAATCTACTCCAAAGGATTACACATCTCCTCTGGGATGATAAATGGAAGGAGGTGAAGTTGAAAAAAAATATTATATACGAATCCTATTTAAATTTCATGTCTTCGTTGGGGTTGTAGAAAAAATATGGGGAAGCACAGATTAACCGTTCATATTTTATCTCTTCATTTTTATAATTGCCTGCCATTTTTTCGGATTACGTTTTTATTCCTCGGTGACGTTGTTTCATAGTTACGGAAGATTGTTTTAAAACGATAGCATATATGTACGTGTATTGATATGGTGGGTCACATTTGGGATACAGGTGTGCAAATAATGAATATTTTACATTTAATTGCGTCCGGTCAATATTCGCATATTCCCAAAATATGTACAGCTTTCGAATACAACATGAATATATTATGCTGTACCCAAACGTGTATTGTGTGTATGTACTTGTGTGTAGGCAATCTAATATTATTAAAAAATATATGAAAAAGTATATTTTTTTTTTGCAAAGAAGAGGGAACGAACGAAAGAAATGAAATTATCTTTGTACGTTTCATTTCTGCGAGAAGTACTTAAAAAGTAAATCCGCGGCCCGTCGTTCGTACCGGGCAAAACCGGGAAAAACTTTTTCCCATTATCATTATCTGCGACTCACACAACCGAATTGAAATTTTATATCATTCACTGCCGCCATAAAGACGGAGGCATTACAAGTAATTTGGGAAAATAAAACAAACAGACGATTGCTTCGGGCCCGCAGCCCGCGGCCCCAGAGGGGAAGATTCAAAAGAAATGATTAAACGCTCGGAATGAAGGAAAAAACTGAAACTTTTTTTTAAATATGACTTTATTGCATCGTAAAATTGTCTTTGTGATACTTTGGCAAAAGTAAAATTTTCGATAGAATCGAACCGTTGAAGTAGAATGAGGTGTTTGTCGGTGTGCGTTTGTGTGAAGGTAGACGTGTGTGTGTGTGGGTTTTGTGTGAAAACAAAGAGTGAGCTGGGGGCGCCGGGGGCGAGGGCGCAGGGTCCGGAGAGGCCCCCGGCCAGGAGAGGAGGGACAGCCGAGGGGAGGGAGCAACCATGTAATTGGCCATTTATCAAACGGGAAAAAGGGGTTAGGGTATTGCAGCGCCGTCCGGCGTATCAGGTCCGTAGTAGAATATCTCATTTATCCGGAAAATAAGTAAAAATATATATTGTATTATAAATAATATAAATGCCCAAAATGTATATCAACTAATGATGAATCAAATAACAGATACAATTTCAGTAGATCGTATAAATATGATCGATAGCCTCTGTTTTCTGTATTGCTTTTGCCTTAATACATAAAATTAGCTATGCTTTTGAGGAAACACTTTTCATTACAAATTAATCAAGAATGCCTCGACTTAACAACTTGACTTAACTTGTATGTAAAATTTAAATTTAGATATTGTCGTTTTAAATACTCTTTATTATTGCCAAAACACTAAAATATTTTTATGATAAATTATGATACATAGTATATTATATATTTTATTTATTTCTAGCGTAGTTTTAGCTGAAGATTTAATTTTATGTATAAAAATTGTTACTAAAAAAATGTATAGATGACTAAATAATTATTTTTATTACTACTTTTTTTATAAAAAGGTAATTTTACTTTGAAATATAACTGTTTTCTAAGCGTTTATTAACTTAAAATTGTGCTATTTTATTACAATAAAATATTTTTTTGTGTATTGTAACAATGCATATATATTTTCATGGCCATTTTGAAACATTGTGATGATGTTTATAATTCAAATAATTATTATATATTTAGATAAATATATATTTTTTTAATCATCTTTGTACTCTAGATCTATATTAAGTTCAATAAATATGTATCATAATCTATCATTTAAAATCAATTAAAAATTATTTTGTCTAAGAAAAAGTTTTAAAAAAACATAAATGATGATAGAATAGATACAGTGGCAAAAAATTGTATAGTTTTTTTTTATTTTATTTAGAATGACTTTAAATTACCTTAATTTTCATATTGTTTAGAAAAAAAAGTTGCTTAAGTTTATTTATAAGACTTTTATCACTATGATAAATTTAAAATAAATTAAAAATATAAATGGTACTAGTTTTTTTACTATTTTCATATAATAAAAATATTTGTGTTCACAATTTAAGTGAAAATGATATAATTTAAATTAGAGAAATAATTAATAATGGTGAGACTAATTACTGAAAATAGCATTTTATATTTTTTGAAGCAGAAAACGTAGTTATAAATTGATTAAATATGTACAAATATAGTTTTGTTATATTCAATAATTTAAATTAAATTATTTTATCTAGGAAATAGTGTTTAAAATTCATAAATAAATAGAAAATAAATATATTGAGTAACCTTATCTTTGTAGCAACAATCGTATTCTGATTTCATTGATTCACAGGAGCTTATTTTTAATGTTCGTTTTATTGCTTCAAAAACGATAGATTATCGAAAATAAAATAAAAATATATCGAGCGATCTTATCCTAATGGCAAAAATGGTGTTGCATAGTATTTTATTTATTTATTTCGGATAGCTTAAGATAACCTGTATTTTAAAGTGTTTTTTTTATGTTAGGTTAAACTACTAAAATATAAATAAAGTTTTTTATATGATTTACTAACTGATTTTAAGCAATTTTCACATTTATACTATTTTAATATGAAAAATATTATTTGTTAAAACTTAGGAAAAATACTTCTAAATATTTTAAGAAAGAAGAAACATATTTAGATATGTTTATTAAAGTGTTGGGTTTTTCTTCTGAAATAATTTAAAGTTGTTTTGATAATTTTTAAGTAATTTAAAATTAATGGTTTATTGTTGTTATAAAACATATTTTTATGTTTTTTATATAATAATTAATATTGCACTATTGCTACTTGGTATTATTTTACTTTCACGTACGAATTTTAACCTTAAAAATCTGTTTTAGTATGTATATGTCAAGTTGTTGAAATGTAATGTAATGTAATCAATAATAATTTAAGCAACGAAATGCACAGAGTTGCGTATAAACATGATATTTTAAATTAGTAGTTTATTGTAATGTTAAATATTTTTTAGTGTGGAAATTAATTGGTGCTATTTCGCATTTATGATTAATTAGCTATCACAAATATTTTATACAAATTTATTCAAATTGATTTAATGTTAACTAGAGTACGCTCGGGATAAGGATGCCGGTTTGTTATTGTGTGCGTGTATATGTATATGAGAGGGAGAAGCAAAGTAGCGTGTACTTCGTTGTCTCGCTTTCTCTTTTAAGGACAGTCGCTGATTCGTCAACGCTGGTATTCGTCATTAAAATGCAATGTGGCACAGAAGTTCGATCTTCTCTAGTTATTTATTTTAAATAATTTTGTGTTGATATTGGTTTAACCCAGATATGCCTACTGTCCCATGGGTGGGTCACTAAACTCGTGCCACTGTTTTTTATTTATAAATGAAATTTTAAGAGAACAAAATTTCTTGGGCATATCTGGGTTAATTGATATCAAGGCTTCAAATATACACTGTAAGTTATTCGTTTTCTTACCCGTGGATTAAAATATTTTAATTATTTTTCCATTAATCCGTACGTTGTTGGTTTTTTTACACTATTTTCTGTAAGGCTTAAAAAATTTATTATTCTTATCGTTGCGCCAATGATAATTTTTTAATTTATGCAATGGATTCTAATGATTTAATAGAGTCGTCAAGCCATTAAACAATCTGCGAATAATTTTTTTCCCCATTTTATATCTTTTTGCTTTTGAAGAATAGCTAAAGACTTGATTATTTTTTTGACTAGTGAATGATTTTGAATTTTGTAAATATTTAATTAATAACATCAATGTCTGGTTTCTTCGATTATATAATATATTTTTAATTGTCCGTTGAAATTTACAACTTAGCTCAGATGTATGTATGTTAAATAAATATATATTTTCTTTTAAAATAAAAAAACTTAAATATTCTGAGCAAAATTGTCTTGAGTCACACAGTTCACGCACACAATAACAAACCGGAATCCTTATCTCGAGCGTACTCTACAGTATATTATATATAAACATTTATGCTAATAATGCACTTATAGACTCATAACATTCACAGCAATAATACTTTTAAATTTCAATAATTTATAATCAATCTGATATGTTGAATTTTTAAATATTTTTTGTGAATGTATTAAAAAATAATTTTACAGTGTTATTATTATATTATTCAGATCAGAGAAGCATATTTTAGAATTGATTATTTTATATACTATACCATTATGTATGGTTTAAGAAAATCTTGTGATCCCCTTTGTGTATCAATGTACACACAAACGTGTGTCCGTCAGCCTGTCCACATGCGCCCCGACGACCGCTCTTGTGGAAATAATAATCTCATTTGTGCGCAATCGACAAAACTCCATCACACTTCTGGGCACTAATAGAAGTCAAAGGGTTCAGCGCTAAGGGGACCGAGTCCCCGTGGGGCCAAACACCCTACAAGACACGAAGCAATTACACATTTTTGATTGAGAACACCGCGTGCGAAATGAAAATAATCATACGGCACCCCCTACATATACACACTGTCGTTAATGACCCAACAACAACCCCGCCATAATTCATCTTGTGCACATTGAATAAATACAGATTTTAATATCTGAAATTCGCGAACGAATGTAGTAGTAGAAGCGGACGATAAATCATTCGAGACGCTGGATCCAGGAGGGATCAGTTGCTTCGGATGGTGGCTCCGGATCCAGGACACCTCCGGGAACTCCGGAAACGCTAATTATTTTCCTATCGCCAGATGACGAACAGAAGGGGTTGTTGTTGTTGCCGTCGTGAGCCATCTTGCGTAACAGGTACGCCCCCGGAACGAGATAAATCTCGGCGTAATTTAGTGCCCGAGCCTCCGCTCGTTCATAAATTAACGCCGGGAGAAAAATACGCCACGTCGAAAGTATCGATATTACAAGAAAAAATGTTTTTCATTTAAATTTAAATAGGAAAACGAAAAGAGCCGTGTGCTATCGGCATTTTGGGTAATGCCTTTGGATTTGCATAAATCTTGAATCACTTTTTTTAATGTGATGTATTGGATTTTGTGGACGCCTCTGGCTTCTCTCTCTCTACATTGCATTCAATAATTCATGGGAGTCACTTATTTATTAAGCGTTCTCATTATAACGCAATGCAAAATAATGTTTTAGTCATATTATCTGCCTTTTTAAATATTGTAGATTTTGGATTCAGACATTTCTTAGAAGTCGCGTTTTTTTATTTATTTATTTTTTATTAAAGCGAACATTTGTCATATGATTTTAAAAATAACACAATGCTTAACAGCATATATAAAATGATTAAAATATAATTTTAATTTGTCGCATCATGTATCATTCGGCGAGTGAATAGAGCAATTTTCAAAAAACGTGCAACGGTAGCAAAGGGAGAGGATTTCAGAGTTTCAGCGGATAAAAATTCTCGTTAAAACATAATCAGCGAAATATCATTCTCGTAAAAATTAACGTCAACCGTCGGACAGATCCTAATTACCCTGTCACGTAGTCATAAAACTTTATATCCGACTCGTAACGTTCGTGCGTCGACAATCGCGAGCATATTATTACATAAATAAATATAAACACGCGTAATAGGGAAAAATAATAATACGCTTATATTGTAATACGTTATTACGTAATATATAATATATTCATATTCGGGGGGCTGAATTGAATCGAAAGCGGAAGCGGCGGGAAATTCAAATTGGAAGTTTCGCATAATGCGAGCATGAGTTAAATGCAAACGTTGGGCTTTAATACACACAGAGGCGGGAGTTAATTTGGGCGAAACGGGCCGCAGGTGCTCGAAATTCCTAATTTATCCAGGCGCGTTGTGAGCTTTACTTACTTACTTACTTACTTACTTGCTATGCCATGAGCCGAGAGACGTTTCAACTGCATCCTGTGCGCAAAATGTCGACCCGCTAAAGACGTCTCTCGCGATGACGTTCGCTGAATTTAAACGATCCTCGTAAACGGCGGCAGGTGACTCGATAAATAATGTAGAAGCAGGGCTGAATTCAGGGCTTGAGGCTTAATCGTACTTTCCTATGAAAGAATCTTTAAATAATCTCGATTAGAAATAGTCATTAATATAGGCTCAAATTTTTAAATATAAAAAAATACATGGAGCAGGAAAAATATTTATAATAATATTAGGTTGTTTTATATATTTTTTACTACAACTATATTAATTAAACTAGGCTTATTCATAAAAAATGATTTCTCAAAAAAAAAAAATTTAGAGGCTCTAGTGTCGTCAAAAGCTTTCATAATATAAATATTCGTACTTATTGTGATTATCTGTAAGGCAAAGGTCAAGGGAACTTGCATTCCTAATTTGCTTAATTTTGCCGTGAAGTATGAGTTTTCGCATTATGATGGAGCAATATCACTCTTAGTATGTTTATTGACATCAAATGTCTAATGGTTAATTTCCAATGCATGTTTTTAATTACCTTACGATATGATTATGTTGTTGACCTAAGAAACGATCGATGTTCCTATACTTTTCTGGTTCAAACTAACCATTGTCTGATCTGTTTTAGTTCTATAGTAGAAAATACATTTCTCATCTCTTCAAAAATGGTTCTTTATTATAAAAAAAAAGGTAAAACGTTGCTGTTTTTGATTTTAAGTCAATTTGTGCCATAGAGTACGCTCGGGATAAGGATGCCGTTTTGTTATTGTGTGCGTGTACATGTATATGAGAGGGAGAAGCGATGTAGCGTGTACTTCGTTGTCTTTCGCTTTCTCTTTTAAGGACAGTCGCTGCTTCGTCAACGCTGGTATTCGTCATTAAAGTGCAGTGTGGCACAGAAGTTCGATCTCCTCAAGTGATTTATTTTAAAGAATTTTGTGTTGATATTGGTTTAACCCAGATATTCCCACTGTTCCATGGGTAGGTCACTAAGCTCGTGCCACTGTTTTTTATTTATAAATGAAATTTTAAGAGAACAAAATTTCTTGGGCATATCTGGGTTAATTGATATCAAGGCTTCAAATATACACTGTGAGTTATTCGTTCTCTTACCCGTGGATTAAAATATTTTAATTATTTTTCCATTAATCCGTACGTTGCTGGTTTTTTTACACTATTCTCTGTAAGGCTTAAAAAAGTTATTATTCTTATCGTTGCGCCAATGATATTTTTTTAATTTATTCAATGGATTCTAATGATTTAATAGAGTCGTCGAGCCATTAAACAATCTGCGAATAATTTCTTTCTTCATTTTATATCTTTTTGCTTTTGAAGAATATCTAAAGACTTCATTATTTTTTTGACTAGTGAAAGATTTTGAATTTTGCAAATATTTAATTAATGACATCAATGTCTGGTTTTTTCGATTATATAATACATTTTTAATTGTCCATTGAAATTTCCAACTTAGCTCAGATGTATGTATGTTAAATAAACATATATTTTCTTTTAAAATAAAAAAATTAAATATTCTGAGCGAAATTGTTTTGAGCCACACAGTTCACGCATACAATAACAAACCGGAATCCTTATCCCGAGTGTACTCTACCTAAAATATCGTCATATCATATTACCAACATAATTTTTTATGTCCAAACTCAATTTCAAATAAGATTTTGAAGCTCTTTTGCGATCATACCATTGTCCTGATCTCTTATGGCTACCCTTCGGTAGCCATAAGAGATCAGAAGAAGAAACCATTTTTCACATTGTTTTTTTATAGTTTTTAAAAACTAGAAAAAAACAGACTTTAAAACGTTGTTGTTTTTACCTTTCGGCCAATTCGTGTAGTATCCAGAATACCACCATAAATTTTCGTGTTGAAACTGAGTCAAGAAGAATGCTTTTGAGCTTCTTCACAGTCAAACCATTTGCATGATCTTTTATGGTTATGTTGAGATTATATTATATTTTTCATCTCTTCAAGAATGGTTGTCTATTATTTTTAAAAACTAATGAAAAAATACGTCGAAACGTTGCTGTTATTGATTTTAGGTCAGTTCGTGCGGTACCTAGAATACCATCATATTTTTTATGTGCAAACTCTATTTCAAATAATATTTTGAAGCACTTTTACTGTCTTATCATTGTCCTGATCTCTTCTGGCTATCGGAGAGAAACCATTTCTCATGAATGTTTTTTTTTATTATTTTTAAAAACTTGAGAAAATATACTTTAAAACGCTGTTGTTTTTGCCTTTCCATGTAGTATCCAGAATACCACCATATTTTCACCATAATTTTTCGTGTGCAAACTCAGTCAAGAAGAATGCTTTAGAGCTTCTTTACGGTCAAACCATTGTCATGATCTTTAATGGTAATCAAAGAGATTCCATTTCTCATCTCTTCAATAATAGTTCTCTATTGATTCTAAGAACTATTAACCACTTAAACGCCAGCGACTCACCAGTGCGCCATTTGTTAATATTTTTTTACAAATTAATAAGTTAACGAATTATTTACAAATAATATTTTTTTATTTATAAATTCATCAGTAAACCAAGTATTTTAAATGTATTTTTAAAAAAAAGATACTGACCCGTGAAGGAAAATAACAGGTGTTACTAAAATATCGCTGGCGTTTAAAGGGTTAAAGAACAGACTTCTAAACGTTGCTTTTTTTCCATTTGAGCAGTTTTGTTTGATACCCAAAATTCCACAATAATTTTTCTGGTAAAAACTTAGTTTCAATTTTAATGACTGTCACGAATAAAAGCGGTTATATATAGTTCTGATGTTATTTTATTATACTTAATAATAACATCTTATAGTGAGTGACATTACGAGAGCTTATGTGTGAACTTTTTATTTTTTGCACGTGTATGATAATGTTTTTACCGTGTTTTGATTTATAAAAAAATTCAGAACATATTTTCTAAGTTAATAAATGTTATAATTATATCAAGTATGTTCGAAATCTTTCATAAGACAATCGGTTTTCGCTCGCGGGCCGCAAACGCGTATCGCTCTTACAGCAACGAGCGCTTCTTGCGCGATTAATCCTCGCATGTGTTTACTCAGGAAACGGGCGATTCCGCAACAAGCCCTTGAAATTGGCTAATTTATGCGATTGCAAAACGGTCGTCGGGGGGAGACCGGGGGGCGTCCGCACACACGAAGCACCATCGTATCTTCTGAGCACAATTTGCCCAGTGTTGGCGCCTGTTGCTGCCGCAGATTTGATAAATTGCCCCTCGGCGAGGATCGTGTACACATACACACATACGTATATCCTTCGAGGTTAATTGTGAACTTCCTACCCCACGAAGAAAGCCGCGGAAGTGTGCTGATGGGTTGATCGAGCTTATGGCCTAACATTCCTAAATGTAAAAAGACCGAATCCTAAGATAATGTTATGAAGGATGGGTTAGGGGTGGGACCTAAGGTGAGAACTGGGGTGAGTCGTGTGTGTCGTTGGCCATGTACAAGTCTGCGGCGGCGGTCATTAGTCACTGGATAACATGACGTGGACGGAGGTAACAAGTGAACGGGCACAGTTGCGGCCCCCGCCTTGTCTACCCCTGTAATTGCACATATTTAAATGTACCTATGTACCCACCGGGGGGAATTTTAATTACTTTAGAAATACGGACTGCCTGCTTACCGTCGCTGGGATGTGTTGTACTATGTTTTAAACGTATTTATTGCAAAAGCGAAGATGCGTCGTTAACGCCCCCCGAAAACCACCCCCTTACTACTACTCATTCGCAACATGCCTAGGGACTCAGTGCTGGCGATTCGAGCCAAATACAAAACGGCGAAGTCATTAAAAACTACTTGTTCGGACTTCATTTCGTACAATTAAACATTCAAGACTGATGGATGTGAAAGACGTTTTTTAAATTAAAAATATTTTTTTTATTTATTTTGCCCAAAAATTTAAAACAAATTTTAGCTTGTTTCAAAATATTCTTTGAAACTAAGTTTTCACCAGAAAAATGATTGTGACAGTATGGTGGTATTCTGGGTATCAAACAAAACTAATCAAATGGCAAAAAAAGTAACGTTTAGAAGTCTGTTCTTTAACCCTTTAAACGCCAGCGATATTTTAGTTACACATGTTATTTCCCTTCACGGGTCTGTATCTCTTTTTAAAAATACTTGGTTATTCAATATACATAGTTAAATAATAAATATACTACTAAATAAATATACTTGGTTATTCAATATACATAGTTAAATAAACATTACAACTTGCATCAGCTCTTAAATCGACTTTTACATTGATTGGCACAAGTTTAACCCGTTTTTAAAGCTATTGGTTGTAAAGTTCTTCGATAATTATTTAAATCGCGCTAAGAGAAAAAATGTATGTTTGGAAAGCTTGTTATTGCATCCATACTAGTATTTCTGATTTCTCTACATTTTTAATTTTTAAAGAAGAGAAATTTTTCACCGCACTTCTTGAAAATGACCGAGAAAGTCATTGCTTATTTTATACATTAAAAATATAATGTTTTAGAAAATATAACGCATTCAAAATTGTTTTTTTAATATAAAAGCATAAGCTTCTAGGAAATATAATTTGTCCTATGCATTTAGAATTATTTTAGCTGCTTTCAAAAAATCTTTTAGATTTATTTAAATTTATTTAAATTTTTACTTCACTTTTTCGCAGTTAATAAAGATAAATCTTCTCTGCTCAAACATTCGAGCAGGCTCTAATGCTGTCATTAATATAATATTTTAGCGTTTCTAATGAGTTCATAAATCCACATATGATCGATGTTTAGATCAATTACCGAACCTCAAAAATTAAAAATTATTTATTTATAAAGGAAAAAAAAGATATTTTAATTTATTTTTATTTTTTCAATATTCCAAATACGTAATTATTTTTTCTGATAATTCCTGCATCTAGACACTTATTATATCTATATTTTCAATTTATTATTCAGATATTTTTTAAGCGAGTCTTCAGTGTCTTCTTTAGCAACTTTAGTGTCATTATTTCATTTAAAGCTGGAATTCCTTTTAATTTTTAAGATAGATGACTTAAAAAAATATTAAAAACAGCTTACAGCGAAATTTTTGTTGTGCTTTAGATAGTTCTCCGACACTTAAAACTCATAAAGTTGAACGTCCGGTTTTTACACTCACTTTCTAGCTGCGGTACCTCACGATAGTGAGAGACCGACAGCTAAAAACATATTGAAAAATATAGTATGATTTTTTAAATATATTGTTTTCGAATATACATGTGTATGTACACACATACATAAAAACAAAATTCTAATCTGAGCATTTGCCCGGTTTTCGCCATATCTAACCGTCGTTTTTGCGCCAATCTCACTTCGCCTGCATAGCCAGAAATTCGACGTAGTCCAGTGTGGTGGTGGTTGCGCAAATTCGCGTTGTAATTCATTCGCGTAACAAATTGCACGGTAAATGCCTTGAATACAAACACGTTTGACTGATAAAGCAGCGCGTCGCGCTTTATCTCGGACCACGCGTGTGCGATACGAACGGACGTACGGACGGACCGCGTTTTTGTTTGGCTATCAGCAATCTGCGCGCGGCCAACCCCCGAGGACCCGGGGGCGCAGCCCCCAACAATGGCCGAGATCCACTGATAAAATACTCATTATATAAATATTGCGGAGGCATGTTTATGCGCGGGGGCCCCGACCGCACACGACCCGAAAGGAGCGACCGCGCCATGAATCCATTGCCAAGATTAAAACTAGCCCAGATACGTCGATCCTAGGGGCTCTCGAAAAGTGATAGGGATGCGGAATAGATTTTTTGTTTTCAGTAAAAGTTATTAGCGACGAGATGCGCTTTTTGGCAAACCGTCAACGCTTTGATCTCGATCGCGCGTTTCGACGGCACGAATGCGATCGTGTTCCGGCATAATGTATCGTGTTCACATGTGCGCGCATGATAAACGTTTCGTATGTAGTTTAAGTCAATGTGCGATAATCTGGCGAATTTCCGCAGTGTGTACACGCAATAATTAATCTCAGCGACAATGTCAACTGCTCTATAACGAGGATGCTATTTTATTAAAATTATACATATATTTTTTAGTTTGGACTTTATTTCGCGTCAAGGTGAAATTACTTATAAATTCAAAATTATGTTCCGTTTACTTAAGTCTTATAAAAACACCTTTTAGTATACAAATATATTGCTCTTGATATAGGATTTAATATTAATGACCTTTCTCAGTTATACAAAATATTAAGAATGAATTATAAACATCCCGCTTTTATATAGTTAATTATATTAAAGGGTTTTAGAAAGTCTTGTAAATAAATTATGTAGTATAATTGTTACAACATTAATTCAATAAATAATATTTTTTTGTATTCTTCTAATATAGAATATGTTCCTAAGTTTAAAATTCTCGCAGAAGGCAATTAAAAACTAGTAGTGTAGCTGTTACTGTGAAATAAGTAAAAACTTGAAAAATACAATCAATTTTATGTTTATATTTTTTGTAAATTACAATCAACAGATTATATATGAAAAACTTAAGGCAAATGCAGTAACATTAAAATAATTGTAAATTAACTAGTATTTTTTTTTATAATTTATACCAAAAATACAAAGTTTTATGGTTATATTTATCTTATTTTTTAGAACAGATAATGCATAAATATTTTAAGACAAAAACAGTAATATTCAGATAAATTAAATTAACTTGTATTTTTAATGATCCATAAATATAACAAAAAATATGAAGTTTTATGGTAATTTATGTCTTTATTTTCCTTGTAAATTATAATCAACAAATAACGATCTTTAGCCAAAAACCTTTAGATAATTGTAATTTTTTTTATAATTTATAACAAAAATACAAATTTCAATGGTATTATATGTCAATATTTTCTTAGTAAATTACAATTAACAAATAATATATGAAGGCTTTAAAGCATAAATACTAACACTTAGATAAATTATATTATCTTATATTTTCAGTTGTGTTATGGAAATAATAAAATTTAAATGATAAAAAACAGATCTCATATATGTTACGTCGAGTACATGAAATTGCTTATTGCATGAAATGGGAAAAAATTTGCCTGATCCATAAAAAGTGCAAGCACATTGCCTTATTTGTGAATTAGAAAATTTATCTGCAGAATAATGTTTTTTGGTTTAAGCCAAATGTCATTTTTGACAGTTGCGAAACGTCACGTTTATTAAAGGGTCCAACTTTTTTGCTCCTGTTATGTGTATGAATATTATTTCCGTAAAAATAGTCGTATAACATGCCAGTAGATTGGCAGATATATTGTATTTTAAATAAATAAAACCTTTATTAACTATAACAAGTTTTTCATGTAAAAGCTGGACAGTTTAGGTGCGTGCAAGCGGCAGCGAGCGAGCGTTGGTCAGAATAGTGAACACCCCATGAATAATGAGGTGTTCACTGTGCCGGCAAACGCTTGCTCGGTCCAAAAAACATATTTAAAAATTATATGTTATCATGTTCATAGATCTAGACTTTTTTTCCATTCTGAATAAAGATGAACATTACTATAATGATCGATTTATTTTTATATAATGAAATGCTATTTTCTCTAATGACAAAAATCATTCGGCATATATTTTGCTTATTTCACGTAATAAACAATTTTACTTATTTGGTGTAACATATAATGAAAACTACATTAATTTTGCATTAAAATTGCAATCATTTTTTTAAAAGATGTCGAAATGTCAAAAAACATTTTAGCTATTTCATTATACTTGACATAAATTATATATTTGGCTCCCATATAAAAGTGCAGTTTTTAGTAGAATAGACCCCCCAATAACACGGTAATGCCTGTTTTTTGTGTGAGCGAACCAAAGAAAGGATCTCACCACACGCGCCTGATTCGTACGTACATATTGCAAAAAAGTATAGTTCCCCAACTACACGCACCCAAATAGCACGTCCCGAATTTACCGTGTTATTGGAGGGTCTACTGTAGGTTTAGGGCAATGCATATATTTAATTTTCACATATTTTAATATAAACTATTAAATTTAGCTTCCTAAATATTTTAAGTTTAATACAGTGTTTGACGTGTTCTATTTATTTATTATTTTAATAATTTAAACTATAAAATCAATCTGTATTTTTATAGCAGATTTCGATATAAATACTACTAATTGCAGATTTCAGTTGATCAGTCAAAATGTCATATTTTTGATCGTATTTTCATTAAAATTAGTCAAATAATAGTACGGCTAAGAAAAAATCATACATGACGGGTTTTTTTCAACAAAATTTTATTAAAAATTTACTCTGTTAATAACTCGAATAAGCTGATATGCCAACTTGCTTCTAAATGGCAGATAAGATTGAAATAGTGTAGTCCGTAAGGTCTAAACTGATAACCCAAAAGCTGCGGGTTCAACCCATGGCAGTGGACCCTAATTTTTATTTATAAAAATTGCGCTTATATTAGAAATTTACCCCAGCTACAAAGCGACGTCTATTGATTATAAAATATAACACACATAATATTTTTTATTTAATTAAATAGGTATCACCGACTTTCAGTATGGTGATTAATATTTAATGGTAATTATTCATTATGTCTGAATCACTTAACAAGTTGGTACAGATTTACTCTGTTAAAACGCATTGAGCTAAGATTAAAATAAAAAAATATTTAAAATTTTCTGTAAACTTCATTTTTTGGAAAATTAACTTTGAAAATATATCGGCCTTCAAAATGCTAAAGCACTTATTTTTACAAATGTGACACATGCTTAAACATGCGATTTTTTGAAGAACTAAATAAAAGTTCTCTTACGTTCTTCACTGATTTAGATTTAGAAAATCAAACATAGAACTTTAATGTTACTCATTTAAGTAATAGAATTGTTAAAGTGACTTATACTTGAATGGTCTGGGTATTTATTTGGGGATTTAGAATCGGTTAAGATTATATAATTAAAATTCCAAACGTGTATCACAGATTTCTTAGATTTTTTAATTCATATAAAAATGTTCATAGTGTCATATATTGAATGTAAGCTATAATAATAGTACATTAATAATAAAATATAAGTCATTCATTTACAGAATTCAGTCTAGTGTCTCACTACATTGTGTTTACATCGTTATAGCACATTAGATGAACATCTGTCATGCTATAACGAAAGATTTACAATAAATAAATTAATTTGTGTATATATATACAATATAATATAAAATCACAAATCTTACTATATAGATATTTTTCTAAGCAAATTTGTTTAATCATTGTTTTGATATTTACTTTTGACTATTTGTGTTTTTATTTCAGAATTCTTGCACACATTTGCAACTTATAATGTAAAATTGAAAATTAATTTCGAGCTTTGTTAAGCCTCGTTAAAATCTCTTCGAATTTCTGTTAAAGCCATTGTCGTAAAAGACCGTTGAAATAACAACCAACGAGAGCTTCACACCCTGATTTTGATTGACGACCAATCGACGATAGGTCGCTGACTGGTAAATAACGATCGCGGATTCGGTGTCATTATCAGTTGATATGAGCACCAAAATTTTAATATATATATATAAAATTTATAAAACTCATTCATTCACCCGACCAGAACTGGTTAAATTCGCACCACGCCTTCTGAGAAACGCTAGCCATTCTCGAAGGTGGTAAATTTTGAACAGGGTCGAACCGGAGGTTTGTGAGGTTTCCTCGCCCCCGAGTTCATAATCGGATAATGCTTCTGGATAATAATTCTACCCCCGGTAAATAATTACTTTGAGATGAGACGGTAACAGATTGAAATCTTAATGAAATGGTGTTTTTACCTACGATGTTATTCATGAAAACGTTCATTATACAACGTTGCTATTATATTGAGATTTAAAAAATATCATATTATATAATATTTGAACAGTGAATCTCAAAGCGGATGCGAAGCGTCCATTAATTAAAATGTATCAAAACGGAATCGCGTATTACTCAATTAACCTCTTAGACAACACAAAGGCGTGAACGGCAATAAATCCATCGTTTATTGGCCGTTGTGTACCGGATAGTCGACGCCGGAATGGAATAATGACCGTCACGTGAACGTTATATATATTTATAACAAAAAAATGAACGGTCGTAAATCATTTTTATTATTATATTGGGCTTCGAATCCAAAGCCGTATTTACGGACACACGTATATTAATTTGATTATCAATTTAATTACCTATTAAAAACGGTCCGGTCTCACCACGTCGTCAATTTACCGGGCCGCGTTCGTCAACGCCCACCGTTTGAGAAACGCTGAGTCGCGACGCCCCTAAATCTTCGGCGCCGAACGCCCCGGGCGTCATATTGTCACATCGCGTACATTCCGCGAAAATTAAACTCCCAACTATATGAAATTTATCCGCGTTTTAATTTGGAAATAGTTGTCGCTCCCGGCGTTCATTCGCTGTCGGGAATTTCGCGACGGAATTCGGGAAATTCGCGCTAATTCAACTCGTTCTTCCTCGAGCCTGGGCGTCCCGTATTTCACGTATTTACGCTTCGCTGTGTGCTCTTTTTTCATTCGAGACTCGGTCACGTGATAAAATGACAATTGCGCGTGCTCTAGCTTTATAAAATTAAATACTAAAACCCTTGACATATTTATATAATAAATATAATTGTTATAGGAATGCTTCCAGCAAATAATGTATATCAAACGAGGCGTTGATAATATTAAGGGCGAACTCAACATATTAATGTTTCAAAATATAGTATTTTAAAATATTAACTGCCAATTAAACTTATGGATCTAGTCAATTTAAATTCATAGTAATCTGCATTATATTAGTGGATACAGTAAAACTCACTTTAACGAAGCTTTTTTTTGTAATTAAAAATCTTTTGTTGCAACCCCTCATATTATATTAATTTATCTTGAAATATTTAAGTCTCAGTCATTACTGCGACGGTTCTTCATTACTGAGGGTTGCTGCTACCGTTGTAATGCTCTCGGAAGATTGATGTTGCGGTTTTGGGTCTCCTTTCCGCGCACGTACTATAAACTGTACTACCTCGCCAAATTATACCTCGCCGAAATATCGTATTTTTGATTTGCGCAATTAAAATCGGACCCTATTATTGCGTTAGTTATTGCCAACGACCCCCCACGCCGAGATTAGAAATTATTCGTCAAACTGTTAAGACGGGGTGCCGCGCTACACTGTTGTAATATAATTTCGGTATCGGCCCCCTTGCGTTACAGTGCGAAGACTGGTGTCATTTGGCAGTTATGGCCGCGGGGTCGGCAGTTGGGGTCAAACGTAGGGTCAACCCCATCGCCATCGTGTTACAAGAAGCCGGTGATAATGCCATTACGGGGCGCCGTATGGGCCCTTCGAGGGGGGCCCCCAGTCCGCCGCCGCCTTATTGCCGCGCGCAATTTGTACGCCGCACGGCGACAGCTTGTGCAACTGAGGACAAATCACTTGTGCGAATTATCAGGACCTATTCGTAACTTTTGACCAACATGGCCGGCCGGTGCCGTCGCTTTTTGCCTAGGCCGCATTAATTGCCAAAAAGGACTCTGTCAATCATAAATTACATCTTGGCACTTATACCATCATATTAAACTAAAAAAAATAATAATATTAACTATGCTTCCTCAACTTACTGAGTGAACGTGACACATTTAAATATAGTTTTTCAAGTAAGAGAGACCTTGATTTTAATTTCTGCGGATTGTCTATTATATAAATTTACACATCCGTACAATATACCACACACTCATTTTCTTATATCTATCTATACTTGAATTATCGCAACTTCTAGTTTTAAATTCATATTTATCCATTACGACTAATATGTACATATGTATACTAAACACAATAATTGATTAAAATACTAAATTAACCCAACGTCTTGGCTCATTTCTGACCATAGGGATGGAAAT
Organism: Plectrocnemia conspersa; assembly: GCF_051122295.1. Taxonomy (NCBI): domain Eukaryota; kingdom Metazoa; phylum Arthropoda; class Insecta; order Trichoptera; family Polycentropodidae; genus Plectrocnemia; species Plectrocnemia conspersa. The sequence continues at coordinate 21,976,752 of NW_028277172.1, forward strand.
TTTCGATATACAGACATATATCATATGCGTGGGTTTAATAATATATTAATTTTCTTACAGATTAAACGTTTAAAACATGAATCGTTTAATTAACAAAAATATATTATATAATATTCGTACTCAGCCGACATTCACGATAGTGTAGTTGTTTAAAATAAATTTAAAAAAAAGGTCTGATGAGCCATATATCTGCCTTGTAACTGTACGCATTTATTGCAAGTCAAGTTGATGATAATTTGTCAATTTAATGAAACATTATAGAACAAATCTAATGAAAAATTCAAAATCAGCGTTTCATTTAATAAATAATAATAAATTTAATAAATATTAATGTTTTCATTGGCTAATCATTTTAATCGTCATTACGCTCTGGCACATAAAATACTAATTTTACTGCCTATATCTCGTGAATTTTTATTCTTTGTAAATTCTCAGAATTTACATATATTTTGTATACTTAATTCCTAAAATATTCCTTACTTGATTTTCTCCAAATATTTTTGCGCTCTTATGACGCGCCCTCTTTTGTTAAACTCTCATATGACTGTCTGCGCATTTGACGCACGTTATTTTGTTACAGAGCTACTTTGGTAACGCTCTTATGACGCAAGGTTTATAATGCAGCGCTCTTTTGACGCACGCTCATTTGTCCGCGCTCATATGTGACGTTACAGATTTACCCCATTGTAATGCATTGGGCTTACGCCTGTCAGATTACACCGAAAGATTTAATAAAAAAATATTTCTGTATTTTTTTATATATAAAATGTTTATTTCAATACGATAATTAATTTTACAAACATTATAGTATTTATATTCAACACGTGTAACTTGTTCATCCCTATTTAATTTAATGTCTATGATTTTATTATTATTTACAATATAATAAAAATAAGTGTATAAAATAAAACCTTCTAATTTCAGTTAAAAATAAAACAATGGATCAAGTGCTAATTTACATATTTTTACCTGAAAATCTGGAAGCATTGAAATATGTTCTTTAGCAACTAAAACAATATTTGTTTTGGCATTTTGTGCTTATTTTTAAATTTAAGGTTGTTTTAAAACATTGCTCTTTAAAAATTTATATTTATAGGCTAATATAATTTTTTTTAAATATTTTCATAGCTTTATTAGACTTGTATATATGCTAAAATCAAAAACACTGATATAATTAGAACACTAAAAAAATATTTGAGTAATCTAGTGATAAAAGTGCTAATGAAAGTGGACATATGAGTAAAGTGACGAAACGAAAGGACTTATCAGTTTAGGTTAAAATGAATTTACTTATAGACTAGATTGTAGCATAAACAGTATAACCTAAAATACAACTAAAATAAAATAATATAATAAAAAAAATCAATTAAAAGCTCTGAACTGATTCTGATTTTCTTAACACAATTTTAATTTAATTGGCTGTTAAATTTTTTATTTTACAATAGTTCATTTAAGTTTTATGATCATACACCCAAATTTAAAATCCAGATAAAGTTATTTTAACAAGCAAAATAACTTAATAAATAAATCATTATGCTAGTGAAATATTAAAGCATTTTATAATAAAAAATCTATTAAAAATTATTCGTTAGAGTGTTAAGACTATTTCCTGCTTGATTATAAACCTTGTCAAGATTTCAGTTTATACAACTATCCAATTTTAACATCGCGGTTTATTTTGAAATTCCTTAATCTATTTAAAGTTATGTTGCCATTCTGGAGATATCGTGCGTTTTAAAATCGTTTAAGATTGTTCGGGTGTATATATTTTAAAGCGTAAAAACTTGACGATGCATTGATGGTTTTCTCGCCAAGAGCTTTTCCTCCTTTTCCGCGATGCACTCAAGCACCAAAATCGCTCGTACGTCCGTTACTCGCCTAAAATCGGCTGTCGACGTAATTATTTACTTTTGATAAGATACACAGAGAGCGTAACAAACGCTTCGACGAAACGTTAACGCGTTCGATTATTGGAATCGAATAAATATTTGAGAAAGCGCTAACGGCCGCGCCGAAAGAGCGCACATATATAGTGCTAATTTTTATTTCGGAATCGAAATTACAACCTTCGGGGGGTCAATAGGAACGGTCTCTGAATACCAACAGCCCCCATCTACATAATAAATACGGCTTCCAATCGCGAGCCGACATCGGGACACGCGCAAAGGGCACAAATCATATTTCAATCTCATAAACTGACCAGAGGGACCGGCCCTCACCTCCGGCCGGCCCAAGACGGGCCATATCCCAAAGCCGGGACGTGATATTTGATTCGCCCCGAATCATAGCCGGGCGTTATTTAGGAGCGAATGCGGCCCGCATGGAAACTACCCTAAAGCAGGAGGCCCGCGGGCCGCACGGGGCGCGGGGGCCCTCTCCCACAGGATGCTGGACCAATTTCCACAGATTTCCAAAGGGATATTGTTCTTGCTCCGGTAGACGTGCTTCCATTCCGAAACTTGCGCCGGCTCTTGTCAAATAATACGACTACCTTATTGGTCATACCGGGGTCGAAAACTCATGCTGAATAATTCACGCGAGACCCTAAAACCTTTGTGGCCGTCACACAAATTCTCGGACCCGATGCGGGAGCCGCTCTTTCATTAGCGACTCTTGGATATGTGCAGAATTACAGATATGGTATTATTACAGAGTGTATAAATTATTTTTCAGCAATATCACCAGATGTATTAGATGTAAGAAACTATAACTTATGCACATTAATATAATTCATTTAAATACAGTAAAATTATGTTATGAATATTTAATCAAAAATATAAAATTAAACCAGAAACATATCAAAGCTTATAGCATAAAAAAATACATGCATCCTGTATTTTTATTCATCAAATCAATCAACCTTAAAAGTACCATATCATTTTATTTTAGGCATTACATGCTTTAGATTTTAGTCAGTTCATTGACCAACATATGAAATGGTGTTCTAGTCTAACTTTATATTATATTTTTCATGTTTAATCATTTTCTTATGTACAAATATGCATTTAAGAATATTATTTAACTTATGCTTATTAAAATTTACAATTCTAATAAATTATTTCAGAATGAATTCTCATAGTTTTTACTAATCTTGCATATTTGCCAATTTAATAACTATCTGTTATTTGAATATTTCTAATTTTTCGTTATTATTTGTAGTAGAATGTTTTTAATTTTTCGCTTTCTTACAACACCAAAAACCGACTAACGCAGGTAGTAATTTTTTCTTGTTGTTTTTTTTTTGTTTTGCGATTTTTTCTTTTTATCCTTTTGTTAATTATAACATCCAAAGATACAACAACTAATAGCCGACAATCAAAATAATGGATTAAAAACTTTTTGTAATTGCCGAAATTCCAAAAATCATGCATATTTACAAATTAATATTGTGTAACTTAATGGCTTGTGTTGATTTTTAATAATACTTCATTTTAAATCTAACTTAAATTATTTATTATAAAAAATGTATTTTTGTCATATAGTTATAAAACTTTTCACTCGCAAGTTTAATTACAATTAAATTTAATTTTTAAATATTAACCAGATATTTTTGTTCGCCATTTTGAAATTTGCAAATATTTGGGGAGCACCTATTTATGCCATAAGTTATTTAAAAATGTTTTTCAGCATTAATTTATACAAAAAAAAAACATATTAAAAGGATCAAAGGTTGATGTCACCTTTAGGTTGGGCTTGATACATACTAGCAATTTTCTTGCTGACATCTATATGTGTCATACGCGGTCAATGGGTTAATACTATTTTGTTTTGTGTATGAATCTGTGTTCTTTATATTTCTGTATGAATTTTTAAATTCTTCATAACTTTTCAAATATACTCGAATATTTTATCGTTTACTATTGAAAATAACGAATATTTGGAAACTCCAAAATTGATGTAATAAATAAAATTCACTAAAATGTGTTTAAAAAAATGCTTATTACATTCTTAATATATTCTAATATTGCAATATTATATTAGAAACATTTCAAATAATCGATTACTCATTACCATGCTTGTGAAATGTAATTATAAATGAGTAAAATCCTTACATTTTTAATATATTCTACAGCAAGCTGTGTTAACTGATGTTACATATAGCTGCTCCTTTTTTCTCAAAAATTTTACAATAATATAAAATATTTTAATTTAACATAAACCTATAAAAATATCAATATATTACAAAATAATAACCACCATAGCCCATTAAAAATGTATCCGATATTTTTTATTCTTTCTTTGCTATAGAATCTAGCAATTCTTGTAAAAATAGTAAAATATCAGATTTGGGCAAGCAAAAGCCTAAGTTTTTAATTTGATATATTTATTTTAAGTACATACCTAATATAAATTAACCGTTTTATAATAACAAGATTAGCTTATTATTGAAAATAATATAAAAAGTACTTTTTGGAAGCAGTCAAAATATTTAAAATTCTGTCAAAGACAAAAAGTATAAAAAAATTACATCTCATGTAGAAAATAATATATATGTTAAATGCACAATTTTCAAATAAACAGCTACAATTTTTGTGTTATATTATATAAATAATAACTGAAATATTTTAATGCTATACTATTATAAATGCATATAAAAATATTTATACATATATTAATATATTTTTTATTGCTTTGAAAATATATATGACTTTTTTCGATGCACGTTTAATTATTATATATATATTTTCGAGGTAGGTGGCGCATTTAAAAGTAGCCCGCAGCACAAAAATGTTACTACATCATTACTAAAATTAACTTCAGAAGGTATTGCTCTTGCGCCACATTGGTAACCCACTCAAATTTATTGCTTAATTAAAATTTGAGAGCCTATCAGTGAGCGTAATGGAGCATAATAAATTTGAAGTGCGTTTGACCGTAACGTAACGATAAATTTATAAGTTTAATATGACAAAAAAAGCTTCTAGACAATATTTTAATTAGACATTATTCATGTCGGGGTATTATTGTTAGTTAGTCGAGAAAAATGGTAGTTTAAGAGTCGCAAGGACGAATGCTTAATTCGAGCGCCTCGACCGGAGCGCTCGCGCGTTAATTCGCAATATTTTCCTTGTCAAATAATTAATTAGCGGGGCATTTATTAAAATGCGACATTACAAAACACTCAAGGTGCGCGCCTTTCCCCGTTTTCCCCGTTCGGGCGTCTTAATTTCCATAATGTCCTTTCCCTTGGCTAAAAAATAATTTTCGCCCTCGGCGCCCGGGAAATTATTATTTCCCCGGCCTGTAAATTTAAGTGCAGATATTTCTGGGCGCCGGCGGAGAAATCCGCCCTGCTGCAGGGCTAGAGCGATCCAGCCGGGCAAATTAACCCTTAATTAAACAAAATCACAATTTATGGCGGTGGGCTCCCGGCGACTTAAGGCTTGTTTTCCGCAGTTCGCGCAATTACCTTCTCGCCCGGCGTTGCCCAGGAACCGTTCAGGTGTAAGCCTAATCCCTTCTATCATTACGCACAAACGTATATATATATTCACAGTGTATATGTATATAAGGTAATAACGCTCCTAAATCGCGCGAGAAATCGTCGAAAATTGCCTATTCCTAATTGTTTGCCCATAAAAGATCGCTGAGCGTGTTCGCGGAGCGATTAAGCCGCCGAATTCCGATTTTAACGCCAAATTCCGCAGAAATTTGCAGAAAATTTATGTGCAAAAACGCTACTTGTACCTGCTACGAAACGCTAAAATGTGTATAATAATATATACAGTTAGCATTAATTAGGTTTAATTTACGATTGGGTGTATTTTAATGCAATCAATCATATGAAATTACCTGACATGATTGCTACTCATCATAGACGGAATTGTTGTTTATAATGGGTAAATAATGCAATTACGACTGATTTTTAATGTGTTTTTATAAGTATAAATATACATAAAAAAGTAAGATGTATGAATATATAATTGTAACAATCAAATACTAAATATAAATCAGAAATAATTAGCGACCGATATGTTCACTTTTTGACTGCTGTGGTATCTCACTACAGTGAGTAACTAACATATCGTATTATATATTCCAGATTATTCCTATACAGGTAGAGGGAGTACAGATAATCTGTACTATCAATTTTTATTTGATTTTAAATTATGTATTCATAATCTGTATTTACAATACAGATTATTTTTTTTGCTTCGATCTGAAAATTCAGATCGAATACCTAAGGAAGAAGAAAAGAAATAATGAAAAATCAATATCAGCACTGCCTGAATTATATTAATTTAACGTTTTTATAGATTATATTATTAATTTTTTTTTTTTATGCCATTTCAGTAAAATTATATCGGAATACATTTTCACCAATAGATATATATTTTTACCAGTGAAAATATAAATTATCTGGAAGGTGATATATATATTATAGTAATATATATCTACAATATATATAAATACTTATCATTATTTATTTACATCCGATGTATAAATCTTAAAGCATATGTCTATTTTTTAGTGAAGTTATATTTTTACTAGTTATGTTCAAATACATTTTCACTAATGCTGCCCTAAAATGGCTATAAAACTCAATTTGACAGTTCCGAAACGCCCATTTTCTCTTCAAAACCAAACCTAACCTAATGAAAGTTCTAAAACTAGTTTTAATCAAGTCCAAAATACAAACTAAGCCACTTCATTTCTCAGGGAAAAATAAACGGAAGATTAATAAGTACAGACAGACAACGCATCTCACATATTGCTCCACAGTTTGTCTGCATTTCGATATTACACTATGTTTTAAAAATATGATAGCTATCCTTACTGATATTACTATGGACTTCTAATATAAGAGGGCTGTTCAAAGTATATTCAAAACAAATTTTGGTCAATAGGAGAGCGCAAAAATAATTATCATTTCTCAGAAGGCAAAAATTCACATCAAAAGCAATAAAACAGTGGCACGATTTTATTGCTTTTGACGTAAATTTTTGCCTTCTGAGAAGGGATAATTATTTTTTGCGTTCTCCTGTTTGTCAAAATTTGGTTTATTCTTATTAGATATGCAATTTTTCCAGGCCCCGGGTTCGCTCTCAACTGCCCTTTTTATAATACTGCTTTCTGTGGCAACTTTTCTCTATCCATTCATGTTACTTTTTGGTTAAAATAATCAAACCACACCGTTTTTTTTATATGTCACAATAGACGCGCATTTATATTATTAAAAAAATTACAAAAAAATATTTTAAGCACGGAAAGAGAGCATACTGTAGTTTTATTGCTTATATACATTTATAAATATAAAAAATATAATTAAAGCTGTATACTTTTAGTAGATAATTTAGAAGGTAATCTCAAAATAATTGTCGTTTTTTTTTAATTTAATTGTCCGTTTTTTTCAATCAAATTGTACTTTGGTCGTAAAAAACTTAGTGTGTTATTTTTTTATTTTTTGTTTATGGCCAAAACTAGGCGGCATTCTGGTAACACGGAAAACATTTTTGGCGGACCTCGGCGGACAACGACCGGTGGTGCATCGTCCGCCGGTCACTCATTAATATCATATATTAAGCATGTAAACATAAAGACGGAATAGCGTAGTCCGTAACGTATCAGATTAGTAACTCTGAGGTTACGCCCTGGCAGCGGCACCGAATTTTTATTTATATAAAAATGCGCTAATATTAAAAAAAACGGCTTCAGCTGCAGTGACATCTATTGGTTATAAATTATATTACACATAATAATTTTTAATTAATAATATATATGTCACGGATTACCAGACTTTCAGTCTGGTGGTTAATACTTGATTGACTTACTCAGTTAGTACGGATTTGTTCGTTGTAACGCATTGGGCTTACGCATGACAGATTACTGAATTTAATTTTATTTATTAATAGCAGTCTGACGAAATTGAACTTTGATAAAATCAAGAAACTCGAATGGATAATTTTATTTCATTCACCTTATTCTTCTTTCGACTACCATTTATTTCGATCGATGCAACACTAGGGTCTATCAGAATATTTTGCATCAATTAGTTCATGGAATTAAAAGATGACCGAGATATTTTGAATCATTTGAATAAAAATATACAGTGATTTTTTTAATTCAATACAAAAATGACATTAATTATAGGAAATACAATATTATTTTTGAGCAATCCAAAAACATTCATAATTATATTAATTTAATTTATTATTATTAATGATATTTTACAGTCACAAATACAATTTTTTGCTCATTTAAATCAAAGATACATGAAACGTGATATTGTACATGATTTTTCCATTCTAAAGATAGTTATCATTATAATCGAATTTATTTTTATTATATCTAATAGTAGAATATTTTAATCTTTGCACGTCTTCTCCGCTGGGAATATAAACAAAGGTTATTAATACCAAACAGTGGGAATGGTTGTATTTATTTTTCTTCTTTGAAAATCGTCTCGCCCTCAAACGGTGCCATATTAATTCAGCCTGCGTATACATTAGCTGTCGATGGCTATTAGGCGTTCTTCTTCGACTTTTTCCTTTTCATTTCCCCCGCACCGGAGTCCGCCACTTTATTCGTACGTGTCAAACGAGCCGAATTGCCTATTTAACTCATATCGCCTATTTCATCGGGCAATTTCTGGGGGATTTGCAATGAATTCGTCGGCCAGCTTTCGGCCATTCCGGTTTCGGGCACAGTCTTATCGCGGAACAAACACGGAACGCGCCTCGGAATAAATTTTCAAAAATTAACCTCAAAGGGTAGATACGTTTTAATTTCCCCAGATTTGTGTCTCCTCTCTAGCGCCCCTACGCGCTGAGATATAAGACTCTTATGCATAATGGCTAATGGCACCGAATCGGATTATCGAACAACAATGATCGCTAATTACCGCGTGGGGTGTGAAGGAACGAAATGGATCCTTGGTGATGTGTAATAAATCATTATTGCCCGAGGCCTGAGAGGAGGGTCGAGAGGACAATACATCACATTGCGCCATATTGATTGCGTTACAGTGCGTGACGCGTTGCAGTTGCAACCCTCCCGACAACTCTTTCTATAACACATTGTGTGCATTGTATTGTAGTCGTAGCTTGCTAATGATGACAATGTTTTTAATCGCGAAAATATACATGGCGTTAAAATTTAATATCAAAAGGAAAAGACATGACGCATGTAATTCTTTCCCACATAAGCAATCAATGTCATTTAACATTAATAATCTATTTAATATTAGTATCATTAGATGAAACAATGTAATCATCCATTACAATGCATAGTAATGGGGCTTGAATATTTATAACAAACGCTTTCAACAGTTTATGTTGTGTTCTTTTTACATCCTGTATTGATATATTTTTCATGGAATTTAATTGAATAATATGATAGTATTATGTTGTCCATCCCACTTGAATATAGTCATAGTATTGCTATATTTTTCATGGAATTTAATTGAATAATATAATAGTATTATGTTGTCCATCCCACTTGAATATAGTCATTGCATTGTTGCAATTATCCTCACGTATTGAGCAATGGGAAAGACCCGACGAAGGGTTTTGTTTTTTAGTTGAATTCAGTTTTTATTGTGCGCCATCCGTGACCCGTGAACGAAGGGTTGAAATGTAAGGGTGGCACCGCTCGAATGCGTTCATCTGTACATTATCTAAGCCGGATTATGCGTCTGCCTGTCATGTATGTGTGCCAGAAGTCAGCGTCGATGTTTTTCTAGGCAATTTGTTTGTCGGGAACATTAATCACGAGCCTCCGGCTGCCGCGTGGCTGCTCCGCCCGCTACGCCACCATCCGAAGGACAGGGGTGGATTGGGAGAGTGACATCTAACTGGGCATTGTTAAAAAATAGATCATAATAAAAGCAATGTTATATATTTTTGAGAATGTTCACACGTCTATTTTAACGTCACATCTTTCCACTTGAAACTCACGAGACCATTTCGCTTGTTCAAAACGTCATTGCTATTTATTTTTCAAACACACAGGCTCTAAACTTTTTTTTAAATAAATTTGGCAGACAAGAGTAGTTTATATTGATATTGATATTTATTTAGTACTACTGTAGATTGAAATTCAATGAGTTTTACGAAGTGAAGCATAACAAAATTGTTATGTTATGACTGTATATTTCTTGAATAGCCAATTTACGATTTTTCTATGTATGCATATTTGTTATAAAATGCTCCAATTAAATCATTTAAATTCTACACTACGTCCCTTTTTAAATCGGCTCGCGTTGTCCCAATGTAAGGGATTACAATGGGAAAGGGCCGAAATTGTCATCCGTACACTTTGCGTATTTATATATGCTTATACACAAGTGCGTACAACAAAAACACTGAAAAAAATATATATTCAATTTCGCCAACAATGTGTTTCGTTGTGGTATTAAACGTTATTCTTTATAAACGAAAATTCCTCAGCAATTTATGGCGACGGGGCTTAACCCCTTTTGTTTTTGAATTATTGTGTATTTTTATTATTATTCATATAATTATTTTTCTCGATACAAGAGAAGAAAAATACATACATCAGAATGGGTCCTGTGGGGATTAAGATCGCGGAGGAGGGCTCGAAATCTATCGGAATCCGCTATCACGGGTTATGGCGAAATTATTCATAAGCACCTTACCCCCTTACACGATACAAGAAAATAATAATATCGTGCGGTCGCCCGCGAACAAGTGGCCGTATGAGCAATCTATATTTTATGCACGAAAATGGCGGTGTGCGATTTATGCACGCGCCGCTCGCATTTATCATATGTTTGAGGCGGCCCGCGTGGGACTTTCGGCGACGATTTTAATATTTTTATGCAAATGAACACACGTGTAGGTATAGAATATACATATCATAATAGAAAGAAGCTTAACATTTTGTCGTAAAAAATAATAAGTCGCGGTGCGGTCGACAAACATACATTTTCACGCTTTGAAGAACTACATTATAAATCATTCACCATCGACTTTTTTCATACATGGATACATTTTTTATTTTATTGTTATAAAAATACAATTATCAATATATAAAAATGATCTAAAAAAAATATTGTTGTATTTTATAAAAGCAGGCTATTAAAAGTCTTCCAGTAACAATATTGTTGCATTTAATCAAATTGAACTGTCAATTTCTATTTATTATCTACTATCGATATAAGATCAAAATATTTTTTTATTATTACAAAATTGCAAAAAAAAACATATAAACATAGTATTCACAAATCATGACTTTTAGCACATAATTTATATAAATAATTGACGCTGAATTTTTTTAAATAATTAGTAAATAAATATAGTATGTATTCTTTTTTTAGTATTTTACACAAAACTAGTATTTTTTTATTAATAATCACGAAAGAAATGGTCATAATAATAGTTTTTCAAAATTCGCATAAATTTATGATATAGAATGTACTGTTCCTTAATTATTTAGACACACATTTTAAATCATAATTCGTGATAAAAAAAAAAATTCTAAATAATAATTAAATTAAGAAAATTACAAATCTATTCATTTTTGAACTCTAAGATCGTAAACAAGTAGTCTAAATTATCCTGAATTAACCTGACATACCATATCGAAATATGTTCATTCACGAGCTTTAAAATCGTAAAGAATAAAACATAAAGTATATGTCCATGCAACGAAATTCTTCTCGCAATGTCATTTTTATCACGAGCTTTAAAATATTATAAAAAATCATAGAACAGTACAAAAAAAAAACTAAAAATTAATTAGAAGAACTTGCATTACTTTATTTAAATAAATTACAGTTTTTTTAAATTTGCAATTTTTGGGCATAAAAAGCGTAAAGAAATAGCTATAACAATTGTTTTCTTTAATATACACAAATTCAAGATATAGTCGAGGCCCTCGACTTTCGTACATAATTGGTTCCTGAAAATGTGTGCGAATGTTGAATGTTCGAAAGTAGAGGGAAGTAAAAAAAATTGATATTGTGTGAATTTTAAAATATTTATTTATCAAGTAAATATAAGATGTTTAAGAGGCGTTTAAAAGACATGTTTAAGTGGGGTTTGCGGGTGTTTCCATTGAAAAGTTATCAAGAGTTAACTGTGTTCCACTATTCTTTTTCTTTTCTTCATATAGTATTTTATAACATGCTATGTCTTTATTGATCGCCCTACGCACTTGAGATATGCGTTCTCCAATGGGATCAAAATCTTCCATAATATTTAAAAAAAATTGTCAAGATGCGTAAAGGCTTCATTCATATTTTTCATTGTTAGAGTTTTCCAAAATAAACCTGTCTCATCTACATTAAATATTTGGCTAGAAGAATATTCTCCATTTTCAATAATTTTGGATAATTAGGAAATAAATTCTTTTGCAGCATCTTTATCCGCATCAGCCGATTCTCCAGTAAATTTAATATTATGAAAAAAAATACTTAATTTTAAAATTATAAAACCAACCGTTACTTGCTTGAAAAACCGTGTTAAAATATTTTTTTTAATCTATCCTTTCAATCTTTGTGCAAACTAAGAGCTTTTGCTTGAATAATTAAAATACTCAGAAGGACATATTTTTGATGTTGGTCATCAAACCATGATGACAGAGATTTTTCCATTTCATCCATGTTTTTTTTTTGCCGTGTTTTTTTGGAAACATACCTTTAAAGATTGTGGAAATATATCTTTAATTTCCACAATTTTGAACGTATTCCTTAATTATATTTTTATTTTGCAAAATTGAACATATCGTAGACCTTTTTGTATCATACGAACGTCCGATTGAAGCAAAAGATTCACCGCTATCAGAACGTCTAATAATTTCCATCTTTGTTTCGAATCGTGCGAAGTCTTTGATTTTTTTTTGTTCGTATCAACACTGAAATTTTTCCGTTTCTCACAAATGTTTATAATTTAAAAAAAAATATATTTTCAAATGTGCGAAGTGCGAATTGTGCGAAATTTGAGGGCCGCTTGTATTCAAGAAAACTGTTCATTCTCGAGCTTTAAAGATAATTATTATGTTGTATTATGCATGTCTTTGGTCAAAGCTATTTTGTAAAACAGTATTGCAAATATTGTATATCTATTAGGTTTTAATTGTCTTTCAACTCCACTTTTGAGTGAAAACTACACAATAATGCCACATTGCTACTTTTATTATATAGCATAAAATTTGTTTGATAAAGCAGCAAAAAAACATACAATGAGCTTTAGCGTCATAAATTAAAGCACAGTTTATTATGTCTGGAATTTATAAGTATATGTATCAAAATTCTTCTCGCAATGTCATTTTTATCATGAGCTTTGAAATATGTATCTAATTGTCTGTTACAAGACTCCATATTTAATATAATAATATACAAAAATATATTATAAAAAATCATAGAACAATACAAAAAAAACTACAAAATTTAGCATATAAAAAAATAAATCAGATGTTCTTGCATTACTTTATTTTAATAAATTACACAGTTTTTTTAAATTTATAATTATGGAGCTCAACAATTTGCACTTAATGATTTTTAATTTATATGCAATATATATTAGTTATAAATATGTTATATGAAAAAACTAAACGTGTCTTCAAGCTGAATAAAATATAATAAGTATGATATAAATATGCACGATTTAACGGACTAACATGATAAAATATTTTTTTCTTAGTACGAAACCATTGAGATTTATTTTCTTATTTAAAGCATGTCTGTGTAATAAAAATTGTATGTGCGCATTACAAGGAAATTGCGAATTAACAATATTACATTCGAGCACACGTGTGTTAAAAATAGCTCAGAGTCGCACCCCTCGCGCCTATGGCTGTTTTACAACGACCATATTTTACGCCGCAAGTAGATTATTCACCATTTTTCGCCTTTCCACTGTTTTATGTTTTTAGATGAGACCTCAAACAGCACCTCGGGGAACAGTCGCAGTTCACATGTAATCATTGCTAACGTATCACTCCATAAATATTCTTTGCGCAAAAAATACGCGATGCAGTCACGCGTGTTTTCACACCTTATTATATTATTACACCCATATAATATATTATTAATTAATCACACGGCTCATCACGAGTTGTAATCAAGATAATTCTTCGTACGATTTATGCGATTTTAATTGGACCGACTCAGCTTGCGCGGTGATTATTGTATGTTTTTTATTCACACATCGAGAGATCTTCTCGCGGATTTGGCGGAGGAAATCGTTCGGAATAACGCGAAAAATTCATTTTAACGAAGTTGAAAATTTTCCACGGGAAAATCGGTCGTTAACCCACACCAGGTCCATTGATCTGCCGGCGTCAGACGGTGTCCCGCCGCGTCAGCTGTTTGGGACGTTTTTTCCCGGGATACTTTCCAATATTTTTTTTGATCGAATCCCGCGGACACAAAGAGTCCGATATCAAAGATTTTCTTTTAATATAATATTAACGTGTATTTTTATTGTTTGTTTCAGGTTTATCAACGCGCGGCGTAGGATCGTACAGCCAATGATCGACCAATCGAATAGAGCAGGTGGGTCTTACTAAATGATCTGAATTAAAATAAAATGCTAATTAATAAGTTTAGAAACACATGATCAGTTCCGATGTATTTATATATCACGGCCTTGATCTAATTTACAGAACCTGATAGATAATCGGAAAAGTTCTTATGCGTATGTAAAATTTATATATAGTCTAATAATAATTCATTACTTTAACGATACTTTTACCAAAGGTTCAGATTTAAGAATACCGATTCTTTTGCCCGAATATGCATTGTTTTCAGATGTATTGTATGTGCTCACTAAAAAAGATTGTAATATTATACAATTAACCTAATTTATCACACCCTCGTTGAAAGTTTATATGAAGCTGTCAATGATTATAGATTTTTTTCAACATTATAAAATATAATATATTATATGTATGTACTAATAAGTTTCCTTAAAATATTATGTTACATTTTCAAGTACTTTTATTATATTAATAATATATTTTTAAAACATATTATTGAAGTGCTGATTAACTATGGAGCAATATGCATCTGTACTTTTTCTTCATCTTATTTTTCCCTGAGAGATGAGTTGGCTTAGTTTGTATTTTCGACTTAACCTGATACAATTCTAAAACTGCAATTAGTTTTTAATTTTTTACTAGATCAAATTTGTTTTGGTTTGGGTTTGAACAGCAATTCAAATTGAGTCATTTTAAAACAGCATATAATTTGACTAGCGCCTATCATTTAAATTATATTTTTGCTAGTAAAAATATATTTCTATTGATGAAAATGTATTTAGACTTCACTAGTGAAAATATAACTTCACCGAAACATTCACTGTAACATTTGCATGTAAATAATATAATGTCCAAATCATATAATTTTACTAGCACATGTCAGATAAATTATATTTTCACTGGTAAAAATATATATCTACCGGTGAATATGATTTCACTGAAATGACATATTTTAAAATATATATTTTTTATTTGATTTTCTTAGAAGGACTAACTAATAATTTCTAGTTTAAAATCAGAGACGGCATATAAGCTTTTTTTTATAAGGGGGGGGGGGAGGAACAAAAATTGGCCAGTCAGTGGACGTTATTTTAATATTTAAATTTTAATAAAATTCATAGTATTACATTCAATGAAATGCATTTTTCTGGCCGAATTCAAGGGGGGGGGAAACAAATTTCTTTACCCCCCCCCCCCCTGTTCAGATTACCATTTTTTTAATTTATTAAGAAAATCTGTGATTAGAATATCGGTACGATTTTTTTTATTAAAAGAGTTATTATATCGTTAAATGCGAATCCCTTTTGATTAATGTAATTCAAGTCAGTGTGTGACAATAGAAGCTCCTCGATATTTTCAAATCATTAATAATGCGATAAAACTGCATATTTCAGATAAATCACTTGCTTCAGTCTCCTCAGAATATATATATTTCCACGTTAGGAAGAATCTTCTTTCACGATCTAACATGGCTTTATTTTTGCTTAAAATTGTGCTATTCCATACATAGCATCTTTTGAGAAGACTAGTATTTTTTTTAAATACGTTTGTTTTAATAATACAAATAATTTCACAGACACTTTAATTAAATATATAATGTACATGTTACTGGCTTATAACCATTTTCATGTTTACAATTATTAGCTTTATTTAATAAAAAAAATAAGATAAGACGTTTTGGGTTTTAATTTAAGGAAAAAATTTAAAAACATTTTACATAGAAGACTAGACTAAAACCGTTTCACACTTACTTTTTTATAATTACACAATGTTTTACTCAAAAATATAGAAAAATATCAATCAGTTGGAATTAAAAGTAAAATATATTTGGTAATCAAACAATATTATGATAAACTTATTTTTCCTATAATTACTCAAAAATATTAAGCAGTTGGAATTTAAAGGAAAATATATTTTACAATCAAACAATCACCTATTTTCTGACTTTTCGTGTGCGCAATTTTTATTTGCGCAATAATCTAGTCCACAATGATTGCACTTTGATCTATGGTTTAAATTAAACTTGCAACCATAATACTGTCGTTCGTTTTCAATATGCTTTCATTCGGATGAGAAGTAACATTATTTTAATAACAATACTGCTTATCTTATTAAAAAATATCTCACTTCAGGAACATATTTGGTTTTGAATCAATCTTCTTCTATTTTGGTTTTAATAATCAGTAAAAATTTAAGCCCCTTATATTATCTATGTGGTTTTTCCGATAACCAAAAGATACTTTCGCGTTTAAAATAAAAATCAATTTATTTGAAGCACGGATATTCCGCATGTTTATATTGATCAGATTTCTATAATTATTTTATATTACAATGTCGCTATTTAATTATCTATAAATATAATGGAATTATTCCACATTTTTTAATAAAATGTTTACATTACGATAAAGCAATAAAATTTAAAAAAATCTCAAGATAAACATACCTTTATAAAAGTCTTGTGTTTCTGTGTGTAGGTACGTGCATGCATATATGGATCTCAGGGGGACGAGAAGGGAGTGATCATTCCTTAGTATGCCCTTGGGACTCTGTGTGATCACTAAAAGCTTTCAAAGCTATTCGCTAGAGTAACTACGAAAGAAAACTCGCCCGGCCCGATTGGCTAGCGCTTATTGAACGCGATTTCATTATTTTACTCTCAGGTTTACACCGCCTCTGCGTTTTAAATTCATTCTATATCATCCGAAAGCTTTGTTTGCAAGACTAATTAAGTATTTATGTGCTTTTAAAGTATATTATATTATTCAATCATAGCGTGTTTATAAAATGGCTGTTGGATATATAATGGAGCATAATAAATATTGTTTGGCGTTGGCTCAAGACATCGGCCACCCCATGGAGCAACCCACCTTCCCGCCCCAACGAGAGGCCATAAAGTTGAAGCCCATCAGCTGTGAGCTAGTAATTGTTTACTGCGCACTAAAGACCATTAGGTGGCAGACAAGGTTTGTTATACTGCCGGCGTCTACCTTGCATAGGAGCGCTTAATAGTCGTAGCTAAGTGGAGCGCTTTCTAACCCTGTTGCGCTAGTTATGTATTATATGCACACTTTTAATTCAGCCTTGATATCGAAGGTGTCGTGTGTGAATTTGGCGCCTGTGCCACCGCTTTGGGGGGTGGTTCGATGAGGTGGTTGCCAAGTCGGCGTCTTCGACTATTTCAGATTTATTGTCGACGTGAGAATGGCCCCAGGCAATTAGTTCCGAGCGGCTAATAGGGAACTTGGGGACCGTTATCTGGCAATAGACCGTAGGAAGGCAGTTTAGCCTCCCTGGTCCGGAGGCTGAAGCTTAATTCGGAACCAGATAACCCTCGGACTGGCCGACCATTCTGCACTTCTGACGCCGAATCAATTGATAATACATATTTATGAATTGGGCTTGAGATGTCACCAATGACAATAAGTTAATCGATTTAAAAGATTTCATTCATTAGCTACAATTAAATCAGAATATTTTTGTGTTGCGCTTAAGCAGCCAATTGGAATTGGGATACAAGTATCCAAATGATGTTTTTTTTTTTAATACATATAAATGTATATGTGTATTTTTTGTTGTTGGCATCCGGTTCCTCCCCATTAGCCGGGGCTCGAACATAAAGGAAGCCGTGCTTCTGCGATTTTTCCGTTGGGCGCCCCCGGTGCCTCCCCCGGTCAGCGCCGGCCCTGCCCGGAGAGTGATGGATAACCCAGAACGGGTCAACGGTTTCGGACATTATTCTCTTTTTCCCTTTTTTCTCTCTCCGCCACCGCCGAAAAAGACCCACCTACAACTAACCGTAACTAACAGCCTCCGTTCGGATGGGTCGCGAATTGCCTCGCTCCGATCCGAAATTTAATTTCGGACATTGTTCATACAATGGCGACTTGGGTGTATAAACGAATTTACGGCGATTCGCATAAATTCGTTGATAATGTAGCTTTATGCTATGCCCGATTATTAATCCTCGTTTGTGCTCACTCCGTCTGTTTGAATACATTAAACTTCTGGTGCATTCGTTGCACGGTTAACATGCACTACAAACGATATATTATTCAAACGGCAATTAGTCATAATGACGCATTGTCTCGGCACTGAACCACAAATGTGTGCACTAGCTCATCTTTAACGAGATTGGCAATATGTGAAACTTAGAATTTCGCTACAATAATCAGAGCTCCAAAAGTGTTCGTCTAGTTATGTTTCAAGACGTCTAAACAAAAAATAATGTTTAGATCTAAAATTTATGTAAGTAAAGACAGTGTGAAACTATTAACAAATCAATCATTTTTTGAGTTGAACATAAGGGTAATTCAGAAACCATAGTTCTAAGCTATGCTGTATACAAGTTTTTTCCATTAACTTTTATATATGTAGAATTACAGTTTTTTTTTTCAATTACGTCTTGCTTTACAATGGCAAAATATTAAATTGATTAAAAACTACTGTTGCGAATTTTTAACTCTTGATTATATATTATAATTAAATGTATAATTACAATAGTGGATTATATATTTCAAAGTAAAAGTATGTTTTACAACTGTATATTTATTTAACCGTTCTAATGCCGCGCGCCTCATGCGGAGCTCAGTCGCTACACGCCCGTAATGTCAAGAGCCACATACGTTGCATATACAGAATCTGTTCCTTATGTTACGAAATAATATAAATTTATCTATGGAGATAAAATATGTATAAAAATATTATTTTTTTAATAAAACAAAAAATAATTTAATATAGCTGCAAATGCACCGGAAATGGCACGCGGAGCCCCTTTTTGGGTTATATAAGAAGTCGTTAACACTTGTCATAAATATTTTTTTAATTCTAAAAATGGCTGGCACTGTGGTCCTGTAGTCCGAAATATATCATGGCATGAAAACGGTTAAATTATTAACCATCTATCGACTAAAATTTAAAAAACATGCTATGCTGCAACTAAGTTTATTTTTACAATTATAAAATATGTATATTTATGTGTTGATTTATTTTTTACTCAGTCTTGATTTTAAAATACACCCATCTCCTGATTTATGCGGTAGATATATTCTTCCCAAACAATGCGTAAAAACTTGGAATAAAACTAAAATTTATTCATCCATATTTTCGCTGCTGTCTTCTAACATTCTAACCATTTTCTTCATAACTGGTTCGAAATCATCATTATAGAAACTGATCAGTGCAATTCCACAATTAGCGAATATATCAATGTTATCTTGAGTATTTTTTTTATTAAAAAATCTGTGATTTTTTATTGATCTTTATTTTTCGTAAATTTTTTGTATATTTCTTCACACTGTGCACAAGTATTTTGAGAGTACGTTCCGTACTTGGATCAATTTTTTACAAGATGTTTTCGAATTTTCTGGCCATGTGAAGAGCTTAATCTTTTTTTCAGTAAATAATGATAATTTGCCTGATTCACTGAGGGATTCAATTTCACTTTCATGATCTGATTCAGATATGCTTAACTAATTCATCTTCTGTTCATTAATATTTAAGTATTTAAATCCTTCTCTTTTCAATGATTTTGACAAATTATTAATTTGAGGAAATTTATTATTTCTTAATGTAGAGTACGCTCGGGATAAGGATTCCGGTTTGTTATTGTGTGCGTGAACTGTGTGGCTTAAAACAATTTCGCTCAGAATATTTAATTTTTTTATTTTAAAAGAAAATATATGTTTATTTAACATACATACATCTGAGCTAAGTTGGAAATTTCAACGGATAATTAAAAATATATTATATAATCGGAGAAACCAGATATTGATGTCATTAATTAAATATTTGCAAAATTCAAAATCTTTCACTAGTCAAAAAAATAATGAAGTCTTTAGCTATTCTTCAAAAGCAAAAAGATATAAAATGGGAAAGAAATTATTCACAGATTGCTTAATGGCTCGACGATTCTATTAAATCATTAGAATTCATTGAATAAATTAAAAAATTATCATTGGCGCAACGATAAGAATAATAACTTTTTTAAGCCTTACAGAGAATAGTGTAAAAAAACCAACAACATACGGATTAATGAAAAAAAAATTAAAATATTTTAATCCACGGGTAAGAGAACAAATATCTTACAGTGTATATTAGAAGCCTTGATATCAATTAACCCAGATATGCCCAAGAAATTTTGTTCTCTTAAAATTTAATTTATAAATAAAAAACAGTGGCATGAGTTTAGTGACCTACCCATGGGACAGTGGGCATATCTGGGTTAAACCAATATCAACACAAAATTATTTAAAATAAATCACTAGAGAAGATCGAACTTCTGTGCCACATTGCACTTTAATGACGAATACCAGCGTTTACGAACCAGCGACTGTCCTTAAAAGAGAAAGCGAGACAACGAAGTACACGCTACATCGCTTCTCCCTCTCATATATATGTACACGAACACAATAACAAACCGGCATCCTTATCCCGAGCGTACTCTAACGACAATATATTTTACAACCATTAAAAATATATATAAAAAAATACATTTTTCTTACCGCATTAATCGGGAGATGGGTGTACATATTTTGAGCTTTTAAATTAAATTAATATTACAGTAGTAGATTTTATACATTACAACAATAATAAAAATGAGCATGTTGTACAAAAAATAGGAATTTCGCTATAAGTTCAACTAAAAATTGCTACTTTAAAAATTTATAAAATCGAGACCAAAACTCTACTTTAACCATACCATCCTTAATTTGATAAATAATAATAATATTTACCTGATATTTATTGTAATTTATAAAGCAAAAAATTAAAAATAATATTATATGATCTTTGAAATTAAAATTTGAATGGGTCACATTATACCCCAGTATGAAAAAATTGCGCAACAAAATAAATGGTCAATAACTATTTAATTAAACTATTTTTGTCAATATTTAGTTATAAACGATAATAACAAAACGAATTTATTTTTTCATCATATATTTACAAAACTATTTGATAGATTATAAAAATATTTTTAGGTAAAAATATAACTAAGAATTTAATCTTAAAACAATATTTTATTAAAATAACATCTAATCGTGTATTTAGGCTCATTATAACTACTGACATTTTAATAAAATTACTGAATGAAATAAAAAAAATGGTCAGTAACTATATAATGAGACTGTTATTACTAATTAATAAATATAAATGATTTTTGACAATCACCACAACGAAAATATTAAAACTAATTTATTTTTGCATCACATATGTACGTACTTATAAAACTATTCAATGTAATATTTGTATTAAAATATTTTAATTAGATTTTTACGTCAAAATAAAACAATTGATCATTGTTCCGACTTTTTAATTAAATTACTTAATAAAACTAAAAAAATTACACACCTAAGTTAAATGGCCAGTAACTCTTCAATGAAACTATTTTTACTATTTTTAAATAAGATCATATATTAATTATAAACGGTCAGTTACTATTTGACGATCACCACAGTGACAATTTATTTTAGTATCACATATGTATATAAATACTACTTAAAAAACTATTTAATGGATTGTGTATGATTTTTGTGATAAAATATTTTAATTAGATCAAAATATAACTAAGCATTTAATTAAAAAATAAAATTTTATTAAAAAACAAACCATTGACTTAAATTAGTTTTTTATATAAAAAATAGAAAAAAAATTATAAGTACTTACAATTCAATACTAATAAGATTGTTTTAAATATATATGTATATCGTGTACCTACTACCACTTTATATCAGGTATAGCTTTTTTCTTGTATATCGTTTATAGTATACATATTTATATGCGATGTACGTACACTCCCCTTATATAGCGTATATCTTGTGCGCCAAAAGGAAATGAGCACAATGATATGTATGCGATTGGAAAAGCGGTTTTGGCTAGGAAGCTGCTGGACCACAGGAAATGCGGCGGCCATTTCTTCCTCTGGACCACCCCCAGAAATCCACCCTTGCTTTCTCGATAAGATCCGAGGGTCTTTTGCTCGATATTTCCAAAACGTATATTGCTTTGTCAACATTTTTGATCCGCTCCTAATAATTGTACAATAATTTGTACTCTCTCAAGGATAGGGCGTGTGCGCTCGGTACGATTCGGATATCTTTTCACCATTCAGTAGTTTTCCAGTCTGGTCCTTCCTTCTCCCGTAACCCCCCGGCGTCCTTTATTGCTTCCTGTTATCCCAGTAACGGTTCCGTGGCCCTTGATAGAGAACCGTGCAGTGGTAATAACTCTCGTAAATCAATGGACCGTGCCGGATAATGGGCATTCTTATGGTTGGCGGGAGAGACAAGAATAAAAAAAAATAGGAAAACAGATTTATTAGGGCGAAAAGCTTCGAATCGGAAGGCTGATCTTTAACGTGTATTAGTTTGTTTTCGACCTTCTAAATTCACCACCAGCATAGCTTAATTTTAGTGACGTATCCTTTTGCAGTTTTTCCACACGCGGGTCCCAGTGGAGCTTACAGTCCTGATGCAACAATGGGCTACATGATGGACGGACAGGCTCAAATGATGCATCGTCCTCCGACTGATGCTGCTTTCCACCAAGGATACGCGCATTATCCACCGGCCGAATACTATGGACATCATATTTAATTGGAGCTAAATGTAAGTATTTTTTATTATATTGATTTTAAATATATTATAAGCAATAGCTAATATTTTGATTATTTCCGCAGATCAACTGATAATTCTACCAATCGATAATCTTCAAACATCTCATCAGGTACTTCCATGGAGAAGTATACGCATCCGGAATCAATCCGGATATTAAAAAAAACAAACATTCTCCTCCAGTGCCCCGAAAAGTTGAATTGAAACGAAATATCATTCATGTGATTCGCCCATTGTACAAAAAAAAGTGTAAAATATATATATCTTTTATCGAATTGTGTTTGCGTGTGTGATTTTGACCTGTAATGTGATCGTGGCTTAAACTAATAGCATGATGATAACGCAGCATCTAAAATTAAATAAGATTACTTCAAAATGGAACACAAATTTCGAAGACGGATACAACGAAGAGAGAACCACGGTTCAGTGACAAACGGAACTTTAAATGTGATCCTTCGCTGAAAAAAAATGTATACGATAACTTACGATTTTTTAATTGTGAAAATGATACGGACTGCTAAGGACATTTTCACCTGATACGATAAAAAGTGACTTAAATAAATAAAATTTGTACACAAATTGTAAACGAGAGGTGCAATTCTGTCGATACACTTTTCGCGCAACAAAATCGGGGAAGATAAAACGCGTTCTCCAAAAAATATATATAGTATGAATGTATGATACGTCGAAGGGCGCGATTTTGTGCTTTGATCGAAAAGTGTACCGACACACTAAATTTAAGAATCCTAACAAGAATGAAACAATGTTAAAATATTAATACGACTATGTAATATTATTTGTAAAGGTGTGTTTTTTTTTTAGTTAATGGCATATTAAATGTAAATCGCAAAAACCCCTCGACCCCCAAAATCCTGAATATATAAATTAAAAGATAAAATAAAATAACAAGAGTTTAAATTAATTTAGTATGGATAAATGCTACAGTAAATTTAAGTGATACTTGACTTAGATGTAAGTATTGTGTATAAATTATGAAAAATTAAAGATCTAGGGAAAATAATTATTATGGCGTATGAAAAAAAAATAGGAAAAGGGACAAAATGAAAACATTTTTAGCGAAAGCTTAATTCAACCTCGAACTGTCGGCTCTTTTGGCCGATCAGTCGTGCACTTGTACATAAATTAAAAGGTCAAAATGAAACATGAACAAAGCAGTTTTGAGACAATTCGACGAACGGGACGAAAACTAAAAAAAAATTAGATGAGAAAATTAATTGTGTAAGCTTTGTATACGTAAATGTTCAAAAAAGTTTTCGTTCAGAGTATTCGATTAATGTAGCACCACTGTGATGTTTAATAATTGCGTTTATACGAGATTGCATATTTTTAACCCCATCCCCCCGAAATCATTTTACACCCACTTGTATGCAAATATACGTAATAAAAGTTAAAATCTACTATCGCAGACCACTTGTTAACTTTAAGACGTCGATATTAATGCCGATTGTTGTGTTCTACATTAGCATTTCTCGTTCATGGATACATATGTATTATATAACGATATGCATACTGTGAGATAGTCGAAGGAAGTGTGTTTGATGAGTGAATCTGTGTGTGTGTGTTATGAGAAATCAGATTCATCGCATATGTATAATTTATTTTTATTTAACATACTTCAACGTCACTTTTCTTAAAAGACTGCAATATTTATTAATAATGGGCAATAATAAATTATTTTTTTAATATATGACATATGCATTGATGTATGTATGTATGTGCATTTTATGTGTATATATTGTAAATGCTAATGTAGAATAGGAACAATTTATACATATATATATATATATTTAATATACTGAAATTGAGTATACCAAACCTTGCATCGTACACCCATACACACACATCATTATTTTTTAAGTGTTACAATTTCGAGTGTGATATACGTATATATTATACATATATTTAAAGAACGAGATGCATCTATTTAATTTTTGTTTAAATAAAAACGTGATATTATTAAATAATTGCTTCTTATCTTGTCTTCTCGATGCACTCACAGTATACAAAAAAATAAATATATTTACGGTGAAAAGTCATACGTTTTTCCCTTTAAAGTCTACGTATATAATTAACGTTTTATGAGTTACTGACATGGACGTTTATTTACTATGTGATTTTTTTTAAAAAGACACTATGCAATATCGTTGATGGGAATCAACAGAATCTGAATATACTACATCTGAGATACGAGAGAAAAAAGACCAAGACAATCAAATTGTATACGATTGACAAATCATTTCGCTTCTAGTTTTGCAACGGCGATGTGTTTAATTTTTTGTGCAACAGTTTTTTATATGTGTAGACTTTATTGTTCACTTACAGGGTACTGATTATACGAGCGTAATAAAAAAATGATATATACATATATATATTTTAAAAATGATATTATTTAATTTTGTAAAATTTTATCAAAATGAAATTACGACGAGAGTGACAGAAAATCTATTGTATCCACACATTCTAAATTTTTTCGATTGCATTTCCTGAAATCACATAGTAAATTTGTGTTTTGTGTCATTTCAATACCATCACGAGTCTATCACACGTTTCTCACCTTCTAATGATGAAATTTCACGTTGTATAAAAATTCATCATAAGCCTTATTCAATGTATACGATAAACGAAAATCAATTTTGTTTGCAAACGCGATGGTTTTCGTCTTACCTGCGCGAAATACGAAGAGAAAACTCACAGAAAAATATTAGAAAAAAAGTCTAATATTATATTATATATTATATATGTTTACACTTTATTGAAATGTATAGGTATATTCAAATGTACGTTCAGGTTGCTTAGAAAATTGTTTTGTATATGTATACAAATTTGGTTCATTCTTTATATTGCGTTTACTATAATTATACTTTCTTCCACTTATAGCGAATCAATGCGACAGCGAATCTATAGTTAATTTATTTATTGATTTCCTTCGTTCGTATAGTTCGATTTTAATGAAATGAAAACATATCAATGTATACAAAAATATTTTATTTCAATCAGTGAGAGGTTAACGCAACCGGAATTTTAATAAATCATTATTTAATTTATTTTTAATCTATTCGAAACCTTGCGAAAATAAAATATTTATTAAATTCCAAAATTCCGATTGCGATGACCGCTTAATTATGGATCAAACACTTTTTTGTTGATAAGTTGACCCTTGTACATTGTATTGATTTTTATATCGCGTCTGTTTCTCGTTGGTTAAATTGTATTATATTTTCATATTGTTTTATTTTGTAATTATGTAATATATTATAAAAATATAATAACGAATCATTTTAAACGATTTTTTTCTCTGAACTATCAAAGAATCAAATTTTAAGTACTACAACACAAATTAAGCAAAACTTTTTAATTTAAAATAAACAGAGAAAAAAATCGCGTAAATGAAAAGTTAAGTTATTATATTCTTCATTATTATTGAATGGAAAACCGACGATATGTATATATCGACGAAATATATGTATGAATTTTTTATCCAACATTTAAGATAATTAGTGCATATGCTATAAACTTACCTCTATACTGAATTTAATTAATTATTATATATAAATAATGAAATATATTATTATTGATTGATTATTAAGTGATTTAATTAATGAAAATGGAGAAGGATGTTGCGCGGGAGAGCTTGAGTCCTCTGTATAGTGTTTTTTTTTTTTTTTGAATGATGGATTAATGAAATTTGTCAGCATTATGAATGCTACATCTTGTGTAAAAAATTATTAAAAAAAAATATTAAAAAATAAATGCGTTTCATTTAATTCCTTTTTTAAAGAAAAAATATTTAAATAAAAGTAAATGGTATGTAGTGCATGCAGTGTACTGTTGATCGATGTATTTCGTTAGAATGTGCCTCGTCGGAGGGTAAGGGCTGCTTTTGGGGGAGGAAGTGAACCTTCTACCCTACGAAGGTTGACAAATGGGCCGGCAGCTGTATCGCGCGCGCCCAGCGAGATGGAATTGCAACTTTAGTTAAGGATAAAAGGGAAAGGGCCTCGCCTCGTCTTTCAGGGCTTTTCTAACACAAACACAATTTTTTTATAGTGCGAACAAAGCCTTTTTTCATATACTTTTCACTGAAATTTCAACAACCAAAATGCGGTAAAATAAATAAAATAATATTTAATTTCTGACACATAGGTAAGAACAAAAAAGTTGAAGACGATACAGTTTTTTTAAGAATATAATTAATATAATCAAATAATAATTTAAAAAAACGGTTTTTCAATTTTAAATTAAGTCCGTTTCAATCTGATATTAATAATGATGTCTTTAGATACACAAAAGTTTAGGATATTCGATTTCGGACCGGAAAAAGCAAAGATCCATTAAGTCGAGAGTCCTCGTATTCGATTCAATTTTCGATTGCATCTTGCAATTACAATGAGGCGAGACTTGGAAATGATCATGAAGGCAGACGAAAATGGCATAGCTATAGGGAGGAGCGTCAAAGGGAGGGTGAGGAGTCGCAGTCGACGTTGAGTAATGACGCGCCGCGAAGGCCTAGGGCGTCTGATAACAACGAGGGTCTGCAGAATTAGTGTCACAGGCTCTGATGCTGTATGTGTGAGTGTATTTTAAACACGTTCGTCAAACTCACCTTCATATTGCCTTATCGCAAAGGTGGATTTGGGAATGGGAGTTTCGTGGATCGAATGTTTCTAAAACGATAAGTACTTACTAGGCCAGTGATGGAGAACCTATGACACAATCTTGGCCCAATAACAGTTGTCTGTGTTGACTGATTTTAGTCAAAAACCGAAGTGTCTCACAAATAAAAAATATTTGATAATGTTAGAATCAGTGATAATGAGTTCATCAGGGAACGTAATATGTAAGATTAATTTAAAAAATCCGCAACGAAAGCAATGATCTGTTTAAAGGTGTGTCATATTTTTACAAAAAGTTGATTTTAACCAGGACTTTTTTGATTTTTTTTTTTTGAGTAAATGTTTAACTCTAAGTTTAAAAATGAAAGAAAATTCCAGTTATTTCTCAACCGCCGGTTCTAATAAAAATACTCCAAAACAATAACAGAAACGACGACAGAAAATATTGGTGCAAGTGGATGATTCTGAATCATCTCAAATCTGATCTAGAGGAGCAAAGCCGATCTCAAAACGATTGGCCGAATTGCTAGTCATTAGATGAAAAGAAACGATTTTGAACATACCCCAAAGAAAAGTTGGATGCACACTTAGCAGATGTTGAAACTTTTGGAACTGCAACGACGCTTGGAATGAAAATTTCCAAAAATTAGGCCACCAATTAAATCACATAACAATTTTTAACGCTGCACACAAAGCAGCGTTAAAAAATATTTCTGAAGCTGAAAAAAAAGAATAGTATGAATTTTTTTATAAATTATTACCTCGCGATAAGTAATAAAATGCCTCTACCTGCCCCCTACTCCACCTCTTAAATGACATCTCTGCGCGTACCGTTTATTAAGACTTTTTATAGCAATATTACAATAAATGAGAATCGAACGAAGCATATCTAAACCGAATTTTGACCAATAGGATAGCGCAAAAAACAATTATCACTTCTCAGAAGTCAAAAATTCACGTCAAAAGCAATAAAATCGTGTCAGCGCCGTCGCAGTGGGAACGCTCGGTAACGAGCGTTCGGTAACGAGCGTTCACGATTTTATTGCTTTTGACGTGGATTTTTGACTTCTGAGAAGTGATAATTGTTTTTGCGCCCTCCTATTGACCAAAATTCGATTTGAATACACTTTGACCAATACTCTCATATCAGAAGTTCGTTGTAATGTCGGTAAGGATAGCTATAATATTTTTAAAACATTGTGTAATATCGTTGTGCAGATTATGGAACAATATATGAGTCGGTACTTCTTCTTCCGCTTATTTTCCCCTCAGACATAGTAAAGAAATGAGTTCTGACACCTTTTTTGTTTAAAAAAATTTGTAGTGAACTGCTAATGTTCATTTATCTGCGATTTGTATAGTACTTTGTAGAAATTATTTATTGTAGATAAGAATCTGGAAAACTTTTCTTCATAGATCATAGATTGCATATTTATGCACTGAACTTAAAATTACAAAGTTTTGCCAAAAGCATTAACGCAATGTTTAGATACATAAAAGTAAACTTGAAATTTTTAAACGAGATATAGAGACGTATTTTTCTCAAGTAAAATAGTATTTCGAGAAGGCCAGCAAAATTATACAAAATAAAATGGAGACCATGCATAATAATGACCGGCAAATTTTAGTTGATCAGTTTGGTAAAAGATTTAATCAATTTCAAAGCTTGGAACAAATAGATTTAATTAATTAAGTATCCGGATGTAGTAGTGTACAAGTACTTTGGAATTAAATTGTTGTCAATGGATGCAAATTAATGATTTGGATATGCAACTTGCAGAATTTAAAGATAGCATCTGGGCTCAAGAGTTTGCTGACTTGCGATCCAAACTTGAGAGTCTTGGAAAAAATCGTTTAGAATATGAAGAAGACTGCCACTGCAAACAATAAATTTTGAGTGCCTGTGAACTGATTACAGGACACTTAAAAATCTTTCCTCACAATTTTACCAATTACATACTTTTTTTAGACACTCATCCCTCAATTTACGCGGTAGATACGTTCCAGAAAACCGCGTAAATCAAAGCATAGAATAAAATTTGTTAAAAAAACACAATTGAATAGTATTCAAGTGTTCTTTTTAACGATTTTTGTTAAATGAGCAAAATCTTCTGCAACACACTTTAAAAATAACCCAGACCAAACTGCATGAGCAGTGTGAGAGGTTCCAGACGTAGGTCAAGTGCAAGAAGTGGAAATAAACTCTTAACTCATGCGTTTGTATATCGTTGCGTTACACATGTGAAACCAAATATGTTTGACTTAAGTATTTAAAAAATAAATAAATTCTCAACCGCGTAAAACAGAGGGATAAGGGTACGAATCTTCAATTAAAAATATAGCAAATGCAATTCTGTAATAAAATAGTTTATATTTTAACATAAATAACTAAATTAATAATATCTCTAGATGTGACACGAGTTAAGATAAGACACACTTAACTCAAAAGTTTTGCCACCACTGCTAAGCTATGATGTTCTGATAATGTTAGGTAAAGCTAATGTAAAGCATATATTTATATCATTACTATTAAAGTACTATTATTATAGTTAAATGTCGAAATTGTATTTTTATGCACAAAGGAATTTTTTGCAACTTTTATTACTAATTTATATGTAATTTATTCTAGCTAATTGACTGCTAGCTTTCATAGTTAAAATATTTATAAACAATATGCCAAATCGTCTACAATTATTTTGAGCAGAAATTCGATTTAATTATGTATTTGGAAATTAGCTTATCGAGTTGAATTTTACAGTATGTAGGTTATGTTTAAGCATATGTTTAAAGACTTTTAATAAAAAATGTCGAAATAGGTCTAATAAGTTGGGTTAGGGGGAGAAATAACTACCTTTAGTTAAGATTGACTGATACTTCAAATCTACTGATGAGATTTGAAAAAATGCCGAGGATTTCAGGAATGTGTATTTGTGAAACATTTGATAAAGAAATAAATATTGACAGCCCATAAAAGGAAGTGTATGCAGTCGAGACCTGCCAAAAAACATGCATCTAACATGCATTAAAAGGCTCAATCAATACAAAAGCTGGATTGTTTTGGATTGAGGAAGAATGACGCACTCGGATGAGAGTGAAATAAATTTATACAGGTCAGTTATACAGGTCGTCAAGGTGGCGATAGATACAGTGGAAAATAGCACTAGGCAACTCTGCGAAATTTAGATCTGGGATTGCTTCTTATATTTCGGAATGGAAGGTATTCATTTCATCGACGGAACAATGAATTTTGGGTTGAAAAACTGTCTGATTTTTTTGCTGTTAAAATGTTTACGTATCTAATTGTTATAAGAATGCTAATATTTATAAAAAAATATGTGAATGCGGCAGAGAATTTTTGACTAAGAATATTCAGGAATATATCATAGTTTTATTGCTTCTTGTATTCGCAATTTTCAAAATAATATTAATATCAAATTTGTCGATGAAGTATGCGCCATCTGTATAATATAGTCCATATTTCCCGTTCGCGATTTGATTAATAATTGGCTGAATCGTCATATCCGATACGTCGGATTTAATCGCCAGAACTGCATCGCTCTAAGCCGTGAAAACATCCGAAACGTGTCTCGGGGTCTAATTCGGTCTCGCAAATATTTCGCTTAATTACCGGGCGGGTGCGGGCCGCGTATTTATGGCATCTGGGAAGATCGTTACCTGGTTCTCTCCTTACGCAAAACTTAAATTAGCCAATAAACCTGTCAGGCGCGGGCCCGGCTCTTCCCGGAGGTAAATACGATTCTCTGTTTATAATTAGTTTATATAAGTTGATACAGGTGGCGCGCAATTGGGAATTTATGCGCGAATCCGACTCGGCTCCACCTAATCTCATTACTCGCCTATAATTCCGCCGTGTTATTGCCTCACAACCGCCATCGGAAAACATGCCTGTGCCATATACTATAAATATAAATTCATTTTGCCATACCTATACGCACATCGGTGATTCGTTTTTGATTTGCGGCAGAAAAATAATCGGTGGAGTGCGGCAAAAGTGCGAAATTTTTTACCACATATATCACCCTTGGAAAAACAGCCTGAATTTTTAAAATTACTTCTCAAAAGCCGCAAACTCTGTACTTTTTTATTCACTAAGATTTTTATACCAATATTAAAAACGCATAATATTATTTATATCATATTAATTTACCTTTGGTAAGTCACACTCGCATTTAAAGTACTTTTCATAGTCGCGTAATGATGACTAATTAACTTTAGATTCTAGAAATCTTGGGAGAATGCCTGATAGTTATGCACAATTTTTTTTGTCATATGCAAAACATCTTCCTATTGTTTGTTTGCTTACGAAATCTTCAACATTTTCTCAACCCTCTTTGAAAGCTTTGTGCCACCTAGAACAAATAATCCATAAGCTGTGTTTTGACATAATTTGATAGCATAACTTTGTTCGATATTTTACTTTTATCATAAACGTATTGACGTATAAAAATACTACCATAGACAAATAGAGATAGCGCAGCACTGATTTTATAAATTAATTTCATATAAATATCAGTGGCGTACGGTGGGTGTTAATATGGGGTGTGCTATAAAATTTTTAAAAAAACGTACATTTTTTCATTTTTATTAGCCGAGCTTTTTTCTATATATATATAAATAAATAAATAAACATAAACTTATAATTATTTATATATAAAATCTAATCTTCTTTTTTTGATCATAAATTTTTCTATCACGCTGTCATAAAAAGTGCTCTTCTTTTTAATATCCATAAGGATCCCTTTTTCTATTGAAATCAAGCTAAGGCCACATAGCCTTTCTTGGCCTTGGGTACTTCGATAACAATTATTAATTCGTTTCAGAGCAGAAAATGAACGTTCTGCTGAAGCAGTACTGCTTGGAAGAGTTAATATTAGTTTGCCTAATTTATCTATTTCCTGAAAACCTGACTCAAGATTATTTGTGTTCATAAATTGTACAAGCTCGTGAACAGATTTCTCTGCAAATTCAG
This sequence comes from Plectrocnemia conspersa, assembly GCF_051122295.1. NCBI lineage: Eukaryota > Metazoa > Arthropoda > Insecta > Trichoptera > Polycentropodidae > Plectrocnemia > Plectrocnemia conspersa. Next base: position 22,009,427 of record NW_028277172.1, read on the forward strand.
GTAAATGATAAAGAACAGCAAGCTCATTTTTTTTAACTTATATAATCAAATAATGTCCCATAGAATTGTTGCAGTTTGGTAAGTAATTCATTTGGAAATTTTCCTTTATATTGCTCATATTTTTCTTTCTCCAGAAGGTGAAAATATTCCAATTTGGACATTGAAGAAAAACGGTATTCAATTTGTTTACATATATTATCAACTATTGTATTAAATAGTTGGCTAAACGCGTGCTTTTCTTTAACAAGCAAATCATTACTCAGTCTTGGATAATTTTCTTCCGTTACATAAGAATCCCATAATGTTTCATAATTATTTTCCTGTTCATGTCTCAGTTGTTGCAAAATTTCGGTAACTTTCTTACAGCAATATAATTTGTCAAAAGATTTGGATTGTAAAATGTTGTATAACCATAATCCAAAAAGGTTTGAAAATATGTGGAGAAGTTTTTTTGTTTCAAAATCTTCCAAAAAGCTAAGAAAACCTCGTGCTTTTATTACAGTGTCGGGGTCCATAGTTCACAATTTTTCACGACGTCTCGAAAAAAGTCCGTAAATTCATTTCTGTATTTTTGCACTGTGTTACTTAACCGTGATGTGTAATTCCATCTTGTAGGTGTAACAGAAGGAAGTCTTCTATCTACAAACTCTTGTAAAGCAAGGCCATGAAAGGCTATATGGCCTTAGCTTGATTTCAATAGAAAAAGGGATCCTTATGGATATTAAAAAGAAGAGCACTTTTTATGACAGCGTGCTAGAAAATTTTATGATCAAAAAAAGAAGATTAGATTTTATATATAAATAATTATAAGTTTATGTTTATTTATTTATTTATATATGGGAAAAAGCTCGGCTAATAAAAATGAAAAAATGTACGCTTTTTTTTATTTTTTATAGCACACCCAATATTAACACCCACCGTACGCCACTGATTTAAATATATATTACAATGCTACAAAAATATCTAAAAAATCAAACCAACTAATTAAAGTCAAAATTTTAAATTAATTTTGCATCTTTCGTTCTTGGAAAATTAAATAAAAAAAGTTACATATATTTATTATAAATTAAAATACACATAATAATTTATTATTATTTAATTTTATGATACCGATTCCCAGATATTTTTTTATAAAAGTGTATTTCAAAAATATACACATGTACAAAAAAAATATTAAATGCACAATAATCCATTATTTACAAATGTTGAAGTTATAAATAAAAAAATAGTAATATATATGTAACTAAAATTAAATTTAAGGAAAGGATTTTTGTAGTTGCAATAAGTTTAAGACCATTAAAATTAGTTAATATTGCAGTGTAGTTGGCGTGCATTGAATATTTTTTTTAAAATGATAATTTGTATATAGAATGAAGAGAAACGGCCCAAGTATACTTCCTTGACGTACACCAGTTGGTATTTTACGCGGTTTTAAAAATGTATTATTTAGCGAAACAAAATTGCTTCGATTTTTTCAGGTATGACTGTAAAATGTAGATGTTCTGTATTTTAAAAGTTCATATATTAAAACGGCATGTCTGTATCAAAAGCCTTTTCTATATCTAGCAATAAAAGACCTGAACTTTTTTTCATATTAAAATTGGCGGATATGTGCTCTGTCAGTCTGTAAAATTGATACATAATCAGAATGATATTCGCGAAAATAAATTAATTATGAATGAGTTTGCTATTAAGAGATACTTTAATCGCAATAATATGATTTTTCGCATAATTTGCTTAACGACAGCAGTTAACTAATGGCTGGCGTTTTCCAGATAATTGGTAAATATTCAAAATAGAAGTATGAACTACATATTTTGTCACTTATTGATTATTTTTTAAAACAAATGAATTAATTGTTTACAATTTTTTTGCTATGAAAAAATATTTTTCAATCAGTTTTTTAATTCGTGTTAAAACCATATATCATCTAAATAACATAAACTATTGAATGACATGTGACTTAGGTATTTATCTATCATTAAAATGAACATATTACAAAATCAAAGATTCTCATCTTGACACCCAAACAAACATTAGACACTAATAAAATTAGTATTTACTGTCATCTAGAAACATTTACATATGTTTTTAGATGACAGCTGTCAAAATTGAAACAATATATAGAAATAGAATAAAAATAATGCAAAATTTTATGGGTGTCCAATAAAATATATATAATAAAAAAACTATAAAGTGCTTAAAAATATTGATTATTTACAACAATTATTCATATTTTTAATACCTAGCTTGAAACGCTCAATCCCTTGACGTGTTAAAAAATGAAAAATATATAATAAAAATAATCGCGTCGTAAATTTCTTTGTTGGCTTATCATCAACGTTTAAAACAGTTTCGACATATTTACGATTAAAGCCGTGTTTATGAAAATGAAAAAAATATAATATAGAAGCGGTCGTGTAAAATCAAAGCTTGAGAGACACATAAATTAAGTGTATGGCAGCGGGTCACGAACCGCGCCGCGTTTGATGTGTTTTTTCCCTTTACTATTATTATATACGTAGGAGGGCGCGTAAAGAAATTATTATCGCGAGAACAGTATATTTTTCAAATAATTTGAATCCGAAATGGGTGGGACTCGGGCGAGGGACCCGCGGATTGGACAAGTGCGAGAAGAAAGCGGGGGTAACGAGCGCCGGACACGGAAGCCCCCCGGCCCGGCTTGGCGGCCATGTTAATAGGTCACGTGACGCTTTTCAGGAGCTGGAACGTTAGTGAAAGGTCGCTTTTAGAGTGACTGTAAAAATTCCATTGACCGATTGATATACTGAAGATACTCTGAAATAAAAATTTACAAAATAAATTTTGTGAGTAAGTAAAAATAATTAAAAAAAAAAATAAAAAAATTGTATCTGAGATGTTTTTCTGATGCAATAAGTTTCTTTTATTAATATTTAATATTCATGTAAAAAATTAGGCATAAAGTGCTTTTATCCGTGTTTGCGCCTGAATATACGTTAAGAGAGAAGCGGCTGTTTTATTAATTGTATCTTTAGATGATCAGCGGTTCATCTTGGTACAAATTTGAGCGAACTCTAGTGTGTGAATAGCTTTAAGGCATGTAAGAATTCAAATTTAAGCATACATTTTTGATAATTTATTAAATAACACTGTAAATATTTTTAGAATTTAACTATGCTTCATAATATATGAAATGGCTCCAATTTGACTAATTTGATATAATGAGCGACGAAATAATGCGACATTGTTTGTCACGATCATGAATGAAGCTCAATGTCGTGCTCTGCGATTGTTGACGATGACGACGGCACGCGCTGATGGTGGATGTTAGTCGTCGTTGTTGCGCTGGTGTTGATTGACAAAATGCGTTCGCGATCCATGACGGCAGGCGTCCAGGGACGGCACGTGGTTTGTCCGTTGTTATTTATTGCCGCGCGCCGCCTCTGGCCGCAGCGCAAATTGCTCTATAGCCAAATATTATTTTTAATTCAAACGTAACACGATTATTTGTCACTGTAGTTACGAGATAGTAATTGCTGAAAACACTGAAGCAAGACTTTAAAATTAAAATAGAAATCGTTATTGACTTTATCTATAATATCACAATGTGGTCAGAAAAAAACGAGTATTTAAGTGATCATGAATGTATATTATGCAATAGCATTATTTATTCCTCCCGAAACTTTTGCAAATGATTCTCGATCATATATAAATATTTATTAAAAATACAAATCACAGAAAATCAGCTGCAATTGAGAACATTTTTTTGTATATACGATATTTATAATGATTAGAATGAATTTGATATACATTATGATCTGATCTGTATCTGCGTTTTTTAGTGCAGATTTGCATATAAATTAAATAAATAAAAATAAATCAACCGCGATCAAATTATTAAATCTTTGAGATTGAAATAACAAATACAAAAATGTAGCACGAATTTCACAAAAATTTGTGACGCACACCTGTTTTTGAGATGAGCTTTAAACGATAATAAAGAGTGGGCCTTTCCAACATTTTATTTCGTTCAACGGACGAATTCTGCGAATTTCGGTCATAGCAGACACGCTGATAAGCATTATATTCACAAATGTTTTACGAAGGCGTAAACGCAACTTTTTCACGATGGTCCTAATTTAATTTAAATAAATGTATGACCGATTTTTTATATTTTTCTTTGGTTCTTTTTTATGGGATTCAAGCTCTTTAATATTGATAAAGCAGCGCAGCGAAATTCAAAATAAATGTTATTTTTTTAATTTCCTAAGTATTAATTTCGTGAGTCAAAGATTCGCTATATTAAAATGTTTGACATATCTTTATGTGTTTTATAACAGTTGGGTGTTTTTTTTTCTATTTTTTAAAAGTCGATGTATACTTTACTTTAGGCAATTTCACAGAGGTCACAAATAAACGAAAAATCTGTAAAGTCTATTTTTATCAAATAAATCAATTATTTCTTTCAAGAAGTTAGTTCTAAAATATATTTAAGGTTTGGTTAATAGTTTTTGTATTAAATTAAAGTCAATCCTGATTCATTAAATTTTCAAACCGTCAGACATCACTAGGGCAATGATTGCAGTCAGTAAAAAATACTAGATTTATGCACTAGTTGGATATATAGATATACATAGGTGCAAGTATAATACCCATTAAATACATGCATAGTTTTCAGCGTCCATTATCCATCGGTACACAGGGCCGCAATAAACAAAAGTGGTGTCGGGCAGTTGCACGCGGCCACAGCGTCCATCTATCCGCTTTATATTGACAGATAATATCATTAAAGTCATTATGGCCGGCCTTTTCGCATTTTTCCTATTTACCCCGTCGATTTATGGCGGTGGCGAAAGGGGGCCGAGCAAAAACGTGCGGCCCGCGTGCATATTTCACGTATAATGAATGCGTTTAGTTTTGGCCGACGTCATTCTCGGTCAGCGCTCGACAAACACAATTGATTTATCGCGCCAACCCTATAAACGTATGCATGGCGATGAATTGTGCAATAACATTATTATAATGTAGTATAATATAATAATCGGAATGGTCTGTGGTTGTTTTCTTGCTCTTTTGTATGTTTTCAACGCTGTGGATGTAAAGATTTATTATATACTACTCCACGCTAGCTTTTTTGTTTGGGTGATATTATTTGCATTGCTAGATGAATATTCCGTCACATTGTAATGTATATATAAATATATAGAAACGCAAAAAACAATGATATAACCTTAATTAATTCATTGGTTTAAGAGTCTGTATAAATATGTGTATAAATAAATTATCAAAAAAATCACTTCAATGTTTTTATTCTATGACCACAATTTAAGAGCAATAGATTTTAATTTTTTTATAAAATAATAACCTGTCTTTGTTAAATATAATGTGTATAAAATAGTAGTTCTAAGACAATTTGTATTTTATTTGTGGCCAAAAAGAGCCATACAATATTATTATTTTAACCTTTGTAATGCATTCAATAAAACAATACTTATATCGATTCTAATGCAGTTATATATTTATGTATTATATCAGTACTTAAATTATAGGTAATTTAAAAAATAATATAGAATACCTTCTCCAAAAATATTCATTGGCAAAATAATATACAGGCGGCCCTCGACTTTCGAACGTTCTACTTTAGCACAATTCGCTATTTTGCACATTTAAAAAACAAACATTTTTTTTAAATTTAATTTTTTTTTTTAAAAAGTTTATAAACATGAGTGAGAAACTGAAAAACTTCAGTGTTGATCCGAACAAAAAGAAATCAAAGACAATACAAAGAAATCAATACAAACAGATCTATGATATGTTCAATTTTGCAAAATAAAAATATAATTAAGGAATACCTTCAAAATTTTGAAAATTAAAGACATATTTCCACAATCTTTAAAGATATGTTTTCAAAAAAACACAGCAAAAAAAACATAGATGAAATGGAAAAATCTTTGTCATCATGGATCGATGACCAACATTAAAAAGATGCCCCTCTGAGTATTTAAATTATTCAAGCAAAATCTCTTAGTTTACACAAAGATTGGAAGGACAGATTAAAAAGAAGATTTTAACACGGGTTTTCAAGCAAGTAACGGTTGGTTTTACAATTTTAAAATGAGGTATTCCTTTCATAATATTAAATTTGCTGGAGAATCGGCTGATGCGGATAAAGATGCTGCAAAAGAATTTATTTCTTAATTATCCAAAATTATTGAAGATGTAGAATATTCCTCTAGCCAAATATTTAATGTAGATGAGACAGGTTTATTTTGGAAAACTCTTTAACAATGAAAAATATTAATGAAGCCTTCACGGATCTTGACAATTTTTTAAATATTATGGAAGATTGTGATCCTAATGGAGAACGCATATCTCAAGTTCGTAGGGCGATCAATAAAGACATAGCATGTTATAAAATACTATATGAAGAAAAGAAAAAGAATAGTGGAAAACAGTTAACTCTTGATAACTTTTCAAAGGAAACACCCGCAAACCCCACTTAAACATGTCTCTTAAACGCCTCTTAAGCATCTTATATTTACTTGATAAATAAATATTTTAAAATACACACAATTTCAATTTTTTTTACTTCCCTCTACTTTCAAACATTCAACATTCGCACACATTTTCAGGAACCAAATATGTGCGAAAGTCTAGGGCCGCTTGTATCTGTATAAATTAATTTATAAAAAAAATATATCTCAAAAAGGAAACAGTTTCACGACATGAATCTATAATTTAAATTCCCAAACTTAGCGGTATTCAATGTCAAGTTGTCTGTTGTATTTTTAAAACGCATCAACCAGGAGCGCTGTCAATCAGTGACATGTACAAAACGAATATTCGATTGGCGATAGTGATTTATTTATTATCGGTCCAGTCGGCCGCGATCGGGACGATTTTTATTAAGCTTTCGTCGATTCCCATATTTTATTTTTGAAAATATTTTTTCTTCCTTTGCCTCCCCCGAATAACGGGGTTAATATTCGTTGCACGGGCGGCAGTAATGTGTTTTTGTGCATTAATGGCGAACGGCGAACCTGCCTCAAAGCGTTGATCGCAAAGACGTCGTTTTAAAATAATTTATCATTCACAAAAGGGTACGTTCACACAGGAAGGAAGCGCGACGAACAGAGAAAAGTGCTCCTTCTTTTCCCGACGGCCTTATTTGTTCGAGGGGGACTTAAGTGAAATATGCATTAGCGATCGCCTCTCTATAATACACAGACGCCGATGACTGCCGGCGCTAAGTATGATTTCGCAAAAATAGCTAAATACTACTTGAAAGGGAAGCCGAAGAGTATTTTTTAATGGTGGCATCACTGACGTATCAATTGAAGCTATTTTTCATCTGTAAATGTGATATTTTTCACAATAATGATGGTATTTATTTTTCTTGTGTATTGTTTCCAGTTATATTTATACAATATTTTGTATTATTTGTTGTGATAACTGAAGGCAATTGAAGCGAAAAAAAATCACTAGGGATTAAAAACATACTCTTAAGAATTAAAATTTTCACTGCTATCAATAGGTTAATCTCGTTATTACTCAATTTGCTTTTGAAACGTATAAAATAAATTAATTTAAAATTTAATAGGAGACAATTTCTCAAAACTAAATTGTAAAGACGTTTAAAATTATCAAAATATTGATAGATTAAGATATAACATGCTTCTTTTGCCATGACGCTAATCCCTAGATAGAGCTCAACGCGCGACACATCGAGAACGTTCCAGAGGTTACACCGCTTTATTCCCACGGGATTAAAATTACAAGTAACACATGTGAAGAAGGTTAAGTTCTCGTTTTATGATGTTTCGTATTTTTGGTAACATCATTTATATTTAAAAGTGTTTTAAGGGTCGATTCAAAATATAAATATCTGTATAATACAAAACTGGAAAGTATCATATTTTAATCAAGGTTTTTCATTTATAAATTATCTATGCCTTTATTCGCTCATTTGATAACCGAAGATGAGGTAAATAACAAAACCTAGCTCGAAGCAGGCTTACGGTATAATAAGCTATTTTGTGTATATGATGGGATTAAAAAAGAATTATGCATTATGAAGCTCTTTGGATAAACAATAACAGCAAGCTTCTATTGTGATTAGCTAGATAAGGTATGTACAACTCAAAATTGACTCTTGATAACAGCAAGAAATTTGGCTAGAAGGTTCTTTTGACTACCAGAACCACCGAGAAGCCCTGGGAAAACAATGATTCCGGGCCTCATGGCGAAAATGGCATTTTATACGTTTTTTAACATCGTCATATAATTTCTCGAATAAATAATAATAGTTATGGGTTAATAAATAATAAATATAAAAATTAGCCACCGTTTCGGCATCATTTCTTAAATCATATTTTATGCGAAATATTTTGGGATTTTTATAAAAAAATATAAAAATCAATAAAAATGACAACAATACTAGTCTGATATATTACATATTTTTCTGATCTAATAAATATTATCAAATTACTTTTTTTTTAACCAAAATTAAGATCATTTCTAATGTTTCTTTTCGAGCAAAATTATGTTTTTTTATTTTTCAATAAATATCAATAAAAATCAAAAAAATTCATATTTTTTTTTGGTAAAAAATTAATTTATATGAAAATTTTCGAATGGGTTGCAACCACTATTATTTGAAAACAAAAATGGTTTTATTCGGGTAAATTCACAGCTACTTCTAAAATTGTTTTACAAAAGTGTTATGACCGACTATAGGAATGACGTTAAGCAAACATTTCATTACGAATTCAACAAAAAATAAAAACGCTAAGATCAATGACTATAATAATTATATTAATAATTGCTTAGCAAGGGTTTGTTCAATTTTTTTATGTCAATGCTATAAATAATACAATTTTATTATTTTTTCAAAATATTAAGAAAACTGATCGTTGATAAAGTATATGAGTTAAAATTATATTAATATATCATAAAGAAATTACGTTTTTATTTTTTATATAATAATTTACTATTCTTCGCATTTGTTTATATTTTATTAAATAACTGTATATATACTTTACATGCATATTGTTATTAAAAATAGTAAAAAATCTCAATAATTTTTTATACTGTAATTGTATATTTCACATATTGTTTTAAAGGTCCATATTTCTAAAAACTTCGAGAAATGATAACCTATGCACTAAAGCAGAACGTTCCAAGCCTTCCGAAATTCCCATATAGCATATATAATAAAGGTAGATTGAATATTTTGAAGGCAGTATATAAGTGGTGGAATCACCGGATATATCTTAATTTGCTTTATACAAATCCTATTCTAGTTTATATTTATACTGTTTATTTTGACATAGGTTTTAGCACGAGATAAGCATATCTGAAACTAAAACGCGGGCGATTGCAAATAACTTCGCGATCGACGAACTGGTAACTGAGGATCATGTATGACAAATGCTTATCTTGAACGGATGTGTCAATTATATGCTTAGAATTCATAATTACCCGTGAAAGCTGACAAAGTTTACTTTTGCTCGCATGTTCATTGATTGTCAGGCGCTAATTGAATTTATTTACATTATTATTATAAAAAATTATTTATAATAATAAATATTTTTAAATTAAAAATACTACATTAACCCTTTTTGTGCAACTATCAAAATGAAAGCATCTAAAAGTATTGCATTTGAACAAACCACAGCAAATCAGATGATAATTTGAAATGCTTTAGTGACACTTTTCTTTTACAAGATTATTTAACAAGACTTACACAGAAGCAGATCTACCTTTTGTATTTTGATTTATGTTATTATTTCAATGCAAACAATACTAATTGATATCGATCTCTCAAGATCATTTAATTATTCGGTTTAGAAGGTGATAGTAAGATGTGGAAGCCCAAGAGCAATTAATCGAACCCTATTGATTATTGCATTGTGAAGTGGAATAAAAAATGAACAGAAGATACGATCGAGGTCTCCATCCAAGTTGGACGTTCTGGTTTCGTAAGTCACGTCTGCGGCGTGTAGGTCGCACGATGGCAGGGCCGGATTAGCGTGCGGCCCGCGGGATTCGAGCCGCGGCCCGTATCAAAGGCGCGCCCCCCGCCGTCGGGGCCCCATGCAGAGTGCGGCCCGACAGTCGAGCACATGCGTCAGCTACAAATATCCCGTGTTCGAATCTGACCTTTGCATGTCCACGGACAGGGGTGGCCAACGAACGGCCAGCCGCGGGGACAACTTCATAACGGCCGATCGGAACCAAGATAGTAGAGTAGCAAATTTCTCTTTGACTACGCCCCATTGCCTGCTGATCGAGGGGTGTTTTACATCATTTTGGAGCGAGTCTATAAACTTTTTGGATAAACGATTTTTTTTAAATAAACAGGATTTACTGTAAGTGATTTTTTCAGACATGATCTACGATTGAAAACGATATAAAACAATTATTATTGTAAATTTTGTTATGTAATATGACATGCATTAAAAGAGGTATCAATTAACAATATACTTAACTCCTATAATTTATTAATATTACAGTTTTCAATTACTAGTGTAAATTTTATTAATATTGTATTTTTATTATAAATATAAACACGATTCTACAGAATCAAACCCATTGCTCTGAATTATTAATGAAGCGCTTTACATGCTATGTTATTCGACCCTTTAAATTGAATATATAAAGGTTTTAGAAGTATTACAAATTTATTTTAACTAATTAAATTTTTATTCCAATCTTATAACATTAGAGCATTCAGATTTTTTATTATATGCAGATGACTTGAAATTTTACAAGAAAATGCATTCGATTTCTGATTCCCTCGACCTACAGGAGGATCTCAACTCTATATGGAAATGGGCTTGCTATAACCAATTGCCTTTCAGTGTAAAGAAATGTCACACAATTTCATTTTCAAGGTCGTTAACGCCGGCAAAATATTCATACCACCTAGGCGGATATTTTCTGGAAAGGTTTTCTTCAACTAAGGATTTAGGAGTGACTTTCGAAGAACGTTGGAAATTTAGCCAGCACATTGCAGAGACTCATAGCAAATCCTTAAAAATGCTCGGTTTTATCTTGAGAAATGCGCGTTACTTCAGGAATACTTTAGTATTGCGCACTCTGTATGATACTCTAGTCCGCAGCATACTAGAAACTAGCTCCATCATTTGGATCCCAGGCGTAATGAATCAATGTAATGAATTGAAGCTGGAAAAAGTACAACGTAAATTTCTTCGATATTTATACTTGAAGGAATACGGGTATTATCCGTTATTGTTTCCCAGTGCTTTTATTTTGGGAGCCCTGGGATACGTTTCTTTGTCGACTCGCAGAAGTGTTTATGTAATTAAACACTTCTGGAAATTGCTCAAGGGCATCGTAGACAATCCTTCAGTGCTCGAGCAGCTTCAAATGTGGGCTCCTGAAGGTGGATATAGTTCTCGGTCGCGTCCACTATTCTTGCCTGTTAAGTGTAGAACTGGAGCACTTGCCAACTCTTCTCTGGCCAAGGCCATTTATCTGCTCAATTCTGTCCATAGTAATATTGACATTTTCTCTTGCCCTTATGGAGTTTTGGTTCAATTCGTATGGGACAATGCACACCTGTTGAGGTGATTTGTGTCTGTTGTTTTGTCTTGTTTATATTTGTATGTATTATGATGTATTAGTACTTTTGACTATCGTGACGCATTAGGTTTGCCTGTCAGGTCACGATGGTTATAATTTTAATAAATAAATAAATAAATAACAAGATTTTTAATTCGATTTATTTATTTTAATTTAAAGTCAGATTTTCGTACCCTTTTATTTGACATAAAATTTAAAAGTCGCATTTATAGCTAAATTTTGCTTTATAAATTTTAATAATTATTTTTTGAAGTATACAGAGTGAAATTTTAACTACCCAGAATATTGTGTTATGAGCTGTTTTGTCTTGTACCATTCTGGTGGAATACCATATTTTTATTAGTACATAGTCTACTAATATAATTAGTTATTTTTATATAGTATGCTAATTTTACGGTAAACCCGTTTTTAGTCAACATAAACATTACCCGAAAATTATGGCATTGGCAGCTAGCCCTCTTTAAATATTAAAAGATTCAGGAGTTTCGGCCCTACCCAGGCGGGCTTTGCTCGGACCTCCTACCTAGGCTGTCGCGGGTAACAATCGGTAAACCGACGCGAAAACATAAATAAAATAACGCGCCTGAAAAAATATCATCGAACGTTTAATCAACGATTTCATTTGCGATATATGCAAATGCTTAAATAAAAATATTAAAACTTTCTTCTATTTTCTTCATAAGAGAAAATAACTAAATCAACTTTAAAAAGAATAGAGAGTAAGGAAAAATAAAATAAAGCCAATAAAATGTCACTACACTTGAGGAACGAACATTTTTCTGATTTCCATAGGTCATACAAAAACGCTTAATAATATATCAGGTATTGATTTATTGTCAAAAACAATTGAGTAAGTCTCTAATTTGATACACATGCACTTGCAATGTGCGGGATCACCGGATGCTACAGGTAAAAAGTAACTATTTAAATATGCAAAACGCTATTATAGCAACGTAAGAGGTACAAAAATTCTTGGCAAAACAGTAGAATAGTTCTCTTAACAAATTTTAAATATTTGATACACCTGCACTTGTCACGTGCGATATTGCCAGATAACTGCAATAAATGCAATTAAAACAACATCAGAGGTGAATAGTTTTATTACTATAATATAATTAATTTAAATAACCTGTTTTTTGGGCGACTTTAGGCGAATGTTGTATGGTAAAATAAATATTTTATTTTTTAGATAAGTAGGGAAAAAAATTATAATAAGTATTTTTAGAAAAATACGCGTCACGTGTAACTATTAAAAAATTATAATCGATTCTACCGAAAAAATATGTATAATATAATCACTGTCAGTAGACTTTAGTGGACCAAGAACATGGTTTTAAAAACACGATTTTTTTTATAAAATTTTTTTTTATAAAAATCGTGTTTTTATAAAAAAAAAATATAAAAAGCGTGAAGCAAATTAGATTTACATTAATGCTAAAACCAATCTCTGTATCTTAATACATAATTTTTCACGTATCAGGCAGGGCTATATTTATTCTTTAATATTCTTATCAGCTACATAAACTATATATATATATATATATATAAATATATATATATATATATATATATATATATATATATATATATATATATATATATATATATATATATATATATATATATATATATATATATATATATATATATATATATATATTAATAAAAAAAAATATAAAACAATACTAATCTTTTAAATGTTGGTAATCGTTCACGACGTGTACTGCGATTTTCACTCGTCTCAATCGATCGTTTTTTCTCCATTCAAACCAACATCTATCGGTCAATCCACTGGAGATAGATTTAATTGATAACCTCTGCATTTTTCACACATTAGTCATTTGGCCGATTAGATCAGATAGCAGCGTATTCACAATGTCATATTTTTTTCTCCACGCAAGTGTTAAGATTGTTGGCGAAGCCCTGCTGCCGTAGCACGACTTGATTCATGACGGATGCTGGACAGGTTTAGTCCATCATGACGTCCCGAAGAATTCCACTAACCTGAACACATAAAGCAAATAGCCCATTAACAACGTCACAATCATAACCAGATCGTAGAATAACGACCGGCATTTGCGATCACGACAACGCGCGCGCACACACACGAAAAATCACAACCGGTTACTGCTCACACGATTGTTGAAAATGAAAATTACATAAGCTACGATGATGAAATATGACATTTTAATTCGGTTTCGGAACTCTTCTCCTTTGTATTAGCTTAGATAAAATCGCCACTTTGATATTTTTTAAATGTGTTTCACTTTCATGACATCAGTATATACTAGGAATACTTCAAATGCTCAAAATCGGAAGATAATAAATATTACCGTAACAATGAATATTTTAAGATTTATTTTTTCACTGCAATGAAAAATTCCAATGAAACAATGAAAAGTTGCAGAGATGCTACAATGATGTCAGCTGAAGTAATCATTAATTTTTATAATAATAATTTACATTAATAAGAAATATTTTAATGTATTCTACTGTAAGTAAAAATAGTATAATAGCTTACGTAATTGACGCTTTCAGATACTGAGAAAGTTTTTTATGCATTGAAACCCAGATTATTTGAATCACGATCAAACCACTCCTCAGTGTTTTCCTGATTGACGTTTTTAAAGAATTTTAATTTTTTAATTATTTTTAATATTATAAATATATCATTTGCCTCAGTTTTTCAGAATCCAAAATATTTATTTTCACATTATTTCTTTTGCGCAAGTTTGAGCTATTTCATGTATATCATTTACTGTTGTAATTTTATCCAGAAATTTTTTGCATAAGGATAATCAAAAATACACTACATTAGTAATATATAAAATTATTTAAAAATCTATAACATTTTTTAAATCAGCAAAATGAACTTTTCCGATATTGGTTTTTATATAATGGACTATAACAGAAATGCGGCAATAATCGTTTGCGATCCTAACGACTGTCGCGAGTCTTTATTCGGAAATTATCAAAAAGAGAATATGGGACTTTTTTATATGAATGAAATAAAAAAATTGGCATTTCAATAATGGCTTCGGCTGGGCTTTCATAATGGCAGGATTTAAGCCCGAAACGTGTGGCTAAAAACCCGACTATTTCCTGGCGGGGAAAACCTCTCCCGGAATATCGGCGAATAATTAACTTTCCGAACGATCGGTTTTTCTTAAGCCCCCAATCGTTTTTCCCCGAATTCGACCCTATCGCCGCGGAGCCCTAGTTCATTTTCTCGTCAATCCCGCGAAAGCTCGCGCCGAGAAAAATCCGATGAAAATAAATCGACGAATCGATTTGTATTTGCATAAATTTATTTTGCACTCAAATTGCAAATTCGGAATGGAAGACGTTGCGTTGGGATTTTTTTAAATCAATGTGCTGTCAGGAATGATCTGTTACCGAAGACTAATGACGGATCGCAAAAGATAGACTAAATTATAATATAATCAAGATGATCTGATAGATAAGTTTAAACAAAATAAATTCTTTAACTGTAATACATATTTTGGAATATAAACCATAATTATCATAAGTAATTAATGTATCAATAATAACTGTTACAATTATATTTATTAAAAAAATATTTAATATATTATAAATAACATTAGCCTCTTAAGTTCACAAAATTGTATTTTTTTAAAGATAGTTATACTCATTACAGAAGTGGTATAAATATAATTTATTTTAATTATTTGTCTGTAAAAATAATTTTTAATAAAAATATCCAAATTATTTTGTAATAATTAATTTATGGTTTAAAAATGTTGATTAAAAATTATTTGATATTTTTTCGTTAAAAACAAACGTCTAAATAACACATTAATAGCTAATTAAAAATTTTTAAATAAACCATAGTTTTTGTAAAGTTGACAAAATTGTTGATTTTCTTAATGTTTAATATATTAATGTAGTATTTTTATAATCGAAGCTAATTCCAATTCAAAAATGTCGTTTAAGCATTTATTTGGCGGTCGGATAAGTTCAGTGCCGATCCGGACCACGCGCTTTTTGGCTGTTGCCATACTTTCTTGTCTTTAACGCCATCTTTAAATTATATATACATTTGTTTATAAATATATGATATTATCTATTATCTGAAGTAGTTAATATATTTCAATTTATAGCTTTGTTATTGCTTAGATTTGAATGCTGAGAGTAAAGTTCATTGCTCTGAAATCTAGATGGATGATACACAAAAACAGCTATGCAAAATATTTTTAAGTACGTGCTACTTATATTATACAGTCATGAGCGAAGGTCGGATTTCCCTTTTTGTGTATATAATTTCGTCGAGGACGACGATAAAAGTTCTAAAGATGACATCGCTTTTGGAATTCAATGAGTCATGGAGAACGGTCAGCGCTTGTCAGTACACTTTCCGGGTAAACCGAGGAGCGAGAATTCCGGATAAGATGATGGCCAGCCCCGGAGGGTGGCGGACCCTCCCTTCGTTCGGGGAGTGGAAGGAACGCCGCCAGCCCCTATTCCTCCCATTCGAGACTATCCCGCCTCCATCCAGAACCGGAAACCGGATGTGAATCTAGCTGAGTCGTGCGCGGACACACCGGCGTTTTATATTACCCCGACGACGTTCTTCTATAATACAGACTCATCATTCAAAATGAGATTTCAATTTCAAAATCGAAATTAATAAATACAACTTATATACAAAAGATTTAACGTTTAAGAGTATAAATAAATTTCAGATTTTATTTAAATTAGTAAGCTTAGAGTCACTCATTCCTTATATGTTCCAGATAATATTGCGTAAATCGAGGCATAGAACGAAATTTGTAATGAAACGATTGAATAATATTACTTTAAATTATGAACTAAACGAGAAAATTTTTCAGTAACACGCGTTTACTCCAACAACTCAAGACACTTCATGGGCAGTGGGAGAGGTTCCAGATGTAGGGCAAGTGTAAGAAGTGGGAGTTTGCCATTAATCTATGCGCTTGTACTTTGTGTGGAATAAAATATGGTTGACTCAAAGTAATTAAAAAAAAATTAGCCGTATAAAAGTGAAACCGAATAAATCGAGGGATAAGTTATACATTCGTAAAAATAATATTTGGTGCTATTTTTGGCAATAGATATTATATTGTATATACATATGTACATTGTATATACAATATAATATCTTTTTAGATTTCGTGAGAATTGCTTCTTGACTGGAGATTTCTCGGAACATTAAAAAATTATGTTTTTACTTCACAATTAAACAAATTTTGATTGCACTTTCTATTTTTTACGCACAAATGAAACGTTTTCTGTTCTATACAGTAGAGTACGCTCGGGATAAGGATTCCGGTTTGTTATTGTGTGCGTGAACTGTGTGGCTAAAAATAATTTCGCTCAGAATATTTAATTTTTTTATTTTAAAAGAAAATATATGTTTATTTAACATACATACATCTGAGCTAAGTTGGAAATTTCAACGGACAATTAAAAACATATTATATAATCGAAGAAACCGGACATTGATGTCATTAATTAAATATTTGCAAAATTCAAAATCTTTCACTAGTCAAAAAAATAATGAAGTCTTTAGCTATTCTTCAAAAGCAAAAAGATATAAAATGGGGAAAGAAATTATTCGCAGATTGTTTAATGCCTCGACGACTTTATTAAATCATTAGAATCCATTGAATAAATTAAAAATTATCATTGGCGCACCGATAAGAATAATAACTTTTTTAAGCCTTACAGAGAATAATGTAAAAAAACCAACAACGTATGGATTAATGGAAAAATAATTAAAATATTTTAATCCACGGGTAAGAGAACGAATAACTTACAGTATATTTGAAGCCTTGATATCAATTAACCCATATATGCCCAAGAAATTTTGTTCTATTAAAATTTCATTTATAAATAAAAAAAAGTGGCACGAGTTTAGTGACCTACCCATGGGACAGTGGGCATATCTGGGTTAAACCAATATCAACACAAAATTATTTAAAAGAAATCACTAGAGAAGATCGAACTTCTGTGCCACACTGCACTTTAATGACGAATACCAGCGTTGACGAATCAGCGACTGTCCTTAAGAGAAAGTGAGACAACGAAGTACACGCTACATCGCTTCTCCATCTCATATACATGTACACGCACACAATAACAAACCGGCATCCTTATCCCGAGCGTACTTTACATCAATCAGTATTTACTGACTTAACATATAGTAAAACTGACAAAGATACGTAATAAACGCTTTCTTAAGAGTTCAGAAAAACTCTAAATATAACTCGATAATTTAAAGATAACAGATTTAGAGCGCAAAATATATATTTACTGTTTGTTAGGCACGCTCAAATTGATTCCATACATTTCTATAGAATTTGAAAAAGCATGTTTTGCAGCAAGAAACTAAAAATTACTAGATCTTAAGTCAGTCTTTTTTATCTTATAAGCAAATAATATAAAAAATCTAATCAATTTAATAGAGCATACTTTCTCAACAGTCCACCGTATTTCTCAAAACGGCACCCGTTTGACGTCACCGATCCGCAGACACGACCGAGTTTGTGTGCCGGACACAATTTCCGGTTTTCGCCGCTGGACAGCAGCAGGGTCCAGAAGATGCAGAGGAAAAGGAAGCGACGACAAGACTTAAGGGCGCCCCGCGGAAACCTACCCCGAACTTTTTCCAGCGTTCGCCCCGAAAGCATCGCCGACCTGCCAAGACTTAACGGGAGCTTATGGTGCACTGCCCCCGAGCACGTGGGGGGCAGACGTAATATAGGAAATGGAAGATAGATGTCACGGCTGTGCCCGGTCTCTCATAATAACGTGGTCAGCGAACGTGACTTGTTATTTATGTCGACGGCCATTACATGCTTTGCATGGTCAAAACTTTTGTCTGATTGATGACGATTCGGTGTGTGAGAATCGAACGCCTGGGATTAACTGCGCGAGGTCGAGAAGACGGAGTATTTTTTATAAATTATATAAACTTCAATTCACACTAAATTCTGAGTCAATTTTACATGCAAAAAAGTTTTTTGATTTTTTTCTCATAGTCATATTGTAAGAAAATAATAATAAACTTAACGATTGCCTTGGGAATATATTTGTAGTCTCAGTAATTATTAACTATATTGTTGAAGGACAAAATACTGTTTGAAAAATTGTAGTTAAATGTCTTTTTTCGAGCTCAGTATTAAGAGTAAATTTAATCTCATAATGTAATTTATTTATGTAAAATAAAAATTACGATTATTTTGATTGAAAAACGCAAGATTTTATAAGCGTGTTTTATTTATATTGCTCAGATTATAGGTTGATTTAGATTCAACAGTTGTAGTTATTTTTTGCAGAGCAGTGCAGGAATCTTATAATTATAATCATAATCAAGAGAAACAAAAACATCATATTATTCTAATTTATAGAATAACTCGTATCATCATATACAGCTTTTTATGTTAATTAAGAACTAATAATTAATATCGTTGACCTAATGTATGTATATTGTATTCAATTAAACCTAAATGTAAATGTTAGTGAGCACTATCAATTTATTTTTGTTCCAATGTGGATTTTTATTTATTTTACAAAAATACATAGTACTTATACTAAATATATTGTCAAACATTACTTTTAAAATGTTAATTAATATTCCCGGTCCGTTTTAAAAACACACTATCTACACTGTATGCAGCTGTGAATATAGCGGATTTAAACCACTACTTGTTTTTAATATTGCAGTAGTCTTAAACCATTTAAAAATATTCGTATAAGTTTATTTTTTAACAAAAAAAGTTTTTCTATAAATTTTAGAGAAACCTGCATTTTTTCAAAATTAATAAATCGTCATTTTGAATAGAGAAAAAATAAATCACAAATAATCAAATCGAGAAGATTGCTGTTTTCCAAAATTTTAAAATCTACTCTTAGTCATGTGATAAAATAGCCACATATTTTTTTGATTTTAACGTGACTTAAATAAAAAAAAAGTATTAAATTCTAAATGGCGCCCTTGCCAATTTTTCGTCAGGTAGAGTACGCTCGGGATAAAGATTCCGGTTTGTTACTGTGTGCGTGAACTGTGTGGTTCAAAACAATTTCGCTCAGAATATTTCATTTTTTTATTTTAAAAGAAAATATATGTTTATTTAACATACATACATCTGAGCTAAGTTGGAAATTTCAACGAACAATTAAAAATATATTATATAATCGAAGAAACCAGACATTGATGTCATTAATTAAATATTTGCAAAATTCAAAATCTTTCACTAGTCAAAAAAATAATGAAGTCCTTAGCTATTCTTCAAAAGCAAAAAGATACAAAATGGAGAAAGAAATTATTCGCAGATTGTTTAATGGCTCGACGACTCTATTAAATCATTAGAATCCATTGAATAAATTAAAAATTATCATTGGCGCAACGATAAGAATAATAACTTTTTTAAGCCTTACAGAGAATAGTGTAAAAAAACCAACAACGTACGGATTAATGAAAAAAAAATTAAAATATTTTAATCCACGGGTAAGAGAACAAATATCTTACAGTGTATATGAGAAGCCTTGATATCAATTAACCCAGATATGCCCAAGAAATTTTGTTCTCTTAAAATTTCATTTATAAATAAAAAACAGTGGCATGAGTTTAGTGACCTACCCATGGGACAGTGGGCATATCTGGGTTAAACCAATATCAACACAAAATTATTTAAAATAAATCACTAGAGAAGATCGAACTTCTGTGCCACACTGCACTTTAATAACGAATACCAGCGTTGACGAACCAGCGACTGTCCTTAAAAGAGAAAGCGAGACAACGAAGTACACGCTACATCGCTTCTCCCTCTCATATACATGTACACGCACACAATAACAAACCGGCATCCTTATCCCGAGCGTACTCTAATGCAGCCAAAAAGATCTTAAATGTATGACTCTGATGTAATCTATCTATAAAAACCTCCTATTATCAATAGTTTATAAGGGTAGATTTTTATCTTTGATTTCTTTTCTAGACTAAATTTTCATTAGTCTTATAATGTACACTTATTTTTTTATGGGATAATAAACAGCTACATAATTTTTAGTGTTACTTTTAATTGTTGTTCCTAGTCAGTGAAATTGTTAATTTTTTGGGCTACCCTATAGACGATACAGACTAGTCCAAAGAAATAATTATTTTAAATGGTAAAAAATAATGACAGATAAGTAACATAACACACGTGAAAAAAAATAGTACAATAAGTTTAAGCATATTTCTTGGACTTGATTACTATTTTTAATAGCAGTAAATTATTTCATATTATTTAAGATAATTTCTCATTTGCCTAAAATATAATTTATGCGTAACGAAATAATTAGACAAGCCGAGTCCATCAGAGGCGCAAATTTCCAATCGAGAAGCTACACTCCCCCAAATAATATTACCATCGTCTGTAAATCAATTTTGCAAAGCCGCGCTTAATAATTTTCTTCTTGTCTCGTTCGCCCAAGTTTTGGGGACCCTACGGACCGCAAACTCGCAACTCGCCCACGGTTTTCGGGAACGAAACGCCTATAAGTTTTAATTCCACTTTGCGGCGGCAAAATCCCGCGTTATTAAAAGAATTCAGAAGTTCGCAAAAGTGGAAAGGGGACTCCTGGAACGCCTAGTATATACTACCATCCTTCGTTTCCTTTGTATCAGTTACACGTGTCGCTGGTATGTATAATACATGTATCTACCGTTCTTACATATAAAACGTATCTTCCTCTTTATCACAATACCGTTTTTAATTTTAAAAAAATTGTATCAATTGAAGATTTATTAGAATTATGTGACTGGATATTTAAAAAAATATTCTTTCTAGTGTCTTCAGTTGAAAGACTTTATCGAATTAAATAAAGTTCTGACGAGATAAATTAAAATAATACATCCAAATTGAGTTTTTGCTAACGAATAATACATTTTTAATGTTACAATATTTTTAAGTGGTTTTTAAGCTCTTAACATAAAACTTAACATTGTGCTGGTAAGAGTTAATTATTTTAATTGTCTACATTAACGATATTGGAAGTAGTGTCAGAAGATTAATTAGTAAGAAGTGGAACTAAGATTGACACATTCATTACTAATATTACGATCTCATAAGCTAGCCTAAATATTTTTTCATTGTGAGTATATTGTTTTAACTCCAATTGGATCACACACGCATGAACGTTCATCACGATTCGTTCCTCTTCATATGGTCACGGTACGATAGAGAAATAGAAGTGCAAGGAAGCTTGACAATTCCCAAGGCCCTCAAGGGTAAAGCAAAGCACCGGAGCGGCAAAGATATACGACCCCAATGCCGAAACTTAGCCAAGTGCTTAACACTATCATACAATCCGATTCGTTTCTTTTTATCTCTAATTATTTTCGCCAAATTACAAAAATACACAACTGGAAACTCGCACACATCAGATCCGGTATCCGATAAGCGCGCTCGTTTAGCTGTTTTTTATATATACATATTTATTTACCAGATCGTGAGAATAGAGCGCAGGCTCCAATTAGACAATATGGACGCTGGAAATCAAAATCAAAACATCTCACGCTTTTCACACAGGATCGTCCCACACGTCTGTCAAAAAACCTACACATGTTGTTCGCGTTTGAATTGAACCCGATAATTAACCGTACGTGTTTCCGTACCGAGAGACATCAAAACACGCGTGTCGGTCGAATTAATACGGTTACACATCTAGACCGATCTAGACACCGATCTAATTTCGGACCAGGTGGAAAAAACTTTTTTGAGTTTCAATTGTTGATGGGCTATTATTAAACTGTCAACGGAGTGACTTGCCGCCGTCGACGAAGTAGAAAAAAAACGACACAGTTCATTTATTTTAATACAATCGATTCGTACGAAACGACGACATTTTGACAAGCGGCGGAGTAGGAAATTTTTAGGCGTTTGTGGGAACTCGGCAGGAAATCAATTAGCTCGGATATTGCCAATTAAACGTGAGACTTTTGGGATTTATACGAAAAAAAAACGGTTTTTCAGTGGTATTGTGTAGTATTATATGGCAAGAGCAACGTACTCCAAAGATTTTGTTTTATTTAATAATAAATCCTTCAGTAATACTAAAGAAATATCTAGCAATTACAGCATTTTAATTTATATTAAAAATATTAAAATTAACTTGGCTGAAGAAAAGTATTACATTTTTAATTTTATGCATTTGTATCAAAAAACACATGCTTTGTCCTTTTATTTGAAATAAAAAAATTAGCATTAATTTAAAAATAAGCATCAAGAAATCTCGTTATATTAAATAAATTATGGTAAAATCTTCAAGGATAAAAAGTATATAGAAAATTAAATTAATGAACTAATTTAAAAAAAAAATTAAGAAAAACAGGTATTCTAAATTTTTTTAGTTCAACTTTTTTTGCTATGCTTTTTTAATAAAGATTTTTAATCTTTATAAAATACTTAATATCACAATGCTTTTTATATAAAAAAAAAAACAATGTAATTGATAGCATTTATATCCATATGAATGTAAAGATCTTACCATAAAGCTTGAAGATCCAAAATTATTAACAATAACACTGCTTTTTAAGTTACGAGATGTATATTTGAAAGTTCAAGTAGTTTTCTCTTCACCTCATAGTGCATTTTTTCTGAGTGTATTTAGTATACATTATATGTAAAATTGACAGTAAGAATCCTTGTTTTATGCTCTGAAAAAAGTAAAAAAATTATGATTAATTTTAAGTCAATAATTTTAATGACAAAAATACATATAAAAATTTACGACCAAAGAACGACGTTAAAATAAAATTACAAGTTACTTGCTGCAGTGAAAAAAATATTAATTTAACCGAAAATTATTATTGTATACTATGTATAACTTGTATAATAAACATAAATATTTTGTAATCAATATATATTATGAATTTTTGTCTAGATTTTTATTCCATACTCTAAAAAAATCACAATTATAATTTTGAGCTTAAAAATCACCTATAAATTAATTTAATATATAATACGTATAATAGAGAATCATAACTATACTTAAAAGGCAAATATGTTTTTGTATTAAATTATTCAAAAATTAAAAATTCGATGTTATTATTGTAAATTAAATACAGTATTAATTTTTATTTTACAAATAAATACATATCTGTCTATATTTGTACAAAAAATATACAGTGGTAAAAATAAAAACTCATCAAATGTGCTCAAGATTGTGATTTAAATTTTGGATTTATTTCATACAATATTTCACAGAATATATTTATAATTATTTAATTTTATTAAAGTCTAGGTTTCTAGATTTTTGTGAAAAAAAAAATTATAAAAATTTATTACTAAGCAAATAATGTCAAACTAAATATATTATACCTACATCACTTATCATTACAAGTAGTGATAAATGATTGGCTGTTGGCTAAGGATACAAACAAAATCATTGGAGCAGTTTTCTTGGATTTCAAGAGAGCCTTCGAAACAATAGACAGAAAAATAACGTTAAAGAAATTGGAAAGTATAGGTATAAGCGATATAG
The DNA here is from genome assembly GCF_051122295.1 of Plectrocnemia conspersa. Lineage (NCBI taxonomy): Eukaryota > Metazoa > Arthropoda > Insecta > Trichoptera > Polycentropodidae > Plectrocnemia > Plectrocnemia conspersa. The sequence goes on from NW_028277172.1 coordinate 22,033,526, forward strand.
TTTTAAGATGGTTTAATAATTACTTATATAAAAGAAAACAAAAAGTTAAAATAAATAATGTATATTCTGAAGAGAAATTAGTGTCTTTTGGAGTACCACAAGGGTCTAAATTGGGACCATTGTTATTTGTTTTGTATATTAATGATATAGTTAATAACGTGAAAAAATGTAAAATTCATCTATTTGCGGATGACACATTAATGTATTGCATAGGTGATAACATTAAAGAAATTTTAAATAATTTAAATAATGAATTAAGTATATTAGAAATATGGTTAAAGAATAATGTACTTAAATTAAATGAGAATAAAACTAAATGTATGTTTATTAATTATAAAAATGTGTTAGATAATAGTACCAAAATAGTAATAAATAACTCTAGTATAGAAATAGTGGATAATATAAAATATTTAGGAGTAATTGTTGATACAAAATTAAATTTTAAAGAACATTGTAATTACATATTAAAAAAAAATTAGTAGAAAAATAGGTTTATTATCTAGATTAAGAAATATATTAAGTATAAATACAAAAAAAATAATTTACAATAGTATAATATTGCCCCATTTTAATTATTGTGCAACACTATTAAATATGTTAAATAAATTAGATAAACAAATGTTGCAAAAATTACAAAATAGGGCAATGAGAGTAATCTTAAATAAAAATAGATTAACTAATTGTAAAAGTATGATTGATAGATTAGAATGGTTGAATGTTCAAGAAATATTGAGTATGAATGTTTTAGTATTTATATATAAGTTAGAAAATAATATGTTACCAAAATATTTTAATAAGTATTTAATAAGAAATAAAGATGTACATAAGTATAATACTAGAAATAAAGAAAATTTAAAGATAATTAAGTATAAGAAAACGAGTACGGCTAGGGTAATTATGTACGGAGGTTTTGATTTATATAATAGTCTTCCAAGAGAAATCCGAAACAGCAAAAATATAACGGGTTTCATAAATGGAATAAAAAAACACCTTCGTACATATAGAAATAAATTATAATATTAAGACTTTATTATTGTATATTTTTATTTTTTCTTTCTGTTATGTATTTTTTATATATTTTTATATATGTTTACTAAATTTGTTAGATGTAAAGATTAGCTATTAAGCTAAATAAATTAATAAAATAAATAAATAAATAAATAAATAATCACACATTGGCGTTAAAAATGATGTTAAACCGAAAATTTACATAAGTATTCTATGAATAACTTAATATTAGTATATTATTTTACTAGTAAATTATAGTTAATCATAAAAAGGCGTTTTTTATTAAATTATTCAATAATGTACAAAACCAAAAATTCAATCGTCAATATAAATACGAGACTGTTATTATAAATTAAATGAATTTTACAACTAAATACATATCTGTCTATATTTGTGCAAAAAAATATACACTGGTAAAAATAAAAACTCATCAAATAGATTGTGATTTAAAATTTCGATTTTTCTAATCTCACAAATATTGAGAAAATGAAGATATATATATTTGCAATTAGGACACTAAAGTATTTTTTTGTTATATTCTGAAATAAAATAATATACGAAATACCATGCAGCAAATATTTCATCATACAATTACATAATTTAATAACATCATGTTCCGAAAAAAGTTTAAATTTGCTGATTTAATATATTTTTTTCTATTAGATACTTAAAGACAAAGCTGAAAATCACTAAGTTTTGGTAATGAAAAATAACTTAATAATCAGTGGAGACAACAAAATATCTAAATTTTACATTTTTTTGTCAAACATGAAAAATACTTTTACTTTAATAAACAGTAAAAAAATGACAATGATTACTTAATGAAATATTTAAATTAAGATATCTGCCACAAATAAATATTTTTAAATGGTCTCAAAATAGGGTGAATAATTTCTTACTAGAGTCTGGAACAATTACAGTTTTGAGACGGGTCTAAAATTTTGGTATGGATTTTGGATCGAGACTTACATAGAATATCAAATATATTTTCCCGTTTTTTACTATACTAAGCAAATATTTGTCCAACTATTCATACAGTTTTCCTTCATATGTGTAATTGTATATTAAAAGAATATTTTTTCAAAGACCCCAAAACACAAACCAACTTTAAGCCTTTGTGTATTTTATACAACGCAGGTAGTCAATTTTAATTTACCGCTATATAAATAGATGAAATGTGCCCCAATATTTTCCAAAAATATTTTTCATTTTTATATTATTTATAATAGCCACAGCCGCAACAACTAATCAACGAAAAAACAAATAATGATAATATAGCTGTAGACTTTCTGAATTTTTTCCTAAATTTTTTTATCGCATGTGTATTGTCTGGTTTCAGAAAGTTTTTAGTGGAATTATGTTATGGAAAACCATATATTTTTTGCTTATTGAAAAAATCGTAGCTCATGTTGACTTCAGTAGTATAAATATTAAAATGAATATTGTAATTTTTTGCCCTTAGAATAAATATAAGTCAATTTAATTTAGTTGAATATATAGTATATGACAATAGTACTTAAGATATTTTAAATATATCTCATGGCTCTATTGATAATAATATATATTAATTATATGTTTTAAAACGTATGCTTTAATTATATTATATGAATTTAGGATAATTTAAATACTTAAACGTATCTCTCCTGCTTACGCTTTCGCTCAAAAGTCGAAGAAATTTTGAGCGAAAGTGTTTCGTATTAACTTTTCCAGCTCTCGTTGGGGGTCGAAACGGAAAGTTTAATACGGTTACCACATACGAGAGAAATAATTTATTACGGCTCCATATCATTAGCCTAATAGGAGTAAGTTATTCAAGAGCAGCTTGTACCGGAATATTGCTTCGCTCGCACACATACACACACGCACTCGGCTAATAGTGTAACTTATAACTAAAACGTACACAAACAGATGTTATTCGATTACACAGTGCGCTGTAAGTAATTAAGATAATGAGTTAAGTTTACCCGGTGGGTAAAGAGGCGGTGGTGTGTCAGGTGGGCGCCGGAGGGGTTGGAAACCCACCCTTGGGCCACCTTCGACGTTCGCGAGTGTCATTTTCAGGCACGCTCATTGTTCTCGGCTTGTGTAATATGCTATTTTCGACACGTATTCAAAACGTGTGGCACTAGACATTATGAAACGATCGACTAACGACGTTTATGGTGTGCTGAAATCATAATAAAGACATTCTCAGTGGTCAGATAAAAATTAGTTACGACATTTACACATTGTTTATAGGTATGTGATATGAATGCACATACCTAGCTATGTATAAATATCATAATATATTAAATAACATTAAGTTTTTCAACACGAAAATATGTAGATCAGTATACATTAAAACATAGCAATCACAGTAATTGAAAACATATAGATAGGTATACAATACAAATTTGGACAACCAGAAATATTATATTTGTCAGTTATAAGTTTAATTCAGTCTTAGTATGAGGGATTAAGAATAAAATAAGTCAATTAATGTTGAATAAGGTAAAATAGTTGTTTTTACATGATTAAAATATATTTCTACAAAGCTGAAATCCGCAGTTTTGTGAAAGATTTGTCATTTATAAATACATACTTACAATATTATAAATTATTGAATCAAGTAAATACTTAGTGAAGGTTATCTAAATGCATTAAAAATAATACTCTACAGTTAACAGTCCTACCATAAATATTATTAATAAAAATCAAAATAATGGCATACAAAAATGAATTTAGAAATAAATGTAGCCTATGTATTTTTCTGAAAATGTTGAAGCATTGGAGATAGTGTATAAGTATAATATTAATCAAACATCCGAAGAACTATTCAAAAACATCTCGATCCGTTTAGGGTTAAAAAAAAAAATTCTAATAATTTGCATCGAAAAACGGAATGCGAAATGACAAGTGCAAGGTTGCCAAATATACACTTGTTGTCTCTAAGCAATGATAGCTACTTAAATATTATAATAAAAAAGCATATGGAAATACACAAACCCAATTACAGCCTAATATATTTGTAAATGTCAAACGTGTTGAGCAACGAAAACTTCCCCAGTCAAACCTAATGTTTATAAATATATTATGCTTATCATTTAAAATTTTCTCCCAACAGTGTTTTATGTGAGTTCATGTAAACCTACACCTAGTAGAGCTACGCTGCTTATAGTCAGAAACTGTAAAGTTTGTGTTTTTAGATTTTTTTTTAAAGTTTAATAAATTATATAAAATTGTTAACGAGAGAATATCGACGCTATTTATTTGGTATTTAGTAGTAAAGTACACTGTTTATTTTCTAATCAACATTTTTTTACTTTTGTTACCATAGAGATCATTTTTTTTAGCAAAATATAAAACGATATTTTTATCTACAATTTTACTATTTAAATTATTCTCTATTTACAGAAATTATCTTTTGCCAACAATTTAACGGAGAATGAATCTCCTGATTTTTTGAGATGTGAAGTGTTATTGATTTTCGTATTTCATGTATGTTTAAATGGGTTATTATCGGTAGGGGAAAAGGTCAGAATAATATAGGGTGAGAACTTTTTTAATCCTAATTTGTTTTAATTTTTTAACAATAATGAATGTAAGGATTAGGTCTCGCATTATCATGGAACAATATCGCTCCAAATACAAATTAAAATATAATAAAAAACTTTAAAATATTTTGACGACATCGTAATGCATAACCCTAAAGAGCCTTTTTGATTTACAATTTTTGACTTAAAATAAGATGAAAAATATAGAACACGACTTGTTCCAATCACAATCTGTTTTCGACTAAATAAAAATCGGCCACTTAATATGAAAATACCTAAGAAATATATGTCATTCATTACATTTTTAAATTTTTTTTAGTGATTTTGGAATTTTTAAAATAGGTACGTTTTATTTGAAAAATATAGTCGCACAAAAAATACTCTTTTGAGTAATAGGTTTCTATAATATATTAATTGCTTTCTTATGTCTGCAACTCTAATGTGTATCTAGTTTAATTTTAATTTTCAACAAGTAATCATCCTAATGTACTATATAATCAACGATCCACCATTAACCACACGATACCGGCGAACAAATTCGCAATTGCATTGTTCACGTTGTTTTGCATTATAAGGGCGTAATGTTATCGCCATGTTTCCGTTCGATTGACCATTGCGTATTGCCTAACTAAATCCGTCGATTGTAACGTTGCTAATGGGGTAATTAACCCTCGCGGTGGCAAGATTCGCCAAATCGCAGAACATGACTTAAAATGTTAACGTTCGATTAGCTGATAAAAAAAATGGGTCCTATAAAGTAGCACACAATAATAGCACAAACATAGCAATCGATAGTGTTCTGCGCCAGACGCCTTTAATACCACGGTTACAACCTGTCCAACTTTTCTTAAGCCGGCGGCAAAAGTTTCCATTCTTGGTTAAGTGCAACCTCGAGCGCTAAGTTTCAACATTATTAACTGAACGATTGCAAAAAATACGAATTAAAACGAATAATCACGTGACGATTTTAATGCGATTATAAAGAAGAATTAATCCGTCGATATAATTCAATCGTCATGGTTTAACGTTACAATAATGAGCCAATGATTTAATGGAAAAGCTCGAACGAAAGCTTCCGGTGTTTATGATAAATTTATTGATTCTAATAAATGAAAGTTTTATAATCCATGAAAATGGTACGAGCTTAATTCACGACGTAGTAAAACTTTAATGCTGGAGGAATATTCATTGGTCGTAAGAGGAGTGGTTCGTATTTTTAAGCTGGAAAAATGAACATAATTTATGTATACTTTATATACTTATGTAGTTATCAATATAAATGCATTCATATTTTAGATATTTAGTACAATTTGTCATCAATACGTTTATGGCGCTAAGAAGTAATTACGTTAATGGCAAACATATTATTTTGTATTTATTGGAACAGTAGTTAAGTTATGTGTTCAATAGTTTCATTAAATGCTTTGTTTTTTATACTAAATAATCTATTTTTAATTAAATAGTAGTTAAATTTAAATCAAATTAACAGATAAGTATAATATGCTCTGCTAAGCATTATAAATTTGTTCTTTAAAAATTGACTATAAAATATTTATTTAACCCTGTGAATTTATGAACCGCTCTTCTATTCACATTTGGAGGGATAAAATCATGCTAGTGAATTAAAAAAAAAAAGTTTTAAACCGTTAAAATGGAACACCACCGAATGAAACATTTTAACAGCTCAAATTGCAAGGTATACGCTATAAATTAGAAAGGATTTAAATATCCGTAGTATTGATACAAAATCTGCCTTAATGTCCAACGGATATTTATTGTTTTTTTCACCAAAATAGAAGTGTGCAACAAAATTCACAATGAAGGTCATGGATATAAATACTGAAACACCGGCAATCAATAATCACTTCCCCACAGACACTTCGTCTGAGGACTCCTCTGAGATTTTCTCAGATACTGAAAGTCACACAGCATAATATATAATATATTAAGAACAACTTTTGGTTTATCTAGTTAAATATTATTTTTATCTAATTTGTTAGATCAATGTGCTTAACCAGCTTACGGTGGTCGAGCTTAATACCCTAATTATATTTACATATATAACTGAAAAAATAATAAGTTTTTTACTCATGCGAAATTACGTAAATAAATAAAATTAAGAACTAATATTTTAATATAAATTATATATTTCTTAAATTATTGTTAATAAAATAATACCAATAAATTAAAGAGTGCGTTATGAATAAATGTAACAAAAAAAAATTTAAATTGATTTTTTAAAAATTATTGAAAGCCTATTATCAAAAACCGAATAATATATAATAAATATCTAAAAAAAATTACCGAATTTTTTTAATAGAAAAGTGTTAAAATAAATTATTAAAACGTACTATAACAAAATAGTAAAATGTATTAATATAAATCAAAACAATAAAACTTCGAGAATCACAGATTTAAAATAATAATAAATACAGAAATAATTATGGAAAAATACTTTAAATTAACTCACTCTTAGGGGTACACTAACAAATTAACGTCTATAAACTAATTCACTACTCAAAAGGTTAAAACAATATTTTAGTAATAAAATCAACGATTTATGATATATTTATTAAAAACAATTGAAAAAAATATACAACATTATTTTGAATCTTATTTAAACCTTATTTTTCGGCCAAAACTTTAAGAACAGACTAAATATAACATTAATAAGATAATTAAATAGAAAACTTAAAATAGGTGTATTTATAAAAAAGTAAATGGTATTTTTTAATAATCCTTTGAATGAATGTATTTAGTCAGTATTTTGATTATACGATCAATAGTTTCAATAAATGATGAGTAATAAATTAGTTTTAATAAATGACTAGTTGTTAAATAATAGTAATTATATTTAATGAACAGTAACTATAAAATGTTATGATTTGTATATTAAATGTTACTTTGCGCAGTGTGACTCACAACCCAATATTAAACTAAATTATTGTGAGGGACCACACCTTCGCCCAAGTAAAATCATTATAAATTAAGAGAAACTGGAAACAAAAAATATTGTCGCAATACACGTTAAAAACGCAATAATCAAACATGCCATTAGTTCTTTAGGACTCGCCGTTGAGAGCTTTCGTTAGTGATGATAATATATTGCGAAGAACTATACAAAAACATCTCAATCATCCGTGTAGGGTTCAAAAAAAACAAATGGCACTAATTTGCATCGACAAATGGAATGCGAAATGACAAGTGCAAGGTTGCCAAATTTTTTACATATTATCTCCAAACACTGACGGCTACTTAAACATTATAATAAAAAAATCAGATGGAAATATACAAACCCAATTACACCCTAAAATATTTGTTAATGATTAACACGTTGAGCAACGAAAACTGCCCTAATCAGATATTATGCTTATCATTCTATATTTGCTTCCAACAGCTACGCTACTAATAGTCAGAAACTGTAAAGACCGAGAAAGCAGCTACACTGGGCCAGCTAAGAAATTCTGATCAACAACAAAAAATATTTTTTATATCTCTACATAAAGAAGTGATTAAATTCGCACTTGTATTTTGTCTGAGAAATGCCTTAGAGAGTGAGTCGCGATTGTGTCCCTTATTCTTGACTGGAAAATTTGAATTATAAATACAAATAATATAAAAAATAGATAGAAACAAATATTAATCGAATTAAAATTTATTATTATTATTATTTTGTTTAATTTATATTTTTGAGCTCAATGCTCTCTAGCTCGAACATCTACTATGAAAAGGACTACTCAATTTCAAGCAATCGAAGATCGCAGAAGCCGCCGCTTCTCTCTTCGCATCCACAGGTCCAGATCAACGCCTGGAATCCAGAGCAAACTCGCAGCCAAGTCAGGACAGCGGCAATCAAAGCTTTTTAGACTATTTATCATAGAGTTACTAACCATTCATGACAAAGTTACTGAGCAATTCTAATAATTAATTTATCATATATTCAAAAGGTTTTAAACCATAAATTCAGAATTTGTAAAATATTAAAATTGTAAATAAAACTACATTTTATAAAAACATTATTTATAATAAAATAAAATAAAAAAACAGTATGAAATCTTAACATGCCAATATATTTTTTCAACGTGCTATAGTTATTACTTTAATAGTGTAAATAAAACTTAATTAAATATATCTAGGGAAAGAAACGTAAAATATTATTTTTTTAATTTAATAACTAGTAGTAAACATTACATTACTTATAAAAAAAAATTTAAATAACATGAAAATTTTGTTACATCAAGGTGAAAAATATGATTGTAGCTTAAAAATATTGCTTTCTTTCAATTTATTTATTTACCGTCATTTTTAAATAGATCAATGTATAAACTATTATGTTATTAGAGATATGTTAAAAAAATAATCAAAAATATTTTTATCTAAAAGGTTGTTTACCTATATTAAAAATATATAGTAAAATTTAAAATATTTGTTAAATATAAAATATTTTAATACATAATCAATCATATATACAAAATGTATATATTTTTAAGAGTTTCTTTTCAGTTCCTACATTAGTTAAGTAATAAAATTAAATATTTAAATTGGAAAATACGCCAGAATAACAAGACTCGGCGTTAAAAGTTCGATTTTGCTGTGTGTTTTTTATGGATCTTGGGAAGGTTCTAACGGAGAGGTAAGGCTGCTGGTATCAGCAATGCTGCTCGTCGGGGAAAAACAAAGGAAAAGACCGTTTCGAGGAAAACTTTAAGTTACAGGTTTGAAGTTGAGTTAAAAGATCCCTGGCTCAGACCAACAGCAATATAATTACGTTTCTAAAATTATTAAAAATAATAATAATATGTACAATATATGATTTTCTAATTAGAGTATCAAATAATATTTATTGTTATTTGAGATATATATACATTGAGAACAGTATATATCGATTCGATTAAAAAAACTCGAACAAAACTATAATAGTCTCGCATAGTAATTATCGTAGTTAATGACTTTGGAGTTTTACCGTTCGAATTAAATTGCGAATAATCGGACGTCACGGCGAATATATTTACGGTCGCGTTTATTTTCGCCGAACGCCATTATAATTTATTATTGTTTTTGCGTTTTTAAAGAAAGTCATTATTCCTCTGGAAATTGGCTGCGGGGATAAGTTCAGTCAGCGAAAACTTTAAAAGCCGGCGAGCGCCGGATTCAGTTTTAAATTACGCCAACCAGAGACGTCCTGTGGCTCTATAAGCGCTTACTCCATTTCCAAATCCATAAAATACACATTGTTCCCATTGGATTCCCTAATTGCTTTATTTTACCAATAGGTGTTCTGGGCTCGCTCGCAGAAATAAATTACAGATTTAATAATCGAATAAAAAAGTTCATTGCTTCAATGTTAGTATTAATGCCATTATGTTAATTAAGTTTTCATGTTAATAATATAATTTAAATAAGAACAAAACTATTAGCTTAATAGTGGTTTGTAAAACCTTATTTAATCACTCGCTGTGATATATAGGCATACTTTTAATACTGATGTTTCAGTAATTAAAAAAATCAATATGGGTATTATTACCTGTATAACGATTATGTTTTTTCATTGTAATTTTTTATGTTTTTATTTTACATTTTATTTTAGCTTTACCATTAGTTTTTTTTTATAGAAATTGTTTCGTTATGTAGATATCGGATATACTAATGCATTTAATAAATAAATCACATAGGAAAAATAATTTTAAATAGTTTGATTTATGCTATTTAACAAAAATATACTGAAAATTTACTCATTGCTATAAAGTACCTGCATGTGAGAGTTACTCGCTATTAACATCATATCCGATTTAAAATACGACCAATTTATTTTAATTACTTGTGTTTATAACGAGGATTTATTTATTATATAAAGGATTTAGAATCATATTAAATATCACGTTTGCTTTAAATATTTATTAACAACAATTACACACAAAGGACCTTAAAATGTAATTGAACGCGCTAACACAGTCAAACACATACACATACACGTTAGAAGTGTAAAACTAAAGTTAAATTTGCAAGTGATAGATATGCGAGGCACTCGCGGAATGTAATTTACCCCACACGCCCTAAATTTCAAGGGTTGCTCGTGATGTTATAAAATCGCATATTTGCTATACACTTATTTTTTTCAATTTTAAGGGCGTCGACCTATGTATTAATGTTATACAATTTTTCTGTTTAAATTTTTTTACTGTATACATAATTTAAGCATGTTTTAAAAATTGTCAATAGATCGTAAAAAAAATAAAAAATAATAATCGATAAATTTTAGTTAAATATGTTTGTGAAATGCGAAGTTTGTCTACATAAATAAACCTTAGAAGGTTTTTATTGAATAAAAAAGTATAAATTTATTTAGTATATTAGATTGAAATCTCTACATAAATGAATTAATAATTTAATCCGCATAATTATCACAGAAAGTGTGATTAAGTTAACAATTGTAACGTAAAGCTAAAATAAAAATATATTAAATGATTAACTATCTGCATCTAATGAAGCGTCGTGACTATTAATTTTATTTTAATGTTATAATATTTTTTATTACAAATCTAATTTTAAACATATTTAGCGTCTTCTAATTGTTATAGCCATAGATTATCAGTATATTAATAATATTAAAATGTTGCTAAATATGAAATTAGTAATAAAACTATTTTTTTAATTTAATTTAAAAACTATTTTTAATACATTAAAATGTATTTTAATAGTCGCGTACGGTGAGAAACATTCTCTTTTGCTCGCTCGCATGTTAAGTGACGAGAGTGAGTGAGAGATAAGGGCTGCGTTACATGCGTTCCTCACGCTCGCTTCTTCTCACTCCCTTTTGTCACTTAACATGCGAGCGAGCAAAAGAAAATGTATCTCACCTTACGCGACTATTAAAATGCCCTGGAGATGTTTCTTAAAATTTTTTAGTAAAATAGTAAATTTTGAAGCACATTTTAAGGGAAAAATCATCAAGTTTCAGAATTGTCTATTTAAATAATGAAGTCAATTTTTAAAAAAAATACTTTTTATAAATCCGCATATTTAAAAATTTACTTGCTCACGTCTTTTAATTATTGACTCACGCATATGATCATAAAGACATAAAGCTCATTCAAAATTCGAGGAAAAAACTATGATCTACATGGAATAAATGAAAATTGTAATATCACAATTAATTTTTTTTAATAATGCACACATAAAACACTTTTTTTTATGAATATAGTATCAGTAATATTAAAAAAAATTTAGCACTCTCTGAAAAATGCTTTAAAGAAATAAAGTTTTATTTTATAATTTTTTTAAGCTTTTATATATTTAAATAAAATAGTTAATTGTTAAACTTTGCTTATATTATTATTAGTATCATATATAAATTAACTAGTTAAGGCTATATAAATTGTATTAAATCGAATAATACTTTAAGCTAATTTTATAATAATTAACATATTTCGACTAGCTATATTTTTGTAAATGAATATTAAAATATATAACTTAATTTAAGATTGAGTGTTTTAGTAGGTACACAATTTGTTTTCCATCTTATCGACTAAATTACTGGACGTATTGTGTGTAAAATTAAAATTATTCAACCCTGGTTGTAAATAAGTATTTAGAGACAGTAATAATTTATATTTAATTTTAATAAATAATTGGTTCGACGCCAATGAACACCAGAGAGAGGCAGGCGTCCCAACGCCGATGCCTCATGCCAGTGGCGTCGCCAACGGGGAGCCTTCATACTAAAATTGAACTCGCAAGTGTTTTCTTCGCAATTAATATTCGGGACACATTCCTCTCCCATTTCTGTGATACAGTTTTTTATACACCCGACGCTCTGTGTAGAGCGATTGTATTCTAAATTGGCGCTTGTTCTCCAATTCCAAGCTAATTTTCCGACAAAATTTAGACTCAAGCAACTGTGATAACCACGTTCAAAGATCAAAGACCACTAATATATTATCTATATAATAAAACAGGACTATCTCTATCTAGAATGCTTTCACATAAATGTATAATAATAATTATTAATAATAATAAAAATACTGAGGTAATTAATTGTAAGCTGTCATTATAGTTTATATTTAATAAAATAAATGTCACTGATAAACAGATTTTGTTGACACTTACTTATAGTTGTTCAGATTGTGTTTACCCCGTAGTAACTCATTAGGATCATGCCTGTCAAATTACAATAAAAAAATTGAAAAAAAATGTAAGATCCTAATCAATTTGGATTGGTTCTGAATTACTTTAAATATCCTGAAATAAATACAAAAGTACACATAAATCAAGTAAAATTATATTTGTGTTTTTTTATTTATAAATAGTCAAAATTGCCAATTGATAATCATCAGATATTATTTGAAATGGTAAAGTCAAAATAAAAACATGACTGCGATTAAAAACTTTGGCCATAATATTTTTAATTGAATTTATTTTTGACAATTATAAATTTCGCCCTCAACTTTTTGAATGTCATTAAAACAATGTAGCTATGTTTATTTAATATATTCATTTGTTTCAAAGCGAAGCTTTGTAATAGTAATCTTTCTGCAATTTAAATAATTGATAATTTCGAACCGGTGTGTTTAAAAATGTACAAGGTATCCAAAATAAAATCGAATGTAAAATGAAAATCGGTCGAGACTCTTTAATAATGTATCCGATGAAATTGTCGGAGAAAGGCGAAGGGAATACGTATTCGCGTGTGTGAGTGTGTGTGTGTTGGTTTGGGTCGGTGGTATCTTCATGTGTGTGCTTTATATGTGTAGTGAGAACATTCCAAATATTTAATTTCGGCCTTACGGAGATGGAAAATTAGCGAAACAAGTGAGTGCCGGAGCGTTCGTTGCATTATCGTAATGGTGGCAGCAGTGCGCGGCGGTGGGCGGGCAAGGGCGGCGGGCGGCGGGGGCCGGGGGCGGCTGACATGGCAGCCAACTGACACCTTGACAGTTATGCTGCCTGTTTGGCCCGCCGGAGCGAGAACCGAGCAGCCTTCTGTGGCTCACGGCCCTGGCCAACAGAAGCGAATTTATCTCCAAATTTAATTATTCAAATTAAAAATATACATCTTTTACTATGCCTATGCTTTTTTTTCACTACAAAAAACAATCGAGCAACACTGGTTTTAGCATATACCAAAATATAGCTTGATTTAAAATTAACTTGAATTTGATTTTAACGTAAGTAATATATACTAAAAATAAAGATAAAAACATAGTAAATATGGAAACGATTTTTTGACTCCGTTATGTAATTTAACTTTATTTAGCCTAAATTATAATGCCGGAAAGTATGAGATTTGTTAAAGTATGAACGATGTGAATAAGTGATAATCAGAAACTATACGCGCGTTGGGTGCCGAAAAATAAAGTAGAGGATAGACTTTTATGTCACTGAAATAATTTATTAACTATATAAATTAACAAAAAAATATTGAATCCTAAAATATGCATCAAAAATATATTTTATATTCTATGCTTTATTTTCTTAAATTCCAAGTATTATCATTCGATTGTTAAGCTATAAGTTACTTTATTTATTAACCTTCTAAACTACTGTAACTACTCAACATTTATTCATATGCATAGAGACATACATGTAAAAATATTAAAATCGATAGTAAATCCTATATATCTCATATTATATAATAATAAATTGTTTATTTTTTTTTTAAATAGTTTATAAAATAATAAAAAGTATTATTCTGGTTTATTTAAGGCATGCTCGTTACAAATTTTGTTATGGCTAATAAATGTTTGGCACACCCCGAAAAAAAATTTGCAAAACTCTCGCCCGGTCGTTTTTATACTGTTGGCTTCCGTACTGCGCGGACACGTTAGTGAGCGTACATATAATATTATATGCAAGAAAAATATTTATTTTGCTTTTGCTTCCATTTTTAATAAAACGATATTCTCACGTGCGTTAATGTTCTAAGCGTAAGAAACATTGATTGCCGACTTCTCCATGAGGGAAAAAATATAAATAATTTGCATGCATCTAAATTGATTAGAGGAATCTGTTTTTTTAAATATCAAATACAACCATATATTTATATTTATGAAATAATTATTAAATATTGTAATTGTATTTTATGTTATATAGATATGCTATAAAATGCTCTATAATAAAGATTACAAAACTTGTTATTTGTTGTATTGGGCCAAAAATCGATCTTCGATAATACCGGTATTACAAAAAACCGGTAGTACCGATTTCTTAATTTCCATTTAATTTTTTTTAAATCCGTACATATTATTTGTTGAAAACGATATCTCCATGCCTTAGAAATACAGAAACGAGTGCTATCTATATTTACATAAACATTTAAAAAATAAATTAAATTAATGTTACTTTCAATATGAGTAGAAAAAAATATGTATACGAAATATAAGTCTTTCTTATATGAATTTTATTGCGATACTCCAAAATAAATAATATATGTGCAATAGTAATATATAAATAAGTCATAAATGTTTTTAGAATAAAATATGTTGCGTTTTAAACAAAAAGACTTATAATTTTCTACGCACTCCTTTCTCATACGGTTGTTTTGAATAATCGTAACTGACTAAAAATGATAAGTAATACAGGAATATATTTTATTAAAATAAATTAAGAAGTGGTGGTCTGGACCCTGATATAAAAATTTAGGAGGCATCCATACGTTTTCTTATATTTATTGTTTGAGAAAAATAAAAGTTACCGTCCATATTTAAAAAAAAAAAATAGGACAAAAAGGTTTTTACACACAGTTGTCTTAATAATTTGTATCAGTACATGTAAACATCACAATAAAAAATCAGCGTATGAAGTATTTTTAGAAGTACCTGAATGTAAGGAATATTGCTTAAAAGCTTTTGACACAAAATATATAGACATAAATAGACAGACAGATAAATAACTTAAGTCGAAATTTAACCCGCTTGTTAATTATATTATTAACTAGATCTTAGCTACGTTGTCTTTGACTTGATCTTATTACTGCAAGTCTTTCGTTGCAACGTGGCAGGCCCAATATTTTTTAACGGTGTAAACACAATCAACAAACTACTTAATAATGACACTAAAGTCTGTACGTCAGACATATATTTTAATAATTTTAAAATATTATTGCATTAAACAATAAATATAATTTTTTCTATTTATTATAATAATCACAAATAATAAGTATTTCAGGCTTAAGTATTAGTAATATATTTCACAAAAATATTTTTAGCTAATAATATATTGCAAACTTATGTATGCTAACATTTGAAAAATGGTATGAAAATAAAAATTTAAACTAATAAGCTGAAGACATTGGAAAAAAATAAATATTCGTTCTTTCTTTTTCTTTATCATTATAATTTTATTTAAATAATTATCTCTTAGTGATTTATAAATACGATTATTAAAATGTACAGCAAACGCAGATATTGGAGAGTTACATATGTAAATTAGTATTTTATTCTAAAAAAATATTTAACGCAGATATTATATTGTAAATTCATGTATAATAAAACCTGAAAAATACTATAAAAAAAATTTAAATAATAAATTGAAGACATTGCCACAAAAATTAAACTTCCTTCTTTCTTTTCATTATCATTGTTAATTTATTTAAATTAATAACTATTAGTGATTTATAAATACGATTATTTTTATTGAATTAAATAGTATTAAGGATTAAAACGGTATTATCTCAGACACTTAAATATTAATATTACATATATAATTGTTAGTATTTATCTTTTAAATTTTGCAGAAAATTTTTAGTGTTATATAATACATATGTATATTTAAACCAAATTATCAAAATTGCCTTTTACGCAGAATATACATATTATATATAATGACATCTGAATACATGAATTCGTGGAATAGCTAAATTGAATCAAAGTTGTTATTATGTATAAGAGTAACATATTAAGATGATTAAATAAATACATATGTTTAGTACTGAATACTATTATTTTTTTCTATGATACTAAAATGCAGTATTATGATTACTATTCATGTAAATGAAAAATAATACGACTCATTGCTAAGTGATTGGCATTAAGATCCGACGTGCCTCTTTATCACACCCCGAGCTTATTTCCGACAATTCGGCAATATTTGCTGGTAGCTTCTTTTATAAATCAGTGGAGGCAAACGGTGAAAAGCAAAAGACAACGTGTCGTTTATATCAGAGATATTTATGTGTATGAAAAAATAATTGACTATACGCTAAGGTCGTCGTACACATGAAGAGATAAATGGTCGAATAAAAACTTGCAATAGGACAAAAGACCAAAAAGATACATTGAAACGAACGCGGTGTTTGCTTTAGTATTATTTTTCATTGCTTATATCCATGAATGAATTTATTAAATAATTAATATATTCATGTCTGGTTTCTTACCTCTGATTCGTATTTTACGAGGGTAGACACGTTCCTTCAGCTCTATCGCCCTTCAGGCAAAAATACAAACGGGCCAAAGGGCACAACCTTCCTTTGCCTATGGTAACAAATAGAACAATGGCTAAGATGACCGAAACGTCAGATGTATTTATTTTATGAAGACATTTAAGCTGTCTGAGAACTATATAATATATATATACAAATTAAAAGCGAATTTAAAGTAGATGTTTTTATTTTATATTTAGTGTGTTATTATAAAATACAACAATATTGTTCTCATAATTGATTTAAGCAGTTTGTTATATAATATATATATAAATATATATATATATATATATATATATATATATATATATATATATATATATATGTATATATATATATATATATATATATATATATATATATATATATATATATTATTTATATATATATATATATATATATATATATATATATATATATATATATATATATATATTTATATATATATATATATATATATATATATTTATGTATATATATGTATATATATATATACATATATATACATAAAATCCAACAATATGTACTATGAATAAATTATGCTGAAAAATCTCGGTTGATTTATACTATTTTTTAATATTTATTTATTGCGATAGAAATTAATTTTTATGTATAGTTTCATATAATTTCCGACAACACCGTTTGTTAAAAATTTAAAAATAGACATTATAATATAATTTTATATGATATAGTAAGTCTTCACTTATATTCAATAATATGCTGTGTGTTATTATAAAATACAACATTAATATTCTTATAATTGCAATAATACAATAGTTAATAAATATTTTAAATTAAAATAATTTCATATTTATATTTTTAATAATTTAAGATATTTCAATATTTATTTGTTGAGATAGCAACATATTTTTTGATTATTAAAATAAATTTTAAAATACAAATTTTGAAACATTTCAAATGCATTAAATATAAAAAATTATGCATTTTTTAATTATTATTATTGCTAATAGACTACAATTGAAGTTAAATTTGTATAATATATTAAATAATTTTTAAATTGAAGCTTTCAAAAATATTTCTGTATATGTTTGATACTTAGATTATAACCAAAAAAACTACCAGAATTAAAATCAAATTTTATAATTTAAAATCATGTTTCTGAGAAATATAATAAAATTAATTTACAAATATTAAAAATGTCTTAATTGCCTTATATTGATTTTTTGTCTAAAGTATTGTTACTTATTGACTTACGCACTGTAATCCTTTCGATTAACACCAGCAATAGATAAATAACTAGCACAATTTTCAATATTTTCCACTATATTAATATATAAACATAGTTTTTTACTTTATTCATATTCACACTCGTATTTAATGCTTCTGCATTCAACATAATTTTACTTCTATATATATAGGTAAGCGTAGTAGATTTATCATTAAAAAAATGTAGCAAGGAATTGTTAAGGCAAAATATATTTTTATTAACCCTTTTATTATACTTTTAATAAAATAGGAGTATCGTCGTTCAAACTTTCTATGTTATCTTCTTTTTGTGTCGAGATTTAAATAAAAACGCGGATAAGGAGAGATAAATCTCACAAAGAAAGGGTGTAAAAATAAAATAAACACCTTTGTAGCGAATCTCACCCTCTGGTTTGGAAATGCGTTTTCTACTCCGCTCAAGATTTAATTACGACGATAACAATACAGCTACGAATACCCCAGACACATACCATTAAATTAAATTAATTTTAAATAAAAATAATACTTGCATAATCAAAATATCTGTCTAATAGATTATATACGGTATGTATTAAATATATTATAATAATCAAATTCATCACAAAATGTCTCTGAGTGCTTATAAAATTAACACAGCGCTTATCTTTAAGCGCCTCGAGATTTTCTTTGTACTTGTCGACGTTTTGTGTTTGTATGTGTGCGCTAGATAGAGTACGAGGGCGTGTATGTGTGCATTTTCTGAAGCTATGTTTCTAATTACTCTTTCGTTGGGTAAGTAAATAAGTACCTGAGTCGTTAGTAGCGAAGACAGAAAACCGCCCTTAGCTGGTTGCTCTATTTGACTACTCTGCCATATTAATTATCGCAATTATTAAAATGTATAAGATAATGAAAATCAATTGCTAAGCATTCACAATTGAAGTGAACAATCTGGATGGAGAAAATTACTAATTATTTTTATAAAACTGTATTCTTGATTCAGAAATCACAATCAGTGAAGACCTACCTATTTCAATAATAATGATAAATTAGAAAGACGTGCCAATCAACAATCCTATCTTAATCTTAATTTTAAAGAACATTTTTATCAACAAAAAAAATGACATTTTAGAGTTCACCCTTATGATTCTAAAAGTCATATAAATTTATATTTATTATATACGTTTTTTAAATATTTTAGGATTAAGCTTTAAATTACGCAATCAATCATAAAAATATAAATTCCTTAAATAAAATTTCGATTATATTTTTTAATATTAGTACCATGAAAAGTAGATCAAAGGTTAAAAAATCATCGAAGAAGCAAGGCAACCATTATCTTATTATACAGAATATAAGTGCCTGCAATATGGCGCGTTGAATTATTAACGTGCATATAATATTTTTTTTGGTCTCGTCCCATCGAGCTCCATTAAGTTGGGGTCATGCTGTACGACTCCACCCTTCTCGCTGCAGCGAAGGTGGCAGAGTTATTCGCCTCGGCGATGCTAAGTGGAAATGCCTTCGTTATAGTATACATTATATATAACCGAAAAAGTGTGTTCACCTTTATATATTTTGCATACCTTTATTTTCCCGCCGGCCGGAAGAGTGCCACCCCCTAGCCGTGGCCGCCCTGTTCCAAGAGACAATACCAACTTTACGCCTGGCATTAAATAAATGAATGGCCGGTTCGGGGGTGGAGAGGAGCACACTTAAAAGCAATGAACAAGGAGATTAGCAACGTCGTTTTACATACATAGGCAGTATATTTTACGTATACCTAGGTATGTGTATGATTTTTTTGTTTTTTTTTCTGTGCTCGCTTTCGTTCGGAGTAAAATACAGAAAAAAAGTTTTAGGATTTATAAGAGAGGCCGTTTCGCGACGCGAAACTAAATCCGTCCTCCGCCATAACTCTACCGGATAAATAAGTGTTTAAATGCGATTTAAATCCGTGAACAATGTATACATTTATCGCTTACGTATGTTTTTTATTAAACGTATACGTGATAGTGAGTTTTAAACAGTGACAAAACTTATGGAGATATTAATAATAAAAACAGTTATGTTATGTTCAAGAAAAGACATAAATTCATAATTGAAATGGGTAAAGGAGCTATGTTAGGTTGCCAGAGTTGTCCTAGTACATTGTTTATAGCAGTTAGGTTAGGTTGGGCTAGAACACAGTAGTTAGGCTATGTTAAAAAATAAATAGATGTTTTTAAAGTATTTTTTCTTTTAAATTCACAATTTATAAAGATATGTTACATGTTTATTTACATTTCATTAGACTCCATTTTTACAACAGTTATGTCAAGTTATCAAAGTTGTGCTAACACATAGCTTACGGCAGTTAGGTTAGGTTGTGCTAGCACATGGTTCACGAAGTTTATTTTTGATTTTAAATTCACAAATGAAATGCGACATTTTAATTTTGTGTTATATGTTTGTTAACTCGTTAAACTTTTATATCAATTATGTCAGATTGTCAAAGTTGTGCTAACACATTGCAGTTAGGTTAGGTTGTGCTCAGGACTGCCGATAGGGGGTGGAAGAAGGGACAAATTCTCGGTGCCCATTGTCCTTGAAAGGCCCAACTCTAGAAAAAACCATTGCAAAAATATATTTATAAAAAAAAACTGACCTCAAATAATGAATCTTAACTTAACAAGTTGTTTAAAATGTACGTATATACTGATAATTTCAGGTAGTTCCTTAAGCCATATTTATACATATTATACAATAAACGGAGCGGAACATTGCCTTCAAAAGCACTCACTTTTACAATATTTTTGACGCGGCTCTCTTGGTGTTAAAATTTATTTGCAAATTATTTTTGACTTTATTGCTTTTTGAACGCTTAAAAAATATTAAATTAGTAGCAGTAAATTAAGGTATTCGATTTCAAAATTCAGGAAGAAGCAAATAAATACAGAAAAATCAAGAACAGCACCAGCTGAATTATATAAATTTAATGTTTTATAGATTGTATTATCGGTAATTTGACAACTAGATTTAATGCAGCAAAATAAATATATAATACATTCTAAAAGAAAATCTTGAAAAAACAATCTCGAATCTATCACGAAAATAATTTTTAAAATATGTCATTTCAGTAAAATCATATCGGAATACATTTTAACTAGTAAATATATATGTTTACAAGTGAAAATATAAATTATGTGGCAGATGCTAGTAAAATTATATTATTTTAACTTCTCTATGTGTAGAAATATATATATTTACATATTTATCATTATTTGTTTACATCCGATGTATAAATGTTACAGTTTTGGTAAAGGTATATTTTCACTAGTCAAGTCCAAATACATTTTCACTAGTAGATATATATTTCTACTAACGAAAATTGAATTTAACTGCTGCTGCTCTAAAATTTCTATGAAACTCAACGTCCATTTGCTGTTTAAACCTTATTATAATTTTAGAACTTTCATTGGGTGAAGTCCAAAATATATACTAAACCAACTCATATCTCATGTAAAAATACGTTGCTTAATTATTGTTATTGCTGACAAATAGCATTTTAATTCAATACATTAATTAATACATAGTACTAACTATAAGAATAATTGTATTGTGCTGTACAAATATTTTTGTTAATTGTATTTAAAAACCAAAATTTATTACAAAAGTAAATTATCATTAATGTGCAATTCGCTTAATTAAAAAATAAAAATTGCATTAAATTTACCTCCATTATTTTAACCAAATTTATTCTACGGAATTTGGTTGTTCTGTATTGATTTAATCTAAACTAAACTTTTTATTCTAATAGTTTTATTTATTAGGTTTTGTTATTTTGTAAAAATATTTTTGTGAATTTAATTAAAAAATAAAAATTTAATACTGAAGTAAATTATAATAAGGTCTAATGCGCTGGTGTAGAAAATATAAAAATTAAAATAATATTTATTTTAATTGCATTTATTTAACCAAACTAAAACTGATTGTCCGTATAGTTTTATTTTACAAAATTTGGTTGTGCTGTTAGAATGCTCGTATTAATTTTGCTTATTAAGTAAAATTTATTACATATGTAAATTAATTATATTAAGCAATTAGTTTATGAGAGAAATTTAAATAACTTTTTATTTTATATAATTTAACCTAACCTAAACTGATCATCAGGAAAGTTTTTCTTGTAAATTAAAATTGAATTTTGTGACCAATTATCAATAATACTCAATTCGCTAGTAAGAAAAAGTAAAATAGCATTGAAATTTATTATTAACGTAAACTAAAAAGATTTCTAAATTTCACAAGATTGTTTTTTTTAATGCTCACGCAATCAAATATATTATGAAAGATAAATTTTAGATTTGATAAGTAGGGCGTTAAGAATATTTTTTCAAGTCTTACTTACAATTTAAAATGTAATACATTGTTAATTATTAATCATTCACCCGTGTGAAAAAATATTACAGCATTCCAATTTGCCCAATTATTCCTTTTACGCTATTCTAAACTTATTATCCTACTAGTATTATTTATATATAAATGATGTTAACAAAAAATAAGAGTCATGTTAAATAACTAATAGTAACTATGTAAATATTATAAATACTAAAATAAAAACAATAGCAGTCATATTTATGTCTTTTTTGCTATTGTACTACATACAAATTCTAAAATGAGATCTTGTAAAAATAAACTGTTATTTTAATTTATAGAAAATGAAGGGTTATTTGGATGCAAAAATTTTGAAACAAAGTTTTATGAATTATTATCTGTATGTGTATTTGCCTGCGTAACATAAATGTTTAGTCGCATAATTCGCTATTTTATTTAAATAAAATTAATAAAAATATATTTGCTAATAATAAATATTATTACTATTATTATCAATGTTGATAGTTATGTACATATTTAGGTTTAATTCATCCGCGAAATAAATAAATATAGTATTACAATTTATTTTAACATAATATATTCTTTGCTTATCTTGATTTGATATTCTTCTACAAAACTATTTCATCATTTAGAGATGCAATTATTAAAGTTTCTATGCTTTCCAATGCTTAAAATTTAGTCATTAAATTTGTAGGAATAATTTGTAACAATATTATTTATAAAGAAGAATACAACTAAAATTATTTATATATTACTTTTCATCATGTTTATTATATCAAAAAATCAAAATTTGATTGCTAAGAACATCACCTTACTATGTTGGATTCAATGTTTTGTATTATAATTTATTCACCTCTAAATATTTATACCATTTATGTAACATTAAAGTTATGCTAAGACAAATTGTATTAAGATAAAATAAGTAGATAATATTTTATTCATATAAAAATATATTTTAATTAAACAGCTGTATAATAGATTAGATTAATAAAAAAACAAACATATCTTTAAGCACAGACAGCCACAATAAGAATTGATCTAAGCTTTCAAAAGTATATTAACGGTTACCAATATGAAATAAATTTTATTTTGTTTCATTTCATATAAAAATTGGGTGTATTGTGAAGATCTAAAATCAATTTAAAATTGTACAAATATTATAGAGTTTTGTAACACTAACATATAGTGCTTTCCTATAAGATTTTCTGTTTTTAAACAATTTGACAAAATAAAGCATAATAACTTATAATATTTATGATTGATTATAATTAAGGGTTGAAATGCGGATATTTTTTCTCGGAATGCAGAAACTCTTTGGTACCTGTTATTATAATTACAACGAAGTAAACAAAGAATTAATGCGGGTCTGCGTTCTGAGAAAAAGAATCCGCAATCCTACCTTTGATTATGATACATAACATAAATTAAATTATTTTAAAATGAGTTTTTAAGTCAATATTTTAAACAGTATAAAGTTTAAAAAATGTATAAATATCGCTATATAATTTTTACTGTAAAGCAAAATATTTGTCTGTAAAGCAAAATTATTTTCGACTAATATACATATAAAGAATTTTTCTCAAAATCTGTTTTTCATGTTTATAAATTATTGAATAAAAAATATACTTAATTATTATTGCATAATTTAAGTAAAATGAAAAAATATTTAATTGTGAACAAATAATTATATATGATTTTTTTTATTAAAAAAAAATAATAAAAATACTTTTATTGCTTTTCATTAATAATAAAAAAATCTTTTAAATCCTAGTATTTATAAAACTATTTATTTTATGTGTTATTCTATAAAATTATATCTATGCATGTTATAAATGTTAAAAGCGCAACACAAAGTTTTACGGGTCGCTATGGACATCTGTCGGTGAAAAACCCAAGTTATGCGTAATAGTAAATTTTCTTCGGTTTCTAACTTTGATAAGATCCCGAGGGATTGGTTGTCCCGTGAAAAGTTAAAATTAAATATGACAATATTTATATTACGCAATTAGAGTGATTATTTTATTCATTAGTTACCGGTTATGTGTGCACATAAGATTTAATTAATCAAATAATTTATGATTAAGCAAATACAACTTCTATTTGCATAATGTATTGTACAAACAGAATGCGCGATAAATAAATTTTGTTTGAATTAAAAACGATTCGTGTTTTCAGTAGCGAACAGGGGCGTATCCGGACGTCATCTCGAACACCCATAAAAGTATTAACCCGCACAAATTTATTCGATTGTAATGTTGATTTATAACTCAAATAAACGCATACATATTAACACAGATACACACTCTTTCGTGTGTATCATCAATAATGATATTGTTTATTTAGTAAAAAATTATAAAAATATATTAATTAAGCCTGAAATACACATATTTATCATAGTAGTAATAAATAATTATAAAAATATATTTTTAAAATACAATAAATATTTAAACTATGAATCAAGACTCTGAAATGAAGTTCTGAGACTCTAGAATATAATATCAGAAGGAATGTACAGGATAGTAGTGCACCATAAATTAAGCTCGATACTAAACTCGTCCTTTACATAATTTTGTGAAACAGAATTTTTCATGTGACTTTTTCTGAATATTTTTTTAATTTGACGAATTATTAAAGCTCTGTTTTTAGATCAATATGGAATATATTATAAATATATTACTGTAAATGTTTAGACCGTTCACTATTTTTTAAATTATTGAATAGAAAATTTTATAAATTTAAATCTGTAAAATACTGACTTCATGTTTTTCTACATTGTAGATTATTAATAATAAGTTACTATTTATTAAAGCTTAGAATATAGATACTATGGACCAATGCTATACCAAACGAAACTAAATGAATTGTATATTTTTTTATCATATCTTTAGATTCATCACCGTCGAAGAATTTTCACTCTTCTTGGCAATACCTCACATACTACGATTCTGATTACCGTCTCGTATCGGAATTTCGGGCATTTAACGACCTCTGAGCCATCTCGCCATTATGCGAGTCCCAAAACTGCGGTTTGTTTGTGCCTCAAACGGCATGAATTATTTGATCTGCTGTCCATTCCGAGAATGAAGATCCCTTATGATAAGCGTGAAGTCTATGCCCGCCATTACCATATTTTCTTATGCGCGCATTTTTTTTTCTTATTCCTCATTTTGCTTTGCTCCTTTTCATTTTTAATAATGAACTCGCGCCGTCCTTAAGACCTCTACCTGTGCGCATCGCTCGGACCCCATCGGTTCAAAGAATAAAATAATAATAATATTAAAAGCATACGAAATGCCTTCCTTCTTTTCGAGAAATTTGATTTAACGAAATGAGTTCTTATGTGCTCGGCTCATAGGCTTTCCGTTCGTTTGAAATCCATTAAGTCGTATGTGTACGTGTGCACACATGCTACGAAAACTCAGAGATGAATTAGTAATTTTAATAAAATATTAAAATAAAATGCTCAATTTTAAAGTGATATTATTTAAATATCGTTAAAATGAGACGGAAACAACCAAGATTTATCTGATATTATCCGTAATAAAATTTATTTAAAAATAATGCATAATCTTGCTGTAATTATTCTCTAAGAAATTACAAAAGTAATAATTATATTATTGTAATAATGAGTTACAGTTAACTACTGTAATTAAATTTGTAATAGTTAACTAGAACCAGTTTTAGTTTTAATTATTAAATAAAAAAATCTATAAAAAT
Organism: Plectrocnemia conspersa; assembly: GCF_051122295.1. Taxonomy (NCBI): domain Eukaryota; kingdom Metazoa; phylum Arthropoda; class Insecta; order Trichoptera; family Polycentropodidae; genus Plectrocnemia; species Plectrocnemia conspersa. The sequence continues at coordinate 22,059,758 of NW_028277172.1, forward strand.
ATTCAAAAATATGGATAAAATATTTTTTTTATTGTAGTGATGTATAGTTGCAAAAAAAAAACTGCTGTAATAAAAAATCGAATTTGTTATCTAAAACTGAAATTTTTAATAATAGTTTTTAGTTTAAAAATAAAAATGCTAATACTTTTTTAATATTATATATTATATTCAATTCAAAAGTTTTGAAAAAATATGAATTTCAATATTGTAATAATAATAATTAGCTACTGTAATTAAAGAAGCTTAATTTTAATCTAGAAATAAAAACGTGTAACAGTAAATTTATTCAATAAATAAAAATGCTAATAAAAAATATTTTTTAATATGTTAATACAAAAGTTTTGAAAAAATATTAATTTCCTTATTGTAATAAAAAATATAATTAACTACTGTAGTTAAAGAGGCATAATAGTAATCTAGAAATAAAAACTTGTAATAGTAGATTTAAATCGATAAATAAGAATGGATATAAAAAATATTTTGCATGCATAATACAGTGGTATTAAAATAATATGAATTTCGTTATTATAGTGATGAATTGAGTTAATACTGTAATTAAGGAATTATAATAGTTATCTTGAACCAACAATTGTAATCATAGTTTTTTAAATAATTAAATATCATATATATTTGAATAATAAATATCAGATAAAAAACATGATTTTTATTGTAGTGATGTATAGAGCTAACTAGAGTAATTAAAAAGTAGTATTAATAATCTAAAATATAAAAATGCTAATAAATATAATTTTTAATATTATGTCAATACAAAAATATAAAAACTTTTCTATTGCAATAATATAAATAATTAACTACTGTAATTAAAATCAAAATAGTAAACTATAAATAAATATTTGTAGCAATAGTTTTAAAACAATGAATAAGAATGCTGATAAATTATATTTATAATATTTTTTCAATACAAAAGTATAACAAAAAATATAAATTTCGTTATTTTAAAGATGTAGAGTTAAATACTGTAATTAAAGAACCATAATGGTTATCCAAAAGCAAAAAACATGTAACCGTAGTTTTTATTTATTAAATAAAAATGGTAATATTTTTTTCTAAATAATAAATCGATACAATTTATTTATTAAAATATTAATTTTGTCACTTAAATAATCTATCAAATTTAGTATTGTAAATAAAGATGCCAAATACTGATCTTAAACTAATACAGTAATTTTTGATCAATAAATTAGGATACAGATAATTTTTTTTTAATATTTTGTCAACACAAAAGTAGTGTAAAAATTATATTCTCCGTTATTATAGCAATGTATATTGCTTAACTACTGTAATTAAAAAATATAAATAATTATATAGAACCAAAAACATTAAACTGCAGCATAAATAAGAAAACCAATAAAAATATGTTTTTTTCGAAAGCCTACAAAATCCAAAAATAAAATAAAAATTGAAAAAATACAATTCTACTTATAAATTACTAGCAATAAATGAATAATTTAACTGATCTTTGAATCTAAAATTTATTGATTCTTAATAACCTATTGAATTTGCTGCTCTTTTCTATTTATTTCTATCAAAATAAATTTATATTCCTAAATTCCAAATTTTATTAAAATCATTTTAAAATATTTTTTTATGATAAATTGTATTGATTTAATAATGATATAAAAAATATGATAACATATATTATATTAATATATTTATATTTTGTAGCTTTTTATTGACTAAATTTCAATAAGGTACTTATAATTGTGTGCAAAAATGAGATTTAAATATAGATATTATTCATTGATTCTCTGACTCATCAATTAAATAGACAATATTTTCATATAACATTAAATGAAAAAATAATAAATCGATTATATTAAATATTTTTTCGCTTAATTTTTATAATTCAGAATGACATTTAATCAGCAATTTACAAGATTTATATCATACTTATTAAATATGAGATTACTAGTGATATAAAGTAAGACATTAAAAAATATGTTTACCATATGAGATTTATTTATTAATAAATTTTAATAAATTCCTAATTCATACAAATAAAATCAAGTACAAACTAAGTTTATATACGAATATTTTTAATATATGTATACCATATAAAATAAAATCGAATCCGGCCCCAGCGCCAAAGGTGTATCCCCGACTCTCGGTTTCATAATAAAACACAGATAAAAAAGTATAAATTAAAAATATTATTATTTTGTTATAGAGCGCGTCTTGTGGAGATAATTAGGCGGCGGGTCTCAGACCGACAAAAATTAAATCTCATAATTACACCATACTAAATCCCGTAAGTGGTCAGACATTCGTCACGGGTCATTTACACACAACCCCGTGACCCAATTGTGTTACCACTGAGTGGAATCGTCGTTTTGTGCCGAGGAGGAGGCGATCTTGTGCAATTATCGACACAAAAAATAAAAACATAAAAACGTATCACTTTGCTTTTGGACGATACGTATCTAACCTTTATCTCGTTCGTGATTCTCATTCATTAGTTGTTGTTTTTTTTATTTGGGATCGGTTCTATTGATGTTAGATTTATTTTTGAGCAATTAAAAAACTCACTTGCTAATACAGACGAGAGGGTTAATTTTAATATATTTACAAATATATAAATTTAAAATACAAATAAATTTCACATGAGCATTTTCATATATTAGTACGAATTTTCTTTAGCGCTGTTTAGCAAATACTAATATTATCAAATATCGACAGAAATCTCTGCCGTGGTGTGACTAATTCAGTTTGTAAATATTTAGATTTTTCTTCACTCATATTCTCATCCTTTCCATCTCCACAAGATTGACAAATAAAAAAAACTCTGTATCTACTCATAAGTCGTTTAAATATTTCAGATTTTTCAAAGCCTTTTAAATATGCGAATTTGAAAATGCTTTGATACTCACATCAAAAGTGGTAAAAGTTCACTATTTAATATATTTTATTAATTAAATTCCGTATGAATAAATCCGCCAATTTATGATTATTAATAATATAATATATACCGTTGTAAATTTGGTATATCATAATGAATTGTCGGATGTTAAAGGCAGCATAAAAGCTTTCAACGGAGAAAAAAAAGTTATTAGAGATCGTGATCGGTGTATATCGTTTTTATGATATGCCCACTTGATATATCGCCACGATAGCGGCATTCACATGTTAATACTATAAACTACTACTACTGCTATTTCATATCTTTCGTCTTCCACATTTCAACGTTCATCATTCGAATCCCTAATGGACGGAATAAATCAATGGGGATGGGCGAAAATGAACGCGCGCCGCTTCGGCAACAATTTGCCAGCCATGAGGTCCTTGCTGGAAAAAAATTCACAGAACATCTGTTCCCTGAGCGGGTCAGCCTTCTTTAGCCTATCCATCAAAGTCGCGGTGGGAAGCGTTTGATCCGAGTGGGGCAGAAAAAACGTAAACAAATCCAAATGCAGGTATAACCAAAACATGGTTGGATCACTAACACAATCGATAGTGAGCGTTGACAAAGTAATTTGGAAATCATTGAAAAACTGTCACCTAAGATAAGATTGAAACTGAAGGAAGGAAAATAATGTTCATAATCTAGTGATAAGCAAGTTAGATATGAATATGTGCAGTAGAAATGTTGCGTAATAGAGATCAAAGCCTCAATAAGCAGTATATAATAAAAGCAGCTCATTTATTGTTTATTTCATTATTTTACTGATACTCATGTATTTCTAAAATATGGATTATTACAGACCTTGGGAAAACATGAAAAAATGGCATTTTATATATTTTTCAACATCGTAATATAATTTCTTGAATAAATAATAATAGGTACGAGTTTCCATGCTACAATTAAATATAAAAATCAGCCACCGTCGCAATATATTTTCTGAAATCATATTTAATGCGAAATATTTTAATATTTTATAATGCCAATTTTTAAGTTAAAATATTTAGTGAATTTTCAGACCAGGTCAAACGCAATAAAATCGTGCCGTCACAGTATATTAAGATTTTTTAGAACAATATTACGATTGAGTATAGGAGAGCGTAAAAAACAATTATCACTTCTCAGAAGTCAAAATCCACGTCAAAAGCAATAAAATCGTGTCGTCGCCATCGCAGTGGGAATGAGCCATATTTCCATAATAAATTTCATAAGACTTAAAATAAATACAAATGGTTTATAAGAGATAAAAAAAATCATCTCCAGTCGTTACGGAATTCTACAATTGCATAACTCGGAAATATGAGCAATTTCTGAAATTTCGGCAATTAAAATATATTTTTTTATTTATTTTTTTGATTGACGGTTATGATTGTGTCTGTTATTAATGGCACAAAAATATAAATTTCGCAAAGCAAAAAAGGCACAATTGTTGTAATACACCATATTATTTTTAGTTAATCGTTTTTTGTGTATTTTTATTAAATTAAAAATATCGAAATATGAACGATTACTTGAAGAATAGTAAAATAACGAATTGTTTAAAGAGCTTTAGAAGCTTATTACAAACCGTTTGATTTGCTATTCGCAAAATGCGTTCAATACTGTTTCGTTAAACGAAATGTAGACATTTTTTATTTATTAAAAAACATGTGTATCCGAAATAATAATATTATACATATAGAGATTTATAGATTCATAAAATATTTTTAAAGAAAACAATAGTATTTTTTACACTAAATAGTATACATGTGTATATGTGATTAAACATGCATGTTTAATAGCTTACACACTCTTTTATACCTACGCATTATTCATAGGAATGTTTTAATTGCGTTTTCACGAAGGCACCGGCCATTAGTCGCCTATACATATTGAAATATCGTGGGGCCGACTCCCAACGAGCCGAAAAATTTTCGCTAATTAAACTCGCAAATGCAACGCAATATTTTACTTTTGGTAATTTCCGACGCTAGTTTCTTATGAAACGTTACAACAACACCGTAATGCCGCCGCGATTTATTCCAAGTGGTTCGCTTTTAATTAAACCATTGTCAGGTGGAAAATTTTAGACTATGGGGGAACGACTTAATGGGAAATGTACACATTGGTGTATATAGTACGTACATTTTTCCCTTTGGCTTATCTGGGAATCTTAATTATGCCTTTTAGCAGTGTTTCGAATAATTCAAGCGCCTTATCATTAATGATCCAGTTTGGACAATGAAGAAACATATTTTCACTGTGACGAAGTTCAGATAAGCAATTTTTTTATTTAATAATATAGTGATTTGAGTATATTGTTAAGAATATCTTAACAAGTCAAATATATTTTAATTACATTTCACGACTAATTTTAAGAAGCTTCTTGAAAAGGCATTACAGAAAATGACGCATTTAGTTGACCCTACAGTTGACAACATGTTTAAATAAATATGAGTTGCTTATTAAAAAAGTGTATATATAATAAATGCTTTATCGAGCTCTTATTTAATTTAAGATACAATTTTCAGAAAGCTACTACTATGCAAAATAATTGGCGTAAACTGAAATATAATTCAGTTATTTATATTCATCATAGATATCTTTACCACTTATGCGTATTTCAGAAATATAGATAATTCTATGATATAAACATAAAAATAATATACCATTGAAAAAAATATGTCAAAATTCCCATTTTAACGATAATCAGTTCCGATATTAGTATACATTTTGGTCATAAATTGTACACACACACACACAGAAACGCGTTCGTGTTGGTTTGAACGTTACTTATACATTTTTTATTGCATCGGAACGAGTTCACGATTCGACCAAACTACGTTGATTATAATAACAAAAGCGTGCTGTAAGAGAGTCGGCCAGGCGTAGGGGGATGTAATAAAACATAATTGGTTTTGAATGCTGACGATTGGTCGGAAAGGATCCACGATGCAATTTACTTAAAACCCCGCCATGAACCCACCAACATATACTCATATATAATAATACTTTTATATACACACCTTGAAGACCAGGTGATAGACATCCGGCCCACCGTAACGGCCTCGGGTATCGATCGAGACCTCGAGACTCTGAGACGATCACGAATCCTCAGATCCGTAACACTAATTAATAATAGCATCAATGCGTCTGCAAATTACATCTATGAAATGAATACATATCGATGGCTTTAAACATAAATTAACTGACTCTAATTTAAGATTTATTAAAACAAGCCATTTTGTCCCTAACATTCTGATACTGTACCTTCGTAAATCTTATTATTAATTACTATCAATAAAAAAGGACATAACACAGATATTTTACAGTGAATGAAATCATATCTGAATACATTTTCAATTTGACAGTTGAAAAACATCCATTTGCTGTTGGGTAAAATCCAACTAAACCTCATAAAACATTACTTTGGATCCGTGTCTTTATATCGATCTCAAAAATATTTAAAACAAATTAATTTTTTTAGAAAAATCACAAATGAACAAGCAAAATCATCCAGTGAAACGACCATACGAAGGGAGACGACTGAGAGGATTTTTTAAGAAGTAAAAAATTGCCAATAGCGACATAGATTCCCTATTTCTACGGGTGTGAACATTGCATCCATATTGAATAACTTAAACCATAAAAATAAAAATACATATCCTCATTTATACAAAACTGCAATGCAGTTTTTAGAAGCTCTTGTTTATTCTACGAGACAATAAAAATAAATTGAAAGATATTTTGTTAATTAAAAGTAACTTTCATATTTTTAATTAAAAGTAAAAATATACCCAAGAATCGTATATACTTCAACCGTTAATGTACGAATTTATTTCGTTTATATATGTTTCGTTTAATAAAAAAATATTATCATCATATATTATATACTTCTACTTCTGATTATTAATTATTAAAATCGATATTATATCAACGTTCCAAATTAAAGTGAAAAATATTTTTATAATAAATACAAATAAAAACATTTTAAAAATTTAAAAATGAATTAATTGGAGATGAACCAAAAACAGAAAATTTAAAAAACCGTAATTTTTTCTAGAATGAAAATTGGAATTGATACATATTTTTTTAATTGAAGTGAAAAAAATAACAGTACGAAGCCCTGAGTGAAATCATATTTATGCCAGTGAGTATTTACGTTATTTGGTAATACATACATATTCATTGTAATATATATTTAATACATATCGAGAGTAAAAAATATGTTTTATTTAACATTGACTATATACATTTTTAATTATATATTTCCTGATATTTTTCAATTTTTATTAGTGTAACTAATAGTGATACTTAATAAATGGTGTATTAGAAACCCATCGATATAAATAATATCTTAATTAAATTTAAATTAAAATTATACATACATTTCCCTGTATATTTAAACTTGCAAATACATCTACAAACTTGTACAATAAATCCTCGATTTATGTGATTAATTAGTCGAGAAATTGCATATTCAGGTAATTTTTTATTTAAATAATAAGTTTCAAATAGTGTTTTTTTCGAGAATTTTTCGAAAAAATAATACTAAATCGATAATTCTTATTTCTCGAAAAATTCCATATAACCTTTTTATGTTAAAAAATAAATTTGTACGAATATTTTTAAATGTTTTACAACCACTGCATTTGTTTATACCACTGTATAATAAATAGTCTTCTAAGCTTTTAATATGTGTAAGTCAAAAATATTTTAATGTGAATAAAAATGTTGACGATTCTCTCAACTACATTAATCGGTCTTATTTTTACTGTATTAATCTAAGAACTACATCATTAATCAGATAAGAAGAAGACGCTCTAAGTAGAAATCGGCAGATTTTGAAAATATATGGGGGCTTTACTATAAAATTTGTTTATCGCCCAACTTAAATCTTATTTTTTAATAATCCAAACACGTTTTTAATAATCTATTATATTATAATAATCACATGCTATAAGTAGCATATCTTTATTTATCAGAATTTTGCGAGAATTCTCGAGAAAATCAAGAATGGAAAATAAAAACTCTTATTTCTCGAGAAATAAAAAACGATGACCAACCAGAATGCCTACTTTTAAACGCTAGGTAAAAAAAATAATTGGTCTATAACATTCACATAAGAGAAAAAAATACGTTAATATTATAAAAACAACATACATTTATAATATGTAATTTGTACTTAAATTAATGTAATGTTTGTCATATATCCTTTTTATTTTATTCATAAAGCATGAAATAGCATCATTTACTACTTTTGACATTTTAGCAAATTGCTCTCGATAATATTTAAATATTATTTTTTTTGGGTAAAGTTGCTTCGGTTGCTCATTTTCTTATCTCTGGTCCTCAAGTTCTCTACTTCCAGTACTTTAGTCATTTTAACTAGTTTCTCTGATAACCTCATAAACTTCTTTAGTTTGAAAAATATCCTCGACCAACTAAGAAGTGAGCTTATTCCATATTTTACTCATCGTAGATATTTAAATTTCTCTCCAGACATTATCAATATTTTCAGCTTTATAAATGTTATACTATTTTTAGAATTGCGTTTTCAAATTATTAAAGCTTAAATCTGGTCCGTAAGTTATACTTTTGAAATGTAAGTAAAAACACCTTGATCCATTGGTTCCATAATTACGAAGGATGAAGGAATAGCGTTTTAATGTTTTCAATACAGTCACATGGAGGATGATTAGAAAATATTGAACATTATATTATTATATAATATTTGTCACTGTATAATATATATGAAATGTGTCCATGAGTCTTCGAATCAAAGACAAAAGTCTAACAATCAAAATAATAACTTTAATTTATTCTGTTTATATTATTGTTTTTAGATGACGCGATTTTTTACTTACCGGTCAGGAAATAAAAACATATAAGTAGATTCAGAATTATTAATGATCGCTCATATAATTGTTTTTTGTAGATGGGATATTAGCATGTATGCTAATGTTTCTGTCTTTTTATTTTGTTCAATTCGTCAAGATATGACGCCCGGCCAGATTTAATCAGCGAGATTTTATCTCCAGCTCAGCATCATCCGAAGATTAACTGCTACGGAGAGCTACTAATGTTGCAGTCAGCGGGAGGCTGTGGATTGTTGCTCGACATCGTGCTACTGACTTAAAACTACTATTTCATTATGGAAGCATATATTATAAATATAGGTACATGTGCGTATCCATATTTATATCAGGGATGTCAATATATTTAATATATTTTTTATATAGTAAATAAAAATCTGGAAATGGTTAATAATTTACATTTCACTAAAAATATAAGTTAAATAATGTATACCAATTAAAAAGCCTAATGAGTTATATTCTAGGTTTACAATTTAAAGTTATCGCTAAATTTAGGATGATTCACTTAATATTGCTATTCAACTGACACAAAATTGAGGAATATTTGTATTTATTTTGGCACACTATACATAATTATTGCAAAAGAAAAACTTTTTTAATTATGTTTTTCTTATTTAAAATGAGCTTTGTAGGCTTAATATCTCATAATTCTAAAGTATATAAATAAAATAGTTTTTGCATTTCAAGTATTTTTTTAATTATTAGTTATAAGAACATTAATATTGTAATTTAATGACTTCATGCAGCAAACCAATGATTATTTTTTAATAAAGAACATAACTTACTTGTATAACTATAAGAATCACGATCGCAGCATGATACGTAATATGTACGTTATTTTATAGATATAGCTTAATTTTATGGCTTAAAACTAAATAATTTCGATTTTAATTAAAACTTTTTGATCTAAGATGAAAAAATATATATAAAGAAACTCCAGTTTTTACTTTAAAGCTTATTGAACAAGTATTATCAGATATTAAAATTATTTTTACTGATTAAATTAAAGTGAATTATATAATAATTAAATAGTATTATATAATACACTAAATTATTTTGCTTTAAAAAATTGAATTATGTAATTTAATTATATTGTAATACTTGTTACAATTAAGACATTTAATAAAGCAAATATAATATCAATATATGTTATAATATCAATAATAAATTAAACTATACACAAGCCCAATGAAAAAAAAATGGTTGAAAGTTAGATTTAGATATTACCAATAGAGCTAGAACTAGATGAAGTTAGGTTTGGGTAATTTTCTTAGGTTATATTTAGGTTTAAACAGTCATTTGAGCTTAGTATACATTTTAGAGGAGCATATCATTTCATCGGCACCCATCAGTTAAATTATATTTTTGCTAGCATAAATTTATATCAACCGATGAAAATGTATTCAAATATGATTTCACTAAAACTTCAGTGAAAATATAACTGTTTACGTACTTTGAGCTTTATTTATAGATATGTCAATAAAAACATAAAAATGAAATGGCATAATTTTCTAGTAGTATTTAACATCTGTTAAAAACGCAACAAACACATTCGATTGTGTATTTAAGAAACCATAAAGCTGACTTATGCATATAATATAAATAGTTATCTAACTTGATTCTCGACAATTGGTCGATCAGCGGGTGATTAATTTCTGGCCGGTTGACCCAGACGAACATAATTTATTGCTGTAAATTGAACCTATATTTGCGAACGACTCAGCTGAAGCTAACTTGGTAATCTGACTGAAAATATATATGTATATACCGGCAGTATCTACAAAAAATATGTGTAAATACATATTAATTGTTGGTTACTACAATAACATTTAATAAATGGTACAGATTCAACTGGTTTTATTTCTTATCTACATAATCAATAATTTTATTAACCACTGCGAAAAATAAACTATTTTTAAATATACCTGCCATCACTACACTTATTTATTGCTTGATTTAGATAACATTATACATGTGTGTACATAATGAAATATATACATTGTTATAAGTACACATGAGACAATTATTATTGAATAAACAAAAATAAAAATAAAGGTCATTTTTGCAATTTTTGTGTTTATTTATTTTAGATTGTCATTTTCTATTATGCTAGAATATCATGAGTATGAATATTTGAGGTCTACTTCTTTTCTTTGAATTAAATGCTTACGCAAAAAATTGAGATGATTATTTAAGACTATTCAATAAAAAAAAGCGGAGGATTATCTTTGTCGGGAAAAACGTAAAATTTATATGTTTAACTTATAAAATCTTTAAAGAAAATGTCAGTGTTTTGTTAACGTTGAAATATTAATATTTTTGAGTTTTATATAACATCAGATTGTCAACACTTTCAGTGCCACCAATTTTGGGTTTTGAGGCCGAAGGGATGTGAGTAGGGTTTTCAATTGAATATTTTAATTATTTTCAACTATATGTATATTCTAATAATTGTTCGAATATTCGTTTTTACTATCCTGAATAAAATTTGAATTTTTTTTAGAATAAACAATTTGTATACTTGGGCAACACAGATTTTTCTCTCAATATACCCGAGTGACTAGTGCTGCTCCAAAATCCATGTTATTTATACGCCTTTATTTTGTTTGAAAAAATTGTTTTTTTATTTATATTTATTATCAGTACATAGAAAGCAATAAAAGCGGTATTCTTAATTAATGTCGAAAGCCACTCCTATAAATTTATTTTTAATATTCTCGATAATATGGAAAAATCAGTTTTTGAAATAGTATGCGTATATGTAATTAAGCCAATTTTCACAAAAATGCCTAGGATTAATCCGCCTGAATTGTTTTTAGCTCCCAATTTTGGATTAGTAGAGTATTTTTTTGCTCTCGGGTCTCGCTGAAAATATTATATATGTGGCTCGCATTCAAATATTAATAAGAACCACTGCTCTAAGCATAACATTTATTCACTGAGCTAAGGTCTGCCCTTATTTTTTTATAGTTTTTCAATTATTTTTTTAAATATTTTAATTGCAAATCGATCGGAAGATTTCGACAAAGAGGTGGGGAGGTCAGTATGCGGGCATCGAGAGTAAATAAAAAAGCGTGGGCAGGGCCGCGCCCTCCCATGCGACGGCGCCCCGGGCGCTAATTGTCCACGGGTACGATTCCAGCCATTTCACGGTGCCTGGTCCAGTTCAACAGCTGCAATTATGAATGCAGATCCGCTCTTTCCCTCTCTCTCGGTTGTTCGTCCGGGGTCTGTTCCAAATTACGACTTCTCCCGCCGAGGCGGCCATTAAGTGTTTTAACATCGCAATTCCAGTGGGAAACGCCGTGCCGGAGAGCGAGATCGACGATAAAAACGCCGTTTTTACATATGTAATTATTAATTAAGCCTGAATAAATGCATATTAATCGGCGTGCATCTGGCGAACGGTGGCCGATGCACTTCTTTTGTTGTCGATCGGCGAATACCTCGGACACAACACCAGAACGCAAGACCAGAAATTAAATGAAAGAAGAATAAGCACTTGAAATACAAATCCTGCAAAAAACTATCAGACACTTTTCCATGAAGGAGTAGATGAGCTCAATAGTGTCTCGAATTCTAAATGCATCTTTGCGTGTCGTTATGGTAAAATATATACATTAGTTAGGTCATTGAATGGTTTTATTTTTATAATTTATTGTATTATTTCGACAGGCTTCGATATAGTAAAATACGTAGGGTAGGTACTTATATAGGCATTAGATTCATAATAGGGTTCTCAATCGAATATTCAAATATTCGATTATTAGAATTATTCAACTGATTTTTAATCGTTCGTTTATACTCTCAAAAGAAATTTTAAAATATCGTTTTTTTCTCAATATACCCGAGTGACTAGTGCCGCTCTAAGATTCATTGGCCTTTATTTGGTTTAAAAATGTGAGACAATGAGACGGTTTTTATTAACAAAAAAATTATTTTACCATGAAAAAAATTGTGAATAGAATTTTTATCGGTTGTATCTACTATGACCGAAATAAACAGAATTCGCACGTTGAACGAAAAAGAATGTTGGAAAGGCATATAGCTTATCTCAAAAACAGGTGTGCGTCGCAATTTTTTTAATTTATTTAATAATATTTAATTTATTTTCTGTTATTTAATTTAAATGCAAATCCGTACAAAAAACCGCCGATACATATCCGATCTTAATTTACATTAAAATTTGTTCCAATCATTATTAACTATTGTATGTACAAAAAAAATCGATAAAATCATCTATTTAAAATGTTTCATCTCTTTTCATCGTGTTTTGAAAAAGAATGAAGTCCCTGATCAAAAAGTATGTAATAATAAATTAATCTTTAAACTGTAGACATAAGATCAATGGAAGGGCTTCTAAATTCAATTTAATTCAAAGCATATTGCAAAAACTTCAAATTTAAAGCCACTGGTTTTAGTGTTTTTGCAATGTTGTTTATTGAATAGAGTACTAAATGTTATTTTAAAATTCCCTATATTTCTGGACTTTTACTAAAGAAATTAAAAAATTTCTGGGCAGAACCAAAAAACGGTATTGCTTCTTTGCAAGATTTTTTCTAAATCCACTCCGACTAAAATCAATCTTTAGACTGTGGTTTCCACAATCAGAAAATTTACAATTTTTAAGATTCAATTTTAATTCTTGTAAAAAAGTTGGCTAGCAGTTTTTATCCGTTTTAGCAGAATAATTATCAAAGCATATGTTCTTTAATAGCAAATTCCAATTTGGCTAAATTGACGTAATGAATAATTAATGTAGTTTGTTCCATATGAGATAAATTTAGAGTCGTATCAGCAATAATAGCAAAAAAAATTAGCCTTCCTCAATGATCGTGTTTCGAACAAACAAACTGTTTTGTATTCTCGTTAAAAGATAATGAACTTGCATTCTCCTGTGTAGCACGAACTTTTTAAACATGCTCCGCTAATATTGGATCATATTAAAAGTGCATCTAATCCATTAAAATATTATATCAAGATTGCTCTCCAGCAGCTTTTTACAATGCTTTGTTTGGTCATTAATACCATTCAGAAGCAAATTTTTAAATCAGCTTTAAGCGCATTTATGTGAATTTTGCCATAAAACATCATTCTCTTTACGTGTAAAAGAATTTACGTGAAATTCTATAAATAATTTTAATCGAATTTTCAACATATTGAATACAATTGTCAAATCAAAAAAATTTTAAATTAATATTTTCTTCTTAAGGCAACACATTCATCGTCACACAACAATCTCATGCATTCCTTCCGCACTAAAATTCGAAATATACACGCACAGCTGGAATTATTAATCGAACGCCGTAATTAATCAACAAATAAATACGAGCGTATGTAAATGTTTCCGATGATGGTTTTGATAAATATCTATATTTTTTATAGAGCGTTGACTGATGCTATATCATTTTTTTTACCGCATTTTCGTATAAATCAGTAAGCAGTGTAACTATGTAATTTATACGAAACATTCTACGATTTAATCGCTTCGAATATTTGTCCGAGATCAACTCGTTGAATTACAATTGTTTAAATCATTTATTTAGGAAATACTCTACCGAGGTAGTTATAAAATGTTTTAAGATCATTATACAGGAATACTTATTTAAGTATATTTTTAGAACTTGCAAACATTCCATAAGAATTCAGAAAAATATGGAATATTTCAAGAAATATTTAATGTTTAAAAAAAGGTATTTTACAAATTAATATTTTTTGCATTCTAATGAATATCTAAAAGCAGAAGTTCTGACAGAATCTAATTAAACACATTTTTTTATAATTATTTTCGTTAAAAACGTATATGTATATCAATACTGTCATATATTAGTAAAAAATATAGATATGTTATGCTAATACTATTTAATAAACAATTATAACAAACGTACAACTTTATCAAGTAGCTCAACAGAAAATATCATTTTTATAAGTCAATAAGAACTTAAAAGTCTGAAGAGCATAACTCAAATGGCAATGTTTATTTAACGTTCAATAGTATATTATATTGATCCATAAATACTATAGAGTCGGTTTTAAAAATTTATTTAAAGCCCTAGTGCTTAAATAATCTTACAATAAATAAATAATCGGCGATGATTTGAATTGTTTGAATTTTGTCGATTTTTGCTAAGTAGAAATTTATATTTGGTCGACTTTTTCTAAGTCAACATTGCATACTATTTTTAAAATGTATATATAATCCCTAACAACTGAAAGTGTTGAGGATTGAAAACTGAAAATTAAAAACCTTTTCGAGAAACAAAACAAAAAAAAAGCAACAAAGAGAAATTCACACTACAATATTTCTCATCGAAAAATTTATTTTCTAAATACAAAAATTTAAATAAATTCATTTGACAAAAAATATAAGGCTTTTATTAAACAATAATCAAGTACCAGTAATATATCGAAGACAAATTATATATTCATTTCTGTGACGGCAGCAGAGGACAGTCTCAATAGCCGCTATATGGAGTACCAAGTGACGCGACGCACATCGCGTACTGTCTCAGTCTTTTAGCGACTGCCGGAAAATCAGCACGTGATTAGGATGACATTTGACGTGTACAGAGAATGAATTACGGCTTGCGATTTCCAATACAGATTTAAACATAAAATAATTCATGCGTATAACTAGCATTGAATTCGTATAATTCAAGTTTTATATAAAAAAAATATTTATAACCTATATACATTGTTTTATTCAGACCTCTAGAATCCAGAAAAATAAGCGCAAGTTTTACGAAGAATTTTATTTCAACCACATTTATGAATAAATAAAAAAATTTTAAACAAAATGGAGAGTCGGAAATTAATATACTTTACGCACAACTGTTCTAAAGCCATTATTTCGTAAGGATGCTAATGTATTTGAAAATATTTAAAATATTTACTAATAAAAAATAAAAAGCGTATTTACTACAAGAAGCGCATTTATTAATTCAAAGGTTAAACAACTGCCCTTCTATACTTTTTTTAATTATTTATTATTAATATTTTACAATAATTATATTTTTTTATATTACAAAAATTTATTAAGAATATCATAAAAATATATAAAACGTACTACAACTATAAAATATATCAATAAATTGAAAAAACGTTTTGATGTTCTTTATATTCTAGATTCTAAACTTACGTTTTTTTGATGTAAGGGCTAAAGAGTTTTTCCGATATTAACTAAATACATAGAAATCTTAACTGTTTAAAAAATCATTTCTCATTAACAGTATTACCCACGTGATAAAACGATTTCAACTTTTACCTACTTACTTTTGTTTGTTTATTCGTCTAAATAAGAGGTTACAATTGTGTTGTTTTGGTGATAGTATGAGTAAGATGCAATTATTTGTTTCGATACGAAAACAATTTTCATTATTTTAGTTTAAAAACACAATAATAATAATAATAATAATGAATTGCTATACACAGTTATACGAGAATAACACATGAATTTAGCACAACTGGAATAACAAAAATATTTTAAGGGCTTTAAAATTAACTAAATTTATTTTCAATTTTTTAATTTAATTAAATAAATTTTTAAATAATTGTTTTATAGTTTTTCAGTATCACAGTTAGTTATCCATATACAGGATTGGGTTAATACTTTTTAAATTAAAAACCATATCAAAATATTAATTTTCAATAACTTAAAAAATCTTTATACCTCTGAAAATAATAACTGTATAAATATTTAAATTTATTTAAATATATATATAATTAAAATTTAAGAAAAAATACACAAATTGCAAAAAGTAATTTTTTTCTTCAGACAAACATTAGACAATGTGACACCTAATGTTTTTTCAACAGAGCATTAAATATTAATAATTAGTGTTATTACATAGATAACGTTAAGTTATATTAAATAAAAAACTATTTTAATACTAAAATATTATTTTAAGTTTTTTACAAAAATATTATTTAATTTAGTTATTAAATCTACACTGTTTCAGTATTTTTTAAATTAAATCATTTGAAATCTATTAAATCAATATGTTAATTAAAACTCATTACTAATGCATTTTCCTTAAATAATTTTATATATAATACATAATTAATAAAGAAAACGATAACTCTCGGTATTTTATTTGGAATAATTCTACATGTGCATATGTATATCATAAAACAGAAATATATCTGTCTGTCACAATAGCAACGTGACATTTGCACATGGCATTCTGGCTGCCGTTTCTAAATGTAACAGGACGAATAAAATTAAATATAATAAATAAAAAAATAGTTTAAATTCATATCGGGCAAAGCGAAAACATATTAAAATAATACAATTGATTAACTATATGCCAGTGATTCTATAAGTCTTATAATTTAAGAGATTTTTTTCAATAGAAATGTAATAAATAAATGACCTAATAAGAATCGTATATTTTAAAAAACAAATTATATATTATATAATTATTTTTTTTGCAAAATACTTTGCTGTGAAAATAGCAACAACCTTGAACACTAAATAAAACACTGCCAAAAATGTATTGATCGACCACAGATCAAACTTTTTAATCAATAATATTATTTACCTTGATTTTCGTTTATTTTTTTAAATATACACAAACGCAGATTAGGTTATCAAGTGAGTAATACAATCATATGATTTATAGATACAACTCTATCTATCCTAAGTTTAGCGCTATTGCATAAATATTCAGCTAATATATAAGATGCACCAGTTACAGCGGACCTTTATTTAGAGTGATGTTTAATGTTAAAATGGTTATTATTACATTAAATCTAGATTTTTTCCCCAAAAATATTATATTTTATTGAAATTAATAATGAGCACTTGGTATTCGATTTCGGTCTCGGCACCTTAATGGGTCCATTGAATCAGAGGGAACATATTAGTGCCGTTTTATAGGCCATATAATATTTATATGGACATTTTTTTATTGTCATATCGGCGTCCGAGGCCAAAATCAAAGGCAGATTCGGGCATGACCGTCAAATCAACGGGTGATACGTTTAAAATTCAACTCGACGCTTCGGAATCGGAATAAAACATTGCCCTTTGGTTAAATTTATTCATAGGATGGAAATCGTTTCGGGCCGTTTTAATATTAGTTTTTTTATTTTTTGCGCCGGCCCCAAGAGTGGCCAGAACGTGTTTACAGCGTGTTGTTTATGAAGAAACAAAAGAGAACAAAAAACGACTAGCGTACACATATATACCTTCGAGTAGAAGAAGAAGAAAAAGAAGAAGATGAGGAGCGTGCGTTTATGAAACGGCGAGGAGCGGCGATAATTTTGAAATATGGTAGCTCCCCCGTGATTGGTTGATAGCTTAGCCCTTGGCGGTCGCCCTGATGACTATCATTACCTGGCGACTGGCCACAAATAATAATTTATGTGCCCGTCCTTGCGGCTCTCTAGTCCCGCAGTTTCGCGGTAATCGGCCGCTGATCCATTTGACAGCTGTCCGCCATTTTGATCGGCGTGCAAACGTAAATTTTCATCGCCGGCTCCTGTTGGCCCATATATTTTTTAGAAGTTAACGCATATATTTCCTGCTTGTGATTAATATGATCAATTAATAATAAATATATATAGGAATTTATAAAGGTATTGAGAATATTAAGGGCAAACTAAGCAAATGTATATTTAGAGATAAGTTTGTCAATACAGTCTTTCATTTTTGAGTTTTAGAATAATTCACATATTATTTCTTATTTAATGCTAATAAACTATAAAACCTTTTATTATTAAACCATTTTTAACCACCGGGCCTACAAACACAATTTCCGGACATTTTAACATATATCGAAATATAGCGAATACGTTAAATAAAAAAATCATAATATTTTTTCAATAATTTTAACACTATAATGGATTATAATTAGCATTTATATATTATATAAACCATCAACAAAATTGAGCCTTGAATTGTGATTATTTTACATAATTCATGACTAAAGATCACTTTAATTTATTGAATTTTATTATTTAAAAATGTATGGCATGAGTAAGAAATAACTCATTCTGGGGTTAAAATTTAATACATTACAATTATAAATATAATACGTGTACATTTAGAAAAATATGATAAGTACACTTGAAATATTTATTATTTATTTTTTTTATTTTTTCGATTATAAAATTTTAAAAGAAGAAATAAGAAAAATAAAATGCATAGTAAAATAAAAACAAAAATAACAATCATATAATCATATGATACATGTATATATTGACTTAATTTTATTTTGTTAAAGTTGCATGAATTCATAAAAAAAAATTTTTTTGCAATTATTATTAGTTGATTTTGGGAAATTATTAAAAGTTATAAATGCAATATATTTCAAAGAATTTGTACTAAACTTCACATCACATCAGCAGCAGATCTAATTTCATAATTATGTAGCTGCTTTATATATTTATATTGAGTATTTATAATCAATTTTCTATCTAGCATTTTTTTTTGTTTAAGTAGAATAGTAAAATAGTTATAGGCAAAAATTCTAGTTTTCATATAAATGTATTTTATATGAGCATCCAAAGGCCAATTTAACAAATTTTTTATAGCACTATTTGAATAACCTGAAGTTATTTTAATTTAAATTTACTTATAAGTAACTAAACACAAGACATATATGAATGCTAGATGATTATGAATATGTGCATAATAAATTTTTAATCTAATTTTTTAAGATAATATAATTTGAAACCTGTATAAAATTTTTGACATTGGTTAAAATTTTTTTATTAATATAAAAAAAATATTTGTTTTCAAAAATAGACCGAAGTATTTTATATTATCACTTTTTATAATTAGAGAATATATCTATAATATCTAGAATAAATACAGTTAAATACGCGGTAAAAATCATTACTTTAAAAAAAATCAAAATATTTTTTAATAAAAATAAATAAAGGTATTGGAAGTATGCATTAATATTTTTAAAGCGCATTTGGTGCTTACTGTCCACTCGTTATTTTCAGTTTATTGTTTCTTTTTAATTAGAAAATGTAATTAAAAACTTGCTTTTATATTTACCAGAAAACTTATATTTTTTTAATTAAAATACTGAATAATGTAACTAAAAACCTTTCTTATTACTAAAATTTGAATTTATGATAAAATTGTGTTATATGTAAGTTATATATTATTTGTATTACATATTAATACAGAAAAATATGTTTTTTATATTGATATAGCTATTTAAACAAAATAAATATTTCAAGAAAACGGGCACTCGACACCTAAAATGCGCTAAAACACAATCAATGACTTATAATCGCTCACATTAAACCAATTATAGCTCATTGATTGTGTTGTAGCATCAGTAAGGTAGACCAAAATATTTTTATTATTATTCATATTTCTGAGCGGATGTGTAACAGTTGCTTAAACTAAAATCCAATTTTTAAATAATACAAAATGTTACATTTTATTATTAGTTTTTATGTATTTAAAAAAGTAGTACAATATTTGGTTTTATTACTAAATATATGAATTTCAAACCTCACTTTGATTAAAATAAAAAAACTTTTGGAAATATTTAGCTAAGTTGTAAACCTATTTTAAAAAGAGTTGAAAGTAGTTTTAATAGATTAAACCATTTTGACCAATAGTTATAAAACCTTAAATATTTGTCTATGTAGTACGCAAATTTACGCAACAATGCGGTAAGAGTAAAAAATGCACTAGAATCAACCGCATATCCCTCGGAAGCACACGTGCAATCTCTTTCCATTTATATTATAAATAGCACAGATACAAAATGATTTTAATATCTAATTTTAACCATTTAATTTAAAAATAGATTATAAAAAATCAGAACAAAGCATAAATATTTAAAACACAAAAAGATGAAGGTCCGATATTTGCACACTCGCTAGCCTCGGTATCTCACGACAGTAAGATACTGACAGCTAGTTCTTAATATCATATAGTTAGTTTTTTTTCATTAATTGTTCATTTGCTTAATCTCATCCATTTACTAATATGGATCATATCACTCTGCATGCTTCTTTGCATATCTATGTATGTTCTAAAGTTATATATTAGCACTGTATCATTAGCAAACAGTTAAATCCCTCCTGCAAGTTTACATAGATGTATAGATTAATTAATAAAGGTTCCAAAATATAATCCTGTAGGCTACACATCCACAGTTATAAACACAGTATAACTATTTCACAGTATAAAGGAGCTCTCTAAACTAAATATTATTTTAATGAATATTAAAAAATGAACCAGTTATACATTTATGACGTGAGTGTCCAACCTACGACCTTGACAATAATAAAATTATTTTTTTTATCGTGGTTTGCCTTCGACTATATGATCATATCAGAAAGTGCTTAATTATATCATGAAGGTGACCGTTCGGCATACTGATTTTTTTCGTGAACGAACTCTGCGAAGTTTGCTCGATAGGAATTCTGTGTCGAGTCGAGTCCCGGGAATTTCAAAAAAGATAACCTGAAAATTGAGACTTTTAGAATTTATATAATATTTCGTACATTTAAAGTTTTTTATAAGATCTGCATCGACGAAAACACCAAAATAACCCGAACCCGCTTGGTATATGAGCAGGTAGCAACCGGGCAATTAAAGATGACTCGTTTGTAGCAGTGTATACTATGACTGAAATCGCAGAATTTGTTTCTTAAAAGAAACGAAATATTGGAAAGGCCACTCCCTTATTATCGTTTTACGCTTAGTAGAAAGTATAAATTATTTGTATTTGTTCTTTCAAGACGCAAAGATTTTATTTCAATAAATTTAATAATTCAACCGCGGTTAATTTATTTCTAGTTATTTAATCAATATGCAAATCCGCACAAAACAAACGCTGAAACGGATCCGATCTTTATGAATATCAAATTCGTTCCAAACATTATATACAATAAATTCGATAAAAATATGTATATATATAAAAAATAACTTATTTCAAACACTTATTATTGCTTTTAGACGATAAAGTATGCTAGCGATCATTTGTAGGCTATAAACTGCTTATGCGATCAATTGACACGGCGGTAAACTGCTAACGATTAATTGCTGGCGGTGAATTGCGGCTGATAAATTTTCCTAGACACCTAAAATCCATGGTCCTTTATGCGCCTTTATTTTGTTTAAATAAAATTGTTTTCATCTACATTTAATATCCATTTCCTAATAGTTGATTGACAAAGAGTCGCAAAACGTAAGCATAGAAAGCAATAAAAGCGGAATTATTTATATTTGCCGAAAGTCACTCCTATATCCACTATAAATTTGCTTTTGACATTCTTGAAAATACGGAAATAAGATTTTATTGGCGTTCAAAATAGTATAAATAAACATTAAAAGTTCACACTCGTCTAGGAAATATTGAGGAGTTAAAATATTTGGATCTATGAACAACTTATTTTGAGTGCGTGTCCTTTTAAAACTTTAAGAAAAAAAATTAAATAAACATATGTAAATCACTCGGTAAAATCTTTCTGTATTAAAATTTAAAATTGGTAACTTTGCAGAAGAAACAAGAAACTAAACAGACTAAACTAAATATCTCACGTTTGCAGTATTTAATTGGAGATTTTGAGATAGTGTATTTCGATTAAAGGTACTAGAATACTAGATGACATTGTTCATTTCCACCCAAAAATGGAGGTACAAATTCATACTTTAAGCCAGCAATATGATCTTTTACTAGTTACTGGATTAAATAAAAAAACATGGATGATATTCCACATAAGGAATGGTTGTAATTTTAAATATAAATTTAAAAACTGGCTCCACCCTGACAAAAGTTTTGCTCCACCCTAAAATGTCCCTGATCAAAAAGTAGGTAAAATAGAAAATTATGTATTTTCCTTTTGATCATCTCACTGACCAGTAATTCTTAAAGTATTGTGCTATGCATATTTTATAAAATTAAAAAAATATGATTATGAAAGTAACTATTGATTGTTTAAAATAATTAATATTAACCATTTTTTTTATTTAACTAAATAATATTTTACAGGCAGTAGCCTAATTGATTTTTTACACTAATTAGTTAAATAAATTAAGAACTGCGGCAGTCATTTACGACAACTTAGGTAGGAGATCAAGCCTTGCCTCAGCTCGTACAGTGTTTTAACATAATGGATTGCATCATCAGTTCCAACTCTCAGTCGAAATCTAAGCTGTCTATCCTATTTTGAGCAGACTTTAAATGCTCTTCAAGTCTTGCTACAAAATAACGAATTGATGGAATTAACACTAATTTCGAGAATTTCTGGAAATTAGCTATAAGGATGTTGCGTACTTTACTGAAGTAAAGTGATTAAGCCGTGAACTCTTAATAATCTTAATTGAACCTATCTAAAAATCTTAATTGAACCTAACAATTTATCGATTTTATCTATACAATTTAATAAATCTTGATAAGCTTATGATGCTGAACAAAATATTTTTTTAACAGATTATATTTACAATTGTTTAACTACATTAATTTTAAAAAATCATCAAAATCCCCTAATTTATCACAATTTTTTGTGATAAAGATACACATTCAAAATAGCTGAAAATCAACTTAAAATCAGAAATAAAATGACAAAAAAACAATAATATCAGTGAAGTGAATTAAATGCGATCAAGATTGGGAAAATGTGCTCAAAGATTCATGTCATGTGTAGGTTTAAACCACCTGTTTAATTTGTTACAATTCAAAGATTATTTTAACCACCAGTATATTTACAACAATGGAATAGAGATCTGGTGACCAAATAATTGCGTTAATATTTGGAAATATTGCACGAAATATTTATTTGCACATTCATCTCAATTTGTTAATTATCAATAAATACCACCAAAAAAACTAATCTTTGTTTGGAAAGGACGCGCACAAGAAACAATACGTTCTTCCTTGAGCACGTAACTATAGTACATTAATTCTTTGATTCTGCCTATCTGGACGTTACTCTTTAGACATAATCAAATTTTGGATATGTATCCAAGAAGTAATGCAATTAGTTCGCAAACATCTTCATTGCAATTCGCCAGAGATGTTTTGAACCGGCATTATAAAATATGTAGCACTTGGCCACAGCACGAGAGACGAAAAGAGACGAGCCAGGAGACAAAGACTCTCCGACATCCAACACCTGATAGTGCTATTTACATTATTATTTATGTATGGTAATTTATATATGGTTTTAAAATAAGTTATTAAGCTTTTTGGGCGTCTATTTGGTGCAAAGTCACATCTTTTCGGCCTTTAAAACCAAAAGTCACTTTTAAAATATCTAAAATTTAAGATTTTGTATTTACAATTTTTTAAGTTAGTGTTTTGGTGTGTTATTGCAATTTATAATGGCACGTTCTTCTTCCACACCATATAAAAACTATCATAATTATATATTTATTTTTATTTAGAGCTGCTTTTATTATTCTGTTATTCATATACATATATAAATCTTTTTGCATACACAATAGATAAAAATAAGATAGCTGCACAATAAGAGTAATGACGCAACAATATTAAGTTACATTATTTACATTTTGTTTTAATCAATACTTGACATATTTATTTTACTAATTAGTACAGCAATATTCATTATAGAATTTTAAATTCAATTTGGTATCAACAACAATATATTAATATTCAAGTGAATTTTTATTGATGGACAACAAAAATATTTTAATGAAAACCCGTTTTAATAGCTTAGTTTTTGCATTTATAATTTTCGAATTAGCAATAAGGTGACTGTAGTGACCATATTTTTAAATTTGAATGATTAATAAAAATCATATTTAATAAAAAAAAAAATTAATTCCTACCACCTGTACCTTAAATAATGCACGTATATAAATTGCTTTGAAGAACTTATATAAATTGCTTTAAATATTGCACGTAATTAAATTGGCAATAAAAGTATATTAAAAGAATTACTTATTTTAATACTTATAGTGACCTCAAAAATGACAAAAAAAAATTTTCCTTATTTTTTTAAAATTTATTTAATCTTTACTTTATATTCAATACTAGAAAAAAACAAATGTACTATTAAACACTAATACCGCATAAGCTATTAATGTTTTTTAGGCTATTTTGTTAAGATATTATTTATACACATCATTAGAAGTTTTTCCCATCAAAAAACCGCGAGATAAAAAAATATAAAAATAACTAAACTAGCCAATTTACATAATTTGGGCAACGATAATATAAATTTTCTTCCGACTTGGGTAAATGTATCCTAATATTTCCTTTACGCAATATGGCAGTTCAAAATAAAAATAGGACTTTGTTGGGCTCGTTATATTGTTTTAAAATATTGTATGGTGTGTAATCGTTATATATGTACATATGTTGATAAATATGGCTAGCAATCTAATCGCGAAGACGTTAGTAATTTGACAACACATTTACTATTCCCATACTGAAGATTCATTAAGATTATCTTTGTCGGAGAATATACCCAAGAGTGAAATTAAGCCGGAACTCTTCGGAACACATTCCAGTTTAAGAGTATTGAGTTTTATACATATAATGATGTAGAATCAGTTATTTTATACATCTTTGTGAAATGCTGCGAACGTTGTGAATCAAACGGATCGTTTTTGCCTATATTTGTCAATGAATTATTATTTTTTATAAATAATATTTTTAATATTTTTGTTGATAAATTGCCATTTTATTACGAATTGGAAGGTGCGTCGTTTTTATTTATTATATTAACAAAAAACTTTTGCTTAAAAGTTTGTCTAAACATGCGTATTTTATAATTATTCTGGCTATATATAAACAGTTATTGCACCGAAAGAAACTTTGCAGCAATAAAAAAAGTACAATGTTTCTATAATAAACTGCTTTTTCTTTAATTAAAATAATAAAATAAAAATAATTTAAATAAAATGAAAAATCAAATAGTGGATATATATTTATTAATAACTAATTTAAACCGAGATTCTCACGCCAAAAACGAAAAATAAAATCTGAATTTAAAGAAGTTTTGAATTAATTTTATATTTAATTCTGACTCATTAAGAATGACTAAATTTGCTATATTTTTTTAAATTGATTATCGAAAAATTCATTCCGAAATTCTGTTTTATCAACAACTTGGCCTCCATTTTTTTTTTTAAATCAACTATTCAAATCTTTGCGCCAGACACTCGTCACTACACTAAAAATATTTTTAAACGTTGCATTTGCATGTGCAATAGTGATAATGTATTTGATATTTTTTTTAAATTGTGGAGAATTTTTAATAAAACAAACCCCTTGTTTATTACACAATAATGTCAACTTTACATGGAGTTAGCTTCTGCGCGCACACTTTGAACGTTTGATACTGAGTGAGCAGTGAGACATACGGCGATTACGCAGACGCTTACGTTTAAATATGAAATAACTATGAAACTAGCAAAGAGAATGAAACATTTCTTTTATGTACAATTAATAAAAGAATGCTTAGAAGCTGCAGTAGACGTTGCTTCTTCAGACAAAAAATACCTAATCTCGTTTTATGATTGTCTTTTTTGTCTAATCGCGATATAGCCAAATATTATATATTTTTTTGTGAATTTTAATATTTTTATTTCTTTCGAGCTGCTATGCCTTGCACATGTATTTAAATAAATATATATGGACAAATTAAAAAATGTTTTATAAATTATTGTCACCAATATTCTGCACGTATAAAACCTAATCATAATCCAGCACCGCTTTTTACTCGTGTTATTATCAAGCACTGTCGTACGAATGCGAGTGGGATTATATAAAGACGAAGAGAGAAGTTACAAAAGCGAGAGTGCGCGTCGCGGTCAAGTGGTAGCTACCGATGTTCGTCAATCGGTGATCAATTTGTGTAAATTTGGACATTCAATATGTTTGCCAAATGCGGCCCTGTGTCGCATCTATGTCGCAAAGGGCGCGTTATCATCGCCGTGTCCCGCTCGATCAGACTTATCGGCCGGCCGAGTGTGAGATTGTACTCCAGCGAGAGATCGAAACCGGAATGGGATAGGGCCATGATTGAGGCGGAAAGGATCGTCGATTATCCGTCGTCATTCGCCAATCTGAGATGGCTGATAGGCGGTGAGATGGAGAACGTGGCTCTGCATTTGAAGAAATTGGTCGGTGACAGCTGGCAACATCGACATTATATCTATTTTTTAAAATAAGTCCTCCAAGGGTCGTAATAATTGGTTGATGACCATTTTTTTTATATGTTATAGAGCATTTTTGACCCTTTTATTTCTTTTAACGAAGTTAGGATATTTTTAATTTTTAAATAGCTGTTATTTTAAAACAAAATGGCAAGTTTTGTAGCAATAGGAATAAAACTAAAAGAAGTTATCGTATTCCCAAAAACAGAGTATTAAAGTAGCTAAGATAACGCGAAATTTAAAATAGCCTATATCGATATGAAATATTTAAAGATTTTTTAAATTATATTTTCCTAATTTTGTATCACTGTAATAAATAGATTAAAAAATATCTAAACCTTTTTAATTCAAAATTGGTTTAAAAACAAACCTTTTAAATAAATTAACATTAAATAATATAATGCTAAAACAAATAATTCACAAAACGAGTTAGTCCACTTTTATTCATAAAAAGTTCGAGTGACGTTTTTAGTACCAATTTACATATCTGGTAACATTTATTCAACATTTAGGCTGGCGACCTTGCTTTTAACTCTAAAATTGCCAATCATCTAACACACATATATTATTTAATCTTGTTGTCTTGTTGTTCCGCAGAATGAGTCAGCCGAAATTTATTTAAATTTTTGCTTCTGACATTAATGTTTACTTCCCTACTAATAAGCTCACCAATA
Organism: Plectrocnemia conspersa; assembly: GCF_051122295.1. Taxonomy (NCBI): domain Eukaryota; kingdom Metazoa; phylum Arthropoda; class Insecta; order Trichoptera; family Polycentropodidae; genus Plectrocnemia; species Plectrocnemia conspersa. The sequence goes on from NW_028277172.1 coordinate 22,087,307, forward strand.
TTTATTTTAAATACTTCAAATGTATTTTTATTTTTGCCACAATAAAACAACAGTAATTCAAAAACTATAGCAGAATCATTATGTAACCAGCACGACAGAAAGGTGGTATAAGTCGACGACTAATACCTGAAAGAGCTGGGTTCGAATCCCATACGGATACTAATTTTATTTTTAATTCTATCGTGTCTGGGATATCCGAGATTATATAATTATAATCTCGCGGATGAAAATCGTGATTGAAATAACATCGAGATAGTAATTGTAAGTTGTAATAATTGTTAGGTTAATCAATAAAATAGATTTCAGTCTAGTGTCTCACTACTTAGTAGTAGTTAATAAATGCATTTAACTAATGTCTGTCATATTGCAATAAATAAATTTAGAATGGTATGTATTTAAATTTTATTGAATACCTTTTTAAAATAAAAAGATCAGATTTCATGAGAAATAGCTAATGATATTTTCAATGCTGGACATATATGACATAACTTCAAATACTTTTTTTCAGTAAAATGGGCTTCATGATCAATATATTTGTCTTACATAATTCTTTCACAAATTCATTACTAAAACATACGTCTTAACCAAAAAAATCAAACAGAACATATTTATAAAATTACAGTTAATATATTTGTATAATTATATAGTTGTTTCCATAATAAAAGTGCATTTGAGATACTGAGAGAAAAATGGATTTATTTTCAAAAGTATGCCAAATTTAGTCTAATTCATATTATTGTGCACCCAATTTTAACAACAAAAACAATTGACATACTCTTATCTTAAAGATCCAATAAAATTATTAGCTTAATTTTTTTTTCCTAACTTATGCATAAGTCGACAATAATCCAAAATTTTCACTGAAAATGTAAATTTAAACCTTTTTTTGCCACCAGAAAAAATTACTAGTTGTAATTATAAAGTTACAAGCTAATTTTAAATATGTAATATTTCGCAAATTTCTTTACGCTGTGTTTTAACTACTTTTTTAATCCAATTATGATAAACGTCACACGTAGCGTAAAATAATGTCTGTTTCAAAAAACAGAAACAAATATGAATAACACCAATAGATTTTTTTAAATATTTTTATACAGAAGATCTGACGATAATACCTACCGAAGGATACCTTTTTATAAATTGTTAATTACCATAAATATATTTTGGAGCACAAAAACTATATACATATAAATAAGTTACTATTAATTTCATATACATACATAATCATAAATTTTACTATGTGGTTTACCTTCATTAAAATAAAATCAACTTGTTCTTTCTCCTATTTTTTTACATGCAATTTTTTGCCACTTCACCTACATATGTATACTTTTTTAGACAGTATAGCAAATAAAATAGTTTTTCAAATACTTTTAGTAGCAATTAAGGTACTATATTCTATTATGGAGATGTAAGATTTTTAACTATCAAAAAAGTAAGAGTAAAATGCCTTTAATAAATAATTTTAACTTCAAAGTACTGTGAGCCAACAGGCATTTACATCTAAAGATCTAATATGTATCATAATAAATAATACAAATGCAGATATTTTTATTTTTTATATTATTCCGTGAAAGCTAAGGTGATTATAGTTTATGTATTCTATCAATAACATAAACACACTAAAAATCAAATGTATCACAATGTATTAGATAAAGAACCATGCGACCATATAAGCACTAAGTAAAAAATACTATAAATAATATTTGCAAAGAGAAAGCTGATGTAAATACAATGAGAATCAAAGTCGAATAATGCAATTTATTGATATATCTAACATTTTTTGATAATCCAAAATATACATAAAATATTGTATGCAAATGACAAGTATTTGTTTACTATAAATGTATTTTTTAATATTAATATTGCCAGTACAAAAACTTATATTTAACATAGGACAAAGTCGACAATTAGACTACATTAACACTATATCTCTTCGTGCTTACTATATTATGCATAATAGGTGCATTGAGTTTTTGTGGTATTTATGCAAATATCATGTTAATAACACTAACATAGGTACATACATATTATTACTTGTGAGATAAAATAAAAAAAAACATTAATAAACATTTTTTATAATTATTATTTAATAAATAAATAACTATAATCTCATTGTATTTTTACTTAAGGCTTATGCGTTTTCTTGTACATAATTAGAATCTACAGTGAGTCGACAACCATCGAAAAATTGTGTAGCATATCACTTAAAAAATTACATTTATGATTCAATAAACTTAATCATTGTAATGGCCGAGTATGTATTTTTATATTCATTTTACGCTTTGTCTATTCATGGGTACTATTTCTAACTCTAGTGGTGATCGTTTTCTTGAACTTACAATCTCGTGCATTTATTACATATAATGATAATAATTCATTCTAATATATTTATTAATATTGAATATGTGTTACAGGTCGGCAGTGAGCATCCTATATTACGAATGGCGAAAACTTTACTGTACGGTTGTAAAGACAATTCCAAAGCATGGGGTTTGCTCGTTTTATTGCTTTCGAAGGCAGTTGGAAATATTCCAAAGTATGATCAAATTATCGAAAGCGTCGAAGTCAACGGCGTTCTGCAAAGTCAGAGAATTTATGCTGAAATAACGGAATTGATCAGGACCGGTCATCTCATTCACAAGTGTTTGGTTAATATTAGAGAAACCGTCGATCCCAAGAATAACGATATTATGGTATATGGAAATAAAATTGCTTTGTTAAGCGGAGATTTCTTAATATCAACAGCCAATGCTATGCTGTGTGGACTGAAAGATCAGCACGTATTAATGCTTATATCGTCAGCTCTTCGGGATTTAACTGAAGCTGAGTTTGTCGGCGAGAGAACCTTGCAAAACGCTCCAATACCATCAAAGCCCGAAAAATCCAATAATGAAATCGTCATCGATATCAATCAAGACAATAAAGTAATGTCTATAATTGACAATGCTAGAAAGACAGAACCTTTGGATACATTTGACTGCATAGGGGATCCAATCAAGGAATGGACTATGAGGAATATGTTGAATGGGGCCAGTCTCTTGGGCCGAGGATGCGAAGGAGCTCTTCATCTTGGAGGTCATGATCAAAAGATGCAAAGCAAAGGTTATAATTTTGGATGTCATGTGGCTTTGGCTTGGCAAGCAGCGATGGATCACAAATCGTTCTCTTCAGACGGCAACGAAACATTCTCGTTAGTTTCTGCTCCAGTACTGTTCGCTTTAGAAGACGACCCTTCTTTATACGACGAGATAGACTTTTCAAAAGGAAACCCATTCGATTATGATATTTTTAAAACTGCTGTCAAGAAGACGACAGCCATAGACAAAACGATGAATCTCTATCGTGAAAATTGTATGGCGGCTATTAAGAATATTGAAGATTTTCCGAACACAGGTGCAACTAATGCATTAAGAAAATTCATATCTTTTTAACAAACATGATTACGGCAAAATTGGCTATTTGTAGATCTTTATTATTTTTTATAGAATACTATTTATTGTAAATATATTTAAATGTATGTGCAAGTAATTTTATTGTCTTTTAATTATTTTATTGATTCAATTTGATTTGTCTTTTTCATTTGCATTTTATTTTTTATTAGTAATTAATGATAAATACACTTAGAAATGGGCAGTTAGATAACTATATTAGACACCACCAGCAATTTAGTGCTAGCAGTTTACCGTCGCGTCAATTGATCACATAAACAATTTAATGACCGCTAGCATATTTTATCGCCAGGCAATACATATAATTAATATAAATTTATTGGTAATTTTTAATTGAAAACATAGGTTTGTCAATATGTGTTATTTTTGCAATCCGCGCAATAAATAAATACAGTTTTACTGAATTATAAATAAATTATTGATTATATTTTGACTTGTCTAGATAGTAAAATTATATTCATAATAATAAAAATGTAATAGTATTAAAAACATAATAAAAACATAATTTCCCGATAATAACCTTTATTGCAGCGCAGGTAGAAACAAAAACAACACACAATTGTATTTTTGTGTGACATATACGACTTTATTTTAAATTGGATTCTATGACGTTCACTGTTCTAGAGCAAGAACTTAAAATGTACTATATAATAGATTACAATATGTTTCATCGCAAAGAAGTGGTAACCGATTTGGGTGTGCTATTACAAGAGGACTGCTATAATATAATACATACGCAATAAAGCGTCTAAAATGTTGGGATTCGTCTTAGGATCAATTGAGGAGCTATTTTTATCAAAAGTTAAAGGTTCCGTTGTTATGACAATAAGCGAATTCCGCTGCATTATTGCACTTAATTGTATAAACCTCACTTATTCTAAGAATATCCTTATATAATTTTATTTATTTATTTAAATTAAAAGACCATCGTAACTTAACAGGTTACTCCAAAGCGTCACTTCAATTGGCATCAAAAGAGGACGAGATAGTGATTCTCGAAGATGTTCTGGAACCCAAAACTGAAATTTCTCAAGAATAGCTGGATTGTCGACAGCACCTATTGACAATTGGAAAATATCAATTCGAGCTTAGCTCAGAATTGATATTTTCTAATTGTTTTAACTAAAAATTTAAGGCCCATTCGACTGTCAATAACAATCGTGATACAATTAGCAATAACAGCTGCAGCTACATTACAAAAACAATATAAAAAACCTTTTTCAAATATCGAAAAAGAAAATAAACCTAAATCTTTTTGCATTCTGCATAATTTATTCTTATCGGAGCGGATTCATAGATCACCAAAGCAAAGATAAAGCCGCCGGCCGGTTAGTTGTTGGACATTCAAATACTTTTAAACATCTGGCAACAACGCCTTCGGAAAGATTTCTTATCTTATTTCTTGTCTACTTTTATTACACAAAAATAAGGGTAGTAATAAAAAATTGTAAACAAATTTTTGTCATTCCTAGATCCTTAATAAAACCTTCCAAGAAGTATGCATATTAAGCATGAACCAGCCTTTACTGCAGTGTTATAAATAAGGCAGTAGTTGTAAACCATTCAAAAATATTTTTAAAGAAAATATTTTATTTAATAAAAAATTCTATGCCAATTACTTTTTTAGGTAACCCCATTTTTGTACCTCTAATAAAAGATGCCAGAGAGAAAATATTATTTTGAATATTAATATACCAAAAATTGGGCATTTACAAAATAGGATTAAAAATATATTTTTTTATCTTAAATGTTTTTTTAATTTTTCTGAAAAATATATTTCCTAGGCGATATTATTGATTCTTTGAAGAAAAAATTGCAATTGCAAAAACAGTTTGTGGATGCCTTATGGTATAGCTATAATATAATATATAATAATATATTGTTTTTGTGAATTTTATTATTTTTAATTATTTACACATGTATTTAAGTAAATAAATATTGTCAAAATAAAAATGTAAATTAATAAATTATTGTCACCATAATGCTAATTGTTTTTTTCTATATGCATAAAAAGTAATCATAATCTAGCATCGCTTTTTTACTCGTATTATTTTAATAGCACAGTCGTACGGGTGCGAGTGGGATATAAAGACGAAGAGAGAAGTCACGAGTGCAAGAGTGCGCGTCGCGGTCGAGCAATAGCTACCGATGTTCGTCAATCAGTGATCAATTTGTATCAATTTGGACGTTGAATATGTTCGCCAAATGCGGCCCTGCGTCGAATCTATGTCACAAAGTGCGCGTTATCATCGCCGCGTCCCGCTCGATAAGACTTATCGGCCGGCCGAGTGTGAGGTTATACTCCAGCGACAGATCGAAACCGGAATGGGACAGGGCCGTGAGCGAAGCTGAGAGGATCGTCGGCTATCCGTCGTCATTCGCCAATCTGAGATGGCTGATGAGCGACGAGGTGGCGAACGTGGCTCTGCACTTGAGGAAATTGGTCGGTGACAGCTGGCGACGGCGACATTACATAACACCGCGTTTTTGGGCCATACGATGCGCGCGCATCCAAACACACGCGGTGCCATAACAACACTGTCCACCAAAATACACGCATAACTTGTTGAGCGGCCTTTTTTAAATTATGGCCTAAATTAATTCAATATGTTGGTGTATTTAAGACCTATTATTTTTCACATTATATCTGAAAATTAAAAAAAAAATGTCTATATTAAATTTGTGTATAAAAGTTTTTTTAATATTTTTAGTATCTAATATCCAACATTTTTGACCCTTTTATTTTTTACGATTTCTTTTAACAAAGTTAGCATTTTATTAATTTCTAAATAGCTATTAGTTTAAAACAAAATGGCAAATAATATTTTTATTATTTGCCATTTTGTTTTATAGCGATAAGTATAAAACTACGGGAGTTATCGTATTCCCAAAAACCGTTATATACCCTATAAATGACTAAAAAAAAAACATTTTGTAGAAAATCAAGTTTATTTTTTTTTTAAACGAAGTTTCGGGCTTTTAATCTATTTAATTGCCGTCATTTTGAAACAAGATGGTGAATCTAGCAAACTGAGCCAAAATATTTAGTCTACTTTTTTGTGATGTTTTATAGCGAAACTACGATAGTTACATATACTGTTAAAAATAATAAAATTAAAAAAAAAAAATTTATCTAAACATATTTTTGACACCTTTACTTTTTTCTCTACTGTTTTTAAGCGATTTTTTAATTTAAAAAAAAAGATATCAGACGTATTTTACAAAATTAACTGAGATATTTTAAAAGTTTTTTAAAGCTATGTTTTATAGCGAAACTATGGTAGTTATCGTGGTCGAAAAACTTTTTTTTTTATTTTTTTATAAAAATTTAAATTTATTTTTAATTTATATTATAAAACATTTTTTCTACGATTTTTTTATTCTTTTAATACCCGCCATTTTAAAACAAGATACCGGATCATAAATATTTAACAAACATTGTCGAGACATTTTTGTGATTTGAGATATCATTTCAAATACATTTTAAATTGTATTCAAAATGATATTAAAAAATCATTTTTATTTTTATTATAAAATATTTTTACCATCTTTACTTTTTTCTCAATGATTTTTTATTACAAAATTACTTTGTTAATAATTAAATATATTTTTTTGATTTTCATTTATACTGTACTTAATTTTTTTGAACACAATAACTCGTAGTTTTGCTTTGAAACAAGATGGAGGATTAGACGAATTAAACTTAACAGCGATATTTACAAGTACTATTTTTGAATATAGTTTTATTGTGGTACGATCAAAACTATGAGTTTACGTGTTCTAAAAAATCGTTATATACCGTATAAATAAAAAAATAAAAATTCAAATTTATTTTCATTGCATAAAAAACATTTTTTAATCTCTAATTTTTCTCTGTAATATTTTTATAAATTACGACTTTTAATTTTTAAATAGCTGCAAGTTTTAAACAATTAGGTAGATCAGGCAGATTTATCGATTTACAAGATCTATTTTTTAGTAAAAATGTATAGCGATACGATTAAAGGTACGGGAGTTATCGTGTTTTCAAAAACTTCATTTAAAAAACTTTTTTAATCAGGCTGGCTACATGATAAAAACTACAGATATTCAATATTTTTTGCAATAGGTGCACTTCGGCCATTTAACCAACAGATCAAGTAGTACCTATCCGTCATATTAGCTGATGGCAATCTACGGAACGGGTAGAATCATCTTTTTTAGTCTTTAATATTTAATAACGGATTCTGCAGTATCTACTCACAATGACATATATTGATTGTAAACTTAAATAAGACTAACTAATCAACAAAATAAATTTCAGTCTAGTGTTTCACTGCTTACTTAGTAGTATTTGATTGTATTTGCCCCGTTATAATACATTGGGTAAACGTCTTTCATACTGCAACTGAATATTTACAATAAAAAATGTAATGTATTTTTTTAAATGGCATTTAAATAACTTTTAAATTAAAAAGATCAGATTTCATGAGAAATAGCTAATGATATTTTTATGATGGGCATATATGACATAACCTTAAATACTTTTTTTCCGTAATATGTGCTATAAGGTCATGGTTAACCTAATCATATCACAAATTCATGAAATTGAAAATGATTTCCCAAAAGAAATACGTATAAACCTATGAAAACGTCATTTATAACATTACAATTAATCATATATAGTTCAACAAATTATATAGTTTTTCGCATAATAAAATTGTAGTTGACATATCCTACACTTACTAATTCTACATATATTGAGCATTTAGGAAAAAAATGGGTTTCTTTAGTCAAATGCATATTACAGTGCATCCAAATTAAACAATAAAAACAGTTGACATACTTAGTCGATAATTATCCATAATTTTCACCGAAAATATAAATTTAAACCTTTTCAGTCAACAATTTTTCGCATTCCTTAAAATATAAAATAGAATAGCATTTTATTGGGAAATAATAACGCGGCTTATTTGTGATATCAAACATTAATTTTAAATATGCTAAATTTTTCTCTCATAGTCTTACAAAATTTTTTACAAAATTTTTTTTCACGATGTTTTTATTACTTTTTAATAAATTATGATAGACGTCACACGTAGCGTAAAATAATGGCTGTGTCAAAATACTAATAACAAAAAACAGAAGCAGAAATGAATAATTATAGATTTAATATTATGCAAAAATAATAAGCATTTTTTAAATATTTTTATATAGAAGAATACCTTCTTATAAACTGTAAATTACCATTAATATATTTTGGAGCCTAAAACTTGGCTTTAAATTAATTCTATATACATATTAGTTACTCTTATTAATATATATTTTACAGGAATAATAAAAAAACTGTGTGATTTACATTCTTTAAAATAAAATTATCTGGTTCTTTCTCCTATTTTTTACATGTAATTTTTTTATCATATTTACCACGTATACTTTTTCTGACAGTATAGCAAATAAAATGGTCAAGTTATTATTTTAGTATTTTTTTATGATTACATTATATTATGGATATGTAAGATTCTTAGGTATCAAAACGGTGAGAGCAAAATAGCTTTATTAAATAATTTTAACTATAAAGTGCTATTAGCCGATTTACATTTACATCTAAAGATATAATATGTATCATAATATTATTATTATTCTGTGAAAGCAAAAGTGATTACAGTTTATATATGAATTCTTTCAATAAAATAAACACATTAAAAACCAAACATATCACAATGTCTTGGAAAAGAAATCTATGAGACAATATCAAAATTTAGTCAAAATAATACCATAAATAATATTTCCAATAAAAAATTGATATACGTACAATGTGCGTTAAAGTCGAAAAATATTTGATAATCCAAAATTTACATAAAATATTGTACGCAAATGACAATGAAGTATTTTTTACTGTAAATGTGTTTTTTTATTAATAATATTTCCAGTACAAAAACTAATATTCGACATAAGACAAAGTCTACATTTAGAAACTAACACTATATCTCCTCGTGTTTATTATACTATGTGCATTAAATTGTTTATAGTAATTATACAAATATCATGTGAATAACACTAACATAGTTATATACATATATAATATAATGAAAAATATATTTATAAACATTTTTTATAATTCATATTTAATAAATATATTACTATAATTTCACTGTATTTTTACTTTAAGCTCATGCGTGCTGTTTATATATTATTATAATCTACAGTGAGTACTTAACAAACTACACTCATGATTCAATACACTCAATCATTTAATTGGCCGAGTATGTATTTTTTATATTCATTTTACGCTTTGTTTATTCCTGGGTACTATTTCTAACTCTATTGGTGCTAGTTTTATTGAGCTTACAATCTCATGCATTTATTACATATTGTGATAATAATTAATTTTTATATATTTATTAATATTGAATATATGTTACAGGTCGGCAGCGAGCATCCCATATTGCGAATTGCGAAAACTTTACTGTATGGTGGCAAAAACAATTCTCAAGCTTGGGGCTTGCTAGTTTTATTGATATCGAAGGCAGTCGGAAATATACCAAAGTATGATGAAATTATCGAGACCGTCGAAGTCAACGGCGTTCTGCACAGTCAGAGAAATTATGCCGAAATTACAGAAATGATCAGGACTGGTCATCTCATTCACAAGTGTTTGGTTAACATTAGAGAAAATATCGATCCCAAGAATAATGACATTATGGTATTTGGAAATAAAATCGCTTTGTTGACCGGAGATTACTTATTAGCGACAGCCAATGGTATGCTATCTGCACTGAAAGATCAACACTTATCAATGCTCATATCGTCAGCTCTGCGGGATTTAACTGAAGCTGAGTTTGTCGGCGAAAGGACCTTACAAAACACTCCAATACCATCAAAACCCGAAAAATCCAATGATAGAATCGTCATTGATATCAATCAAGACAACAATATAATATCTATGATTGACAATAGTAGAAAGACTGAACCTTTAAATACATTCGACTGCATAGGAGATCCAGTCAAGGAATGGACTATGAGGAATATGTTGAATGGGGCCAGTCTCTTGGGCCGAGGATGCGAAGGAGCTCTTCATCTTGGAGGTCATGATCAAAAGATGCAAAGCAAAGGTTATAATTTTGGATGTCATGTGGCTTTGGCTTGGCAAGCAGCGATGGATGTCGAATCGTTCTCTTCAGAATGCGACGAAACATTCTCGTTGGTTTCTGCTCCAGTGCTGTTCGCTTTAGAAGACGACCCTTCTTTATATGACGAGATAGACTTTTCGAATGGTAACCAACCAGATTATGATATTTTTAAGACTGCTGTTAATAAGACGACAGCCATATCCAAAACGATGAATCTCTATCATGAAAATTGTATGGCGGCCGTGAAGAGCATTGAAGATTTTCCGAACACAGATGCAACTAATGCGTTAAGAAAATTAATATTTTTTAGCAAAAATGATCACGTCAAAATTTGATATTTGTAGATCTTTATTAAAATTATGTTGAAGACTATTTATTATAAATATATTTAAATATATGTACAAGTAATTTTATAGTCTTTTAATTATTTTATTATTTAAATTTAATGCGCCTTTTTTTCGCATTTCATATTATATTAGTATTTCATGATATATCAACAAAAACGTGCAGTTAATAAACTATAATGGACACCACCAGCAATTTACCGCCAGCAATTAATCACTTGCATAAACAATGTATAGCCTACAAATGATCACTAGCATATTTTAACGTCAAGCAATACATATAATTAATGTTATTTTTATCATCGCGCAGTAAATACAAGTACACTGATATTGCCCATTGAAATTATAAATTACTAATTTGAAACATTTTAACTGGCCTAGTTAGTAAATGTATATTCATAATATTCAAACCCAAACCTAACCTAATGAAATTTCTAAAAATAATTATAGTTTTTGAAATTCCGTTAGAATAATTCATTTAGGTTATTTTTGTGTTTAAACAACAAATGGACTATTCGCAACTGTCAAATTGAGTTTCATAGACATTTTAAATCTCTTAAAATACATCTTGATTTAAAAAAAAATATTTTTTTTAGCCCACAGAGTTTGTAAAAAATGCTAGAGATTTGCATTTGTATGCTATAAATTGTTTGCATGCAGTAAGCTGCTAACGATTAATTGCTGCCGGTGAATTGGAGACGATATTTTTTTCTACATTCATTGTCCAGATTACCGAGTTAACGACTTATGCCTTTATTATTTATTCTAACTTAGGTGAGATTAATATTGTCATGAAAATGTTCCAAAAACAATCAGTATATTTAAGGGGGGGGGCAAAAAATGCGCTGCGTTACTTCATTTTTTATTAAAAAAGGGAATATATGTCAACGATGTAATTTATAGGTAAGGTATTAAAAATTCGTTCCGCGTCCTTAAGTAACCTTACAGTTTTTAGATAATTATTTAACCCTTTACTTGCCAAAATATTATGTATCGGTATTTACTACATTAAAGAAAAAAATCGGATACATTTTATATTTTGCATCTTTAAAAAAGATTTTTTTTTACCAAAGATGTATCATTTTTATTATGAAATACATCGATATTCAGATAAGTACACATAGAGACTCGGCAACAAAGAGTAAAATAAAATAAGTTTTAACCTGTTCCTTCCTAACAAAATAACAATTGGTAAATAAACATTATTATTATTTTTTTAAATTGCATGCATTTTAGTTAATAAGTAAGTATAATATCCGTTAAGAGCCATTGTAAAGAAAACAAGGTAATCTTCCAGTTCATTTAATTGAAAACATTTAACATTTATTTTTTGCCTATAGCAACGCATTGGGGTAACCTGTTTTGCTAATTTAATTTAAATAAATTAATAAGTACCTGCTCATGCTGTGAATCCTAAAATTTGCCTTGAACTTGATCCTACGATAAAATTGTTTATTTCTTAAATCTAATCTATAGATACGTATACACTATATAATTTATTATAAACAGTCCCAGTAAAGAGCAGAAAAAAAATTAATAAAGCCATGATGTATGAGATTTGTTGGACTCGCGTGAATAAAGCAACCAATAGATATATGTCACTGCAGCTAGGGCCGATTTTTTTTATAATATGGCATTTCTTATAAAATAAAAAGTCGAATGCTGCTGATGGGGCCCGAACCCGCAACCTCAGAATTACTAGTCTGAGACGTTACGAATACGCTATTACGTCCTTAATACATCATTAGTCCATTACGCAATATTTATTTTAACCAGACCATTAAAACGCGGTTTCTTAACACGTGCATAGAACAAAACATCCTTAGTAAAATATTGTTTATGACTTTTGAAAGAATCTTGTATAATTTATTTGCAACGTGCAATTTTAGATTTACTTTTTTTTAAAAAGTACTTTGTATGAATCGAGGCTCTATTAACGTGTAGGATAATTAAAATTAAGGATACCAAGTAAAATAGGGACGGTTTGGACAGAGTTTAAGAACGGTGGCTCGCTACCTGATCGCTCGGGAACGATATTTAAACTTTACGTGCACATTGTACATTAGGGTGAAACAAAAAATAATCGTCTTTCTTAAAGGACACAGCGATAAAAATGTGCTAAATGGTTTCAAAATAACATGTGAGAAATATTATTACATTATTAGTTTTTTTATTAGAAAAGATTTTTAATCGACCAACGAAAAGGCAGCCAAGTCTGTGACAGTAGTTTTGCTTAAAATCTGAGATAGAAGGCTTCATAAAAAAAACAAATATGGTCTCGAAAAGCCATGCCGAAATTCAATAGCAAGAATAATTTTCGTTCTACTTGAAATAATATTAGTGGAACCCAAAAGAAAGAACGTTTTTTTTAATAAAAACTATTTTTTCAATCACAAATTCATTTTACAATTATATTCTACAAAATAATTTTCATCAACAGATACAACCTTCTTTATAATCCCACATTTATAAAAACTGACTAGTTGTGAATTAAAATACATATAAAGAAATGTTTTAACTTCACTAACACTATTAATTTTTTACCAACTAAATTATGACTTAAATAAATGGTAATCTGATGGTACTAAATCGGTGGAATATGGATTATGAACAACAGTTTTACATAAATAATTTTTAAGAGTGCATTCATTTTTTCTCGCAGTATGAGGCAGGCGCGTTGCCTTGTTCTCGTCGCTTACTGCGCGTGCAACCCATAATAATACCGTTTTAACGTTAATTGCTTTCGATAAAGAAATGCATAACTGGTGTCTACTCTAAAGTAAAGACATGAATGCTGTTCCGTTGCATCATAAATTTGCGGGTTATAAAACAATTAGTTAATAATACTTTTTAACGAGTCTTGTACAAGTTATTGCATCGCGACGATTATAAGTAGTCCCGACAGATTAATACTTATTCAATTTAATTACGTAAGATAATGTGTAATATTGTGTATATATATAGTAAACTTATTTTAAAGTTAATTTATAATAATTTTATTGTTTTATCAATCATTATTTATTAAATAATAAAAAAAACTGTATAATTTTAAACCATATTTAAATTTTGAAGACAACAGCATCAATAAGGTGAAAATGTAGTCATTAATTTAAAATTATAATCTATGGTTAATTTATTGTCAAGAATAAAACTACTCTTATAAAATAAGTAATTGAAATACACTACCTAGTACACGTAAAATATCGCCTGTTAGTGTACAATATGTAAAGGGTCCCGACCGCTAAGCAATTATCTAATATCTCGAGTTAACAATCTCGAAATACGGCCAATACATATTTCATACTGTTATAGCATGCAAATGGATACTGGGGTGATTAAAATGTTAAATAGGGATATTACTGACTCATTTCGTTTCACGACAGAGTTCACAAAGCATATTTCACCTACGCTACTACCTATCGCCCGTCATAAAATGTTTTCGGCTATTGGAAAGATTTAATTTTCACTCCTATCGTAGCTTTTCATCTAAAAGTGGCTCGGTTGCCTTTTTCCGCGCTTTTCCACATGGAAAGTATTATATGTGAAAGACGATAACATCGAAGCTATAGCAGTAAATAAATAATATTTATATACAGCCTTAAATATATTCTTTGCACAAACTTCGCTGACGATTATCGTAAATTTCGTACGTTTTTAATATTCATCGAGTGATTAAAAAACGAATTATATCGATAATATTAGTGCGTTTATAAAAAAAAATTAATCTAATCGTTCGTTTATTGTGGCATAATTATAAACAGACCGGCCATTAGTTCCTAGTCAATTTAAATTGGTATAAAAAGCCGTATTATGTATGACGTGTCAATGACAGCTTTTAATGAATCGTGAGCATATATAAGCAGAAATCAAAAACATTTTTTTTTGTTTTCATTGTATTATATTCACAACATAATTTTTAAGATACAATCAAACTGTGTTTAAAGAAATATACGAATTCAATTATTTTGTCACCAATCATTAGTAATTAACCTATTCAAATATTCTTATTACATTTTTTTAATAATAAGATTTTTCGAATATCATAAAAATAGATATAAGGTTGTATTCTAATTTACGATTAAATTTAGAATTGTAAAAAAATATTTTTTCGTAAAAGTACGTTCATAACCGATCGTTCACACTATAACAATGACAGCAAGATTTTATTGGTTATGGTTTTAATTTTTTGTATTCTTTACTTCTGATAAATTTTAAAACTGCTTCAAATCACAACATTGGTAGCGTTCATCTGAACCACCAGTTTAATTATTTTAAACGCGTATCATAACTTTTACGTTCTCGGGACCACCCACTATTGTTGCGACAACATGAATTGCAAAAGAAAATGTTTCACAAAACAAATTAATTTATTTTGAGTCCATTGGATCTTTAAATAAACGATTGCGTATCTGAGGGGATATTCATTAAAAGTTTCAAAGTCCAACAAATTCTAGGGCTTGTGCATATCTCCACCGAACAGGTATGTAGCAAGCCCGGATTTTAAATTTCATAGAGTGGTGACGTTTAAAACATATATTTTATATTGAAAACTTATATTAATAAAAAAAAATACGCAGGTTCCGTACATTATCTATCCATATTTTTAAAGTTTTACACTTCTTGCTTACCCGAAAAGACAACACTCGGTAAATGGTCAAAAAAAAATTACCATAATGAATGACTTTAGAAATATTTACAATTAAACATTATTCGCATTTATAAGTCAACAGCCTCACAATAATAACTAGAAAATATGAGTATTTTCTGGAATTTCGGCAATTACAAAGAACTTTTTCTTCTTTATTTTGTTTGTCACCTATTAGTTGTTATGATTATGGCTACTATAAGTAACAAATATAAAAAGATAAACTTCATAAAACCATAAAAGGCTTGTGGATAATACAAATCAAAGAAAAATATCACTACATGCGATCAGGGCCGCCGAGAGCGAATCCGGGCTCTGGGAAAACAATAATTGCGGACTTCATGACAAAATTGGCATTTAATATATATTTTTTAACATTGTAATATAATTTATTGCATAAAAATAATAGGTACGAGTTAACCATTTCTATGCTACAAATAAATATTATGCAAAATATTTATCTGGTAATTTGTCGTGTTTTCTTTGCTGCTCAGTGTTGCCATATTGTGAATTTTCAGTCCAGGTGAAAAACAATAAAATCGTGCCATCACAGTAAAAACGCTCGATTAACAAGCGTTTATATTAAGACTTTTTAGAACAATATTACGATTAAGAATCGAATAAAGCACACCCAGTAAAGCAGGCCCAGTTTGCACCCTTGGGGGCAATCGGCTGCCATAGATTATCTATGATCGCTCAAATACGAGAATAACTGAGTTAAATCCGCCGAGAAGAAAAGAATATTTTTACTGATAATTCATGACTTTTTAAAAATCTATATATTCCAACTAGAAAATATTTTCCAGGTGTTATAGTATCTAAAGTTTAACACTTCTACTTTGTGGAAATGCTGTTAAAGATTCCAAAATTAAACTACTTCTAAAAAAATATGATATACTAGCTGTTAGATAGCAATCTAATATAAGAGCATGGATGACATGCATTTTATACAAGAGGTAGAAAATCTAAATTATTCTATAGAGAGGAGTATGCAACAGATCTAATGCATTTATATAATTTCAAATCGTCTGTATATAGAAGAAAACTTGAATTTATAACTGCAGTATTTATTTCATTACCAAATAATGTAAAAAGCAGAGGGTCCAGATTGGACCTTTGAGGAACTCCCATATCATTATTAAGTAGAGCAATAATGAAAGGGGTGATAAGATAATATTCGCCCTGTGTACACATACCAATACTACCCCTCAGGACGATCGAATAATCATAGGACAGAAATTTAGCAACACTTGATGAACCACGCATTAACCATTTGGAGAATTTTTACTGGCACCTCCTATGTCCATAACGTCTGGACATTTTTTTCAATTTATTTAAACTTATATCTTAAAATTGATAATATTTTAAATAAAATAAATAATAAAACTAAATAAGTAAAATATATTTTTAATTTTATTTATTATATAAATATCTCTCTATAATTTAATAAAACCTTTATAATCGAATAAGATTAATATTAATACATTTCTAGAATAAATATCAATTAAACTCGACTCAATTAAAAAAATTAAATTTCAATAAAAAAAAATACAAATAATATAATAAAAATTAATTATGAAAAATAAAATTTATTTCATAAATTATACACATAGAACGATATAATATAGAAAAAAAAATTATTATAATTATTATATTTACAGATCAATAAATTATTTAATTAAATATATTTTTTCAAAATGGCTTGGATTAATGGCAGCACTTTGAACTACAAAAGGTTAAGCAATGTTTTATGCACTTACTGTACAAAATAAATACTGTAAGTCACTGTGAAACTTTCAAAGTGCATTAATTTATAATATGATTCATTGGAAGTGATCACAATCATAAAAACGTAAATATATATCATAAAATAATTATATTAGAATAATTAGCTTTTATAGTTTTACATTCTCTATGGAACATAGTAAAATTGTCTATTGAATAAAATGTATTTCATAAAATATTACATAGTATGATTTAATATAAAAGAAATAGATTTTTATTTTAATTATTATATTTACTGATCATTAAATTATTTAAATAAATATATTTGTTTAAAATGGCTTTGACTTATGGCAACACTTTGAACTACAAAGGGTTAAGCAATGTTTTTATGCACTTACTCTTCAAAATAAATACTGTAAATCACTGTGAAATTTTCAAAGTTCAGTAATTTATAATATGATTTATGCAAATGAGCGTTATTATAAAAAGTATAGATCAATTAAAAATGTCATAAAATAATTATATTAGGATAATTAGCTTTTATAGTTTTGCGTTCTCGATGGAACGTAGTAAAATTGTCTAATGAACTATAAATTTAGTAGAACCTTGTGTACCTGTGTACTAATGAGCTATAAATTTATTAAAACCTGTATTATCCTCGACTATCCGATTATTTGGTGAGTGAATTAGAAAAAAAATATATAGACATGTAAATACCTAATTATACACCTATATAACATTATTATTGTTTTGAAAAAAATATGTTACACGGTAAACTAAAAGCTAGCTATCATTTTCTAAGCTAAAGATATATTTTAGTCATGTTTCTGAAGCAACTTCACTTAAAATCTTCATAATATTTAGGACCAAAGCCTTTTCCTCTTTCCTTCGACAGACTCCTCCATATCTTCTTAGTTTTGTGTAAGTAAGAAATGGTCTCAATTATTTATTCATCAATTTAATGACAGGCCATTTCTAAATCGGATTCAATGAAAATAGAAA
Organism: Plectrocnemia conspersa; assembly: GCF_051122295.1. NCBI lineage: Eukaryota > Metazoa > Arthropoda > Insecta > Trichoptera > Polycentropodidae > Plectrocnemia > Plectrocnemia conspersa. The sequence continues at coordinate 22,105,587 of NW_028277172.1, forward strand.
TTTATTATTTTAGAACGCCTTTATTTAAAATTGAGGACATACGTTTTCGACTATTTCTTTCTTTGTAGTTATCTTGGAAAATTACATATATACTGAACAAAAAAAACGTATTTTTTGTAGATAGTTATATGTATTATTAACCCATCGTACTATAAGTATATTCACTGTATCTTTGCCTTTTCCCACATTAAAGTCCTGCGCACATTATTACTGCATTATAAATATGTAAATAGCAAATGAAACTCTTGTCGATTTGCATAAAAGCGGGTCTTGGCGTGTTGTCCGTAGTATAAAAATTGTAATACCAAGAGAGACTTTAAAATTATAGTCCTCTCAGGTCTTCCGAAGCAAAACGTCACTTCCAGGACGTTTTCCTTTGGCGCTTTAGCCTTTATGTCAACGGACGTCGTAGGTAATAAAAGTGTTCGGGGCGTGTCCGCGTGGCGCACCACCTGCCGATTGGCTGACGGACAAGACGAGGCGGGGGAGGAGGCACCTGAGGAGGGCGAAGCCCTCTGACTTGACGGACTGTCTTCGTGAGGCCGCAATCGATGCACTTAGATTTTTAGTCAAAAATTTCGACAACGGAAGCAGTGTCACTAACACTGTTTCCGATATCGATTTTGTTACCTATTTTTGTCCTACACCTAAGCCTAAATTATAACCTTTAGATATTACCTTGAAGATGGTATACTAAAGTTGCCTCATATATTAATAAGGTCATATAATAATATTAACTATTTATTATTAATTTAGCTTTAAACTAAGTTATTAGTTTAAGGATGAAAAAGATGCATGTTATTTAAAGCATTAGGCGTCAATAATTCAACAGTTATGGACCACTCAAAACAGCCTAAATACTGTAAAAAGCTTGACTAATGGATGCCGCACAAACTAAATAAAAAGAAAAAAATATTGTGCTTTTTATAATTTGATACGAAAATTATCGATCGTAGCGTAACGTGCGGTAAAAAGTATCTAAGACTTTTACATCACAAAATATGTTTTTTATACATATATATGATGTTTTCTATAAGCTTTGTTGTTCATACCTAATATTTAGTACCCGTTGTAATGTTTCGACTTTAAAAGTTATTATATTTCATAATAGTAATCATGTTTTTTTCAATTTTAAATATATAATATTCACATTTTTACATGTATACTGAGTGTACATTACCGAGAAAAAATGTAAAAAATTTAATATCAAGAATTTCAGAAATTTCTTACATGATAAGGTCTGCAATAAGCAGACCATTGAAATTTTACACTACAAATAAGTTTTCTGTATTTTTATCTAAATATTATATTTAAATTATCTAAATATTGGTTAAATTAAGACCATCGTGGCCTAACAGGTTACCCCAATGCGCCACGATGGTCAAAAACAATGATGACATTATTTTTATTTTTAAGTGTAAAAGTTTAAAAATGAAATAAAATTTCGGTTACTACTCAATCGCCGGTCCCACTAAAAAAAAGACCACAAAAATAACTAAAACAACGACAGAAATATGGCTATATTGGTATGATAAGAAGCTATGTAAAGTATGGACGCAAAATAAGAAAAGATAAGAAGCTGCAATTCAATTCACGATTTTTACAATATTACGATTTTTAATGTTTGATAATTAAATGAAGAACATCTAAACCGAATTTTGACCAATAGAAGAGCGCAAAAAACAAATATCATTTCTCAGAAGTCAAAAATCCACGCTAAAAGCAATAAAATCGTGGCGTCACCGTCGCAGTGGGAACGCTCGTTGCCGAGCGTTCACACTGCGACGACATAATACATAAAACAATTATAGAAAAAATGTCTGCTACAAACCTACGAACAATTATATGTCAATTAGCTTTATAAATCTTTTGTCGACATGCGTAGCTCAAAACAAAAAAACATATCTGACTGCCAATAAGTTAAAAGATAAAGACCACAACACCATTCGTAAAATAATTTTCAAAAGGGTTCTTTACTACAAAGGTATTGTTCCAATCACGATCCGTTTTCGACCAAGTTAAAATCGACAACTGCATTTAAAACAACCTAACATTATTAATTTTAAATATTACATTCTTTAAGAACAACATTTCAGAGAGATTACAAATAACTAAGGTGAACATTTGCACAAAGATTATATCCATAATATTTTTCTATAAACTATGAATAGTATTATATGATATTATACAATTATCTATAGATATCTAGTGACTAGATTCATGTTTGTGTCATATTAATTCTTACTGCTATTAATGAATTTAGTTTATCCCTTGCTGCTATTAACATTGTGTCATATTAAGTTCAAGTGGAGAAATTATCACACTATTAATAAATACCTTTTTTAATTTTTGTCAATTTTCGTTAGGTAGAAAATATACATATAAATTTTAGTAAGTACATAGTGACTATTAACAAGTCACAAGGGCAATCGTTTAATTATGTAGGGTGAATTTGGATGAGCTCACAAAATATAAACTAAACAAATAAAAGTGTTTCAAAAGATTATTTACTACAAGAAAAACTTATAGACAACAAACAAATATTCATACAAAATATTGCTTATCGATAAATTGTGTAACGATAAAGAAATGCAAATTTTAATTGTTTAGATTATAATTATCAAGTGCAACGAAACGAAATATAATGAAGTCCTATATGTATTTACCAAAAAAAAACTCTAGCTATGTATTTTATGTTGAACAATTATTTTTGAAAGGAATAAATATTTCTATTTTATGATGAATTAATAAAAAATAGAATAAGAATAAGTTGTTTATTTATAAATATGTAAGTAGCTATATAAGCACTTTTATATGTTAATTATATAAATTATAAATCTAATAAAATGCATTCACAAATGCAACACGAATACATTATTTGTCTTTAATGAGGGCCATTGTTTGCGTGGTACCTAAAAATGCTTTTTGCACGCAACGACACAACAATTCTCAAGTATACTTTTACGTTATACTTTAAAAAAATATATAATTCACCTTTCTACATTAATTTCTAAATTTTTAAATTAAATATAGACACGCGTTTGATCTACTGCAATGCTCATCCTTTTCCTTACAAAATGCTAAAACAGGAAATGAAATGCCACTGGTTTAATTATATGTTACTCGCTATCGTTATAAATATTGTTTAATTATATGATTTGCTTTCGTTCTGAGGAAAAACAAACTGCGAACAATCTGTTTGTTTGTAAAGATGATGTGTATTAAGTAAATGCAATACAAAATAATATTGTTTCACAGCTATCATTGTTTTCTTAGACAGTTGCATGAAACATGATATGCTACCTAATCTATTTTAATTGATATAATTAAAACGCGTCGACTTGATACGCCATAATATTTTAATTAATTTTATACAGAAAAAATCATATGGAAACTAAAATATACGGTGAGAATCGTAAGAAACATATCTACCTTTTGTTTTTAGTACTTACTAATAGATATCACTGTTAAATATTAAATAAAAATATTTATAAAAGATATTATACTATTCACAAATCAATAATGAATTTAATTTAATGTAATTATATAATTACATAATTCTAGGAATTTCTTATACAGCACATAACGTAATCTATCATAGAAATTTAATTAAATATTTTTAGCAAATTGTGACAAAACTCTTAATTTAAAATGACAAACTAATACAAACATCTGAAAAATTGTATTGTAAATATGTATGTATTTAATAATAAAAATGTTTTTAATATTTGTCAAATAGTTACTGATCATATATCAATAAGAAAAAAATAACTAGATACTAATCCAAATACCGAATATATTTTACATCTATTTTTAAAGTATTCGATTATATGTATGGTAAAATAAAAATTGTTTAATTATAAATCAATTCTCTGATACATATTAACTGACCTAGTTAGTAAAATTATATTTATATTATTGAATATTTAACTTCACAGTTGCTGAACGTCAATTTACTGTTAAAACTCAAATCTATCTCAAATCTAATTTGTTTAGGTTAAGTTTGGGTTTGGGACTATCGCAACTGTAAAATTGAGTTACATAAACATTTTAGAACAGCATTTAATTTTAACATCATTAAGTGATAATAAAATCTTGTTTTAAATATTCATTTTTTTAAACTTGCCACACCGTCAATCAATCAAAAAATAATTCTAAAAATAACAGCTATATAAAAATTATTTTTAATATAAAATGATCAATATATTTATATATATTATCTGACAATAAATTATGTTAACGATCATTTCTAGCTGTAAACTGCTAGCGATTAATTGCTGGCGGTGAATTAATTGCTGGCAAACTTGCCTAAGGTTTTTGTATATTTCTTGTTTAGAAATATATGAAAACCATATAACAGTTAAGAAATCACAGTCAGTGGGCAGAATTTAATAAAAGCTTTTCAATGGTACGCTTTCGCCGAATAAGCCCGCCATAAACATTTTTACGTACGTATCTTGATTTTTGATGTAAATCTTGATTTTTGAAGTACTAAAGAATGGGTGCGATTTAACAGGAAATTATATTAAGGGGCATGTGGATTTAAATAAATATTTTTTGCATAAAATGAATTGCTTGTGCATTAATTAAATGTAAATCTTCAGAAATGAGTTATTCATGGGGTGCTAACTATTCTGAACAATGCTCGCTCGCTACCGCAATCTATGCACAAACAATTTGATTTATATAACAATTATTTTATATAATATTCATTTAAATTGTCTTCCTAAAAATTTTTCACCTCTTTCTTACCTATGAATATTGCGTTTTACTTACTGCGATCTCCAATTTTTTTTTAAATCAATATAATAATAATATATTATATGTCTTTATGCTCTAATATAATTAATCTACTGGATATCAGTGACACTTAATAAATATAAAACAATATTATTTATTTAATTAAACCACTTACAGTGATTCGTATCATAACGATTAAAATTATCCGAGTGTTGACAGCGTCATGCAATGCTGCCAACTTGACGCGCGAGTTTGGCCATAAGCGCTCAATTTCTATAAAAAGGGGAAAAATAATTGTTTTCAATTAACCGCGGATCTTATTTTATAAAGATGGACAAAAAAGATGAAGTCCACGGTCCGTCGTCGCACATAACGTCAACGTCAACATCAATCTGGACGCCTGACGCAACGAGTGACGTTCTGACGGAAACACGCCAGACCCGGTTGCTTTTTCTGACATCGCAGCACGGTGGCCGCTGCCTAATATGAATAATTGCCAATCGAAAAACGAAAGCTCAACGGGCCTGAATAAGGGGCGTCGGTGTTGCCGCAGCACAAAAACATTGACACGAAGCGTTCCCATGTCAAAGGCGTTAATTGTTATTGACTGTTTGTCTTTCGGGTTTGCGCTAAAAAAATACTAAAATTCCATATAAGCTATGTAATCTTATTTCAAAATTGAATTTTGTATCTGTATTTTCAGCCTCATATTATTATATCAGCTTCATTGCCGATTTTTTTTTTCAAAAAGTAATATTTCAAAATTATCAATGCATCTAGTTTTTCATATTTCAAAGAATTTTTTGATTAAAAATTGTTAGCAACAAAAAATACGCGTTCACTTGCCGTTGAAATAGATTTAATAGATAGCAAGCAATTAAAAAGTTTTTCTAGAATTGGACTTCTAGAAAAACTTTTTAATTTAAAATGTTTTTGTAAATCCCACGAATCCATTAATTTTGCTTCGGTAGCATTAGTAACCAAAATAATAGTATTTTTCATTTATTGAATTAAAGATTCGGTGTGCGAAGTTTTATTACACATCACTTTTTCTGAATTATTTTCCATTAATTTATGTTACCTTGTGGATATAGTCGCTCCATATAAACATATTTATAGCTAGAATCGAAAATTGCTTTTGAAAGCGGAATATCAGATGAAACTAAAGTAATTTTTATAAAGTTGTATCTAGAAAGATTTAATTTTACTCATAGTCCACAGTCAAGATTAAATTTTGTTATGAAACCAACGTAAGATAATAAAAGTGGCAAAAAAAGATTTCAGAACCACTCTTGTTTCGCATTTTGTCCTTGAAAGTGGGACAATTTTAATATTCAAATTTGCTTATCGTAAAAACACGTGAAACGGCTCACTCGTCCCAATATATTGTTGACAACAAAAATGTGTTTCTACAATGAATCAAAAAATTAACATAAACTTTATAAAGTACCGACCATTGGCAACTCTCGCGGATTATAAACTTGATAGCATCATTAAATTTTGAATGAAAATTTTATAATCTTTTATTTATGAATCCCTTAATTGGACATGCAGAAGTATCTCTTTTCATATTTGCAAAAGTGAAGAATAAAATTACTTTTAAAACGATATTAAATATTAATTATCTAATCAAATCCTAGATTATAAGCAAAATCTCGCAAAATTGTATGCCATTATTGAACCCTTTACCCTTTGTTAAATAAATCCAGCAAACACTTGCATTTTTATTTTTTTGTTAACCAGCAAACGCTCAAAGATGCCGAAGCAAATTGTGTTTGCTTATCGAAATAGATTTATCTTATCGTCATAAAACTTACATTGTGAAAAAATACTTTCAGACTGTTAAATAGGGATTCCCTGTGTCCTTTCGATATACCGCTCTCACTACCTGGTCTAAATGCAGCAGTGAATTCAACGGACTTTTTGAAAGCACCCAATATCGTTGCGGGGATGCATTCATTTAATTTCTAAATGCGTTTTGCGAAATATAAAAACATTCGGAGAATTTTTCATCTTGAAAAATGTATACATATAGTACTGATCAAATAATATAAATTAATAGGTGGCAGATATGCAAAAAAATATTGTTTAAATATACCTATGAAAATACATATTGATTTGGAGTTGTAAAGTATTCTATTACATATTAATATACGTAATATGTTTAATTTTTCAATTAACCTAGACTTCAAAAAATATGTTCATAATCAGCTATGTAAGTGGCATATAAAAAGTATCTGGTTAAGGCTTTAATCTCGTAAGTTATAAGATTCAAGCATGTCGATACAAACCATAAACACTTCTTGGCTACTGCTCTTGTTCATTCATGAGCCATAAAAGTTTTTACCCCTCTACAATTTACGTTTTCAAACTTGCAATTATGCATTCGCTAAATTACGTAGCAGCCGTTGAACATGGTAATCTCGCTTATTAAACGCGATATATAGATTGAATTTATGCTAACGCCTCTTGTATGGTATTTTGCGTCATTATGCGTCATTCCCGTAACGTTATGTTTTCTTCGTGGTATCTTTAAAACGACACTTCTCAACAGTCATCATTATGTTACTTTTACAACCCGTCGCGTATATATGATATCAGAACACTCGCAGCGATTGTAGTCGTAAAACTTATTTTCGCAATTGGATATATCGAGAACATTTAGTCCATCCAAACGATGCTTATATGCATGCAAAATATCCTGCAAATGGGCCATAATCTTCATAAAATAATGATTTCGAAGCAGCGCTCAAAGGTATCAATTATACCATGGAAATACATATATATATTTAATTTTTACATAAGAAAATTAATTATTATGCAAATAATAAATGATAATTTAACACCTGAAGGTCTGGTGATAATTTATTTAATTACATTCTCGGAAAATATGCACATATGCAGTGTGACTAAACACTTCTGTGTCGAATCGCATAATGTCCGATAATGGCAAATGTACATTTTGAGAATCAACGTTTTGCAACAGAGCAAATTTGCATAAGCCATGGCAATCTTAAATGATACGCGTGTTTGGTTTGTCCGGTTTTATGGCTCAGAATGGAGCGTATTTATAATTTAACCTCCATTATGAATAGTATCGTGAAGTTATATTCTGATAATAACCCTTCGAGACATTTATACTTGAACTCGATATTTTACGAGCATAATATTTAAAATGATTCACACACGTTATGTGGCGTTTTGAAGGTTTTAAATAATATTATAAAAACTACATATAATTATAATAAGTAGAAATAAATCATTTGCTAATAACTATAAATTCTACTCCAAAATAAATAAAAGGAACATTTAAAGAATACTATATAATTCCGCGCTAGATTCAAAGAAAATGCGAAATGCCAACACCCAAAAGAAGAGATCGCAATAGACTTTCGAAAATCTAAACAAATGACGTTCACTTAACCTTTGCAAAGACATAACCATAAACATTATTAAAAATGGTCAAAATTTTTATAAACGTTTTTCAAATACAAATATTGAAAATACACTCAAATTGATAATGATAAACTCTGCTCTGAAAATTGAAATTTTGCTTTTATTACTAAATGTAGAGACTTAGATTTAGAATTATAGATAACTGAACAACAATTTTGCACTTTTCTGCCATAAAAATAGAATAAAATTACATTAGAAATAAATAAATTTGATCAATTTTATTTTTTCAAAATATATTAGTTTTTCATAAATTTTGCAAACTATTTAAAAATCAACTTCATTATTAATTATGCTAAATTATGACACACGGTTCATATTTCATTAATTTGTAGTTAAATTTTGTGCTTAATATTTAAATCGTGATTTTTAAAATAGAAATAGTGAATAGAAATTCAGCAACTAGGGTGAAGATCAATATTATCGGTGCATTGACTGACCGTTTGCTACAATTTGAAATCATTTTATTAATGCTCTCGGACAATTTATATCATTATGCTAAATAAATTATGTTGAAACAAGATGACGTTATTAAGTATTTTGTGCCTCCTCGTGTCCCAGTACATTCAGATAAATTAAACCATGACTGATTTTTTAGTGAAAAAATTTTAAAATCTCTAAATAATACTACTTTGTCAATATAATTTTTTTCAGCACTGAAATCAAAATTTAATGGAAGAAGAAATGAGCAATTCATGGATTAAATACATTTTTATATAATATTCACAATGCTGCCAATTAAAAATTATTTTCGAAGTTAATACCAAAAATATATATTTTAAATTTTATACCAAAAATATATATATTAAAGATTTTTTCCTTATTTATATTGCACTGGATCGGAACATAAAATAATTAATAAAAATAATACTGATGACGATATTAGTAATGTGTCATTTACAATATTTATCCGGTAAAAATAATAAATATGGCCAACGAAATGAATTTTGCAATCAACCGGAGAACAGGCTTGAAAATCAAAATCTTTTATTTAAATCTTTGCACACAATTAAACCAACATCAACGGAAAGCGACTGAATATTCTCAACACATTCTAAAATCTTAATTTACCAAGCAGAAATTAAATTTATTTGACTATATAACAGTATACTACTTAATAGGATTTTTTCTCTTCTTGAGTAATGTTTGTTAGATTTACACCTATATACATATGTATATCATAATACATATTGCTTATAATATCTCTATACAAAAAATTAAGGCGAATTTTAAAGTAAAAGATTAAAAAAATAAAAAAAATTAAAAGGATTAGTATGTTTAAAAAATTCGAGTGAATCGTATATATATATATATGTACATATGTAAAAAAGAATCAAAATTTTCGTACAAAGTAGTAGGAGTACAAAAGACTGGTATGATGTAATTCGTAATGTGCTGGACTTTTCCAATATTTATATGTATATATTTACAAAATTTTAAAATATACTATCAAAGACGATAAGATTATTACAATACGAAAAATTCATAGTCATCGAACGGTTAACCAACTGTCGGTGTCCAGGCCAAGGATCAAAGCAGCTGTGAAGAGTCGGAGCGGTCATCAAGCGACCAGTTTATGGTCAAAGGAAGACACTCTTGCAGCGACATCGCCAAATTTGCATGCTGGAGACTTGATCTTGGCATCTTTTGAATTTATGTCGGTGTATACATAGAAATGCATATGCTGGCCCAGCGAAAAGATACTCCTTTCGCAACAGATAGATGATAATAATGCCCTATGACAAGAGCTAAAACGGTAAACGTAGATCTGATCATCGTAAAAGATTATTCACGCACAATTCAATTATAAACCGTTTCAATGGTAGCTAGTATGAGATCGAACGCCGATGATTGGATGCTGACTGAGATGACTGCGGATAACCAATCGACGAGTCGTTAATCAGACCGTTTATCGACCGATTAAGATGGAGGCGTAAAGTTTGATTTTTTACAATTATTGTGTTCTAGTACAGTAGTGAATATCTATCTCTCAACAATTTATTTTTTAATTGAATTACAAATAACGTTTGTGGGCTAATAAAAAAATCATGCACTCTTACTTCATTTGTCGCATTCGAATTATATTTAACACAATTCAACCGAGTTATCAATGTGTAATTATTTTGGAATATCTACAGACACGCACACAGTTAAGGAACTTTTTGCACAAGTTATGAATGTATCTCTTCGTCTCATTTACTAAACATATTAACTTTATGAATAGCGTTGCGTCAAAGTCAACTTAAAGTTAATTGCATCCGAAATATAAATAAAAAGGTGGCGAAGCACCTGTTCACCAAGGTCCGATTGTATCCGGCGGCCACAATAATTCGAGACCTCTTTTGCATTTAACTGAGGGACCGAGCACCCGCTGGCAGCCGCTTGCGTTCATTTCTGTATTTTTTTAATAATAATCTCCCTCTCGGAGAGATGCAGTTATCATCCGTCCGCCGGCATTATTGCATTCGTAAGGGGCTATTAGAGACATCTCTTATAGGATGCTGGGCATTCCGTCCGGTATCCGAAAGGATTTAGCGGCGATTCGAATCGCTTATAATGGTCTCGATTACAAATCGCGCTCGAGAAAATTAATCCGAATATATTTACATCGATGGTTATTTTTAGCCCATTGAATCGCTAATTTAGCATTTGGATATGTGCTTAATGTTTTGAAACTTTTTAAGTTAAAAAAATGTTTGAAGCTTAATTTAAATACATATACCATGTTTCGGTGATTTTGATAGTGGACTAAGTCACTTACAAATTTATTGTTCTGAGAAATAACTACTTTATATTCGTATGCTTTAAATACACAGAAGAGTATGTGATTATAAAATGACATGAATATTATATAATTTTATTATAAATTGGCGCGTCTAGATGAAGCAATTTTATATTGTTAATTTTGACGTTGATGAATCCTGTGGTTATGAATGTTACTCATTAACACGATAAACTCATTGCCACGATAGTGTGAAGTGTGAAGATCGATATTATCAGTGTCCTATCGGACCGTATGATATAAAATGCTATATAATAATGCCCCCATAACAAAAAACTTCTCAACTGCAAGCGAGTGATATTTGCTTAAGTCCATAATTATAAATACAAAATAAAACTCTATTTTTTTAGAGATAAGAAAGCAATTTTGTTTTTATTTTTATTTATGATTAATATTAACATAGGTTTTGATGTACACTTTAAAATATGATATTTATAAATATAATTATATTTATAAAGCATACTTTCCTACTCAACCCTTTTAAACCACACAAATTTCAGACTATAACCAACAATATCGGCAAAAGGAAAAATAAATGCAATTAATTTCAAATTCTACCCTTTGATATTAATTATAATAGTTAAATATTATAATCGAATCATGAAAAAAATACACTTTTAATATCTGTATTATTTTAATTTATTTATCCATCCATATTATAGTATTTCAAATTTGTTTTGTGGCGATATATGGAGAATTTAAATAGCTAAAAACAGACACGCATTGAACATGAGAAAATGACTTGTCGCAAATACGCGTAAAAATATTTATCTACTGGTGAGAATGTATTTCGATATGATTTTACTGAAATGACAAATTTAAAAAAATATTTTCGGGATAGATTCGAGACTTTTTTCTAGATTTTATTTTAGGAATAAGCACATGAAACTGAGAGAATTATTTATTTATTTTACTGAATTAAATCTAGTTGTCAAATTACCGATAATACAATCTATAAAAATATTTCATTTATATAATTCAGCTGGTGCTGTTGTTGATTTTTTGTTATTTCTTTGCTTCTTCCTTAGATATTCGGTATAGTAAATTTAGGTATTCGATCTGAATTTTCAGTTCGAATACCTAAATTTACTGCTACTAATTTATATTCATCGAATATTTCCTCTCATGTTTAATATTTTTTAACGTTTAAAAATCAATAAAGTCAACAATAATTTGCAAACAAATTTTAAGACAAAAAAATCTGTCCCTTTGAATAATAATGTTTATTGTGAAAGTAATCTCAATGGATAGAACGGATATATATTGTATGTATGTATAACATAAATTATTATCCATTTACATCTCAAAAACAAGACTAATTCGAAACAATTAAAGCTTATAATACGGAGCTTGATCGGTTAAGCTTTAAATGACAATATTTCCAAATCAAAACATATAGCGTAATTTTTAATAACAAGAAATTTGAATAATAATTGATTTTTTTTCTATATGATTAAAATAAATATCGACATCGAGTTATGTTGTGTTCTAAAAAAAAGGTTTAATAACTCTCAACTATAAATGCATATGTATTAACGACGTGATGGGATCTTAACCTGCAGCGTTCCCCTTTATAATTAATACCTTCTCAATCAGCTGCAGTGCGTTGAGCTTTTGTGAGCCAGCTTTTATAAACGCATTAAGATTCCTGTATATTAATGTTTCCAATATCTAAATTATTTCGTTTGACGATAATGTAGCTGTCGAACATTTTTGTTAAAATTTTATCAGTTAAAAAGGTCAAGTCCAAGATTATTTTACGGTGGGTCCCTTGTCCGTCGTTTTCTGACCTTTTGATTGTTTCGTATTCTTGTTGTCGGATTTAATGCGGCTCTTCCGGGCGTTATGCCCTGTTGTTTCGCCTGACCTTTGGGCGCCAATTTGGTCGTGCAACTTTATGGAACATCGGCGTGAGCGACAAGGCCCCGGAATCGAACCCCAGATCTGCCCGCCTGACCGATTCTGGGAACCAATTTCACGTATCCGCCGCTAATTTGCCTCGTCCGATCACGACAATTAACCGAATACGACTCATTGTTAGGAGCCGATGCGCCGATTTGATTCGACAATGATCGCATCAAAGGAAGCTATTTAATGCTGTAATTTGATTACAGTAAATTATTTAATGTAATGCAGATTATTAAGTAATCCAAAGTTTACTTTAACTATATTTAATCATAACTCATCTAGAACGGTGACAAATTTAATTAAACTTATGATAAGATTTATTTGCTAAAGTACTATCGTTACTTAACAGATTACTTAACCCAATGCGCCAATGCAAAACAATATACAAAAATTAATACATAATAATATTTTAAGTAATAGCTACAAACCGGACAGCTCTTCGTAGTTGCCATTAATTAAATAGATCAATGTATAATGCACAACATATTAAAGAGCCGTATGACGAAGCCATATGTAGAGATTACAATACTGGTAATACCGGTACTGGGGCAAAAATCGCCTTTCTATACTACCGGTATTACAAAATAAAATACTGGTAGTACCCAAAACAAATGTTAAATATAATATTTGATTTCTTTATATTAAATATATATCTCACAATTTTTAAAATGTAAAAATCTCCAGCTATTATTTTATTTCGCAAAAGTAGGTAGTGAGAGTGGTATATCGAAAAAGGACAGGAAATCTCTATTTAATAGTTCAAAAGTATTGTTTCACAATGTAAGTTTTATGACACATTTCGTATCGTTATTCTCAATCAATTGCCGTTTAACAAAAAAATGCGAGTATTCGCATATATACACGGCATACTCGGAGGACGGTTGTACACAAAAAACTACGTTTAAGACTATCGTTATTATTTACCTCAAATATTACCCGGAACCGAACCAGGTACCCAGTCCGGCTTATAGTTTGAAAACATACTAAGCGCATATTATTTGCAAAAACGTAAAACTACCTCATAATTGGAGATATCAGCTTTTAGACATCGTAATTTATTCGAATATCGAATATCGAATAAGAAAACCAAAAATATTTGAGTATATACTAATTTCTAGTAAGGTAAAGTTTAATAATTAAAATAAACCCCATTGTATATTAATAAATTTAAATCACTAAAAAAGGAACTATTAATATAAATCGTTTCGCATTTAAAATTTGTTCTCAATTTTATTTTGATTGCTCCATATGTTATTATTATTATCATTAATAATATTAGGGTATTTTATATTTCGATATGTATTTATTTTCTACACGTAAACATATTTGCTTAAGAATAAACCATACTTTACTTGACATATCTTATTTTGAATAAAAAATCGAGATAACAATCATTGGCGCTACACAACCAAACTACATCCGATCCACAATATCCGATCACGAGACCAAAATCACCCTTATGATTGATTTCATCTGAGTTTTAAATAACGTTTATAAAAATAAAATATAAAACCTAACTGATTTTAAAATACTGATTGCAATCATGTTTATATAAAGTATCTTATATGATATTAAAATAAAAACTAACCGAAAATCATAAATATATTTGCTTTGATGTATTATACAATTATGGTATTTCTTTGAAACGAAACCGCATTAATATAGCAAATTATCATAAATCGTATTCACATACATGTTATACAAAAGAAATCGGTCAATTAAACCCAACGACATATTCAATATAATACCAACCGCAGCGCACTCCTCAAATTTGACGCGCGCCGTTAAGTTGGCAACAATGAGCCGGGCGATGACAGGCGGTCTTTATGTCGGAAGTTGGACATGATATGTTTAATTGCGAAAAAATCGTCGCGGAAATTGCCGCCCGGTCACGTGGTGAGGTGACATGGCGTGACAGTGATGCGCGCGCATCGCTGCAACCAACTTCCGGTCATCCAGCGCACGCAACGGTTATCAGGTTGGCCAACCGACTGTACCGACCCCCAACCGCCGCCAAATTGCGACCATGTAAATCTGATACAAAACGATGGCATGTTGTTTTTGCTTCGTGAATTAAGTGCACGCATGTAAGTGTAAACTTACACTAATTACTCGATATGGGCCAGAGAAAAATCACTACGATATAATTGACTCAAAAGAAAGTTTACGTTAACACTTTTAAAAGCTCCCAGATTTATAGTTTTCTTTACAATTGATACCACTATTATTTTTAAGTTATGAATAATATTTCTTACTCTAAACAGCAAAAAAAATGTTGTTCATGATTACGAATTACAATAGTAATTTATACAAATAACTACTATAGAGTATTTATTCATATATTCGTCTGATCATAAAAAATATGTTTTTTATTATGTGCAGAAATTGCAAATAAATAGCTGCAAAATTGACATAATATTTTTTTGCTTCTTAACGTCTATGACGATAAAAAATCCGTTTAACAACCAGAACAGATGATTAATATCCCAAGGACTTAGGTGAGAATCCTATATGAACCTTAGTGTTTTTTTTTTATTTCTATCGTGTCTGGAAATTATATTTTCACTAAATAAAACAGTATACTTTTCGGCAGTACTTTTTTGACACCGAAACGGCGTTCTAGCACTATTTTTCGATGAATAACTGTATCGAAAGTGTTGGAATAAATTCGCCGATAATTTTTTTCTTAGAACTTGAAAAAGAAACAGAAAAAAGTATTTCATTTTTTACTTCAAAGACTTTACTCTTATGGGATGATACAAGATTATTAAAAAAAATATTTGGCTTGCAACTGTGCTATTGTGATGTTCAAATGTAAAAGTAGAGTGAAAAAATCGCTGTCAGAGACAAAACTGTTGTATTTTTAGTGGAAGAATTTTTGAGCGCTAGAGCCTAATATATTAAGCCAGATTTCTCCGAAACAACGTTCCAGTTTAATAATATTGCGTTTTATAATTTAAATAGCGGTATTTCGAAGCGATATAAAACTCGGTTAAGACCATTTTAAAACATATTCGTGAAATGCTGCGAACGCTAAGAATCGAATGGGCTACTTCCTCCTGAATTTTATATCCGTACTTAATATTTGTATAATGGCGCTTCTGCTTGATTTTATTTCCATATGTTCTGAAATATTTTAATGAAGTAAATATTTATTTATTTTTTATTGCATTAATAAAAGTGATAAAAACAATTATTTTTATCCGATGATACAGTAAATTAATCCATGAAATTGCAGTCAAAATCTGAAACAACGTTCTTTACCATCAAAGGTATGAAAAAAAATCCTAGACAGTTTAAAAATCTTTTACCGTCACAGTTCTGTCGATAAAGTGAATACCTTCCATTCCGAAATATAAGAAGCACTTCAATATGAATTTCGCACTGATGCCTGAATACATTTTTCGCTATATCTTTCACCACTTTGACGACTAACGAAGTGTTCCACATCAAACACCTATATATTTATTTTACACTTCCTTGACCAAAAAATTCAAAAATTTTTTTATTACTAATCTATTTCTAAAATTTCTAAAACAAAAATTAAGACATTAAAAATAGTAGAAAATTAGAAACAATTTTTGCCACTCAAATACTTCCGAATTTTAACAAAACCTTCCAAGAAAGCATACATATTTTCAAACATCTGGCACGGACTCACCCATTATATGCAGCGATTTTAAAACAATAAAAAACATTTGTATAAATTTATTTTTAACAAAAAAAAACTCCATGATAAATCTCGAGAAATCGGCAAAAAATATTTTTTGTGAATAAACACTAATTATTTGTTTTGCTGGAGCACTGAAGTAACATCCTTCCCCCACCCCCTATTTTTTCGTGTATTTTTTAAAATAGATAATATTGATATTTCAAAAGATTTTAATTTTTTTATCAGAAATAAAAAAAAATTAATATTTCAGTAATGTATTATATAATTTTCCAAATTTAATATGTGTTTTTTTTAAATCTAAAAACAATATTTGTATTACATAAATCAAAGGATTGTAACATTAAAATTCAGGGCTGTAGAGTCGTTAAAAAAACACGACTCCGATTCCGATATTTACCAACAACACGACTCCACTCCGACTCCGACTCCGGCAAAAAAGTTTAATTTTATCAGGTATTTTTGGTGTTTTTCTACACGTTTATTATTCATACGCTATACACATTCATTATTATGCAATTAAAATTTCATAATTTAAAAAAATGCATTTTATAGAAAAAATGGTCGGAGTCGCTCATTTTTCACGACTCCGACTCCGACTCCAACTCCGGCCAAAACACCACGACTCCACAGCCCTGTTAAAATTTATGATTTTTATTATACAATATAATATTATATAATACAAGTCAAAAAAACTACCTATAGAAATGGACCACGTTACACTTGAGCAGAAGGTAAACATTTTTTTTTCTAGTTTCATAAAAAAAATGATTTTGTTAATAAATTTGAATTTTTTTAAAAGATTTTTGGAAATGAAGGGCTTGGAAAAAAAGGGCCGATAACTTACTTGATGAATCAATTTTTTTACTCAAACTATATTGTGGACCATTTGACAATATAATTTTTATAAATTATTTCACCCCGAAAACGTCGGTCAATTGACTAAGAAAGAATAACGACATATGTCTAAGTATTATAGGTAAATCTAAGTGAATGATTGTATAATACATTTTGTTTTACTTTACGAGTTATCCGATTTCTTGTCACTTCCATTCTATCGGCGCCTAGACTTCCTACGCTATCAATACACATTTACATATTCAAGAAAGCCTTTAATTAAATATCAGCACAGTAAGTGTTAGTGACGCACCTGCATCAATTATTTCCAATATTATTAAACCGTACACAGGTTTGCACGACATTTGCATAGATAATCATATAGTCTCCGGAAGGTGCAGATACCGATCCGAGAGCACTTTGCACCGTCTTTAGTAATTAAAACAGTGGTTTATATTATATGTATATGTATGTATATATATATACATATACCTATCGGATGTAAGATTTATTAATCAATTAAACGCGTTGATACGTATGCGCATGCGCACGCCCCCTATGCATCATGTAAATGTATACATTTTTAATTGTGCGTAATGGGATACAATATCATTTATTCGGACATGGTAAATTATGACTTTTCAGCACACTCGGCTAGTTGAAAAATATGCTACTACAACGCGATTTGCGTGGGAGAAAAATAGCATTTGCTATTTGCCATTAGCGCGGCGATGGAGTCAACGAGGTGTGTCTTCATCATTGTGCGATGGCGGAAAGTTCGATGTTTATTAGACCCGCAGTGTATTAAGTGTGTAATTTCCTCCTTTGAAATGTAATTTGTGTTTTTGTACTTTTAAATTAATAGACCAATGAACGCATGTTATGAAGCCTATATGTATATATTTTGACGTGAACTAGCTACATATATCCATTTGCTATCTCACTTTAGTTGAGTAATTTTAATTATATAATATTCAATATAGTTCAGTGAAACTTTTTGAAAATAAAGATAATATATTTAGTAAAAAATAACTTAATTTCTTTATTTAAAGTATTATTATTTGCCGATACTATTGATAAACTATTTCCTTATACATATAAGTATTCAGCCGATTACGTTCAATTTTTAAATGTTAAATAATACATGCATATTTGATTGCAATATTATTAAAATAAAAATCGTTTTACGATTGGGCGTCCCCGACGGTAGCGCTGACAGCGGCCCTGTCTATGATTTACTGCAGTCGCGCTCAACATTTCACGTGTGTGAACACAATTATTTATTAATTTCGATATCAGATCCAAATGTCGCGTTAATAAAATCGTCAGACAAATTTTCGTGACTAAATAAATTACACCAACGCATGAACCCCATTAATTATATTTTATAAGTAGAAAAATAAAATATAATTAAAACGACATTCCCCTTTTTATGTTTAATATAACTTTAAATAATAAATTAATTAATTATAAAGCAATTAAATTGGCTTTATTCGAATCTGTGTTATATTAAACGTTAAACATGCAAGCACTTAACTTGAATGTGTAGGTTATTCCATGACTAATCTCATTGTTCGCTATGAATAAGCCCTTCGTTTCGGAGAATCGAGCCTCGTATTCCGAAGAAGTACATCGATAGGATATCGTATCGAAAGGTACGTACGACGATTACACCTGGTAGCTGTAAAAAATGAAACAATCGATTCGAGCCCTTTAGAGTGCAAGTTATTTTAGGCCCATGGTAGCGTGTCCGAGTACTACATTGTAATTTGTATTGAGTCATGAAAGGTGTGGAAGCAGACAATGAAGAATGCAGCAATTTCACCTCTGGTTACTTTTGTAACAGAAACAGTATATTTTATTGATTTTTTTAAGACAAATAGTGTAAAAGGTTTAAGAGAATGGCACGAAAGCGATATAATGGTTAGACAATGTCGGTGGAAAATCGCTGACGAATCATTTACTTAACAATTGACGACTTCATCGTCGTTCTTTGTTTAAATATTCAACATTTGAAGTATGTACATAGGCCGACGGCGGTTGCACCAAGATACTCATCGGCCAAAGAGCAAAAAGAGCAAATCATCTTCATCAGCAATATTCAATTCAAATAGAAGAGGCGTTCACGCCTCATAGTCGTAGTAATATCGATGAGGTAGTCGGCGATAGATAAGTGATCAAAAATATCGGATCTTTAAAAAAAATATTTTATTGACAGAATCATTAATAAATTGACAGTAAAAATACATACTATATATTATTACAATATTAAATACTTTTAATAGTGATAAATTATTATATCACATTTACTTTATCGACTACTAGTTTTTTATTAAAAAAATTAAAATCTCTTGTTATGCTTCAAAAGCTTGGCTAAATTTTCAGCTTTCAGCTATTTTAAGATAATCCATTGGTTTTAATTTAAGCTATGTACAGAATTATAATCTGATTTAGTTTAATCTATTTTTATTTTATTTTTACAATACACAGTAGGTACTATATATTTTGTCGATCACTTTCAGAATTAAAATTAACGCGTATTATTAAAAACAGATTATTAAATCTTTATTAAAAAAACCGTAAGTATCGATTATACTAAGAAGAAAAAAATGATAAAATCGACTACTATATATATTATTTGTATATGCTTCAAAAATCACTATAATGCTTACAAAATCTATTTATCATTAAAATTATTATTTTATGAATATTATTATTAATAAGTAATATTTTTTATTATTTCAGTTTTTTAATTTATTATGAATTTTATAGTATTTTAATAATCAATATTAAGGTGTTCCTAAACAAGATGAATATATTCATATAACTATATTTTAGTATAGTGATTTTTATAGCAAAAAAATATTACTTCTACTTAAAAAATTCTAGAAAAAATAAGTATTTAATTAGTCTAATATGTACAATGAACAATACAAGACAATCAAAATTTGTTTTCAAAAGTTTTAATAATAAAGCAATACCTAAAAGTCAATGGTTGCTATTATTGGCAAAATAACACAATGTATCGTTCTGTAAAAAATATAATTTCATAGCATTTATATTGCGAAAAATACACGTTATCTATTTAAAAAATTAAAAATTTAATAAAAATCCTCAAACTTAGCCAAAAATAAATTAGGTCTGTACAATGAAATATAGACTATCAAAATCACGTAAAAATAAAAATAAAAAATAACTTTTTACATCATTTTGAAAAATTATTATTTTTTTAAAATTTGCTCAATAATAAAATTGATAATTTAAATAATCAAAAATTGATAAATCAGGTTAAATTAAATTTTTGCTCAACATAATGTATTATTTCATAAAAATAGCAAAATACAAGAAAACGAAATACTTTTTCAGATACTGTTTTTGCACAAATTCTGGGTTCTATTTTAAATTTAACGTTTTGTTATTTTTTAATATTTCTATAGTTTTTAACCTTCAACTCTTAAAAACGGTTGATTGAAATTCACGAGCTACTGGTAGCTCATTAGTTTTTGGTAAAATATCGAAAAAATACACTACGCGGCAATTTACTGATAAAGATAAAATTTATCTAAATATCGAAAAGCCACAAACTTAGAATACAACATTACGTTTTTTAGTTAGTGTCTTAAAATTTTATTAAAAAAATATTTCGCAAAAATTTTCTCAATCATGAATGCATACAATAATTTATGAGTAACCTTACTTCACACAGACCTAAAAAATTGTTTTTTTTTAAATCTACGATTTATACGCAGCACAGAATTATGAACCTCATTGTTTTTTATGAGTAAACACTACAGGCCAATGACTCACATCTGCGTCATTGTAAAACGCCATTATATAACAGTAACAATGATATAGAGAAGTTTACATAAAATCTAACGTCATAAACATTTTTGCCAGTGTACATATATCATGCTAACTAATAATTAATTATTTAAAATAAAAAGAATTTTAAATTTAGAAAAACATTGTTTGTAACATCTTTTTAATAAATAAATACGTATATATTGACTTATTTTGTATCCATGGCAAAAATAAATATATTTAGAGCGATTACTTCTGTGAGTTTCAAAAGCATTCAAGATTCTCGCCATATAGTTTGAATATTTAAAGTAGCTCAACACTGATTCTAGAAAACCGTCCATATCAATTGTTTCTCTAACCATTTGGAAATTATTTCTTAATTATTTCATAGTTAAGTATTGAAGTAAAAAGTTGCCATAAGCCCCTTTGGATTAAATTTTAATAACTAATCGTTAATTGAGTTCAAAATTTTTTTTAAATCACTGAATAAGTATTACTTTACATTATAAAAATAATATACTAAATTTTGTATATTTTACAGTGAATGTGTATTATCAGTAAAGCTATATATTCATTGGTGTTTCAGTAAAATAATATATAAATACATATTTACTGATAAATATATATTTTTAGTAGCGAAAATATATTTGCTCTAATAGCTGATTTGAGGCAATTAATTGATAAATATAAAAATATAGAAATGATTTTAATTTCTATAAAATTGTTTAAGATATAAGCAAGAGTAATAATAATAAGTATATCGAACGTATATTCGTATCGTGTGCTTTAGAGCTAATAGGAAGAGCGTAAACGCAAACTTTCCAACTCTTTCTCAATTATGAATAATGATTAAATGGATAGCTCTCGAACTGACTGTGTTAACGCAAATAGATTATAGTAAAATTATATGCTGGTCCAAAATGTCGGCGCCGTAACAAAAGAGCGGAGGATAAGAGACAATAGAGCGCGTACAAAAGAGCGTAGCACCAAAAACGATGCAACGACAAAACAGCGCAATAAAAAAACGAGAATATAAAAATAAATAATAAAAACTGGAATAATGTTTATCGAAAAATTCGATAAAATACAATAATAATAAAACGAGAACTGTTTTTTTTATTATTTTTTCATTAGAATTTTTAAAACTTCCACAAAACATCACCTATTAACTTACAAACATTTTTACCGGGTGTTTGCTATTTTGATATTTCCTCAACATTTGAAAAACCGCAATAATTCACAAATTAAGAGACCAGGGGGAAAAAGCTAAAATTCATATAAATTATCGCCATATTAGTTTATTGTAAAATAATTGAAAAAAAGAAGGAATAAAATCATGAACAAATAAATATGTATTTTTCATTATTAATATTTTTTGTAAATTGAAAATTGTTGCAATGGTTACAAGCCATTTATTAATAATTTAATATGTATGTTTAAATGCCTCTATAAATTTTTGTATACGTGATTTAGAAAAAAAATATCCGTTTTTAATTAATATAATATAATTTGCACTCACCAAATTTTTCTGCGTCCTTTTTCTGCTTACAACTGTCACAGACATATTAATTTTTATCACTACACTATATATTTTTTTTTATAATTACACTATATTTATTTTTTATCACCACACTATATTTATTTTTATTATTTACACTTTTTTTATCTATTTCACTATTTTTTGACTCGTATAAAAACACTCGTCAATATGAAGAGGAATTTCACAACTTCTGAACATGTATGCTGTATCTTTCCTTATCCATGTTCAGAACAAACACGAAATTTTCTTCTCACATATTTCACTACACATTTTTATTGGCTAATGATTTTTTAGCTCATCTGAAAGCCTCTCTGGTGGATCAACAGCACGGGCACGGCAAGATGTGGTAGAAACTGGTGAAATGTCTTCCGATTCGATTGATTCCACTGAATTCTGCATCCATCCTTTAGCCTTACTCAAAAGAAAATCTTTGAATTTAATTTTGCTGTTACGATTCAAATTTTGATAGACACTGAACGAATAAAACAATGCGCATCGAAATAAATGAAAAAACAAAATTTATTATTTATTCCATTGTTTTTTTGAAATATTAGATAAATATCGATATTTTATATTTATTACAGTTTATTACACATTGAGGCTTATATATTTTAAAGCAGGTCGTTCTGGTTTTTTTCCTGTGTCTATCATCTGGCTGTTATGAAAAGTATATTCTGAAATCTTTTCTTATTTGTTTTCCAAATTTGGATAAGCGTTTTACCTTTCCTGCCATGTTTCATCTGTAGGAGCTTTAATTTTATATTTTTGAGATTCTGGTTTTTTCGAATTGTTCCACTAAATTCTGCTTTCCGTAAAAATAAATATTTTGTGAGAAAACTCTATTTTAAAATCAGCATAAACACGGTGTCGCTTGTCTAAATATGAGCTTAGTACTTTTATCGCCGTGTTTACTAATCTTTGATATGTCTCAATATATTTATGCAAAAAATCATTAGGAAGCTACATATTAAATTTCAATAAAATATCTTATTTGGTTTACAAGATATTGGGAATTTACGAATAAAAGATAATTTTTTGCTATTATTCTAGTTCGGCAAAGTTTGGCAAAAAAGCTGTTAATGTTTGTGTTTTTATTTTGTTATATGTATGTGTTGCGCTGTTTTGTCTCGCGTTATTTTGTCGCTGCGCTCTTTTGTCAGCGCTCTTTTGCCCTGCGTTGACAGCATACCAAAATGTCTATGAAACTTATCTTGACAGTTGCGAAATGTCCATTTAATGTTTATACTCAATTCTAAACTAAATGAGTTATTCAAACCCAGTTTTTCAAAATACAGTTTTTATTAGGTGTATGTTTGGGTTTGGTTTAATTAATTTTTAATACTGTATTAGTTTGTCAAACGATGTGACGACACAATTTGGTGAATCTCTGATCATGTAACAGATCATCTGCTTGTTTTACTAAAAGTTTTACTAAAACTGAGCAGCGAAATTGTAAATCAATTGTTTGATACATTTATGTTACATTTATTGTAACATATACAATCTTTTTTCTTGAAACGATAGTACATTTTTAACCAATTTGTTGATTTTACCCGTTTTTTGTGTTTATCCAACGCGTCTAATCAGGTACGTGAACAAATAATAGCTAAACGAGGAAAAACCGCCGGCGCATGTCTCGTTCATTTCTCTCGCTAACTACGTGATGCTCAAACGAGAACCGCTCGTTTGATACAAACATAGCTAAACGGCAAACGAGCCCACGTTTAGGCATCGTGATCCCGAATTACATGCGAAGGACGTGATACCGATTCATCTAAAGGCCCGTTCCGATTTATGTATTGGGTGGAACAAAAAGCCGAATCTTCACGCGGTGCCACGTAACATTGTTCTTCAATATCGGGCTCCGTTGTCTTCTTCTTCTCTTTTTTTTATTCTTTCTTCTGCTTCCCGTCAGACTGTTCCTTTTTTACCCTTGCCCTCTCTCCACATTGTTGGCCGCGGTTCGGTCAATAAAACTTCATGACTGTTAAATTGTATTGTTAACTCTGTGTGTCTCTATTATGTGGTGTAAATAATGGTTCAAATTCACAATGGGCTGGTCGATGGTTAAGCGCGCTGATTGACGCTAAAATAATCTTAAATTTAAGCTCTGGATTATCGCTCAAATTTGTTAAGTGTTGAGTGTGGATTTTTAACGATCTTCGGCTACCGACCTCTTCCTTAAATTTTATATTTTATTTAATGCAATAATTTTACTATTATGTAACTAATTTATTAATTGATATTATACACCCCTGATTGGGCTCTCAATAAATTCGAATATTAAATAAAAAATTGATATTCGAATATTCGAACATATTCGTAATTTTTTTCTCGGTTTTTACCGATCTTATTTTTTTAAACCAATTAATTAAAAATATTTCTTTTAATTAATCATTATTTACTATTATAGTCTTTAAGCTTTTGAAACTTTATAAAATATGCACTACCAATGATCAGTAAGGATGTCAAAAAAATGCTTAATTTATTATTACATAACTTTGATCAACTGCAATTGAATTAATTCAGTAAAAGTAATTTTATACACAATTATATAATCATACATAAATATCGGATCCGTATCGGCTTTTATTTTATGCGGATTTGCATATAAATTAAATAGCTAGAAATGAATTTACCGCAAACGAATTATTGAATCGATTAAAATAAAATAATATAATACAAAAACGTAACACAAACTTCAGAAAAATTTGTAACATACAACTGTTTTTGAGATAATAAAGATTGGGCCTTTCCAATATTTTGTTTCGTGCAAAACGAACGAATTCCGCGAATTTCGGCCATAATATACACCGTTTTATTATTATTGCACATTTATTAAAAATATTAAATTTAAATAATTAAAATAAGATTATATAAATTAATCCAATAAATCTGTTCTTAGAATAAAATGTGTCACATTTTAAACACATTTACAATTTTCTACGCATTTATTTCTCATAAGATTCTTGGAAAAATCGTAACTGACTAAAAATAATAAGCGTACAGGAATCTCATTTAAATAAACTGGCATTAAAATTTAGAAAGCATCCGGAAACAGTTGATCAAAGATGACGATTGTCCAGATTTATTGCTCCAAAAGAAGAAAGATTCGCCACCTGTATTTTTTAAAATATTTTCCGACAATATAATAAATAATGAAAGTAAAATAATTAATGGGACAAAAAGGTTTTTGTACACAGTCGTCTTATTAATTTTATTAGCACTCGTTGACAACACAATAAAAGATTAGCGTATAAAATATTTTTAGAAGTACCTGAATGCAAGGAAGATTGTTAAAATCTTCTATCGGATAATTGGTCATGATTCATGAATATAGGCAACTTGAGTCAAAATTTGCCCTTGTATAAATAGTATTGGACTAATGCATGTCATGTTGCAACGAAAGATTCACAATAGATAAATATCTGTGGATCTCATAGTCTACTAAAGATGCTATAAAATGTACGTGTAACTCAACTAGCAGATATTATAAACAAGCAAAATATTGCCATAAATTTAAAACAGTTCGATTATTATAAATTAAAGAAAAAATGCATTCAACGAGTGATGCACTTTATGAACAATTTTAAGATATGTTTGTTCATAGACACGCGTTTAATTTTATATTGACAATGAAAAATAAATAAATGGGCGTTCTAAAAGTATTCAATGGAAGGCATATTTTAATTTTCAACATGCATTCGTGAAAAAAAGTCTAGTTACTACAAATTAGTTTATAGTAACTGATTTCAAAAAAATCGTTTTTAGGTGAATTCAAAAAACACATTGTTCTCACCTACAAAACCCCGTGAAATTTCGATCCAAGACCACCGACACTCGAAAACCCGCTTATCCCTCTCAAAGTCCAAAAGCCTCGAATCGAAGGTCACAAAGGAGTCCCTTGTCGTCCAATTACCGCGGCGTCGGAAGACCGCGACTCGGATAATTGGACTTTGTCCATTGTTATGAGGGAAATCCGTGCTCCTCAACCCTTCTTTTTGTCCGTCTCTGTATTAAATGCTTTAATGGATACATAATAGGTGATTGAATCGACTATGATAGCCCTCGCCGGCCGTTGAATCGGAAGACCTCGGTCATCGGCGAAGTCTCAAAGGATCAAAGAGTGGCGACATTACCATATAGGTCGTGCTGTTTATTTTTTCGCTGATATGTGTCCGTGTACTATTTATGGTTTGGATTTATCCGAGGCTTAGCCTTGTCGCAAAAATTTCAAAACAATTTAATTAAACGTAAAGACATGTTAATCATATTTATGCCGAAATTTATTTTATAATTAGGTTAATGCTATAGTAAAAAAAAAAATTTTAAAGTTCTACTTTACTTCAAGTGAAAATGAGTCCAAAGAAAATGTTCTGTTGTTCCTATGAGGCCACTATTTAATATCTCAATTGTATTTAATGTTCGTTTTATCACGATAAGATAAGCCACGTAGTACTATAAATAAATAGACATACTAATACTGTTGTATTTTTATAATTATCCAATCTTTTTTTATTGCACTCAAAACTATATAATTGTTATGACTAATAGATATTCTCGACTTTCATTGTTTCTGTAAAACCTTAATATATATAAAAAAAAATGAATTTCTATGTTCTTCTTATTCTTATCTATCGATATACGTAACATATTTGGAGTCCAATATTTCTATATATTTTTTACAAAAAATAAGATGTTTTTCTAAAGCTCTATGCAATGCGAAATAAATTATAATATTTTTTTTTATATTCTGTTAATTTTCATGTTATATTTTATAATTATAAATAATTAAATATTTTACTACAAATTTTATTTTAAAAAAGTTTAGGTAAAGTCCAAATCAAGATATCTAAAAATTCACACAAACTATTCGGCAGTTTATCAATCGTATGTTATAAAAAATATAATTACAGTCCGACTTGTTCAATGATTAATAAATCAATGGATTAAGTTTTCGATTCGAGTGTGTCTCTTTTCTGTATATCATTTTCAGGTCATCAAGGTCGCTCCCGAAGCCGCCCACGCCATCATCAGAGCCTCGGGGTCTTTGATGGTAACCGCTGTCCATTCAACATGTTCTCTGGACAAAAGGGTCCTCCGGTGCCCTTCGAGGGCTCTGGGTCCCTTGTACCTCTAATGCGACCAAAGTATCCGTGGCCAATCGGCCTAATGCCATCATCGCGTTATACCGAAAAAGAGTGCGGCGGCACCGATTCCATCAATAGGAAAATATGTTTTATTTTGGAACAAGTGTTGATGAAAAAAAAAACTCGTTCGATCTTTTTTCAACACAACACAAATCGCTGAATGCGCCCGTGATTAACACAAAAATTTCAATGATACGTTTCGAGGCGAGTTTTTTCGATCTTATAATCGACCGCGTGGGAAAAATTGTACGTTGGTGGTAATTGAATCGGTGGCGATTGTGAAGCGGAACTCGAACGAGAGATTTCCCACAGAGCGGTCACATGTGGAATTGTTCCGAGAAAACTGAAATTTAAAGTGTCATTTGCTGATGTATTGAGAAGCTATCCACAGATTCACAAACAAAATTTTTGCTATTTTTAAAATTAAAATACATTATATGACTCTAAACATAATTATTTATTTTATTGACACGTGCGAATATCACCGCTTAAATCAACCATAAAGTGTTAAAAATATATAAAATGACTGGTGTGCAATGTATTAAATACGATAGAAAAACGCAAAAGTTCATATGGGGATTGAGCCCAGGTCTTTCAGGTATTAGGCAACGACTATACTAATGTTATAAATATGTTCAATGATAATATAATATATAAATATAGGATGCGGATAAATATTATATATACTCATAATTTTCAATTTACCTTTTTTTGGTATGCCAAAAAAAATTTGTTTATTATTAGAGTAAAATATCCAAATAATTATATAATAGAACCAAGATTGTATATATATAAACCCAATGCTTTCAACGTGAAATATGTGCGCGTTAACAGAATTAAAAATATTTTCACGGACCATCGTTAAAGCAATCAATCTCACAGTTGAAATCAGACGTCCAGACGTTAACCAAAGATATAATTTCATTGATACATATAATATATGTTTTATAAAAAAAATGATATAATGGCGGATCGATGCGTTAAACACCGGCCTCCTAAGCGAACTGGTAGTCCCCAATAATTTATGTCAGAAACGTCAGGACACATAAGGATATATTCTGGGGGCCCTTTTGTGATGCCTCGGCAAATCGGTCTCATTAAACGGGAGGGGCTTCCTTTACCTGGCCGCATATAATGATTACACCCTACTCTATAATGACTGAATGTAAAAATTATCAATTTTATTTATTGAAACATTCTGTGCGAATGCGTACATATGCAATTAAAATAATAATAAAAAATACATACCCAGACCGAAAAATAAAACAAAGTTTAATTACACACATCGACGGTTTCGTATGGAAATTGTAATTATTGTGTTTTTTATTGGTATGCATCATACATAGTACGTTCAGCGTTTACAACAGTGTTTATATGTTAATAATAATGATGAATTTAATTGATGTGTGTTGTGTAACGTTCAACAGATTTTCAATCAGATAACGCAGTTAAAATTATAATCGGTACCTGTTGCAAAAAAAGTGTATGTACTTACGTTTATTATAAATATGCTTTAATGCGATTATTATGTATATATTTTTATAAATTAAAAATTATGTAAGCTAACTATTTATCATAAAATATAAACAATTTACACAATTAAATAAATCATATAATTTACAATTAAAATAATATTTTTATTTTTTATTTATTGTTTATATATACATATATATATTGGGAAATCCTAAAATAAATGTATTTTTAATGAACCCAAAACATTACATTTAAAGGTTTACTTTTATGATTTAAAATATAATTACTTTGTGATGTAAAAATTTAACCTTCTCTCTCCTCTCGATCATTTTTTAAATTTCTTGGGATATGCGAATACGCACCGACTTGTTTTCTTCGCTCAATTCATGTGAAATCTATACATCTTGTTTCCAAGCCTTCCAACTCTTATTAATGTATCTATGCACTATTGAATTAGACTGGTTTAGTTTCTCATTCAGCTAATAGATAGTTTGAGTAGGATTTGCTTCTGTTTCTGCAGCGAGAATATCATGTTTGTGGTCTCACAGATCCAGGATTATTCTTGATATCGTAATTTTCCATTTGATTTTTTTTAAATCATCTTTGCTATTTACGGATATTTAAGAAACCATTTTACAAACGTTTTTAGTGGCCGTACTTAAAGATATTCATATATTTATTTATTTATTATTTATTTATTTATTAAAATTATAACCATCGTGACCTGACAGGCAAACCTAATGCGTCACGATAGTCAAAAGTACTAATACATCATAATACATACAAATATAAACAAGACAAAACAACAGACACAAATCACCTCAACAGGTGTGCATTGTCCCATACGAACTGAACCAAAACTCCATATGTGCAAGAGAAAATGTCAATATTACTATGGACAGAATTGAGCAGATAAATAGCCTTGGCCAGAGAAGAGTTGGCAAGTGCTCCAGTTCTACACTTAACAGGCAAGAATAGTAGACGCGACCGAGAACTATAACCACCTTCAGGAGCCCACATTTGATTGTCAAATGTGGGCTCCTGAGCCCACAAGGATTGTCAACGATGCCCTTGAGCAATTTCCAGAAGTGTTTAATTACATAAACACTTCTGCGAGTCGACAAAGAAACGTATCCCAGGGCTCCCAAAATAAAAGCACTGGGAAACAAGAACGGATAATACCCGTATTCCTTCAAGTATAAATATCGAAGAAATTTACGTTGTACTTTTTCCAGCTTCAATTCATTACATTGATTCATTACGCCTGGGATCCAAATGATGGAGCTAGTTTCTAGTATGCTGCGGACTAGAGTATCGTAAAGAGTGCAAGTACTCCTGAAGTAACGCGCATTTCTCAAGATAAAACCGAGCATTTTTAAGGATTTGCTATGAGTCTCTGCAATGTGCTGGCTAAATTTCCAACGTTCTTCGAAAGTCACTCCTAAATCCTTAGTTGAAGAAAACCTTTCCAGAAAATATCCGCCTAGATGGTATGAATATTTTGCCTGCGTTAACGACCTTGAAAAGGAAATTGTGTGACATTTCTTTACACTGAAAGGCAATTGGTTATAGCAAGACCATTTCCATATAGAGTTGAGATCCTCCTGTAGGTCGAGGGAATCAGAAATCGAATGCATTTTCTTGTAAATTTTCAAGTCATCTGCATATAATAAAAAAATCTGAATGCTCTATTGCTGTTTCTATGTCATTAATGAACAATAAAAACAACAATGGACCCAAATTGGATCCTTGAGGTACTCCAGTATGGTAATAATAATAATATAATCTCACTTGGTAAAATTTCTGCCATCGTAAATTTTTGAGGTCCAATTTTTTTATGATTATCCAGATGTGCAACAACACAGATATATCAAGATACTTGCTTTAAATTTTTTTAAGAATATTTATGATATTAAAGAAGTAAAATATAAACAAAATAATTAACTCATATTCAAAGTCTTCAACCAAATATTATCACAAATTTATCTAGTTATGTATAACTTTTACATTATTAGCGTTTATTATTAAATCTTAATTATGTTAAATATCTTGCTTCTATAACTATCATAAATTAAAATAAATATAATTATATTATACCCAAAAAAAATGGAAACCAGCTATTGATTTTTTTTACAATTAGACAATTAAAATAACAGTTTTTAATAATAGATCATGATGAATTTGTATTTATTGTATTTTCAAAATATAATAAATAAATAAAAATATTGTACAAAATAATAATTGATTTCTGAATCTTATATAATATATAAGATTTATATATTCAATGAAAAATTATTTACTATATACATATTTATTTACTTAAATTAAATTAAGATCATCATGAACAGGTGATAACCTTGTGAGATATTTAATTATTAAATTGTGTAAATCTATTAAATTACATTAAAGAAATAAATAATAAGAAAAAAAATGTATATTTTATTTGCTTACTATTTTGCGTTTTATTTTTATGTATATCATAATAATACTATTTATTGTTTTTTTATCATTATGAATTAAAAATACATAGTATTTTTTCAATATACGTATGATTGAAAATAATACATCAAAAATAGCAATAGATAAAAAAATCATCAATTAACATATTTAATCATACGAAGTGGACCAGCTCCTCGTAGCTGACATTTAACATATCAATGTGCAATGCCAGCGTATTGAGGAGCCAGATGGCGACAGCCATAGGCGAGTCGGCTAGTGCGTACTTTAAAAGAGAATGCAATCATGATTCTCGAAGAACAGTTTGATTGTCGACAGTACTTTTCAGTAGTTTTGCTTATCGAGAACTCATCGAATCATATCCCAACACGTTTGGATACAACCTAAATAAATAATCGTATTAAAAAAATTGAGGAATAACTTGCACTATATCGTTTTAATATTATTCTTCATGAAGTGACAGAATTTCAACGAATACAATACAATACATATCATTTTTCTATATCAGCTTTTAGGCCATGTAGGCTTTTGACTTTATCAGTATTTCAACATGAAATAAGTGTAATTATTTCTATCTCAACACCAACGTTTATGTTATTATTCCCCAAAATATAAAAAAAACCGGTGAGGCTCGAGGGCTCGAATTAATAAATAATTATTGTAATAAGAGTTTTTTTACCGCTAATTATAAAAACACAAGAGCCAGTTGCGTTTTACGTTAAATCGTGAGTAATAATTATTGCCGAAGAGTCCGATGATGAATAAAAAAATAAATAAAATAAAAAACTCAACATTTAAATACAAAATTGCTCTCAATTAACATAAGGTCTAATTCGAGCGAGCCGAAGAGATTTTTGGCCCCGTTTAATCAGGCACTGCAATCAAACGATCCGGCACAGGGACGGAGTGGGGCCCATCAATTTTGATGGATTTTTTTCATTGTTTGGGGAGGTGGTCCGACCACGAAACGCGAGAGTTTCTCGAGCGTACGTGTGTTCGTGAAACCCGTAATGGTATGCTTTGAGCAAGCGGACGTAATCGCTTTCGTGAACGAAATTACAGGTTTGTGGGTTGCCCGCTTCCATTTCATTGGCCCGGGCTCCTTGATAATCGACCTCTCGTGATATTCGTTATTATTACATGAGAACACCTACCATTCGGTAATGCTGGGCGCAGGGGCGGAACTGGTGTTTAGGGGCGACCAAAAAAATATCAAACCCCTTCATTGAACAGTAATGTAAAATTGTAATTTCTAATAAGGCAGATTTTAATTAAGAGAATTACTGCTTTGGGCAATATAAACCCATAAACAAGAACATGTTAACTGACGTAAACATAGACTCGATACATTTAAACATTTGCAAATTTATCATAATTTATAAGACACATGCAAAGCTTCCTATCATGATGATAATTGAAATGTTCATAACTTTGTTGTACATTTTTCACAGTACATTATTTTTAATGAGGAATTAAATTAGTACGCTTGTTAAAATGTTGTTAAAATGCAAAATAATATAAGCACTAATATCTTGGCATTTTTAAACACTTTTAAATATTAATTTTAAGTATATAAATCTGTATAAAATCACATTTTAGCACCCAAACTTTGCAGCTCAGATTTTTTAGTGTGGTCAGTGATATGGTAATTATTATAACAATGATTTTAAATTAAAATAGCATTGGTATAATCTTCACGATGGTTTAAAAAATACATTCATCATATCTATTAGATAAATAATTATAATTTATACATTTATCTAACCTCCCAAATAAAAAAATCTCAAAAATCAGCTTTAAATTGAACAACAAAGAAGCAACTCAACATATTTTAATATACCACATTCTAATCAAATCATTCTCTCTCGAGAAAGATACTATATCACTCGACGCCCCAAGCGGTCAACTTTATTATTATTATCCAAAAAGTGATGATAGTTTATTTTTAGTTTATGAATGGATTTTTCCGCCAAGAGTGAAGCTGATTGCTTCGGAGCCGTAAATCCCGTCTCGCTATTGGCGTTTCGTCTTTGGAATGGCGTTAAAAAAGCATTAAAACGCGTCCAGCATCCGACATAATAAACGACTCCCCTTGAGCCACGAGAGCGGATTATCAACCATACCTACAGCATGAAGCGAATTTTGTTTCTGGTTTTTGTATCTACCTGTATCATTGATCCCTACTGAAGATCGATATTTTTCCCAAATACATATCAGTAGCACCATCTGTTGGTAAATAATTAAACGACAAAACTAAATGTCAATTTAATAACAAGAAATAATTAAGACATACTAGGTTGATAATGAAAATTAATGTATTCGCTAAATAATTTATTCTTAAGCTTCCACTTAATTATTAATACATAAATTATTTTAAATAATAAATCAAAACTATTGGATTTATAAGAAAAAATATGGAATAAAACGTTACTATATTATTTAATCAATTTATATAAATCATTTAATTCGCTCTTAAATTGATCATGATCTATATTATCAAAAGCTAGATAGCGCTTAAAATAGTGTTTTATTCCTGAAATCTAATATAGTATATAATAAGTTTATACAATAGCTCGTTCAAGATACGCAAAATGTCACTTTGACTTATTAACAATAATTATGAACAACATATCATATAAATATATAAATATAAGTTAAATTCTCTGTTGATAATAATAAAATTATTTACAGAAGTGAGTACTATAAATGAATATAATTAAAATGTATATAAATACACATTAAATTAAAATTATTTATCCTTTTTATACTAGATTTTTATTTTAAAATGTACCAGCACGATAGACTATCAGCATAAGTAAGTGATTAATACCTGAACGACATGTTTCTTAATTTCTATCATGTCTAGAAGATTGAATTAAGCTATTATTAAAAAGCTCAATTCAATCTCCTAGACATGATAGCTCAGCTTATTTGTTTAAAAGCGACTCAAACCGTAAAAATACCTTCCCTTATGAATTAAAGAAGGGTAATTTTACACCAAGTATCTAAGAAGATGATAGAAAAAATCAAGAATTTTCTTAGGAACTCCTTTCTCGCCCACCGTATTCTTCAAACATTGCTCCAAAGCACTATTATTTATTTAGATCCCTGAAACAGTTTTTATATGAAAAAATATATTTTACAAAAACTGATATTAACGACACTAAATAATTTATTGCCTCCAAAAGTACAATATTTCTCGAATCAGATAAAAAAAATGGATTAATATATGGAGAATAATTGTAGAAAAAGATGGGGAATATATAATTTAATAAAAGTATCACACGTTTTAATTTATAACCATAAAAAAACGCAAAAACTTATGGAACAACCTGAGTTATAAAAAATCGAAAAAATAGCTTGAAATATGTATTAAATAATTCTATAAAACTAATATGTTTTAACTTAAAAAATAATAAATCTAGCATTAAAGCTGCCTGAAAGACCCTTAGTTGCTGTTGATGTGTGCTTTTTATTAATTGTGTTGTGTGATACAACACAACGAGCTAAAGCTATTTTAATTCATCAGTAACCGTCGGAGAAAGAACACAGCAATATGAGGAATATATGGAATTTCGGCAATTAAAAATAATAATTATTTTGCATTTGACTGCTTGTTCGTCGGCAATTATTCGTATTGATTTAAAAGAGATAAAAAAATCAATAATAACCATTGTTAATGTCCACAGCTACACAATATTAATTCAGAAATATGATGTTTTTAGGGAATTTCGGCAAATAAAAAGTATTTTCCTTATTTGATTGTTTGCTGATTATTAGTTATTATGGCCAAAACAATATTTTAAACAGACTTAAAATTAAACATAATACGTATTGCCTTAAAAGAAAGCCATTGAGAAAATCCACAGCTACACAATAATAATTTTAAAATATATGGAATTTCGATAATTACAAAGTATTTTTTTCATTATTATTTTGTAAAAGAATACTTTACGAAAAGTTAGACAAATATTCGAATTATATTTTTTTTGTTAAACGGACGTATTGGAATCTCTAGATTTTCAATTAATAAATAAATTAATAACTGATACATTTATGTCAGTTAAATTAATATATAAAAATCTCATCCTTTTTTAGCTATAATGTATTAATGTTATTTGATTACTTGAGTAAAATTTATATTTACTTATTTATTAACGTTTTAAAAATAACTTTAAAGATCAATAATTCATATCTTAAAATATAAATAAAATATAATTGTCTCCTTGCGAGAGAGTCAATGAAATATAAATTTCGATTCAAATGTATGACACATTTCCATATATTCATCTAATTGAGTTACACATTTTTACTAAAATCTAGTGATGACATAGAGACTTACTTTATAATAATAAACAGTCCTACATATGTATGTATGCATATTACATCAACATATTTACTATATTACACAATGCTATGTATTATATAAACGTATAAGTTAGTCAGAGATAATGTTTTACCTAGCCGCGGGGATGATTAGTCTGTCAGAGGTGCATCATCACCGGTTAAATTTATGGCATTGGACCTGGTTTTGGTATCAACCGATCTGGTCTCGATGGCACCGAACTGAATGCTTAATAAATAATAACAAGAATTAAATCATTCAAGCTAACGATTGCCAAAGGTGTTCGTCATGATGTTTGAAGAAATTCATTTAGAAAAAAATGCATACGAAAATAAAATCGACTCTACCTTACAATTAGACGTGGTAAGAAATACACGAACGATTGAGTAGAAGAAGAATAAAAAAACATATGGGAGAGCCCGAGTGGGTCTATTAAACGAACGTTTAATTATACCGTTAAAACATAATACGTTCTCGGGTCTAATGCTTTTTAATATTTTAATTGCGTTTACATCTGTCAGACATTTCAAAAATTCGAATTGCCGACGGCAATAGTTGTTCGTGTATCGTTTTATACACATTACATTTTGTTATTTGGATTGTTGTTCACTGGAGAATGTTGTTAAAATAATAATTAAAAAGCCGTTAAATATTATATCTATTGTTATGAAATTATCAAGATGCAATTATTTTATCATAATGTAAAAAATAAACATATTTTTTTACATTACTTTAGTATTTTAAATAAATCTTTACATTTTCATCAAAGAAAAACACATGCAAAATCTTAAATTATGCTTTATTAAAAATAGTATAATTTAAGATTTTGCAACCAAACGGAAAAGCGGACTCAAAATCTAAATATTTTATATATTATACATCTTTGCTCACAATCAAACTAACATCAACGGAAAGCAAGCAAGTATTTTTATTGGCATATTCACTACGAAAGTTATAAATATACTATCTGATTCGTTCCTATATCCTTAAGTCTTAGTCTCAACAAAAAATATGTATTTTATTTATATAATATATTTTTATAATTGCTATTTTGTATATATCATTGAAATTGCGTTTCTTGTAGATGTTATGAATATTAAATAAATTTATAAAAAAATTATATTATTTTTTAATAAATTAATATATTACAAAATATTATATAAAAAAAAACTGTGATTTTACCGATAAGCAAATAAAAGTCTCTATTCCTGAAAATTTTACTTTTAAAATCATTTTACTATGTTTTGAAAAATGTACCTTCGAATCTTTATTTGTTTTATAAAAGCCATGAATCAACAGTTAAAAACCTACAAAAATGCAGTCGCAAAAAAAACACATTGTAATTGCCGAAATTCCACAAATTACTCACATTTGTCAATAAAAATTATGCAACTGTACTTTTACAATGCTTTGTATTAATTTTATTATATTTTTAAATCAATATGAATAATTTTAAATCTTACTACAGTTAAGTTGTAGTTGTAAATCCTACATAAACAGCAACCAAATGAGTATTTTCGGCAGCAGGAGCAATTAAAATAAATCTTTAATAATGATAATGAAAAAATATTGCTACATTATTTTTAAAATTAACATAGTCATTGTACTATATTGAATATATTAAAATATTTTATCGCTTACTATTCAATATTCGAATAGTTGATGTATGTATGAACCTGTATACAATATTCAGGGAATATTTTTAGATTTTTCATAACTTTACGAATATTCGCATACTTTACCATTTATTATTCAATATTAGAATAATTTAAAATAATGAATACTTGGAAACTCTATAATATCACTTTTTAATGATATTAAAAAGTGTAAAATACAGACACTTTAATATATTGCATAGGTGATAATGTTAAAGAAATTGTAGATAATTTAAATAATAAATTAAGTATAATAGAAATATGGTTAAAAAATAATGTACTCAAACTAAATGAGAATAAAAACAATAGTTACAGATAACTCTATTATAGAAACTGTTGGTATTATAAAATATTTAGGAATAATTTAAATAAAAAATTAAATTTTATGGAACATTGTAATTACATATTAAAAAATAGTACATTATCCAAGATGAGAAATTAAAAAATATAAACACAAAAAATTACAATAGTATTATATTGCCCCATTTTAATTATTGTGCAACAATATTAGATATGTTTAATAAATTAGATAAAATGATGTTGCAAAATATACAAAATAGGGCAGGGAGAGTAGTCTTAAATAATAATAGATTTACTAGTTGTAGAAGTTTGATTGATAGATTTAAATATTCAGGAAATATTTAAGATGAATGTTTTAGTATCTTAATAAGTATTTAATAAGAATGAAAAATGTACCTACATAGAGACAATTTAAGGATAGTTCGGTATAAGAAAACATGTACAGTCAGGGGAATAATGTACGGAGGTGTGAATTTGTATAATAATATTCCTAGGACAAGCCACAAAAATAAAAATGTAGCGGTTTTCCTAAATGAAATAAAAAAAAACAACTTAGCGCATTAAGAAATAAATTATATCATAATAATGTATATTTTTTATTTTTTTATTTATATTTATAATATGTAATATATATTAGCTATATTAATAAAAATAACTACATTACCTAAATAAATTAATAAAATAAAATAAAATAAAGTTTTAAAATCTATTTGTTTTATTCGCTTATTGTTCCTTATACTGTGTTACGTTTCAGTTGGAATAAAATATGGAATATTACGCCATATTTTCAACAACACAATTATCGAATTAGATAAAAAATATAACAAGCTTTACATATGAACTTAAAATGAGGATGAAAAAAGTTTGCCTCTTTCTAAACTAACGCATTGCATTGTCTAACACTGACATACAAAAAATGACATCATTTAAGGAGATATATCCATTTTCATAATAGCATTTAATTTTGATATAAATAATACCTATAAAGCATTAAATAAATGTGTGCATTCAAAAAACGAATGTGAACATTATTAAATGAATTACTGAAAGTACTACTACGCACATTCAACTTGAATTATAGAAGAAAGCGAATTGTGAAATAGATTACAATCTAACTACTGTTTTAAAATGACAGACATTAGACTAATGACATGTATTTTATTAATTATAAAATATTATTACAACTTACACAAGCAATAGATACATAATATTCATACACAAGATGATCGATCCCTACTTCTGTTCTCCATGAACCGATATTGAAAAATAAATTTGGGATTCGAACCCGGGTCTTTCATGTATTATTCAAATGTATAAAAATAACCATATTTTGGAATCGATTAACGAATGTAAATTTAAATATAAAAGTAAATTATATTATAGTAACAAAGAGTTGTATACATATTTCATACTTCCAAA
Source organism: Plectrocnemia conspersa (assembly GCF_051122295.1). Taxonomy (NCBI): domain Eukaryota; kingdom Metazoa; phylum Arthropoda; class Insecta; order Trichoptera; family Polycentropodidae; genus Plectrocnemia; species Plectrocnemia conspersa. The sequence goes on from NW_028277172.1 coordinate 22,145,117, forward strand.
TACAATAACTGAAACTAAGTGGTTAATTAATAATACTTTCGCCCGGTATAGATAAATTAGATAACGTTACGATAAAACAACTTCCAAGAATTAGCATCAATTATCTAGCAAATATTTTTAATGCCTGCTTATCTTTCGGGTACTTTCCCGCTATTTGGAAAACCGCAAAGATCCACCCAATTAGAAAGCCAGGAAAGGATAACACTATCGCAATTAATTATCGTCCAATAAGCTTATTACCGTCATTCAGTAAACTATTTGAAAAAATAATTTTATCACGTTTAAAGGGATCTTTGGGGAATAAAATTATCAATGAACAATTTGGCTTCCGCGAAAACCACTCTACGACTTATCAGCTCAATAGGTTAACAGAGCACATCTCTGCTAATTTTAACATGAAAAAATCAACGGGACTCTTATTGTTAGATGTGGAAAAAGCGTTTGATACTGTGTGGCATGATGGGTTGATTTACAAACTCCACAAATATAAAACCCCTAACTATCTGCTACACTTGTTACGCTCCTACCTTGATCGTCGAAGTTATGTTGTTTCAGTAAATAATGAACAATCGATACCGCGTAATATCCCAGCTGGTGTTCCTCAGGGGAGTTTACTTGGACCGTTCCTTTTCATTTTGTACACAAATGATATACCTATTTTAAAAAATACTTGTCTTTCAATGTATGCCGATGATACGGCGATAATGAGTAGCTCTTACGGTCTTAAGCCTATTTCAATAAAATTGCAAAAATCCTTAACTCTCTTAAGTAATTATTTCAAAAAGTGGAAAATAAAAATAAATCAGGAAAAAACGGAGGCTATAATTTTTACAACTCGAAGACAACCTTTGCCCCCGACTATTAAAAGCGAGCAGGGAAAGTGTATAGAATGGAAGGCGAGCGTTAAGTACCTCGGAATTCACCTGGACTCCAAGCTTAAATTTAATAAACATATAACCGAACTTAAATCTAAAGGGCTCGCAGCCATTGCGGCGTTAAAACCAATTTTTAATCGAAAAAGTGCGCTAAATACTAAAAATAAAATTCTATTATATAAGCAATTAATCAGACCGGCAATGACTTACGCCTGCCCAGTGTGGAGTAATACGTGTAATACTAACTTTTCTAAGCTACAAGTTGTTCAAAATAAAGCTATAAAAATAATTTATAATACACCTTTTTATACTAACCTCAAAAAACTTCATAATAAATATTTAATTCCAACTATTAAAGAACATGTTCACCACCATACTAATAATTATTATAAAAAAATACCGCGAAATCATACTAACCCGTTAATCTTAAGAATCGGTGATTACGACAAAAACAAACTCAAATTTAAATATAAACACAAAATGCCAAAGCACATCTTGCTCTGACGCATAAATTTTATCTATTAATTTAACAGCTCCAGGTCCACGAGTTTTATATTAAAAATATATATTTATAATTTAAATTTTTTTTTTTTTTTTTTGTTAAAGGTGTTTATGTACTTTGACCTAAACTTAACGTATTTTATGTTCTTTTATTATTCTTATTTTTGTAATTCCTCTTAATTTAGCTTATCAATCGTAAATTGTGATAATGGTAATTAGCCAGCAACCAATGAAATGTAAATATATATGTTTATAAAAATGTATTATTTAATTATGTAATAAACAAAAATTAAAAAAAAAAAAAATAATACTTTCGGATATTAGTTTGCCCTTTTTTGTTTGACATACTATAGTTACAATGTAATAGAAATAAATTATATATAGTAGCACACGTTCGACGCAGGTGAGAAGTCTTTTTTTCTATTTTAACAAAGCGGTCATCACTATCATCATCGTGATTGACAGTTAACGCTCATTTTGACAACTATAAAATACGGTTACGATACTCAATGACCACGATAAAAAACGGGACGGTTCTCAGCGGCAGGTAGCCGAATTTTTCATCTGTTGCCCTTTTTGCGGAATATTTGGCATATTCGAGCGGACGCAATCTAATTCGGACTCGAATCGTTTCGTTTGTATTTTTTTTACTAAACAAAAAAGGAATTAATCAATCGAAGAGAACGTTGACTAAATTCAAAGCGGTGGAAATCTCTCTATAATGTATATTTTTAGGGCTAACCGGCGCGGCGGGGCCCGGTGAAGAGAAAAAAATACACGAAACGGAAATAGGAAGCGATAAATTAGGATCGTGCCCTTCCTGACCGAACGCAATTCTACCAGGGTCCGTAGACAAATTAGAAAATTGCTATCTGGCCGAAACGAGCGAGGGTTTGTTTTAAAATCGGACGGGGGAGCGTATTTACATACGAAAATGTAGAAAAAATCGATTCATCACAAAATGGATTGGGCCATTCGCACCAAAATTTACATCTATAACTCTTAACTATATATAAAAACTAGAATTGTACTATTTGAATAATATGCATAATAGCTGTATAAATTAACCAAAGTTGTATTTATTAGCAATTGAAAATATAAGTTATACACAATGCAAACCCGTGCGCTTGGAAAACCATGATTCCGGACCTCATAACAAAAATGATATTTTATATATTTTTAACAAGGTAATATAATTTCCTGAATAAATATTAATAGGTACTAGTTAATCCTTTCTATGCTACAAAAATATATAAATTATCCAACATTGTGACATTTTTCTGAAATCATATTTTATGCGTAATATTTTAATTAGGTATTAAAAATGATGAAAAAAATATACTCATATTATTTATCTGATAATTAGTGTATATCTGTAATCTTTGATGCTCAGTGTTGCCATATAGTGAATTTTAAAAACTTGCGATTATCAAGCATTTTTATGACAATATTACGAATGAGAATCGAATAAAGCACATCTGAACCGAATTTTGCCCAATTTATATTTACACTAATTAGAAGTGTTAATCTATCTTTAAATACCCTAAGCCTAATAAATATTTTTCTAGTTGGAATATATATGTATGATATATCATCATTCAAAACACATATTATTATAGATGTAATGCATTGTGTCAAAATAATTTTAATAATAACAGCACTTAATTTTCTTTGAATGAGATTCAGTGGAAAATCTTTCCAATTAGATTTGACTCAATGATAAATTTTGTTTAGGCGCCCGTCACGATGAATGGCCAAAAGTCGACCACGACCTTCCTGCAGATTTTTACCGCTCGAAAAAGATTGATGGATCCTTATTCGTACCCGCGGCTACGGTGACATGCCACTCTTGACAGCGAGAGATACAGATACAAAAGCGAATATATACCTCCCGCTGAATCTTTCTTAGCTGCTCCTTCTCGTCAGCGCGCGAGCAAAAGAGAAGAGTATCCGTGTCTGAGAGTCGATATAGCATCACGCTGTTTGTTACCTCATGCTCGTCGATGGATGGATGAGAAGTCAGCTGGTCGACGTCCTTAATATATATCAGTCAGAGAAACGGGAGCACCTGTTTACGAAACGTTATTGTCGTTGTTTAGCGACGGGTATTTAAATTTATCGTTATTACTTCATCTTTGCTAAGATCATTCTTACCTGAGTTTGTTAAGCCACCGTCTGTTTAATTGCAATAACAATATTCTACGCGTGATTAACACACGCTCTTAAATATCTACACTGTGATTGCTCTTCCGACGGTAAATATGCACCGACGTAAGTAGAAAAAAAAACACATTGATTTTCTTTTGTTCTCGTGATTTTTAAATGTATTTTAATATCTCCTCTAGCTCTTAATTTTGAACTTTAATATTGTACGGTTGGGAAGAGACGAAGCCATTTAAAAATTAAATGGCACGCTAAAACCGTTTTCTGGCACAGTGAGATAAGGAGTGACTCATCAGTCATCCAAATCTCAAAAAATACGTTTTGAGAACTCTCCTTTTCCGCCAGATGACAAGCAATAACGGTCGCAGGACAGTCACAACTCTGATCAGGGATTGCTGCTTTGGTTGAACATATTGGTATGTGATGAACAAAAAATACTTTTCAAACGATATGCCACTAAAATTATAAGTATATTAATATAATGTAGATAACATACCTATGCTTTATATTGTATATATAAGGTTTTCATTAACTATTTCATACTGTATTTCCGACAGTGGTTTTAAAGCCAATGGTATTTAAAGCGAAATATATTTCATCGACAGGGGTCGGAAAAAACATTTTATGGGTTCCGCTTTCGCTTCACTAAACGTTATGATTTACGCAAATTCGCACAGGAACCTTGTCTGCCTCCGTTTCCAGACACCTCCGGTTGGCAGTCGTTGCCCTCGTGGCCAGAGCTACCGCAGTAGGTGATGCATGAGCGCTTAGGTGTTTCACCACACCTCCAAATTAAAACGCAACCAATCATGATGCTCCATATCCAATTTTCACTGATAATTTTTTGAATCAAAAACTGGATTTATCAACATTTTCGGAAGCATACTTTAAATTTCCTATAATGTAGTATTGTAAAATTTATTGAAAAAAAAACTGACAAAAAAATACTCAAAGAGAATTTTTTTAAATTGATGCTATTTAAAGAAAATATTGTTGTGTCTTTAACTAACATATTATTAATGAATACTTTTAATAAATTTCCAACAAAAATGAACATAGCTAGTAAATAAAATACAAAAAACTTTCTGATCTTGAAAACCCCTAAATGCTAGTTTTTCTTATATTGTATAATATATATATATATATATACAGACATATTATACATTTCATTGAATAATATGTACCCATAAACACACATGAAATAATTATGCGTCATGTATTTGTTAATAAAAAAATTTAAATACGCGTTAAAAGCGCAATAAATAAATTAACATTGCCATGCTGAAATATGCATTTTGTACGTAATGATCTAAAATCCGAGGGATAAGCTAAAAACATATCTAACGGACATTCTGGGTCTTTAAAAATACAAATGCTATTGAATTACATTGCCAAACGAAACACATGGACGGGGTTGCCAAATTTCTACCAGCTGAGAAAATATTCTGATAAAAAAAGCACACATGTGTGAAATAATAAAAATCTGTTTTTTGCTTAATTACTAATTCTTCCATAACTTTTCCATTAAAATGCTCTCATTTCCTCAACCTTCTTACTGTTCTATATTCTAGGTATAGGTATAATTATCAGTATTTATCCTTCAGAGAATGCTTTATTTACTGAATAATATAATTTAATTTTTTCAATTTACAAATTATGTTTTAAATTTCTTCTAAAGATACTGATTTAAATTCTCTAAATCTTACAGTAAATATTTCTTTATATATTGTACTCAGTGGCGTAGCTAGGGTATGTGCCGCCCGGATCAATCCTTAAAATTGCCGCCCCACCCCCAATACAATTTTTTGCAGGGTCATAAAATTAGCATTTCTTAAAATAATAAATTAATTGTTGTTAAGTTCTTGCTATTCGTAGATTTACATAAATTTTAGTTTATTCAGGGTTAAGAACCACACTAGACGATTCCATCGCGAATATGCCGCCCCCAAGCAAGTGCCACCCGGGGCGGCCCTTGCTTGGGGGCGGCAAAGCTACGCCACTGATTGTACTAATTTATTGAACCGATGTATTGAATTCACATCAATGTAATATGTATTCAATTTTTCTGCTATCATATGATGATCTTTATGAATATTTCCATCAAATTCCATATTTATTATGTCGTTTCTCTGAGTAGATTAATTTTTATTTTTATTTTTTTACACATCTTAGACTTTTCATAGCATTTTTTAACTATTCTTGTTGGTATGTTTTCCATTTTTTATTTAAAACTATATATTTGATATATTTCATATGATTCAGCTCCTTTCTTTAAAGCGCTCTTAACATTATAATTAAGCCACGCTTTTGGTTTGAATCGATATACAGTTCCAAAATTATATTCATTTTTATTTTACTATCCACAATATTGTAATAAATATTGTTACATATCATATTAACATCGATGTTATCACATTTTTGTTAAACTTGTCACAGTCTTAATTTGCTATAATATTTTTTTTTCTTATAAAAGCTTCGAATAACTGACAAATGGAAGCATTGACTTTTTGTTAAATTTCTCAAAATACCATTAACTAAGTAACCCTAGCTGCCATTAATGCTATATATTAAGATCTTTCTTCCCTAAGCAAATCCAATTTTTGCATCTCTTTGTTGAAGAAAACATAATTGAAAGCTTTGACTTTGTCATCATATGAATCGGTTCTCTTTTATATTTTTATGCCATCTTGAATTGAGCGATCGACGATTGGAGCCCTTTTGAAATCAGTGTTATCGAATCGATGCAAAGAACGTTAGGATTCTGATTGTTTAGATCCAAATCCCACATTTCGCTCGCATGCGAATCGTAGCTCATCGCGTTCGTGGCGTATGTTGGCATAACTGCGTCCGCTTCAAACATGATTTATAGTACGATCGCTTTTAGCCGTAAACAATAAATAAAGCAGTAACCGTTTTAGAAATCGCTACAAAATTACGCACCGGGTCGTCCTGGCGGTAGCGTATGCGTCTTTCAATCGGTCGCAGATGAAAGTGTTCTGCTTTTTGATCTGCGGTTTGTTTGAGACCGGTGGCGTTTCACCTCAGACTTGCGATTAAAAGACGACCGACAGATCTCAAATAATCACCGCAACATTAAAACGCTATTCGCGATCGTTTCGGAATGTTTTAATTGCATCATTCACTCGTTTAACTTAGACCGGATGAATCATCATCGGTTCTATAATTGAATACTTTTCGACATGAGCGAAAATTACATACAAAACCATTGCTTTCGGTTATGTGGCCTGAGTTTGTCAAATATGAGGCAATCGCTTTATGTACTATGTATTATATATATATCTTGAAGATAGAGTTAAAACTCCTGGCGATTCAGGGCAAAAACATCATTTTGAATGGGGGGCAAGTAGCATTTTCCCCCCTGCCGAGGCCGCCGAGAGCAAACTCAGGGCCTGGGAAAACAATGCTTCCGGGCCTCATAACAAAAATTGCATTTTATGTTTTTTAACATCATTGAATAAATATTAATATGAGTTAACACTATCTATGCTACAAATAAATATAAATATTATCCACCGTTGCGGCAGCTTTAACACTTTAAATCACGTCAATAAAAAAAGACATTACATAAATTATTATAATTGCAAAGTATAATCATAGTTCATTTTGCTTTATTTTCAATTATTATTTCAGTCTTAGTTTTACTATCAAATATGATGCAATAAGCATATCAATTTGAAGCATTTGATTACAATATATTATATTATTTGTATACTCTCTTGAAATATTTCATGAGATGCCTTCGATTTTATTTTTAAAATCGTTTATATTATATATGTCGTCTCGATGCAGAAATAAAATATAATGGCCGCAAGTAAAGAGTGTCCGAGAGAAGGATCTTCGAGCTTTATTTATGTGAGCCGACGCAGGATTGTAAGTCAAATGGAAGAATGGAGCTCCACTGTAAATTTCAATACAATAAGGAAAGCCGTCTGAAAAAAACGTTCGATGTCGACGTTTTAAGAGAAAAAAACGATCAAGATAGATAAACGGGATATAACGTTGCGCAGTTCACCAAATCGCTGTATTTAATATTAATTTATTGTATTGTTAATATTAATTTATTACAAAACTATTTTTCTCGACAAAATAAAATTGACGTTTAATTTTTGTAACATTTCTTCTTAGATGGATTCTGCATCTTAAATATTATTTAAAATCTGAAATCAATCTTCAAAAAAAATTAATATTATCTGTAAAAGAGTTGTGTAACAAAATAATATATGTAAATACACATAAGCAGAGCTGTAACAATTATTTTGGCGCTCTTGGCAAATAGCAAATATGCCGCCCCTTTGTGTCTTACTTTTTTGACTAAATGACAAAATCATTTTATTATGAAATTTATTTATCGTAATAAAATAAGGCTTCTAAAAATTAAAAATGAACAACACAGATTTACATTTATTCGTTGTACTAATTTAAATATTTATACTTAAAATTAAATTATAAAAACACAAAGTTTTATTATCCTCGTTTTTTTAATATCTCGATACCATTAGAATTCATAGTATTTCGTTAATTACATATATTTTTAAGGCCAAATCCCCCCCCCCCCCTAAATATCGTCTTTGTGATAGTGTTCACCAATGACTGTTACAGTCCGACTTTCATCATTTTCAAAAAAGTAAGACCCAATGACGCCACCTGACCACAAGGCGCACCAAACACATTTTTTGTACAAACGGTCTCTCGTGAATCACATAAAGATTTTCCTCCCCATATGCACCAATTTTACTTCTTAACATACCCAGAGAGGTTGAAATGTGTTTCATCAGAAAATAAGATTTTCTTTGAAAAATCAGCATCAACTTCCTGATGCCCTAACGTCCAATCTGCGTAAATTCTTCGCTGTCCATCGTCTCTGGGCTTCAATTCTTGTGTTATCTAAATTGTATACGGTGTAGGTGCAAGTCCAGATGCAAAATGCGCCAAAGGGAGCCATAAGAAAAGCCAAAAAATTGCGTACGCCGACGAATTGACAATTCCGGGTCTTCAGACTTTCACTTACAGCAGCAATATTCTCGGCTGAACGGGCCCTACATTATCTCCAATGCTTCCAGTCTTTTCACTTTTTTACACTACGTTGCGAATTGTATGCTCAGTAGGACTATGAAATTAACCATAATATTCGATACACAGTTCGTACAGAATTGAACAATTTTAACGCATTAAGCAATAGTTAAGTGATCCATTTCGTAAATGTGTTATTGTAAACTAACATTTGACACTTTGAACTTGCTTGATTATTGACAGTTGTCTGATTTATAGTATTGCCAACATAGGAAAGTCAAATTGGATCATATTTAGTCGTGCAGCGCGAATATTTTGTCTGTCCGAATGACTTTTTTATGATCCTCAAATGTAGTCCTATTTTTTTGCATCTAAAAAACAACGTTCATGTAAAATATATTTTCAACCTTTTGAATGCCACTTTCTTGACTTTTCCATATAAGTCTCGTATTTCACGATGCCTTGAACTTCAACAATTTGCTTTGATATGACTTACCTGGTCCAAAGGAGTTTGCCATTTCCGACTTATTAGTTCACTTGTACATTTGCTGGAGTGACAGACATACATCATTAAATCAAACTGTTATTCGTCAAATGAATTGTAATCGTAGTTTTAACAAACTGATAATTTACAAGACAGTAGTAGGGCTTTAAATTTTCATCGCACTTTAAGACAAAGGCGTGATTTATCGCTGCTGAGTAGCTCTTATTTAACAGCTCAAAATCGATTCCTTTTTCCTGGCACATACTTGTGAAATCATGGCTGTTACCAAAAGGCTTTCATTGGCTCACCCTTCTTTGCTTTTGTAAGATAGATTAGATTATCATAACACACTTTAAAATAAGAAAACATAGATATTATTTGTTTTAGTACCGCTTTAATTAGTTTAAGGTGTAGCTTACATTATTTTCTTTGAAATAGTATAAAAATAAATATAACAAAAACGCTAAATGCATATTATAAGTTCATATATTTCTTTACAATTTCACGATAATACAAAAATATATTTTCACTAGCGCGTCTACAACTAGCTATACACTTGTTATACATTTTTAAAGTAAAAGTGCCCTCTGTCGTTGACGTTATAATATTTTTATTGACACTATCAAATACAAAAGTCATTTTAGCTAATGCCTCAGCAGACTCTTTCAAAGTTGGATCAATTATAATTTCATCGTCTTCTTTAATGATACAGTGTACGGCAGCAAAGAGATATTTTAGAGGCAATCCTGAGTGCATTAGTGCCAAGCAACAAGCATTAATGCATACCGCGTTCAACTATAAACAAAAATGAATAATTAATAACACATCTTATTATAGCTGCTACATGTTTAACTCTCAGTTACCCCTCCATCGTCTTCCATTTCTTGAACACTGATTGAGATAGCCTCACGCGGATGCAAATGGACGAGAATAGCATTATCGCAAGTTTGTTTAATAATCGTCTCCTTATATCTCTCTCGAACTGCACTCTGGTTTGATTTTGTATTGAAACATACTTCGGTGAATACTTTATATATGTCAGAGTTCTTTATTTTGCACTCGATTGGTCCATAAACACCAACAATGGCTACAGTTTCTCCTGAAATATTAATTTAATTATAATAAATTATATTTTTATAATACATATTTGTTTTAATCATCGATTTCGATAAATAAAGTTATATGTTTTAGAATATAGATTATACTTTGAGGTTATGACAATATTTTAAAAACATGGGACCTTGAGAATATATCGCAGAACCATCTGGTCTCGATAGAACATTCAGTTCACAGTTCATTTTCCGTAAAGAAACCTCGATTTCGTCCATTGTGGTGTATAACTCAGTATTCTAGGGTCCGGTGTAAAAATTTGACAACTGCCAAAACAAGCATTAGTACAACAATGTTACCATGTTGAAAAATATTTTTTTGCAATAATAAAAGTTGACTATATACATAGTAAATTACTATAAAATTATTATAAATTTTAAAATATTATTTTTTTAGATATCTCGTAGTACGAGCCTGGTGCTTTTTTATAAAAGCATTTGGATAAAGTTTATTGCATTCTTAACAATTTGGAATTGCTTTGGGGTGAAGTCCACAATATTTTTTTCTATCGTCAGCTGCTAGCTATAAAGACGTGAGTCGCAACTTGTATTATTTACATATACAGAGAATATTCGTTGTCTCGCTTGTTCTTGTTGAAGCGGCAATGCTCATTTCAAGATTTTTCGTCTGTGTCACATCCGGCTATAAAAGTAAATATTTCGGCCCATTTCACAGAAAATCAATTAAAAAATAGTATATATGTAATATCACAATAACTGGTTGTCAACTCTTTTTATTCAAGCAAGTGTTGCAATGTTTGTATCTAAAAATGTGTCAATCTCCAAATTTTCCCATTTTTTCATCGCTTTTTATTCCGCTTTTTATGAATTTAAAAAATGATAATTAATATTTTTTTTTAAATTAGCAACATAATATAGTAGTAATTTGTTTATGTTATTTTAGGAAAAAAATAAAAAAATTTAATAGCTTGCCACATAACCTTGCAATATCTACGTGGTAAATTTTATTCGTCTGGCAACATTACTATCATATGTCAGATCTTGTGTTGTCTGTGGAATCAATTCGACGCAACATTAAAAATGAAGAATCGATTCAATACGTATGATATAATATGCAGTATCACAGAATTGCAAAGGCAAGTGTTTAACTATTTATTTATACTTTAATAAAGTAATTGATGTTGATAGAAAAACGTACATGTATATATTGCACCATATTTTTTACTGGCTAAATGTATTTCTAGATGCGTGGGAATGAGAGTAAACCAAGTGTACGATATAGACAACAAAACGTATCTCATTAGGCTACAACGTCCAGAAGAAAAATGTGTACTGCTTCTAGAGTCCGGTAACAGATTTCACTCGACGGCTTTTGAATGGCCCAAAAACATGGCCCCGTCGAGCTTCAGTATGAAGGTATTGCACAGAAAAATAGTTAATATATGTTTTAACAAATATATTAATACAAGGTCGATTTTAGCTAAGAAAACATCTGAACAATAAGCGGTTAGAAAAACTAACGCAATTAGGGATTGATCGTATAGTGGATTTTCAATTTGGTACTGGTGAAGCAGCATATCATGTAATACTCGAATTATACGATAGAGGCAATATCATTCTAACGGATTACAACTTGATTATACTTAACGTTTTGAGGCCGCATACCGAAGGAGAAGAAGTCAGGTAATTGAAAAATACAAAGATATTTATCTCCTTTTGTTTTTGCTTCACGTTCACTTTCCGTATCTTATTTTAGATTCGCTGTTAAAGAACAGTATCCGACAAACAGGGCTAAAGAAAAAGTTGGACCTCCTAACAAAGATAAGCTTTTAGAAATATTCAATTCTTCTAAGCCAGGCGATAATTTGAAAAAAATATTAAATCCATATCTTGGTATGTATGTTAGTTTAACACGTTCGAGTCCATGGTTTTTTTATTGTAAATCTTCCGTTGTAATATTCAGGCGTTAGCTCAATGCGTTACATCAAGGTAAATACATTTAACATCTACTAAATAAGTAGTGAGTTATCATACTAAAATCAAAGTCTGTAAATCAGTAACATGTCACTATGGTAACCGGATTATTGCACAAATGAGAAATCTGATTGTTTGTCAAACATTTTACTTTTAATTCCAACTGCTTTATATTATTTTTAATGTAAGTGTATCATACCAATGTAAATTACTAATATAATTGTAAAATATTTTTAAAACTTTATATTTTTAAATTAAAATCATATTGACATCTATTAATACAAACAGACATTATTTTTTAATATTTTTATACATCTCTCTCGATCGCTCGCTTGTTAATTGATGAGAGTGAGTGAAAGATAAGAGCATGCGGTCAGCATGCCCTTATCTCTCATTCATTCTAGTCACTTAGCACGCTAGCGATCGAGAGGAAATGTATCGCACCGTCCGCCCCTGATATACATATGTGTAAATTGATCATATATAATGGCAATTTTTATTTGAAGTTCTGCTCAATTTTCGTTTGCGCAATAATCACCGAACCATATCACTATGCACAATATAATTCAAGTTTATTTTAATTATTCATAAGGTAAAAAAAAAGGTCCAAGGTCCAAAATATCGAAGGTGTTCCTTTGATATTTTCCAAATCTGTTCACCTTATAGAAATAGAAAAATTCGGTACTAGTCGCTTTTATACCGGCCACCCGTATTTACACACGTATACAAATACAAATATAATGAAGCAGTTTAGCGCATGCGCAAAAGTTGTCTTAACACTCGACCGACTGATGAGTCATTTATTCATTGCGTGATGTTTGAAAACGGCCATTTCGTGAGAACTTTATGCAACACAGTTATAACAAAAAAATATAACTTTTGAATTAAAAGTAATTAAAAAACAAATATTTATCCAATATTTTGACTCATATTGTTTAATTTATTTTATTAGTGGTTTTCAATCTGTGGGTAATTTTATAATTTTTGTTTCTTAATTCCTTATATTTATATATTTTTTACGTGGCGAAAAAAGATCACTCGAGTATTAAAATAGCTTTCGCATGTACGCCTAATTGCTTCAAAATTGTAAATTCGCCGTTGACCAGTATAAAATCAACCAGTACCAAAAATACTAGGATTCATATGGGATTTGAATCCAGATGTAAATACTCTATCATGTTTCTTAATTTCGTCAATATTGCTATACTTCAAGAGTTCCTGAGTTAAACTTCAATTGTAGTAAGTTTTTTGTCCTAAAATCATGGAGTTGATTCCTAGCTAGGTTCAGTACCTTCAGTACAGTTTATATTAGGTAACATAGTTTAGCTTCCATCTCAAGATAGATACTATATTCTTTAGATAAGTGTATTGTTTAATGAAGTAAAATATCATAAATTATGTGGGATGTATTAGTCTTAGAAAATTTAACTAGTTTGCTTTAAAATTTAGCATAGCATTATAAAGGACTCGAATTTGCGTCCCGTGGACTCCAACGTGTTTAGTATCAATATAATTTATAGTTTTTACTATAAAATTACTATTTTTTAACAGAATATGGACCAGCAATTATCGATCATGTACTATTGAAAAATAATCTTTTGGGAACATTGCGTCTTACGAATAATCCTAGCGACAAAGGATTCAATGTTGAAAGAGATTTAGATAAATTGCACAATGCTCTAGAAATGGCTGAAGAAATGATGGATAGTGCATCAAAATCAGCGTCAAAAGTATGACTGAAAAAATAAAAATATGAATAAAAAATTACCATATTAACATTTTATGCGTTCTTAAGGGTTATGTCATTCAAAAAAAAGAAGAAAAACCTGGTGCTCAAGACTTTTTATTTACAAATCAAGAATTTCATCCGTTTCTTTATGCTCAGCATGAAAATCAGCCACATAAAGAGTTTGATACATTCGATCAAGCTGTTGACGATTTCTTTTCTAATCTTGAAGGTCAAAAGATTGATATAAAGGTATACATAGTAAAATGGTTTTCCTTATAAAAAATATACATAATTAAACCGCGTTTTATTTTAGACACTTCAAATAGAAAGAGAGGCAATGAAAAAACTGCAAAACGTTAAAAAAGATCATGAAAAACGATTGAACGATTTGACTAAGTTTCAAAAAAGCGATAAGGAGAAAGCGGATCTAATCACTCTAAATCAGAATTTAGTGGATAGTGCAATTCTAGCTATTCAGAGTGCTTTAGCTAATCAGGTATTATTTAGATATATATGTATGTAAATTTTGTGTATAATATTTGTTTATGTTTAAATAGCTCCCTTGGTCTGAAATAAATTCATTAGTCAAAGAAGCTCAATTAAATAATGATCCAGTAGCATTATCAATCAAGCAGTTGAAATTGGAAAAAAATCATATATCTCTGCTTTTAAAAGATCCTTATATATCATCCGATTCCAGTGACGAAGAAGATGATGATAAAAAAAAACCGAAAAAGGAAAAGCCAAAGAATATGATAATTGATATTGATTTAGCTCTTACTGCTTATGCAAATGCTAGAAAGTAATTATTTTTATTCAATTCAATATAAATCAAGATACTCATTAATTTATAATTTATATATATTTATAAACCATTTACAGATATTTTGATCAGAAAAGAACAGCGGCTAAGAAGCAACAAAAAACTATTGAATCGCAAAAGAAAGCTGAGAAGAACACTGAAAAGAAAACGATGCAAACCTTGAAAGAAGCTCAAGCCATATCTAAAATCAATAAAGCAAGAAAAATCTATTGGTTTGAAAAGTTTTATTGGTTCATCTCATCAGAAAATTACTTGGTATAATATTTAAATTAATTGATTTTAAAATATATGTTTGTATATATTTAATAGTATATTATTACTAGGTGCTCGGTGGACGAGATCAAATCCAAAACGAGATGATAGTCAAGCGTTACATGCGAGCCACCGATATTTACGTCCACGCCGATATCACTGGTGCTTCGAGTATAATCATTATAAATCCAAGCGGTGAACCGATACCTCCTAAAACCTTGAATGAAGCTGGACAAATGGCCATTTCGTACAGGTATATTTTTCTTGGAACTATTTTACTATGAACTATGTATTGATATGTAAAATTATACACCGATTTCAAGTGTTACGGTATTTTTTTGCGATCAAGTCTCGTTTTTTAGATTATTCGTAATTCGTATTACACTTTAGCTTTGACAAAAAATTTAAAATTAAAACAAATACATTGCTCTAGTCCAGGTCTCGGCAACCTTTTTTGGCTGCGGGTCAAAATAATTAAAATGTGACTATTAAAAAGAATATTCGAGTCATTGAATATTTTTGGTCCTAACAACCATATATGTAATCTAGTCGTGACATCGTACCACGTTAAAAAAATGATATTTGCAGAACTGAAAAGGGTCACTTCAAATCATCAAACGGGTCACTTGGTGACCCGCGGGTCATAGGTTGCCGAGCCCTGCTCTAGTCTATGATCTCAGCTGATCAACTCATGGTGCTATTCAAAATGATGATTACTCTCGTAGTTTTGGTTTTAGCAAAGCACTTTTGCTCAATTGACAATTTCTACTAGGCAATTATATAGGAAAATAATGCATACATATAATTGCATCACACATGTAAAAATGATAAAAAAATAGTGTAACAAAAAAATATGTTAATATTACAACAGTAGATTTTAAAAATCACTACAGTTGAAAGAAATATTAAATATTACTTCTAGAAAGTTTGTACCGATTTTTTTTTCATTATAATATAGAAGTCAAAATTCGGCTTTCAATGAACTCACTATGTATCATATTGTATCTATCGTAATTTGGACATTTATTATCATAGCTTATTTCCAATATTGATATTTCATTATTTTTAAAACTCAATACTGAAATACTTCTATTTCCTTTTTTTAATAACAATGATAAAGGTAAAAAAAATAAAAACATAAATTATAACTTTATATTGGGGGCTAATACATTTGCCATCCTGGAGCTACGCTGGCAACACCAAGGAGAAGCTGCATCTAGGGAATTGCTGTATCAGCCTCTCACATTTACATAAGATATATTAACTATTTCAAATATACATAAAAATATATTTATATAAATATGATTAATATATATTAAATATGTTTTAATTCAAGCTATCCCATATTTGTGGCTAATCTTGTACTTTGTAATTATTCTTATTTTAGTATCGCATGGGAAGCTAAAGTAGTAACTTCGGCATGGTGGGTTTATGCGTCACAAGTGTCCAAAACTGCTCCCACTGGAGAATACTTAACCACCGGTTCTTTTATGATCAGAGGAAAGAAGAACTTTTTACCGCCGTGTATTTTAGCATTGGGTTTTACATTCATGTTCAAGGTCTATATATCGAATTATGTACTGTTTTATTATATTTTGTATACTACATGTATACTTAGCTATGATTATATTTAAAATAGCTCGAAGAAAGCAGTATCCCGAGACATGAAAACGAAAGAAAAGTGATTACCGTTAACGATGATTCCATTAGTGAAACTTTATCCTTACAAGAATCGCAAATGGAGGATCAAGAAATTGTATTATCCGACGATGATAGTGACGGTTTCTATACTTATTTAATGACTCTCGCATCTCTAAACGTCTTTTCAAAAACTATTTTTATTACAGATAATTCTGTCACAAATGAACATTCTGCAGTTGATGTTGAAAATAAAAATTCAATTAGTGATAATGCTAATTCTGATTCAGAATCGGAAACTGAAAAAAATTACCCCGATACTCATATAAAAGTTGAACATGACACTGGAAAGATTTTCATGCACAGTACTAGCGTTCGTACAGAGTCGAGCTCTTTCTCTGAACGTGTGGAGACGGAGGACGTAATTTTCTTGGGTGACGATAAACCTATTACATTTCCGTCTTTACCAAAGAAAAAGCAATCGACGAAAAAAGTTAATTTACAAGATAATAAGGAAAGGAGTGAGAAAAAAATTAAGGAAGACGGTGAAAAAGAGAAGAAAAGTGAAAGTAATCAAAACAGCGGCGTTATCAAACGTGGACAACATAGTAAATTGAAAAAAATTAAGGAAAAGTATAAAGATCAAGACGATGAAGATAGAGCCAAGGTTATGGAGATGTTTAAGGTATTTATTTTGATGTATGTGAAGAATTAAAGATATATATCATATTATTTTTTATAGCCGGATGGACCTAAGAAGGAATCAAAGAAAACGAGCAAGAAAAAAGGAGCAGTTCAACTTAAACCAAAACTACCCCCTAAAGTAATTGAGCCTAAGGTCCCTACTCAAGAAACGGCGAAAGAAAATGACAGTGATAATGAAGATGAGGTGATTTTTCGTATTTAATAATTAATATAAAAAACCTATTATAAATAATAATAACTAAATAATTATAGGCGGACAACTTGAAAGCATCTGCAGACGTTGACATTCTTTGCCAGCTTACAGGCTTACCTGTAATTGAAGACGAGTTACTTTTCGCGATTCCTGTTGTTGCTCCATATTCTGCTCTTCAGCATTATAAGTACACAATTTTTTTAAGCGCTTAAACATTATTTTTTATTTGTTATTTATGATATTATATATTTTTAGATATAAAGTAAAACTGACGCCAGGATTCGGTAAAAGAGGAAAAGCTGCAAGAACTGCAGTACAAATGTTCTTAAAAGACAAAACTTGCTCTCAAAGAGAGAAAGATCTCCTCAAAGCAGTCAAAGATGAAAATCTCGCTAGAAATTTACCAGGAAAAGTGAAATTATCAGCTCCACAAATGCAAAAGCTAAAAAAATAAACTTTATTGTTAATGTTTTTTGTTGAATAAAAAAATATTTTTAATTGAGTCTTATTTATTAAATTAAATCAATTTAGTTATACTTCATGGTATGGCATGAGAAAGCAGAAGTAATCAAAAATATCGTGCCATTCATGCAAAAAACGGTTAAACCTTTTTAAAAAATTGAAATTCTTATGTTACTGGTTCGCCCCTTGAATTAATAATTCGCGAAAATTAGCCAAAGATCTTGCAGTACAATTTGCCTCCTCCCCCTTGCCGCTGTAGTGGGAACGCTCGGCAACGGGCATTCCCACTGCGACGGCGTCGACACAATTTTATTGTTTTTGACGTAGATTTTGGATATCTGAGAAGGGTTGTTTTTTGCGCCTTCCTATTGTTCAAAATTCAGTTTAGATATGCTTCATTCGATTCTCGAGTAAACGGCCTTCCGCTTGCAGAGACTTCAGCAGCCAGCTTTGAAGACGATTTTTAAGGGACTCGCAAACCAATATGCGATCTTCCTGGACAGTTGTACTTTGTTTTATTCCAGTTCTTGGATCTGATTTGTAAGAACCACATTCGTTTAATCGTTTCAAAACATTTTGGATAGCTGCTCGTAAACAACTAATTTACAATATATTCAGTCAAAAGTATGCAATATGCGGACGCAATAAAATTATTTTTGCTGTTTTAGTTTTACTTAATTCGCATTTTTGCATATATTAAATGTTTATATAATATTTAAAATGAATTATTGAATAAGAAAATATAAAGGTCACTTTAGCGATAATAAGCAATTAGACCTGCAATCATTTTTAAAATTTAGGTGAGCAATTTAAAACGACATATTCCTTTGTATAGTTCGAAAAATTACGATTAAAACTACTTGTTAAAATATTTCGGTTAGACTATGCATTTTATTAATATTTGAATAATATTATATTATATTGAAATAATAAAAAATACACTTTTCTAAGTTCGCTCTTAATAATCTACAAATTAAAAATATGGATAAAAATGAGAGACATACAATTTTAATAATAATAAAGGTTGTTTTTAAATGTGTAATTGGATTGATAATAATAATTCTAAATATAAATTTAGTAATTACTTCACAAATCGGTTACAATTTAGCTTTGTAGGGTACTCCCTAACTGTCAACCTTTGAGGTTACACAGCATAGATATTTGTGTATTAATTATTACCGATAACTTAAAATTTCAATTGTATTTGAATGGAATTTTAGTATATTTGTTAAAAAAATAGCTTATAGATTGAATTTAAAATGATATCGAATTCGTTAAAGACTTTCCGCCAATCGTTCAAAATTCCCGATAAAAATTTGCTGCGATGGTTTCCCGGTCACATGGATAAGGGAATTAAACAAATACAACAAAAATTACTGAACGTGGACTGCGTGGTAGAAATTCACGACGCTCGGATTCCGATAAGCGGCCGAAATCCAAATTTCAAATCAACGATTTGCGGTATGAAACCTCACATTCTGGTTCTAAACAAGAAGGACTTGGCCGATCCCTATCAACAGAAAAAAGTGTTCTCGTTTATCAATAAAAATGAAAAAATCGATAATATAGTATGGACCAACTGTAAAAATAACAAATGCAGCGGACTGAAAAAAATTATTCATGTCACTATCGATACGATCAAATCGTCAAACAGATATCACAGATCGCACGTGGTTGAATTTAATTTAATGATAATCGGCGTGCCGAACGTCGGAAAGTCATCGTTCATCAATATGCTGCGCAGCATGAACACAGATAGAAGCGGCGGTTGCAACGTCGGGGCCGTAGCTGGAATCACACGCGGCGTTATGGGTAGAATTAAAATTTGCGACGATCCCCCTATATATGTATATGACACTCCTGGAATATTAACGCCTGATATACCCAACATCGAGGTGGGATTGAAATTAGCACTGTGCTCGTGCTTACAAGACTACTTAGTTGGCGAAGACGTAATAGCCGATTATTTGCTATATTGGCTAAATAAATCCGGAAGATTCAATTACGTAGATTTGTTGGGGATCGACGAACCGAGTGACGATATTACTGAAGTTTTAACAAAGTCTGCCGTTAAGATGAACAAGTATAAAGCAATAACTGGCGGACAAGGGGAGAGGAAATATTATCCAGATTATATATTCGCTGCTAAAAATTTTATATTAAATTTTCGAAAAGGAGAATTGGGTAGTTTGCTACTCGACAGCGATATGCTAGATTTTGATGCATCTACTGACAAACAGATATCTTAATCTTTTTTCATCTATGTATGTAGAATAAAATATATATTTTTCAACTTATTTTTGTTTTTTTCATTTGATACCTACCCTAGCATTTTGATTTGCATTAAGAAGATTGTCAATATAAAAGTAAATATCCCTATTTATTCTTCAAGCAACTGCTCTCGATGACTATTGAGATACTGTTGTACGGGCAGTCCTTCGATTTGTGCAATACGTTTTGGTTGACGTTGATGTTTACATTGAAAAGTATTTGAACGTTATATTATTGATTTTCATGTATATTGGACAATGAGTGACATGATAAGAAGTCTGGTCAACTATTACCAGCGACCACATTATGGAAGCGTCTTCATGATGACTTCTATCTGAATACCACTTATAAGGCAATACAAAATAGGTGCTATTTATTTTAAGAAATTTAGCATTTAAATAAATACTTTACTCCATAAAACTAATTGTTTATGCATTAGGATAATAAGAAATGAGCATTAAATAAATACATTTTATTTCGAATTTAATAATAATTAATTTTATTTTTCCTGTCATTTGTTATAATTTAATTGGAATTAAAGATCCCACTAGTTTTAGAACGATTTTTTTTTATGTGATGTAATACATTACTAAACATATTTATAGTTTGTATTTCTTTATTATTTAATGATAAAAAATACAACAAAGAAATATAGATTAACATTGTGCTCTTTTGATGTACTCCACTGCTGTTTTACGAACAATTTCTACACTCTCAGAATCGCCAAAAGTTTCTTCCATTTCTATCCACTTTTTATATAGCGTTTTCATTTTTTTTACTGATAATTTCTGCGCTGTGGCTCTTTCAAAAATGAGTCTAAACAGAAAAATATAGAATGACATAAATCAGTAATAACAAGATATAATTTGACATTCTTACCTCGCATTGTCGGTTTTTCCATTCTTCGTTAACATGTCTATGTAGACGCACCAAACGTCCACTCTCAGCGGCATACATCCGACGATCTGCTCGAAAATTGTCTCTGCCCTCTCTGTATCGCCGTTACTATTCTCCATATTAGCAAATTTTATGAGAATCGGCACGTCTAAAAATCAATATAAATTCATTAATAATATAAATAAAAGTAATGTAATCACTGTGTAGTCTTACGTTTCTTATTCTCTAATCGACTGATGGCCTTTTGCATGGCCGCTCTTGCTTTTTCCACCATTTTAAATTTATAGCACACTTGTCCAACATCGACGTACATATCTGGATTAGACTTATACTTCGCCAGCATAGTATCTATCAAAGTGGACAATTCGTTCACTTTTCCCGTTTCGGCGTACATATCTAACATCTTGGAATGAATTTGATAACGTTCGTTCATTTGTAGAGCGTCTTGCAATGTGATATTCAAGGACTCTTTGGTACCGAATCTGTTTTCTAAGTTTAATAAAGCCAACCATACGTTTAACTTATCGTTTTCTTCTCTAAACGATATTGTGTTTAACGCTTTCTTTGCAATGGCCCTCGCTCTTTCGATCTCCGTTGCCTGAAAATAAATAATTAATATATAGAAATGTATAATATTTGAGGGTAGTCAAATGAAGACGGAGTTTAAATTTAAAATTTCGCTCTATTGTCTTGTAAATTGGCAGCAATGTAACATATAAGCAATAACTTGACAGCAGTTAATTTTTTATAACCGAGGAATGAAATTTCCGTAAGGTGATGCATGTCTGTCACTCCATCAAGTATACGAATGGACTAGAAAGATCCGTAAAAACGTGAGTTTTGTAACAAACTTCTGGATAGGATTGAGTTATGATGTTAAGACACTTTTGCATCGCTTAGAAGCAGAAGAATTGAAACTGGGTTCTCTGTAACCAAATAAATTCTGCACACAGAAAGATTATGTTCTTTTGAGATGAATGAGGGTTAATTATGGAGATATACAATTTTACAAGTTTCATTTGACTCACTATGGGAAAAGATAAAACACATACCTGAAGATGGAATGCCATATAAGCAATCCATAATTCACTATTATTAGGATCTGCTAAAAGAAGTCGATCAAATTGATCAGACGATTGAGGCTTGCTATCGGTCGCAGTAAGCTTATTTTCTATGTCTCTCAATTTTTCTTCATCTTGTATTGCTCTTTCAACCTTTTCGGTGTTTGTTAATTTCTTCTTTTTCTTTTTAGTTTTCTCCTTGACCTTAAAATTAATAAACATTGAGATTATCTCATTTTGATACATAACTATATTAAATCGCTTACTGTTTCTTCTTCTGAATCACTACTAGACAAGTCATCAGTCTTGTTTAATAAATTTTTAGAAATAATGGACGCATCTAAGTCCCAGAAATTTTGCATACTCAATAAATCTACTTTTGCCTTTTTCTGGGGTTTTGCCTCATTATCAAGTTCTTTTTTCCTCTTCTTCGATTTTTTATTATTCTCTTCGGGTAAAATTTCTACATTAGTTGGTTCTTCTTCGCTCTTCTTTGATTTCTTATTTTTTTTTACTGATGAAATTTCTTCGATAGTTGGTTCCACTTCCATTTTCTTTGATTTTTTATTTTTCTTTCCTGATGAAATTTCTACGTTATTTATTTCGTTTTCTCTCTTCTTCGATTTTTTATCTTTCTTTTCCGATGAAATTTCTTCATTGATTAATTCTTCCTCTTTTTTTTTTCCTAACGAAATTTCATTATTTAGTTCCTCCTCTATCTTCTTGGATTTTTTCTTTTTCTTTTTTAATGAAATTTCATCATTACTCAATTCTTCTGCGCCCTTCTTTGATTTTTTATTTTTCCTTTCCAATGAAGTTTCAATAGAATTAGTAGAATCAGCTTTTACGTCATTCTAAAAGCATAAATTAAAGCATTTATTTTGAGTCAAGAGTAATTCGAATGAGATATTTGCTGTGACTATAATAAAAATGATTCATTACCATATTTGTTTCGTTCTTGTTTTTATTGTCAACATCAGGTATTTCAATTTGCCGAAAAGATACTTTAATTCTTTTCGCTTCCAAATCAACTGACTTGATCCAACAATTGACCTATTAAAGTAATAAAAATTTCATTTATCAACTTAATTAACTACAATAATTAATCAACGATGATAAAAATGCAGACATACCACTTGTCCAATATTAAAAGCGTCTCTAACGTTCTTGATTTTCTCACTGCTCATATCAGAACGATGCACGTTAGCAGTTACATCGCCGAAGAACGATACTACCGCACCAATTGGTAAAAACTAAAAGATGTTTTTATTAATCAATTAAATAAGCTTCATATCATTAAGATCACAACAATATAAATACTTACGTAAACAATGACACCTTTATATTGGTGACCAACTTCAGCGTCTTCTATGCTCTTCAAAATTTTTAAATCGGGCGATAGTAACGATGATTTTGCAGTTAAATGCAACTGATTTTTAGAAGGATCAACTTTTAAAACTCTAGTTGAGATTTTTTGACCGATTTGAAACTTTTTAAAAATGATACTTTTAAATTTATTATCTCCTTTCGACGACTGATATAAACCAATATCACTCATGTGCAAATCCGGTATCCAAGCTAAAATTATCAATGAAATCAATATTCACAATTTAAAAGTAAAAGAGACAAATATATTTACAGTACCTCTCAGTTTGTTAACATTGACAATGATTCCTTTTTCTGCAGATTTGAAAACGGTCGCTTCGACTAAATCTCCGGCTTTCAAATCGTTTAAAGTGAAATACTTTACCTCCAAAATGTCTTCCTTGTCCGTACAAATGTACGCATAATCAGATAAATGATAGCTCATTATTCTTATGGTGTGTTTTGTTCCCGTACTATAATATTTAGACACATTCTCATCTTCTAACTTACTAGCTTGCGAAAAACTTTTAGGCATTATAGCTATTCCGCCTTCAATTTTGAATATCATCGAAGTCTTAGCTAATTTAATGACCTGTATTAAAAATATTGTTAAGAATCGCTATTAACTATTTATATAAAATTTTAACTTACAGTTGCGTTTTCAATTATTTGTCCAGGTTTTAAAGGAGCTTCTTTTTCTACATTTGGTTCGTAAGTTTCAAACACTTCCCTCGTAGTAAAAAAGGGAAACTTTGTCACAGGCATGACATATAACAAAAAGGCTTTTACAGTTTTGCCGGTATGTAATTTATCTTTTATTTGCGATAAATGTATATAGCCCATTATATCGGTAAGTACAAGTCCTTCAGCGCCATCTTTCAATGGCTGTAAAAAATATATATATTACTAGAATAATCTCAATTGATAATCAAGGATATATTTCATACTTTATTAACGAAGAAGTTGATGGGCATGCCAGGTCTTAAGTCGTTGATTGTAAAGTTCTGTATCTTATTTTGACTTATATGAGTGGAATTAAGATGCTCCAATAGATTGGATACAGTGATAATACTGTTGGTCGATGATTTCTGACACTTTTTTACTACACACCATATTACTCGACCGATATCTGTATATAAAAAGATAATAAAATATAGATTTTCAATAGGATAAATATAATACCATCAGTGGTGATACATTAAGAAAGCTCTACTTCCTCGGTTTAATGTTTACAACTCATGTCTGTAAATTAAAGCCTCTAAAGATCAGCTTTGTGTTCATAATATAATTTTTTACCACCACTGATAGGTTGAGTATACATACCTAATTGTAATGTACTATCGACAAACTTTTGCGGTAAAAATGTACGGCAATTAGAAATGCCCAAATCTATAACGTAGCCGTGATCTTCTTTAGATTCCAGAGCTCCTCTTAATAAAATGCCTAAAATTAAAATCGATTACAACACTTTCACATTTGATACAATCGCAAAAATTAAGCGCATCACCTTCAGACACGTTACTATGAACCAATCCTTTGTTTATATCTTGAGGCATCAGCGACAAAGTAATATGAGTCTTGCCATTGTCTTGTTTTGTTATGGATGAAATCGATACGTTCACATATTCGCCAATTTTAAAAAATTCATTTAATTTTTTGATATCCTAAAATTAGTCAATATTGTGTAATTGTTTTTTAGAATAAACACTAGAAATTCGAATTATTACCTCCACTTCGTCGTTGATATAAGATTGCAATATCTTTATATACGGAGTGCTAATATGACTGGCCATCACATGACCGGTGAGTCTTCCAGGCAGCATTACCGTTAACTTTGTGTCGTGAATACTCGATATGCGTCCCAAAACGACCATACCTTCTCTTAAGGTCTATAAAATAGTTGAAAAGTCAACAACGCCATAACATATTATACTAAATAATGAATATATTTACAGCAATTGATATTTTCTCGGCAGAGATAGCTTTTATATTTTCACCGGCCTCAGACGAAGCGTCCGACAGATGATCCAAGTCTTCCTCTAAGACGTTTTCTTTGATCACTTTCGGCTTGTATCTCTTCTTTTTGCCGATCTTGTCAGAACTGGCTAAAAACTAAATGTTTTATTATTATTAAAATGATCAATCTTGGATATATATCAAACGTAAGGAACGAAACCCACGTCAAACTTTTTCTTGTCGTTGAAACCGATCTTCGGTTTCTTTCCACCTCTCGGAAAATTTTTCTCAGTAACGGCCATCCCGCGTTATTTCAACTGAAACTTCAAACTAAATATCATTATATATATATTAAAACCATAGTTTACTTTACTTTTATATCGTATAGTTATAAAAGTTTAAAACTTACGAGAAACACTACTAATGACAGCTCCTTCGATGACACGTGCGAATAGGTTATGTTTTGGTTTGAGATTAACAGCTAATAACAATATGAATATCCGCCATCTTCTTTTCATGTATATTTAAAAAAATACTAAATCTTATTCAATAAATAGAAATATTGGTGAATTTCTTTAAGTAGCTCTGTTTTACTTCATTAATAAAATCTTTTTTTTCAATTATAAGCAGATTGCTTAGATTAATAGATCAATAAAAATAAATAAATCAACTAGATTAGTTGAATTTTAATTGATACACAAATTGTCTTCAAGCAACACTTTATGTTGATCACTAACTGACTTCAAATTGGTTCATATTTTAATTTTGATCGAGATCATTGCTTTACAATTAAATAAAATAAATAATTGTTTTATATTAGCTTAATTGAATATTTTAAACGATAGACCAAGTAAATTAGTAGTCAATACAACAAATTAAAATCACAGTAACCAGACAACTGAACACATGACGGTTGAACACAAAGCCAATTATGCCGATAATTGAACACAAACTGCAAAAAATTAAATGGTATGAATAAAATAATTTATAAAGAATTTTTTTTCCAAATCTAACCTAACATTTTATAAATATTTTTTCTTTTTATTATATCATGGTCAATTTATACTCATTTATTTATATAATTCTCAGTGCTGTGGAGTCAGAATTGGAGTCGGAGTCTGAGTCGGTAGAGTCGGAGCATTTTAAGGGGAGTCGGAGCCGTAAAAAATCAAAAGATTACAACTTTTTTTAACCCTTTCCACCCTGACCAATATTAAAGTATTTACTGGTTGCAATTACTATATACGTATATTTTTCAAACTAATTTACCCATTTAATTTATGTACTTTTTGTAATTTTTTTTGTTCATTCCTGGTTAAAATTTCGTGCCTTAATACCGGTACGCATGCGCATTGACGTATATGTCAAATTATTGACGTAACCTCTTTTGTTAAACGGTGTTAGTTTAGTATGCTTATTGTTAATACAATATTAACTAGATGTAGATTTGTGTCATCGCTAGTGTCCGTTCAATTCGTAAGTAACATTAAATTATTGTTATGATGTAGTATAATCCAAACGTTGCATCAGTTTGTTTATTAACAATTCTAGAGACGCACATACGCCAATACTCAAAAAGTAATGATCGCAAACAGCATAATGAAATGCAGAGAGAAACCGGAATTGATGAAGCTCGAAACGCCCGAGTTCAAGTCGCTCTTTACAGACGAATTGAATAAACTTAAAGAATTGTTTGAGAAACATGGCTACGAAATAAGATTAGCGGGAGGACCCGTCAGGTGAAGTTACTTCCGATTCGCAGTGTTTCTAATATGATGTTTTATTTAATTTGGTCACATTTAGGGATCTTCTATCTGGATTAGTACCCAAGGATTTAGACTTTGCAACCACGGCGACTCCTAGTGAAATGAAAGAAATGTTTAATGAAGAAAACGTAAGATTGATAAATACCAACGGCGAGAAACACGGTACGATAACACCGCGTATTAACGACAAGGAAAACTATGAAATAACTACTTTGAGAATTGACGTGGTAACAGACGGCAGGCGGGCCGAAGTCAAATTTACGTCGGATTGGAAGCTTGATGCCAATAGAAGAGATCTCACTATCAATTCTATGTTTCTAGGTAAAAATATAGTTTTATTTATAATAATATGAACGATCGCCGGACATTAAACAAATGATTTTGAATTCAACAGGTTTAGATGGAACTGTTTACGATTATTTTTATGGATATGAAGATTTGATGGACAGAAAAATATTATTTGTCGGTGATCCTGATATAAGAATCAAGGAAGATTATCTAAGAATTTTGAGATATTTTAGGTAAAACGTCAAAATGCGAATATTAAAATCAAAAAATAAATACTGCAGGTTGTAAATAAAATACTTTTTCTAAAGGTTTTACGGTCGTATAGCAAAAGATTCAAACGCTCATGATGAAAATACACTAGTATCGATAAAAGATAACGTAGATGGTTTGAAAAATGTATCTGGCGAAAGAATTTGGATGGAATTAAAGAAAACGTTAGCTGGAAACTTTGCTGGTGAATTGTTAAAAGTCATGCTACAACTTGGAATAGGAAAATATATTGGTTAGTCGTTTTGAACTTATGCTTCTTATAACTAATAATCTTATTACTATGTTTGAACGTAGGTTTACCTGAATCTCCAAACTTGTCTAAAATGGAAGAATTGTGGAAAATTGCACATTCTTATAATTTACAGCCCATGACATTATTATCGTCGCTTCTCAATAATTTAGACGATGCAGAGAGACTCAATAATAGGCTGAAATTATCTACTTTCGATAGAGATTTAGCTTATTTCATTGTGGAACATAGATACGAGAAATATGATATTTTGTATTATCAATATATCTAAAAATTAGTACTATATATTTATCTGTTCGTTATGATTGTGTATTGTTTTAATTGCAGGTCTTATAAAAAACTATTGGCACTCTCAACGTCTAAATTATCTATTACTCGACAATATATAGGAGAATTGTTAAAATATAAGAATAATATGTCACTTAACGAAGAATTCGACAAATGGGAAGTGCCTAATTTTTATCACATTAGCGTCGACCTGTTGAATAAAAATAATGTGACACATCCAAGGCATTATGGTATAGTTATAAAGCAATTGAAGAGTATTTGGGCTGATCACAATTTCAACATAACATTGATGGAGCTCGAGAAGACAATTCCGGATATACTGATTAAAATAAATAATTTTGCCTATAAAAAATCGAAAAAAATTAAAATTTCATCTAATTGAAATTATTAATATTTGTTTTTGCTGTGATTAAATATTAATGTAATATATAAATTATTATTTTTCCTTACTATTGTATGTTTATACAATGACTAATATCTAAAATTACATACTGGTCAGTTTTATGCAAAAAACATAATAAAAAATAAAAATACATTAAAAAAATGTAATGTGACTTTTTATCCGAACGCCAGAATTTATTAATTCCAAATACCATTCCCACTCTGACGCTCACATCCCCTTCTTGCACTCGTACGTGCAGACAAACTGCCTTTAAATATCCACTCTGTATGTTATATATAAACTGATTATTATTTGCTCCTGATCACAAAGTTTGTTTCATATTTTTTTGATCAAACCTTCAAGTAATAAAATCGTGCCGTTGCATTGGAAACAATCGGTTATCTTGCGATCAATCGAATGGAGCATAACTAAGCCGAATTTTGACAAATTGGAGAGCGCAAAAAAAACAATTATCTTTTCCCAGAAGTTAAAAGAAATAAAATCGTATTGGCGCTTCTTTATTGCTTTTGACGTGAATTTTTGTTTGAATATATTTTGACCGATACTCTCATATCAAAAGTCCATAGTAATATTGAGATTTCTTATAATAATATTACGACTTACAATAAGTGAGTCCTACTTACATTCGGTTTAGATATGCTTCATTTGCTTCTCACTTATTGTAAGTCATAATATTTTTATAAAAAGTTTTAATATGAACGCTAGATAACCGAGCGCTCCCATTGCAACAGCACTGACACAATTTAACTGCTTCTAACGTGGACTTCTGAGAAGAGACAATTGTTTTTTGCGCTCTCCTATTCATCAAAATTCGGTTAAGATATGCTTCATTTGATTCTCAATTGTTATAAAAAGTCTTCATTTATTTATTTCAACTAAATTAAGACCATCGTAACCGAACAGGTTACACACAATGCGGCATGATGATTGAAAAACAATACATAGTATTATTTCAATACACAAAAAAAATTAATAAAAATAATACATAGAAAGAAACAAATCATAAAATATGATACGAACCAGACCAGCTCCTCGTAGCTGACATTAAACAGATGAATGAGTAATGCCTGCGTATTGAAGAGTCGGATGGCGACAGCCATAGGCGAATCGACAACAACCGATGTCTTAGCCCTAATGGGCGTTAAAAGAGGATGCAATTGTGATATTATGTTCCATAACCAGAGGAATACTAATACAACTCCAATAAAATATTTAGCACAACGGGGGTGGGTCCCGCTCATCCGGCCGTCAAAAGCTGGGTGCCCGCCCATAAGGGTTGGACTCGTAGGGCCCTAGTACTGGTAACGGATAACACGTAGCTGTACTTCAGCACCCTTAAATAGTTTAGCGACATGCAAATTTAATACAAAGGCTAGATAACCGAGCGTTTCTACTGCGACTATTCCCTGCTACTATTCTACTGTTCCCGGCTTCATGTGTAACAATAATTTGCTATAAAACCCCTATGTAACTAAGTACTAAGGTTGTCTATAAGTTGTTATGCCTTTGATTGATTTAAACCTATTCATATTTTTTTAATACGTATAAAAATCATAAAATATTGACGATATTAATATATTTATGTACTCTTCTGGCAACAATCTTGTAATATTATATATACTGCACCGTAAGATTATTTATTTTAATAACATAAAAAATATCGATGTAATATAAAAGACAGGTTTACCAAAAGGCATACATTAAATACAACGTATGCAGGAACATAATTTAGGGGGGAGAGGCAGGTGAGGGCATTTGCCCTCAAATTTTACCAGAAAAATGTATGTAATTTAATGAAATCGAAACGTTAAAAAAACAACCACTGACTGATCAACTTTTGCTACCCTTCCTAGAAAAAGCTGAAATGACGTCCCTGATGTTTTTGTTTCTTACAAAATAAACAAAGCAAGAAGTTCATTTTAAGTTTTTTCAGTAGATTTACATAGAAACCTCAAAGGCGAGTTCTTTTAAATGAAGAATATAGTTGGGATACGCGGCATGTGTAGAAATATATTCGTATGTATAAAATAAAACATAATTTAATAATATTTTTTTATTAATACATACAATGTATATAAAATTATTTTATATTTTTGTTTTTAGATTGTTTCTACTAATATTTTACTTACTTAAAAACTTACTCATGCAAAATCGGATTTATATAATTTTTATGATCGCATGCATAACCACCATAATTATATTCATTGCTGTGATATTCTCTGTATTGATTGCTTGAATCTTTTGGTAATTCCAAGGAATCTATTTTCTCAACAACATTTACGATTGATTCAACAAGCTCTGTACATGTATCAAAGGTGAATTTAATTATACAATCTTGACTTTTAGGAGCTGCTTTGCTATAAACTGTTATATTTAAATTTCCTTTAAAAAACTCTTTCACATACTCAACATATTGCACGTTGATAAGCATGCGGACATCAATTTTCTCTCCATTTTTATAGCACTTATAATCATTGATGATTGCAGACAAAGTATTCATAACTTTGTTTGTATTGCCTGATATGTTTATAACGCGTTCAAGGCCTTCATTATTTAAATCGAATATTTTAATATTGACATCATTCCGTAGTTTTTTCACAGTTTCACCTTAAAATTAATAATTAAAAATTAATATACGTTTTAGTAATTGCTAAAATAATAAATAAAAACCTCGATATCCAATGATAATGCCAGCATCTCTTTTAGTTACAAGCAAACGTAGTTCAATTTGACTCATGACGATAAAGTAAATAAAAGATATTTTATTTACTTTATCGAGTATGACTTATTATTAAGTAACATCAGTACAATCGAGTATATACATTTATATGATTGGCTTATCATATTTTGATAATATTATATGATTATATTGATAAATTAATATGTATGTACATATATAAAACATATTTTATATATGTACATACATATATTACATTCTTCTTCTTAAAAGTGCTGTCACCATTTTTAGGTTGTAGGCAACTTACAATGGAATAGAAATAGTAAGCTTACAATAACTTAAAACAGAATAACAGTTTTAATTTTCCTCTTAATCCCTGCTGTATTCTAATTTAACCTGTTGTTTCCTTAGAATTGGTTCAAAATCATCATTATTAGTCATATCTAGCAGCAGATTCTTCTTTAACATATTGCATGACAAATCCCAACATTTTAGAAGCTTTATTGCATATGTTAACTATAAGATGATGGAATCTGTATTCCTCTTGAAATAGGACACCCAAATTGTTTACCATTTCAGTGTAACAAAGCACACTGTTTTCAATTTCATAATCAAATTAAGTGTTATACTTGTTCTAGAATAAGAATATAAATAAATAAATAAAAGGGAGAACGAATAAATAGATACCCAGGTGGATGGCTTTGGCCAGGAACTGGAAAAATAAATATTAGACACTGTATAAGAATTAATTTGATAATGCTGAAGGAGCGAAACCCATTGAAATTCATTAAAGAAGATATTTTCAGTATTATGATGCATGTCTGTTACTCTAGCAATTTTATGAGTGGACTAGAATGTCCGAAACAACGTATGTTTGACCACTCTTGTAGCAAAAATTACCACCTGAAACCCTCACAAAAATTCCACACACACTCATTGGCACAAAAATAATTACACTATTACCAGACACCTCCTCACCTGCAATTGAATCTATGGGGGCCAATATAGATTTGTTATGGCCAAAACTAGTCGGCGCTGAAGTAGCATTGTTGTGACGGTTTTCGCTCTCTCTACTGGCAAGCCCGCAAGGGTTCGGACGCGTGCCCCTTATAATGTAAACACCTGTAACCGTCAATAAACATATTACTGCAGCGGCTCAATCTGTGTCTCATTGCCACCCGCCATCATCACGTCTCCTAAAAATCAAAACAATTTTGACTTCTAAATACAAGTGCTCAGTTGCAACGAGACAATGCTCATGCATATTCTGCCCATTCAATAGTTAAAATTGTGTAAGAAATACAATTGAGCGTATCGAACATTTGCCATCTCCTAGTGATTATCATATCTTTAAACTGCTCGAAAAATCAATAGATGAATAGGATTAAGTCCGAAGAAGTTTAACAGACGATACAGAAGTTGCTGCACACTCGTCCAAAATATATTTTTTTTTAAATATTAATTATATATATTTATCATGTCTTACCCTTTCTTTGTTATTGGATCCAAAATATTTTTTAATTTATCTAAATTTTAAATAAAAAATAATATAACCACACCTATGCTATATTATCACGTGTTACGATTTCAAATATAGTGTTTCAATGTGTATGTGTAGATAACGCCAATCATTGCATTCGCGTTATATAAACATTTTCATTACTTGTTGCCATAGCTATGTTTTTTTCATAAATAATAATAACATATACCAAAAGTGGTATAAAATAGATTTTATGTTATGACAACAAAAATTCAGGACACACTTGCTCAAAGATTATAATACTTACAATATTGTCTCTTATACATATTGTTTATTATTAGCTTTTATTAGAAGTTCATTTAGTTAAAAGATTTGAGTTTTATTATATATTAGAATAGTATTGATCAAATTTTAGCTTCATTATTTTGATAGAAGCAAATTTAATAATTTACTAGCTTCTTGATTTATGCACTGACAGAAGTAACCTTCAGATTTTGATACATATTAAAGTAGAGTTTTAACATCGTAACTTATTTTAAAACAGAGTTTAACACTCTTATAAAAAAAATATTATAAGCTAATATATTTCAATGAAATAATAAATGGGGTTTCAGTTTTTTACTAATTGATTAGCGTTAATTTAAATGTGTAAGAAAACACTTTGGATATATTGTTAAAAAATAATAATGTATTATCTTAAAAATAAAAATAAATTTATACAGATCTGTTCCTTAATAAATATTTTAAAATATAATGATTTGTGTATTACAATTTAGTACGAAAAAATAAACAATAATTTTCCATTCAATCAGCATGCTAAGATATTGATAATCCACAGTTCTGAAAACAAAAAATAAAAATTATAATCGTTATCTAAAGTAGAAAAACAAATAAAATTATAAATATGATTAGATAATTCAAAAATATTCCCAGAACACTTCTGATACTACAATTTTTCACTAACACTTTTATATACATATAATTAGTATTAGTAAAATCATAGCTATTGTTAATAGAATAGAAAAATCAAATAAGAACCAAGCGACAACAACTATTAAACACATCAAAATATTTAAGGAATGATTTCACCATATATCTATAATAGTAAAAAAGATTTTATGACCGTAAAATGATACGAAGAACCGTTAATGCTATAGAAAAATAAATAATGTTGATTTTAATCTCCTCCTATTGATGTTTTATCACTCGTTTTAAGAAAGCATATCAAATGAAACATAGTTCTAGCTATTCTGTAACATTAACGGTTTACAATACATTAGTATTTAAATCTATTTTTTTGAGTCAATCTTTATGTTGAACATTAAAGGGCAAAATATAATTAAGAACTTTATTAAATTAAAGTGACTTTAATTAAAAGATGAGTGATAGAGTATTTACACGTTTGAAAAATAATGCTTAATTATTATCAGTCACATTATGCGAAGTCATTTGCAATTCATGTATATTTTATTTAAAAACAACAACAATAATTCTAATTTATATTAAACAGTAAATTATTTCCTTAAATATCTCAAATTTGTCCAGCGTCCAAAAAATCAGGGATTAATATTTATTAGTATTAATATTATATATTATTAATGATGTGGTCTATGTGGAGATGGAGGTGCCGTACAATGCAACTCGTACTGCTGCACCAGTCGAACCAATTCATCAGCGCTAGGTCCACCTTCTGCTCCTTCGTCTCCATCTGTACGTCACAAAAAATATAATTGTGTAAAATATTTTAATTTTGGTATAAAACATATTTTCAATCGATCTTTATCTACGTATATGGTGAGAATGAAACTTTATAAAAAACAGTAAAGACGGTGAAACAACAAAGCTCCAAATAAAAGTATTGTTGGTCTGTAATTAGTTGCTTATATTTATTTAGGTTTGATAACTTTAAAATGTATTTTTTAAAAGAAAAGAAAACTTGTGCTCTAAAATGGAAATGTCTGATATTGATTATATACGCTATTTATATATTTACCTTTCGAAGCATTATTGATGCGGTCGAGGGCAGTTGTCAAATCCCACATTTGAGTAGCACCAGAACTATGACCGGTCAACAATAATCTTCTAGGCCTCAAAGCGCCTTCGCATTCCATTACCATGAAACAGGTAACGAATGAGCCGTCCACTGAACGAATGACACACACTCTAATAAACATAAAATTCAGTGTAAATATACATAATTCATAAAAAAACTGTTTATTAATAATACATACATAACAGAATTTTAGTATTTATAAAATACAGTCATATGTACATATATCATAATCGATTGGGTGGATTTAAAAAATAAGATAACAGTAAATACATATTTAGAATGAGCCCAATACATTGTACATTTTATTATGTTTAATTTTCATATAAAATATCTGTATGTGTTTTTTAATGATAATATATTTGATTAATTTAATCTCTTGTTTGTATAGTATGATGCACGACAAGCAACGTTGTTCTTCATGATAATCAACGTTGAAAATAAATATATGTTTTATTGTCTATTAAATTAAATTAAACTATATGCCATTTTTTTATTATTGAAGTCCGATTTAAAGTACATCAATGAATTTAATATTAATATACAGTTTATATTTATGAATTTTAAAGTACAAACATTTTAATTGCACTTTATTTATTTATATTAAATATTTCGTTCCAACATTATAGGCATTAGCTCAATGTGTTAAAACAGGGTAAGCACAATTAGCAACTGCTAAGTAAGTAGTGATACACCTGACAGAAAATAGTCTGTAAATCATTGACATATATTTTATTAATTATAAACATTACTACAGTTTACAATCAATATATGTAACAATGCATAACCTAGCTCAATTTTTATTTTAATAATTCTTCACAGTATTCTTCGGTGAGATTAGGAAAATCTATGAAAACCGCATATATATATATATTATATTGTGGCGGTTCTCAGTGTTGACACACCACCGCTCACTTGTGAAGCGGGTGTTTTTTAAATTAATTTTTATTAGTTTAAATATACATTCTTTTTTTTTTTCAATCAATATATAACAACGGTCTAACACCCCAGGTCCTCGCCAGCTCTATAAAAAAGGTCGTTTAATTACGTAGCCCCAAGAATTACATTCGCTACAATATATTGTTCGAAAATTCCAATTTTCCAAAAAAAATAGAAATTAAAAAATAATTCAGGTCTTAGTCACTGACTTAAATAACCCTTTGAATGACTTCATTTATACACATTTGATAATTTGTTAGTATACACCTGGAAGTAAGTTAGTTCTACGTATTTTTATTATTTTCCTACTTTTTTTGTATTAGTATGTTTTAATAATTAACTAAATTTCCTTAATTTATTTTATACATTATTTGTTTTTTATGGTATTTTTTATATTAATTCAGAGTATCTCAATATTTTTTTATAAAATGAATTTAAAATATTTTTTTTTACGTTCATTTATTTCGTACACTTTAATTTATTAGTATTATTTTCTATTAAAATCATTAATATATTATATAAATATAATATTTTTATTCATTGATTCTTCAATTATACATACATTTAAATACCGCAAAATAGTGAAAGATCACCACCATACATATAAATCTGTCAGAAAATTAACAGCCAAAATAAATATTAGAAATGGTATGATTTATTTTATCATTTTTTTTCAGTTGGCAGTAGTGTTTTCGTATATAAATGTTGTTATTACTGTAACTCTGAAGGTTGATACAACTGGTCGATCAAGGTGTTTTAGGGCCAATATGTTCGGTTTAATACCTCTGAATACCTTCGCGCTCTACATACAATTAAATAGATTCGTGGAAAATTATTCATGGGGTGTTCACTGTTCTAACACTCGCTCGCACCTAACCTGTCCAACATCTCACATATTGCTCCAGTTTGTCCGAATTTCGATATTACACTAAGTTTTAAAAATATGATAGCTCCTCATCGATATAATTACGGACTTCTGATATACGAGCATTGATATAAGTATATTTAAACCGAATTTTGGTCAATAGGAAGGCGCAAAAACCATTATCACTTCTCAGAAGTCAAAAATTCATGTCAAAAGCAATAAAATCGTATAGGCGCCGTTGCAGTGGGAATGCTCGGGAAGCATTTCTACTGCGACGGCGCAGACACGATTTTATTGCGTTTGACGTGAATTATTGATATCTGAGAAGTGATAATTGTTTTTTGCGCTCTCCTATTGGTCAAAATTCGGTTTATATGTTCCTTATTTAATTTCTAATATTATAATAAAAGTCATAGTATGAAGGCTAGATTACCGAACGTATCCACTACCACGGTGACGGCACGATTTTATTTCTTTTGACATGAATTTTTGACTTCTGAGAAAGGATAATTGTTTTTAATGTCAAAATTCGATTTAGATATGTATCATTCGTTTCTCACTTATTAGTCGTAATATTGTTGCAAAATGTCTTAATAAATCTAAATATTAAAAAAACGACCACTTGCTAGCCAACTTTTGCCCCCCCCCCCCCCTGGAAAAAGTTAAAATGACGTCCCTGTTGCTCACAACTAACCTGTTTAACAGTTTAGGTGCTAACAAGATTTTTTAAGATATTTCTAAAATAAATAATTTATAAATGTTATATTATTTTTAATTCACATGATCGTCCTATATTTTTATTCTAACCATTTGATATTTATTCTGACCCAAAGTTGATTTGAATTCTGACTATTTAATTGGTTTAGGACAGCATATAATTTCACTAGCACCTGTCAAACTAATTATATTTTCACTAGTTCAAATATACATCTACTGATGAAAATGTATTCTGATATGGTTTCACTTATATGCCAGTGAAAATATATTTTCACTGGTAATAAAGCCTGAAACTAAGCTTTAAATTCATTATGTATACGTACAATAAATAATAGAACTGTAATTAAAATTGAGTTTGGAGTTTTAGATAGAAATTAACTATGATTATTTACATCGAAATTATTTAAAAAGGAACATTGTAATAAAAGATTTAATGAAATAAATATCTTGTAAGCATTACCTTTTACCATTAGAAGCGAGACGTACATATAATGTGTCCGTTTCATGAACGACTTTTTGAACAAATATTTGCTCTTCATCTTGTTCACCATAAGGCCCTAAAAATTGTTTATAAGAATATACATACAGCCGATAAGCTAATTATTTCATATTAATAATTACCGCAATCGTTTGCCGGCATTGTATTCAAATCGTTTGATTCTAGCGACAGAACCTTAAAAGATGCCTCAGGTGTGGTCCCCGGTTGAGTCGATATCATTCCTCTAAACCTCGTTACTTTCCAAGAGCGCACATGATTGTATTCACTACAAACAGACACTAAATATTTCTCTGACAAAGACACCTACAAAGTTAGAAATGCATGTTAATATCTAACACAAAGATATATAACAACTTATTTACCTTCATCACGGGGCTTTGGTGTACAGTGAACGTTTGAAATAATTGAGGACCATGTCCGACAGTTTCTGGATGCTGAACTATAACTCTGACAGATCCGCCCCTTGTTCCGTAAGCTATTTCAATCCAATTTCCACAAAGACCTGCCATTTTAAATCATGTTAGAAAAGCTTTATTTTGCATATATTCTAACTTAGCATAAACTTACTTGTTTTCGGTGTTAGATAAACAGAAATTGCAGTGATCGGCTCATGATTAGGATCTCTATATAATTGTGTAACTAGTATATCATTATCTTTCATTCTTAATGGAAATTTTTGCATGTCTAAAATTAATGTTAATTATTTAAATATATATATTATGCTAATAAAACGATTTAAGGCTTGTACCGATGTAATTTATTGCGCCGTTTAACGTTCCGAGTAACAGAAACGATCCAGCCGTATCGAAGCTCGTGAGCGGTTCGATATTTTGAACCTGCCAATGTTGTGTAGATGTGTGCCAAACTCCAGCTTTACCGCCTGTTGGTACAGTACCTGGTCCACCGTTTGAATTACCATTACAAGACAATGCAACGAGCTGTGTACCGATGAATAAAAGATGCTCTACCCTTACACCTAAATTAAATGTACCTAAAAATAATAACAG
Organism: Plectrocnemia conspersa; assembly: GCF_051122295.1. NCBI lineage: Eukaryota > Metazoa > Arthropoda > Insecta > Trichoptera > Polycentropodidae > Plectrocnemia > Plectrocnemia conspersa. The sequence continues at coordinate 22,184,066 of NW_028277172.1, forward strand.
TTGCAGCAGTTGTGTCTACATTTCAGAAAGCGATTTTGAAAGCGTACCAACTAATGTTCTTCTTATAGGATCCAACAATGGTGCGATTGCCCACAATTTGATCAGGGAACCGCATGCAATACCTAGCATTACTTCACCACCTTTTGCATTTATAGCGACTCTTTCAATAGGCGCTTCTTGTACCGGTAATTGAAACAAGACGCACCATCCACTGGTATCTGTGAGACTGAAATAAATTACTCACAGTTGATAACCAATAGTACATATTAAAATATGAATAATCATTAATCAAATTTATACCGATATCCAACGACAAGATGAGTATAAGCTACAACGATCCAATTGTGGTGTGCCTTTATCATCTGCACGCGCAAGTGGTCGTTTACTAAAAAAGTACAAATAAAAAGCATACACATTGTGTACTGTACATGTATAAAAATGATAACAACTTACATTCTAATCTATTAGTTGATTTGGGATCTTGTGAACCGTTTCGTAAATCTAATGAAGCAGTACGAGAGTGTCCTCTACCACATCTGAAATTAAATTATTGTAATAAGTCAAAGTTTACAGATCTCGTAAGATTTATTTTACCTTATTTGATCTGGAGCCGGAACACGACCAATTAAGCGCAGATCCAACGATGAGTTTCTAGAGTGATTTCTACAGATTGTAGATGGTTCGCTTCCATTTGAACTAATGTTGTTCGGACGACTAGATTTATTTATGGAGCTTCTACTATTACCAAAATTCGAGCAAGGTATAGTCGCTGAAATAAATGTTTCATAATTAGTACAAGCCAATTTTTAATAATCAATAGATTTAGTATACCGGGCGGTGGAAGATATCCATGGAACAACACGTCGCCGCACGAGGAGTGAATAGCTTCGTCGCACAAAGCGAGCCTTCTGCTCAACGGAGTTATGCCGAAATAGTCAGCCTCATGTTTTAACGCCCTAATGTTCACGTCTTTCAAATCAATGTCTTTTGTGCGAAGATAATTTAAGATTATGGAAAACATCTTGGGATCCCGGTCTATGAAAATAGCACCGTTTTCGTCCAACAGCGTCGGTATTCTTTCATTTGACAGAGCTGTAAAAAATGAATCTGGGACCGACTTGAGCGTTTGCCATGATGTGGAAAATCTGTAATAATAAAACAATACAAAGATGTTTAAATAAAAAGAAAATATTTTAATGGTCTCTTAACTCTGAGTAGTGAGTTAATTTATACACATTTGTTTATTTTACATATTTTTATATAACTATTTAAATTGTTATTTATTTATTATTTTATATTTCATTTATAATAAATTATAAAAAACAGTGATTCCCAACGTTTTATTGCTTTGATTTATTTTAACACTTTTCTGTTATTAAATTTCGGTAATTTATTTTATATATTATTTGACTTTTATAGATTTTTCTTATATCAATTCAGAGGCTCTCAATACTTTTTTATTAAATCAATATTATATTTTTTTGTTATGTTCATTTATTTTCTACTCTTTAATTGATTGGTATAATTTTATATAAAAATCATTTACATTAAATCAATTTAAAAAAAATAATATTTAAATATAATGTTTTTTTATTTATTATTTCTTCAGTTATATATGTTAATATATAACTATAATAGCAGTACATGTACGGTGATACCGCTTAAAGGGTTAAAAAAAATTTATCACTTTGAAACATATGTAGTATGTACATATATCGTCAGTTTAGAAGACCATCACAACTCTCATTTTCGAGTTGTAAATGCAAGTGGAGATAAAGATGATCCAAATTTGCTTCAATGATGTAGAACTAGTTTGTAATTATAGGTTGTGGCACATTGAGCTAGATAACTATATATTTAAATTCTTACAACCAATAGCAAACTGTTGAACGGTCGTGTTTTATCAGTGCAATTTAAAAAGGTCCACCAATACTGCATATTATTATAATTTATTATTAAATGACTCCTGAAAGTCTACCAATAAAGTTTTGTGACAGTCATTTTCCAGCCGACTAAACATTTAATTTTAAAAAGTTATTATTTGCAAAATAATTTGTATCCTTTATTTATATTTGTATCGTTTATTAATAAAATTGATATATAAAACACAGCCTGATCTGTGTTTAAGGCCGAACACACCATTAACCGATTAATCGACCGTTCATTAAAATGACTTACCAATTGACACATCAAAAGAATGTTATCACATATGAGTAATACAAAATAAAAGATTAAATCTGTGTCTTTGACAATGGGAATCGAACTTAAACGGTTAGTTTTGAGATTTACACGAAAAATTTCATTTGTTTTTACCTGGTGCCTCCAACGTTAAGATTGATGATACCACTCATCTTGCGTTGGTGAAAGCCAGACATACCAATGCCGTCTGACAGATGTAAACACGTCACCCTGGCAATATTAAATCTTTTTAGCGTTTATATTGTTTTTATTTTGCGCAAAAATAAAAAAATAAAGTAAAAATATTTATTATTATATAAAAATATTTTATGGCAGACTTTTTTATTTTTTTAAATTCTAGTTAATTTTATTCGGCAGATTTTTTTCAGAATGATAGATGAACCGAGCTTCTGCTCTGATTTCTCTAGAACAAGGACAACACATTTAAAATTTTCACTTATTAAATGTATATGTAGAAAAGTCGTAATGAACATTAAAATTACGGATACTCCGCAGCCCTGTTAAATATATTATGGTTTTCTTAATTGCCGTTTTAACTTTCACGTGCCCATGCTATACCGCTCTGTCAGAGAATTTTGCAAGAGAGAGATTGGTGTGTATATCTCATTTTCTTTCGGACGAATTCGCTTGAACGTATGCGAGCATGATGCACAAGCGCGTGTGACAGAGCGAAAGAGCTGGGGGAAGATGTCTCAAGCTACTCGCTCTGATGCACGCATCAGACGGCGTTTCAATTCAGAATTAGTTTGCCTATCGTCGGGAGAGTTACGTCGAAGCGCAGAATATTCCTGCGCTTCTCAATTATTTTTCGACTTAATATTATTTATTGTGCCTATTTCGAGTGTTAATACATACTACAATTACATGCCTCGTAATGTTATTACATACTACAAATAATTGCCTCGGTTTTCGTCAGTTTCGATGTTGTCCATTCGTCGAAATCCACCAAAAGAATATTACTGCCCTGGTGGGCCGCCGTCACATCAATGTTACCAAAGTACCACCAAGTTTTAGTCATAATAATATAAATACATATATAAATAAGCCCCCCCCCCCCCCACAATATTTTATGTAAAGTGTGCTGTTAAAATTATCAAATTACCATTATACTATTATTATACTCGTTTATGTTAGGTTTAAAATTTTACCAGGAGGTTTGCATTCCGAATGCGAATCCCCCTGGTAAAATTTTGAGAAAGCATCCCTGCTGGTGACCAAGTTTTTAGCTCCCACCAGCATCCTTTATAGCGGCCATCGCATTGACCTAAAATGCTATGCCTGATCGCCCATTAGGTCAATCTGCCCCTGATTGCAAATAATGTTTTTTTAACAATACTTATATTGATACACACATGTATGACATAATTCGTTTCAATGACTAAAATAGCATATACTTATTTAAAAAACATTCTCAAATTATTTTTTGCAAACATATCACAACATTGTTATAAAGTCCCCATTATGATATAGCTTATATTTTTAAAGGTGACATTGCTCTAAAATAGATATAATAGATATATTTTAGTTGAATGAGTGGGAAAAGCAGGATGATATAACAATTATTTTTTACCCTCTTGTCAACATCTTTTAACTAATCCTGTCTTAAGATAAATATTGAAAAATATATACATACATTTTTTATATATATATATATATATATTTCGTATATATAAATTATATACATATACATTTTAATAATTCACTGAAGTGAATTACTAAAACATATGCTGGTATGTATCGTATTTCAATAAATTTATGTACCTTTTGAAATGAATTGAAAAATTTCTAATTTTAACCCTTAGACCGCCGACCGGTAAATTCTTAATTACTCGCTGTACGCCATGCGTTTTTAGCGATATAATTTTTTGGCTACTTACTCTGTTTAACACATCATTACAGCCAAAATACTCAATTTTTATATTTTAAAATTATATATGTATGATTAACATGATTTAAACATTCTAATTATATCAATAAACAAACATTTTTAGTCGTATTGTTGGAAATATAAAGTGAACAAAACTAAATCTATTTGTTGGTCCGCGTGTTGGCTCGCGTACACACACCTACACACACATGTACGCGCGCGGCACTATACAAGCGAACGACAAGCAGGGTCATGCTCACACTGAGACAATTTTAATATATAAATCTGCAACGCATTTTTTCTTCGTCTGACCTACATCCTGTTATAAACATTTACAAATCGACAAGATTTCTTTGATGCATACAAAATCACATATATCGTACACAAAAATAACCCTAATAACCAAACCGTTTGTTTTTGATCAATGGTGTTTACAATTGGTTGTTGTTGCAGGTTGTCATATTTCTTTATATATAAAAATAATAAATAATAAAACTTGATAGCAAGATACGATGTTACATTTAACTATATATAATTATATGTATAATTTATAATATATACATATTCTTCTTCTTCTTCCACGGCACTACAACCGGTGATTGGTTTTGGCCTTTCCACCTAATTTCTTGTAGGGCTTCTAGATATATCTTGAGTTTTAGTATTTCTTCCGCTATTGTTTGCATTTTTCCTGGTTGTAATATTGCACATTCCAGCTTCCAAAATTGAAGTCCAATCGTTTATCTAGATTTCGATCGTCTAGGTCAGGGTTTCCCAAACTTTTTGAGCGACGGAACACTTCGTAAATCCGAAAATTTTGGCGGAACACTTAAATTATTTTGCTGTACCCAACTTCTAGGTACTAAAATCTTCGCCTTCATTATGAATTAGAATATGTTCATTCTTTTAATTTACTCCAAATTTTTGTGAAATATCTATTTAGGCTCCATGGAACACATATTTTGGATTCGCGGAACACTAGTGTTCCGCGGAACATAGTTTGGGAAACCATGGTCTAGGTCATTATGAATCGGGGCGGATTTATTATTTCTTTGTGATTTTTTCATAACTATTTGGATTTATCCACGTTGGTTGGTTTGCTCCATGATAGAAACCCTCCTCCTTTATCCGGGCTTGGGACCGGCAAGAGTGCAACATATCTACACTCCAGGCGGAATATGTAATATATATTACACACACACATATATATATACAATAAATAATAAAATTTTCGACCATCGTGATGCATTGGGGTAACATGTTAGGTCACGATGGTATTAATTTAATGTAAATAAATAAACACATTACAAATAAATTATAAAATAATAGAAGTAAAATAAAATGATTCTACGACAAGGAATCGTTTTTGTTATTATTATTATTATTTAATATTTACTAAGAGTTAATATTAAGATTTTATTAATTATATCTTATTTATATTTATTTATAAGTATTTAATAGTAATTATTATTATTATTATTTAATTATTACAAACAATAAAAACCAATCACAAAAACAGTTGACAATATTAAAACAGTCGAAATAACGTATAAATATATTCACAAGTATTTACAAATCACAATTATCATTGAAATATTGATGACATAATTTAATTTCGATTCATAAATTAAAGTATAAAAAAACGAATTTCCGCGATGCGTTTGTGCTAACCCTAAAAGTGGTCTAAAGAAGCACGATCGAAACCGCGCGCGAAATACAAACGACTAAAATTAAGGCGTGACTTTATAATTATATATACCACTGTTTCATCGCAAATTCTATAAATAAAATCACTGAAATCGTTTACTAGGAACTCAAACTGATTTTTAAAACATATATTGCCAACTTTTACCTTTCCGTTTCTTTAAAAAACGAAGGTTTTAACGAGCGCATCATATCATGCGCTTGGCGTTAGACAGTAGATTTACTTGCGCATGATATCATGCGCTTGGCGTTGAAAGGATTAAATATCCTGATTATTATCATTTATTATGCACTTTGTTCAAAAAAAGAAACGTTTTTTTACTCATGGCAATATAGTCACTGACAGATATGTCATATGCGATAATGCGGATGTGTAAACAAATCGAATACTGATTATGTACTATTAATATTGGGTTACATCAATTCTAGTACTTTCTAATGTTATATTAATTGTTTTAAACGCATATAAACACAAGCTCTCATTACATATCGACGAATATTGCTTAATTAATATTTTTAAAACACGTTTTACTAAAACTGCGCATAATGCATCACCAATTATTAATTGAACGCGATTATGACGCAATAAATGGATTTTGGAGCGGTACTCTATTACATTAGTAAATTGAAATTCAAATATAAACTATTAATTATATGCTTTTTTCAGGCTGTCATATATTTCTATTGATTTTGGGTACAATAAGTAGCATGGTATGTGTTGTACTATTCCACATACTTATAGCGGCGTTTGATATGAACTGTATTCTTAATCCGAAAAGTATCAGGATTACAAACGACTCGAATTACCACTCCAATAACTATTTACAAAACATAACTTACAAAAAAACAGGTAGTACATATTTTATATTTAACTATTTTATGTACATAATATCACTGTATATTTCTTGTCTTAATTTTACGTTTACTTTTTATTGTATATTTGTATTATATATTAAAATAATGAATAATTTCTATTTAGAAAAACATGAAAGGAATGTTTCAATTATTAAATGTTAAAATAAAATGCTTTTTCTCTAGATTTACCTATAGATTTTATGAAATCGCAATGGTCTAACGATAACGCATGCTACGGATCTCTATATAATCCACTACTGTCAGTGATATTTGGAATTGTATGGTTAACGTTTTTCTTAATGTGTTCCAATTCTGGAAGATCAATTTCTGGGTATAAATCTAATCATATCTTGTACATATTCATATAAAATGTCAATAAATATGTTAATACACTCTTATTATAATGATGTACATATATTTTATGTTTATAGATTAACACAACCGTGGAGAATTATATTACCTTTTTCATTATTCACACTTGTATATAGCATCTTGAGTATTGTGGTCTCTGAGTGGTTGACTGACGGTTTGAACAATTTCAATGCGCAATTAAATTTCATCTCCGGAATAGATAAGTTAGTAGCACAAGACTTAAATATGTTTTATACAGTATTATCTTATTATAAATATCTATAAATATATAAAGTAGCATTTGTTATGTTTATAATAACATTTTTACTACGTTTCTACATTGCTTTTGAATACTTTTAACAATAATTTTTGTTGGGTATTTAACATAAATATTTTTTCAACGAGCTGATTCAGCCGACAATATTTTATTCTAAAAAAATTTCGCTTTTTTTATTGCTTTGACAAAAAGCCAAATATTATTAAGTTCACTTACAACTGTATTGTGCTAGTAAAAGAATTCCTAATATTATTTATACAAAATTTAGTCTGTTTTTAATTTTTTTTCTAGTCACAAGATTTTTTGACAAAAACAATATATATATAATAAAAATCACCATGTAATTGTATAGTAATCTATCTTATATTTGTGGCGAAAATCTTGCTGTATAGTGTATTTCTTTTAAATATGAATTTAACACAAATATTTGATTACCTAATTTTCTGCACATTTTCTAGCTTTGAATATCAAGGGATCAAGTCAAAGATAAATGTATACGTTTTGTTGACAATTATATCGAGTTGGATTTACACGACTTGCTGGATCGTCTCTTTATGTTTGATAATATTAAGGTGTATTTTAATGCCAGATTTCATGTTGGTAAATGTAAAAGTGGAAATAATTAAGGTATTTATTTTTTATTGATTGTGATTCGTGCACTGTTTGGATTGTAATATGATTTATCCATTATTTTGCAGGAGGTTGATACCGTGGATAACGATACGATGTCAACAAATGATTCCAACAGCATCATCTGTAATCCGATGTACGATTCTCCATCTACGTCAGCTTTAATTCACTAATTGCCTTCTTTCAAAATATATATTATTAACAACGTCAATTTAATAAAATATATAAAGCTTAGGTCAATTTATATTGAAATATTTAGTGCTACACAAAAAGCGCAGCTATTTGAAAAATATTTTATGTTAAAAATTTCATTCACTGCTTTTGAAGCAAATTTTGTGATTTTGTATTTCTTTTTTTAAGTTTGATGAGAATTTTAAGCCAAACATTTTATTGACTGGTGTATTTAATTTGCGAACTAATTTTTTACATCAATTTTATTCAAATCTATGTATTTTTCGAAGCAATTCACATATTTTAATGAGTGAATAAGTTAAACATAAAATTTCAGTGGAAGCGCTTATTATTTTAACAAAATTTTGTTAAAACCAAAATAGTGTTTCTCAATTTTTTTTTATTTCAAAATCTAAATGGTGTGAAAAGCAAATTATTTTACATATAACTATATGTAAATAATTTGCTTATTAATATATGACAAAAACTATAAAGTTAATTTAAAGGCAGTTTATTAGATTGTTTCATATAAAATCGCCAATTTTTTAGAGAGATATAAAACACTATTTTTTACCACAATTTTATTAATAAAAAATTCTCCATTTGCTTACGATTTAACGATCAATAAATACCTTAATTCGATTAATTTTACACAAAAGTATGATTTCTCTCGCATTATTATAGAGTAATATCACTAAGTCTGTTTACCAACATCGGGTGATTTATGGTTAATTTTCTATGCATGATTTAAATTTCCATACAATATGATTCTGTTACAATAGTTTTACCTGGTTTAATGAATGATTTCCTCAAAATACCACCATACTGTCACCATAATTTTTTTCGTGTGTAAACTCAGTTTTAGAGCAAGTTTTTTGAGCTTCTTTGCTGTCTAACCATTATCCTGATCTCTTCTGGTTCTCTATTGTTTATGAAAACTAACGAAGAACAGCTTTGAAATGTTGTTTTTGCATTTCGGTCAGTTTGTCTTGTTCCAATCATAGTCCATTTTTGACCGAGTAAAAATTGGCTACTTTATATGAAATAACCTAATATTATATCATTTAACTTTAAGTATATACATGCTACATGTTTATTAACCCATAAGAGATTAAATGTCTTGCATTTTCATAGTATTATGGAGCGATACCAATAATATGTGATTGTCTTATGTTACGAAACTTGACTTTAGAAGAAAAAAATCGAGACGATTTGAAATTTATTTTTACGTACAATATTTTTTTATACCTAATTTATATTTGCCAAAATTGTTGTTCTGTCACAATAGAATAAGATAGAACTACGACATTGCATTAATGAATTATTTTAAAAATCCAGATATTTTTGAGCAGCGTATCTATGTTCCTTGGAGCTGAATTATATTTTTATGATATGACTGAAACCAATATTTTTAAATTATAAAATGAGTCTAATAATTGTTGCTTTATTAAACGAAAAAATATGCTGCATATGAATTTGGTAATAATGTACAATAATCAACCAAAGATACGTTATATTATTATATTTTTAAATTATTTATATACACATATATTATCATAATTTTATTTTTATTATAATAAAATTAAGACGCTTTAAAACTATAACGTGTGATACAATAATAATTGAAATGTGCTTACGGCTGCTACTGTTTTTCCGTCCGGGTAGATAAGGACAAGCGTCATGATGCTCAAATCTTGAAAGCTCAAACAAAACCAACTTAATGATATTAGCTATCATATCATCGTCTAAATTATATTAAATTTCTTTAAATATATATTTGGTGCTCGAGTGCGTGTTTATGTGCACGTGTGATAATCGGTTGTAATTAATAAAGAGTTGAAGCAATATTTTCTGTAGATTTATATATTTACATATTAATATTTTCAATTACATTACGTGGCTTAATGTTAAACATTGAAATTTTCATTAGTCTCTTTTTATACGCTTAGATCGAACGTTCCGCCGAGCTATTGTTACGCTCATATCAACTTTGTTTACAATATACAACATTGAAATATTTATGTGAGTTAATTATGCATTTAATAAAGTAGTTATTTTAAACATATTGACTTTTATTTTCTTTAAAGAAAACACAAAAAGACATCTATTGACACTCATACATATGTTAATAAACATTGACGTGTTTGGCACATTTACATCCATTGAGAAGATAAGATAAACGTTTTAACACTATAGACATTCATAATTGCATACATGGATATGTGGATTATAATATGGTATTTATATTTAATGCATATATATGGAATGAGATTAAACTGTAGTGAAACAAACACAAGTTTTATACAATTACATTAATTTACCTAATAAGAATTTCATAAATTCGTTCGTCATTTTTTTATAATTGTAATACAATTTTGTATAATCTAATATAGATTATTGAAACTTGAGGAAAATTTCAGTCAACTGTGACACAAATAACATTAATATTTTCCATTTCCAAATTTATCGTTCTATAATAAAATTACGACTTAAATATGTAGACAAATCAATTTTAATCGTAAGATGTTTCGTATCAAAGGAGAGAAACAGTGTCAAAGATCAACAGTTCAATCAACTCGATGATTTTATCTAGAACTATTTAAACATAAATTATTTTTTAATAGCTATCTGCATTTGTAATAAGACATTGCACTAAATATGAAGAAAAACAAAGACCGTTTATTTTATTTAGGAAATTATTACATACAAGTGTTTTGTCACTTTCTAAGACACAAATATAAAACACATACTGATCAACTCATTTTGTTCCCAATATAAAATTATAATACTAGAGCAGCAATAATAAGTAACTTACCAAGCAAAATCTGACTATTTTTTACTTTCAATCACAGCATTATGAATAAACTATTGTGATTTTTATTACATATAACATACATACTTCATTGAAAACATATTTTGAATATACATATTTAGGTATTCTAACTTTAAACACTGGATTTATAGACAATTTGTTCAATGCTCATATTTTGGATAATATTTATATGTAATTCGAGTGGTAAACAAATAATGTTAAACCTTATTGAGTATTAATATTAATATAACTATCCTCAAACATAGAAGCAGTTCAATGTTATAGGTGTGCAAATGAGTTTCAGTCTTTTATTAAAGTAATAAGTACACCCATACCTCGCTATACGGCCGCTCTTTATACGGCCTTTCGCTATAACGGCCCTCTTCAATTAAGGCACGTTTTCGATTAACGGCCTAAAATGTTTCGCTATAACGGCAAAAAAACTTTTTTTTCGATGTCGATTTTTAAAAAAAATTAAAATAGATTTAATTTGCATAATTTTAAAATGAAAGGTGAAGCAGCTAGCGCCGATGAGGCCGCATCTAAGGAATATCCCAACATTTTAAAGGGAATTATTGAAAGAGGTGGTCATAAACCTGAACAAGTGTTTAACGTAGATGAAACAGGGCTTTATTGGAAGCGAATGCCTGATTGCACGTACATTTCAAAAGCCGAAAAAAATGCGCCTAGTTATAAGGTGTCTAAAGAACGATTAACTTTGCTATTTGGTGCAAATGCCGCGGGTGATTTTAAGCTAAAACCACTTTTAATATATTTGTCCGAAAATCCAAGGCCTCTTAAAGGACTAAATAAAAATCAATTACTCGTCATATGGAGATCCAACAAGAAAGCTTGGAAGACTAAAGCTACTTTAGAGGATTGGTTCAAAAATCACTTTTGCACAGAAGTAAAAAAATATTTGCGAGACAATAACTTAAGCAACAAAGCTTTGCTAATTTTGGATAATGCACCAGGGCATCCTACTAATTTATCCTAACTATCTGAAGATGTCATGATTGAGTACCTTCCGAAAAATACAACAGCTCTGATCCAACCAATGGATCAGGGCGCAATAGCCCCTTTTAAGGCATATTACCTACGCCGAACTTTCCGACAACTTATAATGGAAACCGATGGTAAATCTTCAATTAAAATATTTTGGAAAAACTATAATATCAAGGATGCTGTTGACAGCATCAGTGAATCATGGAAGGAATTAAAATTAACAACAATGAACCATGTTTGGAAAAAATATGGCCAGAATGTGTAAAAAGTAGTGATGCAGAAGTTAATTGCCTTCCTGAAATTAGGCAAAACATTTTGGATCTAGCACATGATCTCGGCTTTGAAGGTTTGAACGAACGTGCTTGATCTACTTGAAGCTGATAGGGAACCCCTTTCATATAAGGAACTCATTCAGTTGCAAGCAGAACCGGCATTTGATGAAGAGACAGAGCCTGTTGTATTCAAACAGCTAACATCAAAAAAATTGTCAAAAGCTTTTTCCTATTTCGAACAAGGAATAAACATCTTCCTTGAAAACGATCCTGACGTCGAACGTAGCGCTAAAGTTTCTCGAGGAATTAACTCGGCCATTAGCTGTTATTAATCACTGAAGAACGAAAGAGACAAAAAGGCAAGACAAACAACGTTGGGCAATTTTTTTAAGCCAAGCCCATCCTTACCAGCGAAAAATGAGAACGACACTGATCTGCAGGTTACCATTTCTTCATCGTCTTCAGATTAAAGCCATTTTAAAAAAAATTATGTATGTATTCATACACATATTTTATGTAACATGAAGTTGTTTCATTTTTGTTTATGGATTATTGTTGGTTTTTGGAGTCTGTTATTATTTTATGTACAAATGTATGTACTTGTTATGTATGTATTTTTGATTTAAATGAAATAAAAAGATAAAATGCATTTTAAATGATAAACCATGTTAAATATTTAACAAATTTGGAACTGATCCCATTGAATTTGTATTAGAATAATTGATTCGTTATACGGCTTTTCGCTTTGCGGCCAAGTCTCGTGGAACGTATCTAGGCCGTAAAGCGAGTTATGGGTGTATTCTAAAATGTATATGTTATAATTGAGTTATCTAAATGACACCACAAATCAACAGTAAATACGTTATATATTATATATGACTTGGCAAACAGTGCTTCTAAGATGTAGATGATATAACATAACTTTTGCGATAGATAAACCATGACACTACATCATAAAATGAACCACGAGAGCATTCTTTAAATTGTCATTGTGCTTATTTGTTATCATTGTGAATCGAGAATTAGAGGTACTTGAAGCAAAATTTAATATGATTCTACTACACATTCTAAATTTAACAACAAAATAATAGAGCTACAAACATTGAGAAATTGATTTCATTGATTGACATAAATATTCACTTTTTTAAAGCTGCTTAGTTTATCTACTTCTTATTAAATGTAATGCGTTCGTTATAACGAGTGGTATCAAGTGTACATGACTGGTAAATACATTCTTAGAACAAACAGAATATAAATATTTTTTAATTACGTTCAAAATAAAAAATATCGGAGACAAGGAATAAAAATTGTATTGGTCTAAAATGTCATGCAGAAGTCTGTTTCATTCGCTTATTTTTAAGACAGACAACTTTGAGAATAAAGTTTAAATATGGATAAAGATATGAAAGAAAGCGAATACTCATTTGTACACCCGTTATTATACAAGTTTTGATTATTCAAAAAACAGATAAACCAATTATATTGTATCACTAAAAAGATGCCAGATACAACTAAGATTGAGGCAAGATGCTATAGATACTCCCACTAATAGTGACACATGTGCCTATATTATTAGGATCAATTGCTTAAAAATAAACTTAACTATCTCGAAAAGATCAACGATCTTCTTTTAATATATAATTTTGTTATTTTTAGATGCAGTCTGGTTTTTTAATTACCAAATCTCATTAAAAAACAATCAATCGGCAAATTATTCGACACAATGAAGTACTAACATTCTTCGATCGCATTAAACAATTTCAAGTAGCTTGTGTTATGATTTTACTTAAGGTACTGTCAACATTTAAAACTGTGTCATTATAAAGCTTTACGTAGTCGTAATACGAACATAATAAAAATAAATTAATCGATACTGACTGAATTTTATAAAATATCTATTCCCTGCCGGGTGAGTGGTTTGTCTTCTCGCGTCTCCTCTTGGTGCCCTTTGTGCGGTGTTTGTCCCTCTTTCTACTTGAAGACGAGCAACTAGACGAGGGGCTAGAATCCGGCGGCGAACCTACGTCGTGGGGTGTCACCGTCGCAGTTACTTCTGTCGCAGGATGCTCTGCGCTGAAATTATCTAAAACGCTATTCCTCAACGCCTTTCTTTGTTCTTCTGTATGTTGTGGACAACGCATCGACCTTGAATAAACACAAAACATTTATTACATCATCATATGTATCACACCTTAATCACGCTTTATTAGAGATTTAAATTACCTAGTGCATAATTTTTTAGTGTGCTCTGATACTACACCACACATTTGAAGTAATAATGTCTTTTTTTCATTCGCAGTCATATTTTCGTAGCTCATTCCGGCAGACTCTTGACTAGAGCTTCCACCGTCAGCGTTTCCACCATTGGTCGATGCTATTTTAGAAGTTCCACTAAAATCATTTAAAAAAAATCAATAATCATCATTCTCATTGAAGAATCGCAATACACGCGGATGTTAATAAACATACTTATTAAGCTTTGTTTGCTTTTTAATGCCATTGGTCCTAATTTTCTTCTTTTTACGATCGCCCACCCAGTCGGCATCGTCGTCATCGTCGCTGACAATTCCGGTGTAGAGAGCGGGTTCTTTACTATTACTAGCTATACGTCTAGACGCGATACGGGAACTATTACGGCCCATTCCTGTTGAATAATATGTAATTAGCAATGTACTAGATAAATGGGGTGATAACTTACTTTGTAAAAAACTTGTACTGATCACATTTTCGTAGTTTTTACCATGATGTGTAAAATATTAGTTTTAATAATGGGTAGAATTTTCTAATGAACGATTTACCGAAGCTCACCACAATAAATCAATTTCGTATCTCGTTGAAATGAATAATTAATAATCGCTCTACCGGATTAGAATTTTTTCAAATTAAAATAGTTTATATTAAAAAAATTTAAATAAAATAAATCAGAATAAAAATCAAATCTCGGTCAGAATTTTATTAACAGCATGGTCATAATTATATTATTTAGGGTCATATGATTTAATTTGTATACTATCTATTTAAATTTAAAAAAAAATTCTAATCCAGTAGTGATTATTAATTAGTTAGATTAAGAATTGTATACAGTCAGAATAAAAACATAGGACGATCAGAATTAAAGCAATGAATGGTCATAATTATATTATTTAGGGTCAGAATAAATATCAAATGGTTAGAATAAAATATAGGACGATCATGTGAACTAAAAAAAATATAGCATTAATAAATGCAAATGGGCAATAATTTATTTCTTTTAGAAATATCTCACAAAAAATCTTGTTAGCACCTAAACTGATGGACAGGTTAGGTATGAGCGAGAGGGATGTCATTTTAGCTTTTTCCAGGGAGGAGGGTTTAATATTTAGATTTATCAAGACTTTTTATAACAATATCGTGACTTACAATAAGTGAGAATCGAATGATGCATATGTAAACCAAATTTTGACCAATAGGAGGGTGCAAAAAACAATTATCACTTCTCAGAAATCAAAAATTCACATCAAAAGCAATAAAATCGCATTGGCGCCGTCGCAGTGGGAACACTCGTACCGAGCGTTCTCACTGCAACGGCGCCGACGCGATTTTATTGCTTTTGATGTGAATTTTTTACTTCTGAGAAAAGATAATTGTTTTATCGCCCTCCTATTGACCAAAATTCGGTTTGAATATACTTTAACCGATGCTTTCATATTAGAAGTCTGTAATTATATTTATAAGGATAGCTATCATATTTTTAAAACATAGTGTAATATCGAAGTGCAGACAAACTGTAGAGCAATTTGCGAGATGTGAATACCGTCTAAACTTCTTCTTCTCCTTATGTATCCCTGAGAGATGAGCTGGCTTAGTTTATATTTTGGACTTGTTCTAATGAATGAAGTCGAAAAAGTTAGAAAAAAGCCTAAGATTAGTGACAGTGGATCGAGATTGACGGAAACCATGTCACTGCTGGAAAAGCATACACCTGCAATGGTTAAAAATGTATTTATGTAATATAATTTCAAATAATTTTGTAGGTGCTGAAAGCAATGCTATTCATCTGTAGTTATCAATGAATCGGGGTGACTTTAAAGCAGGGGTTCCCAACCTTTTTGTGTCCTAGAGCCCATTTTACAATATCGGTAGGGCGGCGGGCACCACCTGACTCGTCAAAGATTCCTTTTTTGCCACTTACAGGAGCTATAATCGGAAAAAAGTCGGCGATCTCGGCCGATTTCAGTTGTAGCTTCGGTTCGGACAACTTCGAGAGAGTGTAGTAAATTTTTAATTAGTGTTTGTGAAAAAAATTCTATTGCGGTCGAATAGTGGCGGGCGCACACAAATCGGTCCGCGGGCACCATGGCGCCCGCGGGCACGGGGTTGGGAACCCCTGCCTTAGAGCATTTACACAACTCTGGAAAACAGGAGGATCTCAAAATGAAATTAAATATAAATTGAAGAATGTAGTCTGGGATAAAATCTGGTCCTGAAGAAAAAATGTACTTGAAATATCAACCAAACTAAAGGTTTGTTAAACGCTGTGTCTCGTCGTAATTAGAAGTAAAATCTGAACGTGACCCAGTGTCACGGTATACGGTTTATAATTATATCTAACAAACACATTGGCCATCTCTTGAGAGCCTTCAAAATTGATAAGTCTCGTTTTGAGTTAACGAATTTCCAGAATTTGAATATAGTTCCGATGAGTTTCTGCAATTACCTGTTTTGAGAAGCATATCGTAAATTTTGTTAGTCATTGGGTATCTTCTGGAAAAACATTCATTAAAAATAAATACAATCCGTACGAGAGAGCAAAAAGAGTGATGTTATATTCTTAAATACTTTTTCATTAATATATGGATGATTTGCAACTGCGTTTCAAACACAAGGAGTATTGTATTATTGAAAGAACGGAGCTCACCCATGCACTTTTCGAGATGCGGCGCGAACCTGGTGGCGGAAACCGGCCTGTCGCAGTTGGGACAGGCGCAGTTCGAGTCCGGAGTCTTCTTGGAAGCGGACAAGCCGAACACGTCGGTGTCGGTCGTCGTCACTATCTTGAGCGGCTCCTCGCGCTCCGGCTCCCCGTCGATCAGCTCGGCCAGGCCCGTCTTGAGTCCGTGATGGAACTCGAAGAGCGTGCCCATCGTCAGGTCCTCGAGCAGCGACTCGTACACGTAGCCGGCGGCCCTTTCGGCGTTCTCCTGGTTCGCCATGAACTCGGAGAACTTCTGGTTGATCTCCCCCACGGTCAGCTCGGGGATTCCAACATGCATCATCGTTTTTTTCGCTAAGGAACCATCTGACACCTCAGACCGGTGACAACCCAACATATGGTCGAACCGACTGACAGCGAGGGGTCGCGAACCTTTCCGGCAAACCCCTAATTCTTAATTATTTTTGTTAGCAACACAAATACAAAATAAATGAAAACTAAATCCTAAACTTTTCATTTGCGCAATTAGACAATTCAATTACCTTAATGATCAATTAAAGCAAAAAAGTATGTTTGTTCTCCTCCCATACTACGACGCTATACAGTTCGAGTTTCTATGTTAGCAACAGTAAAAATCAGACAGCTGTCAATAATCACGCGTGCGTGTGTCTAAGTATCAAATGTTAGTTTGCAACAATACATTTACCAAATGTATCGCTTAACCGCCCCTAAACGTGTAAAAATTGTTCAATTGTTCTACACAAATAACAATTCTGTACGAACTGTGTTATGGCCAATTTTATCGTCTTACTGAGCGAACAATTCGCTGGGTAGTAAAAAAATTTAAAAGACTGGAAGCGTTTGAGATAGGGTAGAGACTGTGCTGAGCTGAGAATATAGCTGCTGTAGACCCAGAATTGTCGATTCGTAGGCGTTCGCACCTTTTGTGCTTTCCTTTGGCGCATTTTACATCTGGACTTACACCTACATCCGTATAAAATTCAAATAACACAATAACTAAAGTTCAGAGGCCATGGATAGTTGATGTTGATTTTTCAAACAAAATCTTCTTCCCTGATGAGACACATTTCCACCTCTGTGGGTATGTTAATAAGAAAAATTTCCGTAAATGGGGCGAAAAAAAATCCTCTTGTGATTCACGAGAAACCATTACATGCTCAAAAACGACTGTTTGGTGCATGTTGTGGTCAGGCGGCATCACTGGGTCTTACTTTTTTTAAAACAATAAAGGTCAAACTATAACAGTCAATGGTGAGCCCCATAGGTGTATGATAACCGATTATATTTGGCACCAAGAATACGGCGCAACTCGTCACATATCGGGTGCAACGTCGGATGTTTTGCGTGAAAAGTTGTCAGGTCGCATTATTCGACGTTATGGTGATATTAACTAGCAACCAAAATCTTGCAATTTAACGCCGTTGGATTTTTTGTGGGGGTTACGCTTCGTGTCTACGCCGACAAACCCGAAACGTCGGAGCACCTAAAAACCAATATCTGCCAAAATACCACCCGGAATGTATGAAAATATAATCGAAAATTACATGGAAAGCATCGGCTACTGTAAAAGCACCAGAGTGCTATTTATTAGAGAATTATTTTAAGAGATATAAGTTTGGCGGACGGGTGGTTACAGGTGTCATTTACACACTGATTGAGCCGCTGCAGTATTATTTATTGAAATATAGTTAATATGTTATTTAATTTAAATATATGCGAGTGGACGGTGAATGAGGCGACACCGGCCGTTTCCTTCCAAAAGGAAAAGGATTTGTTGCAGAAAGATATACATAAGATGTTCACTGTTCTAACCAGTCTGACCCTGTCCTAGTCTGTCTAATAATAATGCACAAGCAATTAATTTTATGAAAAAAATATTTTATATATTGCTCATTTAAATTGCTCTTTTCTGAAGGTATATACATTCAGAAAAAGTCAATTGTGGTGGAACCTCGACTTAAAAGTAACTTGACTTACGAGTATATCGAGACGCAAGTATTTTTTTATTAAAAAAATTAACTTAACATAGGAGCAAAAAAAACATATTACGTAACCAAAAAACCTTATCATTAATTTATATTGTATGTATTTACTATTTCAATAATTGTTATTAATCCATTTCAATTCATTTCAGTGGGAAAAATTGATTAGACCTACGAGTAATTTAAATTACAAGCTCCATCACAGTATTTATTTTACTTACACAAAATTATTTTTTCAGACTGTTTATAATTCAGAACCTATTCGAATTCTTTTAATTTTACTATTCGATATTCGAATACCTTATGGTATCAAATTTTTGAAAGCTCTAGTTTAAATAGATTTCAATTAAGTTGGCTTAGTATTTACATATAAAATATAAAGCAAAAAGTTAAAATACATTTGTTTTAAAGAGTGATATATAATGGTATACTATATGGAACTCAATTGCGACCATTATCGTATATATTATGAATGTAATATAAAAATCATATTTATACATAATATAGAAAAAGATTATTTAATGATAATGTTGTTGGGACTCATTTATCTATTTATTTATGCATTCGTTATGGGCAAAATTTAGCGGCACGTTCCTTTAGTGGAATGTTTCATTCACTCATCATGTAACGTAATTTGTTAACTATTATAAACTTTTTAATAAAAAATCTACTGCAGCAGCTCAATCTGTGTGTAAATGATATGTTAGGTAATAATATTAAAAATATTTTTTCCTATAAAATATTTAATTTAAATACATTGTAGTTATACAAAAAAATAATTAAATAATATGAAAATAGTAAAAATGAAAGAATTAACGTTAGTATTATTTTTTCATAGTTTTATATAAAATTTGATCATGTTAACACACTAACCTATTTTCACAGCTGAAAGGCGATTGACCTATAATGAACTAGTATCGATCTCGCGATGACATTTGCCGATGTATTTTTTCAGTGTGGCAACATATGAACTCCGACTGTGAAGAAAGCGCTCCTCTGATGGACGGCCATGTAGCGCCTTCGCCAAGCGGGCGTAGGCAACAAGTTTCTGGGCCGAATTCTCGCAGCGGCACTTCAGCTGCGCCGAAACCTCGTCGAACTTACGCCTCGGTATATTACTCACCTTCCCTTTTCTGTCATTTTTTACTAAAACTAAACTTTTACACCAGATCTTCAATTATACGATTTGCCTTCAAAGATGATTATAATAATTAAATTAAATTTATTAATAGCTTTAAAATATTCCATGTAATAAATAACATTTAAAATAAAACATAACTCGATAGAATTACTAATGTTTCTAATAATCTAAGATAGGAATGCATCCATTTGCAATTTAGACTCCGGTTAGTATATTCGCCAAATACCATTTGCCAGCACGCTAAACATACAAAACAGTAAACAGCTGCCTTTTTATGACTAAGAATTTACCCAAAAATGATAACAAAGAAAATGTTTCGTATTGTTTTGGAAAGTAGGAGTGGTTGACTGTGAATTTAGTTAGACTTTTTTTGTTAACATATTTACATGAGCGTCGGGTTATTATCGACGAGACTTTCCCTCCAAACACAGGTGATGATGCCCATGGATGATCCTCGGGAGGTAATTTGCCACAAAACAAGTGTTATGATTCCAAGAGACAACACTAGAACCATCTAAATGAGAATCTTCAAAATATTTCATTTCTTCTATCAAAAATCGATATTTTAAACGATAACTTTATGTTTACTTGAAACATATGTACATGTTACTCGAGAATCAACCCATTATTGTAAAAAAATACTATGTATTTCATATTAAAAAAATGTACACTAGTGCTCTTATGGCATTAGTATCCATCAAATACAACTTTGTGGCATTAAGGTAGTTAAAAAATTGGTCTGGAATCAGTATTAAAAGCTGCATTTTGTCATATCTCGTATTTAAAAAAAAAGTAATAATACTATATTACCAAATTCTTATACTAATAATACGAGAACAATTTAAATGAGCAATATATAAAATACTTTGTTCCATAAAACGAATTGTTTGTGCATTACAATAATAATAATAAATGCATTGATCAAGCAACATTATTGTAATGAACAAACAAGTCGTTTTATGGAACAAAGTATTTATTTAAATGCGCAAATCTCTTAAAATAATTCCCTGTTATATAGCACCCTAATAATATCAATAATATATATTTCCAGACTGAAAATGGATTATTACCGAATGTTTCCGTCGTCCGTCCAGATTCAGAATGGAACAACAGATCCGGAGGCAATGTTCGCGAAGTAGCAGACGAACAAGAATTAGAATTACGATATGGAGCAAAACACGTCATTAAATTGTTCGTTCCAGTTTCTTTATGTATGCTCGTAGTGGTAGCGACTATAAGTTCCATTACGTTTTACACTACCAAAGATGCATATTTGTAAGTATATTTAATAATCACTCATTTAACGATAATTATCAAGTAAATAAATAAGATATTTATTATTACAGAGTGTATACGCCTTTTCACGAAGAAAGTCCAGATACCGGCACTAAAGTGTGGAACGCCGTAGCAAACTCGTTGATCCTAATGGTCGTCATAATTTTGATGACGATTCTTTTAATTGTTCTCTACAAGTATATGTGTTATAAAATCGTCCACGGATGGTTAATCATGTCTTCGTTGATGTTGCTCTTCATATTTTCCTATCTTTATCTGGAGTGAGTGTTTTGATATTACTTTCAAGTTTATCATGGTATAGAATTGATACGATTGTAATTTTTTAGAGTTGTGTTAAAGGCATACAATTTTCCTATGGATTACATCACGCTGTGCCTGTTCATGTGGAATTTTGGCGTTATGGGTATGATATGCATACACTGGAAAGGCCCGTTGCGTCTACAGCAGGCGTATCTCATATTCGTAGCGGCTCTCATGGCTCTTGTGTTCATTAAATATTTACCGGAATGGACAGCGTGGGTCGTATTAGCTGTGATATCAATATGGGGTAGATAATTATACGCATATATATGTTAGCAATCCTTTTATATTAAATATTATAAAATATATTTATTTCAGACTTGGTCGCCGTATTGACTCCTAAAGGTCCTTTGAGAATCTTAGTTGAAACAGCTCAATCAAGAAATGAACAGATATTTCCAGCGTTGATATATTCATGTATATAAATCAATTATAATTATTTAGAATATTATGAATATTTATGTTTATTTTCTACTTTTAGCAACCATAATGTACAGCTATATGTCTGTTTCTAATTCCCCACCTTCTGAAGGTAGGTACAAAATATTTATATAAGAATATGGATTTTAAGTGTATTGATAATGTGCTTATATTTTATTAGAAAGCTCGGGTGGATCTAATGCAGGATTTGATAGCGGTTGGGAAGAAGAAGCTCAGAAACGAACACAACAAAGGCGTCAAGACATTCAAGTTGAGCAGGTCGATTCTGGAGCTACGAGAACCACAGCAGTACGTCAGCGAATTGTAGAGCCGAGCGTTCCTCCTCAGCAAATGCAAGAAGAAGAACGTCAGTTATCATTAATCACACTGCACAAGAGATAACTCAATTATTATATAAAATTACATTATAGCATCGTAAGGTCTTTTTTTAAATATTTGATCTTGCTTTAGTTCACAGAATTGAGTTATCTTGTCTTTGCGGTAGAAAAATATGTTATTTGTGTTGTATAAACTATTTATTTTTTCAGGTGGAGTTAAACTCGGCTTGGGAGACTTCATCTTTTACAGTGTGCTAGTCGGTAAAGCCTCTTCATACGGAGACTGGAATACAACTCTAGCATGTTTCGTTGCGATTCTCATAGTAAGCGATTGTGTCATTAGATATATATTTAAATTTGCTATAATAAAATTTATTCAAATTTTTTTCAGGGCCTCTGCATAACACTTTTACTGCTGGCGATTATGAAAAAAGCTTTACCAGCTCTCCCAATATCGATCACATTTGGTTTGATATTTTATTTCGGAACGCGGGAGATTGTGGCTCCATTTTCAGACGCATTGGCCAGTGAACAAATATTCATTTGACCGATCTCTAGTAAAATTAAACGTATTATAAATGTGTTAACTTAATAACAATAATTATATTCTAATTTATACTAATTAGGCAATTGTACCGTATTATTTTATCAAGCATAGGATTACAAATTTGCATTCCATTGTTTGACACTAATGTGATTCTAATAACTTTTGTATGAACATTTTGATTATTATAAAATTATTAATATACATCTACTGTTGATTATACAAAGATGAATCAAATAAAAACCTTAAATAATATTTATCTTGTAATTTATTGAACCAAAACGGCACAAAAAAACAGTATAGCCTTCAATATTAATTTTATACCATTTAAAAGATGCATATGAACCTATTTCAGCGATTCAAGGATGTGATAAGCCCGCATCAAGATGCCATTAAATTTTAATTCTAAAGTTTACTAATGTGACAGACATTGTAAACTACAGAATATCACTAACTTTGGGGCATGCTGATCTATTACTCTGATGCCTGCAATTGGCTCAATAGACTACTACAAGAGTCCCCTTAAATTCCCTACCCTCCACTTTCCCTATCCAGCTTCCGTCTCCATAAAGGATAGTTATCCCGACTGCGGTCGTCACTCGGACGATCAAGGAAGGAGGCCTAGCCTAACGCCTGTCCGCGCAGCGTGCAGGCGCGAAAGCTAGGCTGGGTAATAACCGGTCGCCCATGACCTAATGCGACCGTGGGAGGAGGGCGTGGGTCCAAGTAAAAATATCACCCTACTAAACTTTTTTGCCAATGAATATCAATGGGTACACATTCCAAGTGCGATGGCCATTTTAAGATAATGATTTACATACGTGTTGCATGCCTGATTCGTACTACTACTTATCGGTCATTCTTTCGACTAGTTGAGACAATAGAGCAATGTTTCGAATTTTTATTTGACTAAATATATAATATTGTGAACTTCACAAATTGGATGAAATTAAACTCTGATGTGAATAAAAAAATATACATATCGATTTTTGGCAAAATTTTATTTCATTGATTCTTAAAAAATCAATGAAATATCAAAATAAAAATAATAATTTAAACAAAACAAGGGTAACACAATGTACAAAATGACAATACTGTAGGGGGCCTATTTATATATATTTTAATTTAGATTTTGTTATGGTTAAAAATTGGCGGCACTCTGGTAGCACTGGCATGGCCATCTCTCTTTCTCTCGACTGGCAAACTCTAGCGCGCTACAAACTTTACAAAGTCTGTACAATATAATACGAAATTCTTTAATTTTACTAATTACTACACACAAAAGTTAATAATATAATTTTAACGGGTGGCGATTAGACATAGATTAGACGGCTGCAGTAGTGTTTTATTATTGACGGTATATAAACTTTACATGTTTGAAACATATGTGAGTGAGCGGTGGACAAGGCACCACCAGCTGTTGTTTTCCAGTCGAGATCCGCCAAAAGAATGTTCTGCCCTCTGCCGCCGTCACGTCTGCTCTACCGCCTTCTTTTGGCCATAATAAATATATAAATACGCCCCCACATAATTAAACGTTTATTTTGCCGTTTTGAATATTTCACTTTAAATTGTTATATTTCATAGAGAATATGCCTATTAGATACGATTACTAAATTATAGTGATAATATAATATCTATTAAAGAATACTAAGATTTAATAAGACAAAATTGTAATGTTGAGTGTAATTGTCTCTCTCTTCCGAAATTCTCTAACAAAGCGGTATAGCATAGGCGCGTGAAAATTAAAAGAAAATACTTGGATGATATTTTTACGCATGGCAGCACAGTCTAACGTCAAATTGACAGGTTGAGCGTCAAGTAACAAAACACTGAAAAATGAATTTTTCCGGTAGCTACGACTGGGATGAACACAATAGACAGACTGTCTCTCAAGGAAGGCAAATCTTGGAAAGGACTTCGCAAAGCATCGCGAATTCCCACCAGATTGCAATTGAAACTGAACAAATTGGCACAGGGGTAATAATTAATTTATAGTTTGCGTTATCATGTTTATATATATAACAAGTAAAATTTTATAGGTTATCAGTGAACTAGGCGAACAGAGAGAAGCTCTGCTGCGGAGCAAAAATAGGCTGCAAAACATGGACGAAGGATTGTCAAAATCGCAGAAGCTGATTAAAGGAATGAGAAAGCATGTGCTATATAATAAAGTTGTACTGATTCTCATTATACTTTTAGAAATTGGGATTCTGGCCGGCGTGATGTATTTGAAATTTTCAAAATAGTATAAAAAAATATATAAAGTTTATTATTATTTTTTAATCACTAAATTCATAATTAAACAAACATTTTTAGTATTATTTTAATAAGTATATTTAAAGATATCTATATGTATAATATAATATAATTATATGTGTATATAAATATGTAACATATTGTAAAAAAATTAATGTTAAATAAATTTTGTAATAAATACATTTGTTTATTTATAATAATAAAAAATACCTTCCCACATATTCTATCGATAATTCTGGTGCAAGCGACAACCATTATAAAATAAAAGATTTTTCTAAAATATCATCTATGACAACATCGATAGGATTGTTTTCGATGAATTTCTTCATCGAACTATCGTCTATGACCAGCGTGAGAATTAATTTAATATCTTCTCGTAGCTTTTCACTTTTCAATTTTGCAGCGTTCGGTTTGCAGTTGAATTTTTGAATAATGCCTTCCATGATCTGAAATAATAATATATTGAATTATTTCATTCTATGAACAATTTAAATTAATCACCTGATCAATGGGGCAGTCGGGCCAGTTGAATAATTCCAACGTCTCATGGTCGACTAATAGACATAGCAATTTTTTTATTTTGTTCTCTAATACTGCATCGGTCATTTTGGAAAGCTAAAAAGGTAAACATTTGCATGTAATGTTTTTTTTTATTCAGTCATTAAGTATTCATATTGTACCTTCTTTTTTATAGCATCTGCTTGAAGAGCTTGATAAAGTTCAATGTGTTTCTTGCGAAAGTGACGTAAAAGACAATCGCCTCTAATGAACGCACGAGGACACTTTGGACAAGATCGCGTCATTTCCTTTCGATGGGTACGTTTGTGAGAAGACAGCAAAAACTCAGTACGAAAACGTTTTTTGCACTCGTTACACTCATAAGCTATTAAAGAAAAAAATATTAAGTTACAAATTTATTTTAGTGATGAAAATTTTTTTATGAGTGCGTACGCTTTTCATTCGTATGGATTGTGAGATGAGTTTTCAGGGCACCCATACGCATAAACGTTTTCTTGCAATCGCTATGTGGACACTTCAACTTCTGGCATCCTTCGTGTTCAAATTTTTCGTGGTCCTTAGAGCTGTAATGAAATTATTTATAAATAGAACGTATTCTAAAGTTTGACCATTGAAAATTGGGTATATAATTTCATATATTATATATACACATTGTCAAAAAAGGCTGTACTGTTAAAATTCATTATAAGGTATTTGTATAAATTCGGGTCCCTTTGTCTTATAAAAAAAGAAACCTTTTTTCTTAGAAAAACATTGATTTTATTAGTATTTTCTAATTGAAAAATACAATAAAGTTCAATATTATGTATAATTAACGATATCAGGAAGAATAAATACTCTAAATATGTATATATTTATATATACTGCAACATTTTTGTGACAATATTCTTCCAATATGACGATATATTATATAATCATTTTACAAATGCTCATATCTAATGACTTAAAAAATAAAATTTTATATGACATGGGAATTTATAAAAAGATTATTTTTTGGATCATCCTGCATACACAGTATAAATACCTAGACGCGGTCTTGAATTCTTTGTCGCAATATTTGCATTTAAAAGTTTTTCCGTAGTGATACATTAAATGATTTTGTAACTGGCCCACTTGAATAAAAGACAGTCCGCATTCTTTACAAACGTATGGTTTATTTTTCCAATGGGTTTTTTTATGACGATTGAGCGTTTCTCTAGCAGTGAAAGATTTTCCGCACTGTAAGTATATTACATAATGAATAATGATTTTATATAAAATATTTGCTTTACTTTAAGACGTACTTACGAGTGAAACTTATACATATTTGCATTCCACGAAAGCATTAATGTATTAAAATAGTAAATAGAAAATTAAATATGAGTGATTATAAAATATATACCTGTTGGCAAGAAAAAGGTTTTTGACCAGCGTGTATACGTAAATGTTTAACGAGTCCCGGTTTCGCCGAAAAGCTTTTCAAACAAATTTCGCATTTCAGATAAAATACTGAAAATTAATAATAAAATTGTACAACAAATATCACACACTGATTTTTAATTTGTATTATACCCTCATGTTTTCTAATGTGTTTTAACAGAGTACTCTTGGTAGGAAAATCAGCATTACATAAGTCACATATGTAATTATTTTCTGTCTTTTTATTTACATGGTTTCTCAAATGTAGCGTCAAATTGTCTTTACGTGTAAATACCAATTCGCATACCTAAAACAGTACATGTAATTATTTCTATACATTTTTGCTAATAAATAAATAATATAATACATACCTGACAAGAAAACTTTTTCTTGACTTTTCCGTCGCATTCCGTTTGAGATAAATGCCTCATCAAACCATATTTTCGCGTAAATTTAGTGCCACAATTCTTACAATCGAATCGTTTACGTTCTTTGCTTTCGACGTAATTCTGTATTATTAAATTTCATAAATATATAATTAAATCAAAATTTTATTTTATAAAAAAATATTCAAATCTAATAAATAATTGCCTTTTTTCTTATATTTTTGTCTTCAAAAGTTGAATTAGAATCGTCAAAGTTCTTTTCCTCAGATTCATCCACAAAATCGTATGGATTGATACCCAAAATTGCGTTTTTGTTCACTATTTCTTTTTCGTTTTTAACATATATTTTTGTATTGTTGTTATTATTATTAATATTTAATACTTCCATCTCGTTTCAATTCAATTTATACTTATAAACATTTACTATCCGATATTCTACAGGTAAACGCCAAATATATTCATAATGTTGCCATACGATAAAAAAAACAACAGCAAATATTAGGGACACAAGTTTATATTTCGTGTAGATGCTATTCTACCATCGAGATTATTTAATTGTTGCTTAAATGACAGCAAATAACATATTAATGAAAAATATTTCACTGCGCCACAATTTATCATTTTTTAATAAAAAAAATACATTAGATGCTCTATTGTTTATATTTTATGTTCCCTTTCACCGTGGATGGCTTTTATAGGTATATTTAGTATAATTTAAGGCTGTAAATCACTTGAATTTATTGAACCATAATATTTTTTAAAATATGCCATGAATGTGTGCCCCCTGCATATTAATTAACAAATTTCGAAATGGCGCGCAAAAATATCAGCCGCGGTGAAAAGATTAAATACGGAACGCCATTTAATATTAAAATGTATATGTTTTCGAGGATATAATAATCTAAAATTGCGTTTCGCTTTTAAGCCCAAATATTTAAAAATGAATATCTACAATTTTATTGAAATAACGAAATTTAATATATAGTATCATAATGGTTATGATGGATTATTATGGATTTTTATGCATATATATACATACTATGTAAATACATATACCTACATTAATTATGCATATTTAGGGTGACCATAATTTAGAGGTACGCAGAATATTATCGGATTTAGCCGTTCAGTTACCAAAAAGTATATGTAATAATTATAATAATCACATCTCGTTTTACTTAAGCTATTTATGAAAAAAACATATTTAAATGTTTTAAAAACATAGTTCCCACTGTAACTGCGCCGATACGATTTTATTGCTTTTAACGTGAAATTTTCACCTCTGAAAAGTGATAATTGTTTTTGCGCCCTCCTATTGACCAAAATTCGGTTTGTATATACTTTGATCTCTACCGTCATTTCAGAAGTCCGCAGATGTATCTCATAATATCAGTAATAATAGCTATCATATTTTTAAAACATAAAGTTCTAAAATTATAATTAGTTTTAGAACTTACATTAGAGCAAGTTGGATTTGGTTAATTCGTGTATAGACGTTTCGCAACTCTCAAATTGAGTTTCATAGACATTTTGGAGCAATATATAAATTCACTAGCGCTCATCAGTTAAATTATATTTTCGCTAGTAGAAATATAATATAATATATCTACTGGTGAAAATTTATTTGGACTTCACTAGAGAAAATGTAACTTTACTGAAAACTACACATTCGCTGTAACATTTATACATAGAATGTAAATAAATAATGATAAATATGTATTACTACAAATGGAAAACTTGACATCATATAATTTTACTGGCACATGCCAGATAAATTATATTTTCACTGGTAAAAATATATATATCTACCGGTGAAAATGTTTTCCGATATGATTTCACCGAAATGACATGTTAAGAAAAATTATCGGGATAGTTTCGAGACTGTTTTTTTCAGATTTTTCCAGGGGGGGGGGCAAAAAATTAGCTTGTAGGTCGTTGGTTTATTAATACTTCGATTTTTTAATATTCATATTATATTATTAAATGAGATGAATTTTTCTAGCCAATTTCAAGGGGGGTGGCAAATGCCCTCTTCCCCAAATGACGTTCCTGGCAAAGAAACATGCATAAGAAATAATAGACAGTATATAAACATATGTGTCGTTAACAATTGATATACAAACATTTTTATTTTGAAAACTACGGCAATAACTGCATGCGTTTCCGTGCAAAACGATTTTTCATTTGGAAAATCTTAAGAAATAGAAATGAATTGGGAATATAACAGACACTCTATTGTATCCAGGCGGGGTGCACTTTGACGGGCATTACGAGTTGTTTTGTCAATTGTTGTTAGAAAATGGAAGTAATTAAGTTAAACAAGAGAAATAAATTTATTTTAGAACTATTTTTTTTCAAGTAAAATTACTGCGCAACCAAATAACTCACTTGAGTATACGAAAGTATTTAATATACAAAATATCATTTTTTTTTAAAAACCCTATCTTTTTATATGATACAACAGTTCTGTGAAACTATGACTTTATATAATAAAACCTTAAATGTATTCCTTTTTTTTCAACAGAAATTGTATCGAAAATTTGCTTTTAAAATCTGGTCACCTTAATTAGAATAGTCACTACATATAATATATTATATGGAGATATCACTACATCATCGTAACCATAGCAACAACACAAAGCAACATATAACATGTCAGATTGTATAATTTACCAAAAATGTCTGATGAAATAGATATTGAAATAATTAAAAAAACAAAAGAGTCCCTGAAACAGTTTGTAACAAAGCCACCGTTATCTGAAAAATTATTAAAGAAACCTCCGTTCCGATACTTGCACGACATAATAATGGCGGTTTGTGTTCACATGTTATAATAAAATATTAAGGTTTTGTATAAATTATTAAATGATTTAGGTAAATAAGAATACTGGATTCTTCGAAAGATTATTTTCTCAAGATGAGCTTATTTCTGAAAACGTGAAAGATCGTGACAAAAAGATCCTATTTTTACAAAAAGTTATTAAGGTTGTCAGTGAGTAAATTTTATTGTATCTTTTAAGTTTTTTATTTATAGTGTGATCTGAACTGTTTTGTTTTAATAATATTGTGAATAATTTCAGATACCGTTTTGAATATTACTTTAGCTGTTCGACCTTCTAAAATCATCTCGGGACAGGAGCCGGAAAAAACTAATGAACTGTTGCAAAAAATTGGTGAGGCACTGAAACAGAACCTCAGCAGTAAGGAAGTGATCGATCAAATCGTAAACGAAAATAAAAAATCTGGTGAAAAACCACAAAAAGTAAAAACTCAAAAGTCCGTTGATTCGATAAAAAAAGAGAAAATTTCCAAGTCTAATAAAATCTCTGATGATAAACCGCAAGCTAAGAAGGAACTGGTGCAAAAGAATAATAGTAAACGAAAGCTATCTAAAACTGATGAAAATTTGAAAGTTATAAAACAGAAAAGTCCTGATACTAAAGACAATAAAATTAAAACTACTAGAGGAAGCAGTTCTAATAAAAATAACGTTAAAGAAAAGAGTGTCATAAAAGATATAGTCGATAATAAAAAATCTTTTGAAAATGATAATCAAAATGAATTACAGAGTCCAAACTCTTTAGAGAGTATTATCAACTTCGAAGAAATTGAAAGAAATATTGAAAACTTAAACGAAGATGTAGGCGATGATTTACATATTATCGAAAAGGAAAATGAGGTAAATACAGAAATAAATAATATTGTCAATAATTTAAACATTGAATCTTTATTCAGTAATGGTAATGAAACACTTAACAGTGATGTGAATTTATTATTAAATTCTGATAGTGATATTACTATTCCTCCTCCACCTCAACCTGTGGATAACAACAGCGTTAATTACATAGCAGAAACAACCCAAATCAAAAAGATTAATAAAAGTGCTGATATACAGTCTAAAACTAAAACCATCGAGGTTGAATCTAAGAGTGAGATTATTGTGAATGAAGTTGAAGTTAAAGATAAAAATCCGATTAAAAATATTGAGAATAAATCTGCTTCTATTGAACGAAACAAGAAAGAGCAAGAAGTAGTCAATAATGATAGAAAGGAACATATTCCTCCGAGACCTACTACTTCTTTGAGACCTCCTAGTGTGAGACCATCGTCCTCTCGTCCAGGAGCACCGCGCTTCAGAGACACTAACGTTGAAATTGTCACTACGGAGACCGTCGCAAAGGGAAAAGTTAACATTATAGTTGAAGATTATGATAAACATATAGAAGTATTTTTATTACAGTATTATAAAACATTATTAAAGTAAAAATCCTAATAGATTGTTTTTTTAGGAGGATGACGGTGGTGTCATTATAGAATCTTCCATATCAGATAACATACTACCTGAAGAAAGTTTCACCAAAAATCAGACAAACGCTGCTAGCGATCATGGTCATTTGGTGCAGCAAATCTTAGAAACGCAAAAAGAGCTAAGCAAAAATTCACAAAAGATTGAAATTGTATTGTATTTTAGGTTGTATTATATTGTGTAAGAAGGTAATGATTATAATTGAGCAATTTTAGGAATGGGAATGGGGAGCGAGGAGAGAACGGGAAGCTTCGTATAAAGAAGTGGAAGCGTTGAAAGATGGCTTGCAGTTGTTGTCGAGGGCTGCGAATCCTTTGAGTAAATTGATTGAATACGTACAAGAAGATGTGGAGATAATGCGTCAAGAGTTGTTACAATGGAGAGAAACTCGCAAGATGGTCAAAGAAACTTTTTCCAACTATGAAAGGTATCATTTCATTTGGTTTATGATTATTACTCCAGCGGATGCAAATATAATGTATTCGTGCGCATAAATATTAACTTCAATATAATATATACGCTACTTCGGAAGAACATTGATGAATGTAAAGATTACAGTTTTTCAGAGACTGCAATTAAAAATTTCAATTGCATGGTTGGAATTACTTAGATAGTAAGGAATAGCATAGAAATAATGAATGAATTAATGTAAATGTAATGGAAAAAGATTCGTTGATTCATAAGTTGTTCACTGCTCTGTCCGATTCTCTCACACACCTAGTCTGTCCAACAGTAATGCACAAACAGTTCGTTTTATGGAACAATTATTTTATATACTGCTCATTTAAATTGTCCTTATTTTCAAACACAGAATTGTTTCTAAATACTGAAGTTATTAAACTGTTCTGCATAGGAGCAATTTTTATGTAGTTCTATTGTCTTTAATGATTTCAAAAACTATGTTTTACACTTTGAATTATATTATTAAGAAAATTATTCTGTAATTTACAATTTTTTGACAGTTTACATATAAACAAATCTTCTGCGAAAGAAGAAATAGAAATTATGTGATAACTACATTCCCAATGGTAGATATTGCTAAATAACTTTCATTTTAATACGGAATAGTTAATTTAGGGAATGAAAATGAGAAATTAGCTAAATTTTAATGCCTCTAAAATTCCCATTATCATTTGTGGACATAGGATGTTCATTTTCACATATAAAATGAATTTTTACGTAATTCAACAGAGCATACAAAATAATCGCTAAAAATTTAGATAATATGAAAATGTTAGATCAGTATTACAAGTATATTAAATTTCTATCATGTCTGGAATTAGTGATTATTATATAATAATAATCCCAATCGATCCTTACAAAATAGGTTTTCCTACATTTTCATAATCTCAGTTGGTTATTGGGACGATTAGCTATTAATCGACCTGTCATATACATATGGTGTGAAAAAATATTTTATCTCATGGAGAATAAATATTACACGTAAACAAAAAATGGTTTCCGTGAAAACACAATAAATTTAAATAAATATACATTAAATTCACGACCAGATTTTTGATGATAAAAATCTGCATTTTTAATAGTTTTCATAGATTAACATTATAATCTATGGGTATTACAAAAAGTTTATTATCGTCTTTCCTGTTTTGAAATTATAATTGAAATTTTTTCTTTTATTTTGACATTTATGTAATAAATACTACAATTTTGCAAGGAATACTATATAATACTTACCATCGTCTCATAGATTTAAGATACTAACGAATTATAATTGAAACTGTTTATATTTGTAATCTTACAAATATCTTAATTTTGTTGTTTCAGCAACATTGATAAATCCATCAAACCATTGGAGGCAAAATTGAAGCAAATAGAAAACAATATTATCGATCAAACCGAGTTAATTAGCTCCGTAAAATCAAACATAAATAGAAACGCAAAGAAGATAAGACAACTCATAAGCAGCGAAAATAATATGATGCATTGACTACATACATAAATACACATAGATGTTTTTAAAATGCAATATAGAAATTTAAGTGTTTAATTGCATCGACGTTTATTATGGTTGTAATAATTTATAAAGGAATAAAAGTACCTCGTTAAATAATTATTAGTAAAATGTTTAATATAGTAATATTTATGAGCAGGTAAGGTAAAACAAATTCAAATTTACTTATCGTCCTAATTTTATTTTCGATACATTATAAAATATAAGATTATACAGTAAAGCTTAATAATATCTTATCGATATTAAACACTATCCTGACTCACACTGAGCGCGACGAAGATCTAAATCACTGTTTGTTCGCCAGTCCATATTGCTCTTTTCACTGGAACACGGAATCGTAATAATTAAAAAAAAGTCTGGGAAAACGCATAGAGTTCCCAAAGTATCATATATTACACTTAAATTTATTTACATTTTATTACACTGGTACACCTAACGTGAAATTATAGTAAATGAACAACGTTTAAATTGATCAAAAACAAGCCGATAAATACATTATAAAGCTATTATTTATAAAAATACAAAATAATTATTCACACAAGGATTCTTTTTTATTTTACATATAATTCGAGATTGAAAGGTCATTTTAGTTCTTCCTTTTCCTCTTGCCGGTTACTTTTGTTTTGCGGGGCTTTTCCAACTGCTGTCGCACCAGTTCTATCTGCAGAACCAACCTGTGCTGGGATTCCAAACGAAGTAAACAACTGTCACAAATGGTTTTCGGGAGAGGATCAGTATGGGAGACCTGTAAATATATGCATTGGATTCATTATTACATTTGGTCGAAATAAAATATATATAAAAAATATTTTAAAAGTTAAATATGTAGTTCTTTCTAAAATAAATTAATAACTTTATATTAAGTTTGTCCTAGTAGAGAATGTTTATTCTCATATTATAAGCCTCCCTGCGAGTGATTATTGGTGTCGAAAATTAACTTCACTGCTATGGGTTGTGTGGTATAACATATTGATTCGATTTTGTGGAGTTGAGTATATTAAAATATATACATATATATATATTAGTGGGACTGGAAAGAAAATCAAAATCATTTTGCTAGTAAACAGCGGAGTGAACATTATCTAGTTATTTTTATATAGTACCATTAAGCAATAAATTGCCTGAAAATTACGATTAACACTAGCCTCCATCAGGATGATAATAGAAAAATTTCGATGAACTGTTAATAGCTTATCAGATTTTCGGCAAACTATACAGCTAAATTTAATCAATAAGGCGAAATTCTTTACTACGACACACAATAATCTGGGGGGGGGGGGGAGTTCTATTACAAACTACTATTATCGAGGCTGATAGTTGTATGTGATTGTTTCAAAAGGAACAGAAACACGAAGTTTGATTAAATTACAATTTTGGTCAGTCTCTATAACACATAAAATGATTTCTCAAAAATTACTTTTTCTCATAAGAATATCATTGGAGGTTGTAAATGCAAGGACGGTTATTTGCGAAAGTTGACAGATATCTTCGAGGTTAATGTGGGCGTAAGATGACCTTTCGATAAGGATCTTTAACCTTAATATGGAAATTAGTATCTCTTTGAAAACTCCTACTTTTCCTCCCCTTTGTCCCAGTATTATAATTTTGCATCTGGTGACCCTAAAATGGATATAAATTTTAGGGGCACGTCGCATTTTCAGCGATTTAATACAGATCTGCGTTTGATACATAACATTCATCAGATTTGGCTCAGGTATAAAAATTTAAAAATTCGCAAAGGGGATCCATATGAATGCGCAAAGAAATAAATCGTTTTGAAACGCATAAAAATTTGGCCGTAGCACTAACGTTGACGGGCAGGTATTTGTTGATTTTGTCCGCGAGGCGCTTGGCTCGTCCGGTCTCGCCGTAAATATGTGTCACCGCGCGGTGCATCTCAGAACACAGGCGACATATGAAACCTGTCAGCACGGCGCGCTCCAGAGAGCCCATTTCGATACGAAAATCACTCCGGCAGACCGACCCGCACCTGACACCCCAATGTTGCCATGTAGCGAACTAAGCAACTTTACGCGTATCTTTATGCCACACACCAACCGCACAATTAATATTTAATACATTTATATTACAATTTTTAAAATACACATCATCGTTTAACTGCAAAACATTTTCTTTCTCACAAATTTCTCCGCTATACAAATACACTGTGAACTGATTGAGGATTAGTTTCAGTAGCAGTTCGTTCATATTTGAGGTGCTCTACTGTGCGTTCAATCAGCACTTTACTCGAAAGCACCCTCGAGTACTTGACGTGACATATCCTAGATGGTTTTCTCATGCGATAATTTCATTGCTAAAAAGAAAGCACGACTTCCATAAGTTATGGAAGAGATTTTTTTAATAATAACCCATGACAAACCTTGTCGTAAGCCTCGTCAACATTCCGATCACTCACGCATTCCACCTCATTCGTAATTATGCTATTTTTATTTACATTTAACTTTATCATTACGCCGGGTGATAATTATCTTCCGGCACCAATGTGAATTCGCTATTAATTACTACGCAATTATTTACATTTGTATAAATTAGATCTAATTTGTCACCAAAATTATTATTGACACAATTTATTTGATTTAAATTAAAAATATTACTTATTATAAATATGGTTATGTCAATATTGGCGCCAATGTTCGTAAATAAATTAAAATCGCCCAAGATGATACACTTTTTCCGCAAAACATATTCAGACTCCACCTGAATCTTACGAAAAATCGTAGCAGTGACGTCTTTTAGTTGATTCGGCGGAAAATACAACACGCATATAACAATTGAAGCTCGTTTCGTCACGACGAGAATCCAGAGATGTTCTCCGTCAGCATCGAGATGATGAAGCCTGCGCCTGTGATCACCTACTGAGTCTATGCGGACAGCCAAAAACACATCTCCGCCTCTACTGCATCGAACTCTTCTGAACACGGTGTATCGATCGTAGAAGAGCTCAGCGCTCAGCACAAAATCCGTCTGCCATGTTTCCATGAGAGCGATGACGTCATATTCATGGGCACAGATAGCAGACAGAAATTCGACGGTCTTAGAATTCAGTCCCCTTACGTTCTGATAATAAATCGAAAGGGGATCCATCACACCCTTCCTGGGAAGGTTTATTGCCTTTCCGAAACCTCGACTCTTTAAATGCGCATCCATAACTCCGGACACAGAACCTCTTTAAGTTTTACATCAGGCACTAGTCTTGAAGGACGCATAGCTTATGACTTTTATTATGATTTTTGAGACTGACACTTCACACGAAATGAGTTTTTCTTTCAGGTATGTCACAATTGCACCCTCCTTCGTTTCGGGGTGCAAATAAAGAACATCCACATTCTTCATTTTTGTTGCTGATCTAATTTGTCCATCCTGTGGGCCGGATCCGCGAAGAGCTGAGTGCGCGATTGCTTACTCCTCTTCTAAACCTTGGTCCAGGCAACTAGCGGGGCGTTGGAGTCTTTTCCTCCACAGCATTGATTGTACTAAAGCACATCGTCGGCGAAAAAAGCACCAAAATTGTATGTAAAAAACAAACCACCGTAAAAGTAGTTTATTTAAATTAATTTAATTATGAATATAGCACATAGAACCGCCTAATTTAAAAGTTATCACCGTTTTTCTAAAAAAACATTCAAATTTGTAGAACACAAATTGAGAATCACTAAAAAAATAATATTTATTTAAATAATTATGAAGAGCAATTTCTTACAAAATTCATAAAAATATTCAACTTTGAAAGTTTTCCAAAAATAGTCCAAAACGCAGATTGGGGATCTTTAAAAAGAAATTTATTTTAATATTTTAATTCTAATGATGTATAATAGTTCAACGGCTTTCAAAAAAAATAAAGAATATTTTTATTTATCAAAATTTAGAGTAGTTTGCCCTAAAATTTTTATTTTAAGATTCTTACTTATTTTTTGTAAAACTAGCACGTTGCAGTAGGACTTTTAATATATTTTTTACTCGACGCTAGTGTTAAAACATGCTTTTATTTATTTCGACTGTGCGCCATTTAATAGTAAATCCAATTTTAATGATAGGTAGTCATCGAATTAGAATCTTTGCTTACTTTTAATAGGTAAAATTGAAACGAATGATATGTAAAGTTTTCTTTTATTCAATTAAATTTATACAAGTATCAAAACACATAAAAGGGATTTCAAGAAAATCATAAATAACAAATTTGTATAATTACATGTAACAATCGATCACAGATATACTAATATCATAGAAACATATAAATCCAAACTCCGCTGTGTATAAAAGATTTTATATTAGAACGTGATAATAATAATTTCAAATTCTATTTATAATACGTGAACACCTACGTGTACATAGAACAATCTATAATACTCGGCATTTATTTACAATTATGTTAATGTGTTTCTAAATATTCGACTATTGATGGATAAAATACGAATATACCTCCATGGGACAAAGAGTTTGCGTAGCTGCTGGATCTATTTTTGATCCTAAATGAATGAAAGATAGAGACGAATTGTAAATTTCGTCGACTTCCGAAATCGGTATTGTATCTGTAAGCTTTATCTAGAAAAATAGTTATTAGTAGTGATTCAAAACAATATTGAATATATTTTATTTTACATACTTGTCCGCTGCTCGTCGGGAATGTCTTAATTTGTTCTTCATTACTGTAACATAAATTAAAATGTCTCCTATGAAGTACTAGTCCTCTTCCTTTCACAGTTTTACCATTAGGAAACTGAAATTAAATTTAAAAATTGTAAAAAAATAAATATTTATAGTATGTAATTTTTTAATTACCGTTGATAACACTTCGTCTCTATAAGACGCTACAGATATATCTACACCTAGTTCTTCAGAAATAGGTGCATATTTTTCACGTAGATTTTTACCTTGCGACCATTCTGGATCAGATCTACAAGTTAAATTAAATTTGTAATAGAATAAATTGTAATACTAAATAAATTTAAAAATATACCTATCCGGATGACCGTCACTATTATATAAAAGATATAGAAGAGGATTGAGTAAAGAATCCGAGGCGACTTGTGCACCAAGCGATAGATGACCTGATGGATGATTATTTGCAGGTCGCTATCGAAATAATAAAATATTTTAAAGCTTAATTAATATACGTATTGAATGTTAATTAGAAATAATTACTTGACAATTGGTATTTTCATGATTTTCCAATATTAATCTAAATGTGTGCTGAGTAGGATGATTATCGAGAACTCCTTGCGCCATTCCTCTATTATCGTCTTGATTTAATCTACGATCCATCATAACCTGAAAATAATTATTATACATTACAATGTAAGATGATTTAAATTATTAAATTAATCATGAGCATACTTCTACTTGACCAAACGATAATGCTGCGACGCCCAGTGACGTTGACGTCAAGAGCGTGAGTCTCATTTTATCGTTTTCAATATAAGCAGCAGTCGGCATAGGATAAAAATTGGCTTGTAATGGTATTTTGCTGAAATATTTTCGCCTTATCATCTGAAAATTCAATAAATATGCTTCATATTATATTCTACATATGCTATTCAAAGGAAACTTTAAGAAGTGGAAATAAAATTGGAAGCTATGTATATATAGAATATAAAATAAAAGCTCAGGAACTTCTTTGAATACGTGATGAAATGCACCTGGAATCCGTTCAAATCAGTAAAAAATTCATTGCCATTATTGATATTCGTAGATAGTCTCATAACTAGTTCCGTGTTTTGAGAAGTGGTTATATCCACTACATTCGACACTTCGACGAAGTAATTATTTATCGAATATAAAGTAACCTGTAAAATAATAATGATTATTAAACACCAATTATAAATTCATAATAAACCCTTTATTTACCGTATGCTGCACGAAAGGTAATTGTACACTCATCTTCGATAAAATAGGGCCTTCTATTACTGTAATGAACGGCGTTGTAATAGTCGTGTTAATTAAAGAGCTAACATCGCCGGGAAGGAATAGATACCCTCCGCTTTTATCCCCAGTTTGTCTCGTTCCATATCTAACATATAAATAATTAAATATCGAACCCTTCAGATACAATATGAAGTAAATATTTTATATTTACTTTCTAAAATCAAGGTGAACCGGAATCGTCGGTTTATCTGATAGCTTTATCGATTTCAATAATCCGACTTGAGAAAAGGCAGCGACTAAACCTTCTGTCTCGTCTATTATTTTCATTGTGAAATCGCCGGCTTCTTGTGTAGATACAACCTTTACTTGAAACACTCCGCCGTCAACGGAACCATCGTCATAATTTAGGAAATTGACATTAGAAAATATCGTCGACCTATAAAATTATAATTAAAAATATGTGTTTGAAACTAAGTTTATACAGTAAATTTATATGTATGCATGTGTATCATTTATACTTTGGTAAAGTGGTGCTTTCCACAGCAGTTATCACGTAGGAATTCATTCCGAAAGCAGGAACATTAGCGACGAAACTGAGTAAAAATTGATGTTCTTGTATTCTAGAGCTCGGCAATATTATTGGACTAATTTGACAGTCTATTAAATTGCCATCCGAATCAGTCACCTTTAAAATGAAAGTAGTATTCATGTGTGTGTTATTGGCATTATGATTATTTAATACTCACAGTAACAAATGGTGTAGATACGTGTAAAGAAACAACTTCGTTTCTAGTAAAAGTTAACGAATTAAATAACACAACTTTTCTAGAAGGAGCCTGGATTGAATAAATAAAATTAACATTAAATATATTCGACATTATAAAAAGTTAAATATTAATCAGATATTTACCTCAAGACCAATGGTAATTGTCACTTTTTCTGGTAACGAAAAATGATCTCTTCGCATGTCGTCAATTTCAAAATATACTTGCTCATGAGATGGATAGTAAAACTGTTTCAAATAATAAGCAAATCTGATTAATAATACTATTACTTAAGAAATCTTTGCCAACATCAAAAGTTTGTTGCAGCCAAATAAAATACAATTGTCTGCTTAGGAGGGTATAATAAGCAAATTAATACCAAAATTCTCAATATTAGTCTTACTAAAAAATCGCAAATGGAACACTAGATATATTTTTTTACAAAGTGTAAGACAATACAAATTATTTTTAAAGAATAATTTGTAAAAATAAAGCTAGTATATACACTAGTATGCAAAAAAACACATCACAATCTAAATTATATTATTTTATATATAACTAAAGATATCTTGTGGTCCTCAAATTTGGCCCTTGATTTAAATGTTCACATGCGGCCCTATCTCTTAAAAGTTTATCTGTTCTAAAGCATCATGAAATAAAAAAATATTTTTAAATCGTATGTTGCCACTAAAACAATGATTTCATAAAATCTATTATTTTGTTTCACCTCCTTTAGCCTTCAATATTGCTAAAAACACGGAAAGCATGGAAGTAAATAATGATTGGATGAGTTCATGGTTTAATTCGTCATCAGTTTTATAAATATAGCTCAATGATATTTTATTGATCAAAAATGACATGGTGCAGAAATCCATGAAATTATAGTACAATTTTGAATCCATGTACTTTTTCATCAAAGGGGTGAAAATCTTTTATTACATAAGCACATTCGTAGTATCAGTCAATCTTCGCCAAAGGAAGTTATTTTTACCCTTAACCCTATTTCTTGCACCCATTTAAAATTTTTATGATTTTGTAAAGTGACACGCTTTTTTTTGGCACGCTACTGTTTATAAAAAAAGTATTTTATACATATTGTTTCAAAACTGCATAGATTAGCCTAATACATATTAATATACTTACACTGGGTTCTACTAAAATATGATAAGTAGCTTGCTGTATTATACGTTGGCAATCTGCGATAGCATTTAACAATCTATAATAAAAAAACACAACATTATTTTACAGTTTTAAATCAATCTTTTACGAGGTATTTACTTACTTATTGCCGTAGTCAACGACGACCGGGTCTCTAGAAGTACCAGTTATACCGTCGTGGTGTTGAAATAGCGATAAAGACTGTCTCGATTTTTGTAATAAACGCGTTAAATTGGATTCAGTACCCAATAATATACTGGGAACGTCTGTCCTTGATCTAGCTAATGCTAAAATTATTTCTGCAGCCCTGAGAATATATAAATTAATAATAAAACATCAAAGTACAAAAGACGACCTTCGAATTCATCACATATCTTCAGACAGCTAAACTGGTATTTATCTTATTTACAATTAAAACCTGTCTGGTGCTAATCAGTTAATTTAATTCTACTTTTTTTACTAACCTAACATATGCCATTAATATTCTATCCATTCGTTTATAAAACGGCCGAGAGGTATAATAACCGCTCCAATAATGATCGTCTCTATCGGCATACGTGAAAAAGTCTCCGGAGAGAATCGGAAATTCGTTTGATGATTTTTCAGCTTGCACAGCTTTGAAAAAGTCAGAGAGTGTTCCAAAGTGAACCTAAATAAATCCATACATTGAAAAATCTGTATTATTAATTAAAAATATAGTAAATAACCTCTGCGTGTAGATTTTCATTAGAATTTATGTAGTTTAAAATTTTTTCATAGTTGTTAAATTGAGCATCCCATTCGGTGCTATGATCCCAGCGAAAATCGTCTCCGAGAGGCATCAACACCACTCTAGTCTTATATAGTTGCGATTTTTTGCGCCACTGATCAAGAAGTAATTCAGCTCTAGAAGTATATTTAAAATAAATAATTTAAATTAAATAATAACACGAGAAAAATATATTTACTTCTGCTTCACGTTCCTATCGTTGATAGCTTGAGGTGCTATTTTCCAAGGGCACGATAAACCATATCCAGGGAGTCTTTTGAAATCAAATTGACAGCAAATCTACTCGTACAAAAAAAAAACATTTAAAAATGTACACGTCATATTTATTAAAATATATTTACTTTTGGATCCGGGCCGCACGAATGAGGAATATCATAAGAATAAAATGGCATCATATGCGTCCAAATATCAGTATTTCCTATTGAATCTATGAAAATATAAGATTGATATAGAAATTATTTTTTATATATTATTTAAGTTTAACCTATTTTATACCCCATGGTTGCCTCCATCGAAATTCTAACTGTTGTTCTTTTGCAAATGTCTTCTTTACGCTATAATGAACCCTCTGAATCAACGAACCGTTGATACCGGTCAGTTTTAAGAGATAAGGCTGAGTTGCCGAGTGTCCAAAAGGATCGATAGACCATCCGGACGTCGGTCTTAAATTTAAATGCTCCTTCAACCACTGATGACCAGTAGTCAATTGTTGTATGATTGATATCC
Source organism: Plectrocnemia conspersa (assembly GCF_051122295.1). Taxonomy (NCBI): domain Eukaryota; kingdom Metazoa; phylum Arthropoda; class Insecta; order Trichoptera; family Polycentropodidae; genus Plectrocnemia; species Plectrocnemia conspersa. Next base: position 22,227,300 of record NW_028277172.1, read on the forward strand.
AATGAGAAGTGGCTTCGTCGTTCATGACCCAACCGCCAGTCACAATTTCCAATTGTTTCGACTGAATTAGCCTGTAAAATATATCATATTATTTATGTCACCAGTGAATGAAATATATGCATGGAACTAATTATTTCTTAAAAAATTAACGACTGCAGAATTTATTGATATGAATACATGATTATATACTTTTTCATTTCTCTTCTTTCTTCTTCCTTGGCGTCATTCCACCACAAAGCGAAGAAGCTAATCTCGGCCCACACGAATTTTCTTCTTGTGTCTTCGGATAATTTAATCAGGACGTTGTTGAGAATGGCTCGCGTTTGAGATTTGTAATAGTCTTCAAACGTCTTCAGCCAACCTTTGAGTAATAAAATAAAAAAAAATGTCAATTAACACTAAAAAAGGCCACCAAAAATTATTTTATGCGTTAAATTTATTATTGTTTTACGGTGAACGCAAAAAGTGCTAATGAATAGGAATTGATAATAGAAATAATATTTTTTTTAAATCATCGTATTATCATCATTATTCATTGCTATAAATTATATTATTTCTGAGAGTTTAATGACCCAAATTATAATGTAATTCGAAAGTTATAATGTAATTCAGAAGTTACAAGCATTTATTTGATAAATTTAAAAAAATATACTCCTAAACATAATATTATATATTTAAATGTATCGATATTACGTGTTTTTAATTACAATTGACGCATAAGTGAGTCAACGGTTCTTAACGATATTTTTACAAACAAAACATAAGTGTGTTAATGGCTCGTAATGTGTTAACACTTTACCGACTAAGGACCCCTAATTAGCATCCACACGATCAGTACATTGAGAACCATATATTAGACACATCACCAGCATGTTTATAGTTATTAACTATAAACAACCGCTCCATATTTAAAAAATGCATCTCTTATTATTTACACCCTATGAACCATATACACTACCAGTCAAAAGTTTAAGACCAAAATCTGCAACAATGTCCATAGTCACGAATCCACCTTTATTGCTTTTAACTTTAAATTGGAAATATTATCGATGTAACAGATATCTAAACCAAAGCTATGTTATGCCGTACAGGCTTTTTCATTTACTAACGGTAATAATCAATATCAATTGTAGCTCCCGCTTGGTGTGTATTTGACGTTATTTTATATTTCACAATTTTTTTTAAATATATTGTTTTACATTTTATTAAAGTTTTATTTTTTATAAGCTATGTAACAACCATAGCTTAATGTTTTTAAATATGTCTGTATTTAATGTAATTTAAGTGTTTTAAAAAAAAAAAATTTAAAACTAAGGTGACAACCCTGACATAATGTTTTTTATTTATCTGTATTAATTTTTTTTATATATGTTTATGTATATTTGAAAATATGTAAATATTTTTTTTACGAAATTTTATTATTTTTTTTCTAATTGACAATTTTTTCTATGTGGCAACCCTAGCATTTTGTTTTTATACATCTGCATTAAATTAACTTACAATTTTTATTTTATAAATATTTCACAATATTTTTTTATTATTTTATTTTTATATTTTGTAATGTGACAACCCTGGTTTGGAAGGGAAAAAATAGTGTTTTTTTGTAAATGACAGTAAAAATGACACATTGTATATTTATTTTATATGTCATCATAATACATTTTCGAAAAAAAAATTCAATAGATTTGGTTTTTACTTTGCAGCGTTTAAAAGGTTAAAGATTGGTGCAAAATTTTATGATCTGACGAATCAAAATTTGGATCAAATTGATGAGAATTTGTTAGACGAAAAGTCAGGGAAAAAATGAGTCCTAAGTGTATTATGCCAACTATAAATTAAAGGTGAGATATGGTGTGGGGTTGTTTTTCAGCAGCGAGAGGTGAAACCTTCGTAAAAATATACAGAATTTTCAACAACAAAAAAAATAATAAAACAATTTTAGAAGAGCAAGTGCTACCTATAGGCTAACATATGTAAGCAGGCCAATTTTTATTTTTCAACAGGTAAACGATCCCTAGCACTGTTTTAAATATGTAAAATACAAATAAAAAAGAGGGAATATTAAAAAATATGATTTGGTCACCCCAATCGCTTTTATGGGATGAACTTGATCAGAAAATTCATTAGCACTCACTAAATTCATAAAAAATCTTATGGGAACGACTATAGAGTGAGTAGGCTAACATATCAACCACTACATTGAAAAATGCTAAGAATAGTTAAAACCGTGTTATCCAATACAGGTGATTTTTTTATGAAAAAGCAATTCATTTTTTTTGTTTCAAAAACACTATTTAAAATTTTAATTTTGAGTTTATTGATAAATATGTATTTGATATTTTATATAATGTTGTTTTTTTATAATTTATCTAATTTATATTAACACTACCACGGGTAAAATAATATCTACCCGCTTTGTTCGATGCTGGTAATCCATGGGACAGGTAGTGACTACCTTTTACGATTTCTGATGTTTAACGATGGGTTTGGTAGTATCTACCCCGCAAAAATTAAAGCGTTTTGTGCTGCCATCTATGAATCAAGGTTTAAACTTTATGAAAAAAGACATTTCAATGCATAATTATTTTTATTGCGCAGCTGACTTCCATGTGAGAGGTCTTTGTTTAAACACTAGTATAATTGCTAGTATAATATGATCGTAAATTATTTTTAAAGCATCTTATATTATTCGTAAAGCGTGACAAAGCTATAAACATAAAAATTTTAACCCATAGAAGACAGAAAAATAATTTTATATATAATAATTGATGTAGTTTGGTGGTGCCACTTTGTGTCCTAAGCAAATTTTATTCGAAACCATTTATTTTATTGCTTGTTCAGAGAAATGCATTATAACATTAAAAATTCATAAAAACATGTGATGCACTACATTTTCGTGGAAACAAAATCAACGCATTTCATCAACTAATGCTCAAAACCAGCATTTTTCTTCGTATATATTTTTTTAAACTAAAAATAAAACAAATTTAATGATTTTAATTTTGATCTTATGCGACCCGCATATTGAAAACCACTGGTAAAATAATTCTAACATAAGTACCAATACAATTCAGAGCATTTGATAAATTTTTGTTTTTTAATTCAAAAGTTATATTTTATTGTTATTTCTATGTTGCGCTAAATTCTCGCAAAACTGCACATTTTTGCACATCACGTGGCGAAAAAACAACCCTTCAGTCAAGTGTTAATATTAACAAAAAAAATAGTTTGGTCAGTATTGTACATGTTAGCGTGTTGTATATATTTGTTGTATTGGAATATAGTTATCAATAGCGTACGTCGTAAAAAGTTTATCAGCTAAACTCTCGTTCAGCCACAAAGTTCAAGGACTGCATGAAATATATCAAAACATCAACTGTTTACAGTTACATCGTTATTGTTCAGGTGGGAAATTACTACTTGCATCAGCCAATTGTAATATTGCTTTAAGTTTTGACTGTCGTTATTCCTGCTTGGTTTGTCGCTCTGAATACTTTCGCGTTCTACATACGTTGAGAGTTATTTATGGGGTGTCCACTGTTCTGACTACCTGTCCAACAGTTTAGGTGCGAGCGAGATATTTCTAAAATAAATAATTTATTGGCCGTTTATATTTATAAATGGATACCAGAGATTTTTTTTATGACATCTATAGATGCCATCCGCGGTCAAAGGGTTAAAACTAACTCCAATTACACAACGCCATCTGGTGTTTTGTTTTTTTTGTGGCACATTAATATTTCGACTCAATGCAACTCGAATCTCGATTTGCATATTAATGGTCATCGATTCCCTTTTTGCTGACACAATATTTTGCAGCTGTACCTACATCGATAAATAATTCTTTTGTTCGAGTCGTTGAAATATTATTTTGGCTAATTCTTACTCATCAGTGATGGCAAATTGTTAAAATAGTCTTTGTTTTTAAATTTTAAAATAAAAAAGAAAATTAGGAAAGGCGGATTTTGTCAAAAATTGCTCATAGTGAGAACAAAACTTGGACTATACCGAAAATTTCTTAGTAAAGTGTTAAGAATATAATTAATCCATACAAACTCGATTTTGACCGATAAAATCATACCTGGATCGTTATGAGAGTGCGGAACTATGAAGACCTTCAGCTTGTGATGCGAATTCCAAAGTTGAGGATTGACCTCTATCCTCCATCCTTGTTTCCATGGTCCACCGTCAAGATTATCAAACTTCAGTTTATCGTACACGTCAAGCATCTGTAATACAATATTAAATGTGCAATACATTTTTTTAAATGAAATATGTATATATTGTATATTATACATACTTGTATATGCGTGTTTGGAACATCATCCATTTTTATGGAGCATCTTTTCTGATCCGTTACTCTGCTAATTATATTAGAGCTTATACGATCGATTATTTTGATTCCATTATCGATCGAATCAAGCCCTAGATTGTTACGAGCGTGTTTCTTCGAGGGTAGTAGTTCTTGAACGACCGACTTCAGTTCGCCTACCACGGCATTATATTCATTAACCTCCGATTCCAAATGTTTTAACTTATCTTCAAAATGAATCCAAACGTTCTGATAAAAAAATACGCATTTTTTCAATTTAATCACATAAGAACGAATACATAGTAGCTATACTAACTTCTTTCATGTCCTCCTGATTGGACCCTCTGGACGGGGTTTTTAATATATTTTCTGTTAAGTAATAAATGGTGAAAAACCCTCCAATCATGCATAACGTCCAAAAAAGTGTCGCGAGTCTTCTGATACGCATTTTTATCTAAAATTATTATGTAAATTTAATAGATTAAACATATACGAATCACTAATCTAAATTAATAAAAAATATATATATACGACTACTCACAGTTTAATTTAAATATATTTTAATATCAATTTGTACTACAGCTAACGCATTATTGTAAAAATTATAAAAGAAGCTCTTCCAACTCGAAAACGTCGAAAGCCGATAGACGACAGCACAAACAACCCATCTGTCAACTGAATGTGATGTGTACTCGTTACATCGAGTCATTTGCCGATAATATAATTTTGTGCAAAAGAGGATAAAATATGCAAATTGAAAAATTACATTTTTTATAAAAGTTGATATTATCTAATAGAATTTTATTGACACAAAAGAATGGCTCTTTTAAAAACTTACAGCGTAGGCAATTTTTATTTATAGTATTTGTATGCAGTAAGCTCTTGACTTTGAAGCTATAGTAAACAATACAGTGGTACCTCGGTTTTCGTCGATAATCCGTCCGAAAATAATTGTTTAAATCCAAAACCGGTGAAAACCAAGGCAATTATTTGTAGTATGTATTAGCACTCGCAATCAATAAAAAAAGCTCAAAAACACCAACACTGGCAAGCTAACGCCGATGAAATTCGAGGCAACCGACGAAAACCGAGACAATTTTTTCGCGGAAAAAATCTACGAAAACCGAGGTACCACTGTACATATGAAAAGTCATGTACTGTTTTAGTAAACCGGTCAAAGCGAATCTTAAGCTTTTTTGAGGGTGCTTGCCTCAGGACTCTCGAAGGGGCCCTAATATTTTTGAAAAATATGTTTTTGATGAATTAATATAAAAATATCTCTTCTAATTCAAAAAATATTATATTTGTAGTACGAGAGGGTAGGTTTGAAATCAGATTCCGAATATTTGTATATAGTATATATGGCCCCCCCAGAAGTCTGTAATGCCTCAGGCCTCTAGTGAAGTAAATCCGCATGAAGTTGGAGTCCCGCAAGATTTTGTTTTGCCCCTTGCTCTACCTACTCTACACCAGTGGTCTATAAAATTATGAAAAAAACATTTGTAGACGATACTGCAATCTTAACTGTTGGTGATAATAACATAGAATCAATCAAACTACATAACTCAATCTCCAACATTTACAAGTGGACGAAGTAGTGAATCAAACTCAACAAGTAAGTCAGCGAATGTGAATTTTATTTGGCATCGAACGAAATGTGCGTCATTTTGGATCTCTTCACAGCTGCACTCAATCGACTCAGTGGAATATCCCCGTTTAATTTTACTTGTTATTGTTCTGGCCACTCCGACCCTCATTCTACTAATTCTGAGTCTTCCGGAGAGGCCAGTTGGGAGAAAATTTTAGCAATAAAACAACATATGGAGATGCGGTAAAATCACAGTAGTTCCACAAGACTGACTATTTAGTGTTATAGCAAAACTAGAATTAGAAGCACGGCGATGCGAAGCGGAAGAAAAGTGACTTTTCAGACGCGGCTGTCTGTTAAGCATCACTTCCGAGACTTGGCAAAGATGACAGGGCTTACAGAAGATAAAATGAAACTTGTGTTAATATTAAAAAGTCCAATGTTTACACCTGAAATTCACACTCCCAAATCTACAATACGCAGAAGCGGCATTAAATAAAATTTGCACTTTAATTATTTATTTTGCAATTGCCTGCCATTCAACTACGTAAACATAAGATTGCTTTCCCAAACCATCTGTTTTTGCTTAATTGCATTTTGCCCCTACATAATAGTTCTTATGGATCACAGTAACTTTCCATGAACAATAGAACCACAATAAACGACTTCTTTTCCGATTACAATCCCTAGTCTTACCATTTTTAACGACCTCCACCCTGGAAAATATTACAGACATCCCTAACTTTTCGAGTAATAACAAACAAATACTCACCAACAGCAATTCAAATCTATATTTTTTTAATTGCTTTGAAATGTTTTTGGTTATGTAAAAAAATTAAAAAGGTTGTAATTGTGGATTGTAAATGGCAACATTGCTAATGTCAAACTGACAGGATGCGTCGCGTGCAGCACGGAGTTGCGGATTATTTGCTAACCTCGAAATTTAAATCTATTGTTCCGCGATTAACTGAATCGCTGTTGAGAACACACCGTGTTCCGCCTAGCGAATTATACTTATGCGGTCCGAGCGCCACCCATGTGGCCGAAGTTCTTACGCCCCATTTGATGGGGCCGGAACCTGTACTGGTAATAAATCCAGGCCCTGGAGTTTTATCAACATGTTTGCTCGATTGTGGCATTCCCAAGCTGAAACTTTTCGAATTAGACAAACATTACCAAGAGCCGCTCGATGTAAATATAAGCAATTTACCCATTTTTGAAATTAAAATATAATTAATGTTTTAAATTTTCAATATTAGGAATTAAAATTAAAGTATCCAGGACGCGTGGATTTTAAATTCGAAGACTTTTTAAAAATGTGGAAGTTGGCACATCTAGATAAAGTCAGTCCCATTTATAATCGCATCGACGACTTATTCAGTGGAATAGAAGCTAAGCCGTGGGGCGAAGGTAAATACAATTGTTAACGTTTAATTTTATTTTATAATAAAATCTTCAATTTTTGACAGAATTGAGTATGAAATTGATTGCTCCTGTGAGATCTAAAATTTTCATCGACTATTGTATAAAATCGATGATATTTCAAAATAGTTTAATGACCTATGGAAGACCAGAAATGTATTTATTTATACCGCCCTACGAATATTTCGTAAGAAACGCTTCACTTAATATGATTTTCAACACTTAAATAATTGTATTATTTTTTTTAGAAACTATTAACAGAAGAGTACGAGAATAAGTTAAATTTATATTACAAAAGCACACCACTATTATTTAATACATTATTTGAACATCAGATTCTATCTAAGATACCAAGAAAAGATTTCTTACCTTGGGAAGATGAGTCGCCTTCGAAACTCGTTCATAAACATAACGTCAATGTATAATTACAATCTCATTCAAATATTTTTTATTGTTAAATTCTCATTCAACTTAATTATTTCAGGCCAAGAAAATTGATTCAGAATATCTATATTTGGTAAAAATTAGTGGTAGAGCCAAACTGCCTTGTCCAGTGGATCAACTACCGTTACTATGGTATTTTTTTAAGCATCACTTGCGAGCGAAAAACAATCGAATAATACCAATGCTAGAGTACGTATATTATTCAAATCTCGAAGATCAATATCTACATTTTATTATTTTTTACTTAAAAATCATCTTTAGGCATTGGATTCCCGGTTGCGGAATTTGGTTAATCACCGGACAAAATCCACCTGACACAAATCTCGAAGTTGGACCGAACGAAAACGATCCACCTTTACCGCACATTACGATATTTACTCAATTTTCAGATCTCAGCACAACGGAGAAAATTACGCTCTATAAAAGGTATATTTTGATAGTATTCTATGAACGTACATATCCATAACTTTAATATTTGAATTGAAGGTTTATATCTTGGCCTGAATTTGAACATTCGCCTTTCAAAGATGCTGTAGAAAATCACATATATAAAAGCTTAGTGACGGATGATTTGGACCGAAGTGAAATTTTAGAACAGGAAGACGAACCTATCGAAGTCGCAGAATAATACTCGAGTGATGCTTACAAACGTATATTTACATTAAATATTTTTTCATAATTGTAAATAAATCGTGTACAATGTGAATAACAATAAATTGGAAAAAGTAGACAGGTCTTTTTTTATATATCTATATCTAATGGAATGTTAATGCTTTAATATTTTATACAATATCAATAATATACGTACAATGCGGACATAGTGAGACTGCTTAACGAATAACTATGTTAAAAATACAACAGTTCCATACTTGGCAACAATAAATAAATATCAATAAACAAACATCACAATAATGATCACAAATAATTCACATTATGTCGATTACATTTTAATTGATAGTGACATATGGATTCAAAATTTATACAATACTTATGAAATGTAATCACAATTTTATTTTATTACTGAAGTTTGAATAATTCAAATAGATAATTATAAAAAAATAGTTTTCATTATCAATATTTAAATGGAATATCTTCACAATATTTATACGAAGGTGAGTCAAATGGAAACCATAAAAGTGCAATTGAATTTACTGACATTGCTCTATTGTCATGATGATTAGCAGCAGGGTTACATATAATTTAAATAGCGGCAGTACGAATCAGACTTAGAATGGTTGCCACACTTGCAACATTTTTTGAGAGTAGCTGTAAAAACCTGTTAAAATTCATCAATGAATGAACCTTTGGTTTTCAGTATGTGATTCGAGTGTACTAAAAAATTGCGAAAGAGCGTAAGTTTGAGCATGTCAAATAGTGACTTTAGATTCCATTGGAACAGTTAAAGAAAAAAAATGTGAATGTGAAAAAAAATCATTGAGCCAAAGCAACAAGCATAATTTCTGGAATTGAGTCATGCTTGCAGTTACCCAGTGTCTGCAAGGGGACTTTAGAATTGAAAGAACGACATATTGATGCCTGCCATCTTTAAAAAATAAGATAAAATAAAACCTACAGCCAGAAAACAAAGATTTGTACTTTGATTCAGCACGAAAGAGGTTCGAGTCCGACGAAGACACGTAGCAGGCAAATGAGACTACTTTCTTTTGTACTCTTTTAAGAGATAAAAATTATTCAAGGCTTTCATTTGACCCTCCTATTTAAAGAATTATTATGTAATATATGATACACATATCATATTTAAAATAAAATACTGTTATAAATAAAATAGAGAGAATACTGAAAGTATAACTAAGCAGGTATAAAGTATGATTTAACAGCTATTGTGTCAATAATATTACGTCCGTAACTACGCTGATGAAAGTGCACACAATACATCTAATAGCTCACACTTTGTGTACAAATAATCTGATTTTAATAAATAACCTAAATGTAAAATTTACAATAACTATAATAAATACAAAATTAAGTACTCGTTCATAAACATTTACAAATTTAACAATTAAACAATATTACCATAAAAGCTTTCAATCAGTACATACTTTGATATTCAAGTATTTCATATCTCGAGTCACGACACAATTATCAGCTTTTTTAGACAATAGTATAAAAATACTTTTGGCAACATTGAATAATATGTTAATTTAAAATTATCTATCTAAATAACGGTAACTGAAATTTCCTTACAATAAAAGTCCTCACACTAAATTAAATAATATTGAATTTATAATAGAATCATTATTACACGCGATTGCATTCGAGTATGAGATGTGATGTTTGGTCCCTTGAACGATCCAAATGAAATTTGTCATAGTATTAAAAATAATTTTAACAGCTTTTCAACAATATTTGGTTCAGTTTTGCCATAATATTAGTTTTTGGTACCGCTCCGACTCCTTGGTTTTAATTATTACAGTTGATTCAGTAACAAATTAAGTATTGGCAACGTTTATAAGTAGTCTCGTATTTTATAAAAAACAATAAAATTTATTCAAATAACTAACATTACTAAGTTTTAATACCAAGCAAGTACATATAACATTATGTATACACAGACAGTTTAGTTATTAGTTTAAAACTTCAATAAGATTTCACGCCAAATGCTGAACGAAAGGTATAGTAAATCCATTATGAGACCTTTCCATTAAACCCTATCACAATTTTCAATAAATAAACAATTTACAAACCTATGACAACCATTAGATAATTATGAATATATTTTTTAAATTATGCATTATTCACATAATTGACATAAAATATTTTATATACATCTTCATATATATGTACATATTATATATTTTATTAATTTGCATCACACCTATTAATTTATATAAAGTATTTATATGATCTACATCGTTTGATAATTTCACACGTGATAGAATACAATGAGTTAGACTTATGTACAAAAATGTTTCAGGCATGAAAGGGCATGCTTTTAAGGAATAAAAATACTAAAATTAATACACATTTTGCCACTCAAACTCGACTCTCGTGATTTTGTCTCATGAAACGTTATAAATTTTGAAAATGACTATCATAATTTCTATTTATGTTCAGTTTTGGAGAGACATACGATAGTTGCGGTAACATGTTAGTATTTGACGGCAAATTTCTTTGGGTGGCTGGTCTATTGCTCGGTTGATTCGTATGTGAATAGCCGGACGTGTTAACGTTTGCTTGCTTGTGTATATTCTGACTGATCGTCTTTAACTCACAAGTATTTTTTGTAGACACGACATTACAAACGAAATCTGACCAATCGTCGTTGTCGTCGTTACTTATCGGATTGTTTGTATCCGAAGCGTGCGAGGTTGACTTACTTGGATCGTATTGATTGCCGGTGGGTTTGGTAGAGACGAAATCAGACCAACCGTCGTCATCGTTGCTTTTTTCAGCATTGGACGTTGAATTGTCTTTAGTCTCGTCGTAGGACTTGATAAAATTCACGGGATTAAATTGAGAAAAGTTATTGAAATGTATTCCAGGTTCCGGCCAATTGATTTGAGAATAGTTCTCCAACGATAACGGTTGTAAAATTTGTTGAGTCGATTTCGCATTGTATTCGTTTGAGTTATATAGCACTGGAGTTGGTTCTAAAGGAAGCTGTACATTACTCGGCGATGTAACGTAAAACTTCTGATTGAAATTTTCAGCACTAGCAAATACAGGTTCACCATTTATAACGCTGTCAATAGGTTGCGTGAATGAAGCTGATTGAAAATCATCAAAATCGTCATTTAGATCGACTTCTTTTTTCAAATTATTTGCTGCAAATTCAACGTTATCTTTAATATCATCTTGGTTATGTTGTAATGAAAATTGAAAGTCTGTCTTTTCGGGAGGATTAGCAATACTTAAACCATTCACATCTGGCAGTTGTTCTTCATTTTTATTTTCAATTTTTGAATCCTTCAAAATGAACGACGGCTGAGTGAACGGCACCAAAGGCGCTGGAAAATTTTCCATTACAATCGGATTGCACACGGTCATATCTGAGAAATCGTCAAAAATCGAAGAATTTACATCACCAGGCGCGGGCCAATTTAGAGTCGGTGTGTTATGATTCACCTTTATCGGCTGTAAAACTTTTTCTTCTTTAAACGTAAACTGATCCAATGTGCCACTTTTAAGTTCAGCATCTGCTGATTGAAAATCTCCGAACTCGTCGAATTCCTCTGCAGGTTTGACAACATTCAAAATTTTACTCGCATTGGCGTCGGCGAAAGATTGATTTGCAGCACCTAATTTATCACTATCGTCATACGTTGTTCGAAAATCAGTCGGATTTAAATCAATCTTTACGTTGCTTTCGTTTGTAGTGGTATGAAAACTTTGAAAGTCGTCAAAATCGTCAGCATTCTCAACTTTATTGACTTCGCTCGCTGTCGGATGATTATCGGTGTGCGAGTTTCTGCAGTTGTTATTTCTTGAATCTTGAAATGTATTTTCATTGCTATAGTGAATGGTATGCGACCACGGAGTTTCAGAATCAGTCGGTGTAAATATATGTGTGTCTGGAAGATTAATTTTGCGTCCAATATTCAACATGTTCGGATGTGTCACTTTTTCGTTTGAATTAGTTAAATCGTCGGCATTAAAGGGTAGCTGGGAAACCAATCGATCGTCTCTTTCGTTGCAAGCTGAAAAATTAACAAAATATTAATTACAACATGAAAATTATAAAGTGCATTGTAGAAGATAATGTAGTACGAGTACAAAAGAGTTTTAGTATATTTTCTTCTTTGATCAAGAAACAGTTTAAAATTGAAATTACAGCAATCAGTAATGAACACAATTCGACACCGCATTTGTTGAGTTCTAATAAAAAGACACAAAAACAGTTTTTATAAAATGTGCTGTAACTCGCAACATTTGCAAATACTGATTAAGGTATATTAGACGGTAATGTCGATGCTTTGGAGAGCCACAAAAAATGAAAGCTGATGATTTGCAAGCACGGCTGATTAAAAAGTAGAAGCAAATACAAAAATAATTTTCAGAACAGCTGGGTGGCCTATAAGCCGACTTTAATAATGTATATGGGGTTGAAAAAATCTGCTGCGTTAGTTCAACGAACGCAGCATTGATCAACGGCTTAATCAGCCATCTCACAGCTTGTCGAGCAACAAAAAACATGTTGTCACTGGTGGGCCATTAAAGGTGTGCTCTATTACGAGTTACCTTACCCCGGCAAAGCTGTTAGTAGTGGTTTTAAGATGGGAAGATCATAACCCCAGGGCATTTTAAACTTGGCCAAAAAACTAAGCTGCCTTCTTTCTTTCACAATGGAATGGAAATAATTACTTTAAATATTAAATTGCATCTTATATATGAAAATAAATATAGAAAACTTGTGAAGAAAGTCTTTCGTAAAACTCGTTTGTACGCCTAATATGTATATTGAATCAGATTTAATTATACTATTATTCTTACCGCTTGTAAAAAGGTCACTAATTTTAAAAAGCGACGATTGATCAGAGGTCATCTGATCTAAAGTTGCCATGAGATTTTCTAGATCTAAAAGCAAGGATTCCGCATAGGATGCTGGTTTGAGGATTTGTTCAAAATAAGCGTGTAATTCAAAACAAGGGTCAAAATTATAGTATAAAATAAATCAAGGAGAAAAATATGTTTTTAAATGAAACCAACCATAAAAGGGAAATGATAATAACACATAAAAGTATAAATATATCCATCATATGGCGAGACATGTAAAATAAAATAATATATTAATTATTATATTAATAGATTAGATTCACATTGTAATAGTAATATAATATTTATATAATAGTATAGTAAAAAAATATTTTTTAATTTACTCTACATGTAAATGGTGTAGCAATTTAATTCCCAGATCGGTGATGCAGAACTATTCATTTGATATTAGAGTAAAAGTAGAGTTGCATATAAATAAATCATATCAAACATAAAAGCAGTTTCATTCATCAGCTGAGATTGTAAGAACTTCGGTACAAGTTTATCCAAAATTATGCATTACTCCACAAGATACATAAAATGTCTAGGCAATGCAACAAATTGTCACTGAATGAAGTGAGGATGCAGATTCCTCGACGTACTCTTGTGGCATTCTTCGCAATTGTCTTAGCTCATCATTGACTGAAGAGCGGAGAAGCAGTTGAATTAATTTATCCACTTAAACAAAGTTGGTTACTAATGAGACTAGCCCAAGAGCAGATTCAACAATTTTCTCTTGTCGTGACTATCTGAGGTATCACAGTGAGTAATGTTCAGAAGGAATGCTATGATGTTTGACAGGTTTTTAAAAATATTTGAGACACAAAATTTGAAACGTAAAATTTGTCCATTGCAAGATTACTTTTAATAAATATCAAACATTTTACGTGTTAAATGAATTGTGGTCCATTTATCTAATACAGGAATTAAATTACCGCACGTCATATATTGAAGATTATGTTTTGGTTTATATTAGTATAAGAATTACATATATGTTATTTATTGTAATATTTTTTTGTTACTGGTACCAGGGCTTCAAACTGGAACTAAACGGAAAAAAAAATATTTTTAGTCAGAATACAAGCGACCACTAAAAATATTAGATGGTCAGAATTTATATTAAATATTTAGAATTTAAATTGGACTAGTCAGAATTTAATGAAATTTATACAGAATGGTAAGAATTATTTTGACAAACTGTCAGAATCATTGTTTTCGGTTGTCAATAGTGTTATTGTATTCTGCTGTTATTGCGGTAATGATGAAGATTGCACCAACGCGGAATCAACAGCTCCTATCAACAATACAAGTCAAGCGTTCTCTCTCCGCCGCCACTCTGTCGTTATTCCTGCTTCGTTCGTTGCTCTGAATACCTTCGCGTCCTACATATAATTAAATAGATTCACTGAGAGTTATTCATGGGGTGTTCACTGTGCTGATTAACGCTCGCTCGCACCTAATCTGTCCAACAGTTTAAGTGCGAGCAAGATATTTTATAAGATATTTCTAAAAAAAATAATTTATTGCCCTTTTATATTTTTAAATGATATATTTTTTTATTCACATGAAAGTCCTATATTTTTATTCTGACCATATTATATTTTTATTCTAACCATTTGATATTTATTCTGACCCCGAATAATATAATTATGACCATTCTGTGGGGGATCCTATTCTTGAAATTCACGTTAAAATCTGTGATCAAAAATAATCATTCATCAATAAGGATAAACTAGAGACTAGACAATAGTGGGATCACACAAATACCCTCGTTACAACTAGAACTAAAGGGTCCCCATAAATAACACGCAAGGATTCTCCAGTGCAAGGAATGAATATTTTGGGAAACAATATATCACCGGAATACAAATAGCACCGTAAGGCTACAACATTCTCGTTGCACAATTCGACCTCGGGAGATGTCCATCAAGCAATTGTCACTTTCTTAAGGCGTATACTTATTTCGTTGTTCTAAGAAGCGAATGTAACGATTGGCTGGACGATCGCTGCATGATTGTGATTGGTCAGCATGCTTTGTAGCCCTGAATATATAAGGCTGGCCTCCAATGCACACTCAAAGAGACTAGCAGACGCTTCAGGTCCGTCTGTGGACAACATGCGGTCATGGACGCTCACATCCTAGGAGGGACTCCACCATACGAGCACCGCAGCAGAGGGACCAACTTCCGCTATACTGTCGCTGTCTCATCAATCAGAACTCTGAGGATTTTCCACGGACATCATCCCTGCGTCAGTTTCTCCACCACCACTCCGAGAATAACGATCTCGCCCATCATAGCTTATCGCAATATGTAATATAATCTAATGAAATTCTCACTAGTTTCTACCTGCGTGTTACTGGCTGCAAAGTCACACCCCAAAGGGTTAGAAATGCTGTTGATAAAATTCTTACTGAGATTTGATTTTTATTCTGACCTAAAGTTGATTTAAATTCTGACTATTTAATTTTTTGCTTAAATAAATATACCATAGAATCCTAGACATTTCAACTGTGAATATACGAATTTGATTTGTTTACATATGTATGTTTCATTAAAATAAACTATATTATATACAGTGACTGCAAACGAAATTTGCCCACAGGAAAATTCTGAATATAGGTGATTGTTTGATTGTCAAATGTATTTTACTTTTAATTCCAACTGCTTAATATGTTTCTTTATTTATAAGTAAAAAATTGTGTAATTATAGAAAATGTAAATGTATTATACCAATGTAAATTACTAATATAATTGTAAAATATTTTTAAAACGTGATAATTTTAAATTAATTTATATATTCTTAAATATACATATGTGTTAAATTGAATATTTATGATCAGAATTTTTGTTGTTTGAAATTTTCGCTTGCACGCGATTTTCATTTGCGCAATAATCACAGAACCATTATATACTTCTAGTTCTAATTATTATATCTTTTTTAATTATTTTTATTTATATTTTATTATTGTAGCAATTCATGTAGTATGCTTATTACAAAATAATAAATAAAATGTTCTATATTATGGTAGAAAATTAATTAAGAATATAAATAAAAGATTTAAAAATTAATAGCTCGGAGCTGAATTGAAAACGTTATTTTTTCTGGAACGAAAACTGTAACCGAACTGATATACTTTTTTTAATTAAAAGAATAACGGTTTGAAGCCCTGTTTGGTACACACATAAAATTAATACTGATTGTATTAATTTTAAATAGTCCGATTGTATAAGATACATCAATATTTTCGAGCAGTTTATGAATATTCAGGAAAAGCAATTTATACTGCTCAGAATTATTACATTTTTAATTAGGCTACATATACATTTCTTTTAATTGAATGGATCAATAGGAAAACTTACATGTTTGGAAATCTCCTGTTTCATATTGTACTTCACCGTTCCAGCTAAGCTCTTTATCAGGCGTAGAAGTTTTTTGAATATCATTGGTTTTACTTTCCTGGTGATCAGAAGGTGCAATAGTTTGTTTAATTGGCTGAAGAGGATTTGAGCCTAAATTAAGTGCAAATCTTGGCATATTTGTGTTCCATTTGGGTCCGAATAACTAAAATAAATTAAAAATTATATTACTTCATTTTACAGTATTACATTAAAAATGTATCTAATCATCTTACAATGTTTCTCGAATCGATACCCAAGCATCTCAATAAAGACTTTTGACTTGTAGAGCTATTCCACGGAAATAAAAACGACTGATCGACATCACAAATAAGAAGATGACTCCAGTTCTCACCGAGCATTTTGTTCAAATTGTATTTGTTTTCATCGTTTAGATTACTATCGCAATCGTAAAAAGTGTCTTCGGAGAAAACGTTCTCAGTCGCCGTAAATAGCTTATCGGGTGTATCAGATTCGTTTATTGGTACAGAATCATCCAAGTTATCATCGTTCGATTTGAAACTATCGCTGACTTCACTCGAAGGATTATAAGTATCGAAATCTCCAAAATCGTCATCTGAAACGACATCAGTATCCTCTTTTTGACTCGTATTTAAAACACACTGAACGTTATCAATATCATTTTCGAGCGCACCGTTTTCATTATGCTCGAGATCATTCGTATCGTTTTCGACTTGAACGTTTCCGCTCTCAAATGCTGCAAAATCATCAAAATCATCATCATTACCAAAGTCAATCTCTTTAACATTACTAAACAAATCAATTTCTGGAACGGTTTCAACTTTTGTTATATCTTCGTCCTTATCAATAGGAATATCAGCGTCGTGAGAATCAAAATCTGTAATCTCATCTGATTCTTCTTTATCGCTTTTAAGCTCGTTAAAATCTTCAACTACATTATCAGAATTACTTTCAAATTTACATTCGAAATCGTCAATTTTTAAAGTGCTTTCGTCTATTGCCCAATCGTTATTCAAATCAACAAAAGCGCTATCGTTATTAGATGCAGTGATATTTTCAAATAGAGATAACTCGTTTGATTGTGCAGGATCAGAATTTAAAATACAATTCGGTTGAACGTCAACAGCTGAGCTTATGTTGCTGATTTCGTCGCTTTTGATCGAGACGTTTTCCTCTGGCGACGATTCGTTTGACTTAATATCGCATGCGGCAGAATCGAACGGTTGAAAGTCAATGATCTTGGGTAAATAAAACGGATCATCTTCGGCAACGTCGTTCGACGAACTGAGGAAAGTACCAAAATCGTCAAAAGTAGCGTTCAAACTATCTTCGACGGTCTCTCTGCCGTTCTGAAAGTCAATTTGGAGGTTGTCCAATTTTAGATCAAGATCTTCAATGTTGCATTCTTCTTCAGATGGTTTTTTATTGGGTTTTAAGTTATTTTCTACAACTTCAGCTGGTTTTAAGCCTTCGTCGATCGAGTTTTCTTTTAAAACGTCTACAACATTTTCTACATCCGATTTGGTGGACTCCTTTTTGTCAGAATTCAATTTAGTTAGGTTATCGATGAGCGTAAAGTCAAACGTAGCGAAAGATTCCGAATCAATTTGAGGAGTCGGTGATATTGATGTAGAGTCTGAAATATTCAAAAAAAATAGTTGTATCAGTATTTGAAATCTCATCATTAAATTTACAATAAAAAAATTGATAATAATATATAGATTGATGTAAAAGTAATGTCTTATAATCATAGAGTTACGTTTTTCATCATGTAAAAACCAACCAATACATCTTGAGTTGTTTGTTTATAGGGGGAATTTCTTTTCATGTATTTCGGTTGCCAAACCTTTTCAGACTACTGTCTAAATATTAGTATTACAAAATAAAAAAATACATCTAGGATAAAATGTTATTTTCCTCTAAAACATCCATTAAAAATATCTTCTGTCAATTTTTAACTAATTTCTAACTCAGGAGTCAGCGTGTTTATTTTTATATAGGGCATAGTTATTTAATTAAAAATTATTATTGTTGTGCGATAGTTTTGAGTGAAGTACAATTTGCGTAATTATTGTATGTACATGTTGTTTTCGTAGCCTTGTCTACGTCTTTCGTTGAACTCTGGATTTCGGACCTTGGCATGAAGAGGGAAGCAGCTGTTTTATCAATCTTTTAACTCTATCGATAGTTGCGCAACTCTTACTCGGTGTGTCCCAAGTCGGGAGTAACTAGTGAAAGTTTTTGTTGAAAGCAAATTCCAAATGGAAGAGAATGATATGTACTATGTATGCGCTGGAGGATGCATTTGTCTTCCACGCAATGGTAAATTTCGAAGATTTGGGGGTGTAATTACATTTGTTTATGTCCGTCATCTTTCTTATTAAAATATTTGCGCAACCCTCAAATTTTAAATAGGAAAAGATTTGCCAACCCTGCACTTGTAATCTGCCATTCAAATTGCTGCGTTTATCAATGCAATATAAAAGCATTGATAATTGTCAACACCCCGAACGGCCATTGTGATGCATTTAGGAACGCTATGATCATCATCTACAAAATGAATTTGTCAATATAATAATAGCAGTTGTCGGCTGGTCGTTAAGATTAATGGTATTTTTTTTATTACTCAATTAACGCATATATACGCCGAGTCTAATTCTCACTGTTAACCGCTCAAACATGGAATTATATATTATGAGCTATTATTTATATTGTTCAATTTCATTATTATATTATTATAAAAAACGGGTGCGGTTTAACAGGGATTACTTTAAGAGATATGTGCATTTAAATAAGTCCTTTGTTCCATAAAGCTAATTCTTTGTGCATGTATGTAAGGTAAATCTTGGATTTTTTCTTTGGAAAAGGATTCATTGTAGAGTTATTCATGGGGTGTTCACTGTTCTGACCAATGCTTGCTCACTGCTGTTCACTCGCACTTAATCTGTCCAACAGTAATTCACAAACAATTCGTGCTATAGAACAATTATATATGATATTGCTCATTTAAATGGTCCTCTAATAAAAACGTGTTTTTTCAAGTAAATGTTCTAAAAAGTTTTAGTTTGTATTTTTTGTTACACATTTATTATTTACTTAAAAAAGGAGAAAAGAATATGATATCGTTTTTTTGAACAACTTTTGAAACATATTTTAGTATTAAAAATACATTTAAAATACTAGAAAAGGGTAATAATTCGAAAAAATGTGACGGAAATAGTTGAATTATAGGAAGGATATTGTTTTTCAGGCATAATTTAGTTGAATTAACGACAATATGCTTGCACATATAAAGATCAAACCTTTAATAAATGTCAGTAAAATATGGCAAACATTTCAAGCCAGGCGGATGACATCCGCCTGACTATCGACGGTTAAGCGTCAACTTCACAACAACAAAAGTATAAAATGTGTTTGAATAGTTGGTCAGGACATTATGAAATTGATTGGTGATTTCCCATTATTTAAATGAATATGGAACGAATCTAGTCATTTCACGAAAAGCGTATGAAATCAAAGGTCAAAGGGCTACGTACCAGGGTAGCGAAAACCAAACTCGTCATCGTCGACCTCGTCATAACATTGGTCCGGGGGAGGAGGGGTGCTGCACACGAGCGGAGGCACCGACATTTCAACTTGGACCGATCCGACGATGAACCACACTACACTACATCGTGCGATCTTTCTATTCGCGAACGTAACGTCGAAGGCATCGCAGTCGAACGAGTGAAAATAATTTGACAGATGTCGCACCGATTGCGACCAATCACTCGGCTAGGACCTCTGACGTAGGCGAAACCATAGACAATCTCGAGCTTTCGTTTTTATTAGCTCCACTTATTATTTATTCAGTTTATTTCTTATTATTAATTATAAATTGTTATTCTAAAATGCGAGCATTACCTATTCTGCTTTAATTACATATAAATATTATTTAATTTTATTGAGAAAATTGTCTATGGTTTAATAATTATTTACCGTTTTATAGCAACCCAAAATTTTCAAACGCTTTTCTTTCGAGATTTAACGTATGGAAAAACAGCTTATTTAAATTAACATATTTTAATTTACTGCGCAAATAATATATAAAAACATTTTAAAAATATCAATGACACAAATGGCGCTTGGAAAGCTACTGTAGCGATATCTTAAATTGTAGCTTTAAAATTATTAGCGAATCGCAAATCATGTTCAGAATTGTGTTTATTTATTGATTATTGTTTTTTATTACTACAATTTCTTAAAACTGCAATTTTTTAAATTTTGCCAAACTCACAAACATAAAGATAACAGCTATTTTTGATATAAATTCCGGAAAGCGTCCCACAATATTTGATTCTACGCATGCGCATAATGCTTCCTGTCATCAGATTCCATAATCTACGATTCATTTTTTTAATTCATGTTCTCAATTCAGAACTTACAATGATGACCGAACTTTTCATAATAACAATGACATCGCTGACATTTTTAATATTTTTATTCTGTATGTGATGATCACATACGGAATAAAAATATTAATCATAAATTATTTACCGTGATCAAAACTCACTCGCGAAATTTGATCACTTGATGGGTAATGTATCTTTGTCACATGATCGCAAAAACCTCCTGATGATGCTTGAGTGGGAGAAGCAGAACCAGAGGCTTCGGTCCTTTCTCTCTGTTACACGTACGCATTAACACGGTGTTTTTGCGATCGTGCGACTGAGATACAACGTTTCACCGTCCGCCATTGGGCGATCTGCGTTATGTTTGACACTTTTGTACGAAGTGCTCTAGAAGCTAGATCCATTATATAAACCAAGTTCTTCTTAATGTTAGAGAAAATGCATAGGAAATTCTTCAGATATCATAATATTTTTCAGTTAAAACCCTGTGGTTCATCGTTTTCTCGTTGTAGCGTGTTCACGCTATAAAGCATTTCGTAAAGTTGCTCAGAAGCGGCATTGGCAATCTGTCAATGTTGTATACGATCAAGCTAAATTAAAATTAATTCCGTCATGCACAGTATGGATAACCTCGGCCATGACTGATTAATTTTAAATGTCTAAGTAAAGAATACCATACTATTGCTAAGAATAAAAACTTGAAGTCACTCAGTCGATGTGTCGAAGCGCTTCTTAAATTTATATCGTTTGGTTGCGAGCCGAATTAAAACATATGGGAAGTCCTATCCGTATAATTGGAAAAAAGAGGTAGAAGGTTTTGACGCTGCAAATCCATACGTTACCACCATGGCAATCTAATATTAGCAATTAGGAGTTACTTTATTCTTAAACTTTTGTTTAGGTCCGCTAAAGATGTTTGTAGCGCAAAAGTGGAAAGTGCCGTAGAACGCGGAGGACGATAAGCAGCAAAAGCGACTTAGGGCGTCCGATAGCGAGGCACAGCCTTATCTATACGACGATCTCGGTCTGGACAAGTTTTTGGTCGGGCGTCGACAGCTCGGAAATAGCACCGCGACTCGGAATCAAGAGGGCTGTAACAATACTCTGTCTTGTGGCTTAGAACGTCGGGTTTGCAGCTGGGTCTATCAGTCATTTTTGCATGCGTGATCAAGCTAGGCGACATGCTTTTGGTGAATGTATTATATAGCGAATAAGACACAGTATATCCGCTGTAGATTTTTATTGATGCTATAGAAAAGGAAGCTCTCTCCGTCAATATTGGTTTTCACACTACATTTGAAACTTTTTTTCCTAGGGGAAACATTCAAAATACACTCCAACCAGCATTGGTGAGAGATTTCTATCCATTAAAACCCCCCTTATTTTACCACCACTTTGAAAACGGCTTTCATGCAATGCTTCAGGGAGGCAGCTACTTGAGCTAGAATCTCTTAGACGTCTTGGCTACCTTTAAGACCTTTGTTCATCCCTTCGCTCGTCCCATTCCTTGGCAGAAATTACTCATGGTACGATTTGTGTCCAATGGGTGCCTGTGTAAGGTGGACATTTAATTCACCGTGTTTTCTTTGGCTCCAAGTCTTTAGGTCCAGGATAAGTCTTCGCATCCATCGCCCTTTTGTGGAGGCGTCCCACTGCTTACGTGACTTTGTTATGGTCAGCTCTCTGGCTTCATCCTTGCTTCGCAAGGATGGCAAATTTAACATTAAATGAAATACAAAAATGAAAAACTATTTTTTAATATATATTTATCTTTATGAGTTTTTTACTTTATTTAATTTGCTGATTAATAAATTATTAACATTGCTTTAATAATTTGTCAATAAAAATATTATTTTTTTGTTTAAATATTTAGGATTTGAAAAGTCAATGGCCGATAATTATCGCGCTTGGGTCGAATAACGATCGGCAAGGTGCGGTGAGGTGTCGGGAGGTAAACAGTGTGCGAGTCGGTGTCGGCCAGGATGGCGTCGAAGGGTTCGTCGGACGTAAGTACAACCAAGGACGAATCTTCCTTAGAATCCAAACCGCGGTTGCGTTCCGGAGCCCCCCGTACCCCTCCGGACTTCACGGGCACGCCCTTTTCGACCTCGATGACAGCTAACACCTCACACCTTCGTGTTATTTGTGTCCGAGGCGTGGCTTTCGTTCGAGCGTTTGACGTTTCGCATCTGACAATTCGCACCGGCAGATTGATAACAAACGTCACGACTACGTTGTCCCATCCGCATTTTAACTTATTGAAACTTTGCCGCTTCGGTGTTATGTGTTTATGACGTATTAACAAAATTTATATTTTTAGATAGCAGCTAACCTTAGGTTACATTTCATGGCGTAATTATTCATAAATGATAAACTCACTCAATGTGTATGTACATAGGTTTATTATTATAAAAGTAATTGACGTTTCAATGCAATATTTTATGATTTACTCATTGCAATGCCACCAGTTTATGATGTTTACTCGAATTCAGTAATATAAATTCATCGCAATGGAATTATTCTTTTTTCAAACAATTCTTATAAGGATATTTAAAATGTGGTGACATTTTAAGTTGTTGCCAATAATACAAATTTTATTTCATTCTAATTACAGAACAAAGTTCACCTGCCGTGCATCATTGTTCTAGAAGTCTTACAGATGTTCCATAATTCTGTCACATCCATCTACTCCAAATGTGCTTGTCTGTCTATAGTTATATATTATCAAGCATATATGTATTATATTCTATTCTATTCTATGGAGCACTATATAGCATTAATTTACATCCAATGCAATTAAAAAACTCAAGTATCACAAAATGCATATTTTATAGGAGAGCAAAATACCGATAATAAGAAAACTTACTATATAATGAAATTTTAATATGGTTATGGGGGTCAAATTTATTTTAAAAATATGAATTTATTTGTTAAACATTTTATTCATTTATATACAATTATAAATGACAAATTTTACGTATATTCGTTGCAGAGAGCTATTCATGGGACGTTCACTGTTCTACACTCTGCATTTAACCCAAAACGTATTTATGTAGCAAAACTTAGCCTAAAACGTATTTATAAATACGTTTTAGGCTAAGTGCGAACAAGTGGCAGCGAGTGAGCGTTGATCAGAACAGTGAACACCCCATGAACATAAAAGAAAATATTTTATATTAATTCTATAAAAATAATATTAAGAGCCTCTGAATTGATATAAAAAAATAGTGCAATAGATTTTAGAGCTCTGCATTCTATTAAAACTTAAAACTTTTTTTTTTTAATTTACTACATTCTTCTCAAATGAATGGCAACGAAAATTTATTGTTTTGACGTCAATTAATGCGTTATTAATAGTTTAGGTATTTTGCGTTATTAATAATTTAGTTATTTTGCCTAGCATACATTTTTTTATAGAAAGAAATGGCAAACTTATCTTTATCTGTGAAACACAGATTATTTTGTATAGTCAACAAGGCCAAAGTTATAGCATAATCTTACAAATATGAAAAAAATTAGTACACTATTTTATCACAAATATCAAGACAGTAGCCCAACAAAAGTCAGAATGCTTTTGAAAATAAAATGTTGTCATTTACATATGTACCCGTATCATAAAAACTAATCGATCGTTAAACGCATATCAAAACGGTTGTCTTTATCAATATTATCAGTAAGCTAATCAGTGGTAATGGATGGCTTTTCACTCATCACCTTATCAGATGCGACGAATTTCACTGAAAATTCATCCTTTCATATTGTTTTAATATATTAGTTTTGGGGGATTAAGCAAGCACAACGTTGAAGCACAATCTGCTGCTTTAAATAAACCTTAATGGGTACTGATGTTGCCTGCCGAGTAAAATAATCATTTCAATTTTCATTAGCCTTGCTTTCAGAATAATCCTTCGTGCAAAATTATTAATTTATATATTATATAAAATGTTAATCATTATAAACTATGAGTATACTTGTTTTTGCGTTGATTGTTCAGCAATAATTTAACGTCAATGTGACTCAAAAATTGTATTAGATGAGAAAATCAAGTTTAGCATAACTACTAAATACCAAATTACTTTAGGTAAATTCATTGAAGCATATTAAATTTGCTGCCAGCGTCCGACCGACTCCGTATAATGGTCCATCACTCGTATCGTCACATCCTAGGAGACGACGATATTGTCCGAGACGAGCGTTAATTAGGCTTTCCCTGTCGCCCTAGATTAGTCAAAAGGATCCAGCTCGTGTCCAGCGGTCGTGGGCCACATAGGTAGGGCGGCCGCTATTGTTTAGCCTTGCATAGCGTTTAGCGCTCTTTAATATATCGGCCGCAATTTCAATTGAGAGCATCCGCATTAGAGACAGAGCAGTTTTACGAGTTGCGCACCATTCCGCAAAGATCGTATCTGCCGCTTCGTAGACATAGTGGTCTTCCTAGCGAGGAAGTAGCTTCGTGGCCCCTCGCCGAATCGACACGTGGACGGCCCTCTTTATGCTCCATTCAGGTTCGCGATTTAGAAACGGCACAGGCGAATACTGCATGCGAAATCCCTTTCAAAGGACCGACCCTACGCTGAGAAGAGGGTCGCTTTTGCGGGACGTAACGAGGCAGCCTTTTTTCGTAACCCTAAAGACAGTTCTTACGTAACATGAACAAACTACAATACACACTGTCTGTATATATTCTCATTCAAGCCTCAGTCAATCGTTATTCTTACTGGATTCTGATTATATTCGTATTGGGAGTATCTGGATAATAGTTGTACTGAACACGTGTATCTTTGTATATGGCCATAGCGATTAATCAATGGCAGGATGATACTATTTTTTTAAATAACTAACATCGTACATATTAAAAAGCAATGTATGATATTTAAAATAATATAAATTTACAAATAATTTATTCGAATCGGAAATACAGTTGTAATAAATATTTATAAATACTGGCGAATGCGCTGGCTCTAACGCAATATGTTCTTCAAGAACGCGTTGACTGACACTGACGAATTTTTAATTCAAGTATTTTGAGGCGAAAAATCAACGAGATTCTGAGAATAAAAACATTATCCAAAGGCATGTATGTATGTCATGCCCAAAATGGTTACACCATTACACTCCAAAGGCATCTATGTCATGCCCAATATATTTTTTATTTTTTGAAGCCATTTTAAATGACTTGATGATACAATTTCCAGTATTTTCTTTCATTAGTAACTCAGAGATCTATCAATATATTACGGTATAAGGACCTGGCATTGTTAAATTAGTAAAATTCGTCGTAAAATCTGTTAATCAAACCGATGGATTTTGAAACAATTTTTTGACCAGTCTGTACCAACCGCTCAAAAGAAAACAATTTTTGTCTGGTAAAGGGTAGTCTTATCTTGTCACTTAGGTAAAATTCTGCAACATACATCATCTCTTGAATCGACAAATTTATTTCATCAGCTTTTGAAATTACCAAATATTAATTTTTATGTAAGTTTAGAGTTACGTAAGTTTTAAAAATGAAACGTTTATTTTGACTAAATATAACCTTGCGTACTATAATTTCGATCCCAAACATATATAGAAAACTTGCTTTTATCTTCTATCGATGTTTCGACTTGTCTACCTTTGAAACGAGGGTGTCGAATGAACGTATTCTATGTTCTGGATGTAGGAAGAAGTAAAATTATTTATTATACTCGAGCACCAAAAAGTCATGAACTATGCACATATCAAGTGGATCAATAGCAGCCGCCGGTAGCGTGTACATGTGCTTTCGACTGCTGTTCATAAAGCTCCCGAACTTTTATTTTATATATTTTTTGAGCTTAGTACGTATTCAAAATAAACCAGTGCTTTCACTGTTCCTTAACTGGTTTGTAAAATATAACTCTCGAGAAACACAACCATTTTAAAAACCGCACACGCATTGAAATCTTACAGAATAGCGCAGTCTAGACTAGTTATATTTACTTGAACAGTTCTAACTTATAAACAAATGTTATACTATATTTTACCATACTTCATTGCGCGTATATGAAGGTGTTCGTTCGCCGTTTTTCTCTTAATCGTTCACATGCGTGCAAGATACAGACATTTTATGAGTCAGGGATTTATTTAAAAAAAATATATAATTACACTATAAATTTAATTCTTTGCACATGACATGCATTTTTTGCCTAAAATCAAGGGGAGGCGAAACAAATTTATGGCCGTTGTTTTTTTTTATAAATAAACTTATCAGATTTTTTTATAAACAGGGACGTCAAAAAATAGTACTGGAACCCTACTCCCCTTTAGAGTAATCAATAATATGTGTGGACTCTGTTTAAATTTATTTGAACTGCTTGAATGAAGAAACATATTCTAACAAATCGTTGTTAAAATATCTGTACCTATTTTTTAAAGAATGTTTTTTGGTACTTGAATGACGGCGTCACGCTCCAATCCCAATGGTTATATATTCCCCGCTGCCTCATATTGCTGATTTTGTCAAACAACATACATATGTTTTAAAATTTAAACAGTTTAGGTGCAAACGAGCGGCAGCGAGCGAGCGTTAGTCAGAACAGTAAACACCCCATGAATAATTGTCGGCAACGAATTTACTTAGGGGCGTGAAGGACATTTGTCCTGCCTTGAATTTAGCCAGAAAAATACATTTAATGATATACTATGAACCTTAATGAAATCAAAATAATAAAAAAAAAACGAATTTAGACTATGCGATTTTTTCTCTTCACCTGGATAAAGCTGAAATGACGTTATTGGACCGCACGCTGCATGTACAGTCTATTTTTATAGCTTTGTAGTACAAAGTATCCAATTTGTTGTGGAAACTATTAAATTTATAGTGCAATTAATTCACACCCTTTGCTTTTAATTAAGTTGTTCCATCGCGATATTAAATTATTTATTTTAGATGCATTTAATTACGTTAGTTGATAGCACATGTCCACTACAGAATGTCTTTTTTTATTGCTATTATTTAAATATTCAGATGATGAATTTTGTATTTTAATTAATTCATATCATATATATCCTATTTAGCATAAGGTTCATCTCAAACGCTTTCAGCCTATTAATTGTATTAATTCAGAGGAACGTTCGCACCGAGCGTTCCCACTGCGATGGCGCCGGCACGATTTTATTGCTTTTGACGTGAATTTTTGACTTCTGAGAAGTGATAATTGCTTTGGCGCCCTCATATTGACCAAAATTTGGTTTAAATATACTTTGATTAAATTCTCTCATATCATAAGTCCGTAATTATATCGATAAGGATAGCTATCATATTTTTAAAGCATAGTGTAATATCGAAGTGCAGACAAACTATGGAGCAATATGTGAGATGCGATGTCTGTCTGTGTTTATTCTTCCACTAATTCACCCTGAGAGATAGGTTGACTTAGTTTGTATTTTGGACTTGACTTGGTAAAAGTTCTAAAACTATGATTCATTTTAGAACTTTCATTAGGTTAGGTTTGGGTTTGAACAGCAAATGGACGTTTCGCAACTGTCAAATTGAGTTTCATAGATATTTTATAGCAGCATATAATTTCACTAGTGTTTATCGGTTGAATTATATTTTCGCTAGAAGGAATATATATCTACCGTTGAAAATGTATTTAATATCGTATGGATATATCGCATATAAATAAATAATCAGTATGTGAATGTATATACGGAAAAGTTAAAATCATATAATTTTATGTGGCACCTGCCAGATAAATTATATATTCACTGAAATGACATATTTTCATACCAGAGAATTTCTGGCTTAGAATCAGGGGCGCCATTTTAGATTTTTCCGGGGTAAAGGGGAGGGGGGCAAAAGTTGGCCAGTCAGTGATAGTTTTTTTTAATATATCAATTTTATTAAGATTAATAGTATTTGATTAAATGACATGCATTTTTCTGGGAGGGGGGGGGGGCAAATGTCATCATCTGTCCTTTCCCCCAAATGACATCCCTGAGTCCAGGTTCATTTTTGTCTCTTGAATGCTTCTTTAAATATGGTTTCAAAGTATATATGAAAAGTAATGGTGAAAGAACACGTCACTGTCTGACACCTCTCTATATCGAAATATTTTCTGATTGTTCTCCTTGATTTCAATACAGATTTTTGAACAATCTTACATCTGTCATCTACTTCGATCACATAATCTATTATTTAAAGCGATTGTGAGATCTTAACACACAGTAAAAAATATTAATACAATAGCATCAATAATCTTCAAGTTACTTCCTGGATTAGGCGACGATAATAACTGCACATCGTTACGACATCGCGCCAATGCGCCACTTTAAAGGTTTAGGAACTTTCTGAACATCCTTGGTATATACGTTATGCGTTTCTATCATGCATAGGCTATGTGATCACGTCAACTACGTAAATATATGGAAATTCGCGCTCTTTGTTCGTTATATATATATATTTTCATTATTCCACCACGATAATGAAAATGTATAACTTCCACCACTTCCTTTCTACTCGAGATTTGCGCTGTTTGTATTGAAATGTGTTCTTGCTATAAACCCAGCCAGCTTTGTTGTTCTTGATTGTTCGCATGGTAGGTCGCGGCTCACGTTTCCGCCGCGCCCTCCTGTTTTGCAACGTTTTCCTCCGCCCCGGCGGAAAAGTCGGCGTTTTCT
Organism: Plectrocnemia conspersa; assembly: GCF_051122295.1. NCBI lineage: Eukaryota > Metazoa > Arthropoda > Insecta > Trichoptera > Polycentropodidae > Plectrocnemia > Plectrocnemia conspersa. Next base: position 22,256,973 of record NW_028277172.1, read on the forward strand.
GGCGCGAAAATCAATACTAGCCTCCGGACCGACCGTCGCCACCGCCGCCGCTCATTCGAGGTCAAAAAAATTCGATTTGCAAAATGGAAACGGCGTGTCTTTCGAGTTTTATTACACGGTGGAAACGCACTCGACCCACATGCGTACATATGTACGTACGCGTATTACGTAAGTCGGGCGGAATTGATTCTACGAGTGCTCTCGACTGGTCGCCTCCTTAGCCGCCAGATGATAACGCGCTTATTGATTTGGTATTCGCTCTTGTTCCCTTTCAGCAGAGTTTAGCACCTATGGTATTCAGGGCGGCGTATTGCCCATTGTTTTCGCGGTTATATAATATTACCGGTTAACAAAGGATACTTAACTCGATCCGCGGTTTTGCTGCTGCCACTTGTTTCATGGTGATCGCCGAGGACGATAAGCCGACTGAAAAGGTTCAGGTGGCTTCTAGAAACGTTCGATTTAGGCGTGAGCTCCATGCACATAGGAATACTGTAAAAGTTTTACTGCTACTTTACGTTAGTTCCAACAAAGACATATTCAAAAACTCAACAAATCAGCTTTTGGTCACATGATCAATAATGCAGTTTAATTGTTTCTTTGACGCAACTGATCCAAAATTTAAATACTATACCCCTATTAAACTGAATGATATTAAGTACAAATACATTTTTATATAGCGCTACAATATCAATGAAACCTTTGTTTACGAACATAATTCACTCCGGAAACATGCTCGTATTTTAAAACACTCGTATATCAAAGCAGATGTATCAATAAGAAATAATGTAAACAAGGTAATTCGCTCTAAAACCCAAAAATATTAGTATAAAAATTATTAATACAAAATACACTTATACTTTTATTTATTTAAATTTATTATAAAATAATTGCATTTAATTATTATTAGTATCGGAATCACTGCTATCACTAATAACTCAATGAAATCTTTTCTTTCTTTGTAACTTTTACTATCTAATGACACTTATTTTTGCCTCCTTTTGAGAATTTGGTTAAATGTGGCATTGTCATTAATTACTCGAATGGTGCTTTTTCACATTTTTTTCCTACATGTTACAGATATCCCTTAACTCATTTGAAGTGAGGGGTTTCTCAACCTCTTCCCTCCTCCTCTGACGAGATCGCCTCTTTTTTCCCCAAGGACACAATTTCATCGACAAAAGGGCTTTCAAAAAACTCCGAAAAAGAGATTTTCTTTTTTTTACAAATCAAAAACTATTTTTAATAAAACCGGAATTTCAATACCGGTATTACCGAGAGAAAAATAGTCAATACCGGTATTATTATTATTTTAATTAATTGACCGAAAAAATAATCCGAGTATCGTTCGCATTTTTCACCATGCTTATTGATTATCAAAACCAAGGCATTAGAATACCCCGGCAACTATTGTTTCGATGTATTAAATATTTTAATTACAAATTATTTCAATTCAAACTCTCATTGATTATAAAATAAAAATATTTTCGAAAATTCGGGCGCCAAATCTTTCTTCTTTTGGAACAATAAATTTAGGACAACATCGTCTTCGACAAAATACTATCTGATCGACCGTTTCTGGATTCCTCCTAAATTTTTATGCCAGGTTCCAGACCACCACTCACCAATTTATTCCAATAAAATATATTATTCGTTATTTTTTGTCAGGTACGGTTATCTGAAAAAACCTTACGAAAAAAGAGTACGTAGAAAATTGTAAATCTGTGTACTCAAAATGCGATTTAGATGATTGATTATTGTACATTTAATATTTATTTTAGAAAATCTCAATTATATTTAATTTCCAAAGATTCACCTCTCGTATATTTTTTTATTTATACTGTTAAAAATAACATTAACTAAATTTCAGTTAAAACGTTAAAAAAAATACGTAAATACTGCATAACTCTTTTAGTCGCAGACAATTTTTTCTAACATATAAGATTTTTTTTTAAATCAATGTTTTTCCTTTTTTAACTAATTTATGTCGTGTTTTAAGAATTTTAAACTTTTTTTTGTACTCTTAATAACGTAAGGTAATAAAAAGGAATCATATTTGATAATTAACAACAACTATTTTATGTTAATAATAAGTTTACATATTGTTTCTAACTCTTTAAATGTGTATTAAAGTATTACACATTTAAATTGTAAAATCTCATCTTGACTGCATTAATGAAATTTATCTTGAAATGACCATTATCATTCGAAGACATGATGCAGAAACATCTATGAAGTTACAGTACAAATTTGAACCCAAATGTTTTTCCATCAAATGAAAAAAATCCACCGCCTTTATTTTTCATCGACCTTCCATTCCGGAATATAAGACGCACCCCCCAAATTGTTTTCTCGCACTCGATTTCGCACAGTTGCCGGATACGCTCTATCTTACGCCGGCACCCCGACAAAGCCGCGCAGGACAATCCCGCGCCGACTAAACCGCGCCGTCATAGCCGCGCAAAATCATTTTATAACATGGTTTTTATTTATTAATAATTACAAATATATATATATAGGAAAAGGGAGGCGTCTCGCTACCGCTCGCGCCGACTTTTACTGTAGAACCAAACAACCTAACATTTTTTTAATGATATTGTATTGATTTATTTTCATTTCGGTATATTTTGTAACTGTCCAGCATCATCCAATCTATAACTAACTGTTCAAAAAGCGAATCACTAGTGATAGAGCTGTCCACAAAACAAAATAATTAGAATTAAAAAAATCATTTTCTTTCATTTTATTCAATTTTATAATTTTGATTTGCGCGGCAATGTCGGCGCGGCTTTATCGTCGCAGCAATGTCGGGGTTGTATTGCGCGGGATTGTCTTGCGCGGCTATGTCGGGGCGGCTTAGTCGGCGCGGGATTGTCCGGCGCGGCTTTGTCGGGTCCCCTCTTACGCCACATAAACGACAAACGTAGCGCACCCAATCTGCCCCGTATAAATGTATTGTACTCATATTTCCTCAATCCAAAACAGTCCAGATTTTGTTTTGATTTGACCATTTATTGCATTTCTTGGGACAATAACGGGTTTTGTTATGTATACGACTATACATCCCCTTCTTTAACTCACATATAAGAGTTGTCCATATTTATATCTTTATCATATGTTTCATAAACACTCGATGGTAAAATCCACGGCAGCTTTACGCTAATCGCCTAAGCATACTCGTAGTATCACTAGATCTTAACTAAGAGTAGTTATTTTTATTTTCATCTTTAACCCGATTTAGTGCACCAATTTTGACATTTTTAAATACATGCTTCAAACCGATAATTGAGTATAACCTACAGACTAACATTAGTCTTGTCAATGTCAATTTAAATTGTGGACGATTCGGCATTATAAGTTTTATAAATATTTTTACTACGAACCCTGACGTCAATTGGCTAGATTAGTTGTGCGCAAACTATTTTCATTTCCGACATTTTATTTAAAATTTTGCCGCGACCCATGGATAGACGTTTTTTAATCATCAACGTGATTTTTTTGTGTTGCACGCGCTTATGCTTCTGACTTATTAAAGGTCTGAATACAACACATACTTTAATGAAACAATGGTTTTATTTATGCATGTGGGTATATAAATATTTTTAATGTAAAATACTTTTTAAAAATCTCAATTATACGAGATATGTGCTTATGAAGAATTCATGTGTTGATTGTCTGGTAGTCGCAAAGACATAGAGAGTACGCGATCTGCGCCGCGTCGCTTCGCACTGCCGTCACATAAATAAATATAGAATTAAATAACTGCTCAAAAATATTGAAGATGCTATGACTTAGAGAAGTGTTTTTTGCACGATTTTGTATATAAAATATAATGACAAATTGTACGCATTTCACTCAAAAGTATGTAAATGTAACCATTATTTAACGATTGCTTTAATTGGCATTTAAAAGTTATACCCTGTTATTAAAATATGGTCTATTAAGATGTTTTTAAAGATCGATGCATGTGTATGAAAACCATGTACTTTCAATGCCATATTATCTTAGACACGTTTGCGGAAAATAAAATAATATAGCATATTGCTGTTAATTGATCGAAATTTTTTTAGTATCCATTACTGAATTTTATAAATCTAGGTCGTCAATAAAATACTCGAATTTTTAAATTCACGTTCTCTAACTTGTAACGTCTCTAGATAATTTGAATATAATTATCGTATTAATTATGTTTTTCTTACTTCTTGTAATTTCACAGATTATCATTGACGTTAGTAATAAAAGTCGAGCTTCGTCGCTTTATCATTAGTGTTATATACAACAATCAAACGTGCAAATTGTTAAATAAAATACAACAATATTTGCATAATATAAATTCATTGCATCGTTGGTAGATGGCATGTGTTTCAATAAAAACACATTCAAGGAAAAATTTGACAAGCTAATTATAAAATATATTTTGATTCTTATTAAAAAAAATAACTAATTTAATCCACAAATCTATTAAGATTTACTTTTTCTTTATAAAATAGGTACATTAATATATTTTGTAGAATATGCAAGGTAATACATACATGTGTTTCCCTTATTTAATCTAAGATATCATCTACTACTCTAGATTAGATGAAGCAGTAACTTTTACCTGAAAATAATTTATTTCAAAAACATTCATTAGTATTTGAGCTACGTGAAAAACGTGATGGATCGTTTACGCTTTGGATTCAAATTTCTCATTTTAAGTGTTGCTGTATATCACAGATTAAACTGTGTAACCATGATCGACAATAACACGCAAATGACGCGTGAAATCGTCACTTATCAATTCAAGAGTAATTTGACAAAGCCATCGGTTTATTTACATTTATTTACACATTGGTTGTTTTTATATAAAACCACATAACTCACTTTATATGTAATCTAATTGTGTATAACATGTTAATAATGCTATAATTCAATTATCAATATAATATTTATATATATATACAATAAAAGGCATTGATTACATATGTATAATATAATATTTGTGAATATTTTACAAACGGTGCTAATTTTTTTTGTTCATGTTATATCCGTACTGTATGAAGCATGTTGTCGACTGCCATTTAAACGTTTTTTCGGGAGTATTAACACCCGTTGTAGGCGATTCAGGATATCAGGATTATCAATGGCAGGATTGCCAGGTTGGCTTGTTCGTTTCACGGCTGCCATGCCATAGACTTCCCACGTTTTGTCGGTCGTGTAATCGTAAAATGAGCGGCGTGCAGGAAGTCTTTATCACGGGCAAATGCTAGAAGGTCTTGACATAGAAACGGCGCTCGTCTTTTTCGCGCTCGTCTTCTAATTTCTTAATTGAGCAACGCGAATTTCGCAAAATATGCACCGGGCCGAGTCGTCAGTTCATCACTGCCAAACCATCCACAAATCTTGCCGATGCGACGGGTTCTAACAGGGTTTCTTGTGTGTTAAGGTCGGTTCATTCTTTTCCTTCGTTTCAGGCATGAAGTATAAAATCGATATAAAAAGGACCGTGGACTTGAGCATTTATAACATAATCAGTTCACTTTGAGAGTGATTGATTGTTCGATCGAAGGGATGCCCTGACACTGGTAGTGACGCAAGGCAGCATTGGTTTATTGTTGTTCACGTGATTTCTGCGTGTTTTGTATATGTTCGCTTACGTGTAAAAATTTACCTTTTTTATTTTTTAATACAAATATGACCATTATAACTTAACAGGTTTCCATGATGGCTATTATACAAACTAAGTATACCATTAAATATTGAAAACAAAAAATTAGATGAGCACTATCCCACATATTTTTTACCAGCTCCTTATACCTATCGCTGAAAACATCCATGTGTTTAGCAAGCTCTTTCAAAAGCTGGATGGCTCGTACAATAGGAGCATTCTCAAGCGCTTAAGTCCCGGCCGCGACGGGCAAGAATAAAGGACGCGATCTTAACGATATATAAAAATACAATCGTTTAATCTCGCACTTTTTTCACTCAAATAATATAACTAGATTTTTTTGGTAATTATTAACGCTGCTTTCAGTTGTTTTATCAGATTTTTTAAGATAAAAATTCTTTTGCAAATATGCAGCAATTGCTTTTACAAAATGCAAAGTAAACCCATTTTTATTATTGATAGATATGTTATTACATATTTAATTAATTACAGCAGATTTTGTTGTTAGATTATAATTTTGAATTGTAAAAGTTTTGGTATTAAAATTGCTATGAAATGTTTCTCATTTTACAGATTGTTAATTTTTGTTGTTACAATGTTGATAAAATATATAAAATTCTGGTGAGCATACATGCAACCGCGTGCACACGGTCAGAGACCATCGAGAATTAGAGAACACTCAAAATTATTTTGTAGAGCTAGCATATGATATTTTAAAATAATCTTTTAAATTAGATAAACACCTACTTTCTTATGTTGAATTTACTTAATTATTTTTGACAACATTTCAATTGCACTGGGGTTCTAAAAATGCAATTTTTATTAATCTAATATTTAAAAAAATATATATAGATAATAATTTTACATTCTTTAAAACGATATTGCACTGAAATTTAATCGTTAGCATGGCAAAGGGCTAAAAAATTTTTTTTTAGCTTCTCTTATAGTAGAGCCACCCAATGATAGTTTCATGGTAACCATATATTTATGCACACTTTGGTTAGCTACTATTATATTCTTTGTTCTGTGGTTACTATACAGTTGTTTTCACCCTTTTTTCAGTCCTAATTGTTTTATTTTATTAATTAATAATAATACATAAACAACCACTATGTAGTTATTTTGATATACTATACATTTTTAAATGCTTATTATAAATTTTAAAATTATTTGCGAAAAATAATTGATGGTAAATTAGTATTGGTGTATGATATTTGTTTTAAATGTAATTTTTGCACATGTGAATTCGTACATTATCTGTAATTATATTATACAGTAACCCACTAACACGGTAAATTGGCGACGTGCTATTTGAGTGCGTGTAGTTAGAGGACTAGAAAACACATACAATTTTTGCAATCAGGCGCGTGTAGTGAGATGTCCTTTCTATTAATTATAAAATTAAATTTTAAATATTATATTTTTATTGTCTAAACTAGAATTACAAATCATGCAACTCACTTCGGAGGGTAGAGAAATGTATTGTCACAAAAAAATCTGCATTAAGAAGTGAGTTTATTATATAAAACCTTAATAGTATAATTTATTGAAGCCCACAAAAAGTATAATACTACAGTAGACCCCCCAATAACACGGTATTTGGTTGTGTTGTTGGGGGAACTAGAAAATACTCATATAATTTTGCGCAATATATACGTACGAAACAGGCGCGTGATGTGAGATGTCCTTCCTTTGGCTCGCTCAAACATAAAGTAACGGGCATCCAAATAGCACGTCTCTAATTTACCGTGTTATTGGGGGTCTACTGTAAACATATGTGTATCGCGCAGGAATACCTGCGCGATATTTACATAATAATATGCCATATACATTCGGTATACATCACAGTAAAGAAAAGTTTAATACAGAAAACTTTATTTATAATGAGTTACAATAAAACAATACTACTAAAATCATTATTTGTGACAAAATTAATAGATATTAGTTAATAGAGCTACTATTTTATTATGTGTTACCTTAGCGTTGTACAATTTTACAGATACATAATAATTTTTCACTTGATACTGTCCTGGACTGCTATTTTTATTTTTATTCCGGACTTCATTTAACCCTTTCGTTGCCGAAGTAGTGTATATCGGTTCATGCTAATGTGGAGAAAAATGTGTGATCTGACATTATCATTAAATTTATTTTTTTATGGGATGTAGAGTACTTACTTTAATGTAAAATAATATTTTTCCGAAAATATTTTTTAATATGTAATACATTAGATTGGCTCACTTGGCAATCCAATGGTTAAGCGTCTGTCTTGCTTTTTTGCTCTCTTCTCCTGCTATTTCCTATGTGAATGCATATATTATTTGTAATGCGTAAGATTTTACCCGGACTCCAAATTTATGAATATTTATTTTAAAAACGTGTGACTTAGTATTACGTGTTTAATCCGTATCTGGTTTAAGTCAAGAATTTAAAGCTTGTCGTTTTGTAGCTTTAAGTATATACTTACATAGTTACTTATTCACAAATTTGGCACAATGTTTTATTTATATTTCGAATAATAATTTTTAGTGCTGTATTGAATACTGACTGCACCACTCCGCTTTATACCTGATCTATTTTCAAAGGCATCGTCGTCTAGTCAGGTGCTAATGCTAATAATGATATTATTACTCAATGATGATAATTCATACTATGCTAGCAACAATCTGCTTGATTGAAACTAGTTATGCTAATTATACAGTTTTGTGGAAACTGACCTAGTGTTTATTTAATAATATTATATAACACACATCGAGTTTTTGTCTGTAAATAAACTAATGTGAAATTCATCATCAATTACTTGTGTGCATATAGGTATCTTCCAAGAAATGTATATTCAAAACATATGGTGATATCAAACAATAATAAATTAGTCACAATATCATCGGATGATACGACTCTGCGTTTGTCACGTTTAAAAGATGATGCACTTGAAAAAAATGTGTCTGTCGATGCCTATTGTTGTACATATTCGGTAATCTGAGACAATGTGTCATGTGAAGTGTCTCCCCCTTCATAAAGATACGTCGCAATTTCACCGGCTCGTTAATTATAATTGTCAAGTACCGCCGTGCGCGTATCATTTGCGTTAGTCGTGAATTTATTGATTTAACATAGCGCAGTGGAGGCGCGCATGTATGTCTGCGTATGGAGGTCGACCGATGAAATGTTCAGAACCGCTGACTAGTTGTTATCTCGGTATATATGGCGCCTAAGGATTTCGCCCAGAACCTCTCTAAGGTCCTCTCTTTACTTCTATAGCTTTCGACCGAAGAATTGATGATTGGTCGGTAGGTGTGGCGGGCGGCGCGCTAATGAGGATGTGCGTCTTCTTCGGCGTCCTCGCCGTGTGCTGGAAAAATGTGTTATTTATATGTTTTTGGGTCATGTTCGGCTCGCGGCACTCGACAGGGCCAACCTTCGAGCGAAGCATAGATCCATAAGAATCGGCTTCATCCAAATTGTCCGATAAAACGGCGATTCTGCAAGCGCGTCCGACACAGGACGCCGGAGACCGACGAGCATTGCTCATCAATATGTGCTAACATACCGTTTATTAACACAATTCGTGTCAGACGCAAGGTTCTGTGTCAACATTGACGAGCTGTGAATGCTCTTTGTTATTCGTCGTTGTTTCGATTGAAACTTACGACGAACGATATTCACGTTAATAGCTCGACGAAAGTGTGTCGTCATGTGGTTTATTTCAATCTGTTAATTGATCCTTCAGAAGATACGACACTAAAACATTAAGACTCCCGAGCGAACGTTGCGAGTAACCTGTTCACTTGGATTGAGCGTATAGAAAACCTGATCCGCCAGTCCCTAAAAATAAATAAAAATTTAACTTTTCTTCGATTATGATTCAGGCGTGCTTCTCGGCAGGTTTAATACTCACTACTTGAATAACTCTGACTGTGAAGGACGTTAAGTCAATGTTGAGTTTTTTGTACTCTGTAATGAGAAGGCCCGATCAAGTTATTTGCAATTTGATAATTTTAACTCTTAGAAAAACAATTTAACAAGAGAGGCGCGATTGCCCATTTTTACATGGCAAATCTAATACAGGCGGCCCTCGACTTTCGCACATAATTGGTTCCTGAAAATGTGTGCGAATGTTAAATGTACGAAAGTCGAGGGAAGTAAAAAAAATTGAAATTATGTGCATTTTAAAATATTTATTTATCAAGTAAATATAAGATGTTTAAGATGCATTTAAGAGACACGTTTAAGTGGGGTTTGCGGGCGTTTCATTTGAAAAGTTATCAAGAGTTAACTGTTTTCCACTATTCTTTTTCTTTTCTTCATATAGTATTTTATAACATGCTATGTTTTTATTGATCGCCCCACGCGCTTGAGATATGCGTTCTCCATTGAGATCACAATCTTCCATATTATTTAAAAATTTGTCAAGGTGCGTGAAGGCTTCATTCATATTTTTCATTGTTAAAGAGTTTTCCAAAATAAACCTGTCTCATCTACATTAAATATTTGCCTAGAGGAATATTCTACATTTTCAATAATTTTGGATAATTAAAAAATAAATTCTTTTGCAGCATATCCGCATCAACCGATTCTCCAGTAAATTTAATATTATGAAAAGAATACCTCATTTTAAAATTGTAAAACCAACCGTAACTTGCTTGAAAAACCGTGTTAAAAACTTTTTTTATATACCCTTCCAATCTTTGTGAAAACTAAGAGCTTTTGCTTGAATAATTGAAATACTCAGAGGGACATCTTTTTGATGTTGGTCATTGATCTACGATGACAAAGATTTTCTATTTCATCCATGTTTTTTTTCTGCTGTGTTTTTTTGGAAACATATCATTAAATATTGTGGAAATATATCTTTATTTTCCACAATTTTGAACGTATTCTTTAATTATATTTTTATTTTGCAAAATTGAACATATCGTAGACCTGTTTGTATCATATGAACGTCCGATTGAAGCAAAAAATTCACCGCTATCAGAACGTTTTTTTAAAAATTAAATTAAATTTAAAAAAATTGTTTTTTTTAAATGTGCGAAATAGCGAATTGTGCGAAAGTCGAGGGCCGCCTGTATAATGTTCGAAATGCACGACTTGAAAATTATGAAAATATTGTTTTGCAAAAAGATTCCTATTGCTTATTTTGCAAAAAATGATGTTTTTGTAGCCGCCTTAGATAAACTAAATTCTAGCTTTGGTCTATATTTAACCTTTAGAAGGCATGTATAACATGCACAAAATGGTTTTACCATTACAGTCCAAAGAAATTCATGTCATGCCCAATATATTTTTTATTTTTTGAAGCCATTTTCGTAACCCTAAAGACAGTTCTTACGTAACATGAATGAACTATACACTGGCTGTATATATTCTCATTCAATCCTTTTTATTCTTGCTGGATTCTTATCATATTCGTATTGGGAGTATCTGGATAATTGTCATACTGAACACGTGTATCTTTGTAAATGGCCATAGCGATTAATCAATGGCAGGATGATACTATTTTTTTAAAAGAACTAGCATATTACACATTAAAAATTAACGGAAACTTACCCGTAGATAAACAATATATGATATTTAAAATAATATAAATTTATAAAAGCTCGAATCTAATCGGAAATAGAGTTGTAATAAATAATTATCAACACTGGCGAATGCGCTGGCTCTGGCGCAATATGTTCTTGAAAAACGCGTTGACTAACACATTCACTAATTTTTAATTGAAACATCTTGAGTTAAAAAATCAATGAGAATAAAAACATTATCCAAAGGCATCCATGTTATGTTCAATATGTTTTCTATTTTTTTAAGCCAGACTCGATGATAAAATTTCCAGTATTTTAATTCATTAGTTACTCAAAAATACTTTTATCAATAGATTACAGTAAAAAGATGTAGTAATTTCAACTAAGTTCAAAACTTAGACGTGTAAATTGTTGTCCATGGTTCTCAATCTAAACATTTTCGTACATATTTTCTTTTAATACATTAAATTACTGTTTTTAATTCAACTCAATATTTAGGGTAATTATGTTTTGTAGAAATTTGTGACTTTTTGTTTGATTTTTAATTGTTTAGTCCTTTTTTTTAATATAATAAACAAGCAAATTCCGACTTAAGTTTCCGACCGTGATGATTATGATATTCGTCTGACTTTATGAATATTTCGTGTTTCAAATATTAAAAAGCGCTGAAACAATGTATTAAACAATAGAGTTTAATAAATACTTTGTTCTATAAAACGTATAGTTTATGAAATAATGTAATATAAATCTTCGGAAAAGTATTTGTTGCAGATTCGTGGGGTGTTCACTGTTTTGCCCAATAGTAATGCACGAACTATTCGTTATATGGAATATTTTTTTCATATATTGCTCATTTAAATTGTCCTCTTAAATATTCTTCTTTACATTCTGGTAATTATAAAAATTCGCTGATTATTTATTATATTATCTACGAGTGTAAAATTTATTTCTTCATTCATTACATTGTCAAAAAATATTTTTAAAAATGCGGGCTGTAAATCTTTCATATTTTGGTACAAAGTCTAAAAAAACATAATCTTTCACATCTTCTGGATTTACTAGTCAATTTATTCCAATAAAATATATTTCTATATTACTCATTAATTTTGTATTTTTTTCTAAAAACAGATTTATATATTTTTATTTTAATTATTGTACGTTTAATATTTATCTGAAGATTTATCTCTCGTGTACTTATTTATTTTTATACATGCTAAAAATAATAATTAAATTTCAGTTATAAATGTTTAAGTAAATATTATATAATAAAAAAATACGTAAATATTGCATAATATTATTCTTCTTTGTAATTTTACTACTTATGTTAATCTCCTACAATGAGCATCGTTTTATTTTTTAATAAATAAAATATGGATTTAAATAAAAAAATATTCTGTACTACTGGTATTTTTCTTTTGTAATACCGGTATTTTATTTTGTAATACCAGTATTTTATTTTGTAATACCGGTAGTATCGAAGGTCGATTTTTGCCCCAATACCCAAGAAAATTCGAAATTTCAACTTGTTTGTGAAAATATTATATTGAAAGGATTTAATTTAATAAAAATAAATTTCTAGAAGAAACACCATATACGGTATTAGTGAAAGTTTCTTTTAAATTAGTCATTTATGAGACGTTCAAACTCAATGATTGCGTATGTGTACATACATGATATGTAAACATCCACATATCGAATCAGATCAGCGCCTGCGGAGCTCGCTTCGCGTTCTTCGCAAATTATGACGCTCGATTAGCAACCGGTTTTCGCATATTTCGAAGAACAGGCTCGCTTCGAGGTAACTTGAAAAAAAAGATGTTTTCAATCATCCCGCTGCGTGTGGAAGGAAGGATTGACTGCAATCGCACTTTCTAATATCCTGTCGCCGATATCCATGCGTGATCGTCTATGTCTATTTTCTAATTGGACTCCCGGCGACCGTGACACCTATCCGCAGAATATGTCAGCCGTCGGCTGCCCTCGTTATATAATCAGCAAATGATCGAATGATATGATCCATCCGCGTCTCCTTGCAGCTCTCGAAGCCGTCGTCTAACACGATTAACGCCATTGTCGATGCTTTTTTATCATCTCTCACGCGAATCATAAGCGAGGTACTGTTTTTGTTCTTAGTGCGTCACTGAGCCCTGAAGCTCAATTTGATTCGTTAGTGTCACATAATTCGCAAATCAGATTAACTCCAGAATAAACTCGGTAGTGTGATTAAATTATCTCTCCGTTAATCGTACACTTGATAAGGATAATGCGAAGATAAAAAAATGCGGTCAAGTTTGAAACCGATATTTAACAGTATACACGTACTTGTCTGAGGTGGTTAAATTTTTCTGGTTATACAGAATTTGTTGCCTCATAAATAATCATAGCAATGATGCATTGTTATCTTGGCGGTATGCGAAAATGCGGTTTTAGCTTGAAATTATGTAAAGTGTGTTATTATAAAATGAACGAACTGTTTTGAATTATTATAAAATTTTAACCCAGATCGATAATACAAGCCGCAAGTATGTAAATACATGCTTTAAATAGTGCATCAAATAAAATTATGTATGCCATAAAGAAATAAATGCACAGTTCTTTTATAAATTGTCTTACTTTTTACAATCAGTATTTTATAACTAGATACAAAAAAAAACTGAAAATATGTTTAAATTTGACATTAAGATGATTTAAAGTTGATAAGTTTGCGAGCAAAAAGTGCATTTATGTCTTAAGTAAGTAACAATAAATCCGATATAGATACAAAGGAAAAACCACTATACAATATGCTTTCTCAGAAAATGTCTGGTACACATTTTTATGCCATTTTGTCATGCGGAATGCCTGGAAATTAAACATATTATTAACAGTTGATTGATTGATATGGAATTCTAAAACATAATTATTAGATATGATATTTAAAGGAATATGTTTGCGTAATATTTTTTTCTTTTAAATTTGAGCACGATAGACCAATAGTGTCGTTGATACCTGAAAGACCTGTGTCTGGAAGATCGGAATTAGTGATAATTAATTCATTAAAATTATAATCGTTCATCACAGATTAAGTTTTTCTAGATATTCCTCATCTCACGGATGAATATCGTTATGATTAGGTCGTACATACTATGTATAAAATATCTAACAATACTTCAGTTCATAAAAACTATCATATATGTATGAATAAATAAAAAATAGTATTAAAAAATTGATAATATTACATAATTCAAATTTAAAATATTGTTGTATTTTATAAAAAAAATATATATTATATTTAAAATATAGAATAATTGTAAACTCAATCGATCGTCACAGATGAAGTTTTCCTAGATTTTCTTAATCTTACGGATGAATATCGTGATAAATAATTAAAATAAAATCGAACTAGATTGTGCATTATAAGCTGTAATAATAATTCATATTTGATAAAATAGATGTCACTGATTTATTTATTTTCGATTTTATTATGTGGTATCAGTAGTTGTTGGTTGTGTTTACACCGTTGTAACGCATTTAGTGATGTGATTTCCTGTGTATTAATAAATAACTTTTATAGAAATCGAAAGTTTAGATTTAAAATATGACTTCCTGATTTGATTTTAAAATATTGTTAAATCAGACTGTTAATAAAAACGTATAAAAGTCTTACTGATCCATAAAAAGGGTAAGAAGGGAACAAACCGGTTACAGTTTCTCTCTGCGCCGAGTGAAGTATTTTGGATAATTCTTCACAGCTATATTTACAATTGCTCGCAGCAAATCTTAGTGAGCCAAGAGCATGTTTTAATTTTTGTCCTACACGATCCATGGTTATCAACGTTGTATTCTTATTGACGATGTTGAATTGTGTATATTATCTTTTTGTTTTTTAAAAAACCCTTTGATAAGGTTGGTTATTGCATTTTGCTGTAAAAACTCAAACTCTCAAAAAGTAGTATTTCACGCGAGTTCCGCGCCATGCGTTTTTAGTCTGTAATATAAAGTTAACAAAAGTTATTATGCACTTCAAATAGCACCCAATAACAGTCGTGGTAATACGTAGACACATACAATGGCACGGCACTAATCCTAAGAAATATTAATATAATATTTTTTTGTTCTTTCGTCTTTGTTGTTATTTATATGAAAGTAAATAAATAAAATAAATTAAATATTTTAAGATTATCTTATAGAGTCGTAGTCGGGAAAAAATTCCAATGCCTCCACGCTCTGGTTAAAAGTACACATTTTATAAGGTAAAAATCATCCAATGGAATTGATTAGATTTTATTTTGTGATTTACTGGTTAATCGTAATCTACTGATTAAGATCCTCCTATCTTCTAAATTACTCGTCGTTCGGTAAATAAAACTTAAGACTGAAAAGGTTGCCGACCCCTGCTTCATAAAACTAGTCTTAACACATGATCTTCAACTTGGAATCCACGCGAAAGCACATATTCTAACATCAGTGGTAGTTTTTTTTTTATTATTTCGATTTTATTAGGGTTCACAGTATTACATTAAATGACATGGATTTTTCTAGACAAATTTAAAAAGAGGGGGAGGAAATGTCCCCTTTTTATCCCCCAAATGACATCCTTGTTTAGAATCCACGTCAAAAGCAATAAATCGTGCTTGAAAAAGTTTGTACATAATGAGACTTTTTATAACAATATTACGACTTACAATAAGCCGAATTTTAACAAACTGGAGAGCGCAAAAAACAATTATCCCTTCTCAGAAATCAAAAATTCACGTCAAAAGCAATAAAATCGTGTTGGCGCCGTCACGATTTTATTGCTTTTGACGTGAATATTTGACTTCTGAGAAGTGATAATTTTTTGCGCCTTATTGACCAAAATTCGGTTTGAATATACTTTAACCAATGTTCTCATAATAGTAATCCGTAATTATATCGATAAGGATAGCTATTATATTTTTAAAACATAGTGTAATATGGAGAAATATGCGAGACGCGACTTCTTCCGCTTATTTTCCCCTGAGAGATGAGTTTGCTTAGTTTTTATTTTGCGCTTAGCATAATGAAAGTTAAAACTAATTATAGTTTTAGAACCTTTATTAGGTTAGGTTTGGGTTTGAATAGCAAATATACGTTTTATAGGCATTTTAGAGCCGCATATAAATTTCATTGGTGCATCGGTTAAATTATATTTTCGGTAATAGTAATATATATCTACTGGTGAAAATGTATATGAATTTCACTAGTGAAAATATAACTTCATTGAAAAATACACATACACTGTACCATTATAAATGTATATATTACTACTAGCACCATCTGCCGGATAAATTATATTTTTAATGATAAAAATGTGTATTTACCGGCGAAAATGTATATACATATTTAAAAAAATATTTTCGGGATAGATTCGATTTTTTTTTGATAACCCGAGAATTTCTGGTTTAGATTCAGGGACATTTTAGCTTTTTCCGGGGATGGGGGGGGAATCAATTTTTAATATTTTTTAGTATTTCATTATATGACAAGCATTTTTGTCAAATTCAATAAGAGCAAATGCCACCCCCCACGCTGCCACCTTAAATGACGTCCATGTCTAACATGACATACTTCTAAGATATATTTATATGTGGGTATTCGATTTCAATCATTTCGTCTATCCCGTTGCTCTTGGGTTATGATTTGCTGTATAGTCTTGGAAAGTTTTATATTTCCAAGCACTTCTCTAAATAACTGTGTCGAAGGACATTCAGCTTCTTAATACGCTGACACTGTTAGCGATGAGGAGCTGGTCTGATTCATTTTATATAATTTTTAAATTAATTTTATTACGTAACATACCTCCCCACCCATGTTATTATGTAACGCATTGGGCGTAACCTGTTACTAGGTCTTGATAGTCATATTTCTCAATCTTAAACATAGGTTTCAATGCAAGAACAAGTTCGGCAAAATTTATTTCGTTATTGAAATATCTGCTGAGATAGATATTTATCATATTAAATGTTTTTTTTTTAATTTTATTTGTATATATAATTATGAAGTTTTAAGCTACAAATTTAAAGTTTCAGTTTTGGACTTAAATAATTCGTTTTTTGTAATATTTTAGTCAGTGTCTCATGATAATGAAATTATGGGGTTGATAATTTATTTCAAACTCTAGTTTATGACGAAAAACTGATTAGGAGATAAGCGACGTTGAGAATTATTACAAGCGCTGTGCGGTTAGTTTAAAGTAAAGTAATTCAAGGTTATAATTTGCTTTTTTAGTATGTATTGTTTGGTTTTATTTCGCCTAGGAAAATTAACGTTACAAATGGCGTGAGACTTATTTATGTATATTATCCTTGTTTTTGCTACGCCTTTATTTTGCTACTTAATAAGCTCAATTTGTGCTTGTCTACAGCCATCTTTAATGCATTTAAGTAACGACACACAGTCATCATTTCAGTTCCGTTATGGGTATATTATGTTCGTCCGAATTTTTACAATTCGGCGATGATGTAACGTCGTTCATTATACGCGCAACGAGACCTTGATTGTGTTATCGAATGCTGTCAGCAAACATTATCTGTGGAGCATCTACTAGGGCTACCATATCTTAAAATGACGTTTCGAATACAAATTTCAGTAAAACTATCCTCGAATGCGTATCGAATTTGCACATATTTAGTGTTTGCTATATCGCAGTTTCGCTAATTAATGGCGATAACAAACGACGAGTGACGTAAATTTTTTAAAACCAACTTGCGCACGCGCAGATATTCGATCTTAATTATTTGATTGTTATCCGATTTGCGTCATTAGTTATTTTATAGATACCATTTGACACATAAAAGGAAGATGTCTAGATATAAATAAGCTATCTATGATCATTTATTACTAATGTGCTTGTTATTGACTGCAAGTTGATTTATCGATTTCCATGCACCACTGTCAATTATATGTGAGACACGCTCTCAAATTTCAACTGATTAAAATGAAACAGTTTCGGATATATTGTTATGCTTGAACTACACTCTCTGGAAGTTGTCCGAACCGACGTTACAACCGAAGTCGGCCAAGATCTACGACTTCGAGTAATCGACCACGCTGTCGCAAATTTCATATGCCGTCCGGACGGCGGCTTCTGTCACGTACAGCCGGCATATTTGCGCGCGATCGAAAAAAGTGGCAAATAATCGCAATTTTGAAATTGTCATATTATTAAAATTACGCTACTGATAATTATAAAAGTTTGTGTGGGCACTCACCAATACAATATCAATGAAAACTTTTCAGTCGTAAATATTCAGCTTACGCAAAATCTTTGTCGGCTTTTGCAAAATGCCATTTCAGAATACGAACACCACATCTGTGACTATCCTAGAATTTGTCGCCATCGATTCTAAATAAGAAATCGTTATGGTGTGACATTTATATAAACCGATCTAGGAAAATACATAAGGATATTGGAAAAGATTTTTTTTAACAAAATCAAGACCACTAATTATTTTTTAATTATTTAATTTTATATGAAAAAATATAATAACAATATCTGTTAGAAGAATATACTATCAAAAATATAATTAATCTCTTTTGGTGCCCTAAAATACTCAAATATGTCAGTAAGAGTCTGTTGTAGATCGAGTTTCATAAAGCATGTTAACATGGGTCCCACTGTAGCATGTGGCATTATAATTATGCCTACGCGCATACTTAAATTGAACCGATTTACTCGTTCTATCTCAGTTTGCGAACCACCATATCATTATCTCTCTCACTCTCATCACTTAACACGCGAGAGAGCGAAAGGGGAAGTATCTCACCACTCGCGCTCGAAAGAGCAGCTCTGACTTCGGTCCTTTTGACTCGGAAATATGCCGACAATGTTCGGAAGCGCTCGAAGCTGGCCAAGTCGACTGAATTACCCCCACTTTACTTTTCTCGGTAGCCTCGGACAACTTCCGAGAGATTTTAGAGCGGACAGAACCGAAATCGACCGAAGTAACCCACTATATTCTCCGTCCTAGGCCAACCTTGGCCAATTTCCAGAGTGAATAATATGTTTTAACAGTTAATTTGTGAATTAAAATATAAGAAGCGGCGCTTCCATAGCTTGCATGGGCGTGTGATATTGAAATGGCGGTTTATAAACTCAATATCGGATCATCTCTGGTTGGTTTAAAATGAATGCTCAAATTAAGCATTTAAGTAATTTTCCTTTACGGTCTCGTTATCGTTCGCGAGATGTCAAAAATGTGCGATAACGATTCAACTGAACAATTATCCCTCCGTTTGTTATTATTGCTCTTGATACAACAACACTTATAATTATTATTGTTTATATGTTTCGTCTGAGCGAGCGGTTGATTCATTGTCGGATCGGATAAATCTGGTATTTATCGTTTGTTTATTGACTTCTACGATAGGTTCATTGATGAAGTTGCGGGGGTTCCGGTCAACATTATCGAAATTTAGATTCTGGCTCAGGTAATTCCAGATTGAACTAGGGTTCATGCGTATAATACTTATGTGTGCATAAAATATCAACCGCTTATCTTAATCCAATCGCGTTGAATGCACATCAGAGATTTGTAATCAACCGCTTTTTATGCCGTAATGTGTTTAACTTCTGATATACTAATGAAGTCGATAACAGCGTTATTGATTTGGACACCGGATTTCTAGACCTTCGAATCGGATTTGTCCAGTTCTGGCTCTCAGTTACGTTTCAATGTCGAGCGTTTGTTATTCAAATAGTCATACGTGACAATGCTTTGTGTGCATTATCGTGGATGCCACTGTTTACGTTCGCCGTTTATGAGAATGTGTCAATATGAAGCGTCACAAAGGTGCTAGAAACTTCAGCTTCGCTTCCAGCGGGTTCACCTCTGAGACGATTCCAGCGCCAGCCGCTATTGATTGCGCAATCGATCGTTTAGCGTGCAATTGCAATTGTGCCTATGTAGATAGACAGTGGATTCAATTTTTGATCTTGCACAATCGACCGTCGCTGGTGGAAATCGAATCGGTTGAATGAATGGACGCTGTCACCTTCGGACCAGCTAGCTCATTTCCTCTGGACCGCAATTGTGGCGGTCGCTCATTTTCGCACAATCGATGGATAGGTTTTGTGATCGATTCTGTAGTAATATTATTATGTGAAATCCGCTTGTATTCGACGTGCTCGACGCATTAGTTAGAATCCGTGTAACGTGTCAACAGCAATTTCACATTAAATTTCGAAATATGAACACTGTGACAACGATTTTGCTACAAATATTAGAAAACAAGAGACATATAAGAGTAGGGTATGAATTTAGAAAGGATGTAACTACATAGGAAACGGCTGTAATGGACTTACAATATCTTTTAGCGCCAATAAAGAATATAAACCAGTACTAGTTATAATCAAAATACATAAAAAACTACAAAAATGCCATGTAAGATTTATTTATGGACGTTTAAGATAGTAAGTCTTAACGAAAGTTGCAATATTTTAAAGATAAAAGGCACGCTGGTCAGTATTTTTGCATTTCGTAATTGTTAATGTTTTATCGTACAACATAATTTAATAACTAGATTATGTTCTGCGATAAAAAATTAACAATTACGATGGAGGGCAAAAGTAACATAGATACAACTAGATTCTAGTTGTATCTATGTTACTTTTGCCCTCCATTTGAAAAAATCTGAAATGACGTCCCTGATTCTAAACCGAAAATTCTTGGGTTAACTCTCAAAGCAAATCCAAAGAAAAAAGTCTCGAATGTATCCCGAATTATTTTTTTAAATATATCATTTCAGTAAAATCAAATCGGAATAGATTTTCGCCAGTATATATATGTTTTTACCAGTGAAAATCTAATCTATCTGGCAGGTGCTAGTAAAATTATATGATTTCAACTTTTCTATACATATTACATACCTTTCAGTATTTATTTACATGCGATGTATAGATGTTACGGTGGATGTGTATTTTTCAGTGAAGTTATATTTTCACTAGTAAAGTCCAAATACATTTATTAGGGGTAATCAAAAGAAAGGACGTTTTAATACTTTGACGGTCAATTGTGACTTATTTGTCGTTCGGGTCGCATGTTTTTTTTTGGGTAGTGTTTGGATCTGGAGTGTGAGCTACGAACATAACATATTCAATGGAAGATTTCGTTCCGAGTAAAGTGTTTTTACGCACTTGTATGCTGTATGAATTTTACAAAAAAATCTTTTGTTTGGAAGACAAGCCTAGAAGTGGAAAACAAGCCTAGAATTTTTTGTTTGGAAGACAAGCCTAGAAGTGGAACACAAAAAATCATCGATGACGACCACATAGCTGCAGAAAGTGAAGCTAATACAGAGATAACATTTAAAGAAGTTTAAAAAATATTGGGAAGGCGTGTGGATTCCACACGCACTAAGCGACGAGAACAAGGCGACGCGCCTGCTTCATACTACGAGAATCACGCGAGAAAAGATTAATGCTCTCGGATGGAAAACTGTGGTTCACACTCCATATTCTCTTAATATAGCACCATAGATTACCGTTTATTTAAGTCTACACAACATAATTTAGATAAAAAAAAATGATAGTGTTAGTGAAGTTAAAACATTTTTTTCTTAATATTCACAACCAGTCAGTTTTTATGTGGGATTAAAAACCTGATGACGGAAGAAGGTTGTATATGTCGATGTAGATTATTTTGTAGAATAATATTGTAAAATAAATTTGTTTTCAGAAAAATAGTTTTCATTAAAAAATCGTTATCCCTTAATATACATATTTTTGCCAGCGAAAAGATAGGCGCCAGTGTAAATATATGCTGCTCTAAAATGTCTATGAAACTCAATTTGACAGTTACGAAACGTCTATTTGCTGTTCAAACCAAAACCTAACCTTATGAAAGTTCTAAGACTATGATTTGTTTTAACTTTCATTAGGTCACGTCCAAAATACTAACTAAGCAAACTCGTAAGATTTAAAAAAACATATGGTTGAAATAGCATGATCGATAAAGCGCTAGACAAATAATCCACGGGCCGCGGGCTCGAGTCCCGCAGCAGACTCGATTTATTTATTATAAATATAAGTTATTTCAAACACTTCAACCTTAACTTAACTGCATGTGACATCTATTGATTGTTAACTATGATAATAGTGCTAATTAAACATCGTTTATTAAGCATCTTTTGAACGTTTTAGACATAAGATTAAATGAAACTCACAAATCAAAGTGACTCGCACCTGTTATAGGATCAAGGAGTGTCACACTAACTAAGCATATCAAGTCACATTTTTGCAATACGCATTTAGTACATCTTTCATTTCAAATATGATGTCACGTTTGTACTGTCGATTGCGATCGCGATCGCGACCTTACTGCAATGCTCATCATTGTCACAAAAATCATTTAGATATCTCATATAAAAAAATGTTATCTATGACCTTAAAATAGTTGTTTCAGCGATCATATACTGTTAAAATATGGAAAATATTCGCGTTGCGACACCACAGCAACCTTAATTTGCGCTCTTTGTTCACTTTGAATTAATGTCGCGTGTCGTGAAGAGTCAGTTAACGCGTCCAGTCGAAATCTGTGTGTTTCAAGTGTTAATTTCGATCAGTTTAGCGAATCGCGGAGCCTTGGATACTAGTACAAGAGCTCTGAATTGCTAAAAGGTGATAATTAAAAATTGCACTGTGCGCGCTCGATAGGAGTCGAACTTACCGACGACAATTTGCATAACGACTTTCTACTATATAGTATTTATAGTATTTCCAAGAAAATTCAGTGAGCGCTAGGATAAACTGCGAGTTCATCAATAATAAATATCTTTTCTATATTAAATAATTGTATACGAAACACGCGCTAATTCCGTCGAACTTTTTCCTTGTAGCAATTGATGTTTTATTTGATAATCTCACGTGGAAACCAGTTTCACCTCTATTCAATTAGTGTTATCAGCTGTGTTGATGCTTGTTTTCTAAACAAGATTGCTCGCAGTTTTCCTCATTCTATGGGGAAACACATAATTATACGATGATCTAAATGATGCATGCTTCATCATTAGAGTCAGGAGAATACATAAGAATCGCGAGAAAAGAGCAAGTTTCACTTTGATATAATATAGTTTTATTAAATCGGTGCTAAACCCAATAAACGAAGATACGCTAATAAAAATAATAGACAATAAATTTAAATTAGCAATATATAAAATAATTGTTGCACAAAACAAATTGTGCATTACTCTGGGACAGATTAGATTGATTAGAACAGTTAACACTTTATGTATAAGTCTCTGCAACAAATCCTTTTCCGAAGATTTATCTTACAAAAATGCACAAACAAATTGTTTTATGGAACAAAGTATTTATTTAAATGCACACATCTCATTAAATAATTCCCTGTTAAATCCACCCATAAAATTTTGTATTTCATTCCTAATTTTCGGCCTGTATTTGACAATAAATGCAGCTTTTAACCTTGATTTTATACACAGTTTTCACATTTTCGAATTAACAGCATATAATACAATGGTTATCATACCTTTCTCTAAAATTGACCGTGAGAGAAGCATTAATATGTTAAGGCGAAGGCAAGGGAATTTATGTAACATCTAGTAAGAATCAATGGATTCAGAAAATAAAGACACCCTAGGCTTTACAACCGCATTGCACAGTTTTTATGGTTCTAAATTCATTGGCAACATTATAGGTATGTTCGTTGAGGGTTGCTTTGTGGTATGATCACCCTTTGAATAGTGAGTTAACTTCTATGAACACATTTTTTAATTTGCTACCGTACATTTGGAGTAAGTTAATTTTACATATTTTTCCACCATTATTTATGTTATTAATTTAATATTATTTTATAGTAAATAATAGAAAAAAATTAGTGATTCATAAGTTTTATTGCTTTTACTACTTTTTTGGATTAGTTCATATGTTTTAATAATTTATTTTAACACGTTTCTATTATTAATTTTCGTTAATTTATTTTACATATTTGTTATATATTATTCTGCTTTTGTGATTTTTTTATATCAATGCAGAGTCTCCCAATATTTTTTATAAAATTAAGATTAGAAAATTTTACGTAAACCTAATCTGTGATGATCGATCGAAATTATAATTATATAAAATTCACTAATTCCGATCTCTAATTGTATAGGATTCGAAACCAGGTCTTTCAGGTCAATAGTCGGAGACTTATACCACTCTTCTATTGTGCTAGTTATAATATATTTAACATATATTTACCATTACTATAAAAAAATATGAATGGACCGCTCAGTTAATTTAAACGAACTCTCGCGTTATTTTTACATACACGTGTATACGCTCTTGTGTATTAGTAGCATCAATGATGCGAACTTTGACCATCAGTCTTCTTTTATAAATGGAAATTATCCTTGCGCCTATCCATTTTAATTTTACTGATCGGACAGTCGACTGAAACTATTTTTATACGATCTATAAAAACCTAGACGGTTATGTGGGGGTGGTTATCTTTTGCGTTCGGGATAATTATCGCATTAATTTATTAGGGACGTCATTTCTGCTTTTTACAGAGGGGGGAAAGGCCAGTCTGGTCGTTTTCTTAATATTAAATGACATGCACTTTTCTAGCTAAATTTTAAAATATTACGTATTAGAATCGAATAATCCCTTCTCAGAAGTCAAAAATCCACGTCAAAAGCAATAAAATCGTTTCGGCGCCGTCGCAGTGGGAACGCTCGTTACCGAGCGTTCTGGAGTTGCATGACAACAGCACTCCTGCTGTCATGCAACTCCAGACCATACCGCTTCCGCCACTATATTTGACTTAAGGTACTACGAAATCAGCTATATATTCTTTTCCGACTTTTCAACGCACGTATACTACACTAGGGGTCCCAAAACCATCAAAAATTTAAAATTCAAATTTTGTTAGCTCCACTAAATTTTATATTTATAATATATTATTAAATAAAATAAAAATCATGCAACTGAACATAACATTAAGCGATACTGAACAATTAGACTTGCATTCCATTTTTAAAACTCGAGTGAGTAATTAAAAACTACAAATTCCTTTACATAGTTCTCAGAATTACAGTTAAAAATACCTGCTAAAATATTTTTGTCAGACTATGCACTTGTAAAGAGTTACACAACATTTTAAAGGGTGCCCCATTATTATGTCCAAAGCTGTATATCTATTGGTGAAAATGTATTTTGAATAAATTCAATCAAGTATGTTCGTAACGCTATATTAATCCAAACACTACCGCAAGAATGACATGCGTCATAAACGACAAATAAGTCACAGTTATTCAGTATAAAAACTCCTTTTAAGTACCCCTAATATATCTACTGGTGAAAATGTATTTGGACTTCATTAGTGAAAATATAATTTCACTGAAAAATACACATCCACCGTAACATACATCGCATGTAAATAAATAATGATAATTATGTATATGTATGAAAAAGTTTAAATCATATAATTTTACTAGCACCTGCCAGATAAATTTTGTTTTCACTGGTGACAATGTATTCCGATATGATTTTACTGAAATGACATATTTAAAAAAAAATTCGGGATAGATTCGAGACTGTTTTTTTTTTGATTTTATTTGAGAGATAACCAGAGAATTTCCGGTTTAGATTTAGAATCAGGGACGTC
Organism: Plectrocnemia conspersa; assembly: GCF_051122295.1. Classification (NCBI taxonomy): domain Eukaryota; kingdom Metazoa; phylum Arthropoda; class Insecta; order Trichoptera; family Polycentropodidae; genus Plectrocnemia; species Plectrocnemia conspersa. The sequence goes on from NW_028277172.1 coordinate 22,282,745, forward strand.
ATTTCAGGTTTTTTCAGGGGAAGTATTATACATAGTATTTCATTAAATGACCAAATTCAAGAGTGGAAAAATATATGTGATGACTATTATCGGTTGAGTTAGTTTGTTGGTGATTATTACATACGTGTTATATGTAAAGCACGTTCGCGCAAATCACTAAAATAACTGACAGTGACACTTGAACCTAACATTCGCATTGCTGACACACAGTAGCCAGCGAGTGAGTGACCCATCGTCTTAGTCACTTCAATTGTCTGACGCAATTATTGTTAACGTATCATTGTTATGTTACACCGAGTGTTACGGTTTTAGTATTCGTATTTTTTTTTATTTTTCTTGCATATATCTGGCTCTCGAAAAATACATCGACCTTCGCGGAGTTTCGCTTTGCTACTTATTTTGCCTTTTTTACGTTTTATGTTTCAAGCATTCAGAACTGTAAGGACGTACATATTCATGTTTTTTTTGTTCTTTATAGAACAGTCCATTATGTAGGCGACAATAAAAAGTACGAATGCCACGCGTTTTTCCTACTCGGCGTTCTAATTAGGATGCCGTTTAGTACTGCACTTAAGGGCATTTACTGACCCTTTAGTGTGTCACCAGTGCTTGTACTGATAAACACTTTAAACGACATTCACGAGACAATCTGTCGTGTGACGTTTTTCGTTGCACGTATCGAGGCATCTCGGTGGCTTGTTGGGTGTTTTTTTTTAAACAAATTCCTATTGAAAAGGCACTGTATTTATGTTTGTATGTATAAATACATATCGGCGTCGGCGTACCCTTGCGAAATAGACGTAAGAGCGTCACGGGTTCAATTTTGGACGTCGGCCATCTTCAACGCTTGGCATCCGTCGAAAACTTCATATATTTTTGGTTATATCCAGTTATACTCGTTTCTGTATGACGTATCTATCCATCAGACACGCCATGGACCACAGTGTAGGATTGTAGAGAGATCATTCCGACGCCGTTTGTATCGTCACACGTTTTCTATGTAGCTACGCTCGACCGAGTGAGAGTTGTGCGCCGATGCGAAAATTTGAATGATGTTTTTTTGCAATAGATATAAAAAAATAACTTGTTCCAACAGTAAATATTAAACTGGCACTCCCGACTTAATTAGTGTTGCGATGATTCACATCATCCACACACCGATACAATCTGTAAATGCTAACATAAACACACTGTATCTACAGCTGAAGTTTATTATTGGTATTTCCTTTCAACGCTTATTTGCTCAAACTTCTAAACATCATGTAGCATCGCCTCCGTTATAGATAGCGCTTATCATCTGTCCACTCCAAGTTGCCGTATATCGTACATGTGAATGCGATTTCGTTTATCTATGGAGAGATTAAAGCATGTCAGGAAAGATGCGAATTTGTAGCAAAACAACGGTGGATACTTGGAATCGATCGATGCCAGTTTGCTTATGTCAAAGACCTACGTCTGGCGTACCCGCCGTGTGGTCGCGTGTGTTTCCAAAATTAACATGCAAGGTCGCGAGGTGCGTATATCTGATTAGCTTTTTGTTCCTTGAGAATTCGCGCACCCCAACACAATATTTGAATGACCCAGATTATGGCGAATATATTTTTTGATCCACTGCTCCCTAGTGAATTACTTCGGCGGTTGGAAATTTTAGCCTAATTAATACTTCCATGACGTATAAATTTGTCCCTAGAAATATGTTTTAAAAATTATCTATGTAACATCATATTTAATTTTGAAATATGAGTCATTTTTAGAATTTCAATAACAATTTTTTTTAATCATTTGTACATCATTTTAATATTTATGTTATACATAAGTACAATAAGATCAATTTCCCAAACACAAAAAATGGCACAATTGAGTTGTAGATAATGAAGTGGTACATGGAACAAAAAATGATTTTAAAAATTAAGTACCATACGATTAGTCGTACAAATATTCAAAAATTTGGGTTGCAGTCTATTCAGTAGTGAAAAGCTTATATTAAAATTCGCAAATATCATATTTACTCACAACTGTACTACTCAGTTTTTACAAGATTGAAATAGTATGCCACAATTAAAAATTGACATAGCGGTTCTTACACATATTTTGATTATTTTATCAACTTTCATGCATTTTTTACATGTTTTTGAATTTATAATAGATACTTATAATTGTTGATACTGTTAAAAAAATACGGGAAAGGTGTATTTTTTTCGTCGTCCCAGCAAGTGCATAATGGCGAGCTTCTAACTTAACACGTGCGCGCGACCTTTTTTGGCCCTATTCATAAAAAGCAATATCGAGGACAAGGCTTGTAAATAAAACACTTTTTAACATCTTATCAAAATTATTTTGACATAATTGCACCTTTATTTTTAATAAATTCTTGTATTCTGCTTAGCATCAATAAATTCAGATTTTCAATTATTTTAAGATCGATCTCCTCTTTCTACACTTCCATGATATTTTTTTCAGCTTTGATAGATTTTTTCTTAATTGTTGTTTTATGATTGCCCATAAATTTTCAATTGGGTTCAGATCGGGGCTGTTTCCTGGCCATGTTAATGATGTGATTCCCATTAACTCTTTGAATTGTATAATTTATAGATAGATGATTCATTTAGTGAAAGTTTGAACTTGAAAAGTATAATGGCATGGCGCAGAATCGTCTTGCAAAATGGGTTCAACAGTATGTTGTGAGAGTTCTTAAAAGATTGGAATAAAGTCGTTTTCTACTACCAATTTATATATTTTTGCATTCATGGTGTGCTTGACTAAATTTACAGAGCCCAATCCATAAGCTGTCATGCACGCTCAAATCATCATATAGGGTGAATGCTTGATGAATCGATTATTGCATAAGGGATGAAATCTTTCGCTTTTTCTACAACGCACAATCGCTTACCATCTGCTCTAAACAGATTAAATTTGGATTCGTCGGAGAAAGCCATTCTTCTCCAATCTTCGACGGTCCAATGGCGATGAGCTTGTTTTTTTTTTGTTGTTGGGTTTCGCACTTTGAATCCAGTCCTTCTCGAAATATTCAATTTTGAAGTAGATTTCAGCAGCAGTTTTGAATCTATATTTTTTAATGATATTCTTTATTCTGCGGTCTTCTTGAGCAGACATCATACGCTTCCACCCGCATTTGCACTCGCCCTAGAATTCCTGTTTGGCGATATTTTTAAATTCATTTCCGAATAAAATTGAATCCTGTTATTGCTATTATTTTAGATTTTACCTTGATCGACATTTGTTTAGATCTCTCCGTGATTTTGGGTTTGTCTTTACATAACCAAGGCTAACGTGCAACTAAGGAGGCTATACAAGTTAAAATATCTTGTAAATTATTACCACATATGCACTTGATCAAAAAAAAATACAATAGAGCAAGTTTTAACGAAAGAATACATTTTAATAATAGAATTTGTGAAATATTGCCTATGTAACTTTTAATTGGCTACAAATGTATGTCCCAATATTAAATTCCTATTAGCCTTATTTATATTGAAGTATTACAGTGGTGTGACAAAATAATTGGACCAGACATTATTTTTCATATTTTTCTAGTTTCTGCACACTTTTATGTAATTTAAATAAGTAAAAACAATATTTTTGCACATTTTTAATTAAAAAAATATTATTTAGTAATACCACCTTTCTCTTTTATTACTTTGAGTACTCTTCTAAACATACTTTATGCTCGCTATTATAGTTTTTTGGGTCGTTTAGCCACACGTTTCCTATGTTTTTTTTCCTTCAAAATATCTAAATTAGTATTGGAGCACTTGTATATGCTTTATATGAGGCAAATTACCAGGCCAAAGTGAAAAGTATTTATTTATTGATTTTTCCTGCATCTTGCATAGTTATTGTTTTTGTCAATAAAATATCATCGAAAAAAATAAAGGGGAACCGGCACCCTTGCCGCTAGTAACATACCATAACATCACTGAACTTGGATATTTTACGACTCTTTAAATACATTCTTCCTTGTACTTTTCCGAAGGTCACCTATGCACATAATCGTATTGTTCGGTCATCGTGCGCATGATTGACCGTCGGATAAACAAACCGTAAACATGCAGTCTAATCTTGGTGTTGCTTGACCCATTCGAAACGTCTATTTTTTCATCGCGTTTTTCACTACTGAGCTGCTTTTAACATCCACCTCGCGTAATTGACGTTGCAAATTTCTCTTAGATATTTCGATTCCTTCATTATTTAAAATAGCTAAAACATATGAAGATCTGTAACCCTCCTAATTTTCAATGCAATAGAAACAATATTTCTGTCCGTCCGAGTGTGACGCATAGGGTTGCTGTCCAAGTCCTAACATATTTTTATTCTCATCACTAATTGACTTTTTTGTCACTTCTTGTTTTACTAAAAAAAATATATATTCAAAATCATTTATATTAAATTTAAAGTAGCTTTTCTTTGCCACGAAGCGCATAAAAAATAAACAAAATTTATATGAGAGATTTATTTATTTCAATATTTATTGATATGAGAGTATTGATCAAAGTGTATTCAAACCGAATTTTGGTCAATAGGAGGGCGCAAAAACAATTATTACTTCTCAGAAGTCAAAAATTCACGTCAAAAGCAATAAAATCGCGTTGGCGCCGTCGCAGTGGGAACGCTCGGCAACGAGCGTTCCCACTGTGACGGCGCCAACGCGATTTTATTGCTTTTGACGTGGATTTTTGACTTCTGAGAAGGGATAATTGTTTTTTGCGCTCTCCTATTGGCCAAAACTCGGTTTAGATGTTTTTCATTTGATTCTCATTTAAAATCGTAATATTGTAAAAATGTCGTAAATTAAATTGTAGCTTCTTATCTTTTTATATTTTATATCCATACTTAGCTTCTTGTCATACAAATATTTCCATATTGTTATTGTTTTGGTCCTTTTTTAGTAAGAAGTAACCGAAATTTTGTTTGATTTCTAAACTTGGGGTTAAAATTTTACACTTAAAAATAAGTAAAATGAAAATAATGACGTCATATTTACGTAGAAATAAAGAAATTAAATGTTAGGTAGTTTATCAATGTTTTTTTAAACATTAAAAATACTTGAAAAAATATGCCGGAACGCCGTTCCACCAAGTTACATGACAAAAAAAGCCCTGGTTAGGAGTGAAAATTTTGCCTCGTTAATAATCAGTGTGATATTATATTATAAAAAAAGCTTTTCACGACTTCACAACCTCTAAAAATGAAGATTTTTATAAACAAGGTATTTGTTCGTTGTTAAATCGCTGGCAAAATACCATTTTTTAAACAGCATATCTTGATTAATAAAATAGTTAAAAAGTTTGATCACTACATATGGAACAATTAAAATATATATGAACTACCATAATTTTGCATTATATCTTAGTTTGAAAGCTTATCGTAGGTATGTGGAAAATATGAAAAATGTGCTTTATTTAGTTTCTCGTGTTTTAAATATACTTATATTGCTTAAGAAATTAACGGTTTGTTTTGTTTAATATTATTGTTGATACGTTTTTAGGAGTCGTGCCAAATTTCTTACAATTTCGTAAACAGTAGTGAAGTTAGCGTTTGATCTATCGTTCTCTATTGATATTTATTTAATTTATATTTAGTATGTTCTATAAATAAGCTAACAAATTTGACTTAGAAAATAGCAGGAAACCACTGTACCTAATTCGCTTTCAAATAATAAGATATATTTAAGCATTTGAGTCACTGAGTACAATTTTTATTATTATAAATTATAAATAAACACTAGAAAATGAAAAATGTTCATCGTTTTGTGTTTCTTCAGGCGATGCGTATTTATGAATTTCTTCGCGAATTGGGCGCGGCTCGGATGCTTCTCCCCATTTCACTACATCCATAGATTCATATATACATACATTAATACCCCTGATTTACAAACGTAGTTTGTCTCGCGCAACGCTAATGATCTTCGTCGAATTTATTCGTTTTTTTTCTGTGTTGTTTTTGTACCACTTTTTTATCATCGTTGAAATCCTTAACACAGATATTTTAGAATGCATATGCGGCGCCGCCTGCACGTCTAGGTTTCTACGTATTCTGCATAACCAATGATTTTTTAGCAAATAATTGCGCGAAATGAACTTGAGGATAATGCGTTCGCAGAATTTGAAAGTCACCACGCGAGCGCATCGTGGACGTGTTACGTAACGTGATAGGCTAATATTCGGAGTTCATTTACCTTTCTCTACACGTTTTAAAGTGTTTTTGTTTTCAACGATGGTAGTCGAAAAGCCCCAGCACAAAATTATTTTAAATGAGTATTCATTGTTATAAGATAACGCACTGAATGATAAGTTCGCCCTTAATATTCTGATCTCGATATTTGTCGTGCATAGTGAAACTAGAATGCAAACTTATTTTATTTTATTCGCCCTTAGCTGTGCTATTATTAAAAAAACAATTTAACTACATCTAAATTATTTACTTTTAATAATTAATAAACGAATATGTTTAATTTTGTATGCAAGTCAATATATATAAATAATTTTAAAAGTGATTTTTGTAATTTAATTTATTGATGAATTCGAAAATTTATAATGAAAATGTGATATATTATAACCAAACGTGATATTCAACTTTGTTTTAGTTCAACAAAATCTATCGACTGTGATGTGATTAAGTAATAAAATCGCAGTATAAAAAAGTTTCGTCCTTATCTTCCGCTCAAAGCGAAGATTCTCATCTCTCGCATACTAAGTGTATTAAATACAAATATATTCTACAAGGGTCAGTCGAAAAATAAAAAAAAACATACATAGTATATATTTGCTTTTTTTTCAATGCAATGTAATAAGTATTATAACCAGCTGTTGACTTTTGACTTCCTCTGACTTTAGCTAGGAAAAGAGATGGAAGTCACTTGGAATTAAATTATCGTGGATGGTAGAAAAAATCTCCCCTTCTATTGTAGTTTAAGAGCAGCTGAATTGTAGCATTATTATTGTTTCAAAAGTCCAGTACGCTTCTGCTCAATGACTACTCGAATTGTGTATTGCTATAACGACGTCAATGTGCATACTTATGCGCTACTCTTCGTAAAATGAAATTAATTGCCGATATACATTTTGATATGCACTTTCGTATTTCGCAGTCAATTGTTTCACATTCAAGCAGATGCACGCTTAACCCTTCCTTCACTGTGATGTACACTTAGTGTACATATCATTCATCCACGATACACTTACATATTAAATCAGATCATTACAATCAGAAGAAGAATAAAAAACTCGGTAAATTAAACCCCCAAATAACGAAAAAATACAGAACAGTGTAGCTGGACTTTTACACAGCTATATAAAGATGATCCAACTTCAGTTTCTAAACAAATTTATGGATTTTTTTTAAATAATAATCATGAAAAATAAAATCAATTAAATGGCCGTCTCTGGACATTTTGCAGCAGCCGATCATTTAGATGTAATTTTCGATGACTTTTTCGTACATTTCGGGCGGTATCGAAATTGGCGGATTTTGGTTTTTAGGTGCTCGAATGTTTCGGGTTTACGGAGTGTTTTCTTATTAAAAATAGCTGCCTCAGATGTCACTGATTCCCAGACTTTCAGTCCAGTGGTTAATACTTGTAGGTATTCATTATATTATATCTGATTGACTGATTCAGTTGGTACAGATTTATCCCGTTGTAATGCATTGGGCTTACGCCTGTCTGGTTGCAACGGAAGATTTAATAAAAAAAATGAAAATAATGAATGCTTAAGTCTTCTGCCACCCTTTCACTTCCAGCAGCAATATTCTCGGCTAAATGGGCGCCAAGATGATGCACATGCCTTACCTCATCTCCAACGCTTCAAGTCTCTTCAAATTGTTCGCTCAGTAGGACGATGAAATTTACTATAATCTTCCCGTAAATTCCGTTACACAAAATTGTTATTTCTGTAGAACAATTTTGGTGGTTAAGCGATCCATTTCGTAAATGTGTTGTTGCAAACTAACATTTGACACTTTGAGCGATACAAATTTATGTAAATGATAAATTGCATCTAGTGTGACTGGAGGGTTATCGTACCACCTAAATAAATTATCGATTACACTAAGCGCTGCTCACAATCGACCATTCGTTTTAACGGAGATGGCAAAAATTTTTGTAAACTGTACATCCACCATATAGCCGGAAATCTAAAATATAGATTTTCTGCGTACATATCATTTTATTTAAGCTAACGGAAGATTATAGCGAAAAAGGTTTCTGGAAGGATGAGTTTTCAGAAGAATCTTCCGGAGGGTTTCCCGATGGATCATATCCGCCATTAATATTAGACGAGCGGTAGTTGTGCAACGTTATCATCGATCGGGGCGTGACCCAGTTAGGGGTGCGCGCAGCCGCCCCGGCGGGCCGGGGCCGCCTTCCCGTATCGATCGCTCTCGCGCTTGCCGGAAAACTGGATGCAAAAATAAGATGAAAACCCTACCGCGATGCAATTTTGCACCGCGGGCGATTATTGCCGATAGAAGTAATTCGAAGATCGCGGGCGGAAATGACTCCTGCGCGTCATCAAGGTTAAGCTTCGACCTTCCGGTCGACGTCGAAGTCGCGCGTTGGGCATGGCCAGCTCGGAGCGCGTTAGGGCCGTCGAAATCTGTGTGCTTTTCGAAAATTTTCCGGCGAAAAGCGGCCGGTTACGTAAACGAGCGGGGGTGGGGGGCGGTGACGCAGTGTGACGCGGGCGGCTCGATAGCGGCGACCGGCGCCTCAGTCGGCGGCCAGAGCTCGCCGCGTCCGCAACGTCGGACACGGCCTGATCGAACGGCCGGAAGCCAGTTTCAGCTTCCGAGGCGCTCCGCCTTCTCCAGTCTCCGGCCACTTCCGCACCGAGCTTCGCCGCGTCCGCCAGCATGGGGGACAAGGTAACGCTATCTTCGAGGACCGTCGCCGCCGCTGCTTTTTCTTCGTCGTCTACCTTTTATTTCCACCCCGTTCGGATTTTTTTATCCGTCCTTCGCATCGGCTGCCTTTTTGCTATGTCGTGATCGGTTGTCTAAAATCAGTTGCGTAACTTGTTTTCCCGAAAGCTCGCGCCGTATTGATTTCTCGCGTGAAAGCGGCGCTCGATCGCCGGTCGATTTTCTTCAGCATTTCCGCCCCGCGCATGCGCACCCGTCTGTCTCCCTTGATTGTATCTTTCGAAGTTTATTACGCTGTTTTTCCCGTTGTCGAATTATGCCCGCCGCCAAAATATTCTCAGATGATCCCGCGCGCGGCACCTAGCCGTAATCCAAGAATAAACGGATTATTTATAGTGTGCTTGATTTAATATGGCCAAGTCTCGACGCGGACGCGAATTTTTGACGATGTTTTTGACAAAAAATGTCGCACGATCTTGCGATCGTTTGCCTATTCTGGGAAAGCTCGACGTTTCAACTCGACCTACTAAAAATCGCGGCTGCCATGTTTAAAACGATAAAGTGAAAATTTTAATCAAACAAAAGAATCTGAGTAAAAATATTTTATATTTAAAAATTCTTCACTGTGGTTTTATTTTTGAACTCTATACTTTTTATTAACCGAGATATGATTAAATCGTGTCCGCAAAGAATTATTTTATGATAATTTTGTAGCTATAGAAACACCATGCATTGGAACGCAAGTTTGCTAACTGACCTATCCTATGCCGTTTTATAGAAAATTTTATTTATACAATATAAACTGTTTTTTTTTTAAAAAAAACTGTAAAGGATTTTCGTACATAGTGCTATAATAGCTAATCAAAAAAATCCATATAAACCTGGGTCTTTTATAGTTCGAAAGTTATCTTTATTCCGCTCATAAATACTATCATATAAAACCACACCTTAAAAGTAACCATTTTTTTATATTTAATTATCGCTACTTATAGAGTTACATATATGCACATATTTTTCCTTATTTTAATATTTCTTTTACGTACAATTTACATATACTTTAACAATATTAGTAAATATATTTTTATTTAATTAATTCTGCAATAGGTAGACTCGCAAGAATAAGGAATTTTTAATTTTTTGCCATAGAATATTTTAGAACTTCGGTGGAGTTACGAATTTCTCATCTATTATGTCTGTCTTTCCAAGTTTTTTGATATTTTTTGTGTTAATACATTTTCTATTGAACATTTTTTATCTATATAATTACTTTTTTTTTTAGGAATTAAACATTTTTTAGAATTCTAAAACAAGTTATACTTGTTTAATGTTTCAGAAAAGTTTGACGGTAATCTGATTAAAATTACAGCATTTTATGTAGCTTCAAAAACCATTAAAATACGCGAGTAAATATTCGTTTCTACAACGTTCTAAAGATATTGGGACGGCTTTTTATATGAAGCGATTCTCATATAACGCACAAATAATAAAATTCAGTAATTCCCCGTTTACTTCCTTATGAAATATTTTGCACATTTAAACTATCACATATTGCTATCTCCGCAAGTGATAACACATTATGCGTGTAACATAATTCAATGAAGCTATCAACTTTTCACAAAGATATTTTACTATCTATTTTTATTAACTATCTAAATATCGATGTTTTGCTTGATAAAAAATATTTATTTACCTTACTGCCATTCAAAATGTATCTTTAATGATGACGCTGAATTCGGCAATTCTCACCAAAGTAGCAAAAGTCGATATATCGGATTTCGGCAACTAAAGGGTTAATAGGTAAAACATAACATAAAATATGACATGACAATAGTCATTCCTCCAAACATCGTGCTATACAAAGAAAATTCTCATATAACACGATTCTATTCCACTTGTAACTGCATTATATCGAATTCAATACATTCTTTAGAACCACAAAAAATAATCTTAACTCTGTTTTTAAATGGTCTAAAACTGCAGAAATGATATTATAATTTTAATTCCACCTGCTTAAATTTTGCAAATAAAAACTATTTGCTATTCAATTCCTGAAAATTACATTATAGAATAGCCTTCGCATTGTCGTGCATAACTTATTGAAATAGTTTTTACTTGACGTTTCACTTTGATGGCATCCTTCAATGTAGTATTTCGTTTCTTAGTGTCAAAAAGCAGTGGGCCAGAATATTTTGCATCTTACTATGTATACATTTTGCCTGAATACGGTTTTGGGGTCTCGTTGGAGTAGTCTTATGTCCATTTTACTTGTCTCTCTGGCACTTGTTCGCAAAATAAATAAGCAGATAATGAATTTACGATAGCTCTTGGCAAAATTCGTACTGATACTTGAAAATCGTTAAAATATTCTCAAAATATTTTTTATTAATATTTTCATGAATTTGAAAATGATATAAATATAAATAGTTCTTATTATCCCTGATAGAGAAATAGCTGTTCAAGATAGGACCAATTACTGATCCCGATTTTATCCCTAGTCAATTTAGCAGCGTTGTCGTGCTGGAGAATATTGTATTGTCTATTCACTAGAGCCAAGTCTCGTTTAATTAAATCTTGATTTTAGCACATATAAATGAATAATCCTTTTAAAATCCCTTTTGTAGCGCTTGAATAGGGAATTCTCCAGCTCTTGCCAATTTATAGGTATTGAACCAGGGAGTGCCGCCCTTGTTAGATAATTCCTTAATGGTTATTGTCGCATCTGTTTCGATTATCAGCTAACTATTTTTTCAAATTTTATGCGGAAAGAACGACATTAATAATGTATATTATCTTGAGAGACGTCGTTTCTGCTTTTATTCAGAGGAGAAGGGCAATAGTTGGCTAGTCAGTGGTCGTTTTTTTTAATATTTCGATTTCATTACGATTTATGGTATTTTTCTGGTAAAATTCAAGTGACGTCCCTGTTTAGAATTCACGTCAAAAGCAATAATCTCATGCCGTCATCGTCGCAATGGAAACGCTCGGTTTTCTAGTGCTCATATTAATACTTTCTATGCCAATATTACGACTTACAATAAGTGAGAATCGAATGAAGTATATCTAAACCGAATTTTGACCAATAGGAGGGCTCAAAAAAGAATCATCTTTTCTCATAAGTTTTTATTATTAAAATTCAATGTTAACTAATTGAGTATAAATTATTTATATTATGCAAATTAAATGTGGAACATATAAAAGTTAAAAATCCACGTCAAAAACAATAAAATCATGCCGTCGCCGGCGCAGTGGAAACTATCAGTGATAATTGTTTTTGCACCCTCATAATGACCAAAATTCGGTTTGAATACACTAACCAATACCGATATCAGAAGTCTATCATATTTTTAAAACATAGTTATCGACGCCTGTCTGTACTTCCGCTTATTTTCCCCTGAAAGATGAGTTGGCTTAGTTCATATTTTAATGAAAGTTAAATTTGGTTAATTCGTGTAGGTTAGGTTTGGGTTTGAACAGCAATTGGACGTTTCGTAACTCAAATTGGGTTTCATAGATATTTTAGAGAAGCATATAATTTCACTAGCTCCTATCAGTTAAATTATATTTTCGCTAGTATAAATATATATCTACTGGGGAAAATGTATTCGGACTTCACTAGTTAAAATATAACATTTATACATTGCATATACATCGATAAATGTATATGTTGAAAGCATTGAATTTTACTAGCACCTGCCAGACAAATAATATTTTTACTGGTATAAATATGTATCTACCGGTGAAAATGTATTCCGATATGATTTCATTGAAATGGCATATTTTAAAAAATACTTTCTGGATAGATTCGAGATTGTTTATTTCTATATTTTCTTCGAGGGATAACCCAAGAATTTCTGGTTTAGAATCAGGGACGTAATTTCAGTTTTTCTAGGGGAGGGGGCAAAAGTTGGCCAGTCATTTAATGACATGCGTTTCTCTTGCAAAATTCATGGGAGGGCAAATGCCCTTATGTGCCCGCCATCTCCTTGATTGTTTTATGTCGCAACCTAAAAAAAAATCCTCAAAAAGACCCAAAATCTATCTCAGTTAAAATATTCATCTACATACATTTAAATATATGAATATTTGAGGACACGATAAATCCCTTAATATTAAAATTAATCTTTGAAATATCTCAGCTAATATTGTTAGCCAAGTTGTTCCGCCAACTTTTTTCAAAATGGCGGCTATTAAAAAAATTGTAATTTAGTTAAAAAAATATATTTAAAAGCTGTTTTTGAGATAGTTAAAAGTAATCGGAAACAACATAAAGCATGTTATTTTTTCCCTGTTTATCTAATAATATAGTTACTCTATTATAAAAAACTGGAGCGATTTTATAAATTCGCTGAATCGTAACTACATAATCTTACATATGTATATGTTATAAAACAGGAAGAATCTGGGCGATACAAGCGCCGTCGACATCCTGTGCGAATACAAAGAACCATTTAATGTTATAGATTGTTCTAAATTATTCTGCAGTTCAGAGGATCATTATGCTACAAATACAAAATATGTAAAATATGGACCTCTAAGCCAGGCATACATGCTCTCGCATATCTACTATTCGCTAGTCAAAAGGATCGTTTTCGGCTTTAACAGTTCACCCTTTTTCAGATGTTTTTTCGCGAATCGAGTCGGATATTGACGCGCTTGCGCAAAACTTTCCATAGCGCGAGTCTGGGGTCGATCGGTTTTCCGCACGCCGCCGGTTGTCTATGCCAAAAAGTGCATTTATTGCACGTTCGTATAATGCGCACGCGCGTTATGCAATAGGTGATGCCCTACTTAAGCGGTTATTCGTCTGGAATCGGTGTTTTCGCCACAGAAAAGCACCTATGGGCTCGGAAAAACTCAAATTAATAATTTACAGCGCCGAGGTCGCCACTATCGATCGCCACCAAGATGTTACAGCGCCTGTGTCGCTTAAATCTTCGGCCGCATTTGTTCTGGAATCGTAAAAAGGGCTCGTCAAATCTCGGGAAGAATCGTAGAATCTTATTATAAACTTATATAATAAATAAAAAAAATCGACTGAAGCAAATCGGCAGCCATTATCCATTTTAAACAATTAGTTCGAAGCAGTCGTATATTACACACATAAATCCAAATTGTCTATCATAAACACACCGAAGCAAATTACTCTTAAAACTCGATAAACTGTTTAGTGTAATTTTTTAACAACCAATGTATGCTGTTTGTTTTTTGAAATGTTTGCTTAACATTAGCAATGTGCCTCTAATCATGCGTTAAAACCCATCGTTCGATCATAAAATCATAATTATGTTTTATAGTTGCACGAACATTTTTCAGTAGCAATGTAACTTTGATATAATATTTTAAATACATTAATTTATAAGCGATCGGTTACATTGCAACTGTAAAGATTTTTTTGTTTGCTTTTCCTGATACTTTTATCAGGGGGACGAGATGTTTTCAGCATGCTTTCGTTAGTAGTAGTTTGCATTATGATTTCAGCATGGCCGCTCAGACTCATATCGGGTGGCAACGATACCTGCTCTTAAAGACGACAACAAAACCGCTGATGGACAGTATAAGGTTGCTTTTGTTTGTTTTATTTTGTTTTTTTTTAATATTAATTTAACGTATCATCATCATCATTGCCTCTCTATACATTTAGATATAAAAAACGATTTGCTTAACCTCTGTTTGTGAATCCTGCAATCTTTTTGTAATGTTTTAATTAAAATTTATTTATAAAGGATAAAGAGACAACACAGACACAGTTCTAATCGAAGCTTTACATCTGTAATAATACGATTTATTTTAAACAGTCGAGAAGAAAACCAGCTCCGGGACAGACGAAGAAACAGAAAAAGGAGGGCGATCTCGATGAGTTAAAGCAGGAATTGGATATCGATTACCATAAAATCACGCCAGAAGAGTTATACCAGAGATTTCAAACTCACCCGGAAAATGTTTGTATTTTCTTTGTTACTCATACTGATTATAAATCTTTGCAAATTATTTATCATTATCTACGACTTTCAGGGTCTCAGTCATGCAAAGGCAAAGGAGAATTTAGAAAGAGACGGTCCCAATGCCCTCACGCCCCCGAAACAAACCCCCGAATGGGTGAAATTTTGTAAAAACTTATTCGGTGGTTTTGCTCTTCTCTTATGGATTGGTGCTGTCTTATGTTTTGTCGCTTATGGAATCCAGGTATGTCGATGTTCTTCTTATTTTTGCACACTAAAACGTAATTTATTCACTGCTTCGTTTTTAGGCTAGTACGGTTGAAGAACCCGCTGACGACAATTTATATCTTGGCATTGTATTAGCGGCTGTCGTAATAGTCACCGGTATCTTCTCTTATTACCAAGAAAGCAAAAGCTCTAAGATTATGGAATCTTTTAAGAACATGGTACCACAGTTTGCTACCGTTTTGCGAGAAGGCGAAAAGCTCACAGTCCGCGCCGAAGATTTAGTATTGGGAGATGTCGTCGAGGTATTTATAAAATTCCGACCTGTACATTTGATAAGATTCATATAAATGAATTAACACGATTATTGTATTCTAGGTTAAATTCGGTGACAGGATTCCGGCTGATATTCGTATTATTGAAACACGAGGCTTCAAAGTGGACAACTCCAGTTTGACTGGAGAATCCGAACCCCAATCTCGCGGACCCGACTTCACCAACGAAAATCCCTTGGAAACTAAAAATCTCGCTTTCTTCTCGACAAACGCGGTAGAAGGAACTGCTAAGGGCGTCGTCATCTCGTGCGGAGATCACACTGTAAGAATATCACTAGTTTCGCTTCATCTTGCTGCTAGTTACATTTGTCAGTTGATTAAAGAAAATGTAATTTCAGGTCATGGGCCGTATTGCCGGTTTGGCTTCCGGTTTGGACACTGGAGAAACCCCCATCGCAAAGGAAATCCACCATTTCATCCACTTGATTACCGGTGTAGCCGTGTTCCTTGGCGTTACATTCTTCGTCATCGCTTTCATCTTAGGTTACCATTGGTTGGACGCTGTAATTTTCTTGATTGGTAATTATTTTAGCTATATGTGAATATCTCATTTTTTTTATCTACTTTGGTTAAAATCATCTTTCAATTTTATTTTTAAGGTATTATCGTCGCTAACGTACCAGAAGGTCTCCTCGCCACTGTAACCGTATGCCTCACGCTCACAGCTAAGCGAATGGCTTCCAAGAACTGCTTGGTTAAGAATTTGGAAGCTGTAGAAACCCTTGGCTCTACCAGCACCATTTGCTCAGATAAAACTGGAACTCTCACACAGAACAGAATGACAGTCGCTCACATGTGGTTCGATAACCAAATCATCGAAGCCGACACCACTGAAGATCAATCTGGAGTCCAATACGGTATTAATTTAAAATTATTAAAATGGCACTAACAATTTTATTCGTATGCTAATCTCGATTGAATTTTTTTAGACCGCACTAGCCCCGGATTCAAAGCTTTGGCACGCATTGCGACTCTGTGTAATCGAGCTGAATTCAAAGGTGGCCAAGATGGTATCCCTATTTTGAAGAAAGAAGTCAGCGGTGACGCTTCAGAAGCTGCTCTTCTTAAGTGTATGGAATTGGCTCTCGGAGATGTTTTGTCCATCAGGAAGAAGAACAAGAAAGTGTGCGAAATTCCTTTCAACTCCACCAACAAATATCAAGTTTCTATTCACGAGACTGAAGATCAAAGCGATCCACGACACCTCATGGTGATGAAGGGTGCCCCTGAAAGAATTTTGGAGAAATGCGCGACAATCTTCATCGGCGGAAAGGAAAAGGTATTTATTATTATATTGTATAACGTGTAATTATTCGTATATTAAATGTTATATTTTTCATAGATTCTCGATGAAGAAATGAAAGAAGCTTTCAACAATGCATACTTGGAGCTGGGTGGCCTCGGAGAGCGCGTGCTCGGTTTCTGCGATTTACTCCTTTCCTCGGACAAATACCCGCCCGGATTCAAATTCAACTCCGACGATCCCAACTTCCCGATTGAAAATCTACGATTCGTCGGTTTGATGTCTATGATTGATCCACCCAGAGCCGCCGTACCGGACGCCGTCGCCAAGTGCAGATCTGCCGGAATCAAAGTCATCATGGTCACCGGCGATCATCCCATCACTGCCAAGGCCATCGCTAAATCTGTAGGCATCATCTCGGAAGGAAACGAAACTATTGAAGATATTGCCGCACGATTGAACATTCCCGTTTCCGAAGTCAACCCACGCGAAGCCAAGGCTGCCGTCGTACACGGAACTGAACTTAGGGAATTGAACTCCGATCAACTCGATGAGATTCTCAGGTAATTTCTATACGACTTTAAACTATGATTATGGGTATTTATGTTCACTGTTTTATAGATACCACACTGAAATTGTGTTCGCCCGAACTTCGCCCCAGCAAAAATTGATTATTGTGGAAGGATGTCAACGAATGGGAGCTATTGTGGCCGTAACCGGTGATGGTGTAAACGATTCTCCTGCTCTTAAAAAAGCCGATATTGGAGTTGCTATGGGTATCGCTGGATCTGACGTATCTAAGCAGGTATAGTTTCGAATAAATAAATCCGCTATGATGTAAATATTGTTGCATTATAAACGATTACTTCTTAGGCTGCTGACATGATTCTGTTGGACGATAACTTTGCTTCGATTGTAACCGGAGTCGAAGAAGGACGTCTGATCTTTGACAATCTGAAGAAGTCCATTGCTTACACTTTGACGTCTAACATTCCCGAAATTTCACCATTCTTGGCCTTCATCCTTTGCGATATTCCGTTACCTCTCGGTACCGTTACAATTCTCTGCATCGATCTCGGAACTGACATGGTGAGTGATCGTAAATTTATTTTTATTTATATCATGTTTAACATAGACTATGATAATACTTTAAAGCAGGATTTAATAATATGCATTTTTAGGAAATATGTAAGTTATATAAGTCTAATTAAGTCAATTAAGATTAAAATATTTTGATTATATTCGTAAAACGAATGAGATGATGTCTACTGCTCATTTTTTAAGAATTGAAATTGTTAATGGAGAAATCGGAATTTGTATTCACTATGAAGGAGAAGTTGAATTGTTACAGATATTTAAAATTGAGTTGTAATGATTTTTGTAGAATTTGACAGGTTTATGTATGTATATATATACGTAATGGAAAAAATGTTTTAAATATATTAAATATATTAGGTTCCTGCTATATCTTTGGCATACGAAGAGTCGGAGTCTGATATAATGAAACGCAGACCTCGTAATCCTTATTCAGACAAGCTTGTCAATGAGAGGTTTGTTCATAATCGAGACGCAGAAAAGGCACTGCCTTGAGAAATTTTCAATATTTGCAGTAGAACTTTTTTGTATTTGCTAAAAACTTTCATGCCAAATATTAAATTTATATATTGGTAGATAGATTTAATTTTTAATAAGTCGGACTATATACTATATATATATATTTTTCATACTTATATACTATATATACTACTACTACTACTACTAGATTATTATGTTATTATTATATAAGTAGAACATATAGATACGATGCCATCATGAAAATTTAGGATAAACTAAGATATTTTGATTTTTCTTTTTAAACAGCATGATTTCTCGTAAGAGTTGATCACGTTACAT
Source organism: Plectrocnemia conspersa (assembly GCF_051122295.1). Classification (NCBI taxonomy): domain Eukaryota; kingdom Metazoa; phylum Arthropoda; class Insecta; order Trichoptera; family Polycentropodidae; genus Plectrocnemia; species Plectrocnemia conspersa. The sequence continues at coordinate 22,301,257 of NW_028277172.1, forward strand.
TTTCTCTTTTTGTATGGTTTATCCATGATTACATTTCTGTTATTTTTATATATATTTTATACAAAAAACAGATATTTTCAAAAATGATAATATTTCTACAGCTTCAAATTATTCACCCAGCTATCTATACTACACTAAAAAAAAAATCACAGTAGTCATTATTTTAAATGAAATGAATCAAATCTTTATACACATACATTCATATTTACAATAGCCTCATATTGATGAAAAAAATATTCTTTATATGGGGACAAGTGTTAGTTTTAAAAAAATGTAACGATATCAGGTGTAGAATTTGTTAAATGTAATATAACGCCAGTCTGCTACAATACAACCCCATCTTAAATTTAGTTAAATGAGTAATTGTGTAAATATGAATAATAAAATACACAGCACTTTTTTTCTTATAACGAACGTATATTGCGTATATTTTTCCGCCTTTATATGAATTCACATTTTTTATTTCATATTATATAAGTATATCAATTTAATTTAATACATAAACAGGTACCAGCCATTTCGTTGGCTTATGAAGAATCAGAATCAGACATCATGAAACGTCCTCCTAGAGATCCTTTCAATGATAAACTCGTCAACCAGAGGTCTTGTATTTTTTAAGCATATTTTACAGATTCATATCTAATCCTGCTAACATCAATAACCTGTGCTCGTATATAATGCTGGGGATTTTGTGTGGTGTAATTAACAGGGAAACTACATGTTTTTGCGTGTATTATATATTTTTATAATCCGAACCAAAGCTTGAATAAATAAAGATGATAAAATTTAAAGTACAAATTATTATTTATTAAGCTTTGGGTATGTACATATATAACTAACATAAACTTACTATAAAAATATATATGTAAGTGTAATAATTTTAATTTTAAGGATATAACTCGCTAATAATATATGTGCTATTTTTGTTAACCATTAACGTGTTTAATGTTTAAAACTTTAACAATGTTTATGTATTGTAAATTATGTTCAAAGAAAGAAACAACAATGGGATAATCAAAGTGAACTTAAATTCAAACATTTTATCATACAACTCAACATAACAAACATACTATACTGAACACCTCATTGCATATATATATATATATATTTTGTACATACATATAAATATATGTATTTTATTTTCCGATCCCTTCCCTTTACGTTCGAATGGAATTTTCCAACGGTAGCTCTGTTTCATTTGTTGGCCTCACTTGTAATCTACGAATATGTGTATTGATACATTGCTTCATTCATATTTGTACAATACACCCGTATATCATTCAGTTTGTTCGCTTTGATGGATGCTTCTCAGAAATAAGTGTTTAACGTCACTCCAGTCCACATTTGCACTTAGCTTTATAAATGTATATGTTTTGAATGTGTATTGTATAACAGTAGTGGGTACACATCATCTTTATTGTTGATTTTATTCATGGAGGTCTTAAAAATTGCAGAAAGTAATGTCCCGCTTTTGCGCAAAAATTACGTCTGTTCATTTAGGAAAAAAGGATATTATTTTAACAGTTGAAGTTTATAATAAAAAAATTCCAGATTTAGGTGATGATTATAACGAATTATTGAAATTAGCGACATCCTTTTTTCTTCACTACTCCGCCTTTTATTACAATAGTGTTCTGTCGTCGTTTGCAGAAAACGAAGGAACATCGCCTATTATTTTTCTCTTACCTTATGGAGCATTTTCGCAATTAACAATAGTTTTTAATCGGAACTAATTTGTATCGATCGTAAATATGTATATGTATTTTACTAATATTAATTTATTTTATGTTTTTATTTTTATTATTTTTGGAGCATGTTATGTTTATTTTAATTATTGTATTTATTTTTGTATTTGCTTTATATATGATTAATATACCACATTCAAATACCCTCATTCCTAATCCATCAGTTGTGGTTGTTTGCTATATTTCATGGTTAGAGTGGTGTTTGTGTAGGTCCCCGCTATATCACTGGCATACGAAGAAGCCGAGTCAGACATTATGAAGCGACAGCCGCGTAATCCTTTCACTGATAAACTAGTAAATGAAAGGTAAACTCGCAACCCTCGTCCCCACATATACTCATTTTTACTACATTTTACACTGAACGGGAATCTATTCCACTTAAACATGCATATTCAAATTGACACTATTGATTATTTTGGCAATATGTTTTTGGTGAATCGATCCTCGTTCACTTTGTCACACGATCGTACATTTTCTCCATATCAGTTCGTATAATGTGATCTTGGCGTGTTTCAAAACTTATTATTGCGTTAAGGTTTCACTATATTTTTTTCATGTGCATTTTGAAATGTTTTGCAATGTACCAAAAAAACTGCGATGGAGTCAATGTTATTTTTTCTTTTCAACACACACGCCCACGTGTTATTTTGTATATTTGTATATCATACTTTTTTAATCGACTTGCTGCTGTTTTTGTATGTGTATGTGTATTGTGTCAGTCTTGTCCCGGTGTATTTGATATAAAATTTTGATTCATTAATACTTCTGCATTCTCAAACCTTCATATTCAATATTAATACAAAAGGTAAGTTTGAATCCACGTCCTCCGATCCTTATTTTTCCTTTCTTTTCTTTGGCATGACTTCACTTCATTTTCTTCATAAGACATTGATTAAGAATATATATTTATATACTTCTTGCACACACGCATACACAATAACACACAAATGTGATTTTAATTCTTTTTAATAAAAATCACTGGACATTTTGAACGCTTTACTCTTACAAATACTCATATTTATCTATTTTTCAGAAGAGGAGCGCTTGTACCGATTTCCATCATCCTATACATCCTTTTGTGCTTTACACTATACTATTTAATACTCATTCAATTTCTACTAACGCTCATATGGATCTATTGCTTACTTTGTGAACATATTTCTTTGTAAAAATAACAGCTTAAGAAATTATTTATTTATATATATATATTAATACTAATTACTGATACTGTATACAAACGCTATGCACCGATTGTCTGAACATTTATATTATGAAATTTATATTTTATTGTATTTGAAGACAAGAGTTATGTGAAATATAGAGTAGGCGTGCTCTTAGAGAACAACGGCTCACGCTGTACTTTTGAGTTGATGTATCGAAAGCAGTTGTACAAATTTTACTTTCACTAAAATTCTTGAATTTAAATTTCAATTAATAGGTTCTTCTAATATTTAGAATAGCTTTTAATAACTATTGCAGATGTTTTTTTTTTTTGGTTGATTATAATAGAACTTAAATAATTTGTTTACTTAACGGTTTTATTGTTAACGATTACTTCTAGAGAAACACAGTATGCTAAATTGTCGACGAGTCTTTAGGATGCATCCTTCTTCAATATGATTTTTTAACTGTAGTTTATTTATCTCGATAGCTGATTTCACTGAATATTCTTCTTATAGCTGTCATGTATCAGTTACGACGTATTGTAATTTATGAAAAGACGTCGGCGATTGCGCGGCACGCTACCGTCGGCCGCATATATAAAAGTCTCACACGCAAGACGTCTTATCATACTTGACAATATGAACAAATTTATACGTATATATAATACATATATTTATTATTATATAAATCATTTCATTTGAATTTGACACGGCTCTTATGTCACATTATACAATTGTCGAGTATTTACAATACAATTATTAAGGACAATTGTGTATGTGTCACTGAATGTGTGTTGTGACCAAAGGTGCCCGCTATATCATTGGCGTACGAGGCCCCAGAATCAGATATCATGAAGCGTCAACCAAGGGACCCCTACAGGGACAATCTAGTCAACCGAAGGTTGTAACACCGTGTCACTTAGCACATTTTATCATTCAAATGCAAATGACTGATGATGCATTTATATTTTAGTGTGTGTTTCATAGAAACATTACTATATTATTATTATATAGGAAAACTGTTTTGTTTTTTTCGGGGTTTAGAACCCTGTCGACGTTTTTTAAATTCTAGTGTTGTTACCTTTTAATTGGGCGCTGATTTTTAAAGTGATACTATTTTGTTCAATACATAAGCAAGGCCCACTTAACTGGTTGTTTTGCTTGTTAAATGTTTTTTTTTACAAAACCAACGGATAAGTTAAAAGTACTGTATTTAATACGATATAGTAGATCGATTCACATTAAATTAAAATTGTATATCCAAAAAAGTAATAAATGCAGTATGACTTAATACATTTTAGGGATGAGTAGATTTCGGTAAATATGTGCTGGGAGTTAGGTCTCAAAATCAATATAGCTTTTTAATGTTTGTTTATATAAACAATAACGAGCCTAGTGTACATCGAAATGATTAGCTATGGCCATCTTATCGTTTTATTACACAAATATATATATATACAAATTAGATGATTAGATATTTAGCGGTAATTTAGTAAACCCACATTTAAATTAGAAAGAACTGAAGTTCTTCGTAAATAATGCAATAGTCTATTCACGTGTTGGTTTATATTTTACTTTCACAGACAATGAATTAGAAATTTTACATTAGTTTAACTGGGAATTAGTCGAGAGCGTAATTATGTTTCCTAAATGTTTGTCTCGTTTTTTTATATTCTTATTATTATTAATATTGTTTTATTTTAATTTTATATTCTACATCGACTAACTTGTTAGTTCAATGTTTTCACGTTTCAGTGGTTTGCATGGTTTCCTTTAGAGTATGAATACTTTCTTAGACTGATATAGACTTGATACTATCTTACGCCTCTTATATTCTAAATATGTCTTCTTATCCCTCTCCGTCAAATACCTTTATCCGGCAGAAGTATATTTTAATTTTTAAAATATAACAATAATCGATGTGCTTGTTGATGTCGTTGTGAAATGTCGATGAGACGGTTCGCCGTCTATAAGACAAAACGCTTTGGATATTGTGAGTGTATGTGAAAAAAATAGTTTCGGCTCAAAATTTTATCGTTAAATTATTAATTTTGATGAGTCATTTAATTTATCAATAAGCATCAAAATTGATAATTTAATTTATACTATAGACAATATATATTGATTTATATTTTTACGATTATATACACATAAATAAGTTAATGTATATTGTCAGTGGTATAAGAATTGCAACATGATGTGATAAATCGAAATTTTTGTATAAATGAATGCGTTACGAATGTATTTATTCGACGTGAAGCCTATCATAGGTAAGTGAATGCATTTGCAACCTATCAGTTGTTGTCTAATGACAACATCATTAAACAAAACCTTGTTTATTTTGACGACAATACATCCGTATGATATTATAAAACAGGTGAAAGGTTGTGCATGTAAGTATTGTACATATTTTTTGGCATGTGCTTGATGTTGATTGGTTCGTATCTAATTTTGCATGTGTGTCGATTTTAATTAAGTTATTTGTATGAAATAAATAAACATTTTTCATAAATCTCATACGCTTTTGAGTATGTAAATAATTTTAATTTTAAAAATGATTTTTGAGTAATGTTTATTTATTTAATTTATGTTTTAACCATGTGCCTATTTAAAAAACATAACATTTTGACTATTAATCAATAAATAACATTTAAATGCAATTAAAAAATAATTTAAATTAGTATATTAGTTGTAATTGAAGTTTAATTTAAACCTTTGAATTTAAATTTAAATAAATATCCTTATATTTCATAGTAGAAATTCTTTTCAAGCATAGATATATAAAATTAATATTTCCTATTAATATATGCGGATTTATTCATAAGCATCTCTTTCAAATAGGCTGATCTCTATGGCTTATGGTCAAATTGGAATGATCCAAGCTGCCGCCGGATTCTTTGTATACTTTGTGATCATGGCTGAGAATGGATTCTTACCAATGAAACTGTTCGGAATCAGGAAACATTGGGACTCAAAAGCCATCAACGATCTGACTGATTCATATGGACAGGAATGGGTAGGTTTTTATTGTAATATAATAGTTTACGTTTATAGAGTGGATTGCATATGATGAAATTCTTTTCAGACTTACCGTGATCGCAAGACTCTCGAATTCACGTGTCATACTGCTTTCTTCGTCTCGATTGTCGTTGTCCAATGGGCTGATTTGATCATTTGCAAAACGAGACGTAATTCATTGCTGCACCAGGGAATGAGGAACTGGGCGTTGAACTTCGGCCTTATATTTGAGACTGCTTTAGCTGCCTTCCTATCTTACACTCCTGGAATGGATAAGGGACTTAGGATGTTCCCTCTTAAGTGAGCATTGAACGCAAACGTATAATTATTCCCGAAAACCATTTTAACGAGCGTTTTTTTTTCAGATTCGTTTGGTGGTTACCAGCTTTGCCATTCATGTTGTCCATCTTCATCTATGATGAAACCAGACGTTTCTATCTCCGTCGCAATCCAGGCGGCTGGTTGGAACAAGAGACGTATTATTAAGGAGATAGACGTTTTAATTTTATCAAGTGAGGCATCTGCTGGTGTGAATGTATTTGTTATTTGCCATTCAGAAAAGTTTCCGTGTTTTATATAATGAAGTCATTATTTTCGGTTTATTTTACTTAATAGAATTATTATTGTATTCAAATCAAACTTGATGCAATTTTGATTATGTACTATCGAAAAAAAATGTTTCGTTAAATAGTTGCGTGTCGTTTTTCTTTTTCTAATATGTTTACTAGGAAAACAAATAGAAAATTACTTTTCTAACATTGTATTAGAAGATAAAATATTTTTTTATGAATTCAATTTCTTGTAATTTCAGTTATGCAACTTAAAAGTTGTCTTAGGGTATAAATCTGATATTTATTATAATACTACGTATTAAAAAAAAACTAGCGGGATCATTTTAATTATTCCAGTTTGAATGGATTGTGTGAATTAATTGTTATTTCATTTACTTGTCGTTATCGCTTTTTAGGACAATATATGTAAATGTATGTATGTATGTATGCATATAAATAATATGTATGCGTACATATGTATTATTATTAATATATTATATATACCTATATCAAAATTTAAAAATGTTTAATTCTATCTGTGTTATGTGGTTAAATGTTCACAATAAAACGTGAAGAATGTATTACTGACGATTTCTATTAATAATACACATACACTAATGAAAGTGTGAACGGTATAAAATTAAAAATTGGGAATTCATACAATGATCAGTGGAATAATATTTAATTAGATCTACATACCACTGCCTCGTTTTAGGAGGTCTACTTCACCTATTTTTTAAAATTAACTATGTCTGTAATGAAACAATGTTTATAATATTCCAAGTATTAAAGTATATAATTTAAACCCTTAATTGGACTAGTTTTGGTTGCATACTAATATTCTTTTTTCATTATAAAATATTATTATTATGATTATATTTTATTTTTTGTATTTTTTTTTTTGTTATATTATTTACTCTTTCGTGAAGCTTATTTTAAGCTATTACGTAAGTAATTTGGAATAAATATTTTTTTTCAAATTAATTTATTTGATATAGTAAGCAATATTTTTTTAAATACTATTGAATAGATATATTCAAGCGATTAAAAAACCTTCAGCATTAATAAGTAAAACACATAAATTTAAGTATGTATACATATAAATAATATGTATTATTTATTTAAATGAGATTGAATGCAATCGCGAGTAATAAATATGTTTGCCTATGTATATATACATGTATGTATATTCCATTCTCATTTTACATAATTTTACAAATGTAACTATAATGATGAAGGATCGAATCGATAAAGCTAATGTTTTAGTATTAAATTAATTTGCACAGAATACGCGTTGAATAAGATTATCACCGTTTTTAATTTCATTGTTTCATTTCGTAGGCTCTCGATCAAATACAAAAAAAGGTTAATAGTTTTTTAGTATTTGTAGTTTACATTCTAGTAGTAGTTATAATAGTTATAATGAATATTAAAATTTATAGGTATATATTAGGAGAAAATATATTTATTAATGGTTGAAAATTTTTTGATTATAAATGGCAAACTTAAAAATTACTGCGGTTAGTTGAGCGCAACTGCCGTTCGAAGCTCTGAGTTATATTCAATTTTATATCGGCATGACCTAGTCTGCAATAAATAAGAGAGTTTAAAATTATGAATGTAAAATCGATGATATTGAACGTGGTTTTATAGATGACAAAGTATATTCTGTCAAGATTTGTTTATAACTTGTTTGTATGAAGAATATAGATTATATTTATTACGTATTTTTGCCATACCGTTCGTTTCTTATTTCGATTGACTTATATGCATATTGTATATATTTGTATGTCTAATGGAGAAACATAAAATTTTTCTAAATTCGTTGGAGATACACTACATGCGTAAGGGCTTGCTTTTGAATATATTTTTTTATATCATCTATGACCTCCGTATTTTACGTTGCCTGATTGCGTACAACAGTTATAGGTTTTGCTGTATGGCTTCTTGTATGTTTGTAATGAAATATGTGTACTTTTCTCGTGCACTCGATTACATATATTCTACACGGATTTGGTGTGCGGTTATCACTTTCACGGTAAACATAGCCATTTGGAACAATGAAGTATTTTTCTTTTTAGTTTTTAGAAATAGCTATACAAGCTGTGTAAAATTAAGTGTTGATATAAAACAATTTTAAACTAAGCACAACTTTTATTTATCAATCCTGTTCCTATCCAAAATATACTATTTAAAATTCATCATTATTATGTAGGGTAAGTAAAAAATATGTTTAAAATAAACTATGTTATGCAGAATAACTAATTACATCGTTAATCAAGATTTAAATGTAATCCTAAGGTTTCCATATATTACTGAAAGATTCCACTATTTTTTATTACAATTATGAAATGCTTTGTGTAATAAACTGCATATATATATATATTTACATCAAAAAGTAAATAAATTTAAATTACATTAATTACAAATAACACAAAATATTTAATCTTCTTATGCTAGTTTTGAGATACAAAGGTTCAACGGATGCAATGTATAGTTATTAATCTGTAAATTTTAATAAAGATATAAGAAGACAAAACTACTACTTGTAAATAGCAACAAAAACTACTCATATTCTATGCTGTTGTCTGTTCGAAAGTTAATATACAACTTGAAAGCTCAACCAAGTTTTCTTTGTCTGGAAGTATTTCTCTCTAAAGGATTTGCAGTCTAATTGCTTTCTTCAGATTTGTAAAAGTACTATTTGAAAGTTGATTTTAGCTCGTTCAAGTGTTTAATACGTTTTCGCTTATTTCCCAGAGGAGACGAAGTTTATTCTCAAATAAGAAAAAGCCTGTATTTTATATCCTGTGTATAAAGTACAGGCCTTTATTTCTAATTAATATCGGTTTCATTATTATTATTTATAAGATACTATTACAGTGGTTAATTTGTATTACTTCCTTCCAAAGATATATATTTTACCAAAAATAACGATCATTTTGTGACTGTACACTTGTGGTTAGATTATGGTTTGGCCCATTTAATATTTGATAATGAATACTTTTGTAATGTCAATTATTTTCTATCCAGTTTCATATCAAAAAGCAATTAACCTGGTTATTGATTTATTTTTTAAAGTAATGTATTACTAGTTTTAATACTATTAATGCTAATGTTGGAATTATTATATCTGGTATTAAATTACATTGTAATTTAATGGGTTCAGATGTGATTTTCAAATCAGTTTAGAATCTAGGGTTAAACACAAACACATAGTGGCATAGGCGTTTTTTCTTAATCACGTAAGCATTGTTAAACTACATGAGTATTTTTAGATGAAGTTCAATGAAGATGTTTTCAGAAGTGCAATATGGCGTATCGTTATTAAATAGGTTAAAGACACTAGTATCAGTGGCGTAGCTATGGGAGGGCGGGCCGACCCGGGCGGCACTTGCTTGGGGGCGGTATATTCGCAATGGGATCGTCTAGTGTGGTTCTTAAAATGCTGATTTTATGACCCTACAAAAAATGTATATAAAAATGTATCGCTCCATTCGGCACATACACTAGAATATTCTGTATATAATGAATTGATCCTTGTGGAACGCCTATCTGATTTTTTTTTTGGATTGACTGTATACAAGTGTATAACGTATTTAAGCCTTTTTACTCACATCTAAATATAATACAGCATCGAACTAGCAGTATGAAGCTGAGAATTGTTATATTGCAACAAGGTACTTATACTAAAAGGTTTATGTCACACATGGTTCAGGAGTCTCGACTCATTATCAACTGTGACCCTTACCTTGTCGAGCTTTCGTTACACTGCGCAGACTATGGCTAAGTCTGACCTCCTGCTTAGGCAGTCGGGTAAACTGACACGAAACTACTGATGCTTTCCAACATCACTAATCAATTTAAGTAGATAGATATGAGATATCGTAGATGGGAAGGGGTGACTGTAGATACTAAATAAAATTGTATCAATAAGAGCAGTCACTTCATCAACTCATACTGAAAAACAAAAGGTCAAATATATTATATTACCACTTCTCTAAGAATTTCCAAATAGCTTTTTGATCTGGTCAATAAGAGTATGTTACAGATCCCGCGTAGATTTGAAACTTTCTAGTCCATTCGTACTCTTATAGAGTAACAGACATGCATTACTAAACTGAGCTTTTTATCGCCAGTGATTTTTCGGGGTATAAACCCAAACCGCTGCAAGTGCGGCGGCTATTTTAAGCTACTGTTGTATATGTGTAACATTGCTATAAATTTACAGAGTATTCATTTAATTCACCCTTCTATTATCACAGATGACTTTTATTATTGATAAATTTAACATTTACGAAATGTATTGGTCTGACTAAAAAATACTGACAACAGCTTGTAATTTTTAATTAAATGCGAATTTAAAGTAAAAAATAATAATAAAATATTCTGTATCAGATACCAGAATACATCTACGCGTAAAATAAAAGGCTATATCTACCAACTGTTGATACATAGTAGTTTCATAATAGTCTGGCCCAAGTGCGTAAATGAAAAATTTTATCGCGCAATTGCTATATTCCTCTGGCATTTACAATTTAAGTAATGAAATACAATACACAAAAGCAATTTGGACGAAAAAATGAAAATTACAAACGCTACAAATTCGACACGTCCGACAATACATTTACAAGTTCGCATCAGGGGTGATCAACCATTCGTTGTGACTCCGCAGCATGCAACAAGTTGACCCAGTTACGTTGCTATGGCGACGCAATTCGGTCAATTGTTCCACTGCGGATATTCGGATCTGCAAACAAAGAAAGGTAACACCAATTAAACACTTTTTTTTGTTCAATTATGTAACGATTACTGCGAAAGTTCACACTTGATCCACCATGTTGATGCACGGTGAAGAGAACGATTTATAGCTGAAAATCAAAATTTCAGCTTTGACAAATCCCTACCCAAGATGATTGAGAACCAATCGCATTATCTTTGGAACACATCACTAAAACGTTGACACCCATCAGCAAAAACAAGCTCCAGATGTGACACTGACGAAATGTCTCCTGTATGTCTTAACATTGAAATAGTTTTTATGGCTGCTGTAGTGAGTGATTATTAATATAATGTGACTAGACGTTTTCTTTGCGGATGATAGTCCTCCTCAAAAATGTTGTCTTCGTTCTGTCCCTATTTTTCCTCCTTGAACAAAAATTACCAAAATCAACTTTTTTTTGAAATACCGTAGAAATTCAATTCAATTTCCCCAAAAAAAAATCGGAGATGCTCTTTGAACAAAAATTTCCGTTATGGCCCTTTTATTTTCAATGTCTTCTTTTGATTTTTCAAAATCTAGTCACCTTAATTGAAGGCTTTTGAAAGTTTGGTTTTTGTGCAATACTGGGTGTCCTGCACGATTTATATATACATTGTTGTGCTTTAACTCGTGGCCTCTGGGTAACTAGCTAAGACCATACGGACAACGCTATTTCAACTTTACCTGTTATTCTTTATTTATAAAAATAACTTTCTTAGACAACCGTATTTTGCCAATCATTTTTACTAATTTATCAACAGCGAAGGATTTTTTCTTCTGAATGAAAACATTATTGCGACGCTTTTAGTAGGATTTGCAATCACTAGCTATTTATCGAACCTTTTTTCAATGATTTTTATTCTGTTTTTAAGTCTATCTACTGTTCCATGGGGATTTTTATAAGAACATAAAGTGTCATCCGCGAATAAAGCAATGATATCATTTCTGTGAGGTTTAGTTGGGAAATTTCTCGTATATACTGTGAATAGCAAGGGTCCTGAAATTGCACCTTGGAGGACTCCAGCAGATAAATCTTTTCGACTAAAAATGAGTATTTGGTTATTCAGGTATTTCAAATTATAGGTGTCAAAGAGGACGCGAATAACTGACGGATCGTCAAAGTGAAAGGCGTTCCTCATAACAAAGCCAAGCATTTCAAAATATTTATCACAGACGTCGTGTATGTATAGAGAGAACCTCCACTTGCTCTCAAAAGAGATTCCGAGATCTTTAGTGGAAGTTTCTCTAGCCAAAATATTCCCAACGAGGTCGTAGGAATAAACTGATGGTGAACGAGATCGATAAAATGACACAGTATTGCACTTTTCGACACTAAAGAGCAGACGGTTAACAGAAGTCCATCTCCATAGAGAATCTAAAGCACTCTGTAGAGAGGAGTTCGCAACAGATCGAATGCATTTATACAATTTATACACGGAACCCCCGAAGGGGTGAAATATTCTTTCGACAATCGGCCGCCATAGGTTACAAACTGTCTACGATCACTCAATAACCGAGTTCAATCATCCGAGCAATCGAGGTTCGGCAATTTTTTTAATAATAACACATGACAAACCTTGTCGAATGCCTTCTCAAAATCTGTATATACAACGTCTATTTATCTACATTTTTAGAAAGTATTCGATGGCAATCGGTGCAAGTATTTTAAAGGCTTTGTTGGTAATAAAGTCATTTCCAGGGGGCTTGCAATTAGGAAGTCGTTGAATTATATTAGCTAATTTTTGAGTTGTTTTAGTTATTTTTTCTATGGGTTTTGCGTTTTATAATCTATGATGTTTTTCAATTTTATTTTTAAAGTTTTCTTTAACTCTTTTAATATCAACTTTGCATTGGTTTTGTACTCAGTTTTTTCTTCAGCGGTGAATACAATAGGTGATGAAGTAATGGTTTTTTAATTTTTTAGGGTTCGCGATGTAAAATTTTTGACATGTTCCACAGAAAATTGTCCTCTGGATTTAAATCGTTTATTTTCACATATTTATATAATTAAATCGTTATTACACTAATTTATTGTGATAATTTTGCCAAAGGCGACTTATTTGATTTTTATTTTTTAATAATTCATTTATTTTGATCGGTGGGGTATTTTTTATTTTAATTCAACGTTATTTCTGTTTGGTCACCATAACAACATATAATAATAAGTATCCAAAATTTCATACACGTACACGTTTGAAATGAAATATCATAAATAAGAACATTTCTTAGTGTCTTAGTGGACCATTTTATTCATATCTGCAACAAGGTGAATATAGTTAGCGAACAAACATATAATATGTGGCTTTTATATATAAATATATTATAATTTTAAGATAACTGTTCAATGTAAATTTGTATTAAATGTATACTATCATATTGAATGAAAATTTTGTATACGAAAGGTAGGCAATAATCTAATTTTGATTGTTACCTTTATGTTTTCCTCACTACGTTAAGGTCTACAATAAGACTACAATCATTCTAAAATATATTTAATAAATATTCGTCGCATTTTCTCGCTCGCTAACCATCGGCGCGTATCCCTGCCAAGGAAACGCGCAGGTCCAGAAAATGAACTCTCCCCATTGTCCCATCGTCGTAAAATTCCACAAACGCAACGGAAACAAACACTGAAATACCTCCCATATTCGATCCCATCGACCAGTGTTCTATCCCTTCGCCCTTTCTTCATTACCTATCCCAGTCTACGTGTAGTGCTCGCGAATATAACCCAATTTGTTTACCCTGCGAATCGATCACCCAGGGTGGTATATGGACTCACCCAGTGAACGAAGCCAAGGGTGAAATGGTCCAGACCATATGATGCGAAATCTAACAAAACAACTACAAATCAGCTCATCGACACGTATGGATTTATGGTGAAAGTTTGATCGGGTTTTTCTACGATTTTTATTGTCCCAGTGTACGGTTACCATGGTGATCTCGGGGGTGGAAAATTCCAGCAATGGTTTGTTAACCTTGATTAACTATTTAAACCGATAGAATATATTTTACGTTCGATTTTAATAATTTCAGCTGAGGCGACGACATACGTCACCTCGATTGCGGGAGTTGGATTTGTTATTTTTATGATTTTGTTGTATGTAAATAGAAGATATTTTAAAAGTAAGCCTAATATAAACGCTGCTTGCGAGGAAATAATACACACCAGTAAAACACAAACGAGCAGCAGACCGAGAGGAATAGGTATTGTACAGAGCCGCATTGGAATGTTAACTTTATTATTATTATTTTTAATAAAAACTAATTTTGTTACAGAGCGCGTTTATTCCTTTGAAGCGTCAGATTCACTTGAAAACCTGGAAGATGATCCTTTACTATACTCGTCTCAGGTATTATTATATATACATTTTATAAAATTTATAGACCGATGCATTTAACTGATATTTTTTATTTAACGAATTGCAATATTAAAAAAACGGGTACAATTATTGAATTTTAGTATCTTTATTTAATTTTTTTATTAAAAAAATTTAAACCGTTTTTCGGATTCTAAAAGTTTATCCGAAAAAATATGTTATAAACTATATTATGTATACACAATATATGCTGGGATATGATTTCCTCGAGCCGCGTCAACGAGTATACTTGAGAAAGTACTTATTCAAGCTGCTAGTAGGGAATATAACACAATTCGTAGATTCTGAAAAAACTACCGTTTTGTATACCACCTAATTACCAGCACTTGCGTTCTTGAGTATTGTTTGAAATACCGCATATAAGAACCATATGAGGTAATCGCAGTTGGTCGACCCATTATGGTCTAGACTTTATTGCATATATTGTTCACATATATTGTTTTCTTCTGTGCATGTGCGTAAAGCTATTATGTCCTGCACATATACAATAGACCCCCAAATAACACGGTGAATCGGGGACATGCTATTTGGGTGCGTGTTGTTAGGAGTACTTACGAATTAGGCGCGTGTGGTTAGATATCCTACTGGTACTTCCTAATTTTGATAAATATTACCTCCCAGAGTCCTCCCAGTTTCTGTAAAATGCCCTTTGATTGTATGTAAATATTTGTATTTTTTAATAAATTTAAAAAAATATTTTTATATTAACCAGTCCTCATCCTGTTTGCAATTAAAACTTATCGCCTGTGTGGGTTTCGTCTTATCAACAATCTCGCCCAAACTAATTTGTTACTTCATTATAAAATTTATTATGGAATACATGTGTTGTTTTTATTGTTGGCCGTGTTTCAAAAGCAAAATCAAGAAAAGAAAAGTATTAATCAGAAATGGTAATTAATCTCCTCTAATGTATTTTTACAGCTTCAAGTTGCTTCGTTACAGAACTACTCCGATGTGGAAAGGGGAGAAAAAGTTCTGGCTATCACCAACCGTTCCGATTCCTCGTGCACCCACAACTCTGTCGATTCGATCATAAAAGAAACCAAGATCGACAACATCGAACCTGTGTCCTATGATCAATCTTCGAGAATCATAGCATATCATCAACTGGCGCTAACTCAAAGTAGCGTCGAAAGCGATGCGACTAACCAGGATGTAAGTTAGCTTAGACGTTCTTAAACAGTATAAGATGCTACTAAAAAAGTATATTTTTAGTGCATAGTACTCTCTCAAGACGGACTATCATCATTAGGAGGCTGTGGAACAATAGAAGTAGCTTTTCTGTACGACGCTCCTATGAGGAAAATGACCGTTCACATATTACAAGCGCGAGATTTGCCTCATAAGGATAGAGGACAACCGAGCCACATGCAGGTATATATACTTAATATATATAACCACAGTAAGAATGTATTAAAAACTGATCAATAAATTCCAGATACGCTTGTTAATGCTACCAAGTAAGAAGCAAAAGCATAAGACCAAAATAAGATCAGGAGAAAATCCGCAGTTCATGGAGAGTTTCCTTTTGCATCGTGTCAATCCTGGTAGCTATAAGTAACTATTTTTTTAAAATGAGATTCAATTATAATGCAACGCATCTATTCATTTCAGAGGAAGTCAACAGCATGGGCGTGCGTTTTAGAGTTTATGGTTGTGAAAGAATGCGACGTCAGAGATTAGTGGGAGAATCTACAGTTCAATTTTCGACCTTGAAACTTGAACTTGAAAATTCACTGTGGCTTACCTTGCAACCGAGAGCAAACATACAAGTAAATATAAATTAAATATAACACATAAATAAATATATGCTTATATGTATGCTTTTATCATGTGTAGTTAAGTGGTTCTTCGTGCGATTTGGCAAGTCTCGGAAGATCTGACAGTGTGAGTTCTTGCTCTAGCATGCAGCACGGAGGTGTTGCTGAAATGTTAATTGGTTTAGCTTACAATGGAACTACTGGAAGTTTGGCCGTGGAAGTAAGTGATATACTTTATATAATTCATTGGATATATACTCAATTGAATATACATTTAAGGTTATTAAAGGCAGTCATTTCCGGAAGCTTTCAATTAATAAAGCTCCTGATACTTATGTCAAAATGTGCGTGGTGAGCAGTCTCGGGCAGGAGATGGCTAGATCTAAAACGACTACCAGGAGAGGCCAACCAAATCCGCTGTATAAAGAGCTATTCATGTTCCAAGTAAATTTATTTATTTTTAACCTATTATGTTGTTTCATATGAAGTAGTTATAAATATTGCTTAAACAACTGGTCGATGGTAATGACGCGATCTTTCACAACAACTACTTTTGGATACCTTCCGCGTGCATAGTCCTGATATGTGGTTTTCGCTGTGGTCTTGACCCAAAGATGTAGAATTTATATGGTATTTTTATTTATCAACAAGCGGAACTTTTTACGCAATTTTTGTGTTAGTGCTTTATTGCGATCATTTCACTGTCGAATATGACGTTAACTTTTAGCGAATTTATTTTTATACTTCTCGGAAATGGGCAATTGTTTCATTCGGGAGTATGTTTAAATACAATATTTTTAAAGCATTAATTTTAAATGGCTTCAAAAAATAGAAAATATATTGGACATGACATAGATGCCTTTGGACTTGTAAAGGTTAAATTTTTTATAGACACTGTACTGAATTAAATCGTGTGAAACAACCTATATTATTATTCGGTTATGTACGTTGTAAAAATGATATATTTTTAGGTTGCACTGTTCCAACTGAGCGAAGTGACTCTGATGGTATCCGTGTGGTGGAGAAGAAGCGTCAAGAAGAACGAAATGGTCGGTTGGTTCTCGCTGGGTCAGAACTCTTCTGGACAGGAGGAAGCCGACCACTGGAAGGACATGAGGGAGGCCAGAGGCGAACAGATTCAACGGTGGCACGTCCTGATAGATTCTTGATTCACATAACATTTGAAGGTAACCTTGCGTTGGGTTACTTTTGCTTTCGATTACGCGAAAACATTTTACGGTCTTCTGCTATTCCCATCTTGATGCTTCAAAGACGAGCTTCATACGAATACCCTTGTTGAATGCGCCGCTGACGCGGTAGCAAACTTTTTTTGGCAAGTCAGATTGACGAACGCAATCGGTGAGTTTTTAGTCCACTCGCGGACATATCGCTGAATGTTGTCAATCATTGGTCGAGCGCTGTGGATAAAAAATACGCTACCAAAAATGGCTTTACGAAAATTACACTACTATATTACAGTTAATAAGTAAATCTTAATTCATGCGCAGAGCCGACTTAGGCAAAATATGGCGCCCCCTTTCACTCGGCGCCCTAGCCAGTCGCTCGGGGCGGTACAATTCCGCATAATTTATTATCTACTATAAGGCATTATAAATGTTTCGACGAACAAACCTTCGTGCCGTTTTCATCGCATGATTTCTTGTAATTAAAATATGAAATTGGTAACTATAAAAAAATTAATACGTTAATTGTACTCAGATATAAATAAAAATTAATACACAATTAATAATAAGCGCAATGTACATCTATTGCATTGTTTTTTAACGTTTTTCTTAAACATATAATAGGTAATTGTTCGAAAAGCTCAAATCAATTTGAGTATCGATTAGTTTTACTAGATTTTTTTATTACGTTAAAATTTTATAAATAATAACTTTAGTTGATATTTGAAAAGTCTAGATGGGAGCAGTGTAGATACATAAAAAAATAAATAATTCTTATTAGCGTTTTTAAAGTCTACGACATTTTTGTATCCATTTTTAAATTCAGAATTTATAATAATTACTGTTTGATGACATCTTCGTTTTAATGACATAAATATAGATATTTAATAATGTTTACATTTTTATACAACACTTAACTTTAGATTATGTGAAAATTTTATATGAACGTTAATCATAAAAACGCAATTAAATTTTAGCAATTGGAATGTGATAAATGCACAAATTTTACACAGCACTAAAATGTATGTACTTAAAAGTAATCGATAAATTTATTATGAAAAAAAATATTATATTATTCTTACTTTCGTGCATTAATTATTATCGATTACTTATTATAAATATATAATAATAGTGTATTATTTATGTTAAAAAATACGATTTTGATTGATCTTTTCTTACCCATATAGGGTATTTTAAACATTCTTTTAGCCTTTACTATTGCTTAAAGGTTTTTGGCTGTTCGTAAAATATACTAAGATGATAATATATTATGTATAAAATGACATGTTATTAAATTAACTACTTAGAATCCTATTATGGAAAAAAATATTGAATTTTAGAATAATGGTGAAGTAACACTTTTTTTACTGAAACGAATAAAATTGAAATTTTCTATTTATGCTATAACTGATTTTCATGTTTCTAATGATGTTATTAAAATAAGAACTAGTAAAATTTTTAAAAAAATAATAAAATACAGATGGACCAAAATAATGTTTTGCTTCTTAACCAAAATACATATTAAAAATATTTTAAAAATAAGCGAAGTTAATAAAAAAAAATTTTTCACTACATGGCTTTTATAAAAAAAATCAAAAATTTAAATTTTTTTGTAAAATGTGAAATAATACTGTTTTTTAATTGAGCATAAAATAAATATTTGCAATGTTGCTTTTGGTCCATCTTCTAGGAATTTAAGAAAATTTTGCTTTTATATTAAATTTTATATTCATCTGATCATTAGAAGTATTTTTAAGAATAATCAGCTATATGTGACATCTAGATTATCTCACAATTCACATGCATATGCAAAAATTCATTGTACTTCATAGATATTTAAATATTATCTATTTATTATTTCATAATAACTATAAAAAAAAATGATATTTTTTATTTTATGTCTATGTATATATTTGTTAGATATAAAACAATCGAGGTAACAACCAGTGCCGTAATGAAAACAACTAATATGCACACAAAAATGTTTTTTAAAGAAAATTTTATATATGTCCGATTTTAAAAGATTAATACAATGTAATAAATTACTACACATATAATCAAAATGGATATAATAGTCTCATATTTTTTTGTTTTGACAAAAATATCAGTAGTGGATGTAGTTTTTTTTTGCTTTTTAATGGAAGATGAGAAAATTAGAATGCTAGCAACTACTTAGTTAATATGTAGCTCATTCTGTGAATAATCAACAATCACATTTATATGTTGTCAATTAGGATATTAAGTCTTATTACTATTTATTGCGTCTTTTTTATAATAAACTACATTCTATGATTTCAACATAATATAGTATAAAAACGTATTGAAACAGATCGTTTAATAAATTAATAAATTGATTTTAAAAGTTGTTTTTAATTATGTATCCATACATTTTCCCAATCCAATTCGTTCGTGAGCTTCATTGTAATTTAATAGTATAGCTCACATTCAAACATGCAACTTGAATATTATAATAATGTATTCACAAAAAAAATGTATAAAAGTTGATTGAATAGAGTCGTAGTCATACTATTCATTTTCAGTGTTGTAGTAACACTAGAATATCAAAAGATGCTTAAAGAAGTTAATAAAATTTATGACAAATATTCTGATAATTGTTCACTGCATGGTATTAAGTATACTAAATCAAATTATCATGTGATGGCCAGGTAAATTTTGCATATTTAATATAATATATTTTCTAAATATTTGCTATAAATAATATTGCTTGAGTTAAATTATTATTAAGTGTCACATTTTTTTATAATGCTGGTTCAAGACTCTGGCGAATCACAGACGCGGATGTTTGTGAGGCAATTGCATCACTTCTGGGACACATTATCAATCGAATTATTCACCCAATTTTCAATTATATTAATATTCAAATATTTGCACGAATATTTGTTTATCTCAAATTAAATTTAAAAAATCTTACAATGAAACAATTTGTATAATCAAGCAACACAGATCGTTTTTTTTCTAAATATTCCCGAGTGACTAGTACCGCTCAAAAATCCATGGCCTTTATTACGTTTCGAAATACTCGACAATGAGAAGTTTCATCACAACAACAAATTGCTTGTATTGTACGTCTACAAAAAACATTTGTGAATAGAATGTACATCGGTTGTGTCTACTATGACCGAAATTTGCAGAATTCGTTCGTTGAACGAAACAAAATGTTGGAAAGGCCCACCTTTTATTATTGTTTAACGCTTATCTCAAAAACAGGTATGCGTCGCAAATTTTCGTATAACGTTTTTCTATTTATTTTTTTAAAGTGCAAAAATATTAATTCAATCGCAGTTCATTTATTTCTTGCTATTTAATTTAATATTATTAGCTATTGTATACACAATAATTGTAATAACCTAATGGTAATTAATTTATATAATTTTCAGATTGTTTTGGAATTGCATCTTATTGTGCGGCTTGTACGGATCAATATCGTTCGCAAACGATATTATGAATACATTCCTGAACACCTCGACGATAATGACAATACCATCGCAATATTTACCCACTAATGATATACCATTTCCTAGTATTACCATATGCACTCCGAACATAGTAAAAAAAACAAATATTGAAAAAGTTCTGAAGAGTTTCTCGTAAGCAATTTTGAATTTTTGTAGTATTTTAATTTTTAATATTCAACCCATAAAAATATAAACAACTTACGGAGTTTTAGAATTTTACCAGATAACGTGACAATAGATGAAATACGAAATAAAATGCATTTATTGACTATAGAATCGCCTGAAACATTTGATTTCAACATAAATGATCTACAAATGTTGGATGCCGTGATCAAAAATAACAGATACACTGTGAGTAAAAAATAATTAATTATTAAGATTATACTAATTATGGTGTAAACCGTGCAACTTCTGCCGCCTCCGTAACTTTCAATAATACCTCACTGTTTCAATAATATTCGCTAAAATTAGCTACAACCAGTGATGTAACTAGGGTATGTGGTGCCCGGGGTGATCCTTAAAATTGCCGCCTCCCCCCCCCCCTATACATTTTTTGCATGGTCATAAAATTAGCATTTCTTAAAATAATTAATTGGTTATTGTTAAGCTCTTGCTATTCGTGGATATATATATATTTCAGTGCATTTAGGGCTAAGTACCACACTAAAAAATCCCATCGCAAATATGCCGCCCCCAAGCAAGTGCCGCCCGGGGCGGCCCGCCCCCCTCGCCCCACCATAGCTACGCCACTGGCTACAACTACGTCTAACAGCACCTTGCAGATTGTCTAAATATATCTATCCATATCATATGCGTACATATTAATTTGGTCTATAGATTACAACTATGTTGATAGAATAGATTTAGAAATATATTATGTAATTTATTTTTAGATGTGTGTCTTTTCGTGTTATTTATTTACATATATTTTTTTCACAGTATTATGATGTAAAAAAAGATTTAAAACAATCTTGCGAAGACTACTTAGTGAGATGTCAATGGGAAGGTCGTATTGTTAAGTGTATGAACTTATTTGAGACACAATTGACTTCTAACGGATATTGCTGCTCGTTCAACTATGTTGGGTAAATCTTATAAAATGTTATACAATATAGTCATTTAAAAATGTCTAAAATTTCAGCGGTAAAAGATTCAATCGAAAAAACGTATATAAAACAAACTATTTCGGACCCAACATGGGCTTATCTGTAGTACTGAACCCCCAGAGTTGGGACTCTGTGTACAAAAGTAAAACATCAATGGTTGTTAACTAATTACCAATTTATTACTATTAGATTAATTTGTACTAAAAAATAATACAATATCCAGATTATAATTAACGACGTGTACGATTTTCCAATTGTAACTAAAAATTTGAAACTGCTAACCGTCGGTCATGAGGCTTTTATTAGTATTACACCACTTCATATGTATATTTCTCCAGACGCAGCTGATCTAGAAATAGAAAGGTAATTTCAATGCTTATGATAGATTACTATTTCATTTGCACGAATTTACTGAATTTTTATAGACGAGATTGTTATCTGCTGAATGAAAGGCCCTTGATGTATTTTATGGACTACACGGAGGAAAATTGTGAAGTCGAATGCGTTTTAAACGCTACAAAAAAAGTATGCGGTTGCGTGCCGACCTTTCATCGAAAAAGATACAATGAAACCCAATGCGGAATTTTGGATAAACCATGCGTGGCAAATAATATTGGTACTTTTTTATTTAAGTTTTTCGAAAGAACTATGTATATCTATCAGGTATGTGCGTATATGCATATTATCGGTTTGGAAGAAGTTCGTCACAACTCAAACAATTTTGGTAGACTTTTATGTTGAAGAGTGTTATACGAGATGTACGTAAACCTGTAAGTCCGTATGTCGAAGAATAATGAGTTTTAATGTTGTGTTTTACAAAATTCTAATTTCACTCGTTTTGTTCAGCCAAACCTTTGTTGCTACTTTTTCAAACCTTTACAGTACCATTCATAAACGGTTAATGATACTTAAAATAGAAAAACAATGATAGTTGCCGTCGGGTAAAATAAAAAAAATATAATTTTGTTATATACCTGTTAGGGCAATGTACAAATTATATACCATATACATAATGACCTATTTACGTCCCTTATTAGGCAAGTAAAAATGTTAAACTGTATTCTATGTATAAAATGTACTATAAATAAATATATTCAAAATATCGGGTCATAATAGGGTCCATAAGGAAAAAATATTTTACCTTTCGAGGACAAAAAACATCGTTTAATCGTTATCGTTGGCCGTTAACATCATTGCTTGGCTTTAACCGTCGTACTTACAACTTGGTCTTAACAGTTACATTAGTGGCGAATATGTTAATACTAAATAATTAATCACACATATGTATGTATAACAAAATCCAAGAAAAAATAATGCAACAAGCAAACTTGTTCGCTGAAGCTGCAAATTGCTCTAACTTAATATGTTTGATTTTTTAGATAATCGAATCTATTTAATTTGTATGGTGATTTACTAAAAAATTATTAATTTTGAGTTGACAGTCTTTTTCCAAACCGATTATATGTTGAAAAAAAATTAGAAACTACAAAACAATTAATTATTGATAATGAATTAATATAAAAAAAATAAAATAAATAATGAATTACTATTATTAAATAGCGCTATCTTTGAATTTGTGACAACTATGTATAATGCGGACCTAACTCATATTTATTTCTAAGCCTCTTTGTTTATAAATAAATTTTACGTACACATATATCAAGATTCTTTGATAATTTGATATTATTTTAGGCGTTTCTATGGTAGAAATTTTTAAGCTCCGAGAAAAATCATGTCTTTCATCTTGTATTCGATTATGTAACATGACATATTATGATGCGTCAGGATATTTGGTTCCTCTAGATTCGATGAATAGCTCAATGGATTCTCTTTAGTAAGTTTATCATTTAATACTTATACAATTTATTACTATTATTAAAATATTACAAATTCAAGATTCGATTATATGGATTTAGATTCATAACTAATATTTACCACACATTTTCAGTTCCGGCCTTGACTTCAGTAAAAGCAATTACAGCGTGCTACGTGTATATTTGTCAAAACAAACAATTACGGCTTATCGTCAAGAACTTAAAACAAGTTGGATAGCATTATTATGTAATACAATGATTGTTTTATTATTTATCTATAAGTATTGATTTTAAGCGTGTGTTATATTTTCAGGCAATGCTAGCGGCGTTTATA
Organism: Plectrocnemia conspersa; assembly: GCF_051122295.1. NCBI lineage: Eukaryota > Metazoa > Arthropoda > Insecta > Trichoptera > Polycentropodidae > Plectrocnemia > Plectrocnemia conspersa. The sequence goes on from NW_028277172.1 coordinate 22,325,550, forward strand.
GTTTATTTTTGGGATGCAGTTTCATTACTTTTGTAGAGACCTTATATTATTTATGTTTTAAGTTATTATTGTTCATGAAAATTAATATTTTTAAAGCGTGCAAAAGAAAGACAAATATCAAGAAAATACAACCATCTAAAATTCTCAACAAATTTTGAATCAATCATACTTGTGATTGATATCTTGTAACAATATAAATTGACACTTATATCATTGACACATTTACATTCAAATTCTCGGGCTATTCGTTCTTAAGAAAGCAACCATAATAAGCACTATTAAATATTGCGTCACAAAAGCTAAATTGATGGCACATTATTTATTTTTTATAAACTTTTAATGTTCCAATATTGTACAGATATAAGCAGTAACTTTCAAGTTTCTCCGGAAAATATATATGATAATGTGTGAAAATTAGACAAAACTTACGCTATAAATTAATAGTACTTTTAATTATAAAACTATATATATTCACATTTATTTTATTGTACATAACATTTTTCAGAAAAATGCCATTATATTAAATTTGGAATATTTTGGTTCATTGTTCTACATTTTAAATTACTTAGATCCATTTCATTTATAAATCATATATGGAAGGAACTAAGCATTGAACCCATAATCAAATTGTACAACCAATCGTTGACCTACCAATTCCATTGATTCTCTAGCTGTTGTTATAAATATACAGATAATGTTATCACTTAAATATCCTTTTATATATATTATTATATTATTGTTTATGTTATCGTAGGATATTTCTCAATTTTTATGTAACTGTATAAATAGGCCCGACCCACTGGTAAAAAGGAGAATCAGAGTGGGATTTGTGAACGGAGGCCGAACGCTAGACGTTGTTTCGACTGTAATTAATTAATTCAAATATTTATTAGAGACAACAAATGAAAATAATAAAATTATTACAATAAGTGAATTTAGAACATTATTTTTGCTCCTTTATGACACCATATGCAGCTCGAATATTGTGAAAAAATCGTTGATAAATTAATGTGAGACGTAACAAATATAATATAATAAAGTATAAATATAAATAAATATTTTTTAGTTTGCCATAAAAGGCTACAGATCAGCATATAGTATCTTACATGTATATATTGCACTCAGAATCGTTCCAGGTGTAGATAACAACAATTCAGTGTTATCTATTCTACATAATGTAGTGAATGATAATAATTACACGGTTGGTTTATATTTTGTTCAGCATTATCTAAATGCATTATATAATAATAATCTATGTATTATTTTTATATTATAGATTAGAAAAATCGATGATTTTTTTGTAAAATGTCAATGAGAAGGAAATATTGTCGATTCCAAGAAAATATTTAAAACATCTTTTACGAACCAAGGGAAATGTTTCTTGTTTAATTACATTTGTTAATAAAAACACGGTAATAGTATTTGGAATGTATTTATTTATATTTACAGAGATTCTAAACATAGCAAGGTCAATAGAAAGAAATGTTTTCACTTAACTCTCAATTCTTAAGAATTTTGCTATTGATCAAGTTGTTAAATCAACTCTAGTTTCAATCGCGTCAATAGAATATTTTTTTTTTTTAAATTGATCAATATTTTTTCCGTATCGATGTGATAGTACACAATATAATAGAGAATTTGTAAAAGGTCTGAGTTGTTTGGTGTTCAATCTTAGCTTAACATTTGATTAAGATGTTCAACTTTGTTAGGCGGATCGCGTATCACTTAAACAATTTACTGACGATTCGCATTTTGTACGACGCGTTAGCTCATAGTGTTTTCGAATATTGGTATTTTTTTTAAATCCCAGCGAAGCTAAGTACTTTTTGTTATTAGATAGGATCAAACAAATATATCTTAGATATCTCAGCCATTAAAGCTGGAAGGGGGGCGCCATTTGATTAAATTTAACACGGTTTTTGAAGTTTATATAAGCACAAGCAGCGCCGTCCAACTGGTAAAAAAATATTTTCTTAGAATTTTTTCTTTTATGAATGTTGTGAGATTGAAATAAAGGTCATCCAAATGATTTTTGCCCTTCTCGTTTGATATTTTCAAAATCTGATCAACTTACTAAATGTGAAAAATTCCCTGAATACCTTTTTTCGAGTCCGGGGCTTTAAATATTCTCGAGCAGGCCCTGTGAGAATAAACTAGCTAATAATGCGATTACAAATAGCACCATAAGGCCACAATATTCCTGTTACGCAATTTAACCTCGGAGATATCTATCAAGCAAATGTTGCTTTCTAAAGGCGTATATTTATTTTGTTGTTCTAAGAAGCGAGTGCAACGATTGGCTGGATGATCGCTTCATGATGTTGGTTGGTGAGCAAGCTTTGCAGCTCTGAATACTTATGCCTGAATGAAGAGAGACGCCCGCCTGCGGACAATATTCTGTCATAGACGCTCGCACCAGAGAAAGAATAACTTTAACATACGAATACCGCAGCAGAGAGGGATCAGCTTTCGCAATACCGTCGCTGCCACACCAACCAGAACTCTAAGACTCTTCTTCTGACATCATTCCTGCACCTGCTTCTCCACAGCTGCTCGGAGAAAACATCTCGCCATTCATAGTTTGTCGCAATATGTAATATAATCTAATAAAATTGCCACTTTTTTTTAAAAAAGCTGATAGCATTCGAACTGCGCAACGATATTTTTTTATGTAATATGGTGCACATTTATTTTAGAGTGCAGCACTATTATTTAAAAAATATTTGTTAGTATTGTATAATTAAACATTTTACTACCTAAAGTGTGTGTGTATTATAGATGTATAAATTAGTGTATATGTTTGAGCTGACTTATAGATTAAATTAAAATTATTTAATAATTTAACTTTATGTTTTTCTAATAGCGTCGAAACTGCGCTCGCATAGCGCTTTATTTAGCGCCTAACGCTAAAAACTGGCGGTTGTCATACCGATTGTCAAATAACCACTTCCACTTGATATTAATCGCTGATCCGGCTTCTGATAACGTTTTCTATATTGTGTATTTTATCACTTTCTGTGAAGATGGTGTCAAAAGTAGCGATATTTGGGGCCACAGGAAAGACGGGGCTTTGTGTTGTGGAAGCTGCTATTGAAAAAAGTATTGTATCTTTACTACCTTACAGTCGCTATAACTTAGATCTAATTTATATTCATTAATTATTCAATTAATGGCCCGTATAATTTACTGTTGTTATGCAAGGGAGAGCATTGTACTAACGAATTAGTAATTCTTTTAAATCGTTTTGTACATATTTTTTTATTTCTATTAATTTTGATATTTTACAAACAAAGGAAGAAAATTTGTAAATCTGTATATTTATACTATTACATTTCATTATTATTTATAAATAGATTTGTATTCATTTATTTAATTAATTTAATTAATTATACAATTTTGGTAACCGTGTTCCTTTTCAGAACCATCTTTCGTTAATATTTCGTCTTAATTACATTAAATTAAAATAATTTTTATATTTTTGAAGATACTTCTCTTTTTATAACAACTCTCCACTTAATGTATGATACATATATTCTTTTTTATATGATATTTGTAGAAACAGTATAAAAATCATTTAATATTACTTTTCTTATACTAAGTATAATTTATTTTTTCATTTCATATGTATTGTATATATCATACATATGCAATATAATCATTTTTGGATCACTTGCTTGAGTTTTTGCAGATGCTTAAATTTTGATGCATATAAAATAAAAAAACAGTGGTAAAACGTATCTGGTATTATAATACATATGTACATGTTATAGTGAATGTGTGTTGAAGTTATATTTTCACTAGTATAAATATAATTTCACTAATTCAGCCAGTTAAAATGTATCAATCAATTAATTTAAAATTTTACTGCTCAGTATCAGAAAAACTGTATTTATTCACAAGCAGAATTGTGATGTTACATCGTTTTGCAAAATACTACAATATTTAAAATAAATTAAACCTAATCTTAACGAATAGGAAAATAGTTTTATTAGGTTTCAACAGCAAATGAAACTTTCGCAACTGTCATTGAATTTTATAGACATTTTAAAGTAGCATATAATTTCACTAATGCTTATCAGTAAAGTTATATTTTTCTAGTAGAAATATATGTCTACCGGTGAAAATATATTCGGATATGATTTCATCGAAACTTCGGTGAAAATATAACTTAACTCATTTGCTGCAAAATATATACTTTATCTAAAATACATCCTTATGGTAAATATATTACCATATGTTAATCTATTTTCTTACCAGGTGAAACCAAAAGTAAGATATTTTAAAAATAAATTGAAGCACCAGTATGTGGTGTACCACAGGGATCTAAGTTAAGCTCACTACTATTTGTGTTATGTATAAATAATACTATGAATGTAGTAAAAAAGTTTAAAATTAATCTTTTGCAAATAATACCTTAATTTATTATGTAGGTAAGAGTATGAAAGTAGTGGAAGAGTTGAATTATGTAATAGATATAGTAAATCATTGATTGAAAGAAAATTAATTACAATTAAACATAAGCAGAATTAAATAATATGGAGAAGATGTTGAAGTAATGATGAATGGATGTAAAATATATTTTAATTAGTTAATACAATTAACTTTGAATATATAATTTGTAATAAAGAAGCTTTAGATAACACTATTAGATAACACCCGCCTTTAATGACTCATTACTTATCTCAATATTCACTACATGCTTATCATTTTGGTATTTTTCCACTTTCTATACAACAGCATAAATCCATCCAAATGAAAAAGTAGATAGTATATTGTCCATTTATTGTCCCTTTTTCCTCACTTAGTAAAAATCTTATCGCGTTTAAAAGAATTTCTCAGTAGTTAAAATATAAATAAACAATTAAGTTTTTGCAAAATATATTCAAAAACTCAACAATGTATCAGGCTAATTGAGTATGTTGCATAATAAATTACAGTATTATTAATGCTCGACGTCATTTCAGATCTCATCATAAAAGTCTTGGTGAGAGATCCTTCTAAACTTCCAGAAAAATTCAAAGGTAAAATTGAAATTTTAACTGGCAACGCTTTGAACCAATCCGACGTGAACGGAGCCGTTGCCGGCGTCGACGCAGTCATAGTGGTGTTGGGCACCGGCAGAATATTGGATCCCACCACTGACATGTCCAACGGAATGAAGAACATCATCACTGCCATGAAAAGCGAAAAAGTCGAAAAAGTGTCCGTCTGCTTGTCCGCATTCCTCTTCGACGTTCCAGAAAAGGTACCGAAGATCTTCACAGACGTAAACGCCGATCATCAGAGAATGTTCGATGCTTTGAAAGAGAGCGGCATGACGTACATAGCCGTACTTCCTCCGCATATAGAGGGTAATTATAATTTATAACAAATTCATCAAGAGCTTCAGAGTATGATTCAAAATAATGCATATTTTTCAGAATCACCGAGCGAGAACTATAAAACTGAATTTGACAAAAACCCTGGTCGCAAAATATCTAAATATAGCTTAGGAAAATTTTTGGTGGAATGTCTTTTCGATTCGAGCTTTTATGGAAGAGTCGTCGGATTGTGTGATGTTTAATACAATGAACATGTATTAAAAAAGATAAAATATTATACAAACATTATATATAAATCATAGCAAAGATTTTAAAATCATATTTTATTAAAATTCCTCTGTAAATATATAACGATTTACTGATATGTTATAAAGCTCATTGAATTAAACTGGATCATTAGATTCAACAAAATGTTTTGATTTTTTTTATTGATTGTGATGGAGTCAGGCCTGCCGGGAGGGGGAGGGGAAGGTGGTACTGATGTATTTCAGATATAAGCTCCTTCAGTCCTTTATACACATACAATAAATAAAAGGAGCGGAATATTGCCTTCAAAAGCACCCACTTTCTAGGTAGTACATTCACAATAAATATTATTATTCAATGGGAAAGGTTGTAGTTTTTTGACGCGGCTCCGTTTGTGTTAAAATTTGTTTGCAAATTATTGTTGACTTTATTGTTTTTTGAACGTTTAAAAAATATTAGACATAAGAAAAAATATTCAACTAATGTAAATTAGTAGCAGTAAATTTAGGTATTCGATCTGAAAATTCAGATCGAATACCTAAGGAAGAAGCAAAGAAATAACAAAAAATTAATAACAGCGTCAGCTGAATTATATAAACTTAATGTTCTTATAGATTATATTATTGATAATTTGACAAGTGGATTTAATGCAGCAAAATAAATAAATAATGCATTCAGTTTCATGTGGTTATTCCTAAAAGAAAGTCTAGAAAGAACAGTCTCGAATCTATCCCGAAAATATTTTTTAAAATATGTCATTTCAGTAGAATCATATCGGAATACATATTTTCAAAAGCCAGTGAAAATATAAATTATCTGGCAAGTGCTAATAAAATTATATGATTTCAATTTTTCTATATGTAGTAATATATATATATTTACAAACTTATCATTATTTATTTACATCCTATGTATAAATGTTAGAGTGAATGTGTATATTTTGGTAAAGACATATTTTCACTAGTAGATATATATAATATTTCTACTAGCGAAAATATAATTTAACTGATAGGCGCTAATATGCTGCTCTAAAATGTACATAAAACTCAATTTGACAGTTGCGAAATTTCCATTTGCTGTTCAAACCCAAACCTAACCTAATGAAAGTTCTAAAATTAATTATAGTTTTAGAACTTTCATCAAGTCAAGTCCAAAATAGAAACTAAGCGAACCCATCTTTCTGGGAGAAATAAGCGAAAGAAGAAATACAGACAGACGACACATCTCGCATATTGCTCCATAGTTTGTCCGCACTTCGATATTACACTATGTTTTAACAGTATCATAGCTATCCTTACCAATATTACTATGGACTTCTAATATAAGAGGGCTCATCAAAACATAATTTTTGGTTAATAGAAGAGTGCAAAAACAATTATCATTTTTCAGAAGGCAAAAATTCACGTCAAAAGCAATAAAATCGTGACGGCGCCATCGCAGTGGAAATGCTCGACAATGGCGACAGTACGATTTTATTGCTTTTGACTTGGATTTTTTCACTTCTAAGAAGGGATAATTGTTTTTTGCGCTCTCCTATTGGGTAACATTCTGTTTAGATGTTCTTTATTCGATTCTATATAACATTGTTATAAAAAGTCTTAATATAAACGCTTGATAATCAAGCGATTACACCGCGATGACATGATTTTATTGCTATTGCCCCGGACTGGAAATTCACTATATGGCCACACTGAACAGCAAGGAAAACACGTCTAATTATCAGATAATTATCAAAATTGCGATTAATATTTTTACACATATTATTGCTTTGCAAAAAAATTAGACATTTTTCCCCGATAAGGTTTGATTCTTTAGAATTAAAAATAAAGGAATTTTCCGAATCATTCTTAATCAATCAAAAATATAATTTATGATATGTATCTTATAAAATAAAATATAAAAACACAATTTAGGATTTTTTTGTTCAATTCGATTTGAACTTTTTATAAATAATATTTAATAAAAAATTTATGTTATAATATAAAAACATTATAAATTATTCATAACAAAGATTTTACCATATAAATTTTATTACATTTTTTCAGTAAATTATCTAATTTTAAATTTGTCATCGGAGGTGGAACAGGAGTGTTTGATATTGTATTTGTTTTCTTACATTGTTCGTTATTCTCAATTTGTTTAAAACTACCGTAAATAGTCACAGGCTCGCAAACATTATATCCCAAACGAGCGTAGAAACTCTCACGGTTTATCGTAGATAAATGTACCGTTGCTAATTTTAATACGGAGCGGCAATACTCTTCGCTGGCGCTCATTAAGAAAGTTCCTAAACCTTTCCCCCTTAAAGTTTGCGTTATGACTACCGATTCAATGAAACAACTCGTTTTAAGGCTAGGTATAGGCGTAATTTTACAATGCCCTATAACTTTTTTATCTTGCGTCAATAAAATCAAACAGGTGGGCATTTTATCGCACGATGACTTCAAACTCAGCATCCGTGCTGTTTCGCTCCTTGGCCATTCTTCGTTCACGAGTTTGCAGCATTGTTGCAAAAATTCTGGATGCCGATGCAACTGAACGACGGAGAGCGAAGATTCGTCAATATCTGCAATATGATTTTAAATAAGAATAAATAACAGTAAGTAACAAGAATAGTATTATATGTTTAATAAAATACCGTCTTCGAGTGGGCAAACGGTTTGTTCCTCGCTAGTATTTATCATTTCTAATAATTTGTTTTGTTCTTTTACCGCATCACTGTAATACTAAAAAAAATGAATTGTAATATTGTAATAATTTTTTAATTAACTATCTATTGAAACCATACTTTGAAACTATAATAATCAACTATTAGTTAAAACTGGTAGTTGTGTCTTAATTATACGATTGATAGCTAAGGTTAGTATAAAGAACATCTTTAAAAAATTTTGGAAGAACTGTCAAATATATGTGACGTACAATGTCAAATATCGCCTATGGCCAAATTTGGTCATAGGTATATTTGAAGCGACTATCAACAATTATTTTTTTAGATTTCATTAAATGTATGACTGATAAAAACATCTGTTTTTATTGCGTAAACATTACGCTTGTTAAAAACATATTTTTAAAGCATATTTCTTCGAATTGAAGAAGGACAATTCGATAAAATATCTGTCATAAAACTCGGTTTAAAATTATTACAAAGAGCAGAGGCGTCGTTATTTATTTTATTAATAAACGTTTTTCTGAAACATCACTGTAAATTTGCAACAAAAAAATAGTCTAATTCTTCACTTTTTTACAAATTTAGATGTAAAACTTTAAAAACAATTTTTCACCGATTAAAAATCATATTATTTTGCCTATACATATAAGAATCGAAGTAGTTTTTTTGATGTTAAGCTTTATAGATAATTTGTAAGACAAAATGTTAACTGAAATTTGGTAAGAACTCAACTTTAGACTAAAGTGATCAGACGTCTCACAATAGGTGGATCTGTCCTACATTTGAATCGTTTATCCCACATTAAAATCTGTCCCTCAAAGTGTCCCACATTGGTACATGGCTGCTATAAAACTTGTTATTGGCAAAGCGTCACCCACGCGTACGTCATTTACGTACGCAATAGTAAAGTATTTTTTTCTATGAGGTTTGTCACAGTGATTTTACGATTAGCTCGGGGGTACAAGAGGCACAACGAGACATGTCGCACCAGATAAACTGTCTTCGTCGAAATAAATAAGCAGTTATTTACGTAATGTAAAATTTGAAGATAAAGGAAAGCAATTAGCAATAGCTGAAGTAGTCTTTGCCTATCATACAGTAAAATCTCGATATAACGGACAGAATATCTGGGCAAATATGAAAAAAATGTTTAAAATATCCTGTTAATGTTATACATGTTTAAATCCGAATGTTTAATTATCTCTTACTTTATACCTACAACTAGATATAAATAACAACATTAAGCAATAAAAATGATAAACTAAGGTTGTGACTTAGGTCATTCAATAATGTGGAATATAAAATTACATATAAAATTAGTAAAACATGCTTTTTGTTAATGGCAACACATTATAACCTGTCATTCTTTGAAGCTCTCGTACGATCGACGTCACTTTCTAAATAGCAGTACGCTACTCAAAACGACAAGAAAATTAACAATTAACGCAGAACACCCGAACAAAAATTCAAGGTTCGCAAGTTACATTTTAGACTAACGACAATTCAGCGTCGTAGAGTAAACTGTGACTTATTTTTAGATGCTATTTTATTCGCTCCGTTGAGTTTTGGCCTCAACACTTTTATTTAACGCCATTTCGTACATTTCGTACGAATAAATAAATAGTTTATTCCGAGTGAAAAAAATATAATAATAAATATACATATGTAATATATTTTGGAATTGAATAGATTTCATCTACCGATATGATGCACGGAAGGATGGGAGTCCTTCCGATAGCGACAGAAAATCCGCTGGGCCTTTCGTGGCACGATTCGGCCTGGATACCGATGCTCAATCCTTCCAACATAATGGACTATTTTTCGGAAAGGTCGAATCCCTTCTTCGACCGCACGTGCAACAACGAAATGGTCAAAATGCAGCGTCTCAATCCCGAACAGTTAAAGTATGCACTTGAAAACGTTTTCCACCTGTCTCATATCTTGTAGACATATAACATACGACCGTTTCATTTTAGCAACATGACCGGATTGGAATATATACTTTTACACGTCCAAGAACCTATTCTGTACGTTATAAGAAAGCAACATAGGCATTCTCCCACTCAGGCGACTCCCTTGGCCGATTATTACATCATAGCTGGGACCGTATATCAAGCTCCCGATCTTGCCAGCGTTTTAAATTCCAGGCTGCTATCGGCCGTTCATCATCTGCAATCGTCTTTTGAAGAAACGGCCGGTTTTTCCAGATATCATCCCAGCAAAGGGTATTCCTGGGACTTCAAACCGAACAAGCCGGGTAAATTAAGTCTCATAAGTCGAATTGCTTGTATTTTTATAAAAATGTTTTTTAATTTGAGGCGTGGACCGAAACGCAGCTAACAATTCACCGAGCGGTCAAAGCAATACTGTCAAGGAAGCTCCGGCCGTACCGAAAGAAGAACCCTCGACGCTCTTTCAGCGACAGAGAGTCGACATGCTGCTATCCGAACTCGTCAGACAGTTTCCGTTGCCGTCGATGCAAGATACAAAACCAGTTGTAAATATACAATTTAATTACTTTAAATTTATATAATTGGCAAGAGGATTCTTGTACTAAACTTTCGCAATTAAGATTGCGTAATTCTCAGCTCTATTTATTGTGTTTACTAAAAAGCGCATTAAATTTTGGGAGCAATATCTTTCTGTAAACAATAGTTTCTCCATATGTTAATCATTGTGGCTGGAAATTTAATAGGATTTGTTAACATTTTTACTTTCAGATTAATGCAACAGTTAAAACTGAAAATAACACAGATAAAAATCAAGACGTTAAACCAGACGTGTCTCTTTTGAACGTAAATATTAAACAAGAACCGGGAGAGCCTCCCGTGGCCAATTCCACTAACACCACGACCGTCGCTAACGGTCCTTCGAGCGGTAATAACATAAAACAGGAAGCCCCGGAAGTGAAACGAGATAGTATGAAGCCGCCTCCGGAAAAAAAAGCAAGACTGAATTGATTTTAAAATAAGAGAGTATTGTAAATTTGGTAATATTTTATTGTATAAGATATAAATATAAAAATAGTTTAATAGTATTTGTCGTTATTTGGAACTCTCTCCCCCTGTCCTATAGCAATCGCTAACAATTTTCCATTTTTCTTCGTGGGCGGTTATGAAAAAGGTCTGTTGGAAGGATTGAGGCTTTTTCTCGGAGAAGCTGACGTTGCCGCCGACCTGCACCAGGACCGAAGTGGCGGACGCCGCGTGAACCGGATGAGCGTCCAGGACCATCAGAGAGTGATCCGTCGGGGGTAGATCCAGTAGAAACTTCTGGATGCGATCGCACCCGGCCACGCCGTTGCCGTTCCACACCAACTCGGCGGAGTCCAAATACAGTTTGCCGATTTCGTGACGGCGCTTGTCCATTCGTTCGTAAAATAGTCGCGTGAAATCTCCCGCCGTCGTGCACGCCTGGTCGATCTTTTTCGTCAATTCCGCGTTCATCTTGTGCACGCCGGCGTCGAGGTCCGATGACAGTTGTTGACAGTCGGTTCAGTGCTGCCAGTTACAAAAATAAACCCATGCTGTATAATGTGAGGCTTTCAGAGCACTAAGAGCAAACCCGACATCTGACAAAAAAATTCGCAAAATTTTAACTCCCCGTAGAGACTATAAGGGTTCATTTATATATTTATTTAGGTTTTATAATGGCCAAAACTTGGCATCACTAAATTCTCTTGGCAAACTTTAGCAGACTCGCAACAGCCGGCGCTGCCTCGTGGACCAGTTGCTTATATAATGTAATAATTATGTACACTGTATACATCTTAATAAAATACCACTGCAGCGTCTCAATCTGTTTCTAATAAATTGTTAAAATATTATAGCCGCATTTTTATTTTGCTGAGATTACACCTATTTTGTAAGAAATTTATCTGCTGATTTTGGCGTTCTGGTTACGAGCATAAAGGGCAAACTTGACAATGTAATATCTATTTATCTCATCCCTACGCAGTATTCACAAATATATAAATATACGATAATTAAACTACACCTTTACGAGTTTAATTCGCTCCGTCGGAGCTCGTAACTCAAATTACTGCGAATGTCAAATCAAATGTCCTCATTGAAATACCATTAATCCATTTCAACGGGGAAAACTGAAATTGATTAATGGTAATTGAAATGGTGAATAAATACTATAAAAATTATTAATAAAGTTTATTTTAAAGTTAAACAATACGTTTTTTTGCTTGTAAAGTCAAATAAAAAATTTCGTATCTCTAAAAACTCGTTACTCAAGCTTACACTGTATATCTGAGTTGGGCAATTGATTTATAAATGATCTCACTGCACTTGACCAATTTTAAGCTTTTGTAAAAATCTTATAAATAAACTAAAACTCCTTAATTAAAAAAATATTTAGATTTCATACATACGGCAATTATTAGAGGGAGCAACAGCTTCAATTTTTATTTAAAAACTACATTCTGCAAAATTATATTATAAATCGTATCAGAGTGGATTGAACTGAATCTTGGAAATAAACTATACTATTTTATATGGTACTGTCTAGCAAATATATACGTATTTGACAGCCTAAAAATAAGAAAAGTCTAAAAATAAATATATCTGAATTTTGGCCATTGAAGTTTATTCGGTTTTATATTGAGTGATTTTATTATGCTGTCAACATTATCAGTAGTGTCACTACAGTGCCGTCTTTGAAAATAATTAACCTATCTTTGTTTGACACACTTTTGCGAATATGTTTTATTTGATAGGTTTGGGCTTAGGTGATGTTAAAGATATAACCGTCAAAGGATTAGAAATAGTTAAAAAATGCGATCGTGTCTATCTCGAGTCTTACACATCAATATTAACAGTCGGCAAAGATGCATTGGTTGGTTGGTTCGTTTATTATTCGATCAATTATTTTTTTATACAAAATGCGGATTGTATTCGTTTAAAGGAACAATTCTACGGCAGAGATGTGATCGTAGCAGATAGAGAGATGTGCGAGAGCGGTGCAACCGAGATATTAAACGGAAGCAAAGATCAAGATGTCGCTCTTCTAGTAGTAGGCGATCCGTTGGGTGCGACAACTCACACTGACATTTTATTGAGAGCGAATGAATTAAAAATTCCGTTTAAAGTAAGCAACTCTCGGTAATATGCTAAATATATTACTATATTGGAATTTATAATAATATTATAGGTTGTACAAAATGCGTCAATCATGAATGCGGTCGGTTGTTGTGGCCTTCAGTTGTATAGTTTCGGAGAGACGGTCTCTATACCGTTCTGGACGGATACTTGGAGACCGGATAGCTATTTTGATAAAATTATGGCAAATTACTCGAGAGGCTTGCACACTCTTTGTCTTTTAGGTATTATTAACGATTTAAAGCATTTTTTTTATACTGTTAAAAATGTATTAAATATTATAGATATAAAGGTGAAAGAGCCGACGGAGGAAAGTTTAACGAAGAAAGTTCGGGTTTATATGGAACCTCGTTTTATGTCAGTTAGCCAAGCGTGTGTACAATTATTTAAAATTGTTCAGAATAAGTTAAAAGAAGACAATTGTAAATATCTTATTAGATAACGCTACTTGCGTATGTGCAATAAATACTAATCAATATTTTCATTTCAGCATGCCCAGTAGATGAAAATATAACTGTAGTCGGCTTAGCTCGAGCCGGCTCCGAAACTCAAAAGATTGCCGTTCTTACATTGAAACAGATGTGCGATACTGATCTAGGTGCACCGTTGCATAGCTTAGTTATACCATCGAAAACTTTGCATCCACTCGAAGAAGACTTTTTGAATATGTATAGATTGAATAATTGATTAATAAAAATATAATTGTACAATTTGATTTTTAATTTATTTGCAAATGAAATATATTGCGTATGGAATTCATTATGCGTTTGTTTGTTCATGCTGATAAATTATTAAATTATGTGATACATACTATTCGCGACGAATAAATGGACAAAAGAGTTGCAATTATAATATATGATCTTCACCCATTGCATAACTACTGTGTTAACTAATGAACGGGCATCAAAATTAGTGGCAATACTACTACAATTATCAATAGTGATCAAAAGCGAAAATATTGTGATCGTTTTCCAATAATGATAAAGGATGACAGATATAATCCTATTCGTCACACGAAACAGTATCATAAAAATTGAAGGTGCTCAGTAAGGTCAAGTAGTTTACAGTGTTTAATACTAATTGTTTTAAAAAGTCTGCATTGCCATTGTATATTTCGTCGCTTTTTATATACTAAGGTGTTTCGAAGGTGACGATTTTTTAAAAGTTATGTGTTTCTACTAGGCATTTTACAATTACTAATATTTACCGAAAATGCACTTTGCTATTTATCTACATTTGTATTTATTTTATTATGGCCAAGACTTTAGGGTAATCTGTAACCGGTAACACTGGCGTGACGGCGGCATTTTCTATTGGTGGACTTCGACGGATAGACAACGGCGGTGGTGCCTCGTTCACCGTTCACTTCTATATTCTAACATGTAAACCATTATATACTTCAAATGAATACTACTGTAGCGGTTCAATCTGTGTCTAATAGCCATTCGTCACCATACGCACGACAAAATTACATAGTCATGATGAAATTAAATTTTTACGAGTTAAAATTAAAAAACGAAAACCGCATTTATTTTTATTGAAACTTATTATATACGTACATATAATATGTTTAGATTTTTCCGAATTGGATTGTTCTGATTTATTCGGGTCAAGGGTACTTTTTTGATATCTTGAGGCACATTGAAATCAATTTTTATTCAACTTGGGTTTTTGCTTAAAATGTTAAAAAAAAAGAATAACTAATAATTACAAAAGATTTTTACAACATTAAAAATCTTAACAACTTTACCAAATAAAAATGAATTTGAACATACCTTCAAATAACTTGAAGTACAGGTGGATCCAATTAGAGTTTTCTGTGTTGGCAGCACTGTAAATTAGACAGCTGTTTAATTAATAATCATGCGTGTTCAAAGTGTTAAATGTTAGTTTGCAACAATTCATTTACGAAATGGATCGCTTAACCACAGCTCAATACGTTGAAATTGTTTAATAGTTTTACAAAAATAAAAATTCTATATGAACTGTATATTAAAATTTACGGGTACATTATAATTATTTTCATTTTCCTACAGAGAAGACAATAGGGGGCCTATTTGTATTTATTTAGGTTTATAATGGGCAAAACTTGGCAGCATTCTGGTAGCACTGGCGTAATGGGCTTCTCTTCTCAACTCTGGCAGGCTCGCAAATACATTCAATGTTCGATTATAAAAAATATCTGAAGATATAGTTGAATTTGTGATTTTAAAAGAAAAAAATTCGGAAATTATAATTGAATCATCTTTACTTTATGTGAAAAATATAAATATCATATTAAAATAATATTACCTGATTTTTCAATCCTATATAAATATGAATTCGCAATAGCTAATTTTCGTTAAAAAAGTGGACTAAAGATAGGAGAATCTAACCCAACAATAATTATATTTTTTATATTTAAAAATATTAACAAAACTGATTTTTTATATTATAGACTTTTTGCATGAAGTAATTTATTTAGATCGCTCGTTTTATTTCATTATGGCAACATAGGATTATAGTTTGACAGCTGTTATATATTATTTTGGTCATTCGTACAAAATGTTACTGTCAATGCCAAAATGTAGCAAGCGATTAATATCGAACGTCAAACAATTGAATTTATGGATTCAGTCCGACAAGCCGCTCCATTTGTTCAATCCTTGCTTTAAAACGTCGCATACAGAACTACACACCACAGCGGCGAACGCATTGTTTTTCGAATTCGACAGGAAAGGTGGATACGACACTGAAATTAAAAGGCCTCCTGTCAAAACAATGGACCAGATAAAGTTTGGATTAAAAGAATTGAAGAAAGACATCAAACTTTGGAAGCAGGAAGTGAAAGACAAATTTCAAAAAGATCCATTCTTCTACTATCAAGCAGGTTTGTTTTGCCGTTTTTGGCTTATTTAAAAGCATACTTCTCTAATATATTCGATCCTACAGGATTAACTGACGTCGTCTGGGACTTTAAGGATCCGGAGGTTTTGGAAAAAATTGTTACAACCTGCGACAGCGATTTCGCTGAGGGATATAGCAAATGCGATTTAGAAATGAGCAAAGCTGGCAGAGCGCTATTTTCTGGATACCTCGATCTTAGAGTTCCGAAAGATGGAAGAGTTACAAAAGCCGGATATTGTGCCATGCGCTCCATACGATATCAAGTATACACGTTAAAATAACTTCTAAGCTTGTTGCTCGAAAAAGTTTTTGGAATTGAATTCGATAATTGATTGTTATATATGATATCAACAACAGTCTTTTTTTCTTTATGATTGATATTAGATCTTTTCTGAAAACATCAATCAAAGCAGCACAATTTGTTGTTTTACTTTTAGTTTTCACACGTTAACTTCGTTGTTATTAGCGTCTAAAGTAGCATATACATATTTACAACTTATTTTTTTTGTAAAATTTGCGCTCATTCAATTTGATACGCTTTCTGATTAAATAGCGCATTGCAGTTAATTAATAATTTCCCGGTTGATACGATAGTCGTATCATCTGTAAATGTAGTTATCATATCGCACGTAAAGCAACGATCTTGAAGTACTTCAGCTGTTGTCTTGATTAGGGAATGTACTGTTTATTGCTGTGTTGTGCTATCTAAACGTTTCTCCATTCCACAAACAAAAAATTTCAAACAACTATAATTAAAAAAAAAAAACATTGTTACTATTACAATAACTTTTTTCAGAAATCATTTAGTAGGAACGCCTGTTATGACTGGACAATGTACAACACTTTTGTAATGAAGGTCAGAGGAGACGGTCGACCTTATTTAATAAATTTGTCAATTGAAGGAACATGGGATATAACGTGGAACGATATATACCAATATGTATTATATACGAGGGGCGGACCTTATTGGCAAATTGTTAAGGTATTAGATATCACATTTAAGCACCAATCACATTATGCTCGCATGTGTTAAATCGTTTTTCAGATACCGTTTTCTAAATTCGTATTTTCATCTAAAGGCCGGTTACAAGATAAGCAATATCAAATACAAAAAGATAGAGTGACACATTTCGGAATATCTTGCGGTGAAAGAATAGCCGGCCCGTTCTCGTTAGAAATCGAATACGTAGGCAAGTCTATTATTTATATTTTAACATACATGCATAATACGTATAATGTTTTATTTAATTTAGGTGTTGAAGATGATCCTGAGCACAATGAAGAATTTGCATATGAAATGTACAAAACAGATGTATTTTTATCATAATTTATAAATCATTAACAGACTACGGTTAATTGAAGTTTTGATAAACTTTCAAAATTTATTATGCATTTTCGTAGCAACTTTCAGTAGAATTGTTTTTATCTACTGCAAAAAAATAAGGGAATTTAAATTCTTTTAGTTTTGTCTTTTACATTGTTAAGTTTATTAAAATTAATAATAATTTTGAACATGTGTTTTATTTACCAACAAATTTAACCTTGGAATGTTTTATTTGAATAATTCATATCATTTTGTAATTAAATATCGGTATTGTAATAAGAATAAGCTACAGGCTCTCTTTTAGAGGACCGTTTTGGTGGAGTCATATGTTATTTAATAAGATAATAAAATAAATGAGACTGTAAAGAAAAATATACACCCTTACTTTCGAAATGTATTTGAAGAATATAGTCACCCCACTACTTCTCCCGATATTAGCCTATTTTAATTTCACAATTGCTAGAGGGGGAGCATTGTGAGAAGTTTAAAACACAGATGCAACTTATCATTACACATATTGAATTTTTTTATTAAAAAACAATGGTCTGTGGCATCTTGTTCACCATCCATCACCCATCATTTTACTGAACTGTATAACGCCGCTTTACTTTCATTTGAGATTTGTTCTGTGATGACTAAAAATGAGAGGGATCTTTATAACTTTATATAAAATTAAAATATACATGGTGGGTATATGTACATAATATTTATTAACAAAAGACTATTCACTGCTGTCATTTCTTGAGAATTTTATATGTATTTTTAGAAATTAAATAACTCAAGCCGGCAGCTAACGTTGACATTGCAGTGACTGCCCATAGACATTGCAGTGCAGGATGATCGACATAGTTGAAAACGGGAGCACCCAATGTACTACCAACCTTTAAACAAATATTAATAAATAATCCGTTAACTAAATGGCGTAAAATGAGTTTTAGTATTTTCTAGTAAAAAGTTCAGTAACTGAAAGAAAATGAGCGATATACTGTTGCTTAGTAAGTTCTGAATTAAATTCAGCGGCGGTAGGAATCATATTCATATGTAAGGGTCACTTCATACTATCTAAAACTCAACCAAATCTACTCTAATGGGATATTTTTGAACAACGTTATCAAACATGAAGAGCACTTTATACTTTGAAGGTTTTCTAGCACAACTAAAAATTATAAACATGGTAAAAAAAAATTTTTTGTCTATCTGTAATTTATTAATCTACAGTATGTAAAAAGAATAGTCACAGCTGTAATTAGCTTCTGAATATTAAAAATAGATTTTAAATAAATTATGTAAAGAAAGCTTGATTATTTTATTTATAAATCATCAAGTAAAATACTAAAACTCATTTGTATAAATAATACTTACCAACAAAAGTTGAATCGCAGTATTGACTTTGCTAATAAAAGTTGGAACTAGTTGAGCAGTTACATGGGATCCGTCGAAATATCGGCTCAGAGTTCGCTGCAAAATTACAAATATATATATATAGCTATTATAGTTTTGCTTTAACTTTTCCTGAAACATGTTTGCAGTTGAAGTAATATTATCTTAAAAGAAAATAATAAGGTTGCACACTTACAGGCGGGGGCAGGCTCTTATAGCGTATTATGAATCCTGCCAGAACTAGAATAACATCTCGCCCGATTATGAAAGACGTCAACGGAATAGGGATCAACCCTTGCCAAGTCAGCGATACGAACAAGGTCGCGACTAATACTTTGTCGGCCATCGGATCTAGAAACGATCCCATTTTTGACATTTGGCTCTTCCAATTGCGAGCTATCCAACCGTCGAGCTATAACATAAGGCTGATGTATTTTTCGACGTGACCGATACGGCATTAAATCAGATTAGACGTACCAAGTCGGTGAATCCTGCAAACATCCAAAGACCTAAAGCTAAATTGTAATTCTCTTGCAATATTATATATCCTAAAAAAGGCGACATGGCTATACGAGTCACGCATAATAAATTCGGTATGGTGTATATATTCTCTCTCTATAAATAAAACAAATGATATTCATTAGTGTTATAATTATTGTTACATGAATGTCGAGTATTTAATAAATTAGTAAAAAAGCCAGGATTTTAGGAAGGTACTTAAAGGAAAACTATATGTAATTCGTGAATGAAACACTAATGATGTAAATTTTTATAGAACAATTTGCAGTGAATTTCGAAGGCAATGTGCAACATTGTTTTAAAATAAAATTATGTGAGTAGGTACTTATATAATTAATTAAATTATAGATTCTTCAAAAATGTTTTTTTAATAAATAACAATCAAAGTTAAAAGTTTTGTAGAGTTGAAATTTACCTCTATGGCTTCTTCGAGTTTTTCTTTAACCTTGGATTTTGTCTCTAAATACTCTTTAACTATAGAATTCTTCTTAGCCTTTATCTTGAGCTGCGTGACATTCTTTTGATGCTTGAAATCTTTGACTATGTCTTCGCCCCTCTGCCTCAATTTTTGTTCGGCTATCAGAATCTTTTCCTTGTTCTTGACTATCACTTCGTTCAAGTTCTGCGATCGCGTTCTTTCATTCTCGTTCGTGGAGTACGATCGTTCGAAAATTGGACAGACGTAAGCTGCGGTGACATTTCTAAAGACGCAAACGTGCGTCGATTTGTAAACGTGTCCAAAGTAAAATACTTTGCGAAATATAAAGCTCATATTCGCAAATATATGCACGACATTTTATATTAACCTATATTTATGCGTCAGCGGTCGCCAACATTTGACAGCGGCCGGCGTGACTGACGTAACTGACATGCGCTTCGTTTTTCCGTACAAATATTTTTAATTTATGATTTAAATATACCTAAAATAATCATACTACAAATAAAAAGCATAAAAAAATATTTTCACTATTTTTTGCAAATGGAATATGACTTTTTTGTACATTTTGGGCGGTATCTCGGTTTTAACTTGGCGGATGTTGGTTTTTAGTGTTCCAACGTTTCGGATTTGTCGGCGTAGACACGACTTAGCGAAACCTCACAAAAAATCTAACAATAAATTAAATTACACGATCTTGGCGGCCGTGAAACAAACTATTAACAATTTTTTTGGATCGACATTGGCAAATTTTATAGTTTATGAGTTGTAAATTAACTGTGAAATCAACGAGTAATACTATATGGGGAAAACGATATAAATGCCGAGTAATGTTTCTTGGTGTTTCTAGGTTTGTGCTTCTTTTTACATCTTTGTCTATCTGAACATTAGTTGTTGTTGTATTTGATGATGATAGTTAAAATTATATTGGGGTTGGACTGGATTGAAGGTAATGGGATAATTATATTTTCTTTGCGGAATAACCGGAGAATTTCTGGTTTATATTAAAGTACAAAAGTTGGCCAGTCAGTGGTCGTTTTTTTGGTAATATTTCAATTTCATTCGGATTTATAGTATTTTATTAAATGACATGCATTTTCTGGCAAATGCCCTTATCTGCCTCCCTCAAATGACGTCCCTGCCAAATTCCATGTATTTTAGTACAAAAACCAATAGTTATGCACACATGCATCTATGTATAATTAATTTTTATTATTAATGCTTGGTGGGGTAATGTAGATTGGCAATGATCCATTCGCCTCATAATCGCAATCATGCTAGTCTAGTCACTTTATGGACAACGTTGCACAAGTTGTTAGGACCGAATATGTCATATTTAAAAATAACGAAAGCAGCTGATTAGTGACACTTTATTTAAGAATTCGCTCGGGACATTCGCGTATTATGCGAAACTCTCGCAAATAAAATTTTATTACCGATTTTAATCTACAGTTCAAATTTTATAGTCACACTGTCTCAAAATGGATTCAGAATCCAGCAAGGAGCTCAAATACTTGATGTCTTTGTGCTGTTATGATCCAGATGAAGCAGTTTTGGAAGTGAGTATTGGTTGTGTACAAAATGCGTCATTTAAACAGTTTATCTGAAATATTATATTATAACAAGTGCACTGTTCAATGACATATCAGTATGAGTCACCTTTAACATTAATTGATATTTGATAGTAAAATTAATATATTTTTTTTTAGGAATTATTTCCAACTTATGAAAAATCAATAAAAGATAATAAAAACAAAGCGAATGGCGAAAATGTATACAGTTATCTGCAGAAAAATATTGAGTATACTCCAATTCAGGTCGTTCACATAATGAAAATACTATCGTCGTCCAATATTTATGATAAAGATGATATAAATAGAATTTATAAAAAAATCATCAACGAAGAAATCGACAGGTTATTAGAAAAGATAAAGGACGATTCTTTTAGTAATAAAAATGAGTTACTAAGTACTATACTGTTCTTGATATCGGAATTTTCTTCTCAGTATAACAATCGAGACGAGGTGGAACAGTTAATGTCGAAGATAGACTATTTAAAATCGATGGACTTTGAGAGAGAGGTGTATTACAGTTTACTCTCTCACCAATCGGACGATCTGTTGAATGCGTTGTCAATTTTTGAGTCACAAAAGCCTTTACAAATCACATGGCCGATGGATTCTGAAGTTATGCTTAAATTATGCTTTATTTCCAACAAACATTGGTTAAAAGAAATCGTTGCACAGTTATCGACTTCATTAGAGCATGATTACGAATTCCCTTTACATCCGGATAGTATCGCCGTTAAACTTTGGCAGTTGGTTTTGATTAATCTCTTGAATAACACATCTCAAAATGTCGACTTATCTTTGTTCGTCGATAAGTTTCATAGTCTTATTTCGTACATAGAAAATGACAATACTAATGATTTTTTACGCATGTATTTCAACGAGATTAGTAGAGAATTTAATTTGATAGCATTTTGTAACTCAAATTCTAAACGTAAGTCGTTTCATTGCTGGAATAATATATTTTGCAATAACAGCGCTTTATCTACCATATCGCAAATGTGCAATTTATCTCAAATCGATTCTTTTGAAATGAAACAAGTACTTAACGCAAACTGTAAGCTGTTAAAGAAGATAGACAAGAACATAGATTGTACTAATCAATGGGACGTTATGAATTACAATGCTTATTGTCTTATCACAAAAGTGATCAATTTGATATGTTCTAACGTTGGTATAATTTTGGACGACGGACAATTATCGTCGAATATCGAGGAGCTGAAAGAGTTAATTTCAAGTCTTAATCCAGTCAGTTACAGGATTGAAATAATGCATAATATTTTTACATGTTTGTTTATTCGCTATGAATACTTTTCTTGCGAAGAAAGTAAGCCGAATCAAAACACGTCGTCATATTCTGACTGCTCATATTTTGCGGTACAGAATGTAGAATACTTAAAGACGTTTTCCAACTGTCGAGGATTCGTTTGCGATCAAAAGCTATTGAAGGAGATTGTACTTTTACTTAAAGAGTGTGTTTTTGATATACTCGAGCAAAACATGATATCTAAAGATAACGAAAACTATGAAATTCACATGAGCGAGTTGAAAACATTGGAGAATTATATATCGAGTGCTATATGGCGATGGGAATTAATTAAGACTGCTACGTTCGAAGAAGCAAATGTACTTCACTTGTGTGATTTCTATAAGAACATTAACGATAGCAGCAGTGATGATTCTAAATCGATCGGATTACCAGTTAGAAGAAAAAAGAAATTTAAGAAGCAACGATCTAAATCGCTACATGAAAAGAGACCACTTAATAAGGATAAGCCGAAAGGTATGCAAATAAATAACTAATTCAATTGAGCCTATTTTTATTTTGTGTTTTTTTTCAGACGTACTACGCAGTATTAACAAGCCAGATTTTATTAGTTTGATGCTTTCTTCTCCGAGCACTTTATTGGCACTATGTCTAGAATCAAACAATTTTATTAACGCATACAAAATAACTGAGGTTTGATTTTTTGATATAATCTAAAATACGTTCTTTTTATATGAATACTTTTTCTTTTAGATCTACGATATGTCTAACACTGAGGCTTATATGGAAGTATATTTTACAGAACAGTTCATTGCAATCGTCAAACGCATAAAAAACATGTCGACACATTTTGATACATCTTCTAATATAAATCAAATCGAAATAGTAACTGGAAGTTCTGTCATATCGACGACTGTCGTGAGTATAGTCGAGAGTTTTCTCTCGATGCAAAAGTTTCCATACAACTCTGAATTATCCGATATGGTGGAAACTTACCCACAATTCTTCCCACCGCAAATATACGACTACTCAAACAGTGCTATGATTTATCTCATCGATTTGTTGATGAGCACGGGCGTTAACTATGATATAACCTGCGGAATACTAAACGTCGCCGAGAAGAAATCGCAAGAAATCACAACTAAGTTAGACGGAAACGATTCAAAAAATCTTCATTTTGTATTTTTTATCAGAAATATGATTAGTTTGTTTTGTGGCGCACATCAAAATAACTACCATAACATTAAGAACACAGGCATATGTCACTTTTTAATCAACGATAAATTACCCTTTGTATACAAAGACTATGAATTTTTTGTGGATAATATGCTTATAATTTCAAATTTTCATATATATTTCTTTGATGGTATTAAAAAAATGTCTAAAGATAAAATCGAGACGTTCACAGAAATTTTAACGAAACAAAGAAAGCTCTTGATACCATCTGATATCTGCAACGTAGCAGTTGAAATTGAAATTTCTGAACAGGACTGCTGTTACCTGAATTACTTTCTTACGTATCTATATAAATTATCTCATTTAATGATACTAGCAGAAGATTCGATCAACGAAGAAAGTAATGCTAGTATAAAGTTGGAAATATTGAATATATCGACGCATAAAATAATCAGTGATTTGATGAGTAAAAACTTACCTATAGATATAATTGAAACGTTTTGTAAAAAACTCGGTATTAATTTGATTCATAAAATTGGTTTAAATCATTGTCCTCCTATAAAATGTTCCTTTACAAATTCTGAATCTGTAACATATGGAGATCTTTTTGAAATTGCCGATGGCGATGATTATTCTGAAGAGGAATCAATTCCTATGAATTTTCAAAGACCCAATCAAAATGTTGCTACTTATGTTTTGATCAACAATTGGGTGATAGCAAATATTTTGAAGAAAATTCATTCCGACAACACTGAACATGTTTTGCAGCAAAGCATCGATACGAGAACAAAATTTTTAGACACCTATCTACAAATGAAAAGATTTGATGTTCTCAAAAAATTAAACTACAACAACAAAGCTTTGGCTGCTTTGCATTATTCGTACGATTCGAACTCACTGCGTGCATTGTTGTTAAAAACCATCAATACGGAAAGTTTTGAAAGGAGTCTAAAGATCATTAATTCGCTACCGGAACACATGTTATCTAATCCATCTCTCGAACATCTCAAGAACACTATCCTGTATAAGCTATCGCAAGATTGCGAATTACGCAATCATTGGAGCTACTTGTTTTCAATAACAAACGTTCACGAAAGAGCTGAAGAAATTATTGAAAACCTTACACGCTGGGATTACGATGGCGTCCTAAAAATATTGAATTTTTTGAATCACCACACCGATATTAAAAATGAAGATTTAAAAAGTCAAATCATTAAATGGATGGACAACATCCACGTGTATCAGAAGGTACTTTTTGATTACATACATTGTTTATAATGTGATATAATAATGAATTTTCTTTGCAGATTTCTCAAATTATCGGACGTGATAGCTGGGCTGAAGTTTATTCGCTTTCTAATGAAGATCCTGAATATATACTTCAATTGCTTTTAGACACTGATCAGGTATAGATTAAAATGTGTAATGAATCTTCAAAAAGTTTCTGGAAGTTTTTATGAGAACAGGAAAAAATTAGTTAATATGTATTTAAGTAAAAAAAAAACATTTTTTTACTTAAATACTGTTTTTTTTTAGATTTTTTTATGGGATAACCCTCGAAAATATTTTTTAAAACATGTAATTTCAGTGAAATTATATCAGAATACAGACTGAGGAACATTCTGAATACAGAATGAGGGACATCATTTCAGCTTTTTCTAGGGTTGGGATTAAAATTGGCCAGACAGCAATTATATTGTCCTGTTATATTTAATTAATGGTTATTTTGGCCACAATGGTTACAATTTTGAAAACGTCTAGTAAATGTCTATTTTTACATTTTAGAAAGTCAGGTGGTGATTTCTCTTGAAGGTTGATTTATATATTGCCTTTGTTTAAATGATGCTTTCTAACGTGGAATAATATAGGATACAAAATCGTAACCAATGTATGGTTAACAATTTATTACTTACTACCTAAGAAAGACCGGGAACTTTTTGAATAACCTATGTGTGCTATTTTATAAGACGACTGTTAACAATATTTTTATTTTCAGTTTGAACTCTGTCTTCAATGGAGCAACTTTCATGAAATTTCTTACAACATGAAAAATTTAATTCTACACAATTTGATCAAACAGTATCCTACAAGCTTACCGCCAAACAATCTAAACACGCTCATCATAGACATGCCAATTCATCAATCGATCGCACTTTGTAAAGACATGCTGATGAAACTGAGGAACATAGACGCTTTAAAGACCATTACGAAATTTCTCATACAAAACTCACAGGAATATTTACAGTTTGAAAATATCCGAATCGGTATTGAGATCATATCGCACATAGAATTGTCCGAACGTAACTTCTTCTGGGAACTTATAACCATGCCTTTACTGATAATTGAGCAGTTTTTAATGAACGCAAAACTCGATAAATTGGGCAGGATTTTAAAGTTGATAAAACCTTTGCTAAAAAGTGATCCGTTGGGCGATAATTTATTTTATAACATGTCGCTGATAAACAGTGCAACCATATCGATAAATTCTGTGGATGCTCTCTTAAGAATTTACGCTGCTAAAGCTTTAGAGTTTAAATCTAGCAAGAATAAGACCTCGGCTTATTATAATCAACCCAAAGAATTATTGATACAGTCGATCGATTCGATCAACCAGATCGGTTCTGGAGCGTTTGTTATGCCCGAAGTAGTGCCCAATAAGGATCAGTGGGTCGCCGATAATTTCTCTAATCATTGTATGGTGTGCAAGACGACAATATTTTCAATTTTGATTAGGAGACATCATTGTAGAAGGTGCGGTAGATTAGTTTGTTATTCGTGTTCGAGACGCAAGATGATTATCGCCGGACATTATAGCGATATAAAAGTGAGATTCTGTGACGAGTGCCATAAGCAAACGGTAAATAAAGCTGAGACGGAGACGAACCACATATCTGAGTTTCCGCCAACTACGTCAGTACAAAGTGATTCGCCTTCGATGGAGTGGTGTTTAACGATGAACGAGAAACATAACAGAGAAGTGAGAAAGGAGTTCATCTACGATTTTTCACCCAACGTGAATCTGTGTTTATCTATTATGAAAATGCATTCAATTAATTTAGCATATCCAAGGTATATTCAATCGGGTTTAGTCATAGCGTTTATTTTTGCATGAATAATAGTTTTTTAATGCAGTTTAAATTATTCATTAAATTGATTTTAACAATTTAAAGGTATATACAGTAGACCCCCCAATAACACGGTAAATTGGGGGTGTGCTATTTAGGTGAGTGTAGTTGGGGGATTAGAAAATACTCATACATTTTTTTGCAATACATACATACGAATCAGGCGCGTGTGGTGAGTTATCCTCCCTTTGGCGGGCATTCAAATTGCACGTCCCCAATTTACCGTGTTATTGGGGGGTCTACTGTAATATCTTATATGAAGAAAAGATCAATATGTATAAACCGCAAAAGAGTTAAATAAAATAAACACGATGACTCGACCCAATATGTTTATTCATTCGATGTTCATTATTTAATAAATTATTATTTTCAATTTAGATTTTTGCTTGATCGAAGTTCGGAACTTTCAAAAGCAGCTGCTAACACAGAAGACGGAGTTTTAGAGTTGGTGCATATGAGACGAGCTCTTTTGCTATCTTGCGCAGTTTTATACGCAAGACCAATACCGACAGCTTCTGCTTCCATCACCGACACTGCGTTAGTCCATACTGAACACCAACTGGCCGTCACTGATGCACTAGCTCGTCTTGCCACCAACGGATGCCATAATATGATGCCACAAGTCGACTCAATAAATAGTAATTAATTTAATTTATACTCAAAGTACTAAGCATTTAATTTGTCAGCTTCGACTGAAGGCATATGTAATATATTTCATTGTTATATATATCATTTCACCTCACGATCATATTTATTTTGATGAATGTATGGATATACGAAGATGAGTCAAATGATAATCTTAAATATTTATTATTAACGACAAGATACAAAAGTATATAATTTGATCTTCAATTCAAATTTTCCTCGTATTATTATACCATTTATCATACAAAGTTCGCAATTCCGCTGTCTTTTTCATATTATCATCCGTGATTAAATAAATTTCACAAAAAAATAATTGTAAAACATACTTTTTTTGAGATGCACAAAAATCTTAAATTTTGAGCTGAAGACTATTATTGATATTTTTGAAAAAAAAACAGCAAAATTACCTAAGAAATTTAAAATGCAACTAGTTAGAGATTTTTTCCTTTTTTTCAGTAAATAAAATTCGGTTGATGTAAAAAATGCACAGACTAGAGAATATAAGTTCTGTGTATGCACATAATGTGTTTGCTCTTGTGTTTTTGTGGCGATTTTGTAATATAAGCTGCTCAATCCTCCTTTGTAAAAAAAGGGCATGACTGTTTCTAGAATTATACATACTAATATCGTCATATTTTAATTATTTTTTAATTTCACTCTTGTGTCTGTGACCAACTCGCATTTAACAAAAAGAAAAAATATAAAACTTTGTATTTTAAAGTATTTATATTTACACGAAATATATGATTTTTTTTTTATTAATTATTTTAACCTTTTTAAATTTTAAGGAAGATGATTACATGCATCAATCAAAGTTTTAAATTTATACATGTCAGTTTAATGTGATGAACCTCCAATGTTGAGGACATTGTAGTTCTTCTTACAAAATGTTTGGACATTAGTTGTTTTTCCAAAAGTGGTGATATTTTTGCGATTGGTCTTTTTTGTGAGCACGATGGTTTTTGATTTTTTTTCCATAATGGAGCTTGTAGAGAATGCCCAGCACTATCCGTTTCGATAATAAAACAAATTGGACATTTTCGTATAATTTTGCTTCGAGATTGTTTATAGTAACTGACATTTTTATAATTTCAGCGCATTATATTCGCGAGTTGATGAAAGCGGAAAAGTGGGATTTGGCGCTGGAAATGTCCACCAAGTTTGGTATGCCTCAATCGGGGGTGTTAGCAGCGTGGGGAAAAGCTTGCCTCAAAAGCGGTTGCTTCAATATGGCGCGGAAAAAGTTTGCGATATGCTTCAAGAAGAACGCCAGTGCTATAAATCAAGGAAACGATAACGCCGACAACCAATCATTTACGGAGTCGATAATATCTCATACAGAAAGCTACAGTGATCTATCTCGGATCAAAAACAATTCAGCACTGCTCGATGAGATCATTATGCTTATAGAAAACAATAGCTACTATATGAGTCCGCAGATATTGAAGAAAACTGAGATTATTAAGGTATTTCTTGTATATATGTTGCAGTGAATATGTTTTACCAGTGTAATTATTTATATTTACTGTAATTATTTAAATATAATCTAATTTACTCAATCAGTTAAAATATATCAAAAAAATGATTTACAATTTCACTGTTTGTGCGAAAAAGACGAAGCTAGAGTTGAGTTTGGTTAATTTTTTAGGTAAGGTTTGGGTTTGAACAGCAAATGGACGTTTCACAACTGTCAAATTGAGTTTCATAGACATTTTAGAGCAACATATAATTTCACCTTTGCCTATTGATTAAATTATATTTTTGCTAGTAGGCCAATGAAAAAGTATTCACTGTAACATATACATATATAATTTTATGTAAAATGCATTATTATGATAAATATTGAAGTCTACTTAATTAAAACGGCCAGGGCCGAGAGGAATCTTTTCTATAGCATAAAATATAAGCATTTAAATTCTTTTCACTTTCAATGATCTATTTTTATTTTTAGGATCAATCTGAGATTTCATCAACTGAACCACTGCTCAACATAATACACGCTTTGTCGTCTTTGCAAAAAATTAAACAAGGCGATTTTTCCGATTTTGAAACCAGCGCTCAATATGTGAAGAAAACCAAGCAATCGATACTGACCAAGAAGCACAACTATCAAAATGAAAAGCTCGAGTTCAAGCGAAAACTTGAATCGTTTTTTTATAAAGAATGCGTATATTATTTGACGACGTACGGTACGCACAGGGCGTTGATAAATTTCTATTTGAAGTACGGAGATTTAGCTGAGGCCCTGCAGCACTGTCAATTGCACAGTGTTGAAAAAGAAACGTTCACCGATGTTATATTTATGACATATCTGAAGAACGATATTATTAACACTCTGTTGAAGACCATGTTTGAAATTGACAGCACTTGGACGATGTGGACGGTAATTTAATGGCAATTTTTTGTTAAGACTTTTCGAAGAACTATCGATTTATTTATTTTCAGGATTACTTGTTGTACGCCTGTCGTGTACTGGAGCACAAAGGATGGTTGCAACATTTACACTCGGTTCAAATCGGCATCGGAGACTACGTGAGAGCTGCTATCACTTGTGTTGCATTGTATACTCGCCCAACTCAGCCTCCTCACGTGGCCAATTTACATGTTCGAAATCATTACTTGGCTCAAGCCAGAGGTCATCTACAGCACGTTCCAAGAAATGTCACAAAAGGTATGAAAAAAAATTATATTGTGGGAATTACTCTTCAAAGAGCTCACAAAGGAATCGATAATTGATTAAAGTATAATTTCCTCGTAAATAAGAATTATCTATTATCATTTTTAACAGAGACCGATCAGACACAAACGAGATCTTTACACTTACGAATGGATAGTGCGTCGATGGAAAAACATAACAACACCATCATGAGACAGATGGAGATCATTACGTTTTTATACGTGAACGAAATGTCAGGAAGGATCACAGAAAAGATGATAAACGATCTAATGATAGTCGGAATCGAAGATAATCGCTCTAATCAATGCAGTTTGCCCACACTCTTTGGATCCCAAATAGAAAGAATAAAGTTAGGAGCGCTTTTGTTGATTTGCGGAACGGACATTAGAGAGGGTTTCGCTTATGTTTCAAGGTATATTATATACATTCATGGTCTTTATATTGTGTTTATTTTTGACAATAAAAATAAGGGATATCGTCATATAACTCGTAATATCATTTCAGATTAATAAAAGAATACCAATTAAATGCTTCGAAGTTATTCATCACTGCAACGAGAGAGCTTATAAATAACGATCGATATGAAGAAATACCGCTCATTTGCGAGCTAATCCAAAAAGTTATGACTGAAAATTCTAGGTATTTATTTTTTTATATATATAATATTATATCTGTGCTGAATAGTATTTGATGTAATAAAATCTTTTCAGTAAAATTATCGACGATTTAGTGGAAGCGAGCGTATCGATGATTGTCCGAAGGTGTGATTCAAATGGTCAGTTGTTTGACGAAGTTGCCGAAATGCTAATCGCAAAAACTGAAAATGTTTCAATAAAGGTATAGAATTATATATTTTTATTACGATGTAATGTTTATATTATATTAATAATGATGGTTTTTCAGATCTCTTGTTATATAGAGTGTAGAATTCTAAAAACAGCATATCACTTGGCGATACAAAATAAAAGATTCAACGATTTGAAGAGAATCATGAGAGAAGCGGAGAAATTAGGACAAATTGAAGTTAAAAATGCGTGCCTTAAAAAAATATCAGCGTTGAAGTTATAAAAGTTTATTATTATTTCAATAACTTACAACAAAATGCAATTAATATAATGTACATTTTGTATTAAACGATTCACATTCCGATCGAATAACTCTTCATCGACCATCAACTATTGTTCGTACATTCATTTAAAATACATATATTTTTTTATTTAACATAAGGACAAAATAATTTTGAAACGCATCTAAGGTTGATTTATATAAGTGTATCTCTTTTCATGTACTATTAAATAAATATATATTTTTAATCCACTCCAATTCATTCATTTATATAAACCTATACAGTTTAACTTAATATGTAACAAGCCTTTTAGCGCGCACTAAAATAGTTACATACAAACGTATGAATACTTTTTTCTTATATTAAATAAAAAACATATAATTTGCAAGTTTATAAAAAACTTATTGAGTTGCCTTCGTTTTATTCTTTTCCTTTTTTACTTTTTTTAGTCCCTCCATATTTGATCGTAATAAATGCGAATACGCTTTTTGAAATTTTAACACATCACTCTTGTTGATGATTGTTGACAATTTTTTATTTTTTGCTGACGCTCTCACAATGCAAGTGTAATTGATTGGCTGGGATTGATTTAATGTTTCCCTCGGCGTCGAAGATTTCCTATCGTCATCTAAAATAGAAAATATGTCACAAAAATCACACCGATTGATAACTATATATTTAAATCTTACATTGTTTGATAGTCATCAGTATGCTGCCTGATTTTTTGCTCCTTTGAAACATTTTAGTGAGCTGCGTCAGAAACTGAAACGAGTAAGATTGCATTCAAAACATATGTAAAAAATAACCTCAAAAATAATCAATATGAAGACAGCAAATCATTTTTAAGGCGCAATTTTGAGGATGTATTTACCTCCTCGTTGTTAAGGAGCACCATGTTGTTATGAAATTAAATCACGACACGACTCAATATTGATGACGGCGAGACGCCACAACCTGTATGCGACAACTCACCGATGTAGCTGTCAAAATTTCGACGGAGCTAATTGAAAAGCTAAGGAAGCGCTAACTAAGAAACGTTCTAAAAACTATTTTTATACTTTCATGTCATCAGGGTTCATTTATTTAATTTAAATAAATAAATTTCTTTATCTTGCCTCGCACCTAGACTGTTTGCAATTTTATTTACATAAATGCTAAATGCTTCTTAAAGGTCTCTGCCCACTACACCGTATCAATAAATCTACTAATTTTCCAGACATCATCATTTCCTGATCTATGGAAATGCACAAAAATCACCCCTATTCATAAAAAGAGTGATAAACTGTATATAAAAATAACTATAGATTATTGCAGTATTATCAGCTCCTGCTAAATTGTTTGAAATAATTATCCATAGATATGGTTTTAATCACTTTCGGCAAATTTTGTTGAACCAATAGAATGAGTTTCGTCCCGCCCGTTTTACTGTTACTAACCTTCTGTCTTTCACTAAAATGGTGACAAAATCTCTCGATGCAGGAATTCAAGTAGAATTCGTATATACAGATTTTGAAAAGGCCACTGACAAGGTTTGTCGTGGGATATTATTAAAAAAATTGTCGAATCTCGGTTGCTAGGATGATTTAGCTCGGTTATTCTCGAGTCATTTGAGCGATCGTAGACAGTTTGTAAGTCAAAAGAATACTTCACCCCTTCGGGGGTTCCTCAAGGGTTCAACTTTGCCCCTCTACTCTTTATGTTATTTATTAATGACATAAATACGGCAGTTACAAATTCAATGTTTCTTCTGTACGTAGATGATTTAAAATTGTATACATGCATTTAATCTGTTGCGTACTCCTTCTCTCTACAGAGTGATTAAGACTGTTTATGGAGATGGGCTTCTGTTAATCGTCTGCCATTTAGTATTGAAAATGTTATATGCCGTATTACAAGACAAGACCCCACCGGCGTTGCGAGCCCGCAAAAGTTCGTCAAGAGAATCTAACTGCGTTACGTCAGTGTTACCAGAGTACCGCCAAATTTTTGTCATAATAAAACCTATATATAAATATGTAAATGCCCCCCCCCCCACAGTAGTGATTATTATGATCAAGGCAGCAATGATCCGAAACTTTTTTCCCAGTTCGAGTTAAATGATTTATTCAGAGATTTAGATCTTCTTAAAGAATCTGCACAACTATTAGGTTCCAAATTAAAAAAAAAAAATTGTTGGCACTGCTATGGCAGCAATGATCCAAAACTTGTCCGAGTTAAATGATTTAATCAGAGACTTAAGAGAAATCTGCACAATATTTAGGTTCTAGATTGAAGGAGAAAAATTGTTGGCACCTGCTACGTCCTTGTAATGACTTTGAAGTAGAGAAAGAGTTTTTTCTAAAGAAGATGATCTTATTTTTGCAAAGATGTTCCGGGTCTCATGGTAGCTTTTAACATTAAATACAAACCTGACAACTGGAAGCTTTTTATTGATTTATCAAAAATAAGTCTGAAAGCAGTACTCTTACAAGTAATAAGTTTGCGACTTTGCTTGTGAGATATTCAATTCATTTGAAAGAATGGTATGAAAATATTCTTTTGTTGATTCTTAACAAACTTTCATATCCAGATCATAAATGAACAATTTGTGGCAACTTACAAGTAATATCGACGATATTTAGTTAGCAGAGTGGTTACACCAAATTCCCATGTTTTCTGTGTGAGTGGGACAGTCCTGCCAGAGAAGAGCATTATATCAAGAAAGTATGGCTAATCAGAAATACATTTGATAGAGAATGCCTTATTAATCTTAAAAAGGTTAAATTCTCACCACTTTACATTAATTTGGGCCTGATGTAACAATTTGTCAAAGCTTTGCGAAAAGAATGAGAATGTTTTAAGTATTTCTGTGACCATGTTTTCTGTGTGAGTTTGTCAGAAGCAAAATTGAAGGAAGGCAATTTTGTTGAACCCGAGGTCAGAATAATGAGGTTAGATGAAAATTTAGAAACAATAATGAATAAATAGTGAGTAAGAGGCGTGGAAAGCATTTAAACTTTAACCATCTTTCTTGGAAATAAAAAAAGTCATACTACCAGTATATTGTTTAAGATATGTTGTAAAAATTCAAGATCTTGGGCTGCAATATGAGTTGAAAAGTACATTTTCTTCATTTACATCTGGATTACTTTCATGAAAATTTGGGTGCAGTACGCAAGGAGCAAGGTAAAAGATTTCACCAAGACATAAATATATTGGAAATGCGACACCAAAGAAGATGGAATTGAACATGATCGCGAACTATTGCTGGATGTTAAAAGGGATTATCTTCAGCAAGTTTACAAAAGAAAAAGCGGAAAATAGAGTTTTTGAGGAAAGAAAATACGTTGCTATAAGGTTTTTATATATTTTTTGTTTCTCTTAAAAACGTTCTTTATGATTTTAGTTTTCATATTTGTGTATTTTTGGTATATATTAAGTGACAACATTAAAACACATATCTTAAAATTACGCGATAGAAAAAAATGTATGTCATTTTCAGACTGTCTTTTGTTTAAGTATATTTCAAGTAATCCTAATCCACCTAAATCTCAGATCATCACGTGTGCTTGTATAATGTCAGCGTGATTATTACCTGTTCTGCAAGTCACATATACTTATAACAATTTGATTTTTTACGCTTTTAATAAGTAATTGCGACTGATTTTTTTCACGCTTAACAGCTGGTCATGACACTTTAGTTAGCCATGAACTTTTGGCCAAAAACGGCATTGATGTGATGCCGTGAATATCAGTAATGGTTCCCTACTACTTCAACCCAAATCTATTGATTATATAACACTTTCGGAATGTTAAATCTCAGTGGTTCGAAGCAACCTTAAATTTTATGGTTTTTTCTAATATAAAAATATAATTCATGATAAATTTGAGAAGTAATTTATTCAAATTATTATATCATAACAAAGGCAAATTATAAAACTTAATTTTATAGAAAACATAAAAAATTACTGACAAATAATACAATTGTTTCAGACAATAAAACATAATAAGTTAAGATAATCTATACAACATTCTTCTTTGCATACGATGCTGTAACTCTCCTCTTCTTATCATAGTGTGAATAACTTTAACGATCGCTCTCTCTGGGTACTTCTGTCTTAAGAAATCTTGAATTATATTTTGTTCAGATACTTGCGAACCTACTGCGAAACGTCTCTTCAATTGTTTTTCTATTCTTGACAGCATTTCGTGATCCTCTTCAGTTGTGAAGCCTTCAGCTCCTATTATTAATCAATCGCAACAAATTAAACATACGACTCGTATAAAAGTTATACTAGAATATTAATAAGACAATGTACCGGCTAAGCTACCAGATACGGCAGCATCCAGTGTTGAAACTTGGAACAGCCTTAGAGCCTCGTTGACGTGAGATTCGGTAGCGAACGGCTGCAGTTGCATTTTAGCGAGAGATTCAGATATACGTATCACTGCTTCCAATTGTCTAGATTTATATTTAATTAAAATATATATAGAATAATACTCTAATGTAATTTTAGATATTTACCTGACTGTGATCGGAATGGTTAATCGCTTTTCGGAGTTTTTCTCCAATTGCACTGTACCACTTCGCATCAATACATAACGACTGCGTAATTTTTCACCGGCGCTGGCGGAAAGACGAGGACCGCATCGAGTGCGACAAAATCCAATAAAGCGCTTTATGAACGATAATGAGAGCTCTCCTTCTTTTGGTTCGTTATTTCCCTGATTCGCATTCATATGGACTGCCATGATGTGTTTAGCCAAAGTCTTTTGAAGAAAAAAGTAATTTTAGATCTACATATGTATATATAATATTATATTTAATATATTTCAATACTATATCTCTATTTTTGTCATGTTCATCTTTAACGATGAATATCATATCAAATCTGGACAAAATTGTGGGCATG
The DNA here is from genome assembly GCF_051122295.1 of Plectrocnemia conspersa. NCBI lineage: Eukaryota > Metazoa > Arthropoda > Insecta > Trichoptera > Polycentropodidae > Plectrocnemia > Plectrocnemia conspersa. Next base: position 22,361,854 of record NW_028277172.1, read on the forward strand.
AAATCGATGTTTTCTTCCCCTTTAGTATCATCCCATCGTCCGAATATAGAATTGGCAGCAGCCAGAACCGAACATCGGGAATTGAGCGTTGTCGTGATACCTGCCTGTTGATTATTATTATATTTTAATTTTACTTATATTTAATATATTAAAATATATAATATATACTTTAGCGATCGATATAGTTTGCTGTTCCATCGCTTCGTGGATAGCTACTCGATCGTCTTCTCTCATCTTATCGAATTCGTCGATACAAACAACTCCTCCGTCGGCAAGAACCATAGCGCCGCCTTCCATAATAAAATTGCGCTAAAAATACGATACGATACGAATAAACAATAATAAAAAACATCACAGAATACAATAATAACTTACAGTTGCAGGATCTCTGATGACGGATGCGGTTAAACCGGCTGCACTGGATCCTTTTCCTGAAGTGTATACACCGATCGGTGAAACTCTCTCGACGAACTTGAGTAACTGCGATTTTGCAGTACCAGGATCGCCCAAAAGTAATATGTTTATGTCACCTCTTCTGGTGAGACCGTCGGGCATTCTCTTTCTCGCACCTAATTAAAAGATTATCAATACCCTTGCTGTATTATTGAGTTGAAAGCAAAAAAATATATCTTACCACCGAAAAGGAGACACGCTATCGCTTTCTTTATATCCTCAGCGCCGAAAATACTGGGTGCGATAGATTTTGATAGTCTATCGTAAACATCAGAGGAAGCGGCTAATCTTCTGAACTGTTCTTCTTCTAACGCTGATATCGGTTGATTCGTAATAGAACCGAGTCCGTCACTGTCGATCTTTATTCCGACCACTCTAAGATAGGCAGATCTTACTCCGACGATACCTTTTTCTTTACCGTCGCGCTGAAATATAATTATTGTGAATATAACAAATAAACATCATATAAAAATAATGCATTATATAGAAAAATACATACCCTGGAAGTCTTAGATACTTTTTTGATTGAATAAACGGCCAAGACGCAAGCTCTTGTACCAGGAACAGCTCTCTCGCATAAATATCTAATAAATAATAAAGTCTTAATAAATCAATATAAAATTAAATACAGTATGTTTTATAGACCAAACCTTTCACAATATAATTGTAGATGACGTGGAATTTCTCCTTGAGGAATGCTTTCAGGTAATTCTTGCAATTTCAATAACTGTAATAAAAATAATAAATACAAAAAACAGCTATAGAAGCTGAAAAACGCTACTTCTTATATCTATCTGATAATTATAAAAAATCTTTAATTAGAACTGTTTACAATAAATTTATTTAAAGAATTCCCTAATTCTGAAAAATAAATGATAAAAATCTTATTTGTATCTAAAAGAGTTTGATTGTTTGAATGAGTCGAAGAATATGAATTTAAAAGTAGTATATTTGTTATAACACCCATATTTATATTCCTGTAAGATACATCAGCTGTAAGAATTAGTAATAATAAACTTTTTCAAAATTTTCAATTTTTGGTTTCACTAAAAAATTAGATAGATATAATATATTTCCATATAGAATGTGAAAAAATCAAGGGTTGTTGATTTTTATGGCTTTTTTTGTCGAGAATTCTACAGAATTTCCCAGTAGAAAGCGACAACCAAACAAAAGCAAAAGAAATCGTCATATTCAGAACACATAAGAATTTAAATGGCGTTTAAAATAACAATGAACACGCACTTTTTAAAACTATTAGCGTAGAAATAATATACACTGTTTTCAGCACCCAATAGTATTATACTCGTATTTTTTGTTGATATCGAGAAGTGACCACAATGGTTTTGACCATAAAGAGCCACCCGGGATAGATATTTTTTATGAGCTAAATCAGATCATTATTAACCCTTTCACAGTGGCTGATATTTTTGGGCGCCATTTCGAAATTTGTTAATATGTGGGGGGTAATATTATTCACGCTATATTTAAAAAAATATTGTCATGTAAAAAGAGCGCTGGATGACTGGAGAGGATAGGTCTGAGCATATACAAGCTGCGGACAAAGTTGTACACATGTACAAATTTATTATTTTATTAAATTAAATAAATATAAATTATTTATATTTAATGATTATTAAATTATTTAATTAAAAATATTTATTTAATTATAGTTAAAATTAGTTAACTTTAATACAAGTCAAACATTTGATAAATTTTTGTTTTTTGATTCCCTTTAATTTGAAAGTTAGCATATTTAATGTGGCAAAAAGTCACGACTATTGCGAGTGCGTCCAATAGCTTTAGTATGTTGTACAAGCATAGCGGTGGCCGGTACCTCAATCTAACATCATGCATTAGTGATTCCTAGTTTTACCTAATCTCACGGATGCATATATTAAATTGAACTAAGTCATGCATAGGGACATTATTGATTTTAAGCTGTAAATAATGTCACTATTCAGTGTGGTGTCTCACTAGTTGTTAGAAGCTTTCATTCAAAACATAAATTGACGACTTACTTGATAATCGACACAGTGGCATTTATCCGGGATGATGAAGTAAGGATCTAGAGGACATTTCGGACGACCTGCTTGCTCCCTAAAAGCGATTTGTAATTACTATACCATATATTTGGATGAAATCAATCAGCTAAACTTACGTATTACACTTCCTCGGCATCACATATCCTTCCAATCCGGGCTTCACCGGTAAGTTTGGTATCACGTTCCTACAAGAGCGGCACTGGATCGATATCTTAGTCGCTTTAGCTTTGATGCTGGACGCCGATACGACGATACCGGGAATTTTAACTAATCTCGATACGGTCTCGGACTAAAATTAAATTATTCAAATAATTTCTCATTTCACTTATACAATAATGTATTATAAAATAAGCTACCTTCATGTCTCTCAATGACGATGCATTAGCATCGGAAGACAAGATGACTTGAATGTCTTCAACTTTCTCCTCGCCTTCTGGCCTCGGTGAAGTAACTTCATCGGCGACCTCGAAAATAAAATAAAATAAAATAAAATCTCAGTCAAGATGTAAATACTAACGCATAATATTAAAAAATAATAGTAGTCACTTCTCTTGCGGCCTCTTCGAGCACAGGAAGATGCTCCGCAGGTTGTTTGTTCAACTTCTCGGCCAATACATCGTCAAAACTGGCCATGTCGTCCAGATTTACTTCGAGCCAATATTGACCGAGATTGTATTGTCGTTTTAGGGCATCTCTGTGAAAAGAAACGTTATCGCATCAAGTGATTTGTTGTACAAAATGAGTTTTGTTTCTTACCTGTATTTGTAATTGAAGTTTCCCTCGTGGAATTGCCGGATAAAATCCTTGAACCGATTGCGAAGCGAGATAAGCGACGGAGCATTGCTGACGCTGTTGCCGCCGCCCCCGTCGAGCAAATCATCGGAGAAGAAAACACCAGCGTCGTCGAATCCTTCCATGGCAGCAGTTTTAGCGCGAAACTATGGTGTTACCGTGCGTCAAAACTATTTCAACTCTTTAGGTCTTAACATATTTTATTTTGTGCAGTAATTACAATTATTTATTTAGCTCTACATAAAGTTATTACTATATTAGTATGTATCTAAATTGTATTAGAGAATTAAATAATATAAAATAGCGCTAAAATATTATAAAATTTTATTACATAAAAGGGATATGTCGCCATGTCGAACTTTGCTACAGGGGAGCACCTATTTATGGCATGAGTTATTTAAATATTATTTCAATAAAGTGTTTTTCAACCTTAAATTATACAAAAAACATATAACAATACAAAGATTCATGACACATTTAAGTGCCCAATGAATACTGGTGATTTTCTTAATGACTTCTATAAGTATCATCCCAGGCCGAATGATTAAATGACTCGCAATCTGTTTACTCTTAGAAAAAATCTTTTGACAGATCTCAAAATTCATGTCTATATGTATTGTCGTTAAATAACAAAAGGGCAACAACGGATTTTTATTAAATACTTTTCTGATGTATAGAAAATTATGAAAATGACTCTGACACATAAAGAAAACGAATTTATGATAAACAATTATAGTCCGGTTTCGATTTTATAAGCACCAGCCAAAGTATGAGAAATCATACTTCATAATTATCCTTACGTCATTTTGAAAGTTAGCACAGGCCTGCGATGTAAAAGTTGTCTTGAATATAAATAGTGATTTATATACTTTTTCAGGTGCTGATAACTAGAAAAATAATGAAAAGTACATTGAAACGGCCCCGTTTGTATTTTCCCCGAAACTAGTTGAAATTAGCCTAATTACAATTTTGAGTTGATTCTTAACAAACTTTTATATCCAGATCATAAATGGACAACTTGTGGCGATTTAAAAGTAATATAGATGGTACTTCGTTAACAGAGTGGTTACACCAAATTCTCGTGTTTTTGTATGAATGGGACAGCCGTGTATGTCGACAAAGTATGGCCATATAATATAAAATAATATTATAAATACGTTACGTTTGTTAAAGCTTTAGCAAAAGAAGAAGAATGTTTTTTGTGTCTCTGTGACCAATTTCCTGGATGAATCTTTATTCATTCAGGAATGAAAATTTCGAATCAAAAATGAAAAAGAAGTGAGAAAGAGGCGTGGAAAGCATTTAAACTTGTTCTAACCAGCTTTCTTGGAAATAAAAAAGAGCGAACTATTATACATTAAGTACATTGTTAAAGATATGTTGTAAAAATTCAAGATCTTGGGCTGTATTTGTCTCCAGGTTCACATAAACTGATACCTCATTGATTACCCCAAGAGTAGCGTTCCGGTACTTATTTTTTTATAACTACAATATATCACTGTGATCCAATAAAGCCTGCTGATTTTTTAAATTATATTGAACATTATGAACAATATAAGTCTTAAAGTTTATTTTTGACTTTTGTAAGGTTTTTGTACGTCTCTATGAATAAATAGGTTTTCAGTGACAAATTAAAAATATGTCAAAGAGGAGCAAGGAATTTGAGTTTTAACTCCATAACAGTTTTACTTATATGGGTTGTCAGTTTGTAGAACGACGAGTAATATAAAATAGAAAGTGTTGTTTTTTTCCAAAATTTTTATTTAAATAAAATATCGCAGCAATATATATATTAGTACATGTTCTTAATATTTTTTAACAAGGTAAAAAAATCAGTGATTTAATGTTTATGTTATCAAAAATGAGTGTTTCTTACATTCGAACATGTTTATTTACGTGTTAGTAAAATACAATTAAAAAAAAATGTTTATAAAAAATTGTAAAATAATATTTATTTGTCGTATAAAAATAACTTACAATAATTACCCTAAGTTATGTTTAGTCCTTTCTTCGCGCTTAATTACTCTGCTTTTTTTAGAATTTCACATGTATCGTATAAAAATTAGTACAATAAAATATAAATACTGGTTTTCAGTGCTAATAAAATCACAGTTTCGTCACGTTCAACTACAATAATTACGATCTTAAGCCGATTCAGATGATGAAAATAAAGATAAATACATCAGTAAAACATTCAGTCGAATTTAAACTCTCGAATGCAAATCGGACATTTGTTGGAAGTCTTGAGGCATTGGCGGAGGCAATCGCCGTGGAAGAAATGCTGACACGGCGTGACTCTCGCCGACTTCATCGAACACAAACACACTGCGCACACGTCCTCCAAGCTACTGATCTCCTCGTGGCCGGCTCGCCTGAACTGCTCCAGCACGTTACACTCCATTTTCAGCTGGCGCCAAGAGTTTTTCCACACGTCTTTGACTTTCAAAAATATGTTGATGTACAGCACGAGCAACGCTATCGTATACTGGTTAAAATACATAAGAGGGAACACTAACAAAAGGGACAGCGTGATGGTGAACACTTTCAGCATCACCGGCACGTACAGCGATTCCAAAGACTCGAAGAACTCAAAGTGGAAAAAGCTGAGGATGGTCGGTATGATATCGACGAACACCTTTTCGGTGGCCATGTAGTAGCTCCAAGTGGCTACCTGGTAGGTGGAAGTCGGTTGGTAGTGCTCGAGACCTTGCTCCAATCCGAAGACCAACAGCATGAACGTCACGGTAATGATGAACGTGACGGCTTTGGTCCATTCCAAGACAATTTTAGTAGTAGTCATGGCTAAGTGTTTCAAGTCGGAATGATGCGTCATGTTTACGTATGGCGACCAATTTTCTTTTTCTATCAACTCTTTTATGTATGAGACGCAGTATGCTATCACGTTATAGAACATCAGAGAGTAAAGACACGTCACGCGTTGCTGAGGGCCCCAAGCGCCTGCTAAAACTCGATCGCACATTACAAAGAACACCATCTGAAAAAATAAAAGTTTCCTTTAAATTAATTATGCATGTGATGGAGTTATTTGTATAGATCTGTAGTAGGTGCTGTAATTTACAACGCAAATGTTTCTCCAGATTAAAAAAAATTAGTTCAATCTGATTTTTAAGGAATTTATCAGCTACTTTAGTCTTCCAAATCTTAGGTATATTCTTTAGCTCTATCTATAGTGGCATTCAATTATGTATTTGCAGGGCCATCTAACTTTTTTATGCTTTTTAAGAACATAAAATATTTTACCCTGGACATTATTGTTTTAACAAGTATAAAAATGGCACAATGATAATGTCGGAAAGTCACGTTTTTCATCACATGTTTACGGAAATGATACAGACATATAATTTTTGATAACTGTACCGCCTTTATTCAGAGACAATAGCATTATTGGCTTAAAATTTGGCATCAAAATCTAGGTTGGTAATTGTATTTTATTTTTGCTTCGAATTTATTTTATAAGTTTAAGCATTTCACTTCAATGCCAAAATTAGTAAGGATACAAGGACAGTAAAAATAAGAGCAAATTTTTTCTCTGTTGGCAACACTCCCGTTTCCGTTATGGTTATGAGTCACAGTAAGTTGTACATGCTTAAAATGTTCATGTGAATTCCTTATCACACGCTTTGTTTTTTTATGTGAAAAGGGGGAAAGTTATTTATGGCAATTTTTTTTTTAGTTTAATATAAAGCGTGAATGAAAATCTATCCTTTGTCGATGATTAACTCATCAATAAAACATTTAAAAATTAAATGTTTCTTTTTAAATTAATTAAAACATTTAAAATGATTATCAATAATAATATTTATTTGAGTATTACGACTTGAAACTATAATTATAAAACTTTTTCATTTAATGCGTTGTAAATATATGATTAGTAAAATCAGATAAATTGCTTTTAGCTACCTTGGAATCGTATAGAAAGAATCAGATGTAGGACTCAAGGGAAACATTTTAACATTCATATTTACTTATTATTATATTCTTTAAACATACTATTTAAATTCAAGAATATATATGAAATGGCTGCACATATTTTTATATATTTTATACATATATTTTGGGGTGGTAGGGGGGAATAATTTGGCTTGCGCGCCGAAACTGGCCTACGAGCCGTAGACTGCATATGTGCAATTTAAACGATGCATTTACAAAAAGATGCTTTATTTTTTTATTCAAGAAAGTTTTTACAGCGATATACATTTTTAAGATAATTCTGACTTTCTGAATAATTTAATTTAAAGAAATTGTCGATTTATTGCTACGTTTGCAATGTCCAAGTTGACGGCAAGTGAGATAAGGATACATTTACACAATAATATATTAGAAATAACCGCGAAATTACCACTTTTGGGAGTAAAACGCGCCTGGCGCGTTGTGTTCATTGCTAATAAGTGAGAGTGAACGCGCAAAGCGCATATTGCATAAGTTGGCATTATTTTTAAATAGTTCACTTATATACTGCGCTTTACTTTGCTATATTTGCTTGGCAGCTAGCGCAGATTTAAATGGCAATTTACTCATTTAGCTCACGCCTTATGAAGCTTTTTGATATTTTACTAAAAAAATATGATATATTGTTTTGTGTTTATATGATATATTGTTTTGCGACTGCGAGCGGATAATTATAGGAAGTAAGCCGGTTCCGGCATACGAGCCGTACGAATTTTTTTTCTTATTCATATTATATACCTGATTGGCCATGTTTGAAAAATTCGTCATTTGTATAAACACCGTCTCGCAGCGGTCCAGTGGTGAATAGATCCATGCTAGAGTTGATATGATTGGTTTATATGTTTTTCTGGCGAAAACTGTAATAAAAAAATAAATAAATAAATTAGAATCGATTTTTAGATACTCTTTTGTTTTTTGATTAAAATATTTTCAACTTGATTTATACAGATACAGATTTTTACAATAATCTAATCAACCCATAACAAATAGAATATTATTTTTTTCACAGTTTTAAGTGCAAAATTAACTTAGGTTTTAAGTCATTCATCTGTAATAAAACATACAGATACAACGTAACTGCATAGTTCTGTAAAATGAGTATTTGATAATATTTAGATATATTTACTAAAATAAATTATTAATTTATAAAAATGACAGTAAGATATATAATAATTTATTTGAAATATATATTTATTTAGTTGTGTTATATTTATGATAAAATTTTGACATTTCTAAAATGTTTTTTTTTTATACAATGTATGTATATATATACATATATTAGTTTGTTAAAATCTATTAATTTATGATCATAAAAAATTTATGATGTAATATAAAAATGCATTAATTCATCATCAATTTTTTAATGATCATAAATTAATCGATGTTAATAAACTAATATATGTATATACAAAATAATATATTTACATTAAAAAAAAAACAGTTTTTATGATTTATGATGAAAAACAATTTTAATGTTTTTTTCTTAGCTTAAATTATAATCAAATTATATTAATATATTTTTAAATACATAAAACTGGTATTGAATCACGATATTTTTATTTTATTCCCATTTAAGCGTCGCGTCATTGTAAATTATTATTTCCCTTTCGCTCGAATGGTTTCGAATTGAAAACGACAGGACTATAATGAAAGAACTCATTAAAACGACACAAAACGAAAGTCTTCGCGGTTCTTGTGTAAGTATTAACTTGTGACATATCCATGGACTTACTATAAAAATTAAATTTAAATTATATGTTTTAGGTAATATTAAATAGGCTGAATATATACTTTTCATGTATGATCCAATATTATATAATATCTATTTAACAGTGCAATTTATATATTAATTTTTATCTAATTATTAATTAACATAGAAAATTTCGTGAGCATAAAATTAATATTATATATAAAATTAATTGTCTAAATAGTAAAATTATATATTGAATTTCAATGATTTTCTATTTAAAAAAAATAATACTATTTATTATTATATTTTAATCATTTCTATTTTATAAATGTTTAAAAATAAATATTTTTGCTGTTGTTGAAATATTATTTTAATAATAAATAGCGCGCCAATGCGCTTCTATTCGATTTCGCATAATTTATTCTGAATCCCTTCAGAGCGCGAATAAAAATTAATTCGTTACGAATATACATACACATAAACGCAAAAATGAATACCACGAATTGTGTCTATATGGAATAAATTAAGTTGAAAATTTACTATTTAAACGGGGGATGATCTAGGGATATTCAGTACGACACTGTCCTGTGGTGCCAATAACATCAGTAAGTAGAGAAAATTTTCATACACCACTCATATAATAGTAATTTATTTGTATTGTAATAATTATCATTACCTTTGATATGATTCAAAATCTTGCTGTAGACTTTCACTGGGTATTTATAGTTAGCCGATATGAGGAGGGGTAGAACTAAACAGGAATAGGCAGCTAACCATCCGCCCAAAAGTAATGGTCCTGGACCACGACCGCAATAGGGTAGTAACAAAACCACGGAAAGTAGACACACTGAAATAAATATTATTAACAAATGAATATTATTTAATAACAATACTATTCAAAACAAAAAAAAAAGTTAATTTTGATTTAGGCAAATTTTTGGAACATTCTTAGAACTAGTATATGTAAAAAAAGTTGATTTCGTTACCTGTTGCTGTTTAAAACAAATAGTAAATTTATAAAAACTGGTTTTTAAAAAGCGACAAATCTTTAAAGTATAAGATTAAAAATGATTTTAACTTGAATTTAACATTGATTTAACCCATGTAATCGAATGACTGTTGATGAAATTGTATAACCGTAATACTTTATGCTAGCCAAGTTTTAATATTCGAAGAATCTAATGTCATGAACATAGCTACTTAATCCTTCGTTTTTATGATAAACTAAAAATATTTGTTCATAGCATATAGAGCAACTATTTTATTCAATAAAAAAATCAATACAAATTCCATACCTTAACATAACAGAAATTTTGCAGGAGGAAGTAGATACTGTTTTAATAAAATATTTTCTATTGTATTGTATAATATCAGTACTCAATCAAATATATTGATAGAAGTGATTTAAAATTAAAATAACAATCATAAAAACCACATTATTGGGTTTTCAACCATTTTTCGATACTTGTAGTTTTAGGTAGATTTTAAAATAAATATTATAAATTACATGTAATACAGTGGGCGTACCTAGGGTATGTGGTGCCCGGGGCGATGCTTAAAATGGCCACCCCCCCTATACATTTTTTGCATGGTCATAAAATCAGCATTTCTTAAAATAATTAATTGGTTAAGCTCTTGCTATTCGTGGATATATATTTTAGTGTATTTAGGGTTAAGTACCACACTAGATGATCCCATCGCAAATATGCCGCCCCCAAGCAAGTGCCGCCTGGGGCGGTCCGCCCCCCTCGCCCCACCATAGCTACGCCACCGATGTAATATAATATATCATATCTAATATAACGTGTAATATAATATAAAACACAACATAAGAGACAAAATAACTGCAGCTCTTAATTAAAAAAATATTTACGTCAAATATGGCTAACTTGGTTAGAAAATCTATTTCACTTAATTATTTGTGTTACTATATATTTATTTATTTATTGGTTTATAATAAGTTGCAATAGATATTTAATTAGGTTAATATCGCTTATTATATTTATAAAAATCTATTATCTATGAACTAAATTTAGTTATTTATTATATAAAAATACCACATATACATGAACTAGCTTAATTTTAATCAATCATTATGATATTAAATGACCGATCAGAATTATTATTATTCTAATCATGAATTATAATTTGTTTATATACACAATCGCTACATTTATTCATATATACTTAGATATAGTTGGGTTTCAAGGGCAGCGAAATCAAAATAATAGTGATCTGGAAAGGTTAGCACTTATTTGCGTTCTATTTGGCCTATGAACTTATTTCTTGGCCTTAAACTCATACATTTAACTTGGTCTTAACTCAATGGCAAACTTTTTAGTATTATATTTTCTACTTTTATATTTTTAAAGGGGCTTCATTGCGATTAAAACTTTATTCGAGTTCGTGCTCATAACTGCCAAAATTATAATTATAATAAAAATTAGTGCGCTACAAAAGACGAGCACCTTAATTGTTCCAACCCCTCGTAGCTATCGCCAAAAGCTTATTTGTGTTTGGCAAGCACGTTGAGAAGCTGCAAGAGGAGCGCTTAGTAACAATAAGAGCCGCAATCAGGACTTACTGCTCGTAGCTGAAAAACGTCGAGCATTGATGTATTACGGATACCGCTTCTTAACAACTTTAAAAAGACGCTACACGAGACTCAAATGAATTGTACCCCAACGCTCTTAATAAGAGGCACCAGGATATATATACAGATACGATGCGTGTTCCTTCTTATAGAGATATCTAAAAAAAAATAAGTGGTGGTATTGAAGGATTGTCTATACCACCCCCCAGTAACTTTAAAAAGTTCTATATTGAATATATTATTTGATTTCTATTAAATAACAATGAGTACTTTACTTCTTTGGGATTACAGACAATTAAGTAATATACGAGAACGCTACGAATTAACGTATAGTACAGAACGCGAATCAGCAATAAATTGTTAATGTGACACGCGCTCCGCATAATGAAATTGAGTATCCTCGACTCATGGGAATTTCTAAAAATATATACATATATAAATCATCATATTTTTTTAAATACTTGATTTCACTCTATACTATTAAAATAAATGTGAAATAACACGTCATGAAATTTTAAATGATTTAAAGAGAAAACACATGTATTATATATTTCTATAAGCTTCAAAAGAACTCCTTTTTTATTTGAAAGGAAGGATCAATTCTATTTATTTTTGTGTCTTAAAGTTTAGTGTCGATGCAATAATTTTAATGTGACTTAAAGACTTTTTTTAATAGTATCAAACAATACAATTATTAAGACTCATTACAGTATTATTATATTAATCTATTTCAATATACATTTTAAAGTAGTACCTAATTATAATTTTAGAAATAACTCTTAGTTTACATATACATCTATCAGTTATTAACAAATGTTATCACATAAAAATATAATTTAGTAATAGTTATGATTTAAAATCTATTCTAAATTTTCTCTAGAATAACTGGCGTTATATATTTAACTCACACTACATTTTATTTATAAACGTTAACTTATAAATATAGTTTTGTTTGCAAAAATAGCGCAAGTGGGCGGCGGTTATTGGGTCATCAGTAAACACACATAACATTGTTAAATTTATATTGATATTTAATAACATAAAATGTATAGTAAGATTTCTTTTACATATAAGAGTAATAAGCAAGCATCAGATTTAACCCCTTAAAAGAAAGCTAAGCAAAATTTCGGTTTCGTGCCAAATGTCCTCATTGAATGAATTGCACACATTCTTTACCTCGTACTATAGTGTGACCAGATTTATTATAATGTCAAGGATCGTATTTGGCCTTTGATGTATTTTTTTCGCCAAATCCCGTATTAATATAATATGTTTGTACTTTATTTTCATAATTGGAGCACGGAGAAAACTGCGCACTAACCTATATATTTCGATATTGTCTATTGCGAAAATATACTGTGACGCTTTGTTTACGGCCAAGGAACTACGTAGATCTAAGCAAAAAATAATTAAATGAAAAACACTGAGCAAATGGAACTTTTGGCATCATGCTGCCTTGGCCATTTTAGCTAGGGCGCATTTGCTACGTGACTAACTACGGAATAATTGTAACGGAAATAACAAAACAAGTATCGCGTGATTCACTAATGCTTGTTTGCAAGTCTGATGATTTGCTTATGGAATTGTGCATTAGTTTTTTTTCTGATCAAAAGCCTAAGACAGAGTATTTTACTGTCTTAATAGTTTTACAAGGGAAATGTTTTAATATGAGTATGTGAAAAAGTAATTTATATAATATATATTTGCCTAATTCCAGAATGAAAAAATTAAAATCAAGCTTAAATATTCAGCTACTTTATATTTATATTCATGAAGAATTAAAGCCATTGAACAGATTTCCCCATAAAAAACTTAAAAATGTATTTATTTAAAATAATATTATTTACAGGTGCAATTGAAATACAATGACATTAAAGTGTCTAGTATAAACGTGAATGTACAATTTGATATATAATAGTTACGTTTTTGAGTATGTTATCTAAAAGTTGGCAAAAACCTCATAATGAAAATGTTACAGAAATGACATAATTTAATTTCAAATTTATTTTATTAAAAACTATGAAAAGTCTTGATAGAAGTATTAACATCCTTAAAGAAAATATGGATATCAGGATGATCAAAAGTTAAGATTAAAAACCATTAAATAAATACGAGAAACCTTGTGCTATTAAATCATTCAAAGCTTTCCTTGAAGTATATGCAATTTGATTATCTAGTATGAAGTCATCAGTACCTGTCTTTGCAATCTTCTCATCTTTGACTCTCGGATCCATCTTGGACAACGAATCACTGCGAAGTCTTCCTCTGACTCTACTAATCATGCCCATTGTTTATGTGAAAAACACTAAAAATCAGCACTGTGTCGTCTTTCAGGCACAACAGAGTCACATTTAGTTTCCGTAAAGTCTTCAACCGAGCTTTCGATCGGCCATCACACGAAAATATCGAACTTTCACGGAGGGTTGCTTCGGAGTCGGTGCGGAAGAAGCAGCGTCTCACAGACGATTGACCACAATGCAGTGCCACCCAAGTCTATCTCGACGTATGGACTTATTTTTGGCTGGCGCTTTATTTACAACACACATATTCGTTTCAAAAGCAGAACTTTATTGCGTCGGCGAATTTTAAACGGTCGGACGTGCACACAGTCTTTATGTCTGACGCTGTGGAAATAGGACCAAAGCCAAATAATGGGCAAACAACGCCGCTACCATATGATGACTATAAATAAAATCGAAAACACAGGAGTATTTGTTTACAATCACCGGTGGCGAAAGTGCAAAGGATTTCCTAGAATTTGCACGCTACTGCGACGTTTCTTCCTTAAAGATAATCTGTAGAACTGTATACAAAGTACAACAAAAATAATGGTTAACGCAGACTTCTGTAGGAATATGATTTTTTTTAAATATTCTAATTGATGATTAAAATTGACGGATGATAATAATTAGACTCTCAAATGCAATCAGTAGATCCACACTTGGATCGTGAAGTGTTTTTATAGTATGTAATCTGCCTTTCTAATCCGTTTATGCTGTAGTTTGTTGTAAGATTTTGACCCCTACATAAAATTCGTATAAATATAATGGGTATCTTCAACTCTGAAAAATACGCACGATGACGCTCAAGAAGGGTTATAAATTTTATGATGATATGTACTCGAAAATACTGCGCTTAATTTTATTACTGAAAGATTTTTTGTGCTCTGAAAGCCGATCTTTCAGTAAATATGGTTAGTTAATGTCAAAATAACGCAGTATGCTTCAAAATGCATTAAACATACACATTGTTGCAGATTTGTACTCACACAACTTCAAAATGAAACTCTCCGCCACCATTTTCATTCTTGCTTTAGTCAGTTATAGCAACTTCATAATCGAAAGGTTTGTGTTTTATTGTATACATATATGGATTTATTATACATATGATCTATACATCTTGCAGAACAAAGGCTGATCGAAGCCTGCTTTGTCCACCATGCATAGGAACAGACTGCGAGATTT
Organism: Plectrocnemia conspersa; assembly: GCF_051122295.1. Lineage (NCBI taxonomy): Eukaryota > Metazoa > Arthropoda > Insecta > Trichoptera > Polycentropodidae > Plectrocnemia > Plectrocnemia conspersa. The sequence goes on from NW_028277172.1 coordinate 22,376,860, forward strand.
CAGAAGCCTCTTGTTCTTATGGCATCACCAGAAACTATTGCGGTCAGCTCGATTGCGTGAAGGTATTCTTTCTGCGCTAATTATAGTATATTTCATGTTCTTGAATAATGCCATATTTTTATTTTCAGGGACCTGGCGGTAGATGCGGAGGTAAATTCGATTTGAAGGGAAAATGCGCCAAAGGTCTGAGCTGCCGGTGCGATGTCTGCATAGGTTGCTCTACAGAAACTTTAGAGTGCTACTACAAACATTGCAAAGAAGACCACACCGATGAACTTAAGCGTGCTGATACATACGCTAGAGCTTTCTTGTTCTAACTCAATTCGGATTCTCGCTTCAAAACCATAAAATATTCAATGCTTTCCAAACTGCACTGAGTAGTTCAAATATTTTATACCCTAGCTTATTTTATCAGCTGACTTGACTGTGTTTTATGGCTGGAACACTATCGCACCTGTTTGCTGTTGATATAAGAACTTATTTATTATTGTAATATATTATAAATTAATATACAATGTTCATCTTTTGCGTCGATCTTTAATTATTAAAACTTATTACGCATAATAAATCAATTTGAAAAATAACTCACTTGTTTGTTATTGTCTCACTATACTTTTTATTATATAAAATAATTGAATTTGAGTTTATTTATACATGAATCGATCTACTTTCTCTATTTAACTTCTCATCTCAATGTAAAGTTGGTGTATTTTTTAATGGATGCAATTTTAATATCGAAAGTCTAAGCGGGTCTCGAAGTAGCAATAATACACTTGAAATTGTTTTATTTTTTGTAATCAACTTCTTCGTAACGTTATACGCGTCCAGTAGTATAAGGACGAGCCGGGGGAAGTTTCCCGTTTGACTTGGGCCAAACTCTTGGCCTTAACAACATTTATAACGGCCATTTTTTATTGTTTGTTTTTTCATGCGTTTTGCCATATATTCCAACATATTTGTACAGAATTATTTATCTAATACTGATCTATAAAAATATTTATATAAATATTTTTAAGTAAGTGTGTATTTTATACGTTTCCGTGGACAAAGCATAGAATAGTGAGAGAGAAGGCTAATTAAGTCAGTAACGTCTAAGATTTTAGTTCGAATTCATCTACGTTTTTTTTTCAGAAGCTTTAGAATATTTTTGACTCCTGGAACGAAGATAAGTAAAGGGCTAGGTAGGTTCTTCTTCTTCAGATAAAGATTTATATTTGTTCAAGGTTGGAGATTCGAGCGAGTCTGCGACTCCATAAAGTCAGTGTGTTGTCTGGGTTTTTTCTATTAATAATTTGCAACAATACGCGGTATTGAATTAAGCATGATTCAAAATGTATCTGTAGATCTTATTATTTATAGCATATTATCAATTACGACTGCTTAGCATAAGCTATTTATTCTTTTAATTTTAATTGAATTACCAGTCCAAAAATACAGTTTTCTGTAATCTTCACAAGGCTTTCACTTGTAACCAGACCAGTGGCGTAGCTAGGGTATGTGCCACCCAGGGCGATACTTAAAATTGCCGCCCCCCCCCCCATACATTTTTTTCAGGGTCATAAAATCAGCATTTCTTAAAATAATAAATTGGTTATTATTAAGCTCTTGTTATTCGTGGATTTATATATGTTTTAGTGCATTCATGGTTAAGAACCACACTTGACGGTCCCATCGCGAAAATGCCGCCCCCAAGCAAGTGCCGCCCGGGGCGGCCCGCCCCCCCCCCATAGCTACGCCACTGAACCAGACTTATATTTTATTAGAATGTAAGAAAATTATCAGTAATTGTTTTTAGCTCGAAAAATATTTAGTAAATTTAGAAGGTAATAAATATTTTTATTTATATAACTAAGTATAAAGTCGTTAACTTATTAAACGGTTAATTAATGTGTGGGGGTTTTTCATAAAATTTGCACTCTTAATCACCGTATCCACGGTAATTATAAGGATGAACGTGACAAAAGAGTGTAACTGAACGGACCATCACAATAGCCCTCGTTATGTCTAGAGTAAAAAAGGGAAGAAGAAAACGTAGTATTTGGCCTCTAAAGTAGAGAAAAAATATTTATTTGTTGCGTAACGGGTTCGGAAACAATACACCATCGACGACAAAATGCACCGTTTAGCTACATTTAACCCGTTGCATAATTCGACCTTCGAAAGATGTCCATCAAACAAATGTCACATATTTCGTTGGTCGAATAAACGAGTGCAACAATTGGCTGAATGGTCGCTGCATGATTATGATTCGTCTACATTGTTGCACTATATGTTAGCAATATGTTATACAATAAATTATTACCAGTTTCCGGCTGCGAAGTCACACAACCCTCGGGCCTACAAACCTGAAAAATAATTATAAATGGTCAAACTTTTAGTCAAATAATAATTAAATCTTCGATTACGACCATAATAAAACTAAATCTACTACTTAAATTTATAATTCCAAATTCTTACTTTTCGCCGATGTGTTTCTTAAATTAGATTTCATTGAGGATTGATGAAAACAATTTGTTGTTGAAAAAAATTTGAGGTTCTATATCGAAAGGACTATAGATTCCAAAGACATAGAAAACATATTCAATTGTGATTTATCTTGCAATACACCAAAATGCCATTGTGTGACTTGTACAATCACCTAGTGCGCATGCTTCTCTGTTGTGGTTGCCAAATAACGCAAGCAAATGGCCAAAAATTGTTTATTAAAAACACGAGGGAATAAATATAGTATCAATTTTAATTTCACATAAAATTCCTACAATATATGACTTCTTTGAGTCGCGACAACACAGCTTTCCGACTTTTTAACCATCTGTCGGGTATTATATATGTGTTTTCATCGAGGTATTCACAGTTGGTGGAGCCATTATATTTAATATAATCTAATTATAACTATAAATATGTTTTTTGTGTATTTTGATAATATGTATACTGTATAAGTATAAAAATATTATGTATTAAAATGATGCTTCCGGAAATCTAATTTTAGGTATTGCAGATCTTTCGGTTCTATTTATCTATCGGTGTCGTCATAATAGTCGCCCCTGTAAATTTTCGGCTACGTGGTAAATATGTTTACATAGGTTAGTTAGTCATAGGATTCCGAATCACGAGATTCTAGACATATTCATTCATGTGATAGTGATAACGTTCGTGTCGAATTTTGGCACGGATTGCCGAACTGACGCAGTTCCGTTCGTCGATCTCTGAGTAGATTTTTTTAGTTATTCGGGTTATTGATATCAAAAAATAGATTCTATATAAATAAATCTGACAGCCAAAACAACACGAGAGATTTGCGTCACAGCTTCATCGTCTATACTGTCATTCAATAGCCTTTATTATAAATGAATTAGGTAGTAATTTTATTATTACTTTTTTATAAATCAAGCTTTTTTTGTAACGCATGACTTTCCAGAAAAAGTTTGACCGAGTTGCACGTTGACCTCAATCTGTTGATTTCAAAACTGAAACAATCTGGGTTTGTTTTTCGTCGATTTGCCGTGAATGATGAAGGGATTCTATTTAAGTTATGAACTCTCTATGAGTCATGGGATCCAGTCACCCTTCTCCAAATGCAGTTCACAGGATCGAATTACCCAAGGATATTTTCATCGCGGTTGGTTCATACGGAATGAATGCAGTCTAAAAAACACGATTTACACACCTTTGGCGATGAAAAATATTCAAGAAATATCTTGAGTAATCCTTGTCTACAAAATATACAAAAAATGCATGAGAAAAAGATTTTACATAAATGAAACTTTAAGCGGTTCTTATTTATCACTTTCTTGTTTTTGTAGTAGTACGAGAAAAGTCAAAAACGCAACTCAAGTACAAGAACTGTAATTATTAAATGATCTTATCAAATTAAAACGGTGCTTAATCTCATGATTCCGAATCCTATGAATAACCTTTGTAAACATCTACACGTAAGTAAAAATTTATCGTGACGACATCAATGGATAAACATAATACTCAAAAGACAAACCTAAAATAAGATTCCAGAAACAGTACCAAAAATATCATTATAAAATGGAATTGTTTGTAAACTGATATCATTGTAGAAATTATTGAAATATTTCGTATTTTTCGGAAGTCATCCGAAATGTTGTTGTGTTTTGTAAATCTTATAAAATACCACAAAAATCTGTAAACAACTTAAACGTCCTTTAAACTAAGAAAAACATATCCGATAATATTTACAAACCACGTAATTAATTTGCTTCATTTCCACCTATTATAAATATAACAAGATATTTCTGTTTCATTATGGAAGCTCAAAATAATCAAAGATGTTTATCAAAAGTCTTACCTCAACATATTATAGTGAGCAAAACGCGTGGCGAAGAATTTTTATAATTGTATATTTCCTTGCTATAACACGAAAATATGCGTATCCAGCTGTAAACGCGCAATAGGCCCAAAACAGAGATTAGTCTTCCATTTTCTTAAACAGACTGTAAACAATCTTCCTTAAAAAGCGTGTAAAATTACATATATATATCAAACTTACATGTAATGTATTAACCTATTTATTCAGAATCAATAAAGTTGTTAAAATATCTTATCAGATTTATATTTATAATGTGTTCAATTATTTTAAATCTATTACAACTATAGAAAGCAACGTGTGTTAGATTACTGTGATTTTTGCTTCATTTTCTTGAACACACTTTAATAAAACACATTTTTGTCACTGAATATTAATTTATCAGTATAATAATTCATTTGTTTTAAATATTTTCACAACATCACAGACGTTGTGCGTTACCATGGGATAAAAACAATCAATAACTACTAAGTAAACAGTAAGACATCACATTATTACAGTTCACAATCAACATATGTTACTAAGCGCGAACTAGCTCAATTATATTTTTATTATTCATCTGTGAGATCAGGAAAGTCTAGAAAACACCAATCTGTGATGATCTATCGGATTTATAATTAAGTAACCGTCACTAAATCCGACCTCTCAAAAACGATAGTTTCGGGTTTTGAGGCCGAAAGAGTTTGACTTTGCAGCCAAAATAGACGCCGGAAAACAGTTTATTTTATATACATACAAAATTACCATATGTATAAAAATTGTATATGCTGCTATCAAGCGGTGGAGTTGTAATGGCAGGTCTTAGAAGTCCGAGAGTCTTCGCTGAAGCTTTGAGTTGATCTGTTTTTGTGATGATTCTGGAAGATCCGTTGATGTGTCTCGTGCTGTGACTCCGAAGTGTCTCTAGCCGAGTCTTTGAAGTGACTTATTCTGTCTGCCAAGTGACATGTGTCGCATCTTTTAAAATGCTGGTTCGAGACAATTCTGGCGAAGTGCATATGAAGATGTTTGCGGACCAATTGCATAGCTTTTTGGCAAGGGCGGCGGCAAAAGTTGGCCAGTAAGTGATCGTTCTTCTATTATTTCGATTTCATTAAGATTCACCAGTATTTCATTAAAAACATATAATTTTCTGGCAAAATTCAATCCCCAAATGACGGTTTTGTTTAAAATCTATGTTAAAAACAATAAAATCGTTCCATTGCCGTCACAGCAAAAACGCTCGGCTATCTAACGTAATATTAATAACTTATATAACAATAATACGAGTGAGAATCGAATGAAAGAAGCATATCTAAACCGAATTTTGACCAATAGAAGAGCGCAAAAAATAAATATTCCTTCTCAGAAGTCAAAAATTCACATCAAAAGCAATAAAAACGTACCGCCACATTCGCAGGGAGAACGCTCGGTACCAAGCGTTCCCACTGCGACGGCGCCAACATGATTTTTTGCTTTTGACGTGAATTTTTGACTTCTGAGAAGTGATAATTGTTTTTACACCCACCTATTGACAAAAATTATGTTTGAATATACTTCGACCGACACTATTATATCATAAGTTCGTAGTAATATTGGTTAGAATCATATTTTTAAAGCATATTGTATTATCTAAGCACAGACAAACTATGGAGCAATATGCGAGATGCGACGTCTATCTATGTGTTGAGTCTGAGTTGAGTTGGCTTACTGTGTATTTTGGACTTGCCCTATTAAAGTTCTAAAATTACAATTAGTTTTAGATTTTTCATTAGGTTTGCTTTTGTACAGCAAATGTACGTATCGCAACTGTCAAATTGAGTTTAATTGACAATTTAGAGCAGCATATAATTTCACTAGCGCTTATCAATTAAATTCAATTTTCAATAGTTGAAATCATACAATTTTACTAGCCCATGTAAGATAAATTATATTTTCAGTGGTAAAAACACATATCTACCAGTGAAAATGTATTCCAAAAAGATTTCACTGATATGACATATTTATAAACATATTTTTGCTATAGATTCAAGACTATTTTTTTATATTTTTTAAAAAAAAACAAGAATTTTTATTTTAGAATCAGAGATAGCATTTCAGCTTTTTCCAGGAGGGGGAGGGGGCACAAGTTATCAGTCAGTGGTCGTTTTTTTAATATGTTCATTTCGTTAAAATTCATAGTATTTCATTATATGCCGTGAATTTTTCTGGCCAAATTTAAGGGGGAGCGGATGCCGTCCCTCAAGTGACGTCCCTGCTTTTTGGACACACCCATGAAATGTGTTTACGCCTTTAAATATAAACAATACAGTATTATGTTTCGCGCATCCTTTTAATAATAATAGGCACCTGCTAGATAAATTGTATCTACTTGTGAATATGTATTCCGATATGATTTCACTGAACATACATTATTCCGACCAATTTCTATGTGGGCAAATGTCCCCACGTCCTCTCCCCTTCTCCCCCAAATGACGCCCCTGATACTGGAATTTTCCAGAAATGCTCATTTTTGTCGCAATTCAAAGATATTCTTTCGAAAATATATTGGCATTTGTAACACAGTAAATGGCAGTCTTAAAGTTCTCAAACCATCCCTTGTTTGCCTCAAACCCAGATTCTTCAGAGCTTGGCTCTGAAGCTTTTTCCTTAAGGTCATCATAGGTATGATTTGCTTTCAGACAGATGACTTCTTAGCTGATGGTGTCTCTTACCATTTGCCCTTTTTGGATTTACGATGTTTATTCATGTCTTTATATATTTCAATAGTATTTTATTGACCACATACTCAAGGAATACTTAAATTTGAACCTGGTTTTGTAGAACGAAAAGCTTATTGTAAAGGACATTTACGTTTAAAATATGTTGCGTCAGTTCAACATTTTAGCCAGTATATCAAACTGTGTGTAAATCATACCTTTTTTTAATATAATATCTAATTATAAACCTTTTGGATAAGATAAAATTGACTATCTCCAGATAGGACGTTCTTCGTCTTAAGGTGTTTTTGCTGAATAATGAATGCAATAGTTAACTTGCGATGCTGCGATTCTATAACAATCTTAGAAACTTGAATATTAGCAACGTCATTCAGAAACATGTTCATAATTGACAACTGTAATGAAGTGATTTACACTTTTTCACGTTCAATACTGACAATATATTTATTATACAGTAATACCATATTAAAATATAATAATTATCGGCCATATACAGAAAAGAGTATATAATAAACGCATCTAGATAATTGCTAGCAGAGATTGCAAATTGCTCATGTGAACGTTATTATCTGCACGTACATCGACGTCGAGTCTTCTCGTCTTCTTATTAAATTTTGGATAATTTTATATTTCTGCAACGCAAATATAGACCATCGAAGCGAGCTTGAATTCTGTTTTGCATCTTGAAAAAAGTTCTTATGAATCGCGAGTGGACTGAAATAGACTGTGGTCGTTGGACGTCCGACCTGTTCGGGTTAATGTCACGATAACCCACCGAAAGTCCAACGGAAAAACACTATACACTCCACAACGTTAGAAGATACTTGGTTTAAACCAATTAGCACATTTAAGTTAAAATAAGGGCATCATTTTTTTCTTAGAATATCTCGCTGCGCGGCTAAAAAGTTCACAACACACAAAAATACTGTTTTTACTTTATTTCTTAATTCAAGCTTAGAAAGAAAAAAAGAAAACAAGGCCTGCAATTAATACCAAACTAGTTTGCCTCGTCACTTCTATGTTTGTCATGATCTTGCACTATTCCAATTAATTAATGTACATAATAGCATACTCAATAACTCATATTTATCTAAAGCAATCCGACCTATTGACGAGATATATGCTACGAAGTTTTTTAAGCGATTTAAATCTTCTTCTAAATATGGTAAATAAGTTTATTAACCTTATGTTTCTCACACATTTGATTTATGAATAAAATACATTTATTCACGAAGCTTTCACCTACTCATTGTCCCAAAAATAAATTAAATTCATTCTGCACTATTTGCTGTACACTTTCACTGGGGTTTATGTTTAATAAATTACTTTATATTAACTGTTTTCTTCGTAACTGACTAAACAAGGAAAATAATGAAGTTCTTGTTATTAGATATTATACAAAAGGAAGAGCTTTAATGAGCGCAGTTCCTACCTAACGATTCTTGTCAATCTAGTACGCTAAGAATTTTCTCTTGAATTATTCATGCTATATTTAGCAAATTGTACGAATATATTCAATTACTCATCACTTCTCTAAATCTTTACCATCTATCTCAGAAACTAACATGCTTTCTAATAATATTAAATCTCCACTTTAGATAGATAACAAAATACTAGGATAGTAAAAACGTGGTTTAGTCATTTTACACAAAAAAACTGGTTATTGCTGGCAAAGGTATTCGATAACCCTAGATTATTATCTACTTAAAAATAAAAACATTACTCATGTAGTATCAATATGTAGAGTCTCAAGCAGAACTTCACATAAATCCAGTCTGCCTATTCAATTTTTTTTATTATTATTATTATAATGTGATAAAATAAGCTGAAACGTATAAAAATATTGTCAAAACCTTAATATAAGATGTTATTCTATTGTAATTGTAAAATAAAATTAACCATGATAGAAGCATTCATATAATTTTTTGTCACATTGAGTGACTGTCTTTGTTACTTAGGCATCCATATTAATTTTTATAATTGAAATTACAAAATATATAAAATTTATTCATATAAATTTCGATAGTGCAGTATTATAATATAAATACATACGTGCTTAGTCGTCTGAGCCGGTTAAGTCATCTCGAAGAGCAAACATGGCGATTTATTGTGCTTGCTCGGCTGGACCAGATCTGACGGTCGAAATGGATCATTTATCGTTAGCTCCGCTGGATGCGAATTCATGGCTGACCTCTTGTGTATTTTCTAAGTAATATACTAACATTTTTAAATAAGTGTTTTTCTTACGACAACGTTCCGACTTATATACGATAAAATATATGGGAGGAGATTTAAGCTCCTTTTCTATTCCAGAGATTTTTTGAGGCTGAAATAGAATCACTGCTTTCATATTTCTTCTGATGGGTTGTGTCCTGGGTTGCATGCTTTTATTTAAATTAATCTTAAAAGCTGCACATTATTATGTTATTTATGGCGTTCACAATATATTATATAGGCGTGTGCAGGACAATACAGTAATTAGGTTTTATGACCTGTAAAGGATGTACCTTTTACTTATTGTATAGTCATTGCAAAGATAATATAACCGCTTACAGCAAAAATTTCTAAGAAGTAATGGGCTTACTAAACACGTTCACATAGCAGAGGGTGGACCGCCCCGGGTGGCACTTGCTTGGGGGCGACATTTTCGCGATGGAAGAACCGTTTGAGTAGTGTGGGTTTTAAACTGAATGCGCTAAAAATATATATCCACAAATAGCTAAGAGCTAAGTTGAATATGTGAAAACAATGAACAACATTTAATGACCCGGCCAGTCATAAAATGCCACCCCTATAGATAAAAATGTTTTTGACCGGCGCAAAAATTTGGCCAGTAAAGGAGGAAGTTACATGAAGATGATTACACTAAAATAATGAAATGCTTGACAACCATTAACATATTTCATCAAATTTGTAAACTGTTAAAATATAACTTGGGAAGGGTATGTAGCGTAGCTAGGAGGGGGGGATAAAAAGGGATCGCCTGACCAGGATAATTTTGGCATATTGAAGACATTAAGTTACAAATTTTTAGGAAGATTTTGTATTAGATAATTACATGAGGGGGGGGGTTAATGATTAACTCTCAGCAGCATAATTGGTCTACCAACCTTGAGAGCTAATATGTGCTGTGATAATTCAATTTAATTTAAGCAATTTAGGAACTTGTCTGAATAACTTATTATTTTTCATCTATTATATCTTGAGTAAAATAAGCGTATTGTCACTGCGTTATATTTTTAATCGAAAAGTAGATTTCATCGACTTTTACATTGGCTGACGTATATATTGCTTGCTTTTGAGTTAATAAATTAATCACGATTAAAAAATAATGATTATTAAAAAAAAAATATTTTCTGAATAAATGTTCAAAATAATAGGGGATAAAATATCACATTGTCACACTCCTTTCTGTTCGATTATTCTAACTAGTTTCTTGTTGCCAATTTAGGCAACTGGCAATCTAATTCGAAAACGATGTTCAAATGTTCTCTCATGTTGAACTTTGTCAAATGCTTTTTAAAAGTCGATATCACAACAACGTTGAATTAAAACTTATATATTACTATACAGCGACGCAATTTTTAATAATAAAAAAATATAATAATAAAATATAAACTCAATTTATCTCTACACTTCATTAAACGAGTTGGTATTTTTTTTCAAGAATATAGCATAATTATAAAAAAATATTGCAAATATAAAATTGTTTTCTAATGATGTTCGTCGTTCTGTCAAAGCAAATATGTACGTTAATATCACAATAACGTTAAATTATAACTTGGTTACTACTGAACAACGACGCAATTTTTATAGTTAAAGATATACAATAATAAAAATAAACGCAAATTATTTCTCTGCTTCTTTCAACGAAAATAACTGATCGGTATATTTTTTTAAGAGTGTAGCATTATTAGAAAAATATGTTGTATAAAATTGTTCTATAATCTTTTCAATCATACCGCAAACATGTCCGTTTAATTAAATGATATAAGGTGCAGCATTACGTTTCAACTTCACATATAATATTATCAATCTAGTAGTAACACAAGTATCGCGATGTTGTTCGCTTCATTCTTGCAAACGTCACTCGTATTTTCTTCTGCCATCTTACTACTCTATATTCTAGTGATTAATCGCTACAAATATTGGAAAAAGAAGGGTATATTTAGCCCAGAATTTTCTTTTCCAATCGGACACATGAAGGACGTTTTCATGGGGAAAATTCAAATCGGTCACCAGTTGATGAAGATCTACGAGAAAACTAAAAATCATCCTTACGTTGGATTATATGTATTTCATTCCAAAGCATTGATGATCAACGATTTAGATTTGGTGAAGAATATGTTGGTGAAAGACTTTCAATATTTTCACGACCACGGAATTGGATATTCTGCCGATCGAGACCCTCTGTCGAGACACTTGTTCAACATGGCTGGTAAAGAATGGAGAGAAATGCGAACGAAGCTCACTCCGACTTTCACTTCTAGTAAGATGAAGTACATGTTTAACACTTTGCTGCAGTGCTCGGAATTTTTAATTAAATATTTGGATGATAATGATGGAAAGGACGTGGACTTTAAAGAAACTTTCGCGAAATACTCAACAGATGTGATCGCTTCTTGTGCTTTCGGGATAGATACAAATACGTTCAAAGAACCGAACGGAAAATTCAGAGAAGTTGGAAGGAAAAGCTTCGAGGTGAGCTTCATTAAATCTTTGAGAGAAGCGATCTCTATTTATTTGCCGTCTATCATCAGAACACTCAAGATTAGGATCGTTCCGAAAGATGTTGAAAAGTTCCTGGTGAAAACCGTGAAAGAGACAATAAATTATCGCGAGGAAAACAATGTAACAAGAAACGATTTCTTACAATTGTTGATTGACATGAAGAAGGCGGATGCGTCAAACCGTAAGTATATGTTTTGTACAGACTTAGAAGTTTATTACGATTTATCCGATTGTGAACATTTAAAATGAAAATTTATCCAGTTGTAACACATTGGGCTTACGCCTGACATATTGCTACGGAAGATTTGTAAATGTATTGACTCACAAGGTTATTAGTATTTCACCCTAATATAGCCAGCTTTCTTATTTATAAATATTGAAGAAATTGCGCTTTTTGCCTGTGATTTCTGAATTGAGAATTATTAAAATAAGCGGTTGTCTAATTCGACACAATAATAACTTAAAATAAATATTGTTTATTAAAAATAGCGAGCATTTTCTGAAAGTATATTTAATATTTATAAATAACATATTATATATCAATTCCAACTAATTGCAAAAACTCAGAATTAAAATCAGCACGAATTTAGAAAACGTTGTGTGTTTTGTTTTCATAAACAAAACTTGACAATTAGGATGTAGTCTTCGCATGTTTTCATGTCAGGAATGCTAACAAGAAACTTATAATAGTATGTAATTGTGTTTTTATTTTTATGTTTAGGAATAATATGTAGTTTTAACTAAACGCTATATTACTTGCGGTACCCATAACTTTGCTGCAATTACATGGAGCGATTTAGATTTTTTATTGTTTTTACTTATTGGCCTAATTTTGCGTGTTATTGATAGATTCTGACTATTTTAAGAGAAACTATATTTTTATTTATTATTTTTAGACAGCGGCGAGTCTTTGGATCTCATTGAGATAACTGCCCAAGTATACTTATTCTTCTTAGCTGGTTTCGAAACTTCTTCCACAGCAGCGAGCTTTGCACTTTACGAACTGGCCAAGAATCCCGACGTTCAACGAAATCTTATCGCCGAAATAGACGACGCATTGGCAAAACATGACGGAAAGATTACGTACGATTCGTTACACGAAATGGAATACCTCACGCAAGTCATAGAAGGTAAACAAACTATTGACTCAATCTAATTTTAAATATTTTAACAGTTCATATAAATCGCAGAGACTCTGAGGATGTATCCACCTTTGCCGTTCCTATTCAGAAAATGTGTCAAAGACTATAAAATTCCAAATACGGATATAACGATTGAAAAAGACACGTTCACTTTAATACCAATCATGGGAATTCAGAGAGATGATAAATTTCACAAAAATCCTTTGAGTTTCTGCCCTGAGCGATTCTCACCTGAAAACAAACAGAACATAAACCAATTTTCTAACTTGCCTTTCGGCGAAGGGCCAAGGATATGCATAGGTACTTTATTATTAATATTTTTGCACTTTTGTAATTGCACTTCATAAAAATAATGTGTTTTTAGGAGCCCGTTTTGGTATGATGCAAACACGTATTGCTATTGTAAGTGTTTTATCAAAATATGAAGTTTCCGTTGGTGAGAATACTTTAATGCCTATGATATTTGAGCCGACAACCATTACTTTAATGCCTAAAGGAAGACATTACTTAAAAATTAAACGAAGGTTAATTTCATAATATATTACATTTGTAAAACAGCAATAAGTTATGTAGATTAAGATACGAGTATATAGTTTATATATAATACTCAAGATCAGGTACGTATGACAAATAAAGGCTAAATCAATTAATAATTCCATTGAGTTGCGTCGTCGAACTTGAGAAAGCAACTATTTAAGCTGCTGGTAGGAAATACACACAATCCGGAGATTCTGAAAAAACTTATTTTTTGTACGCCATCTTATTACTCTTGCATTCTAGAGTAATGTTTAAAATATTCCACGCAAGAACAGGAGTATTGGAAAATTTCCTAATAAGCACATATATATGCATATATAAATTCTATATGTTACAGTGATTTCATACTAGCCGTGAAAGTATACTTTCACTGGCGTTTTAGGAAATTCATATTCCAAATACACTTTTGCCAGTAGATGAATATTACAATAGTCCAAAATACAAATTCACTGGTATACGCCGGTGATAAGAGCTGGAGTCCTAGTACCGATAGTCTATTTGTTGCATACGTATGATTTGACACAAATAGAGAATGTCACAATTGCAACATTCACGAATAATACTGCAAAACTACCGAAAAACTTCAACAAGCCGCTGATAGGATCACCTAATGGATTAAAAAAAGTTAAATGAATTAAAATCGGTACAAATAAATTTCACCGATAAAAATATAGCTAATAAATTGCAAATTTTCATAAACAGCAAAACTATCCCATTTGGAAATACAATTAAATACCTTGGCATCACCTTTGACACCAGACTGCGGTGGAAGGAACATATAAAAAAGAGAAAATAATAACTTAAAATAAAATACATAAAGTTATATTGGTTTATGGGAAGAAACTCCAATGATTAAAAAATTCAAAATATAATATTAAGAAACATTGTGAATTATCCGTGATACGATAGACATACATCGTGACCTTGGTGTCGAAGACATCGCCATTGCTATAAAATGTTTTGCTGCTAAATATGAAACAAGGCTCCAACAGCACGTCAACATTGAGGCAGCAATCTCCTCAATATGGACAATTTGAAAAGACAGCTGAAGAGGACTAAACTCTTCGAACTGGTCTAGTTATCATTACTGAAACTCATTTACTATTAGTGATTGTGTAGCGTAGAACAGAAAACTTTTTGACACCAATCGGTGAACATAGTACTTGAAACATAAATTATTAAATATAAATTATTAAGTCTTAATGTACTAAAAAAAAATATTCAATATTATAAATATGATATATTGTAATATTCAATAAAATAAAATTTTATTTTATATTTCCCTACAATATATTTCTATTAAACTGCTCGTTTACATTCTAATACTAATATATAAAACAATTAAATACTAATATATAAAACATTAATACATAAAAATAAATATTTAATATTCACAAGCAATATAAAACACACAACAGAGCAAATGATCAGATAGATTTTTTTGCAAAATTACAATCTCGATAAAACGTTTTGCTGTATTATCGGATTTTGTATGTTAAAACTAAAGTTAATACAGTTTCTCAGTTCTTCGATGCGTTTTGTCGTTGTTAATACTTGATTTTCATTAACATAATATATAATACCGGTTTCTCTGTAACATAAATTTAATATATTATGTACACTAATTGATATAAGGAACATAAGGAAAAACATGCTAAATATACATACTTTCTTTCTTTGGTTACACTATGATCTGCGACAAAACCTTGTACACAATTAGCAATCGCATCCAAAGACAATGAATAAGGATGAGTGTCTGCTTGGTTTAAAAGCTGAGACTCGACCGACTCTTGCACATGTTTCAATAGTAACTTTTCCTCAATCGATTTTTGCTATGGAATAACATAATAAAATACAATAATAATAATTTTACTGTGTAAATATTAAACAATAAGCACGTGTATATTACCTTTGATATGACACATCCTGTTCTATACAGACAGTCCAAAAATGGCCATAAGAACACTTGGAAAAGTTCCTGACAATCTTTATTATTTCCAAGAGTAATGATTTCTTCATCGTTATTTGAGATAACATCGAGCATTTGTAATTTAGATAAACATTTTTGGAATTCCTAAAATATTATAATTAGTATTTATTTTATGCTAAATTAACATATGAGTAAAACATCACTTACATCATAAAGCGTAGGATCATTTAATGGGAATTCATTTTTTAATAATGATCGTACATTTGTGTATTCTTCCCATAGTTTATCTGTAATATTATTAATCGGTGATTATGTTTGAATTAAAAATATTAATTATTAATACATACCTTCTTTTAATTGTGTTTTGTTAATAATTAAATAAATAATGGAAGGAGGTATAACGCAAAACAAAACAGGATTTACATAAAGTTGCAGCATGACGAAAGGTATGACTGAAGACATAGTCTTTTCGCAAAGTTGGTGTCCTATAATTAAAAACCACATTATAAAAAAATCTTTATGATATTATTTTATTTTAATTACCTTTCATTTTCTTTGTAATTTCTTCAGTCACCAAAACTGGTGCAGAATTTACTAATCTTAACTTATTATTTTTATCTACTACTATAAGATTTTTATGAACGTTCAAAGACAATTTGATCTCTTCCTCGACGTTATCTTTGTTATAGTCAAAAGTATTCCCTCCGAATGTTTTAAGAATATCAGAGATCCAGATAACTTTACTGCACAATACGTCAAAACTTAACAAATCGTTATCTTGAAGTGAAGCTGAAACTATTGCAGCGACTAGTTGAAATGTGGTCAATATTGTGATGCTTTGCTGTCTGGAGACTATTTCGTGCGATAGTTTCTGGATCAATTTGTTTTCGGAAGGCGTCAAGTTTTGAATATCTACTGGTTTGATAGAATGCACAACTCGCTTCATCGCTGTTCCAAAATAATCTTTAGCTGACATCGGAGTGCCGACGTTTACGTAGATATTCCCGAAATTTTCATTCAAGATACTGGCGGCTTTAAAAAGGCCCTAAAAAATCACATATATAAATAAGTATGACATGTAATATATTATAATAAGTAATATAAAAACAGCAAACTATCAATTAATCTTAATCTTAAGTTTACTGCTTTAAAAATTAAGACTCAAATACATACAGATGTAGACTCCTTCGGTTTTGGCACTCCCAATAATTCGAAGGCAAACAAACGTTCTTCTAACACACGATCGTAGCTTAAACTTACAGGAATAAATGTTACATCGGGAACTTCACTCAAAAACAATGGCTCTAAAACCATTGACATAAAACCTGCAATATATATAAATAACATATATTTAGGCATTTGAAACATGTGGAAGAAATATTGCTTATGTAAGTAGAAGATTATAAAAATATATAAATTCTAAACACTTACAATCATGGCAGTATTATCAGTTTGATGTCATATAAATTACTCAACTTTATTTATAAACTATAGAAATATTACAATAGCTATTGTTGTCGTGTTCCTTATGATTACTCGTAATTTTCCCTATGGTTACTCGTAATGTGGTATTGTTGTTTTATTGTGTGTACAAGTAAACAATATTACTGTAATAAACTATTACATTACCGTATTTTGGCGACATGCTTTTTCCGCTTCTGCTTCGAGTGCCTTCGATGAAAAAACTTAAAGGAGCGTGATAGTTCGTAACCAGAGTCCTTACGTATTCGCGAAACACGGCACTGTACAACTTATCACTGGTAAAAGTTCTCCGAATATAAAACGCACACGTATCTCTCATTACACGTCCCATTCCAACCATACTATGAAAATCTAAAAAAAATATAATTAATTCATGATTTTAAACATTTTAATAATAATAATAAAACAATACCCATTCCTGTAGCGACTGCAGGTAACTCAATATCAAAATAAAAGCAAAGGTATGTCATTAAAATGAAATCTGCATAGCTTCGGTGAGTCGGTACAAATACGACTGGATTTTGTCCTAATGTACTTTTTACCTGCATACATTAAAATATATTATTAGAATCATGTATATTTTGAATTAAGTGATAGCAAAAAAATACCTCTAAGAATTTCATATCGTTCACCATTATATTGCTCCATAATCTACACAATACTTTGGTGGTAAAAAGACCTAATAAGCGCACGACCATCATTTTTCTGTCCAGGCCTATCTCTTCCAACATGGAATGCACAGTTTTATTGAAGCTCTCTTCGCTTTGATTTAAAACTATAGCAAGCTAAAACATTTTTGTATATAAAAAGTATTCTTATAAAATAAATAGATTGTATTATACCTCTTTCAAGTTCTTCTTTAATCTTTTACTGTTATAAACCATGGCTTTTAATTCAGATGGACTCAAATATTTAGAAACTTTATAAGCCGGTTGCGGATTCCAAACTCTCATCATAAAACTTACGGCATCGTTGTTTGCTTTTCTTAGTTCTAATATGTCTTTGAAGCCTATCAATAAATTGTCCTTAGACATCTTGAACTGCAATAAAAAAAATACTGTTTTATGTTAAACCATAAACATAACAAAACAATAATTGAAAAATGAGTACTAAGTCATTTTTACATTTATTTTTATAAAATGATAAAAACAGTTCACTAGCACATATTTTCAGTTGGACTTTGAAGCAATGTGGTAAAAAAACTGTTAAATATGTAAAATATACAGTTCATAAAAAAGTGTAGCCCAAAACACGTAGTCTTTCTTTAGCAAAAGAAATATTAAAATATAATAAGACATAAACTCAAATACTAAATAAAAATCAGTTGTTTTCATCTTAAAATCCAGGTTTGTTAATAAACTATATAACTTAGATTATTTGAAATGTTGGCTTTAGTGGATCAGCAACACGGTTGTTCCATGATCATTATGTAACACTATATCTTAACTTTTTTAACTGAGTAACATTAATTTATTTAACAGGCTTGTCAGCTTCTTCTCAAGTTATTTAATTTCTCACCGCCAGTTCATGAACTTTGGTACTCGTCTTTTTAACAGTATTTTTCTTGTTAAGGAGTACTGCAGGGATCTAATTTGGGTCCATTGCTGTTTCACCAGTTCATCAGTGACATACATGTTGCCATGAATAATTCAGAATATTCATTATTTGCTTAATACTGTGTTTTATAGTATTTGCACAATCAATATACACTATCATTACTAAAGGACTTAAAGTAGTTGTGCAAGAAGTCAACCGACAAACACTTTTCAGCCTCAACAAGAGTCATGTAATTACATTTTTAGATCTCCTTCTCCGACGAAATTTCTTTATAGTTTGTGTAGGAAAGTTATGGCCAGACTAACGCGAAATGCTTACGTTAAAGTGATTAGTTTGCAGGATCCTTAAATGTCTCCATTGTATGGAATCCTAGTGATTCAAGGTACTCCTTGTTACAAGTAGGTGTCCGGATTGTATCTGTATTTGTATCTTAATATATTTTTTCTAGAAGTGTTGGGATACAAATCATTTCAGCACTTTTTAAAATTACTGAGGGGTGGTGTCGGCAATCTGTCTTTGCTTTCGTCGAGACTATTTAAGGAGTAACATTTAAGTAGGGATGTAGATTAGAATACACATCACCACAGTTTGCAATAAAAGCGCATGTTACTTTAATACTTAATCAGCGAATAACATTTTATACAATCAAATATGGCTTAATTATCTGGAATTCTTGCGATTAAAATAAAAAAAACAGATTATAAATTGTATCCGTATTTGATCATTTTGTTGGAAGATTTTGGTATAATTTATTGTATTCTATACGTAACAATAAAGGCTTAGATGTGGTGTAGGCAATATACTTATGCAGTTAATTTATTATATACCTTCTAGCTATTCTACAAAATTTCTCTTATGTGTACTCCTGGTTTTAACGTGTAGAAGAACACCAAAAATGCCTGATAAAATTAAACTTTTTTGTGTCGGAGTCGGAGTGGAGTAGTGTTGTTGGTAAATATCGGAATCGGAGCCGGAGTCGGAGTGGTGTTTTTTTTTAACGACTCCACAGCCCTGGTTAAACCGCTTTTACAAAGCATTGAAATATTTAAAAATATTTCAATATTTCAGTTATCTTATCAAAAATAAAATAATCTATTTTATAAATGAAAATACATAATATAACATATTCATTTAAATAATTATTCCTACCATAATACGCTCATGTCAGTTAACATGTTCTTGAAATGAAAAATTACGACAATATTAAGTTAATCATAATGTAAAAAATCAATAAGACGCTTGTCCCATTTTCCCGGAACGTCTGGTCACCCCGAATAAAATTTGAGGTTATGTTTAGTTTTTCACTAGTGAAAATATCGAACGACATAAATAAACATCGATAAATTGACGTTTAAATATTGACCGGCGCCAGCGCATAATTAATGAAATATTGCTCAATATTTAAATGAAGTAATTTCGCTTTCGAGTGCGGTTTATTTTTTTATGGCATACTTACGTGAACACGAGTCGAATTATGAATGAGGAAACTTGGAAAGTCCACTAGCCGACCGACTGAACGCAACCGCAAATGCTGGCGTGGTAAATAACGATGAGGAAAAGCAAAATTTGTCTACATTGACATTCGCCTACCTCTCACTCCTACCGCGCACGCGAGCGAGATGGAAGACCGCGCGCATCGGATAGAAAGAGAGGCGAGATAGTTAGGCAAACACAGATTTTCCTCGAAACGTTTTTTTTTTCACTTTTATACAACTTTACGTGTTTGAACAAAGTGTAAAGTACGACCGTGATGTCGAAGAGGTAAAAACCAAAATAATTAAAGGTCACACTGCATAGAGAAGATGTTTCATATCTTTTTACAAAACAATCTTTTTTACTTAACGTCTATTATATAATTATAGGCATATATCAAGTATCAACAATGTATAATGGAAATCTTATCTAAGCCATCGCATCTTTAAAATACAACGCTGATATCTCCATGATTTTGCTAAAATTTATTATTAGTGCAGGTTTCTTTTAGTATATTTTGATAACACAATATTTAATGAAATATAAATCATATCATAGTTGCTTTTTATTAATAAAAAACCCGTGCTTTTAATGACAGTAGAGGTGGAAAATTTTCTACACTTTTTATTATTTATGAGGGATTCTTATAGCATATGTATCAAAATTTCATTAAAAAGTGGATTTAGCGTATTGACCATCCGTAATCGTTGTAACAAAATAGGTCACGAAGGACTTGTTAAAAGTAATCGATTTGTGCCCCTTGGTTTTTCTAAGAAATTACTTTTTTTTTCTCCTCTGCCTAACCAGACTATTACGTATCTGTGCCGATATCGCACTTGCATAAAAACCATGGACAAAAGATAAGGTCGGTGCCTGAATAACAATCTAATAAAACATGTATAAAACAAAAAAGTCGGGTTTCCACCCCGAATCATCGAGATTGATCAGAATACCGAAGACTTCCCTCCAATTCTCAAGGGTAAATATGCCAGTACACAATCAGGATCTTCACACAGAACTATTACTTCACTTTAGACTTTCATTAATAAAATAGCAAACAACAGTATAATAATTTAATATAAATTTATATTTCTCGAAATGAATAATATAATCTTGCATATAGAATCAGTTTATAAAAAATCATCTTAGTAACTTCTTCCAAACAGTGTGAAGTACTTTGTTTTCGAAGTACAAGTCGGATAAATGCATTTCTCTGGCAACTTTTCTTTAGGCTGATCAAAAGGTATACAAAGTGCTTTAGCTCCCATCGCCGGAGCCTTTCCGTCGCCTTGCTCTCCTTCCACCTCAACTCTGAAATAAATAAAATTAGCAATATGTATTATATTACGTTCTAATAATTTTTTCAGCTTTATGACTCACTTGGCACTATCTCTCTTAATGGAATCTTCGCAACTTATATTGCCACAGTAAGGTGCTAGAATTATATTTTTATCATCGAGCACCGCTTTGAACTCTTCCCAATCATACACTTTCTTCAAATGAGAATCACGTTCAACCGTAGCCCTTTAATTAAAATAAAAATATAATAAATTTAAAATCAATATTTATACTAGTACATCTAAAATAATAATTATTACTTGTTCAACATATCACGTTGTATGGTATCGAGTAAAGCGGTAATTGTACTCGTCGCTTCGGATATTTTAATAGACGCCTTGACTCCCGTGTCTCTCCTCACAGCCACAAATTGACCTTGTGCCAAATCCTTCGGACCTAATTCAATCCTGATAGGTACTCCCTAAATACATATACAATAAATAAAAATATACGTTCATTTCATACAATATAATATAATCTACGACCTTCAATTCCCAATGATTGAATTTCCATCCAGGAGAATAATTATCTCTATAATCGCCGTAGACTTCAATATTGGAATCAACCAGCTTCTTCTCCAATTGTACGCAGTTATCCATTAGAGTTTTGCGATCTTCTTCACTGGTCGATACGGTAATTCCGCATGGAACTATAACTACTTGCGTAGCGGCAACTTTAGGCGGAATCACGAGACCTTGGTTGTCTCCATGAACCATCACCATCACGCCTATGGTTCTTGTGGTTATTCCCCACGAGTTTTGATATATGTACGTCTTTTCTTGCGTTTCTGGATCGTCCACTATGATCTCAAACATTTTAGCGAAATTCTGACCGAGATGATGACTGGTAGCTCCCTTTAAAAATAAATAAATGAATTAGATGATCAGGTAAACATCGCAAAGGATTCATCTTCAATACACACCTGTATACCTCGACCGCTAGCTGGAACGAATGCTTCAACAGTCGTCGTATAATCACCACCGGCGAATTTTTCTTTCTCAGTTTTACGACCCTTAATAACAGGTATAGCCAAGTAATCGGTGTACACGCGTGCGTATAAATCTTAATTGAAAGCCAAAGTTAATATCTATTGTTTTACAAATTTTATATCATATAAATGAAAATGCTTTACCCAAAACTTCTAAGACTTCAACGCCTGCTGCTTCCTTAGTTGCAAACGCAGTATGACCTTCTTGCCACAAGAATTCTCTGCTGCGCAAGAATGGTTGTGGATGTTGGAATTCCCATCGCTAAAAATAACCGTATTTTAAATTCAAATAATACAATATTCTTATAATAAAACTAAGTGCTTACCACAACATTGTTCCATTGATTGAGGCGAAGCGGTAAATCTCGGTATGATTGAATCCATTTGGCATACGCTGGATACATTCCGGTTTCAGACGTTGGACGAACTGCAATTGGTTCAGCTAAATCGCTTTCTCCACTTTTAGTGACCCAGGCTACTTCAGGTGCAAAGTCTGCAATGTGTGTCTTTTCACGCTCCAATGCTGCCTAAAAACAATGCCAAATATAGTCATCACAGCAGAGGACTATTGGACAATAATAATGGCTCGCATTTTTCGGGTCAGAATAAATATTAGATGGTCAGAATTTATATTAATTGGTTAGATTTTAAATTCGATTGGTCAGAATTTATTTATTTATTCAATTTTTTCAGCTGGCAATAGTGTTATCGTATATGATTGGTACAACTGCTCGACTGCAATGCCTTAATAAAAATAAAATTAATTAATAAAAATTATAATATAATTATTAATAACGTTTTTTTTAATACTACTTAATTTCATTAAACAATTGTTCAAAAGACAAAGACGCATATATTAGTACCACGATTGGAATGAGATAATAAAATAGGTTAACTTGAAGTTTCCTGCCTAAAATATGTAGCTGTGGCAGCACCTTACTATATTATGACCACGCGTTATTTTTATTTCTGACCATAAATTATTTTTATTGACCATTTAATATATATTCTGACCATGGTGCTAATAAAATTTTGACCGAGATTTGATTTTTATTCTGACCCAAATTTGATTTAAATTCTGACCATTTAATTTTACGCAAATAATAATACCTTTGATACGAATATGGGGAAGTAACAATCTTTGACTCCCATCTTTTTAAATTCAGCACTCAAAAAGTTTCTGATTGCGTCCCAAATGCTAAAAGACCACGGACGCAGGATATAGCAGCCAGATATATCGTAGTAATCAATCATCTCGCCCTTGGTGATCACTTGAGAGTACCAATCTGGCAGATTGGACTCTTTCTTGGCCTCCAAACCGAGTCTAGTTTGCTTCTTTAGAGCGCCTGCAGGAGCTTCGATCTTTGGTGCCGGAGAAGCAGATTTCTCTTTAGGTTTATCCTGTTTTTTGGGTTTTGCTTCTTGCTTTGGCTTTTCTGCCTTATCCTGTTTCTTTTGAGGTTGTTGTGGCGCCGGGACATCTTCACCAGTTAACTGTTTATATTCAGCTTTTAGACTTAATAGCATTTTAACAGCGGCATCTATTTCATCCTGTAAAAAATAATTATTGAGCTCGTTTTTTATACATGTACTTCATTTATTTAAAATAAAATAATATTACCTTAGAAACATTTTTTGATTTCAAATCCCTCACTGTGTTTCCTTGATCGGTAATTTTAATCAGCAACTCCGCTTGTCCTGCCTTTTCAGGTTTAGAAACTGCTTCTACTTTTGCTAAATAATTAATATTAAATAAAGATTTTGAAACTACATAACATATTCTTTTAAATCAATTACTTTTTTCTTGAGTTTCTCCTGAAGGTTTAACATTCACAGTCCATTCTGTTCCTGTTTGATTTTTGTACTCTTTTTTTAGTTCCAGCAATGTTTTTACCTTAACATAAGGACATATTAAATAAAAATATTATATATATATAAGATTAAATATAGTATTAATTTTACTTCTTGTTCTATGGTTTTCTTATCAGCTTTCTCGGCTTTTAATTTTCGAATTTTATCTCCTTGTTGTGCAATGTTCTCAATGATAGAATTGGCATCTTTTGAAGGTGCGCTCGTTTTAGTTTCCGTCACCTGTGGTTTAACAGCCAATTCCGGAGTCCAATCAGAACCAGTTAAATTCTTATAATCGGCTTTCAAAGTCAAAAGTGCTTTTACAGCAGTGTCTACTTCGGCCTAAAAAATAATATAATTAAACTCGTATACATCAACCATTTTTTATGAAATGCATTACCTTTGAAGCTTTCTTTAATTTTAATTCCCGCACAGCGTTGCCTTGATCGGTAATTTTATTCAATAATTCTTCTTTATTTGGCATTACGTTTTCATTAATTGTCTCTACAACTTGTGTTTTTCCTGAAGGTTTAACATCTACTGTCCATTCAGCTCCAGTCTGGTTTTTATATTCGTTTTTAAGTTCAATCAATTTTTTTACCTTTACAAAAAAAAATATAATATAAAATATAAATGTTACTATTTCAATATAGTCATAAAATTTACTTCTTCAATTACGATCTTCTTTTCGGCTTTGTCAGCTTTTAGCTTTCTAATTTTATCTCCTTGTTGCGCAATACTTTCAATGATCGAATCGACATCTTTAGAAGAACCAGTATTTGTTTCAGTGACTGAAACTTGTTTTGTGTCAGTTTCAGGAGTCCAATCGGATCCGGTTAAATCTTTATATTCAGCTTTGAATGCCATTAAAATTTTAACCTACAATATAATATCAGATAAAAACAAATAAAGAAATCTTATTATTAATTATAATAATACATACTTCAGCTTCAATCACTTTCTTATCTTCTTTTTGCTGCTTTAACAACCGTATTTTATTTCCTTGTTCTACTATATCGTTACTAATCGCTTCTTTACTTCTTGAAGAAGTAATTTTTTCTGTTTTTTTAGCACTACCGTTTGACTTCTTATCCGATTTAGTGGCCTAAATAAATTTATTGATGAGTAAATTTGATATATATACATATTATATTTAATAAACATAAACCTGAGGTTGAGATGATTCTTTTGTATGTCCATCGGGGATATGGAATAAAATACATGGTTGAACGCAATTGCTGATTTCAGATTTTGGCGCATAAGCAACGTCTACTTTGAAGAATCCTCTGCGTTGCAGTTGAATTATATCGCCTTTTTTAAGCTTGGCTAAAGACGGATCTCCGTGCATTGCTACTTCAGTCTACATTTAAAAAAATATTATACTAAAATATAATCATGAGCAATTCAATATCAATAATAAGATAAATACCCGCGTATTATGATCGATGAAATTTTTAAAATCTTCATCTTTGCTTAAAATAGCCTTCGATATGATATGATCAAAGAAGACGCAATAAGTCGGAGTGAACCGGGCCTCGGGCGTGTCAGCTAACCACGTGAGCTTCAGCGTCTTTTTGAAGTCTTTATTATCTAAATTAGTCACAGCATCGATTGATTGAATATCACCATTCTTGCATCTAAACAAAACACATAATAAATAGAAATGGTTCAAATATAATCAATCGATAATGTGAGATACTCACTTGTGGATTTTATTGATCATCAAATTGCCCCAGTTGATGAACGTACAATTTTCGCCCACCTTGAGCTGCAAGGCATCAGCTAAATCTATGAATATTCTCGGGCCTGTCCAGACCGTTTTGATTCCGACGTCAGGATTTTTTGGATGACAAGAGACCGTCATTGGCTCATATTTATTTACGTTTTTAACATTTACCATAATCGGAGCTGGTTCGCTATTCAAAGCCGTGTATCTAGGTGCAATTCCATCAATTACCTGTTTTTAAAAAGTCAGTTGTTAATAGTTGGTTTTGATTTGAGACAGCTGTGCTGTGTGTAATACTTTTCATGCCATATTTTTTTTAAATATTATGGTTCAATAAATTTTGTTGATATTTTTGTGCGGCATTTCAAAATTTTGTTATATGTAGGGGGCCACCTATTCATGCCATATTTAAAAAAATATTATGGTTTAATAAATTCAAGCGATTTACAGCCTTAAATTATACTAAATAAGGATTAAGTTTGACGAGGACGTAAACATGGTTTTTAACCCTTTCACCATGGATGACTTCTATAGAAGTCATCAAAAAAAATCGTAAGTACTCATTGGGCACCTAAAGGTGCCATAAACCTTTGAGACTAATAATATAGTTATTCATATAATTTACGGTTGTAAATCACTTGAATTTATTGAACCATAGTATTTTTTAAAATATGGCATGAATAGGTGCCCCCCCCCCCCCTACATATTAACAAATTTTGAAATGACGCGCAAAAATATCAGCCGCGGTGAAAAGGTTAACAGTTCAAAATAAATGGTACTTTTCAAAAGAGGTACCTCTGTGGAGTAGAACAGCACAGGACGCGCAGATGTACAGGATTTTGCTGGGTTTTTTTGTTTATAAAAAAGTGTAATGTTAACAGACTTTTTAATTTTATGTTTTTGTTTTAATTTTGTCGTACGGAATATTTTGAAACCATTAGACTTTGAAACATACTATAAAAAAAATGCAAAATTACGTGAAAAATCATAATTTTTAGATATTCATTAGATGAAGAAGATATTTATCTGAAGAATAATTTGCTAATTGTTTCGAAATTTTTCGACTATTAGTTATTTCTTTATGATTTTTTCATTAGCTGCCCACTCTGTGCGTAATCGACTTCTACAACCCTTACACGGTGTCAAAGTAACACGAATTGTAGATGTCACATGTATGAAAATAAATTACCTTTTTATTGAACGCCCAAATCTTATCCCATTCCATAACTACGACGGATCTAGAAGATCCTTGAGCAATAATAAACTGTTTAAGACCTTCGACGGTCATTCCTCGCCGTAGAATACCACGTACAGTTGGGAATCGTGGATCATCCCTAAAATTATATAATAATTAAATTATCGAATAGCATATTATATATATTTGTAATTCTAAAATTTAGAAAATTCTTACCATCCATCCACATGACCTTGTTGGACGAACCAAGTTAATTTTCTTTTAGATAGTACCGTGTTTGTCATGTTAAGTCTGAAAGCAATAAATATGTATATTGACTGATAAGAAATGCACAATACTCATTATCTATATATTTTGCAAGTAATATACACACCTGCTATACTCCCAAATGTAAGGTTTTCTTAATCCTAATGCGTCAATGAACCAATAGAACTGAGGATCACGATCGTGATACTCCATTGTGCGTAAAACGTGCGTAACATTTTCCAAAGCATCCACGATTGGACAAGCAAAATCGTAGGTTGGATAAACTCTATAAAAAATAATAATATATTCATATATAAAAATTAAAACTATTTTCATTGAGAACTCACTTGTATTTATAGCCAGTTCTTGGATGCTCTTCAAATTTGCATCGGTATATAGTCGGATCTCTCATGCAGCCGTTGAGCGATTGCATGTCGATTTTTGCACGAACGCAACATTTAGCACCTTCTTCGGATCCCAACTTCATTTTATTCCACATCTCCATGTTTTTCTCTACAGCTAAAATTTTATTAAAACTATAATGATTTTTTATATAATGGAAAAATAAAAATTAAAAAGGTTTCATCATACAATTATCTCTATTTACGCTTTCCATTTTTTGATCTCTCTCGCATTTCATTTGCTCGCCAGGGGTGTCATCGACGTATGCTTTACTTTGCTTAATCAATTGTTCGCACATTCCGATCATCGTGTCGAAATATTCAGACGTGTGTGAAAATATATCAGGCTTTATGTCCAGCATTTGGACATCTTCGAGAATGACCTAAAAATACACATTTTTATTGCACAAGTAAAATAAACATTGAGTAATAAATTGCTGCGAAACAATACCTTTTCAAAGTGTGCGTTTTCTTTCTCGGGATTTGTGTCATCGAACCGCATGATGAGTTTGCCTTTAAACATTTGCTGATAATACTGATTGAGTAACGCTGCCTTCGCGTGACCAATATGAAGATAGCTACATGAAAAATATTTTTATTTATACGATAAATAAAATTAATCTAGTAAAAACTAACCCCGAAGCCTCAGGCGGGAACCGAACTATAACTTTTCCCATTTCAGCACCTGGCAATTCAACGAATTTTCCTTCTTGCTGTCTTACACCGGTTTCGGGAGTTTCACGGGGCTCAACTGGTCGCTGCCTCCTAATAAATAACACATTTTATAATATAATCTCCACGGAGAATCTAAATCACTCTGTATATCTCGCCATAGGTTATGATTATTGATTCATAATTATTGACTTGTTTCACGAGCCTCGCAAATAAATCAAAAAGTTATAATGTTTAATAAATTTAGTTATTTTGTTAAAAAATATCAATACTAACTTGGGTGCATATATGCTTGTTTGAAAATGTACATCTGGTGGTATAGAGCTCATCACTTTAGCTACGCACGGTTGAGCAGATATGAGCTTCATCCATCTCGTAATGTTTTTGGGAAATGATGAAATCTTAAAAGCTGTGTTATCAAATGTTATTTTGATAAAAATTGAACAGTATTGTATATTGAAATTATAATAATATACCATGTAACGATCCATAGACTGCTAAATCGGCAAATGTGAGTCTATTTCCCACGAGATACGTAAGGTTGTTCAAAGTTTGCTCCAAATAGTTCAAGACGACAAGTAAATCATCCTGCATGGTAACGCATATAGTCAGCCAGTGATCGGCGACGATTTTGTCCATCGGAGTTTCACCCATGACGTTGATGTGCTTAATAGCACCGGCGAGCATTCGTAAAAGTTCATTTTGGGTTTCGTATTTCTTAGTGAAGTCATCGCCGATGATAATTTTAGACTCGTTGCCCCATACGATCGAGACGGTCAATTTATCATCGTTGAGGAAAGCACATCCCAGTACACCGCCTAAATACAATATATAAATTAGATGTTGCATCATAAACGTAACGCAATACAAATGATGCATATCAAAGAAGAATCTTCTAATTCCATCGCAATAAATACTTTAAAATGTACAACAAACCATTCCTTGAGATACAAATGATAAAAATATGAAATAACTTGCTGCCAACTCATCAAATCGCTGATATGAAATAGTCCATGATAATATTGCATATAAGTGTTCCATGATAAAATAGTATAATATATATGGCATTAAATCGTACTTTTAATTTAACAATTAATATTTTTCTAGTATAAAAATAGTAACAACATAACCTATTTGTGAAGTTTGTTGTGCAAACTATTCAACGTAAACATTAATGGAAAATAATGACATTTCTTGGACGTTGCACAAATTTGCATATTCACCTAAGGGTGCGTTATCCACATCGACGTAAACTTCCATCGTGAGATCGAAGCACACCTCGGCGACGACAGCTCAAAATATCCAACGCCGCAAGAAGGTTGCCAGCCGTTCGTAGTTATTTGGCCATTATAAATAATATGGTGTCCATCAAAGCGAGTGTAACGAAAATGTTACTTTCAATTTCCTCACCTTTTCGCAAATTACATTTTTTATGAAAACAAAAAAATTTCAAACACATTTTAATGATAACAATAAAAACATGACAAGTATGGGACCAAAAAAGCCACATCAGTATTATATTTTTACTTAATAAATAAACGTAAACGATAAATCATTATAAGATACCGAAATACAGCTCGTTTCTAGATGCCACAAGAGCTGGGCCCCATCAATAATGAATTCTTCAAAATGATCAAAATTGAAAAGCTTTAAATATACAATTGTAAGTATGCAATTTGTATTCAATTGATCAGTTATTATGTATGTAAACGCTATAATTAAACGTGAAAACATCAGCGCGGTGCGACGTAAGTGTTGAGTATTCTCGCTGCTAGAGTTAGTAATCTCTGGCTCCCATACTCAGTGCGTGTCTTAGCTTAATCTACGACAGGGCTCAGCAACCTATGACCCGCGGGTCACCAAGTGATCCGTTTGATGATTTGAAGTGACCCATTTCAGTTCTGCAAATATAATATTTTTAACGTGTTACGATGTCACGACTAGACCACGTATATGGTTGTTAGGACCAAAAATATTCACTGACAAAATATTTGAAATTCAAAATATTATTTTGACCCGCAGCCAAAAAAAGTTGCCGAGGCCTGATCTACGAGAACCGAACCGTCGCTATGGTCTATATAATTCCATAATTTTATTGCAGTAATCATAAATACTATTAAACGTTTTCATACTTATTTACGGTGTTTGGCTTTTACATATTTAATTATAGCTAACTTATTAGCCAAATTATAATAAAATTAAAAAAAAATTGTTGTAATTTTTAACACGTTTAATTTCGCGTGCCCATCTTTTGTCAAAGAATTTCGCAAGAGAGAAAGAGATGGTTGAGTATATGGGACGGTAAGTATATCCCCTTTTCTCTTACACGGATTCGCTTGTACAAGTAGTATGTTATATGAAGTTACATGTTAGAATATATAATGTTCGGTGCACGAGGCACGCACTAGCTGCTGCTCCTTCGTCCAAAGTTCACCAATCAGATGTGCCTACGGCATGTCAGTGTTACCAGAGTGCCGGCAAGTTTTGCCCATATATATACATCCATCCCCCGATTTACGCGGTAGATACGTTCTTCGCAAATCCCGCGTAAATAGGCAAGGAACTCATACAAACTCATAAGATAGGTTCCATTATATAAAAACCGCGTAAACGAAAAAAATTGCTTTTACATTAAATTTGAAGATGAACCGCTCGTTATATAAAAAATATTATTAAATTTAATTATATTTTTTAAATTGTAGTAGGTACATGTAATACGTCATGAGTATTTTTAATATAATATTTTTCTTATAAAACAACAAAACATTGTAGCTTTTAAAACTTGGAACAAAACTAAAATGTATTCATCCTCATTTTCACTGCTATTTTATAACATTCTAACTATTTTCTTTATAACTGGTTCAAAATCATCATTAGAAGAACTGGTTAGTTCAAATCCGGTTCAATGATCAGTAACTATATGTATAATACATATTAGCCCCTGACTCCACCTGTTTCTATTATCAGCAGCCACCACTGAAGACAATGTTGTATTTTATCTCAATTTATTATCCGGAAAATGTGTTTCTCGAAGCATTTTTGAATTCTCACTGTATACTCCGCGATACGTTAATAATACAGTATTTATAACACACGTTTAAAAGGGTTTTCCAACGCTTATTAATAAAATAAGTCTGTAAAATATACGGTCTAAAATTAAGCAGCAAAAAATATAAGCGTATGTATCATAAAACAGATTTTCCATGTGGGCGGAGTTCCATTAGAAAATAAAACAAAGTAAAATTAATAAATTATATTTATGAAATAATAAA
Source organism: Plectrocnemia conspersa (assembly GCF_051122295.1). Classification (NCBI taxonomy): domain Eukaryota; kingdom Metazoa; phylum Arthropoda; class Insecta; order Trichoptera; family Polycentropodidae; genus Plectrocnemia; species Plectrocnemia conspersa. Next base: position 22,408,433 of record NW_028277172.1, read on the forward strand.
TACCTTATTAAAACATGGTTCTTAATTATTTTTTTATTTATTCTTGATTTTTTTTATTTTCATTCTTAATCATATAAAAAGTTAATAGCAACAATTTTTAATTTTATAATTTTTTTTAGACCAAATTAAAAAAATATTACTATGATAAATAAATATAAACAATTCTATTGTTTTACTGTCATTGTTGAAAATCTCGGTATAAATTTATTTATATTATTGAAATTTGGAAGAATTATTTTATTTTTCTGAAACTGTGGAGTGTTATAAATGTCAGAATATTCAGCAGAAACGTGTTCAAAAGCAAAAGATTGCGAAGATTTGGTAAATAAAGTATTGATGAAGATTCGCCTGCGTGTCCCTTGTATTAAATCTTGTGTGGGATGTTTCGAAACACAGAGATGCTGTCCTAATTTGTGTACAGACTCATGTATGAGCAAAAGATGTACATGCCTAGATAATTCTCAAGCTGCAAAAAACGAACAAGCACCACTTTTAAGCATTAAAGATATTAATAAATTTCGAACGTTAAGTACCGATACCGAAGAATTGAGATGTACAAAGAAACCTTTAAAAAACAAGGGAATCAACTCGCCCCATAAAATCACTATAAAAATAGAAAAGTCAGGCAGTGAAAATAACTTTGATAATAATGAAATTTTAACACAATCATCTGATTCGAGTAGTGAAGGAATAGAATTGAATTATGAAAAATTGCATATAAAAATAAACAATAGACATAAACCTATAACTGCCAAAGATGATATACCAATTAAAGCAGTTGTAGAACGAGAAAAAGAAAAAAAATTATCTAAAAATATCCAAAACAAACTTGATGTTGAAATAGAAAAACTTGATAATAAAAACATTAAGAAAGAGGCTAAAGAAACAGAGAACATTAAACACGTCAAAGAAAATGTGCAAGAAAATCTAACTTTAAATAAAAATTCATTTAAAAATAGTAGTGTTGCAGTCAAAAATCCAGTGCCTGTAGATATAGATATTAAAAAAAATAAAACGCACCCTGAACCTATTAAAGTTGATAATGCGAAAAATAAACATTTAATTAACAATGTAGCTAAAAATAATCTGGATAAAGAACCTGTAAAGAAAAAAACAATCAAAGATAGTCTGAAAAAATATGAGATTGATATGATAACTGAAAAAGAAGAAATCAAATCGTTAGTCGAAATTTACAATGAAAACGAAAATAATGAAACCACTGCAGAGCCAGATAAAGTTAAAAATAAGCGTCTGGTTCACAATAAAACTGAACAGAATGACCGAAAAGAGCATAATCGGGAAAAATATACGGTGAAGAAAAAATCAGTTAAAGGAAGTCAGTATGTAAATGAAAATCAAATGAAATCTGAGAGAGAAGAAAAAAATAATGCTTTGGCTGAAATTTATAATGAATACGATTCAATTGAAAAAGTTAAACCTAAGGAGATCCATAAAAATATTACAAACAAAAATTATAAACCAAGAAGCATCGTTAAGGGAAAATCAAACGTTCCAGCAATTTCAACGTATAATGTTAATGGAAACAATGCTTCGAAACCAGTAGAACATAATAAAAATGAGATTAAAAGTCAACCAGTCAAAATAAAAATCTCTGATGATAATACAGTAAATAAATCGTTACAGGAAAAGGTCAATAATATTCGTCCGAAACAAGATAGAAATAATAACATTACAAAAAATAAATTTATAATAAATAAAATTAAACAAGCTGAAACAATTCCTACATATTATAGAAGTAATCCAAGTTTAGAAAATTTTTCAAGATATAAAAATTTCAATGAATCAAATAAAAAGAAAGACAATAAAAATACTTTACTAACTCAAATGTTTGCCAAAAAGTATGAATCTGATGGCGGTTTATATACGGCGAATTTTGATAAAAAAATGAGAGGGCAATCAAACAGACTAAACGTAATAGATCGTGTTGTAGCTGAAAATATTATTCTGTGCGAAGATAAGCTAACAAAATATCCACTTAGAAATCTTTGCAGTTTAAGAAATTTACGAACTTCATACTGCGTTCCTTGTCAAAAATGTAAGACGTATTGGCATTGTGATTGAAGTAATTTTTTTGTATCTTATGAATAATATAAAATTACAAAATCGATTGTTTTTTTTATTTTATATATAGTTTATTTTTTTTAAATAGTGACTTGATTTTTAAGGATTTGGTAACCTTAAGGGGTGTGACTTCGTAGTCAATAAGATGAGGTAAAATCTAGTTTTGTTAGATTATATTTACATATGTTGTGACAGACGATAAATGGCGAGATGTTTTTTCCAAACAGTGGTGGAGGGATGATGTTAATGAACGATCCTCAGAGTTCCGATTGGTGTGGCAGCGATAGTATATTCCCCAAGCGGTGGTGGAGAAGCTGGCGGCGGGCGGACGGGTGTCTGGTGGTCTCTTGGACTGTCTGCCGGAGTCTGCGAGTGATTACCCTCTTCTCATCGGCGTCCAGGCTCAAGTATCTAGGGCTGCAAAGCTTTCTAACCAATTACAATCATGCAGCGATCATCCAGCCAATATGTATACGCATCATTAGAACAGCGAAATAGGTATACGCCTTTAGAAAGCGACATTTTATTGATGGGCATTGTTCAAGGTCGTATACTGCAATGAAAATCTTGTGGATCCGGTGATTTATTATTTCCGTAACCGTTTCGCAACAAAGAAATATTCATTCAATGCACCGGAGAATCTTTGCGTGTTATTTGTGAGGAAATCCTTTTGGTCGTAACGGAGGCTTTTGTGTGGTCTCATTTTTTACGCTATGTCTTGTTTCCTAGTTTGATTAGATAAAAGTAGAATTATGTACAAAACTTATTTTCGACACAAACTTTCGAGAATACTATTAAAAAAATAGTATTACACTGCTATTTGTACTAAAACGTTTTATTCAACCTTCCCTTTAGTGCGCTTCGGTTATATACACTCAGTGTATATGTAAAAAAGAGGTAGTAGTTTAAAAATAGTAAAGCACAAATATTATTATGAAATATTCATTAAGTGTACAATAATAGTAAAATACGAAATGTTACACTTATTGTAATATTGATAAGTTCTGAAAGTAAATGTATTGATCATCGATTATTCTGTATACATATAACTGTTGCAGAGTACTGATCTTGACGCGTTCATGGCAAAGACCAACGAAACTTGTCATCAACTGGGAGTTTTATATATTTTCTTTAAATGAAATTAAAGTGCACATATGCCATTTATGTAGTATATATCTTTATTTAAAAAAATACAATATTGCTATGACAAAAACAATAATAATTTGACAATGAATATATTAAATAAAAAAGCTAATAGATAATTCTGTGATCTTAGTTGTTCAAATCTATTTTACTAGGTATTCCAACACACATTCTTCGATCTTAACTTTCCACCGGCATCTACTACCTATTATTCATAACTGTTTTTCAATTAAATTCACCTTTGGTTCTACAAAAGCACAATGAGATTCTGTTTGGTACAAACACTGATTTTAAGTTTCAAATGTATTAGTATGATTTTCAATATTTTTCACATTTAAAGTCATAAAAATTAATATGAGTTTTCATATGTTTTGAAAGTGTGTTTTTACATTTGAATGTTTTTCCACATTTTGTACATTGAAAGTCACGAACATTGCTATGAGTTTTCATATGCAATAAAAGTCCGCTATTATATTTAAATGCTTTTCCACATACATCACATATAAAAGTATAATATGATTCTGTTTGGTATAAAAGTTTATTTTTGATTGTAAGTCCATTACAATGATTTTTCATATGCATTTTAATTGAGATTTTATGTTTGAATGCCTTTCCACATTTTTCACATATAAAGTTACGAACATTGCTATGAGATCGCATATGTAGTGAAAGTGATCTTTTACGTATAAATACTTTTTTACATTTTTCACATTTAAAGTCACAGACATCGCTATGAGATTGCAAGTGTAGTGAAAGTGATTTTTTATATTTAAATGCTTTTCCACATGTATCACATATAAAACCGCAATGAGATTTTGTACGGTTTAAAAGTTTAAGTGCGTCGCTATGACGAGCTCGCCTATGATCAGTAAGATACTTCTGACATTTGAATAATTTTCCACATTTATCACATTCAAAAATACAAACATCATGATGAGATTGCATATGTTGTGAAAGTGAATTTTTATATTTATATGCTTTTTCACATATTTGACATACATAGTCACGAACATCATTATGAGTTTGCATATGTTTTGAAAGTGAGATTTTATATTTAAATGTTTTTCCACATTTTTCACATTTTAAGTCACGAACATCGCTATGAATTTTTAAATGATCCGTAATTCTGGTTTTATGTTTAAATTCCTTTCCACACGTGTCACATACAAAAGAACGATGAGATTTAATTTTATTTTTAAATTTATTGCAATTATTTTTTATATGATATGAAAATGAGATTTTATATTTAAATTCTTTTCCACATTGTTTACATTGAAAGTCAAAACTATTTGCATGACTTATCATATGCACTGAAAGTCTGTTTTTAAATTTAAAAGATTTTCCACACGTATCACATACAAAACATTTTGTATGATATAAATGTGGGTTTTTAGTTTTAAGGGCATCGCTATGAGTTTTTATATGTCGAAAAAGGGCAAATTTTGTTTTGAATACTTTTCCACATGTATCACACATAAAACATTTTGTATGGTATAAGCGCTGATTTTTACTTTTACGGGCAATGCTATGAGTTTTCATATGTCGTAAAAGAGCAAATTTTGTTTTGTATACTTTTCTACAAATATCACAATCAAAGGTACTTTCACTTTTAAGTACATTGATATGCTTTTCCATATGCTTTAATAATCGAATTTTATATTTAAATGCTTTTCCACATTTATCACATTCATTTTTATAAGATTTACCATGTAATCTTTCTGTTTTCTAAAAATTAAATTTCATTCGTTATTTAAATAGTACATATCAAAATACATGGAAATCGAATATTACTTCAGGGATGTGAATTTGTTGAGACAAAACATCCCCATCGATAGTATTTGCCTTAAGTATATTTTTAACATCGTGCATTTCTAAAAACATATAATAATTGAAATATATGAAATGTAACAATACGTCGTATTATCAACAATGTCTAACCTATTTCGAACATGTCGTCTAAGTTGCTAATAGATACATCTTCGCCACTATCATATTCGCGTTTTATATATGGAAACTTGAAAAGAAAACACTATTTATATCACATGCGTTAGCAAGTGTTACATATTACGTTCCATTACCTCATTTTTACATTGAATCTTATCAACGGAAACAAATGTTTTTTCGTCATTTTCTACGACAGCTTCTGCAAAGATCAAGTGCAAAGGTTAATTTGCGCCAGAAAAAAAGATAATCATAAAATAGCTTATACCAGTTTTAATAAACTCCATTTTTTCGATAAATGGATGACTTCAACTTGACATTTGACGTCTAAATCTTTCATTACCAATGTTTGATCCAAATACAACGAACTATTGAGCATAGCGGAAAATATAAAAATAATTAAAAATGTTTTAATTTTAATAAGTAGAACGGAAAATCACGAGTACAATATCCAAAAATGAAAACTGCAGATAATATGGTGACCTTTGAGGAGAATTGTCCTCCTTTAACATAAAAATCCGAAAATTACCTTTTATTTTTTAGCTCCCGCGGCAATCTGTCCTCCTTTATCCTTTTCGGACAAACATTTTTGTGATGACCATTTTTAGGTCCCATAGTAATTTGTTCTTGTCGAACAAAAATTTCCGAAATGGTCCTTTGATATTTTTAAAATCTGGTCACCTTAAGTTTATTGATAAAATTGATTTATAATATCATTTAAACATTGATATTTTGTTAAGGAAAATGAGTAAATTTTTATTGGAAAATACACTCTTAAGGGGCCTATTTATTTATTTACAATGAGCAAAACTATGCGGCACCCAGGTAACAATGACGTGAGACGGCAGAGGGTAGCACATTCTTTGATGGACCGTAACGAGATTGTAATGACTAGTGGTGTCTTATCTGTCGATCACTCACATAATCATATATAGAAGTACATGTTTTTAGCATCTATTTTTATAAAATTCAGCAGTTTGACGTTTTGATTAAGCGTTTTTGAGCAAATATAATAACGAATTTTAGCGTTTATTTATAAGTTACAAATTAAAAAGTCCAATTTCAAAATAACTTCTTTATGTATACAATTTATATGTACAATATAGTTTAAATTATTATAAAAGAGAAAAAACAACACAAAATAATTAAAAATGGTGAAAAACACAAACATAGACACAAAAATAAAGTATATTACAATTTATTATAACTCTACATAGAACATGTTTCTATAGATGATCAGTGACAACTAAATTACATTTGCCAAAAAAAAATTCTGCATCTACATTATTTATAAGACATTACATTATAGCAGCATTACTGAACTCTGCGTGTTTTATCTTAGTGGCAAGTAATAACTGAAGACCATCTGGATTCAACTCACCTTTAATATTGGATATTAAATTTTGAAAAAAATGCGAATATCTCTTTAATCATTGAACGCTTGTTATTTTAGAACACGAATTTGTTATTGTATAAATTTATCGTATGTGTTCGATAGTGTACATAAATAATATTATCATATTAATGCAAAATGTTTACGATACATTAGTGTTGTCATATTGTGTCAATAAAATTATTACTTATTAAATGAGTGTGTATTTATTAATATTATATTTTTATAAATAGTGTCTTCATATGGGTTGAACGTAATTGTATTGGCAAATTATCAACTATGCATGCGTGCCAAGAAACCGTATAAAAGACAGTTGTACTGAATGCTTAAAGTAGTATAGTTTTGATTTTTGAAGACGCAGATTAATCGTTAGGTTAAAAGAGAGAAGAGCAGGCGTAAAACCAATAGAAGATTTAGCTAAGCGACCTCTAATGGTTGAGTAGGAGAATTTGTATTCAGCTGTCTCGAGCTCATTTACCTACGACCCTTCTCAAACGATATTATTTTATTGACCTAATGAAAGCCCCCCCCCCTCTCTTAAATTCCGTCCCAGTTTCTTCGTTCTCATTAGCCGGTTCCGAGTCAGAATTGTCCAAATATTTAATAAAAACTTCTGCGTCTGAAATGTTATCGTTCATTTCCTTCGTCTTCGTTCTTATTTGACAGATTCAAGTCCGTATCATCAACATTTTTAACAAAATCTTGTGTCTGTAATGTCATCGTTAATTTCAAATTCGATATCACTATTATATTTATCTTCCTTCATAATATTTTTTCTAAAATTAGAAGATATTTTGAAAATATAAACAGAACTTAAAAATCACAGCAAAAAATTAAGCATACCCAATAATTATTATTTGATTATAGTTGAGAAATGATAATTCATTTTAGTACCTCTGCACACAAACGTCACTCTCAACATCGAATTACATAACACGACCGAGTCCTCTCTCTCTTGCTACTTAAAGAGCGAGAGTGAGATGCAAAGCGTGTGTGCATGCGGCTGTTTGCATATATGCATCACAAAATTGATGATTTTATCCCAGATTTTTAACAAAATATTTCTGCTGCGCTGATGAGTGATTATTATTGTTTTATTCAATGCGTCATATTAGCACGGAGGAATACTTAAAATTCTAACATAGTATTTACTATATTTATATAAATATTTAAATTATTAAAAGTTTTGTGTACCTAGTAGTTGCACATTACAGCAAAGGTAATGTTAAAAGATTTATTCAAACATATGATTTAATTTTTTTTTTAATGTGGCAACATTTCAATCAAATGCCGCTTTGACAGCTTTGCGTTTGTCTACAATGGTTCACGCCATTATGACGGTATACATTTATAACAATATTCATTTCTATTATGCATGTAAACACTTTCTATCTTAAAACATTCATTCTTGAGTTTGAAATGTTTGTGTTGAAGCTTGAAATATTTATTTTCACCTAAATAGTACTATAATTCTTTGACGATCCACATAACCTAGTAATGAGTCATTTTCATACATTAAAAGAAAATTGCTTCAACGTATCTTTGTATTTTTAATAATATACATATTTTTGATTCCCAAAAACTGTTTTGCTTTACTAAACATACCCTATTTTATTTCAAAGGTTTAACATACGAAAATGGAACGTGGAAAATCACAAATGGGGAGAGGAGCCAAAGGTAAAATTGCGCAATATCCTACGGATTTATTTGCTCTTGGTTCTAAGAGTTCGGCGGTATTAAATAGAGACGATGCCAAGAGATCCATTCACAGTAAATCCAATCCATGTAAGTTTTTGTTTAAATAATACCATAGCATATCTCTAAATATTATCAAGTTAATATACTAATAATACAGCAACATCGGAGAGGAAGAGAGAAGTACCGAGTACATCTGTACCTGCGTCTAAAAAACCAAAGTTATCATTTGGTGGATCTCCGAGCGAATCTACCGCCACTACCGCCTTCGACGTTGAACCGGCTGATTTAGTGCCGTTGATTTTGAGCGCCTATGAAGTTCACAATACAGATAAATTGGTAAATATGATTTTTTATTTTTATATAGAATGTTTATTTATGTATATTTATTAATTTCAGACAAATCTTCTCGTCGGAGCAATAAGGTCGATTAAAAATCAAAGATGGAAGCCAGATCTAATACTTTGCCATGGTTTGATCTACTTGGCCAAGTTGCGTCCTTTGATTTTTTCCAACGAGCCTGTGATGCAAGCGTTGTGCAGTTTGCTTAAACGCGAACAAGGCACTGCATTTAAAAGTAAAGGGAATCCTTTAGTTTACGTATTAGCATGTAACTTGCTGTACTCTGGCTATAGAGAGAGTAAAATGTGGCCTGAGATGTTCATTAGGGTAACGTTATTTAAATATTTAAATATTTTTTATTTACTTAAAAAACAATTGATTTAATGTGTATTTTTATATATCATATATGCTTAGGTGTATATTGAAGATGCTCTTAACGAGCGCTCATGGGTCGATTGCACTTGGTGTAAATGTTTCGTCGATAATATAATAACCGCTTTCTTAACAGTTACACCGCCCAATTATCTGATGCCAAATGATAATAATGCCCTAGGTAAAAAATCATTTTAAAATTACTTTCAACAGACTCTTAAAACATATTTTCTATTCAAACCATTAGGTACTTTATCACCATCAGGATCTCCATTAGTTGGAGTAAGCGAAGAAGACGTTGATTTTACCGATTTCGATTTTGTAACATACTCGAGGTGTATTTTTAATATTCAATATCTAATTACGTTTGACTTGAACAATTTTATTAATTTATATTATTTTATTATAAATAGATACACTCATAATATCGAATCAGTTGAAACTATGGTTTTAGAGGCGATCAGAGAACAGCTCGGAAGGAGAGCTGCTCCTGATACTGTCGGAAAAGGTTTTCTAAAACTTTTAGCTGCTGCTTCAGGATTTCCGGAAGTGAGTATCGACATATATAAAACTATTATTGCCGTTGTCAGTACATAATATACATATTTCAATTCTAGATTAGATTCATAGCAGCCGTTCGTTTAGAAACGTGGTTGCAATCCGCAAAGTTATCGAGACCTGCTCAAGAATTATTGGCTTATATAGCTATAAACATATCGAGCACGGCGCCGAGGGATCAAGAGGTGCTCGCGCATTTGGTGAAAATGAGACTTAAAACCAAACCGTTGGTCAATGCTTATCTAAGCTGCTTAAGGTGAATTTTAAAATAAATAATATATATCTAAAGTTACATATACAATACTTGTTATTGTTTCTTCAGAGAAATGGTGTCAAATTCTCCGACGATATTGCACAGTGTTGTGACTCACACGATATATAACGAGTTATCCAACGTGCGAAATCCGAACAGTATGGCAGCAATCGCTTCATTGATACAAGCTCAGCCTCAAGCAGTGCCCCAAGCTATGGCGGAAACTTTCCAGGTTTATATTTCTTACTATTTATTTAATCATCTCTTGAGGGTTTTTATTGTGATAAATAATTACTTATTACAGATATATAGTAAGAGCATTTTTGTAATATTAATGTGTTAAATAATATCTGTATAATTTGGGATAATATATTTTATATATAATAATATAAAAGCAAATTTAATTAAGGTTAAAAAAGTATACACTTATCCCTCGATTTCTGCGGTACTCGCTTTTTTGATCCTGTAGTACACGCAAAAACTAAAAACTAATTTTTTTATTGTGAAAAAGCCATGAATTAAATAATAATTTTAATTTATAACCTATCGACGATTGAAATTTGAGATGCTATTAAATTCCTCCGTAAATTTTTTAAATAATCAAAGGCAAACGAAAACAAAGCTTTTCCCTGACTTTTTTAATAAAATTTATTTTTTAGGAACTTTTAATGAGACCTGATGAGTATTTAAAGCCATTACGAGCTTTGATACGTGAAGCTGTTCGAGTCGGCCGAACAGAAGGAACACAGTCTTTACTATCACTTTGCCGTGCCCTAGTGTCGACTCCAAATAAAGAACCTCCCTCTGATTGTCGAGAAAGAATGTTTCACGCAATCGCTGATTTATTATCACTTTGTATAATGCTTACTGCGACTCATGCAAAACATCATCCTGACTATAAAATTCAAGTTAGTATAATTAAATATTCATTAAAGGTATATACATAAATATCATCACCTTTTAAAAAATATATTCGATTTACAGATCGCTTCGATTCAATGCGATGGAGTGTGGTGGTTACACGAAAGCGCCATTCCGCTATACAGGCCACAGCAGCAAGAGTTTGTACTCGCTCTGCAAAAGGTATTTTAATTGAATATCAAATTATGAACGCTTATTAATGAGTGAAATAATCTTTCAGATTATGTTTTTGGAAAATGTTGATGCTTATTCCAAACTGGATAACTGGCCCCAAGAGTCAGAGAGGACTTTGGCGTACCGCACCAGTTGTGAAGTACCTCTCCTGCAAAATACACTCATAAGAATATTGTGTATAGGCCTAGCAAAAGTGAGAATAGTTCGATCAATTAATTATACATAGTTTTTCATATATTTATTATGAATGATTTTATGATTTAGGAGCTGCCTTTGACTGCCGGTGAGGCTTTAGAGTTGTGCGAGCAGCTGGTTCGTAGAGCGAGTGCTCTCACAACCGAAGAAAATCCTCTGCCTATCGATAAAATCGAGGTCGCCGATTATATTTTCCAGTTGTGTCAGTATCACCATCCGGAAAATATCACGCTGCCTCCTGGGTATCTATTATTAGTGTTTTTTTTTTAATAAATTAAGATTTTGGGTTTGTTTCTTGTTACTCATGAGAGAAGTATATCTTAAGTCGATTCATGTTACATTGAGTGACTTATCTATCATGGCTAATTGGGAATTGAAGCCACTTGATGCGAAAAGACAGGTCATTAAGAATCAGTGGGATTAAATACATTCTTTGTTGTCACAATCACAAATGCTCAATGCCTTCATAACAAGTTGCGTTCCATTGCAGTTTTGATCGATTGGAATTTTTCAGCAACATAATAGGGCTAGCGACCATGAAGTTTGGTTTGTACTGTGCTAATCTGTGAACTCAGCTGGATAATTGGTAGCATATTCCTCATACGATAATAAAATGAACACGCTACAACTGATATCATCTCTTGAACTGAATAATTGACTTAATTGGTACAAGTATATTTCGTTTATAATGCTTATTGTTGTAGGTACCTAATTAACACTACAACATTTTTACGTTTTTCTCCCATGAAGGTGAAATATACATAGAAATAAAAAAATATTGTTTTTCGACACATGCTCTAAAAAAATATTAAAAATATATATATTATTGATCATGATAGTTTATATATTTTATCAATTTAAAGATATCTTCGTATTTCATTAATTAAATGGCCGCCTCTGGACCTTCTACAGCAGCCGATTCTTTCGATGACTTTTTCGTACATTTCAGGCGGTATCTCAGCTATAACTTAGCGGATGCTGGTTTTTAGGTGCTCCAACGTTTTGTATTTGTCGACATAGACACAAAGTCTTTGCGTAACTTTACACAAAAATCCAGCGGCGTTAAATCGCATGATCTGGGCAGTTAGTTGACGTCACCGAAACATCAAATAATGCGATCTGGGAACTTTCACGCAATACAACAACGTTGCACCCTCTGTATGGCAAGTTGTACCGTTTTGTTGGAACCACATGTCTTCCACATCAATATCTTCGATTTCGTGCCAAAAATAATCTATTATCGTGCTCCTATAGCGCTCATCATTGACTGTTACAATCCAACCTTCATCATTTTCAAAAAAGTAAGGCCCAATGATGACACCTGACTACGATGCGCACCAGTCACTTTTTGGGCATGTAATGGTCTCTTGTAAATCATATGAGGATTTTCTTCGCCCCATATGTGACAATTTTGCTTAGTAACATACCCAGAAAGGTCATCTGAGAAGTTTTGCTTTGAAAAATCAGCATCAGCTTCCTGCTGCTCTAATTAACCCAGTCTGCGCAAATTCTTTTCGGCCCATGGTCTCTGGGATTCATTAGTTAAAATGTTATCCGAATTTTTAACGGGTATAGGTGCAAGTCCAGATGCAAAAGCGCCAAAGGAAACCATTAGAAAAGCCTAAAATCTGTGAACGCTGACAAATCAGTAGGATCAGTAGGATGATGAAATTAATAATCTTCCCATAAATTTTATTATTCCTGTAGAAAAATTGAACGATTTTAATCCATTGAGCAACAGTTAAGCGATTTGAACACGCATGATCATTGACAGCTGTCTGGTTTACAGTGCTGGGTAAAATAGAATTGTACCACCCATAGTAGAAAAAAATATTATAGAAGCAGCCACAAAAATTATTATTGTTTTCATAGAAATATCGTGTTCAGGGCTGTAATTAATTTTTGGAAACAAATTAAATGGTCAGAATTTAAATCAAATTTGGTTCAGAATAAAAATCAAATCTCGGTCAGAATTTTATCAACAGGTTGGTTATAATGGTATTATTCAGGGTCAGAATAAATATCAAATGGTTAGAATTAAAATAGCATATGGTCAGAATAAAATTATAGGACAATCAGAATTACAATATAGACGATCATGTGAATTAAAAAAAATACAACATTAAATATAAATGGGCAGTAATTTTTTTATTTTAAAAATATCTTATAGAAATATTTTAAAATAGATTATAACCTCACTCACACCTAAACTGTTAAAAATGTTAGGTGCGAAAGAGCGAGCGTTGGTCAGAGCAGTGAACACCCCATGAATAACTCTCAACAAATCGTATTTAATTGTATGTAGGACGCGAAGGTATTCTAAGCGACAAACAAAGTGACAATGCTGCGAGCTAAACCAAACAATTTGGCCCTAGAATTATATGTGTTTCTGAATCTATATTGTTGTGATTTAATTACTTATTTAAGTATCTTTTTGTAAAGGTCATTGATATTAAAAATATATTCTACTTTTTGATTATCATTTTAGGTACGTAGCTCCGTCACTCGCTATCACGTCTTTATATTGGAGGGCATGGATAATTCTCGTCATGATTGCCGCTCACAATCCTCACTCGTTCTCTCGTCAAGCTTTTGATAAGTACCCGACTTTGAAAGCACTCATAGAAATGTGCATAACAAAGTAATCTAATCATCTACAATAACTTAAATATTTTAATTAATCTATTTATTATACACGTGTAAATATCTTTTAAAGCAAATGGAATTGTGCCGAGTGCGTGATCGAAATTGAAGGCGAACGATCAGCAATTTTGCAATTTGAAGGACACTTAGCAGCGGTGAGTTCCAAAGTTCCTATCACTGAAGTTACGAGCCGACTGCTGTCGCAGTTGATGCTGATGGATCCAATCGGTCCTCCACGCCGGCCACCGCCGTCCGTTCTAGAGTGCTTGCAAGCACTTAACAAATCTCAAAGACTAGGCTATCTACTGTGTCGTCAACCTGCTCTATTGTTGGATATCATAACTCGTCAGGGGACCCAAAGAGCGATGCCGTGGCTGCAAGATCTCTTGCACAATTCAGAACATTCGCTGAAGTAAGATTTTAAGCTCGGTGATTTTATTTACAAGGCTTTCTTTAATCTTCAATTTGTCTTTAGTGTCTTACCAGTGCCGTGTTTATGCGAATTTTTGGTTGTCGGTGGGAGCTCTGGCTTGGGAGGCAAAACTCAAGAGCTTATCATTCATCTGAGGCAATTGGTCAACGGAGCCGATACCGTTCACGGCGTTATATCGTTCTTCTTGCAGCGCCTAGTCCACACTCATCCACCTATACGTCATCAAGCCAACAAAGTAATATATTGTAATATGTGCATAAGTATTCAATTATATAATATTGATATTTTAGGGTTTGAAATTGGTATTGAATCCTCTTAATTCTGAAGAACCGACTGAAGCCGAATGGAACTCGAACGTTACACCTGAAGAATGGCTATCGATGATAACTACAAGCAGACATTGGGATTTGATCCGTCACGATGTAATCGGTGCTCTTCGTGGTGCTTGCATCGTTGAAACAGAACCCAGCTATATCACATGCTATATTATGTTCCTTGCTGAACATGTGGAAATGGGTTGCACGTCTACGCAACAATTACAAGAAATTGTTTCTGTATGTATAATTCTATTTAGATACTCTTTTTATTTGACTGATATTGAATCGTAATCCGCATAAATGTATATATAAAAAAACATTATTTTAATTGTCCTGTCTCGATGTTGCTGAGCCCATTTCAACTTTCTTTTTATTTTATTTTTAAAATCTATGAGTTCTACTTCCTTTAACCCTTTGCTCATTATTAATAATGAAATGCCTTATTTTATTAAAATTATACTCTTGTGAAAAAATATTTCTTCTAGGATTTGGGACAATTGATAGTCGAACGAATGTGTATAATGTCATACGTTATACCTTTACCGCCGTCTTCAGATCAGCAATCTATCACTCAGAGTGATTCTGAAATTACAGATCCTCAACAGACACTATATGCACTGAATAAAATATTTTATTTATACATGCAAAAGGTATTAAAAGATTTCATATGATAAGTCGTACAAATTTTCATCCTTATAATTGTATCACAGGTTAGAGAAACTCGCAACGAAGATTACGATTGGTGTTCTTCTTCAGAGCAAATACTTTTGCAATGGCCGTCCGGAGAAGAATGCATGCTGTATATTATAATCGTCCATGCCATCATAATACTGCTCACATACGGACCATCGAAATGTATGTTTATTAATTTTATTTCATTTTTAATTATTAATTTTTAATATCATATATATTTTAGACGATCAAAATGAGAAGATATTCAAGTGGTTCTTATCAATTTGGTTCGGCAGTGCACCAAAGGCGTTCATAGTCGACTCCTCCGATGAAACTATGATGTTCCCGGATTGGTTAAAACTGAGGATGGTTAGATCGAATCAACCCGCGTTGATTCACGCCGGACTAAAGAATTTGGATGCACAACAACTAGTTTTGTTCATCCAAAGTTTCGGAATACCAATAGAATCAATGAGGTGAGTTTCAATAGAACTAAAACGGTAGTTACAATACCTAATCTTTTAACCCATTAACCGTACACGCTTGTGTACACCTGTTGCGTGATTTGGTGTTTTCTTTCTAAAATTATTATGGAAGTAATTACTTATTTCGAAACTATATGGTAGTAGTAAACTATACAAAAATTAAATTTGGCAATAATGCGTTAATAAATGTCATTGGTTTATCATCGTAATATGGATTTGAAACAAGATGTTTTTATTGTTATTTATTATAAATAAAAAAATATTTCGTCTTATTTTTTATTATTGTGTATATTTAGACTACTATAATGTGATATACTATTAGTATGACAATATTTTTCAATTACCATGTGCTAGGTTATATTTTATTGTCCTGTACACAAGCGTGTACAATGGGCATCTGACCGTCAACTAATTGTTCAGTCCGCATTGTTGCACAATTTCAGGCCATGATAATAATGAATCTTGATACACTGTTTATCATGTTTTCGAATGATTAAATGTTCAAGTGAGACCGTTGTGCAATTTCATTCTCGTGCCAGTGGGGAGCTTATCATGAAAATTTGTCTGTGGATGAGTCTATGATTAAATACTTTGGCCGTCATTCAGCCAAACAACGAGTGCCTAGAGCGAAAAAACAACGGTCACAACCCCGAGCACATCTGTTATGTGCCACAGCCGAGGTCGCTAAGAAAACGTTATGTGTTGAGCGACCATGCTTTGGACAGTTTCACCCTTAAACTGCCCACTGTACACAGCTGTGTACACCCCTTTATTTTCTAATTTATATGTATTTATCTAAGTTTTTCTTTGCTCAGTATGTCGTAATAAATAACAATAAAAATAATATTTCATATTTTTTTTTTTGCGTTAACGGGTTTTAAATTCCATTTTTTTCAGCGCCCTATTGAGTGCTCTGGATGCTGGTCCGGTAGAAACATTAACGAACTATGTAGTTGAGCGTGGATATATGGCTCAATTGGTAGGCGTTCAATGGAGACGGGGTGCAAGAGGCGGTCAACAATTTTATAGCTCTTTAGGATTACAAGAACCAGTTTATCCTGAAGGTATTATATTAATTAAATATTTGTGTAGAACACTAGTCAATTTATTATAAATATTTTTAGAACCAGTTATGGTCGACGATCCATTACCATTTCTTCCCGTGTTCGGATCGTACAATGATAACCAATGGAAAGAACTAGCAAACGATTTAGTACCAAGTAGTAAAGGATTACTCCTCGAACAAGTTGGTCCATTGTTTGCCACGACTTTTATTGGTGCTGCTACTTTCGAAGGGAACGTTAACGCTGCTTTCGTAGCGCTTCAAAAGGTATGTCTCAATATATATTGCATTCATAATATAAATAAATGGCTTCACTCATTTTGTTACAAAACAAATTCTATAATTGTATATTATTATTTATATTTCAGATTATCGCTTCAGAAATCAAAGAGTTCAAGAAACATTCTTTCTCGGTCCACGATTGTCCTTTTATACAGTGCATCGTCATATATATTGGTCTAATTTTAGAAAATCCGAATTCTTATCTATTCGAGAGTGGATTTTTGAAACAGACGAGGTACTCGTGTCCGTTGATGAGGCTACTCATGCATTGTCGGCAGACGATCTTTGAAGAACCGCTCGTTAAAATATCGGAGACACTTTTGCAAAGGTACGGTCAAGCGGTAGGGCCGTTGATTTCGCTTTTGAACAGTTTCACCGGTAAGAGCTCCAAGGCAGGAAAACCAGTATCGAACCAAGTCGCCATTCAGACTATTCAAGAGCATATGAATCAAAATAGAGACAATAACCTGAGCGGATGCTTAGTTAATGGTATGAATATTATAAAAAATCTGTATTATCGAATTATTTTGTATAAATCATGTACGTTTTTAGTTATTGAAACATCTTCTATTAATAATTTGGAAATAATCGGGCGTTATTTGATTGATAAATACAATACGACCACTCTCATCGACGTAATGATTACGATATTAGAGAAAGAACAGGAGTACAATCTTAATAAAGTAAAAACAGAACCTGGAATGGAAGTGGTAAAACCGACAGCTATTAAATACGGAGCGGAAGCTTCAGGTATTGTTATTGACTGGTTGATAGAGCTTCAACCGGAGTTGTTGGGTAAAAATCCAAAGTCACAGGTCAATATAAATTACGCTTGAATACGTATATTAACTATATAAATATATTATAAATTTATCTTATTATAGATGCATTTGATGTTTAAAACTGGAGGAGCATCTTGGCAAGAGTTGCTCGTAGCTCTTTTAGCTCATCGTGCATCATGGAGGACACTTTATGGATGCATCAACGCTCTGTTATCTTCAGACAAGTATTATTAATCTATCAATGTTTTATCATAAATTATTGTTATATTTAATACTTTTACTATCTTAGAAAATGGGAAGCTACAACAGTATTAGAATTAATATGGGCTTTGACGAGAAGTCCCCGTATTTGGCAAGGTAGAGATAAAACAACACCGAAACATCACGAACCAGAAGATATTCTTAGATTGACTTCTGAACAAGTATATACAATTTTTAATAATGTTTAAAAAATGTCACAGATAACTAATATGCTATTTTTTATACTTCTGAATTTTTAGTTGATGGTTCTCATAAATTACATATTGGAAGAAGCCGAACAATGTGCTAATAGAGATCAAGTATGCTTGAAGATAGAATCGAGACTACCTCTATTGTTGGAATGTTTGCAAGATGAACATTCCATTTTACACGTTCTAACTAACTTAAAATCAATTGAATCGAACGTAACTGTACAAACATTCCTTATTCTGCTTTATATGAAGATACCGAAAATTTGGAATATTCTTTCGACACGAGGAAAGTATTGTGAAATTATATTGTTCGATAACAACGAAACAGATTCCACAGGTACGTAGTTTATATTTAATTGATTATTAATAATTGCTTTATTACATATAGCATGTTTATAATTTTACAGAATCGTCTACAAGTATTGTAGATAAAATATCGCATTGCATGTTTACGGCACTCGCTGCAACGCCACATTTAAAAGATTGGAGACAAAGGTAAGACATGGCTGTCATACGGCTTAAAACATTGCTGATATTAAAATTATATTTTTTAAAGGATTCAACCTGGACTCGAAGCTAGTTGTAAATCAATGTGTAGACATCATCCTCGGCTTGCTCTCCGACAACTGGGACTTCTTGGAACGTTATTGAAAGGTCGTTCTCATCTAGCATGGGCGCCGTTTTATAACGGCGGACATTTCATCTATTTCTCGCATACTATCCGCATACTGGAAATGTTGCAACCAACTTTATTCGCAATACCGTACCGTAAAAGACTTCACGTTGCTCTCGATTGCTACTTTGCCGTTATCGCTGCTCATGGTCATATGAAAGACTTGAATTCTTTAATACAGAAATTCGTAAATCTCTTACAAGGATATATGACATACGACATGGCTGCCGCTAACGATTATCTCAGAGATCATCATAATACGATAACGTAAGTTTTTGTATGTTATTTTATATATTGATGATTTTTTTTATTATTGTATTAAATTTTATAGTTCTCAACCGGCATTTGCGATGCTAAATATCGGAGAGGTGCCTCAACAGAACGAAGGACAAAATTCTAAATCTGATTGGAATGATAAAAATCAGTTGAGCGCAGCCATAGATCAATCGCCACTGGTCATTCTTAAGAACGTCATCGCTTCTACGGTCGATACGGATACAGGATTAGCTGCTTTGATGCGATGTCTCGATGCTTCAAATCCAGAAACTGCTTTATTGGCGTTAGAAAAGCTACCGGAATTGGTTGTTTGCATGCAAGAACATGCCACGCAAATCTTAAACAAAGTATTCGAATTGGGAATGCGATCTAAAATCAACACAGAATCTTACATTACAAAGTGTGTGATGACGTTAAATGCATACAGAGGATGTTAGATATTTAGTGTCTATCTTTTTGCAATATAGACTATCTCGTATTATAAATGAAATAGTTGTACGAATTATAGTTAAGGCAATTTATTGATAAAAAATAATACTTGAATAAATAATCTTTACATATAAATCAGCACAATTTACCAATCCATAGAATCTTGTAAATCTGAAAACATCTTGTCCTTTATCCTACCCTCTCTGGGGTCCTTTTCGATTTCTGATTTTATCGCACCGGCCTGTCCTAGCATATATTCCAATTCTGTAAAATAATTATTATTTAAAATATTGTATTGACAATCGATGAAAAAAGAAGAAATTCGGATAGTAAAGATACAAAATTAGTTGAAATGGTAATGAAATGCAAACGCCCCCGCCTGATGTCCTTGGCATAATTTTATGAAAAATGTCAAGAAATGTCCAGAACTGTTTTTTATAAAACGATTTATAAAAATATTGGGTGAAAACTTGATGCAGAAATTCTGCATCAAGTTTTCACCTAATGCGTTGAGGTTTATGGTGACCATGTTATAAGATAAAAAGGTGTTCTCAAGACAATCCCGAAATAAGTTTATCTTTACTTTCTGAATATCCCTGATATATATAATTACCTTCGCATTTTAAATTTGGACCTCTAAATTCTATCGGTCCGACAATTTGAGTTTTCAATTCGCCTTCAAAGTAGACGAACATGCTCGGTAGATTTTTCTCGGGGAAGTTGGGTATGCAAGTCTGTGCTATCGACTTCAAGAATTTTGTGTAAGGAAACTTACCAGATAATTCGTTCATATATTGATTAAGTAAAGCACAGAGTGGTATTCTAAAATTTGCAACACATTATAAGTAATATATATATATATATATATATATATATATATATATATATATATATATATAAATATAATTAATTATAATAATTACCCTTGTTTATATAAATGGATCACGACCCATATGTCTTTCCCTGCATTGTTCACTTCTTGTACATAATCTTGTCCCGATATCTCGCAGACCGTTCCGAACCTGGGTTTAGCTGTCATTTGTTTCATCTCCGCTATCCTCTTGCGTCTGTATTCTAATAAAACGGCTTCATCTTCAGAATCTTCCAATTCGTCCAGCTCGTCCAAATTCAACTTTGACAATTCTTTGTCTTCTAAAAATAAAATGGAAAACTTAACCTCAACTGAAATGTGATATCTAAGCATATTTAAATAGAACGTTTAATGTTTAATAGCAACTTAAAATTATAATTAAAATTTGTACAAATTTTTATATTTATTTTAAAATTAATTACTGTTCTGTTTCTGATTGATAGTATCTTCCATCATGGAAATAATAGTGTCTTCTGATATTTCCTTTTCTTTGGGAGGTATAATTCCTTTAGCTCGCAAAACATCGTTCCATTCAGTATCCTCGTCTGGGTTCTAGATAACAAATGTACAATGTTATCAATGGAAATATACGTTATACACAAAAATAGTATTGTATGTAGCAAAATAATTAAATAGATATATGGAAATATGTTTAACCTGCATGATTATGCTGTAGCAGAGGTTGTGCAAAAATTACTAGAGCAAGACCTCACCACGCCTGCGAATGACAATACCTCATATGGTAATCCAGTTGCCAGTACGGAAAAAAAATTGATATGGAAACTGAGTAGTATAAAAATGAATTCAATACGAGCAAAACCAAATTAATGTTATCAAATAGTAAGGGCGATAATAATAAACTGACGATGGATTTGTTTAAAATAATAAATAATAACTTTTAAAGCAAATTTTTCAATAGATAAAATAAATATAATACACCAAATTATTATACTGTGAAACTTTCCCTAGCATTTTTGAAAAATATTTTTTTAATGAATTATTATAGTTTTTCTATAGCAATCCAATATGACATTATGAAGTTGAATCATTTTTCGTATAAAAAAGCGTTTGTTTGTACAGAAGAGTTTATTATGTTACTAATTCCGTCACATTTTCAATAAGCTTCATATTTGCACTTATTTGTAGCCTTGAGTTTGATTCTATTTATTGTTTCTTCTAAATATTGCAGACGATAATACGTATGTACATGGGCGTTTGTGCGCCCATGTACATACGTATTTCGAAAAATGCATGAGAATGTAAGGCTTCCGTCTTCATTCGGTGACTAAATATTTTAATTTGCAAAACGTCGGTTGAAAATCATTGATTTAAATCAGACAGTCGTTGCGAATATTTTGCAAAGTTGTGTATTTTCTATCATAATAATATTTGTGTAAATTAAATCATTAATCAAAGGGTACAATTTAACAATGCTTTTAAAAAATAATCACTAAGATATTGAGAGTTTTATTATACTCTGTGATCCCAATAACTTTATAAAAGTATTGCAAAGTTATCCAAAAGTGAAATATAAATAAGATATTTGATAAGCGGCAAAATATTTAAATTACTACATACCACGGGTGGATTAATTATTCTGATACGGGAGATAATTTCTAATATTTTAAGTCATAAAGAGAACATACGCATCTGGAGCCGAAAAACGAAAAATGGAAGAAAATAGAACAAATCTCACCTAAGCAAACAAAATCTTTGTATGGTTTTTTTCAAAAATAAATATCGAACAATGTATGAAAAATAACAAAGATGTAATAGAAAGAGAAGATATCGAATAACAACCGACAGAATAAGAACAAATAGAAGAAATTTAAAAGCAGCCAATAGATGAAATAGAAGGAAATAATGAAATTGTATCTACAAGAGATTGCATCTGATAAAATGGTAGTAAACCGCGCAATTTTCGAGATTTAATGTCACTGAAAGTAGAATATAAAGACAGACATAAGACACACTTCAGAAAATTGCAATGAATTTTTTTTTGTTTAATGGACAATTAGGGTTAAGAAAAAATAATATTAGAGCTTCAGGAAACTTTATTATATATATTATTTATTGATTCTTCGCCGGATGTACGCCATACAGATCAATTAACGTTTGTTTTAAGATATGTTAACGTTTAAGAGATTATTAAGGAACAGTTCTTAGGATTCTTAAATTATAAGTTACAGTATTGAATATATGGAACAACAAGTTTTTTCTCTTTTTTATAACAATGATGCAACGTGGCCGATAAATTTAACGGGTTGCAATCGAGAATAATTCAAGCGAATCCGCAATTTTTTTCTATGTTTAAGTCATACCCATAATTTAGTTGGAAGTTGTTGACGTCCGTTCGCCTCTTGTATGGATTCGCGAACGCCGTCATACAGCGTTCGGGAATGTTCCCGAATCGACAGCAGTCGGCTTCGATCGTCGTTACGAAGCGATCGGATCACGCCGAGCTCAATAAAGCTTTTACACATGCACACGTGTTTTGGATTCAGACCTAAGAACTAACCAGCACTCGTATCCCTACACGCAACACAATCAAATCCGTTATTTTTAAAATCAGTAAAGACGTAAATGAAAAAACGATAACAGAAGTGCAATAAAAAAAAATGCTAAACAAAAAACTTGCTACGTTTAGAAGGACGAAAATACAATATAAAAATATCTGTTTTAATTAGAATATTTAGTCGGGAGTTAATTTGTATTTATATATATGTATATGACCCACAGAAATTTGTATCGCCTCGGGCTCCTAGCGAATCCGCTATTAAATAAATCTATTTAAATAATTTAGTAAATGAATACAGAAGAGTAGCAAATAATGGTGATGTTTGGTAATGAATAATATAAAATTTCAAAATGATTAAATTACCAACATTTTATTTGAAAGTTGAAGAAACAATAATATGTATAACTTTAACTAGGTATTCAAAAGCACTTTTTTATTATACAGGCAACATTGGCGTATTTTTCATCTCGGATGGTGTTGCTTCTTTACATTGATATTAAGTTTGAAATGAATTTAGATGCGCAGTATATAGGTAAAATTAAAATTAAACCAGTCTAGGTAAAACTAAATTAGTAAAAGGTGATTCAACTTCCCGTCCGGTGTTACCCACCGCGTGAATCTATTTCAAGTATTTGGCAATTTATCAAATCGCGCAGATATAACTTGCACAATGTGTTTTAACATATCAACGTCAGTCTAGTAGACGGAGAGCTACTTTAAAATAGACATAAAGAGACCGGATAAATATTATGAGGTATTTTATTATTATAATTATTATTAAAATTCATAAGCTGTGTCGTCTAATAAGCATTAAAATAAAATGGTTTAAACGATTTTAATAATAATTTTGATAACTAATATTTGTTTTTTATAATAGAATTTTATTTTTAAATGTAAAAAAAGTGATAAAATGTGAAATGATAATATTAGGTAGTCGATAATTTTGTTTAGAATATTAATTTGATTTGTAATAAATTAGTCAAAATATAAAAAGTCGCGTTCTTTTCGATGTTACGACATTGGTGTCCCGCTGTTGTGAGTTTGACGCGTGGTCACCCCGACGAATCTAATAGTCGGAGCATGAGAGCTCCCTAGGCCGAGACGTGGTACGTCAGGAGGCTGTACTGAGTGACGTATGTCTCCGCTCCCTTTTAGTTCCGTTTGCGACTGTTTGCGCAGCGCGCACTTTGCCCCCGCCCTTTCGAGACCTCGGATATTTATATAATCGAACCCGCGCCGCCCAATTCCGCCGTCGGAAATTCAAAATTGACACTTGCCACCGTCTATCGAGACAAAAGCGTTTTTGTCCATTATTTCCCGTGGCGCGTTTCTTTTCGCACGTTTGTCGAAAACAATGTGCTATTTCATCTCGTGACGTTGAAAACTATACAGCGGTTCGTACATCATCGTCGACAGAGTAATAACCTTAAATGTATCGTCATACGCAACAATCTATCAACTATGGCCAAATTACAATAATGATCAAATAAAAAAATATAATTAAATCATTATAATTAAATATTAACAAGCAATCAGTTATGGCCAAAACCATTTATTTAATTAATATAGTATTACTCAAACGTTGTTTTGTTTCCAACGAGTCTAAAGTGGAATATGCACTTGTATCTTTTGACCTTTTTAACTGTCTCAATATATTGAGGCAGGTTATGACCTTTGCTAAGATCTATTGTTCTATAACTTGTCATATCTGTGTTCGTTCTATTTTTTTTTTCATTTAAATAGTGTTTTTATTTGGTTCTCTAACTATAAAAATGAGTGGTATTTTAGTTGTAAAATAATATACTTATTTTAAAATAAAAAGTATAAAATTAATAAATAAATTAATATATCGTAGAAATGAAATATTTATTATCGTCGATATCAAGATTGTTTTTAATTACACAATACGATAAATTCTTCTCAATTATTATTTTATAAAATTTTAATCGTTTTGATATTTTTCTTGAAATTAAGTTATATAGCAACTTTCAAATTATTTTAACCTGTTAAAAAATAGGTAAGTAATGCAAAAATGCTGTTTTATTTTTAGTAAATTAACATATTTTTCTTTTATAACATTATATATAACTATTATTCGACTGTCGGTGATATTTTTATATAATACAGTAGAACTTCTGGTTTCAAAATAGTTATTCTTATTCTCATTTTTTTTAAATTCCTTTTGTGTAAAAATATTTTTATTTTTATTTCAAAGGGAAAATAAGCAGAAGAAGTACAGACCAAAAAAGTACAGACAAAGTATGATAGCTATCCTTATACTATGGACTTTTGATATGAGAGTATCGGTCAAAGAATATTCAAACCGAATTTTGGTCAAAAGGAGGGCGCAAAAACAATTTTATTGCTTTTGGCGAAGATTTTTGACTTCTGAGAAGTGATAATTGTTTTTGCGCCCTCCTTTTGACTGAAATTCGGCTTAGATATGCTTTAATCGATTCTCACTTATTGTAAGTTGTAATATTGTTATAAAAAAATCTTAATATGCACAATAGATAACTGAACGTTGCCACTGCGGAAGCGATGGCACGATTTTATTCCTTTTGGTGTGGATTCTAAACAGGGATCCTCTTGAATTTGGTCAGAAAAATACATTTCATTTAATGAAATACTATGAATCTTAATGAAATGGAAGTATTAAAAAAATGACCACTGACTGGCCAACTTTTACTCCTCCTCCGGAAATAGCTGAAATCACTTCCCTGCTTTCGTAAAACATTAAAACATGTCCTAGTGGCATTTCTAATTTGTGTTACTGCTTCTTTCACAGAGTAAGACTCCTTCAATAGAATTGTATTAATATAAATGATAACTATTGCAATAAAAATGTTTCCAATTTCCATTGGCTCTTCTAACTGTAAATAATATTCATAACAAGTATAATTTTCAAAATAAGAAGCTGTATTATTTAAGCATTGGATTTATTTAATTTGTAGAAAAATATTCTAATTGAATGCACAGGTAACATCTTTTAAACATCAAAAAATGTATGCCTCTCTCCTGCAAGTGCAGTACAGTAGCTTACTTTGTAGGAAGCCTTTGTTATCTGCCATGTATTAAACACAAAAAGATTTCTTTCACAAAATATATAAATATAGATTTGCATTACTCCAAAGCGGCTAGAAAATGTAAAACCAATGAGCGAAAAACACTCGAACTGCATTTTTTCTTGGAAGCCAAATATATTTTTACGACAGTAATGTGTTGACGCATTATATTCAAACAATTGACACAAAACGTGTAAATTAGTTTATTTTTATTCGACATATTTATAGAAAAATTCATATAATAAAATGACGTACACTTGGTGTACATCATAGGAAGGCAAAGGTTAAAAAATGTTAAAAAAATAATCAACTGTCAAAATATTATTAGTCAACCCTTATTTCCTTTTTTTACATTATAAAATATGTATTTTTGTTTTTATTTAGGTACATCCTGTGATAAGTGTGTAATACATATTGAACAAGATGGCTCATCCAGTAGAGATAGTGCACACGGAAGGAGATCATTCCTTCACGCTCAACGAAGATGCCCTCTCGGAGCTTATGCTCCAAGAAGATATCAAAGACAGAAGTGTTGTGGTTATATCAGTTGCTGGCGCTTTTCGTAAAGGAAAATCCTTTCTTTTAGACTTCTTTCTTCGGTACATGAATTCTAAGGTAAGGGAATAGTCAATAGACTCGCTTTAAAAATAGCATATTAATATTTTTACGTTATCGTTTCAGTACGTACTGAAAGAACACGGAGACGAATGGCTCGGCGCTGAAGATAAACCGCTGGACGGGTTCAGCTGGCGAGGAGGGTCAGAACGCGACACCACAGGCATACTCATATGGTCGGAGATATTTTTAACTACATTGTCTAACGGAGAAAAGGTTGAATTTAGCATTTGAAGTGATGCCAATTATAAATACATGTTTGTGTATAAATTTTTTTATTGAATTTCTAGGTTGCGGTGATTCTGATGGATACTCAAGGAGCGTTCGACAGCGAGAGCACAGTCAGAGACTGCGCTACAGTGTTTGCCCTCAGCACTATGCTGTCTTCAGTACAAATTTATAATTTATCACAAAATATTCAAGAAGATGATTTACAACACTTACAAGTTGGAATTAGATTTAACGTGCATATGTAATTCTGTATCGTTTATTAATTGAAATTGTAATTTTTAAGCTTTTCACTGAGTACGGTAGATTGGCTTTGGCCGATTCGGGTCGCAAACCTTTCCAAAGGCTTCAATTTTTAGTCCGAGATTGGAGTGTTCCATATGAATTTCCCTATGGTGCTGAAGGAGGCAAAGATATATTGACGCGCAGATTAAAAGTGTGTTTAAAATTCATACTATATAATATATAAATTTTCTCCATTCTATTAAATTATTTATTAGGTTTCAGAAAAACAGCATCCTGAATTGCAATCGCTTAGAAAACACATCACTTCATGCTTCACAGAAATCGCTTGCTATTTAATGCCACATCCTGGTCTCAAAGTAGCGACCAGTCCCACGTTCGACGGAAGATTGAAAGGTTTTTATCTATGTTTTTTTGTGTAGCTGTATAAAAAATTGGAATGTAAGACTCACCAAACAGGTTTTTTTGTTGCTGTATAGAGATCGAATCCGAGTTCAAGACGTGCCTGCATGAATTTGTGCCAATGTTGTTAGCGCCTGAAAATTTAGTATTAAAAAAAATCAACGGTCACAAAGTGAAAGCTAGGGATCTGGTTCAGTATTTTAAATCGTACATTAGTATATACAAGGGCAACGAACTTCCGGAACCTAAATCTATGCTCGTCGTAAGTGTTTTGTGTGATATTTTATTTTATGCGTTTTTATCGATGGTACATTCAAGACTTTTGTATTTTAGGCAACGGCCGAAGCAAATAATTTGACGGCCGTGGCGGAAGCTAAGGACGTGTATAATATTTTGATGGAAGAAGTTTGCGGCGGTCAAAGACCTTTCTTGCAATCGCAACTGCTTGAAGAGAAACATCTGCGAATAAAAGATAAGGCTATAATGACTTTTCAAGCCAAACGTAAGATGGGAGGCGAAGAGTTTTCTGAATCGTATAAAGAGCAACTTTCCAAGGTGATTTATTAACAATTTTCCATTGCATATTCAAGGTCTTCAAAATATGTTTACTTTGGCATCCCCTTTTTTTCTATTTTATTGAAGTAAGGTCTCAAATAAATTGAGTGGGGATGGGGAGTAATTAGAGGCATATTTTTTCCAGATTCTTAATTGACGATCTTAGTTGAATACCAATACATTCACGATGAATGGTCATTATCTATATTATGTTTGCACAATCCACATGATTAAATAATTCGTCTTTTAAATCATAAATAACAGGTGTTTCAGAAATTTTTTATAAATTTATTTATTTTAGAAATTTCTTCTGACGTACTAAATTTTACTTGAATATTTACTTAACTGATATTTATTTAATATTTCATACTGATACGGTATATCGAACATATATCCGTATTGTGTGCTTTAGAGCTAATAGTAAACCCAAACTTGCCATCTCTTATTCAGTTATGAATAATGATGAAATTGATAGCTCTCGAACTGACTGTGTTAATGCAAATAGAGTATAGTAACATTTTAATTTGTTCCAAAATAAGAAATACATAATTTTCCAACCAATCGCTTTCTTAAATTAGGCAGGGCACTCTATTTTACCTCTTCGTGAATATGCTATTCCACCAAGATGATATTCAGCGGTTCAATAATTTATCCTTATACTTATGTACTGTTTGATCAGATATTTTCATCAAATGTCAAATCAGGTACATGCATGTAATATTTTCATAAAGTTTTATGTATTGATTCGCAAATATCTTAAATACTAGTGTTTGTGTATTTTTGTCATTTAATCCTATAAATCGAATCTGCGGTATATTTTACTCTATAATCAACGGTACTAACTTCCGCTGTCTTCAAATGCCCTGCTATCTATTAGTTGATATGAACCTATAAATATTATCGGCTTCTTTATTTGTATGACTTACTGTAAGTTTCAAGATTTCTTCAGTTATAACACAAATTGAAACATATTTTATTCTATACTGTATCTAGGCAAAATAATCACCATTAGTAGAGCATAATATAATATTATGAGCAGTGGTTTTATTTTTTTTTCTATTAGTCTGCGTTTTTTCTTACATTTCCAAAAAAGTGTTAACAGTAGTCGTATCAATGATGCTATTTAGTAACTGGATAATTTTTGTTTCGATATTTTCAACCCTAAATCAACAATGTCTCAGTTAAGCTATATTATGCTTTATTAGTTTCAACCAGTCATAATGCGACAAAAGCAGTTAAAAACATCAAATGCAACGGGCAGGGATGCCATTAAATTTAGAGTGTCAAATTTTGTGCCGGGAATTTTGGTATTGAATATCTATATAATGGGCGGGTAGTCTTTAGAGGTTGTTAGTGAGGATATTAGGGCTGCCATCAAAGCAAGTCCGAGATTAACGATACATCCTATGTATCGTTATGTATGATACATCCTATGTATCGTTATGTATACATATATGATTGACCCAATATTTAAATCACTAATATTACAAATTTATTGGTTCACTTAGGATTTGGAAGAATCATTTAATCAATTCAAGTCGCACAACGAGAGCAAGAATATATTTAAGGCAGCTCGAACGCCATCCGTACTCTTCGTAATGGCTACATTCTTCTATATATGTAGCGGCATATTCGGATTAGTCGGCATATATTCAATGGCCAACTTCTGCAATTTGTTGATGGGCTTATGTTTGCTGACCCTGCTCATTTGGGCATACATCAGGTTTGATTTGTCATATTTTGCTTTGTTTTTATTATTCGCTGCCCATTTTTACACCCGTGTTTTATTACAGGTATTCTGGAGAATTAGTAGAGATCGGCGTCATCATAGACGAGTTCGCTGCCATGCTGTGGGAATTTGTGAGTTCGCGTCGCCGCATTATTCTCTTATTGATTTCGTTAATATCGTTTGCCGCTTTTTATTATTATTTTTTCGTTCATTATAGATTATTAAACCGGTGTACGAAAGTTTCGTCGAGAAGGGGATGAAGCACGCCGCCGCTCACGTGACCGAACAAGTCATTAACGGAAAGCCAAAACGGAAACAGTTGTGATACTCGCCGCAGAATCCATTCCTATGCATTGTTTTGTTGATCGTTAGTTTGTTTTATTGTTTTTCGAAATCATTTTATATACTCTCAGATGTTGTTATAATCGTCAATATTTGTTTTTTTCTTTTCACTGTAGAATTTGACTGTGAGAAACCCAATTTGTTTTAAATTTATTTTTTAATCATATATTATATACATATTTTTTGTATTTGTTTTTTTTTTACTCAAAAGAAATTATCTAGATCTGTGCGTGTACAATGGCAGTGTATTCTATCTTGCCTTTCACATTGTCCCATAGGTGTTATATTTTATTTAAAGAGTGTATAATGACAAAATAATATATATTTTTATGATCATTAATTTTAGGAGGTAAATATAGCAATATTATTTTGTTACTTAGAATGCAGGGTGATATAAAATAAAAACAGAGTGTAAAATTTTTGTCTTATCCTCGTCCGTATGGACAAATTGTGGCATTTTTATTAGCGATCATTTTTGAACATTTTTCGTTTTAGCGAATTGCTTTTTATTAATATTTAAAAATGTTATTTCTTGATTTTTTTTATTTGGTATTTATTACTGTTTTTAAGATACTTTATCATATTTATTCTCATATAATTTGATAACGTTATTATTAAGTTTGAGTTTATTTAAGACAATAATTATAACTTAGGATGTGGCAATTGTGAAGAAACGAGTGCAAATATTGTTGAAATCGATGCGATAAATGGCAAAGAAACAGAAAAACTCACCGAAAATGTGTTCGCTTGATTTTTTTGTATTCGCATTTGATTCTCGCAGAGTTGTTCATATATAAAATAGTTTACTCTACTAGATCTTTTTTTATATATATTTTAATTATTGAAAACTACAT
The DNA here is from genome assembly GCF_051122295.1 of Plectrocnemia conspersa. NCBI lineage: Eukaryota > Metazoa > Arthropoda > Insecta > Trichoptera > Polycentropodidae > Plectrocnemia > Plectrocnemia conspersa. The sequence continues at coordinate 22,439,431 of NW_028277172.1, forward strand.
CGCGCATAGTACATATAATCTCAATTCGTTAAAAAATATTTATTTAATATACATTTCGTGTACGAAACTGTTTAGAAAAATATTTTTTATACGTTAGTTTTTATTATGATTAAGTGTATATACGTACTATATTTATAATTAATATAGAAAGGTGAAATTAAAATTAACCATTTTAACGACGGTGACTTTGCGTATATACCGGACTTGCCAAATTTTTTAGTACTTATACGTATACTTGTTTGCAATATTAAATATAAAAATATTAAATTTTCATTTCAACACTTAATATATTATATTAAATTGTTATTTTATATCTAAAGTATATATATTAGATTTTCATGTAAATATCTGTCCCGTAACCATGACCTGAATACGCAGTCGGTTGAATTTATAATTGTGTGATATTACATAGTCTAAAATTCAGTAGGGGCCAAACGTTTTTTGTAATAGTACCGACGAAAGCGACACAAAAGTTATTCGCAGGCTGTGGGTTTGTGATACTGTCTACCTTGCCTCTTCTAGTCGTATGTCTTCATTCCTGATCCATTAAAATGAAACATCAAAGCCTAAAAGGTTGTTTATTAAGATCGATCTGAATTTTGCTCTTTATATATGAAACTATCGTATGCATCTGTTCAGTTTTGAAGATATTTTTTATATAAAATCTATTCATATACGAGCACTGGTTATTGAAGGAAAATTGCACGCAACAAATATATTTCATTGTGTTTTCGTTAGGTTAAAATTAAATTTGTTTTTAACTAGAGTTTCTATTACATGATTTGTTTCAATAAAAGCAGCAGAGTGTAGTGATTTATTTATACATACAATTATTGCAACGCAGAAACAATGTATCGATCGATTCGATAACAATAATACATATCTATATTTTCATAGATATGGAAAGTGTTCTTCATCGTCTAATAATTATAATTATAATGTTCACGTACATATCGATATGCTAAGATTATGTTGTTTAAATGCGATTTTTACTCGATCAATGTATACTAGAGCATCTCGTAAGTTATAATTTATTAGAAAGTATTTACATATATGTAGTAAATTAAAATATTGATTCAAAATCTGAAATAAAAATAACAAACATGTAAAATATTTTATTGCATGCAATACAGTTTCGTTAAATACATTAAAGATATATAATATAGAAGTTGTAAATATGTGATTGCTATGTTTTTAACTATTATGAGTTTTCGGCGGTCACATCACTTTTGTATATTTGAAAACATAATTTAGTTCTTATAAAATTGTTTGCTCAAATAAGTAGTTATTCATTGTGATTAAATTAAAATTATAAATGTCAAGAGTTATATTTTTCCCTACATATTATATTTAAAAAAATGTAAATACAATACCAAATGTGCCTGAATGTATCTTCCAGTATTTCAAACTAGCCTTTCGTACTGTAAATAAAATCGGTAGCACCACACTGTACATACATATTTAATCGTAAGTTTCATAAACGATCAGATTTCGAGCAGGTTAGTCGTCGTTACAGGATAGATAAGTGCCATAGGGGTTAAAAATGAACACAGCAAAATGTGCATGTGCACATATGATACATCACATATAAATATATATATTATAATAATAATATAGACTTAAAAGGTTTTGTAACTCTCCTTTCTATTCATTCTCTAATTGTAATTATAGCTGGATATATTTGTTAATGTGGTTTTGGTGTAATGTGAATAAATTAATATTTTTTATAAGATGCCTTTTTATTTATTAATCTTATCAGCTCTTAAATGAGACACATTTTATATTATGCAATAAGATTATCGTAAAACACATGTACGCACAAACAAATCGTTATCATAATTCATAGCATAATGTAAAAATCATCTTCAAAAATGGAATTTAAAACGATTTAATCATTAATAATACACGGAAAAAATACTACACACCTATAATCAATCAATAATGCATGCACTGCATGCATCGATTTAATTACTATGGAAATATCTATGAGAAAAAAGTTTAAAAGCAAGATTTGATTTGTAAAACACCCTATACAGTTAAACCATGTAATAAATAAGCCAATAAGAAGAGTAATACATCATTTTTTATTTATCGGAAGCACAATCTGCCATATGATGCGCCTGTAGTTGTACGTATTTCTGCATGAATGCACCATAAGACAGTCGGTTGTTGTAATATGACTATTAGTTTATATAATAAATAAATTTGAAAAGAAAGGATTGCCCGTAATAAAATAAAATTAAATAATGAATTTTTTAAGCACAGCTGTGAAAAATAGTTATAATAAAGGAAACTGCTGCGGAATTTTACGCAGGTACTAAAAATATTACTCGACTGAGCCAGCAGGTAGATAACCCGTCAAATGAAATGCACACAACAATTTTTAAAAAAGATCGAGATTTACATAAGTAATTCGTCAGACGTTTCAAGACTTTTTAAATTTAATTTTGTACAAATTCGATTTATCAGCTCCAACTGGTGTAAGAAGAAAAGAACGAGTTTTGTCTTATCCTAGCATCAAAGATATTGTGAAAAAAATGTAATCTCAAAATTTGAGACAATGCAGAGATACTGTGCCAGGAGTGACTCTGAGTCATATTACAGGTCTACTTTTATCTTTATACTACCAATTCTGATATTTACGGGTCAGTATTGCCTTAATTACCGGGGCTGTGGAGTCAAAGTTGTAAAATATATATATATATTTTTAAAGTATATATTTTAATAAAATTTGAAACATAAGAAAAATAAATATATAATAAACAAAAATAATTTTAAAGATATTGGGCATAAAAAATACAAATAATTAATTGATAAATTTATTAAAAAAAAAATACATTTGAAGTTATTAAATAGCAATAAATTAAGCTTACACAAACATATTTTTAATTGCCTTTTTATAGTTTTCATTGCTCTTGCTCACTTTCTCTTTCAAAATAATCATTTTGGCTTTAGCTTCGGACACCGTATTATCCAGTACCAGCACTCGATTGATATCATCGTACGCATCCTCCCAATTTTGCAGTCCCATCAAAGCAGTGCCCCTCCTGTACAGAGCTTTGACATTGTCGCTGTCCATTTCCAAAACTTTGTTACAGAGCGCGATGGCCGCTTGATACTCGTCAAAAGACAACTGACAAAACGCCATATTGTTATACAGCTTCAACTTCAAATCGCTCACTTCTTTTTTCTTATACTCGGGCATCGATTCATAATCTACAGCACCGAACGACAACAACAATCGGATAGATTTGCTGAATTGCCTGAAAGCGTCGATTGTACGGTCGCTTTGAACGAGTTTGACACCGGCGTTTTTGAAATCGTTGGCCCACGATAACTTTTTATCCCAGACTAAATCGCACACTAATCTATCTTCGTCGATCGTCAATATTTTTACTATACACGAAATCTCCAATGCCTTTTCGCCGTCTTTGTCCAGATATATCATCTCAAGTAATGACATCTCTTCTAGGAACATCTGAGTCAAACACCTTTCAAAGTCTATATCGACGTAATGAGTGGCGAATCCGATGGTACAATTGCCGTTGAATTGACCGGAGAAATACATGGTGCTTTTATCTATCGGTCGCTCTCCATTTGCATCTTTGAAACAAACGTCTGATATTTTAATTTCGCAGGTTGAGCCTTCCACCGGATTCATCGAGTAGTCTCCGCATTCTATAATCTTTTTTTTCAATAACTTATTGAACATGTGACTTATTATTATTTCTCGGCCCTCCATATTACTTAAAACAGAAAAAATGCAAGAAAGCGCTAATATATTTTAGAATATATTTTATGAGAAAAATCTTACCTTTCAATTTAATATTTTATAGAATTAACAATCAACACTCGATGCATTCCACGATTTATAGGAACTGTCAAAATATTGGTCATAATCAGCGATAAGCTGATCAACAAATTATTATACAAACTAATATTTTTTTTAGATTATTTTTACTAATTATACAGATTAAGTATTAATGATAATTTAATATAATAGTATTAACTTGATATAAATAAGCTTATAATTTTCATTAATCAAAACTTTTATCTTTTAATATTTGAGTTGTAGCAATCAGTTGTATCATTTTATTTTCTACTGATAAATAAATCATATATAAATGTAAGGATTGTATTTATTAGTTTTTATAGCTGTAAGCAAACAATTCATATATATAAAATACAATCGTTTAACCGTGTTATAAAGTCTGGGTTTTTACTTGATTAAGACAAAGATAAATTGTTTATTTCGCAACAGTTAAGACAAATTGTCCGTGGGTGCGTCCGTGGACTATTAGCGTCTCTGAAGTAGGTCGTTCTGGATTCCGGACGCCGAGCTGGATCAATGGGTGAGAATAGAGAAACGACGGATTGGTCTCCTCTTTTTTGGTTGCAGGACCAAGTTGGAGGTCTCTTGAAGTTCGGGTACTTTGAACTCTGATGTGGATGTTTAAACAAAGTGTCGAAGGGGAAGTGATTCCTGGTTGCAAGGGTCGCAGTATTTATATTCATGGCCCCCCCTATGGTAGATTTTGTGATTAATCAATTATAAAAGTATGGTGAAATTCTTCGAAATAATTTGCCGTTGGCCGGTAAGATATATTAAAAACTAATTAATTATTTATTTTCAAGGTAAAACATATTTAATCCTATATGATTTAAGGCGCGTACCAGCATTTATAAGTAGTCTCCCACTGTGTTTCATTTTAAACGATGAAATCCATTTTTACGGTTAAAGCATTACTTTCGAATCAAGCTAGTCATTTTTTTATGATTATCGTGTTCGTTAATACTTTTAATTATAAATGGAGGAGTGTTTCAGTTCATTAGCCCGACACCTAAAAAATAAATTATATTTTTTAAATAACGTTTACGATTTTTAATATTTTCGGCTCTATTTGAAAAGTGCAACGGCTAGTCAGTGACTTTTGAAAATGTGGCATCAGAAATTAAATTTTTTTAATAAGGAAGCCTAATAAATTTTTATTAATTTAAATTATAATAAATGCATTTTTTTTAAAACAAACTCACTGTTCACATCATGAAATTATAAACATAACATAATAATTTTAAAGACTTACAAAATATTTAAATATTTAAAACACAATTTTTTATCGGTTTATATTCCATAAATTGCATTTTTATGTTTTTTTTTATATTCTATTAGTACATTATTATTATTTTATTTGTCTTACATATGATATACAATACAGGTTACAATACTATAATGTATAATTCACTAATCTCTAATATGCCAGTGTGGGATTTATTTACAATATATGCTCATAAATATCGAATACATCTTACATTATTATTATATAGAAAAAATATTCAGCATCACCACTTTCACGCAAATACATATATTATATTACCTATGATATTGAAGCGGTCGCGGGGTTACGCTTCTATATTGTAGTTATCGGCAGTCCGGTTGAAGATCTGTGATAGGACGTTTGTACAGCGAACTGTACAAAGTGGCCCTTATGAATCTTCCGGTACGTTCTTGACGCGTGCTGACTGGGATCCTTCGACAGTCGTCGATATTAAACCTCGAGCGCGTGTCCTGGAGATGATTTCTCAGACAGGAGGCGAGGTGTAGAATCCGTGTAGTCCAGTGAGTGTTGCAGTGTCAGAAGTCCAGAGTCGAAGTGCGTAGTGAGCCTTTAGGTACTGCCTAAAAATAATCCCGGTCGGGTGTGCAACAGTATCCCCACTCCGCGCGTTGCTTGCGGTGGCGGGGGTGCGGTGTGGTTGTACAACGCCGCATAGTTCGGGCGCGCGGCTCAGCGGAACTTCACTTTCACTCATGCTGCGTCACGGACGGTTGTCTCGGGGTCCCCATAGTATTGTTGTCTTTATAAATCGCAAAGTACAAAGCTTATTGTGAGAATATGTAATTTATTAAATTAAAAAAGAACGTCATAATTATACAAAAAACATATACATTACTAAAACATATTATTAAATCGTGCAAACTAAAGTTACATGGTAAAAAAAGTATAAAAATGTTTAATATTTTAGCAGCGTAAATGGTTTTTGTATAATTATAACGTTCTTTTGTATTTTTTTAAATTCGCCACTAGATACATTTTGTATTACGCGATCGGATTTGTTTTGATTGCCTTATTTATGTTAAGTAATCTGCTAAAAAGTAATATGCATGTTTCCGTCACCGCTCGATTCGTCTATCTTCTACCTATATAAATAAAAGGCAACGTTCGTATGTGTATGTACTCTAAAGTAAAAAACTACATGACCGATTTTGCTGAAAATTTCCGTTTGGGAAGTGTTTTGAGAGCGGTTTGAATAACATCTGATTGGTAACCCTGTTGTTTTAGAGTATTGTCGAGCTTTGACGCCATCTTGTGATGTCATATTGTCGATGTTGTATATTTTTTATAGCCCAAAAATTAGGTATTTTTTGTAGCCTATAAATTAAGTTTTAGATGTTCGCCGCTGAACCATAATTTTGACATCTCATCATGACATCACAACACCACTATTGATTTTTCTTTGTTTAAATATATCTTAATTTAGTAATAAATATTCGCATCCAGGCATATACGACAGAAAAGTCAAATTTTAGATGCTCGCCGCAGTTGTAATTATTATTTAAATTTATCTCAAATTTCTGGTATAAAGACATCTACATTTTCGTCAAAATATGTATAAATACGGTGTAATAAATTGAATAAAACACAGTACCATTGGTCAGTCGGGCGAAGCTGAGCTCTGATTTTGAAAGTATATTTCATGAAATAATGCATTTTTCAATTGTTAAAAATTGTGATAATTGATTTTATGCTATTTTGTTGTCGTGGAATAAAAATGCAACCAAAACGATAAATATCAATTGCATTGGATCCGAACATTGCAAGATTTACGTGGAAGCAAGCAGTCATTCGGCGGTGCGTAGGTAATTTTCTTTAGACATTACCGTTATGTAAAATTTACACATTACTATCATTTTGCTATTGTTTTTAAATTTTCCAAATTTTAAAATCATCTTTTTACGATAAAAAAAAACAATAAAAAAGAGATTAAAGTTAGCTGGAAAAAAAGGGGCGTAAATATTTTATTATTTTTTTAATATTGTGTTTAATATATATAAAGAAAAAATATATTATTATCGAAAGCTAGTGATGTATATTGTAATTAATTGTGTTTTCAGCTTCGTTAGTAGTTACTTTATTAATTAATTTTTGACATAGCACACTTTGATATACTGATCTATATAAAAATATAATAATAGAAAAATATTTATTATGTCTAAATTTAGAATGTATAGTTAGCTATTAGTTAGCGCTTTCTTAACGATGTTTAGCTTCTTCCGCGGTGTTGACAACAGTGCGTCGCGTCGCAGGGGTGACGGGGCGGCGGCCGCGAATCAGGGTCAGTGACACTGAGCCTTTTCTGTCCCTTCTGCGGCTCCGAACTCCTTCTACCTCGAACGAAACCACTACCCCGTCTCATTTAGCACCACTTTCGATTCGTAGTCTAGATAGACGTCTCGATTTCCTCGTGTAACTTCATGCAGTTCACGTTCGAAGAGGTTCGTATTTACTACTTTTTATTTTTAATCTCACTAGACACATTCTATTACATATGTATGTTTAAGTAATCGATTGTGTGAAAAGATCGATTTATCCATAGGATACTTTTAATAATAATAATTATGCAATGTTTTCACTTTAATTGACAGCTAATGTCATATTGTTATTACAGTTACAAAATATTATAATAAGAATAGAAAACAAATGAACTATTATGTCATAAAACTGTTATACTATGTACTATATTCTGAGAGGTACTTACTGAAATTTATTCCAAAAATATTTATTCATTTTATTTATATATAAATTACAGTTTTCAAGTATAATCGTTGCAGAGAGCTATTCAAAGTTCACTCGCTGCAGGCGAAGCATATATAAACCACTTTTCAGAAATGAAAAATCCACATCAAAGGCAATAAAATCGCGCCGATTTTATTGTTTTTGACGGGAATTTTTCACTTCTGAGAAGTGATAATTGTTTTTGCGCCCTAATATTCGCCATAATTCGGTTTCATTATTCTTGAACCAATACTTTCATATCCGAAAAAACTATGAAGCAATATGCGATGTGGATGTTTCGCAACTGTCAAATTGAGTTTCATCGACATTATATAATTTCTAAATATTCTTTTAAAATAAATTTGCCAAAACTACTATTTCTTTTAAGGGGTTCATAACACAACTTCAAAAATAAAATTAATGCAGTTTATTCACATCTCAATCTAAATTGCTAATCTGCAAGAAAATTAGCAACATACACGACAGAAAGACAAATTTTATAGTCTTCTGTTTACTTTTCTGTTTTTTTTTAATCAACACATTTTAATATTAATCTTTTGTGTTTATTATAACAAGATCTTTTAAATTACTTACAATTTTTGTTATAATACAATTCCATCCAATATTCATTACGTTCTTTGTTCGGATTCTGAAACATTTTCATTTTATCCGTTATTTTCATGTAATCATATGTCGTGTTTCCTTTGACCGGATTCCATTCTACTGGTAGAAGTTCATTCGTTTCAGGTACTGGCTTTCTGAAATTAAGATTATTAATAGTTGATTTATGCTACAACTAAAATTTAATAATCTATTGTAAACTTACGAATATTTGGCAAAATTTCCTATCATTGTGGTTAATCTTTTAGCTACTTTTTGAGCAGTTTTGCTCGTGTTTATTTTCAGTTTGACTTCCGGTATGATGAAAACGTATCCCAAGTCTTCGGCGTGCGCTACTCCGCTAATATTCAATAGTTGGTTTTTTCTTATTCTTCCTAGTACTCCATCGTATGCAAATTCGTAATAATAAATAGGATATTCTCCTAGTTCCGTCCGAATCTTAATACTTTTGTATATGGCGTTCAAGAAATAAGCGTCGCTCAGGAAAATTGCATATTCTTTAGCTGTCTCTATTCCAATTTGTCTATTCTTTAGATACATTTTTTTAGTGCTTTCTATTATATTCTGCTTTGTTTTAAAGCTGCCAATTGTAGCCATCAAATCGGAGGGCATCAAATAAGGAAAATTGTCGTTTGCGATCATCAAATGATTTGTGACATTTATGCTATTTTGTAAATAATACAGTCCTTCCATATCGTTGAAACCGACCATGTAAGGTACTTTATTGTAATTACCGGATCTTAATACGTTTTCAGGATTATCGAGCAAAAATGCTTCCACGCCAGGAATCACCTTTTCAGCGCACGGCACAAATGGAAGAAAGTTAATCTCTGTTGGATATTCGTCTTCCCCGATCTTTTCTGCAATATATACTAAACTCGACGCATTCGCCTTTTCCAGTTGATCCATTAATTCTTGGATATCCAACGTATTTACACCCAAATACCTTCCCACTCTAAACGCATACTTCGAAGGATCTTCGTTAAACGCCCAATGAACTATAGCTGATCCACTGTGAGATATCGCCTTCGCGAACAATCCGCGAGTCATCGGAGACAACATTAAATACTCGACTGCTATCGATCCCGCGCTGATTCCGTACAGACAAATATTGTTAGGATCTCCGCCGAACGCGTGTATGTTTCTTTGTATCCAATGCAAACTTAACACCAAATCTTTCATGCCCATATTACCGGGTGCGTGAACCGTTTCGGTCGACAAGAATCCGAATATGCCCAATCTGTAATTAACGGACACTACCAGGACTTCTTGTTGAATCAGTTTCTCCGGTCCGTAATAAGAACTCGTGCTGAATCCGGTCTTTAATGCGCCGCCGTGCACCCAAATAATGACGGCAAGATTTCTCTTTGGATCTAGAGTCGGAGTGTGCACGGTCAAAAATAAACAATTTTCACTCCCTCCTATCGAACCAAATATAAAATCTTTCTGCATGCAAATATCACCTTCTACGGTAGCATCGAAGATGCCAGTCCAAGGTTTCATTTTTTCTGCATCCTGCAGATTTATGTAAAAATTATACTTAATCTCTAATTAAGTTTTAATTTTTAATATTAAATTATTTTATTAACTTACCCTAAATCTTTTGGGTTGAGGCGCATATGGTATTCCCAAAAAGGAATAATATTTAAAGCCACTCTTCTCGTTGACGATCCCTCGAACTTTTCCTTCTATTGTCGATACGACTGGTCCTTTATCGTTTTCTTTTTGTTTATTTACTGCAGAATGCGCGTTGTGTGAGATGTTATGTATCACTAAAGGGAGGGAAATTCTGAACGTATTTTTGTTGACTCGTACTCCATTTGCCGCTAGCGCAGTCTTGGTGGTAAAAAGCACCACAAAACACAACACGAGAGAATAGATCATCTTCAAAAGCGTGAAGCTACTAAAATGATATGTTGCAAACATTGTACTTTTAAAGCATAACATTAGCCTTTGTAAAAAATAGTTTTGGTGAAATTTGCATATTATTTTTTTATTTTTAATAAAAAGTATTGTAGAAATTTTGTTTTGGTACTATAATGGTCCAAATGCACATTAGACATGCAAATTAACGCTGTGATTGATGTCGCTTTTCAAGATTTTTCAAAGATTCTCAATAATACGTAGAATATTAATTAAAAAAAAAATTGCAAAATATATGCTATGTTTATATACATCGATATTCTTCTTGGAACTAGCAACAATAATATTTTTTAAGTTTTGTGCTTATGTATGTAATCAACATTTGAATAATTTAAATGTAGATCTTCAAGGACCAAATAAACTGATCAATCAAATGTTTGATAATATAAGAGCTTTTAAAACTAAACTTACATGTGGACTAGAATCCAATAATTTTTTTTTTGTTTTAACAGTTTTGTGCAAAATATATAATTTTCCGTTTTTTATGTCGTATTATATACATTAGCGTGCAAAAAAACGCATCTCTTCTCGAATTCGTAAAGAAATAAGATATTTCTGTTATCTCTTGCTGGAATTCTCTGATTTTTTTTGTGTTCATTTAGGGGTAAGTCTCCATTGTTTTCTAACAGCTTTCATGGAAAAAATATTTTTAAAAGTCATAATGTCGAATCACTCGAAATTAAGTGAAAATCAAAAAGGCAATATCATTGTGTATTCGTCAATGGGGTTTTCGACAAGACGAATTTCGCAGTCTGTTGGTTGTAACTAGCCAACAGACTTTAAAAAACTTATCGATTGGAGAAAGGTGATGTTCTCCGATGAGAGCAAATTTAATTTATTTGGTTCAGATCATGTTCGTCGTCGAAAAAGTGGAAAATACCGTGATTATTGTTTCCAGCCAACTGTGCGAAATCTAGGAAGCCAAATGATCTGATGATGCTTTTCGTATTTCAGATTGGGAAGAGTATACACTTGATCAACAGAACGGTAAAGACGGCAGATTACAAAATCATCCTGAATTTTTTTTAATTAATAAATGAAAAGCATCTGGGCTCAAATTTTACTGAATCTTCAGGGATGATTCTGTACACTGTCTTTGGGCGAAAATAGTTAGTTATATTTGGACTGATCCAGAAACAGTCTCAATTTGAACCCTATTGAAAATCTTTGAAAAATAATAAAGAAAAAAAATAGAGTTCATAAACCATCTAGTGTGTAAAAACTAAAAGAAATGAAAAAGTGTGGTACGAAGAAATTGACAATAAATTGATTGAACCCTTGATTAATTCTATGCCGTCGCGTGTTTTAGCAGGGTTGAATGAGGAGGGGGGGGGGCAACAAAGTATAAATAAAAAAATATTAATAATAATGCAAGTCTTTTCAAGTTTCCTTGTTTAAAACTAATTTATGAATTTACTAAAGAATTTCAAAGTTTTTTTACTTATGTGTCTAAAAATGTATCTAATCCTTTTTTATATTTTTCATTCATTTTTAATTTTTTTTAATATCTATTTTTATGTGAAATACTGCAAAAAACATTTAGTTAGAAATAATTAATTAATACAGTTTTCTGTGTAAATGTCATATTTTTAAATTAGTTTATAAAATTTAATAAAAAAATAACAGGTTAAATACATTATTTTATTTTAGATAAAAATATAATTTGTGTTTTTGTAAGAGTTGCGGCCCATTGCGAAAAATGTTGCTCACAACTGCTAAAAACAATAGAAAAAAAAATAATCTTCAAATTTACAATACTCACTTAATATATTTTAAAATTGGTAAAGTAAATGCAAGGTTAAAATTTATAGAGCAAAATCCACTTAATTATCATTATCCATTTGAGAGCAACTTAACTTTTTCACAGATAAATTAAAATTAAAAAAAAAACAAAAATCAATAATTTTTTCAAATAGTAAGCAATCACTTTATTGTTTATATTATAATACAAATATGGCATGTATTAGAAATTTAATTTAATGAATATTAAAATAATATTTGATTTTCAATTAGTAAATTTTAGCTTTTTCCTATTACAGATCACAATAACTGATATCACATTGTTCACAACAGTTAATATTATCTTACATTTTAATGTATCTACGTGTGTTATTTTTTCGGCTTACAGTATTATTAATTATATCTAGAAATTTGATAGCCAACAGTAAAATATTTCGTTTAGTTTAGGTTATTTTGCTATTAGATGCATTTGAGTAACTTTTAATATATGTTTAAGGAACTGATGTAAGAATCAAATGAAGCATATCTGAACCGAATTTTGACCAATAGGAGGGCGCAATAAAACAATTATCCCTTCTCAGAAGTCAAAAAATAAAATCGTGTTGGCGCCGTTGCAGTGCGATGGCGCCAGCACGATTTTATTGCTTTTGGCGTGAATTATTGACTTCTGAGAAGTGATAATTGTTTTTGCGCTCTCTTATTGACCAAAATTCGGTTTTAATATACTTTGATTAACATTCAGAAGCTCATAGTAATATTGGTAAAAATATCATATTTTTAAAGCATAGTGTAATATCAGTTAAATTATATCTTCGCTAATAGAAATATATATTTGGACTTTACTAGTGAAAATATAATTTTACTGAAAAATACACATCGATTGTAACATTTATACATTGCATGTTAATAATGTAAATCATATATTTCTAAATATGGAAAAATTAAAATCATATTATTTTACTAGCACCTGCTAGATAAATTATATTTTCACCGGTGAAAATGTATTCCAGATTTTTTTAATATTTCGATTTCATTAAGATTCATAGTATTTAAATTAAATGCATAAAATATTCAGTAGGGGGGGGGGGGAAATGACGTCCTGACTGATACTAACAGTGTTGTGCCAAACAATAGTCCATTAGAGATAAGAACATTCATTGTGCTTTTCATATGCTAATAAAGTTTTCTTACACAATAATAAAATTAATATTTTTTTGGTCGAAAAAATCTTATTTAAATTTTTTATTACTGTTTATATTATGAACATTTACCAGCTTTAAATGTTTTTATATAAATGCAAAGTGAGTTTTTACTTATTTTCGAGTTTAATATTCTTTTTATCTATAGTGAATAAAATTTGAATAGCAAACAAGAAGCTATTTAGTCATCATGAAATTAAAAAAAAATATATATATATATAAATCAATGCATTATTTTAATTGTTACAGATAAATCAAGATGGACGCCCCTGAAGTGACATTCATGTTCCAGTTTGGTGTGTTACGCGATGCTGTCACAATTCCTACTACATCACTGAACCTTCGTACCCTTAAAGATTTAGCATGTGATTTCATACATTCTAAGGTAGACAGCTACAGTTTAAATACGCTTAATCACACTATTTAAATACAAATCAATCATATTTTCGTTTCCAGATGCCAGATAACGGTCTGAATAAGCTTTCCGACAGATTGCTTTTATTCAGACACGACTATTGCTCCTCTAATGTGCTGCAATTAATTAATTCCGCCGCCGACATTACCGACGAAACTATAGTAGAGATAGTTTTAACGGCTAATCGTAAGTTGGAAAATAATACATATTTATGTTATCAGATTTTGTTTAATTATTTATATTGTTTATTATTATTATTAGGTAGCCTATGCATTCCTGAAGATGTGCCTACAGTTAGACCACATACGTTAGCAGTCCATTCGTACAAGGCGCCGACCTTCTGTGATTTTTGCGGTGAAATGCTCTTCGGTTTAGTTCGACAGGGTTTGAAATGCGAAGGTATACATTTGTTTAATAAAATGACTGTTGAATTGTATTGTTATTCAAAATGTGTGTATTAAACCGTAGGTTGTGGCTTAAATTATCATAAGAGATGCGCAGTGAAAATACCCAACAACTGCTCTCACACGAACGGATCGGGTGCGAGGAGATCGTCGAATTTGCCGCCGCCCCGTTCGCCGTCAAGATTGTCGCAAGGATCCGTAACATCGCAAAACGAAGAATCGGGCAATTCGCTGGTAAGAAAGTTAGCCGAACTAGTTAATTTAAACTGACGCATTAACTTCTATCCGTTCCATAATAATAAAAAATTGGTATTATTAGTTGAATATAATTTTATTATAGTAGATGCTTAAGAATTTATTATAATTAATTACATTTTGTAATGGTATTATTATGGTATATGTACTTCCAGTAATTTATATTGTTGATTATGTACAACATGAAAATATACATATTTAGCAGATAAATCACATTTAATGTATTTTTAAAGTTGATTTAAAACTTGTACTAAGTAATGTCTTAAAAATATGTGAACATATTTTAAAATATTACTTATACAAATATAATATATTTTTAAGAGGGTGAGTCAAATGAACACCTTTCGATGTAATATCTCTGCGGATGAGAGCTGACGTGTACACAAAGTGCAAATCTTGGATCGTTGGAATATGAAGCTAAGCATCGTCATATTCCTATACGTTCACATTGTTTTGATTCAATTACAGTTTGAAGATGCTTCTCATAGAGATCTGCGTATGTTGTATTAGTAGCCGTATTTCCCTTGGACACTTAGTGCTTCAAAATTACTTCTCATTCACAGATGATTGGGTGTGAATTTTTGCGTGCTAGGCTACTTTGTTTATTATTACTGCTACTGATTTTTCTAGTCCACTCGTACACTTGCTAGAGTTACAGACGTGCATCACCTTTCTAAAATTTTATTTGTTGAAGGTTTTCAATGATTATATAAAAAAAAAACGAATAATTCTGCTCCACTTCAGTGATTGTTGTAAGTGAGATGCTCATTTTAAGCTACTGCCTTCGGGTTGCATGCCTGATTTGTACTGCTACCTGTTGACCACGATTCAAACTATGTTTATCATTTGACTCACCATCGTATATTTAGATTATTAAGCTTAAAAATATTATCGAAATAATTGATGTTGATATTGACAAACTCATGCTAAAAATAAATTGAAAATATTTTTATAATCGCAGATTTTGAAATTTGTTTTTTCTGTATACCTATATAAATTGATTCATATTTTATGGAAATTATGTTGTTACCGTTACAGTATTTTTATTAAAGAAATTTTACGGTTCCAAATATATATATATATATATATATATATATATATATATATATATATATATATATATATATATATATATTTATAGTTGTTCCGCATTGAATATTCCAGTATTTAAATCATATTTTATATTAGTTTATAATGTTTTTATATTAGTGGTGAAGGGAGATCTGATAATTGTTAATTTGGTGCTATTTTTATTAATAATGTTTTTGCAATTATTGTGAAATGAGTTTTTTTCCATGTTGATAGTTGTATGTTAAATACTTTTTAATAAATTGTTTCCTTAGATAATTGGTTGTTTTTTTTTAACTATTCATAATTAACAATTATCAGATGAAAAAAATCCATAATACAGTATTTTTTAATTAAGTACAAATATATCAAAACGGTTCTAATCGTGTTTGTCATTTCGTGACAGAGTATTATCTCGACTTCGACCACTAAACAGAACCGTTCGCCGTCGCTCGGAAGTCACGTCGCTTGGGCTCAAAACAATCAATCAGCTGTCAACATTCCTCACACCTTCGTACTACATACTTACACTAGACCGACGGTTTGTCGACAGTGTCGCAAACTACTCAAAGGTCTATTCAAACAGGGCCTACAGTGCAAGGATTGCCACCACAATGTTCATAAAAAGTGTTTGGAGAAGATTCCCAAGGATTGTAGCGGAGAGGTCGCTAAAGATAGTAACAGTAGGTTTTTCTTTTGCAATAAAATAACACACAGCCCGACGAAATGAATTATCGATTAAGTTATTTCAGACGAAGGCCAAGAAGGTAGTACGGGAAGCGAAAAAGAACTGATGACGTGTTCTATGTATGAAGAAGAAGACGATTCTGACTCGGAAGTTACAAATTCAAAGACAACGTCGTTAAACGGAGGTCCTCCGCCGTTTTCTTTGACCTCGACCCCCGAATTGGACGTTGAAAATATTCCGACAGATGATAAATCTAGTAGACCGAGCAGGTGATTATACATTTAAATCTATACTATGATTTAGAGCGATCAGAATCATCATGATTAACTTTTACTAGTTCATCGTCTTCTCCGAGTGCAAATATTCCGTTGATGAGAATCGTGCAATCGGTGAAGCATACTAAGAAAAGAGGCTCAAAGAGTCTCAAAGAAGGATGGCTCGTTCATTTTACGAACAAAGATAAAACCGTACGTACATTATTAAACAATGTTCGCCCAATATAGATATATTTTATTATGTATATTGATTATTAATCTCCAGATTAAAAGGCATTATTGGAGGCTCGATACTAAATCGATCACGCTCTTCCAATCGGACCAAGGTGCCAAGTATTACAAGGAGATACCGTTAAGTGATATTTTAAGTATAGATACGGCCAGAGTGCCTCAAGGAGGTAAATGTTTTGTAAGAATAAACATCCGTTGAATGCATTCGTCAATTGAGAAGTAAATAATTTTGCGTTGCTCTTTTAGACGTGATGCATTGTTTTGAATTGCGTACTCTAAATATTGATTACTTGGTCGGAGCCGACCCGTTGATGCATTTAACTGGCAATTCTGGAATGAGAGCTCCGCTTCCGCCGCCCGATAGCGGAGTCGGAGCTTATTTGGCGAAATCTTGGGAAACAGCAATAAGACAAGCGTTGATGCCTGTTACGAAACAAAGCGGTAATTTTTTTATTATTTAATAGGCAAAGGATTATTTCTGATTATAATTTACGATTTATAGGCGAAAGCAGTAATGGAATGCCGGAAGAAAGAATAACAGATATGTCACAGTTGTATCAGATATTCCCCGATGAAGTTTTAGGCTCTGGTCAATTTGGAATTGTTTACGGAGGTACACACAGAAGAACGAACAGAGCCGTGGCTATAAAAGTATGCTCAATTTTCAATAATTTATATAATATACAATTTTAACTCGTATAATTTCAACAGGTTATAGACAAGCTTCGATTTCCTACGAAGCAGGAAGCTCAGTTGAAAAACGAGGTAGCGATTTTACAGAATCTATCTCATTGCGGAGTGGTTAATTTAGAAAGAATGTTCGAAACTCACGAGAGGATCTTTGTCGTGATGGAGAAACTACGCGGTGACATGTTGGAAATGATTTTATCGCATGAGAAGGGAAGATTGACCGAAAGAATCACCAAGTTTCTCATTACTCAGGTATTTGTGCGACTATTGTCGTTTATATGAGTATGTTTCACACAATGTACGCTTTCTTATTGTTTTGTTTCCTTTATAGATATTAGTAGCTTTAAAGCATTTGCACAGCAAAAATATCGTGCACTGTGATTTAAAACCGGAAAATGTGTTGTTATCTTCAGATAGTGATTTCCCACAAGTGAAACTGTGCGATTTCGGATTCGCTCGCATCATAGGCGAGAAATCTTTTAGACGATCTGTCGTCGGAACACCGGCTTATTTGGGTAACACTTCTAATTAATTATGAATTTGTTGAAGTACATTTTATAATTAATAATTAGGTTAAGTATGTAAGATCAGGCGTCAGGCCCAAAACAGGCGTCACTCTTCATTGTCAAACCAAAATTTAAAAATATATTCCTATAAATCCTCATATTATATGTCTTAAAAAACTTTTTAACCAATATAAAAAAAACACTATTTAGCAAAGCACTATAACCTTTGAAAATAACTTCTTAACAATCATCACAAATCAAACTATCTGCTTTTTTTTATCAAGAAGATGCTTCACGCCACCACTTTTTGCATTTCTTACACAATATCTAATACTCAAACTGAAGATCTGTGCACACTCATATCCTTGGCACAATACAATTTGATGAAACAGAAATATCAGAATACATTTTCACTTGTAGATATATATTTTTACCAGTGAAAATATGATTTGTCTAGCAGATGCTAGTAAAATTATATGATTTCAATTCAATTTTTCCATGCATTGTAATATATATACATTTACAATATGTATCATTTTTTTTATTTATATGCAATGTATAAATTTTACAGTGAATGTGTATTTTTCACTGAAGTTCAAATACATTTTCACTAGCATATATATTATATAATTCTACTAGCGAAAATATAATTTAACTGATAACGTGTCGGCGCCGTCGCAATGGGAACGCTCGTTACCGAGCGACGATATATCCTCACTCAATATACTAGGATGGGAAGCTCATTTTTGTTGGAATGTCACCAGCAAAGGGGATTTTCATAATATTTTATATTTTTTAGAGAAATATATTTTTACATTTTATGTCTTAAGAAATGTCTTCCCGTAGATGTTCCATTTTTTAATATTTCATTCATGTTCCTTTTATTTAAATCAACAAGGCACTAGATTGTGGGTGGCTAGTGTGAAAATACCAATAAATCTAAGGAATCGGAAATTAGGTTAAAAATTCTTCAGTTCTGATACCCAAAAAGTTACTATATTTCCGATTCCGATTAATCGTCCCATCACTAGTTTCGCCTCTTCATTAATAAGTGCAGCGAATATTTTAAGCTACTACTGTGCCTTCGTGTTTTATGCTTAATTTGCACTACCAATTCTTGGCCACTATTTAAACTACATATATCCAACACTAATGCCAATTTATAAAATAATATAGTTTGTATATTATGAGTAGTAAATAAACGATAATATAATATCGACATCATTTACAGCCTAAATATACATATACAACATACAGCAATTTTAATCAAAATAATCTCAATTAATTTTATCTTATCCTTATTATAAAATTATATCCATTTAGTAATAAATAAATAATACAAATTTATAGCTCCAGAAGTTTTAAGAAATAAAGGCTACAATAGATCTTTGGATATGTGGAGTGTGGGCGTAATTGTTTACGTGTCACTAAGCGGTACATTCCCTTTCAACGAAGACGAAGATATTAACGATCAAATACAGAACGCTGCTTTCATGTATCCGCCGAATCCGTGGAACGAGATTTCATCCGATGGTGTTTATCTATTTTATTTTCTCAATATTTGCTTCGTAATAATATTGTTAATATTCAATAATTATTTGCAGCCATTAATTTGATCAACAACTTACTGCAAGTCAAACAAAGGAAAAGGTACACAGTCGACAAAAGTATGTTGCATCCGTGGTTGCAAGATTTTGAGACGTGGAAAGATTTGCGAAAGTTGGAGACGGCCGTCGGCTGCAGATATATAACGCACGAGTCGGACGACAGTCGCTGGTCATCCATGGAAGAAGAGCCGACTCCCTGACCCTTTATAAACGTACATTCCATACGCGATACATTTTTTTATGCTTTATACTTTTACTCAGATTTGTTGAACGGTATGAATATAACCAAAAAGATTTTGCCGCACACTTTAAACTGTGATAATAAGAATATGGCCTGCATAACGATCAATACAAGTGATTTGTAAATCTCAGCGGTTTAATTAATTCATTGTTATATGAAGCAAATATGTCTGTTGTGATTAATTTTATATGAATAATTAGCGTTTTTTATATTATTATGTATGTAATACGTAAGATATTTGTTAATTGCGAGAAATCTCACTATGAAATAAGATTTAATCGGTTATATTGAAAATATACACAGTGACACAACACACAGATTTATATTACATTATTATTATTATTGTTAATTTATTAAATGTTTTGTTAAGCTGATTCATTAATTTATTATAATAAAGTTTATTTTTTACTTTATATACTTTAGCTTATTATATCCATTTTTTTTATTGTTATACAATATTATAATTAATCTTTCTATATATATATACAAATATATATATATATATATCATTATATAACATTCTTATTAACAAAATAAATAATTATTCAAATTGTGTTATGTCTTCTCATCTGTAGTTTGTCACATAACATATTTCATGCTCTGATAATATTCATATTTCCTCAACCGATGCATGTAAAGGCGCAACCTTAATTTGTCACCTGCTTGAAATAATTATTGTGTAACTGTGCATCACTCTAAATAATCAGTCTTGTCTGAACGTTCGTTGCTCAAACACAGATGAAGCTCTTAACTCTATTACTAATTATGAATGCTGCATGTTTGTGTCGCTTACAATGGATAAAGCTGAGTCCTATACAGAAGGAGCTAGCTGTGACTGAAAATATAATGTCAGTATTCACGCCTTTCGATCAATCGTTCATCCGACTATCAGATGTGATTTCTAATAAAAAAATCAAGTCAAACATCACCGAAATATCAATAAATAATTATATGGAATTGTGGCAAAATGGATCATCTAAATATGAAAAATATCATGAAGACTCTTCGTATGTTTATGCAAATAATACGCTAGATCCGAATACATCATCTGGGAAAAATAACGCGATTCTGGATAAACTGTCATTGAAAAACTTTACATCTATCATTGCATATTTTCATCAATTTGTAAAAAAGATTCCTGATACTTTATCCAAGAGAATATCTTTACTCCGAAATATACACGATTCAATGTTGATATCTATAGGTGAGTTAATGTTACATATTTGATGATTGTTGAGATTGCAAATATTATTTTATTTAGACGACAGATTGAGAGTGCTTTGGCCGAGTAAACAAAAAAGAGAAGCTCGAGGTTTTAAGGATCATCACGTTGATTTTCCATCGGCTGAAATGGCATTGATGACGATTGGATTCCTGACATTTGCTGTATATTTAATCAAGTTTGTATTGGTAATATTTTTTTTTAATTGAATTAAAAGTTGGTGTATCTTGAACACTTTTGATTACCGAGCCTTTTGCGGCTACTATTTAAATATTACCTTTGCAGACTTAAAAATGAATAGAACAATTTGCCTGGGGATAACTGAGAATGAATATTATTCATTAAATATGTATCACAGTGGATCATTTCTGAATTATGAATACACCCATACCTCGCTTTACGGCCTAGATACGTTCCACGAAACTTGGCCGCCAAGCGAAAAGCCCTATAAAGAATCAATTATTCTTATACAAATTCAATGGGATCAGTTCCAAATTTGTTAAATATGTAACATGGTTTATCATTTAAAATGCATTTCATCTTTTTATTTCATTTAAATCAAAAATACATACATAACAAGTACATACATTTGTACATAAAAATAATAACAGACTCCAAAAACCAACAATAATCCATAAACAAAAATGAAACAACTTCATGTTACATAAAATATGTGTATGTATACATACATATTTTTTTTAAATGGCTTTAATCTGAAGACGATGAAGAAATGGTAACCTGCAGATCACTGTCGTTATCATTTTTCGCTGGTAAGGATGGGCCTGGCTTAAAAAAATTGTCCAACGTTGTTTGTCTTGCCGTCTTGTCCATT
Organism: Plectrocnemia conspersa; assembly: GCF_051122295.1. Classification (NCBI taxonomy): domain Eukaryota; kingdom Metazoa; phylum Arthropoda; class Insecta; order Trichoptera; family Polycentropodidae; genus Plectrocnemia; species Plectrocnemia conspersa. Next base: position 22,461,183 of record NW_028277172.1, read on the forward strand.
TCGTTCTTCAGTGATTTATAACAGCTAATGGCTGAGTTAATTCCTCGAGAAACTTTAGCGCTACGTTCGACGTCAGGATTGTTTTCAAGGAGGATGTTTATTCCTTGTTCGAAATAGGAATAAGCTTTTGACAATTTTTTTGATGTTAGCTGTTTGAATACAACAGGCTCTGTCTTTTCATCAAATGCCGGTTCTGCTTGCAACTGAATGAGTTCCTTATATGAAAGGGGTTCCCTATCAGCTTCAAGTAGATCAAGCACATCACGTTCGTTCTAACCTTCAAAGCCGAGATCATGTGCTAGATCCAAAATGTTTTGCTTAATTTCAGGAAGGCAATTAACTTCTGCATCAGTACTTTTTACACATTCTGGCCATATTTTTTTCCAAACATGGTTCATTGTTGTTAATTTTAATTCCTTCCATGATTCACTGATGCTGTCAACAGCATCCTTGATGTTATATTTTTTCCAAAATGTTTTAATTGAAGATTTACCATCGGTTTCCCTTATAAGTTGTCGGAAAGTTCGGCGTAGGTAATATGCCCTAAAGGTGGCTATTGCACCCTGATCCGTTGGTTGAATCAGAGCTGTTGTATTTTTCGGAAGGTACTCAATCATGACATCTTCAGATAGTTTGGATAAATTAGTAGGATGCCCTGGTGCATTATCCAAAATTAGCAAAGCCTTGTTGCTTAAGTTATTGTCTCGCAAATATTTTTTTACTTCTGTGCAAAAGTGATTTTTGAACCAATCCTCTAAAGTAGCTTTAGTCATCCAAGCTTTCTTGTTGCATCTCCATATGACGGGTAATTGATTTTTATTTAGTCCTAGTGGTTAAGAGGCCTTGGATTTTCGGACAAATATATTAAAAGTGGTTTTAGCTTAAAATCACCCGCGGCATTTGCACCAAGTAGCAAAGTTAATCGTTCTTTAGACACCTTATAACCAGGCGCAGATTTTTCGGTTTTTGAAATGTACGTGCAATCAGGCATTCGCTTCCAATAAAGCCCTGTTTCGTCTACGTTAAACACTTGTTCAGGTTTATAACCACCTCTTTCAATAATTCCCTTTAAAAACCCCTCCTACTTTTATTTCTAGGGGATCGACGTGAGTTCTGGATTGTTAAATGAATAAATTTGATTAACCTACAATACCACTAGCTTCATTCTATAATTTTGCTACTTATGTATCTGATTTTTTTAATTTTGCACAGAATTTCAAAGTTTTTTTAAATAAATTTAATTATTGAAGTCATTATTAAATGTGTTCCTACTATTGTTTTTTCCAAAAGCAATAAAATATTTGTATTTAATATAAGAAAAGAGCATTATTATATAATAAAAATAAAATGGTGAATATTTCTTTAGAAGCGCAGGGTAACACCCCCTCGGTGTATGGCTGAGAGGCAAATAATAGTGGATTTTAATTAGAATGCAACGGTAAACTATCGAGCTCGATAGGAAATCTTATGATATCGTTTACAAACCCTTCACACGTGGCCGGTTTCTTGCCAACCCGACCTATACCCTGTCAACAGATGCCAGTCATTTAGGATTAACGACTTCACATAAGTCCTTCCACGCATTTTGCGTTAGGATTTTATTTTCATATGTATTCTACTAAGATAATTAAAAGAGATTCTACTAATATAATTAAAATTTCGAGGTCTATTTCTTCCGCTATTGCCTAAACACGAGGAATATATTTAATAATTTTATTAAAAGATACCACAAATATTGTCAACGGCCCGGTTCATGTTTGAGTTTTACCCCCACCACATTAAACCCGGTACCAGGCGCCGGACAGTTGTAGTGAGCGCGGCCGGCGACAACCCGGCAGCCAGCGTTGGGCCGGCGCCGGATGGATTCGTCCAGCACGTCTGAAATGGTAGGTACTAGCCCATACAACACCATCCCTACTACAGGGCGCCGGCCTGGTGCCAGACGAATCCATCCGGCACGTGTGAAACTACACTTAGAGTTACTACTCTGAGACGTTACGGACTACGCTATTCTGTCCTTAAACAAAATATAAATAATTACAGGTTGATTTGATACGCGTTTTTAGATATAATCTATAAAAATCATATTTTTTTAGTCCTTTAACTTCAACAAAATATTTAATTATTTTTTTATTATAAAAAAATACAAATTTAATTATTTTATAAGATATTTTGTTTCTCGATAATAGATTTTTATTGTAGCTTTTGGCCCACATGTATATTTTTTGTAATACTTTTTTGCTGCCTAGCCATCTAACAGATTACGTTTGGAACAGATTAATAATCTGATGTAAATATACACAAATATATGCAGTTTTTTGTTATTGCCGATTTTATTTAACGACACATAAGCCATTAAAGTTAACAATAACACAAAAAAATTAATCGATATATTTAAAAACAGCGCATAATTTTACATATAAATCAGATTTAATCCCAGCAGAATAAAGCACATCGTCACTGCATAATAAATATGATTCATGTACATAAACTACATTCTGAGATAATCTTTAAAACTAATTAAATTGTACAATAAATATTTATTTAATTCATCAGTAAGATTAGGAAAATCTAGGAAAACCTAATTTGTGATGATTGATCGAAATTATATAATAATCACTAATTCGGATCTCCCAGAAACGATATGATTGAAAAAACACTAGTGTTCATTTGAAATTCGAACCCGTTGACTATTTTACATAAAAGTATATTTGTATGTGAAATTTAACACATAATTATTCAATTCTTACATTTTTGTTTAACATTTTGAAGAATACTTAATTAGAGGTAAATATGAGTGGTAAATTTTATATAATATAAAATTTCTCTGCTTTTCTTTCCAGGCTTTAGAGATGTCAAGTTGTAGCTAAGGCAAGTTGTAGCTAAGGGGTTTATATAGTATAAATATATATATATATATATATATATATATTTTACTTTCAGCTCTTTTATCTTCTTAATGTGAATCAAAATTGTTATAATTTTTATCTGACGAGTTTCCGATAACTATACGCTTTCGCTAATGTTGAAAGTTTTGATAAAGACCTTGCGACACTTTCATTCCAAATTCTTACCCAATCTTAGTAAACAAAATAATATTATGTCCCTATTCTTATTAGATGCTATATTAGTTGTTATGGAAGACGCCTTCTATAAATTTATTATGTAAACATTGTTTTTTATGAATCATTTTTATGTTTTGACGCACATAACGATAGACTTTATCAATTCAATTATCTTCCAAAGGTGAATCAATAATGTTATAATTTTCATTCGAGAATTTCCGATGACTCCACCAATAAGTGTTACAAACATCTCATGCTTTTTTCAACCTTTTGTTGTTTTAAATCTGCTCTATGGTCATATTTTTTTGTCAAAATTTTCATTCAGTTAATTTAATATGCAGCGATAATATAACTGTGTCACTTAAGAGAACTATTTTTGTAAAACTGACGATAATAAAAACACATAGGAGTATATAAAACGTTCATATGGCATTGTTTTTATTTTAATCCAGAGACATGTAATATACTTATGTACTGTATCTAGTATTTATCATAATCTATTATATAGTTTTAATTCATTATAAAAATGTTATTAAAAAATATTTTTCAAAGCAACTGTGAATTTTCAAAAGGTCAAAAATATCTAAAACATGATTGTGTTTAAGCTTAAATCATTTAAATCTTATATTTGTGGCAAATATCATATTAGTTTCATAGGAATAATAAACCATATTACAGTATATACATAATCATTTTATTTATCAAAAATACATTTTAATAATATTATATAATTAACTAGCTGCGTTTACTTTTACATTACAGCAAATTATCTACATTTTCAAAGCGAAGAAAACTATGATGTACGCACCGATGGTGACCGGCGCTGGAAGATCATTCACGAACAATGATATTGAACACGACAAGAGCATAAAAATAATTCAATTAATGGAATCCTTCAATTCATTGGCGTCATAAATAAATACGTAAAAAAAACTCAGTTAATTTATTTCATCATTACCAAGTAGCGGTGGACTGCAATCCTGCAGGTGGAGCAATACAACCCTTGTTTATAATATCCTGAATCAACACGTCTAATCTAGTTTTAGGTCCCCCCGTGTCGATCTTGTTCAGTTCCATCAAATAATCCGTCAACAAATACTTCAACGTTTTGGCGAATTGTATCTTAAAGTATTTATAACAATGAGAGCCGCACACGGTGAAAAAGTCGTATAATAAAGTAGGCGTTATGTCGACCTCCGGATTTAGATTTACGAATGCGGCTAACCATCGCCAAGCGAATGATATATTATGCGGATGCGGAGCTTTGACCGAGTACGGCATTTTAGTCACCCAAATAGCGGCGTATAATCTAAAAATCCCAGACATCCGCTTTAAGAATTTATCTTGTTTCTCGACAGCTCCGTTTTTATCGTATATGTATCCGCGAGACTTATAAAACTCTTCTATATTACGTCCGGTTATTTGAGGCATCATCATCGGCACTATATACGGACATCTCTTCTGGAAGCGAGCGCATAATAATTTACCGAACTCCGGAAACTGCGCCCATAGAGCGATGACGACGGAAGCTATGGGAAAAGCGGCTTCGGGGTTACTCGAAACTAACAATTCGCCCTGTTGGACGATCTTACTCGCTAATACGTCTTTGCAGTAAGCTTTACCTAACGGATGTAATCCGGCCGACACGTAAGCGTCGCCGACGATCACTCGATCGCCATTCAAGAGCCTAGAGAGCTTATCGTACTTATCTTTGATATGTTCGCCGCTCAAAGACGATATAGCGTTAACTGGAGTGTTGACAGCTTTTTGGCAATCGAACCTGAATTTCTTCATAGAGGGATCTTCTAACAACTGCCTGTAACTATTTTCATAGTTGATAAGATATTCTTGTAATTCCATATAATTATCGAACGATTTTTTACTACAGTACTGATTGGTTTCGGTCGCTTTCTGTACCGGTTCGATTTTAACAATTTCCGGTTTAATTTTAACGACCGGTTGCTTAACCTCGGATTCGATAGGCTTCACTATGACTGGAACAGGTTTTTGTATCTTCGTCTGATCCCTCGCCGACATTATATTCAGATTGATTTGATTCTTTAATTCTTCGATATCGATTTCTAACTCAGAAGCCTTAGTTACTTCTTCCACTGTCACGATCCCCGATTTACATTTTTCTATAAGTGCAGAAGTCGAAGATAAAATAGTAATAAGCCTAGATTCGTATTTCTTTAAAATCCTAAGACCGTTGATCTCATCAGAAATGATAATATGACTTATCTCCTTATGGCTTTCGCTTATGCGCGTGTAACTTAAATTGAGTCGTTCGATCAGTTTCGTCGATTCCAATTGTTTCTCTAAAAGCTTTTTCATTCTCTCCGAATGAGCTTTGTTCTCTCTGTTGAGTTTCTCCTCTTCTATTTGGGCGATTCTATCGTCTTTGGCCCACTCTTGCAGAATTTCCATTTCGCGGGCTTGGTGCTCTCGAAACCTCTGTTCGTATTCCAACTCTTGTTGTTGCCAAAACTGACTCATCATCTTCGCTCGCTTATTGGCCATCCTGCTCAACATATTATTCAAAGATTGATTCACAGCCTCCCTCCTCTGGATTTCTTTGTCATGCAAGAACCTATCCAACGTCATCGTGCCGCATTGGGTGTAAACAAATTCTTCATGATGGTCATGTTTGTGTCCATTCGTATTCGGCTTGTCTTTGGGTGACTTGCCGATGGACCTTTCGCGCACTTCGTTCTTTTTGCGATCCGACAGTGTGACGTTAGGTCCGATTGTAACTTCGTGCACGAAAGGGCTGATGGCGCACGCATTGGTCAACGCGGAAACTCTGAGAGTTTGAAACTCGTGATCGAGGAGTGAAATATTATGCATGTTGGACATTTTAACTGAAAACAACATTCAATAAATATTAAATAAACTAAAATGTTCATTTAAAACAAAGACCAACATAGCTCTACCTATTTTTTACGCCATTTATTAAATTCAAAAGACACGCGCACCCCGTTCCGAAGCCGAAGCTAAACGTCAAACGATATTCAAACTCAGTGTTACCATTGTTTAAAATAAATAATACGTTTGCCAATTTCAATTAGCAAACGTATCATAAACATTATTTGAAGAACAACCATTATCGCAAAATCCCTTTTTATAGGAGAGAGTAAAAACTATTTTTTTTTGCTTACAATGAAATACATTTTAAATATAAACATAATAAATTTATATCGGAAATAAATTAATACACACAAAAAAATAAGAAGCAATTTTGACATTAGTCGTTTTTTTGTTATCTGCTGTTAACTGTCGAGAAACAGAAATATTTTTAATCAAGCTTAGAATGAGACCACGCTATGCATTTTTGTCATTGTTTATGCACGTACATAAACGCATTTCCTATTCAGACCTACTAGTCGCGATGACGCCAAGCTCACACGGCTTCTCAAACGTTCGCAATAAAACACAATATATTTTTTACATTTTTTTCTTACAAATATTAAAAATAAATCATATATAAAAAAATTAAGCCTAAATTACTTATAATAAAACATACAAAAAATTACTTGAAATAAAACATTAAAAAATCCGGTCATATATTACATTATACATACTTTACACAATTCTGTGACAAACAAAACGCAATACACGAGTAATTTTATTATCAGAACAAAGGTTACACTTACGTCTTAGTTTAATATTACGAGTGCTACAGGGCGAAGACGATGTAGAAAGATCTTCGGAGGCAAAGTCTTCATAAATAAGTTTATCGCTGACTTTTGCGGTTTATGTAAATAAACGTTCTCCTGTCGTTCCATTACACTTATTTTTAACTAAATTTACCTTGACATTGAAAGCCATAATATCATGAGCTCCATAAATAATAAATTCGCCCGTACACAAGAATATTCACGAGTCACTTTGTCCTAGATCAACTCTGCCTTTTGTTTTGTTATAAAAATTAATCACCGGTGGTTGTTTGTTTTTGTTGTCTTCACTATCTGTGTTAAAGACTTTTGTACTGAGCAACAGAACTGTGTGATTTTTTAACATAAGACACACGCACATGTTATCAGCAAAACCATACAAAAAAAACGAATCAGTATATCTTTCGACTATCGATATAAATATTATTTAAACTAAAGTTAGTGTATATTAAATTATTTAAAGAAGTAAAAATAATAAATTTACTGGTTAAGTCGAAAAATAATTAAGAAGCGCAAGAATATTCTGCGCTTCGACGTAAATCTCCCGACGATAGGAAAACAAATACTGACGCTCGATTAAAACGACTTCTGACGCTCTGTTACACGCACTTGTGCAACTTGCTCGCGAGCAAATCCGTGTGAGAGAAAATAGGATATACTCACCCATCTTTCTCTTGCGAAATTCTCTGACAAAGCAGTATAGCATGGGTGCGTGAAAGTTAATATATTTATTAACAATTTGTTGTTGTAACGTAGGACCTGGGCCAAAAATCAGGTTTGGAGCCCCCTCTCCAAAGGATGTTTGTGAAAATTAGTAGAAGACGATTTATAAATGTGTTTTTTTTATTTAATTATATAATAAAATAGCGTTTTTTTTCAATTCATTTTGCACAACCTGAAACTCGAGATAAAAGACAAAAAGGTTAAAAATTCCTTGTAATTTATCTTCAGTCATACAGAATTATTTCAAAATATTATATAACGGCAAGTTTTATTTTTTCAAAGATAGTATATAAAAATTTGAAACTAAAACATTTGTGTTTGTGATTAAGATTTTTAAGTATATTAAATATATAATTGTGAGGGCTTATTTATATATATATATATATATATATATATTTATTTTATTATTGCCAAATATTATACAAACAATTTTAGCACGTTAATTACAAATAAACAAATAATAATGAATTTCAAAATATTTTATTAACTAAATAAAATAAACTAATATAATAATGGCATTTTTTCTCAAAAAAAACTTATTAACGATGACGTAAGAAATAATACACTATATAAACAGCTGTGTGGTTGACAACTGATATACAAATATTCTTACTTGGAAAACAGCAGCAATAACTGCACGTGTTTTCGTGCAAGACAACCTTGCTTTTGCAAAATATCTATAAAAGGTATCCTATTGTATTGAGGCAGGCGCGCTTAGATGGGCGTTACGTATTTTTGTTGTTGAGAAAGTCGCTTGAATACATTCTTAATAGATGTTTTGATCACATATAGTAGTTGCTAAATGGTGAAGAAGATAATATAGATTGTGACATTGAAAGAAGATAATATAGATTGTGACACAGAAATTGAAGCTTAAATATTACAAATTAATAAATACAAAAAGATATGGAGATAGCGCCAGTACATATATTATATATTAATTACAAACAGCTTGATAAAAAAATATTATAATTAATGAATATATGTACAGAAGTAAAATTATGTAATATTTATATAAAAAATATTTACATATTAAATTTAAAACTTACAATCATAATCAAGTTTGATAATTGGAAAAATGTAGGAAGAGTATTCTGATTTTTTACAGTATATGTAATGGAGTGTTGTTTTGTTTGCCGTGTATTAATTAAGCGTCAACATTTTTCTTATCTTATACTCATACTATCGTAGACAGCAAGATGTTGATTTAACTCGTATTTATTTACAGGAGAAACTTATTACTCATGTTATTACAAACGTAAACTTGGCGTTACTGTGAAATAGGTTAATCTTAAATATTGTCACATAAGAACTTTAATCTCCATATTATAAAACAAAACATTTTACTATTCCAAGCTAGGTTCAATTTTTCCTTCTAAAAGCAAATTAATTTCTTGAACTTCTAAATTCCACATAGCTTCTTGAATATGACTATCCTTAAAATTTATAATTTTCTTTGCTTGAATTTCTGGCAACGCTTTATTTTTTAATAACAATCCAATTACACAACAATGTAATCCTAAAAGTATAAAAAATACATGATTTTTTTATAAATAACAATATTATAATATTTTGAAGTTTTCTCTAAAATACCTTTTGTAATCGGCGTTGTAGAACTTTGACGATTTGCTGAACTGCATTCGGTTACTTTAGCTCGAGACGTACCGTCGTTTATGATAATAATATCTGCTCCAACTGTCTGTTCGATTTTGCCAAAAATCCAAACCGAAGATATATCAGAGCCGACAAGATCTTTAATGAAAGTTTTTCTTGGATGCATTTTTATAATCAATATAAATAAGTCTCGTTCTAGAAAACCGGCGCCAAGCGACAAACGTCACTTTGACATACAGGCTGCACACCACAACAAGACGAAACAATAATTACGTTATTTTATTTGTGATAATTGTAATATGTACTATAAACATTAATAATATTATAAACAGCTGTTATTTAAATTATCAGTTGTCATTATGTTTATTGCTATTCATTTTATACACTAGCAAAAAGGTTGATTTTATTAAAATTGTTGAAATCGTAGTCTCAGTCGGTAAATTTTAAAAATCGACCGTTCGGTAAAATATTTTTCGTTTTCCTCGCTCGTGACGAAAGTGAGTGAGATCTATCAGTGTGTGGAATTGCACGCTCTTATCTCTTACTCACTTTCGTCACTTAACACGAAAGGACAAAAATCTCGCTGACCATGCCTGATAAGAAGGATATGCTATTTCAATCAAACATTTAGATTCAATATTAAACTAAAAAAGATAAACTGCACGAAACAATAAAATAGTAAGAAAGCAAATTAAAAAAATATTAGGGTAATATATAATTTCAATAAAAACAGTTTCATAAAGGTTTTCGAGATATTATGATGTTTTAGTTTCAAAAGCGACTTCAGAATAGGGATTGAGTATGAAATATTAACAAGTATGAAATAAAATTCGGGTCAATAAATGACGCTTCTCATTATCTTATCGAAATGTATCGAAATTTCATTGAGATAAATTTAAAAATATAATAAGTAAGTCAATACATTTTTTTTTCTTTGATTAAATACTTGGAAATTTTATTTTTACCTGTTTTAATATTAATATACATTTTATTGCAATGAAATTCTTTATTACAAAATGATGTGTATATATATATTTTTTGGGTCAACTGGTTACCCTGGATCTATGCGGGCAATACTGCAATCGTAATGTTAAAATTATACTTATCACAATATCCAAATTCGGATATGACTATTAGAAAGTATTCGTGCATTATTCATAATATGTCTAAACATGTAGCTGTCTAAAGATCTAAAATTAATGCCATTGCTTGATTCTTAAAAGCAATTATTTGTGATAATGAACTATTTTTAAAACAGTTAAATAGCAGAAAATGAATTATTAAAATTGACATAAAACAGTATTTTATGAAAATTTTATGCATTCATCGACATCAATGTTGTTACTGTTAAAAATTGTAAATCTGATTAAATTTCATACAGCTTTTTATATTTCCATCTAAGTTGTGTTATTGAAATATTAATAACTTTTTTCATTTTACTGTAAATAAAAATTGTTTATCATAAGTAACTCGTTTTAATTTTAAATTTCAAAAGATACTTAACGTCTTTTTTGACCTGCTACAAGATTTAATTAGGCAATTACCTAGGTAGTATAAAAATGAACGTAATGCCGGGCGCGAGTACGACGCGGTGTGGCAACACCGAGGCGTGAGAGTGCACAAGTGTCAAGAGAGCGCAGCGTCGACGATGGCCGGCAGTTTGGACGATCGCGAATTATGGGAGGGCGAAGAAGGTTTGGGCGAGGAGGTGCTCCGGATGCCCACGGACGAGCTGGTCAGCCGCACGCGCCTCATGGATAACGAAATTAAAATAATGAAGAGCGAAGTGATGCGCATCTCTCACGAGCTCCAGGCCCAAAACGACAAGATCAAAGAGAACGCCGAAAAGATTAAAGTGAACAAGACCCTTCCGTACTTGGTGTCGAACGTGATCGAGCTGCTGGACGTGGACCCTCAGGAGGAAGAGGAGGACGGCGCCGTGGTCGATTTGGATTCTCAGCGCAAAGGAAAATGCGCAGTCATCAAGACGTCCACGAGGCAAACTTACTTTCTACCCGTCATAGGATTAGTCGACGCAGAGAAGCTGAAGCCCGGCGACCTGGTCGGCGTCAACAAAGACTCGTATTTGATCTTGGAAACCTTGCCCGCCGAGTACGACGCCAGAGTCAAGGCGATGGAAGTGGACGAGCGTCCCACTGAAAAGTACTCAGACATTGGAGGGCTCGATAAACAAATTCAGGTACTAGATTGTTGAATTGTTGCGTTAAAACCTTGCACCTATTATCTATGATTGTTTTTCATTTTCAGGAATTGATCGAAGCCGTCGTCTTACCGATGACCCACAAAGAAAAGTTCGTCAATCTAGGTATCCACCCGCCCAAGGGTGTCTTACTGTACGGGCCGCCAGGAACTGGAAAAACGCTATTGGCACGAGCTTGTGCAGCGCAGACAAAATCATCCTTTTTAAAATTAGCCGGACCTCAATTAGTGCAGATGTTCATTGGTAAATACTATTTTTCATTTTATCTCAAAAATCAGCAAATTATCATAGCATTTGTTTTGTTACAAATTAAATTTATTATAGGAAAATTTTTGAATCATTTTTAAAAAAATACTGTGAAATTTATACAAAGCTCTTAACACTAGATTTCATTTGTATTAGACAGTATTTTTTTTGGTTTTTTTACGACTTGTTTACACCATTTTTACTTTCGGAAACTTCTTATTTTTCAAAATTTGATTTTCAAATGAAAAAGTCATTCTGATTAGTCCAACTTAAATTACAACCATATAAACTCTGACCATTTAACACTCTCGTGGCCGGTGATGCATATGTGGCATCATCGTGGGTTAGACCATTGGCGGCCGCATGATGCGAATATGCATCATGTTTGCGCCGACTGTTCTTGGCCGGGGATCAGCATATACATCATGTTTTTGTTAAGTTAATGAATTAAATGCAACAAAAAAATTAAATATAAAAGTTTTTTGTTAAATGTTGCAAAATCTTGGATTTGCAGTGAAGATCTAGCGTCTCAAATTCCCCAACTGGACCTTCTCGCACTACATTCGGATGCACTCCATAAATCTCAAAATTTATTTAAAAAAAATCATTTCCTGAACGTTCAAAGTTGAAAACAGCTGTTCAATATATAATTCATGTTTATTGGTTCATTTTACGCACATTGCAAAAAATCTTTATTATAGAACGATTACTTCAAAAAAGTAAAAAATACAATATTGTCGTAAAAATCGCCAGCCATTAGCGTAAGTTTGCAGCGATTTTATATGGCCTTGATAGTGTTTTCAAATTCCGACCAACTAATATAAATTGTGACAATTTAATATTTATTCTGACCAATATGTTCTGACCACAAACATATTAAAATTTTGAGCCAAAAAATACGAGCCAATATTATTGCCTGTCTGTACTTTTAAGAGCAGGCTGATATAAAACCAACTCTACACTCCCCTGTATTTTTTGATATATTACAAAAATTAAAATATATCGAGCTGTGAAGCATATTGTAATTTTTTAACAGAGAGAGGCATTGCCTTATTTTGATTAGATCTGAAGTTATATTAATCATGGCGGTCCGACCAACTGACTGACCTTTGCAATTTTGATTCTTGAATGAATGTTTTGTTTCCATTTGACATGAGAGACTATATGTATATATCTTCTGTTCCCATACAACATTTCCATGTTCAGCATTTTCATTAATTTATTTCAAGTTTATTACAGATAATATTTCAGCGATTTGTTTCAGTCGTAGTCAATTGCCTTAAAAATAATAATAATTCCCTTATATGTTTAAAAAATCAGCGACAGCTGTGGCTGTTATATCACATTTAAAACTTATGTACACCAAAAGGATCATTTCTTTCAATGATTCACACCCATAATTTCCTTCATGATTCATCTCTTTTGATGTTTCAAAATCGTACAGTAAAATATTTTTTAGCATTGTGTTTTTATCTGCATTTCGTGCTGCTGAATATTTTAACGACTGACAAATTCATCAAGTGTTAATTTAAGGACATGCGTTATTAAAATATTTTTATTATTTTAGGTGACGGTGCTAAATTAGTACGTGATGCTTTCGCACTCGCAAAAGAGAAATCTCCAGCTATTATATTCATAGACGAATTAGACGCTATCGGCACGAAACGTTTCGATTCGGAAAAGGCCGGAGATAGGGAAGTTCAAAGAACTATGTTGGAGTTGCTAAACCAGTTGGACGGGTTCAGCTCCACGGCGGACATCAAAGTAATCGCAGCGACCAACCGAGTGGACATCTTGGATCCTGCTCTGCTTCGTTCCGGTCGCTTAGACAGAAAAATAGAATTCCCACATCCTAACGAAGAGGCGAGAGCGCGAATTATGCAGATTCACTCAAGGTATATTGAATATATATATTATAGATATATATCTACAGATTATTAATAATGTGTTTGCTCAACTTTTAGGAAAATGAATGTAAGCCCCGATGTTAATTTCGAAGAACTGTCAAGGTCAACGGATGATTTTAACGGTGCGCAGTGTAAGGCTGTTTGTGTAGAAGCAGGAATGATCGCTTTGAGGAGAAACGCAACATCTGTGACACACGAAGACTTTATGGACGCTATTTTAGAAGTGCAAGCCAAGAAGAAGGCGAACTTGAGTTATTATGCATAATTGTACATAGTAGAGGTCTGTCGCGTATATTTACGTTTGGGAATAACGCCAGTGGCGAAATTTTGTAACGTTAAGCTTTATTAATAAACAAAATTATATATATATATGTAATGATTTTGGTGTTTATTATTTATCTTTTATAACTTTACAACTTCACTATCTGCACTCCATCACAACACCTTGCGAATTGACTTATTTATTTTATAAATTTATTTAGCTAATATAACTAATTGTTTATACCAGGGGCGGCCAATCCAAGTGACTTGCGGGTCACTTTGAAATTGCATCATAACTCCGCGGGCCACATATAAAATTATATATCCCCATATTAGATTTAGATACACTAAAGACAAAATTAAGGTAAATCAACGTTCATTTGAATTAAAAACTAAATATATACATATGTATATATATAAAATAATTTTAAGGTTGTATAACCCTAAGGGGTGTGACTTTGTAGCCAGTAAGACATAGGTGGAAACTAGTGAGAATTTCATTAGATTATATTAAATTTTACGATATTTATTTATTTATTAAAATTATAACCATCGTGACCTGACAGGCAAACCCAATGCGTCACGATAGTCAAAAGTACTAATACATACAAATATAAACAAGACAAAACAACAGACACAAATCACCTCAACAGGTGTGCATTGTCCCATACGAAATGAACCAAAACTCCATATGTGCAAGAGAAAATGTCAATATTACTATGGACAGTATTGAGCAGATAAATAACCTTGGCCAGAGAAGAGTTGGCAAGTGCTTCAGTTCTAGACTTAACAGGCAAGAATAGTGGACGGGACCAAGAACTATAACCACCTTCAGGAGCCCACATTTGAAGCTGCTCGAGCACTGAAGGATTGTCTACGATGCCCTTGAGCAATTTCCAGAAGTGTTTAATTACATAAACACTTCTGCGAGTCGACAAAGAAACGTATCCCAGGGCTCTCAAAATAAAAGCACTGGGAAACAAGAACGGATAATACCCGTATTCCTTCAAGTATAAATATCGAAGAAATTTACGTTGTACTTTTTCCAGCTTCAATTCATTACATTGATTCATTACGCCTGGGATCCAAATGATGGAGCTAGTTTCTAGTATGCTGCGGACTAGAGTATCATAAAGAGTGCAAGTATTCCTGAAGTAACGCGCATTTCTCAAGATAAAACCGAGCATTTTTAAGGATTTGCTATGAGTCTCTGCAATGTGCTGGCTAAATTTCCAACGTTCTTCGAAAGTCACTCCTAAATCCTTAGTTGAAGAAAACCTTTCCAGAAAATATCCGCCTAGATGGTATGAATATTTTGCCGGCGTTAATGACCTTGAAAATGAAACTGTGTTACATTTCTTAACACTGAAAGGCAATTGGTTATAGCAAGCCCATTTCCATATAGAGTTGAGATCCTCCTGTAGGTCGAGGGAATCAGAAATCGAATGCATTTTTTTGTAAATTTTCATCTGCATATAATAAAAAATCTGAATGCTCTATTGCTGTTTCTATGTCATTAATGAACAATAAAAACAACAATGGACCCAAATTGGATCCTTGAGGTACTCCAGTATACTATGATGGGCGCGATGTTTTTCTCTGAGTAGTGGTTGAGAAGCTGGCGGAGGGATGATGTCGGTGGAAGATCCTCAGAGGTCTTGTAGGTGGCGTGACAGCGACAGTATAGCAGAGATTGATCCCTCTCTGTTGCGGTGCTCGAATGGTAATGTCCTTAGGATGTGAGCCTCCATGACCGTAGGTGGTCTGCGGACGTTCGAATGTCTGTCGGAGTTTGCTAGGTGACTGTTTGTGACTACCTTCTTCTCATCCGAGTCCAGGCTTAAGTATCCAAGGCTGCAAAGCTTGCTGCCCCATCACAATCATACAGCGATAATCCAGCCAATTGATGCACTCGCTTCTTAGAATCAACGAAATAAGTATACACCTTTAGAAAGTGACATTTGCTTGATGGATATCTCCGAGGTGAATTGCGTATGTGTAACACAATTTTTTGTGGCCTTACGGTGCTATATTGTTTTCTGTGACCGTTTCATAACAAAGAAATATTCATTTAATGCACCGAAGAATCCTTGCGTGTTATTTATCATTTCTTGTAATGAAGTCTCTGTGGAATGTTTTTCTCCGAATCCCGATTGTTGTTCATACAATATTTTGTGAAATAATAAGATCCTTTATTTATGTGATTATTACTAGGTAAAAAGACTGATTCAGTTTTGATATTTATTTTTAATTCATATAAAACATATACCATTGTTAATCACGCATCATTTAAACATACATAATTTAACCAAGTCGTGTCCAAAATATTAAAGCAAAAATCTATTACATGTTTGATGTTTATCAATACAGAACTTCATATTTATATGTACAAAAATTTAGTGAATTATATTATTAAAAAAAAAAATTATCATATTGATTGACTTTCCTTACACGTTTATATGTTATAATATTAACAAGAAGAAAAACAAAATGGACGCAGCAATTTGTACATCGCTGTATGTAAAGCGAATTATAATATAGACATAAACGATTACTATTTACAATATGTAAAATTATCAGTTTCTCACTAGTATTTATTAACAATAATAGTGCATTCTTTGGATACACTTTCATATGAGTATGCAAAAACTCTCTCCGTCACATGTTTTTGTAAAACAAACAATGTTTTTCTTAAAGAATTTTTCATACATTTTATATTAAACCTAGTAATACAAATTGTCGAGCTACTCAAGATTTTAAAATTAGGACTCTTATCTAAAAAATGTATTTTTGGAGAGGCGTTTTTGCATTTAACCCACATGTAAAATCTCCTCATTAATCAAAACAATATAAAATCACAATAATCATTACCCATTCAAGACGATTAAATTATTATTCTATACACAGTTATGTTGAAGCATTTATACACGCATAACCAAAATAATAGTTTTCTGTTTTAAAAATACGTTGAAGACATGTTTCATAAACATTCGAGACATTTTGATTGTGCGTCGTTAAACGCCAAAATAATATTTTTGATAGAACATAGAAAGTCATAATCAAGTAAAGTCTTTATATTACACATACATTTATAACGCATAATACGCTAGTTTTCTTCTTGGGCTCCCCGAGGACGGTGAAAGTATATGATTGCGCCTAATAAACCAGTTAAAAATATTATAAGATAAATATCCCAATTTGAAAGAATCGTCTCGTCTATGAACCACGCAGCTAACGGACTCTGAAAATTATTATTTTAAAATAGCATACATATTATATATTCACATTTATGAATGAAAGCTTACATCATGTATCGATTCCAAATTGAACATCACCATCAGTTTCAGAAGCGCTAAAGTTACCGGAATCTTCGCATCAGGACTCGTTTCCGCTGCAAGATCATAACATCTCTTCGCAAGATGAACGTCTCTTTGCATACCTAATCCTTGTTCATGCATGTATCCTAAATTGAACATTGCTTGTGCGTTGTTATGTTGCTCCGACGCTAATCTAATATAGATATTTAAATAAAATTTAGCACATTATATTTTACAAGTTATATCATTGAATAATAAACAATACCTGTAATGACTGGCGGCCAGTTCGTAATCGATGGACGTTCCCAGGCCGTAATAATGATAATCTCCTACTTTAACTTGCGCAGCGGAATAGCCTTGAGATGCAGCTCTGCTCCAAAAAGTTAAGGCACGCACGTAATCTTCAGAACGATCCTCGAATAATGTCACATCTCCTAAAAATATATATATATATATATATATTTAAAATAGATGCAATGAATCATACTATGATTATGATGAATATATTTTACCTCGATCTAGTAAAAAGGCAGCATTGCTTTGTGCAATTTCATAGCCCAGTTGCGCCATTATAGCAAATTGAACGAATGCTTTGTTTTTTTCGTAAGTTCTGTACTCGTGGAAGGCTAACATCAGTTGTTCTCCCCATTTTCCTCTTTCGGCTACAGTTTTGAAGAACTAAAAGATTGTTACTTTGTTAATATCATATACTTAGAATCATAGTGCAGTTTAATTTAAAGTAATACCTCTACAGCAGTCGGACAAGATCTTAAAACACCCATTCCTTCGGCGTGCATTTGTCCCAGATGATAAATTGCCAAAACGTGACCAGATTGCGATGCTAGATAAAAGTACTTATTGGCAAGCTTGAAATCTCTACGAACACCTATGCCTCCTGAGAATTGAAACAATTTAGGTTAAATTACTTGGGAATATCTAGCATAATTATATAATTTCATAGACTTATATTTTAATATAATACTCTTAGAACCTCATTACTTCAAGGAGCAAGGTTGAGTAAGATGTGAGTCAAAAATGACCTTTCTTTCTTATAGAAGGTCTTTAGGCGAATTCACAGCATTTTATAGCATAAAAGATAGCATTTGCCTTCCCCCTGAATTCATCCAGAAAAATGCATGTCATTTAACAAAAGCTATGAATCTTAATGAAATCGAAATATTAAAAAAAACTGACTGGCTAATTTTTTCCCCTCCCCCCCCAAATGAATAAAGCTAAAATTATGTCCCTGATTTTAAACCAGAAATTCTTGGGCTATCCTACAGAAGAAATCTTGAAAAAACAATCTCAAATTTATCCCAAAAATATTTTTTTAAATATGCCATTTCAGTGAAATCTCATCAGAATACATTTTCACCGGTAGATACATATTTTTACAAAATATTTTTTATGAATTTGAAACAATCTTTTTTTGTAATGGTTTTTATTTTACACAGATATGTTTACTGTTTTTTTTAGATATACGGATGAATAAGGCTTAATGTACCTCGCTTTTTAGCGGAATGTGCAAGAACGTCATTTAGGGGAGTAAGGGGGGGCATTTGCTTCCCCTTGAATTTATCCTTCAAAGAAAATCTAATAAAAAACAGTTTTGAATCTATCACGAAATTATTTTTTCAAGTTATAAAACTAATCATAGTTTTAGATCTTTCATTATATCTTTGTCCAAAATACAAACTAACCCAACTTATTTTTCAGGGGAAAATAAGCAGAAGAACAGATAAAATATGATGGCTATCATTACTGATATTACTACTAATTCACAGAAAAAGCAATAAAATCGTGATTCATCTAAGTGTTTCGCTGGTCCTTCGATCCCCGATAAGACGGTCTTCTAACGTGGGTTAAAGTGACACGCGAAAAAATTAAATCTCTTATTTCTTCAGGAGGAGAATTAAACAGTTACAATTAGAAAAATCGTAACTGAGTTCCAGAAACTGCTCTATATGACTACATCAAAATGGAATCTGTCACCATAAAGCATTACAGATGAAGGTTCATGAAGACAGAAACTTATTATCTCCATTCATAATTGGAACATTATTTTAAGCTCCTAATATATTATCCTAAACTTAATAAAGTTAAGATGATCAGATTTTGAAAATATCAAAGGGGGACAATAAAAAAGGTCATGATATTACTACGGATTTCTGATATGAGAGTATTTGTCAGAGAATATTCAAACCGAATTTTGGTCAATAGGAGGGCGCAAAAGCAATTATTACTTCCCATATGTCAAAAATTCACGATAAGGCGCCGTCGCAGTAGGAACACTTGGTAACGAGCGTTCCCACTGCAATGGCGACGCACGATTTTATTGCTTTTGACGTGAATATTTGACTTCTGAGAAGGGATAATTGTTTATTGCGCTCGCCTATTGGTCAAAATTCGGTTTAGATATGCTTCATGCGATTCTCACTTATTTTAAATTGTATTATTGTTATAAAAAGTCTTAATATTGTATGAACGCTAGATAACCGAGCATTTTCACTGTGACAGCACCATTTGGTGGATTCTAAACTGGGACCCCCTTGAATTTAGCCAGAAACAAACAAGCTTACAATATTTTTTTATATTTCTCTTAAGAAATCATACAAAATTTTAATAGTTTTATTTTGTAATACCTAATCAAATTTTCTAAAATAAATAGTTCAAGAAATATTAATTTACCATAATTTTGTATATCATTAAAAATTAAAAAATCACTTATAAATTTTATCAGGTTGTTTTATATAAAATGGCTGGACATTTTTATTGAGTTATTTTTAATATGAATATAAAAATCTATTTGTTTATATTACAGAAAGAGTCTTTTAACACAATTTAATAATGAATGAATTCTTTGTTTATAAAACTTTTTATTTATAAAGGTCTTGAAGTCATTTAGAGTATCATTTTGATTGTTATTTTTTAATCTTACTCTTAATATCGAGAAGTGTATAATTCATTTTAAATAACTATAAACTTTTAGCATGAAAATAAATATAAAAATTAAACTCACCAAAATACATATTTCCCAATTGAAGCTGTCCATCTACCCATCCTTGTTCAGCAGCGAGCTTAAAATATTTAAGCGCTTGATTCGTGTCTTTTGGCACGCCCCGACCATGTAAATACATGAGCCCTAAACCGGACTGACCGACCGGATTGTGAAGTTCCGCTGCTTTCATAAAGTAGCGTAGCGCCGTTTCATTATTGGCCTTTACGTTATCGCCGCCTTCTAGATAAATCTAAAAACGATTTCAATGTTCTAAAATATAGATCTGTAATTTTGCTATGACGCTGATTTATACCTTTCCGAGATATGCCATTGCTTCGGCGTTTCCAGCATCGGCGGCTTGTTGAAAATATTTCATTGCTTGTTCAATATCCATGGGTACTCCTCGAACTCCTTGATAATGAAGTTGACCCAAACCCACCTATAAATATTTTTAAATATTAATAAGAGTCTGTTTGAAGTATAGCGGATTATTTGTGTATCTTACTTGAGTTGGTATATCGCCCTTTTCAGCTAAGAGCCTGTAGTACTCAATTATATCGCGATAGAGCATGAAACTGCTTATGCCGGAATTTTCATGTTCGTCCAAAATGCGAATACGTTGAATGGCTGCACCGCCGTTTAACGATACTTGATTTGCAACTGTTGTACAAAACAATAGGTTGAGTACTAAGCTAAAGCCGCGATGGAAGGAGATATATCTCAAACTGAACAGCATTAAACTATTTTAAATTAATCGGTAAGGGAAAGAAGCTGGATGGATAAATGCCGCATGAATTAAACAAGTGTCTACTGAAACTGATTGGACGAAATGATGAGTGAGTTTGCCATTAAACAGCTGAGATTCTCTTACAAGATAACACAATGGAGCTGGACTTCATATTTAATAATCTAATGGTAAAAAAATGTTGTGGTGTCTTACCTTTAGTAGCAACTTTTTTATAAAAATACAATGCTTTCTCGCACGACATTGGGACTGTAACCCCAGCCCAATATCGATATCCAAGCGCCATTTGAGCCCACGTGCTATCGCCTAAAGCTGCCATCGTTAAATACACTAAAGCTTTCGCTTGCGAAACGTCAATTCCAATTCCTGAAGCGTACAATAACCCAAGACCCTAAAGTGCATTAATCAAATTATTAAACTTCTCTCGATACCTTTAAAATCTATAATAATAACATACCATTTGAGCATTTGAATATCCGGTATTAGCCAGTGCCTCGAAAGTTTTTCTCGCTTCGTCGATATCCTGATCCATATGACTGCCGAACAGTTTAGCCCATGCGTATATCATCCTAGCTTTTTTATGACCCTTCTGCGCCGCTTGCGTGATCAAGTTGTATCCTAAAATTTTATCTCCTCGTGTTTTGTTCAATTGCAACATTCCATCGGTGTAAATTTGTTCGGCTACAATTACATTGAAATTATATAATTATTTTTGAAATTGTTGTATGTAAATTGACAACGAACACGAGCGTACTTTCAATCTCTTCTTCGGTGAGTTCTGGGTCAGGTTCTTCAGGTAAGGATAGTAAAAGTTTCAGCGCCTCTTCGGGATTATCGGCTTGTTCCTGGTGCATCAATATTATATTATAATTATGAAATATTATGAGATATTAGTATAAAAATACGGTTACCTCGGAATCACTTTCAGAGGTCGAATCGTAACCGAGATTATTCAAAGTGGTCATCCATTTTTGAAATTTTTCAAAAGCTTGTGGATCTAAATCTGAAATTAAAAAAAAATTACTTTTTAATATTTTTTTTTTGTAATATGTTACATTTACAATATATAATTAAATATTAAATGAACTGGCCATATGTATTAAATTTGTTTCATACAACAATATGCATGCGATATATTATACATTAATTGATTAACTGGGAATGTAATCAATGTCACAAGGATCATATTTAATGTGCAGTGATGATTTTCTACCTATATTAAATATGAGTTCGATTTAACGTTTTTCCACAAAATGAATTGTTTTTGCATTACAATAATAAAAAATAAGCATTAAATAAATATATCCATGTTCAATAAAAAATATTAGATTGAGCAATATTTTATCTGACTAATAATTTGTGCATTAAATTATTTAAAAATGAGCAAAAAATAAATATATCTTAATTTAATAAAAAATATTACATTGAGCAATATTTTATTTTCAAACCCAAACCTAATAGGTTCAGCAGCTATAATTAGTATTAGAACATTCATACGAATAGGTTTGGGTTTGAACAGCAATTGGACGTTTCGCAACTGTTACAGTAAAGTTATATTTTCAATAGTATGAATAAAAAGTTGTTAATTAGTCAGTTAAAATGTATCAAACAATTAATTTTTAATTTCATTGGTTAAGTAAAGTAAAACTATAATTATACATCTACGTTTGGAACATTTTGGTATTAAGCGTTGATGTGTAAACCACATCTTATTTATTATTATTATTTTATAAAATAAAATGCTTACAATAAATGCGCATTTAATATTATATACTGCTCATTTAAAATGTCCTCGTTAAATATAAATATATATATTTAAAATTATATTACCTCCTTCAATTCCCTCGTTTGCATTTATGTCGCTGCTTAATGCATTTTCCATGTCCTTAGTCACACTGAGAAAATTCTTGACTTTGTCGTCCAAGCGGTGCAACTTTTTCAAGTATTCAGCATTGTTTCTATCTTTATCGCCTTCGTTGTCATCGTCGCTCGCCTCTTCTTCGTTTTCCGTCGCTTTCGCCGTTATCTTCGAATCACCCAAAACGAGCGTCAGCAACGACAGGAATAATATAAGTTTGTGGTGGTGTTTCATCTTGGCTAAAACGTCATAAAAATATAAAAATATTAATCAATTTTGGATATAACCTGAAATATTGCAGTATTGCACTGAACCGTCTACTATTCAATTTCAATGTGCAAAGGCGTCAATTTATTGGACCACGTATTGTTGATAAATTGCCGAAATGCAAATTTGAATTTTGCGTGAAATATGTTCGATTGAATAATCAGTCGGGTTATGTGCAATTGTCGATTGAAATTGGTAGCTTTGTTTGCGTTTGCGACGAAATTCAGTGTAAAATGTAGGTATTTATTGACGAAAAAGGTTACCTGTCAAACGACGATTGTCACTCGCCGACAACGCGACACATCAGCCAATACCGAACGTAATGTTATCTTTTTCCAAATATTTATTTTCAATTTAATTAAATATTTTTTATCATTTTAACTGCAACATTACAACTGTGATTTAATATTATGTAAAATTTCATTCTTTTTTTAGGTGCTTATTCGAAAATATTTTTAATGCTGGCAGCACTTGATGCGACATATATTGTAAATTTTTACGCAGTGTGATCCAAGTCGAGTTATTTATGTTGGCAGCATTATAAAAATCAGACAGATGTCAATAATCACGCCTGTTCCAAGTGTCAATTATTAATTTGCAACAACAAATTTACGAAATGGATCACTTAACCGCCGTTCAACGCATTAAAATTGTTCAATTGTTCTACACAAATAACAATTCTCTACCAACTGAATATCGAAATTTACGGGAAGAATCCAAAAATATCCTAAAATCTATGTGTTTCGTGCAAGACAACCTTGCTTCTGCAAAATCCCAAAAAATCTAAATGAATTGGAAATTTAATATATGAGTTATGTTATGAGTTATTTTGTCAAGAAAGTAGTTTGACGCATTTTGTTTTCAGAATACAACAACAAAAAATACAGTACCTGACCATATTATTAGACCCAAACGAAATACATACGTGTTTTATGTAAAGGCAGCGCAATTATATTTCAAGTCGATCATTTTTATCTATGATTTTGTTGTTTATTTTTACTGGCATTACTGGGAAGTTATTTGCATATTTGCAGGTGTGCTTCGATATAGAAAACAAAATTGGTGTCGTAGACTAGGCGCAAAACACATTCCAGAATGTAATGTGTTCACCGTAAAGAACCTAACTTTTAATCATGATTAGTAATTTCTGGGAAAGTTACTGCAGGATAAAAATATCAAAGTGTTAGATTGGCCAGGAAACTCGCTTAATATGAACCTCATCGGAAATGCTTAGGAGCTTTTGAAGAGGGAGATTGCTAAAATTGCAATAACCACAAAAAGAGAGCTAATAGAGAAAGTGATTTATGGACGGAATGATAATTCGAACCTTCAAGAAACAATTAAAAAGTTATAAAAAATTATAATATATAGACCAATTAAAAAGTAAAAATAAAGCATTGTTATGTTTCTCGGAAATGGATCTACGACTACTTAAAAAAAATAGTTGTATATTTAAATAAGTTTG
This sequence comes from Plectrocnemia conspersa, assembly GCF_051122295.1. Lineage (NCBI taxonomy): Eukaryota > Metazoa > Arthropoda > Insecta > Trichoptera > Polycentropodidae > Plectrocnemia > Plectrocnemia conspersa. The sequence continues at coordinate 22,485,544 of NW_028277172.1, forward strand.
TTGGATCCCAATAAAATAACACTATTTGAAATATTATTTCATAAACAAATTATGTATCTGTTAAATATAGTTGTTAAATTTGTTAAAAATACGTTAAAAAGTGTTTACTGTTTATTAGAAATTATTGTACAATTTATGTTGGATTTGTTAAAAATATATAACCAACAATTTTGGTGTTATGACTAGTAAGAATATTAAGACTGAAAATGTCAGTCAATTTTAACTAAATGATCGCTTTTCTTATGCTTCCAATTGATTTTAAACACATAAATCGATTAAAGTAAGTTATTAACAGCAAATGAATACTCGTTTATGGACCGCCGTTTTGTAATTGATATATATGTATATTTAGATTGTAACTCAAAATGACCCTTTCTATGAAATGTCATAAAGTCAACACGCTTCTGAAGCATTACTGGCTTCAATTTAAATGCAGACGCTTCGCCACCAAAAGCAGCAGTGAGATTCGAGAGGAGTTTTTAAAATTTTTCATCAACGAACACAAACATGAATATGTACGTTCGAGTCCAGTCGTGCCGTTTTGCGATCCGACCGTTCCGTTCGTCAACGCAGGAATGAATCAGTTTAAAGGTATTTTGCTGGGTAAAGTGTCTTCGCCTTATAAAAGAGTAGTTAACTCTCAGAAGTGCATCAGAGTTAGCGGCAAACACAACGATCTCGATTCGGTCGGTACAGATGGCACTCACCACACCTTTTTTGAAATGTTAGGAAATTGGTCGTTCGGAGATTATTATAAGGTAACAAATAATTATTTATTATATATTTCGTTGCTGCACACTCCATAAAAATGACATTTCTTTTTAGGAGGATGCGTGTAAAATGGCATGGAATTTGTTAACAGGACCGTACGGATTCGACGCAGATAGATTGATGGTTACTTATTTTGGCGGAAATCAAAATTTGGGATTGGAACCTGATTTAGAAACGCGCGATATATGGCTGAGATTAGGGTATGAATGTTAAATTAAATTAAATCCAAGTATTATGTTGATAAAAAAATTTTTTTAGTATTCCGAACGATCGTATTTTACCGTGTGATATGAAAGACAACTTTTGGGAAATGGGATCGGAAGGTCCATGCGGTCCCTGTACTGAAATTCACTTTTTAAATTCCAAAGCACCCATAGAAATATGGAACATAGTATTTATTCAATATCAAAGGTGCTCTATTACTATAATATAAAATCTATTTAAAATAATATTTTCTAAAAAAAATTTCATTTATAGGCAAAGTAATGGAAATATAGTAAGATTACCAAAGTGTCATGTCGACACTGGAATGGGATTGGAACGGATTGCTACTTTATTACAGAATAAAACATCAAACTATGATAGCGATCTCTTTGCACCTCTAATGGATATTATACATAAAGTAATACAATTATTTAAATATGCTATGTAAAAATAATTGTTAGTTTATATATTTATAGTAACATACTGTTTTTATAATATACAACAAAATTCCAGAAGTTCATAAATATTTTTTAAAACATAATTTATTATTATTCAGAAAAGCGGTAAAGTTCCACCGTACACCGGTCAATTTGGTAAAGATGCAAATGTGGACAATAATTACAGAATATTAGCAGATCATGCCAGAATGATTAGTGTATGCTTAGCCGATAACGTCTTCCCTTGTAGCAAGTAATATATTTTTATTATTTAATATTGCTATATTTATATTATCAACTAATTAATATTATTTATTCAAGTTTAAGATTAAGACATATTTTGCGAAAAACCCTCACTTTGAGCAAAAATATCTTCGAATGTAACTCAGATTTATTAATTTCGCTGTACGATCAAGTGGCTTTATCACTGGGAGCTACTTATCCAGAATTATACATCAAAAGAGAAGCTGCAAAGCAAATAATCTTACACGAAGAACATTCTTTATCTATGCTTCAAACCAATGTTGAAAAAGGTAGAAAAACATTGATTGAAACATTCCCTGAAGTATCGAAATTACCCGATGAATTGTATCCGGGATTAATTGAAGGCTATAAACAATTCAAAGAGGTATTATTTGCATTGTTTATTATATTCATATAATACATATATATATTTTTAAAACGTTTCAGGAAATGAAAAAAATACAAGCAGATAAAATTCCTGGATATTTAGCTTTCAAACTATATGATTCGTTTGGTTTAGACGACAACATGATTAACAGCATCGCTAGAGTCAATAAGCTAAACATTGATGAAGAATCGTTTAGAGAGTTGAAATTAGAGCACAAGTTGAAGCACAAAGCCGTTATTTCCAAAAAAGGAACGAGCGGTCTAATTAGTTTTATGGAAAAAGTCAACTCTTTATTATCAAAAGGTTTAATAATTACTGACGATACTTATAAATACGATTATAAAGCTATTAACGATGAAGAATATATATTTCCAAAATTAAAATCAAAATTATTAGTCATCTTAGATGAAAATGGAAACATTGTCGATTCGATAGATGTCGATTCTTCTTCCAATTATTTCTTGATATTCGATAAGAGTAATTACTATTGCGAAGAAGGAGGTCAGGGTCACGATATCGGAGTTATTGAATTCGAAAATGTCATATTTGAGGTGGAGAATATTTCAAAATTGCAAGACGTTATATTGCATTATGGTAAAATAAAGGAGAGACTATCGGACGAGCCTCTGAGAGTAAATTGCTACGGCGACTTATCGATTGATTCCGATAATAGATTGGAACTGATGCAGCATCATTCCGCTGTTCATGTTTTAAATGCTGCTGTTAGGATGGTCTTGCCGAAGAGCGTTGTGTGCCAATTGGGATCTAAAGTCACTCGAAACGGTCTTGTGTTGGATTTTGGGGTTTACGGTGGTAAATTGTCAGTGAATAGGATCAATCAGGCGCAACAATTAGTCAGGTATGAAATATATTCTCAGCGAGTTTTGTTGTATATAATAATTTATTAATTAAATTTTGTTTTTAGAGAGGCCTGCGCTATAGGTACGCCAGTAGTCACGCATAATATTGATAGCCAAAAATTAAATTCCTTAAAAGACGTCACCATGATACCGGGAGAAATTTATCCAGAAACGAATATAAGAATGGTGGAAATGAAGTTTTCTAATGATGATACATTTGTTTCACGGTAATTTGACTATCAATATATATAAAATTTACACACATACATAAATTTAGCTTAAATAGCGGATCAAAATATTTCGTTATACTGAGATCGGTCTTCGTTATAATGAAAACATTTTGTATGAAAGTTTTTCGGGACAAATTGAAAATTCGTTATACTGGGAATTTGGTTATTTCGGTATTCGTTACAAAGAGATTTCACTGTATATACTGTATTTGTGTAATATGAATAAATACACAGGTCTGCAAAAACCTACTTTTTGAAAATTGTTTTAGTTTTTTATTCAAAAATTACAACAATTTTTTTTATCACGTAAGATTATTCACAACAATATGATAAAATATTAAAAAAAATATACAAAATGCAATTTGAAGATATTTGTCTTTTAATGTTGACATAAATATATGGCAGGAATACACAAATATGAAAACTAAAATCATTAAGAAAGTTTCAATGGATACAAAAAAATTTAAAAGTCCTTAAGCAATGCTTTCTCTTTTCCTCAAAACTTCTTTTTCTTTTGTATACTTGCTAAGGATCATCCCTTTTCAACATCTAGCAATAGTCTGCGATCATGTTCACATTCCATTTATAAGTTTTTTCTCGTTTAAAAATATTGCATTATCTTAAGAGATTTGCAACGAAATATTTTGTAGAAAAATCATGTTTTATTTGCGAGTTTTTAATGAAATGAACTTTGAGAATTTATTCAAATATAATATATAACCTTTTTTCAGAGAATTATGTTGTGGAACGCATGTTGCATTCAGTAACCATATTAAAAACTTTACTGTGACTAGTGTTCGCGGTGCTGGAGGATTTATGCCTAGTTTTAGAGCAGTAGTCGGAAAAATCGCAATAGAAGTAAAATTGATAGTTAATTTTATATTGTTAATATACAACTCATTTATTAAATATTACATCTTACAGTTAAACAATCTTGCGTCAGATGCAGATAATTTAAAGAAAGAATTAGAAGAAAATGAAATATCACACCGCGAAGCAATACTAGAGCGAATACTGGCTATTAAAAATAAATTAAACGAATTGACCAAAGGAGATGGGACACCGTTCGACATCCGAGCTAATATTTTGGAAACTTTGAGTAGTATTGAAAAACTTCTCAAAGAGAGAAACGATCAAGCTATCATGTATGATTTATTTATTAGCTACAAGTGAGTATTGTGTTAATATGTACCGTTTATAATTTAGTGAGCTAGTGCAGACGGAAATTATGACGGTGATTGCTGAGGCGGATAAAAATAATAAAGAGTTCATGGTGCATTTTCTCGCCTGTTCGTACTTATTGGAACCTGGAACGTTATCGCTAACGACTGCTCTTCAAACTGATATTACGAAACCAATTTTAGTGATGGGATGCGCTAGTGGAATATTGAAAGCGACATGTAGAGTACCTCAGGTGAATTTGCTTTACTTAAAAAAAAATGTAGAAGTATATTAATACAACAATTTATTTCAGAATTATGTGAGTGAAAATTTCAATGCTAAAAAATGGATCGAAAGCATCATACCTGTATTTAAAACTAGCGTTACACCGCCAGTGAATAATCAAAATATACATTTAATAGCTCACATGAAAGGGAAAAAGGTATATATTTAGCGTATATTGAGAATAATATTAATGTATTGTTTATTATAAAATATCATTATAAAATTTAAGGTTAGCCTTATAAATTGTGAAGCTTTAGTCGGAGAAGCCGTGAAACAGGCGACAGAATTCGCAAATCAAAACTGCGTGGTTAATAAAGAGAACGATTGGTCAGATGAAACTATCAACAAAAAGAGAAACCTCGGCTGTTAATTAAAACAATATAATTTTACAAGTGTTACTTAAATTTTTATTACTTATTTTTTTATTAGTTTGGTTTTTTAAAAAAAATATACAATTGTAAAAATTTTAGTTTTATTTTAAGACGTTAATGTGCATCCATAAATAACATGTCAGAAAGCAGCAAGATTGTATTCGGTAATGGACGTGGCTGCGGTGATAGCACTGTGAAGACTTGTCGCTCCATATCGACGGCGGTTCTGAAAATATGGTTTTATGATATAATTCTATTTATAGTTAATATATCATTATTTATATGAAGACACATACACACAAATAAACCCAGCAACGTTAGTTCTAATTACGTCTTCCTCAGGCGATAATGCAAAGGAGACAGCGAGTACATGATGTACTAAAGACGGACTCGCTAGAACTGCTACCACTTTAGTTAATACATCTTCTGCTTTCATACCCAAAGGCATACACGAATCTGGTAAAGACGGAGCTCCAATCTATACAAAAATGCGAAATTTACATGAAATACTTATATAAATTAATTAATGACAATGTATTACATAGAAATTACATGAATGCCAGGTTTAATTGATTTTTGAATAATCATACGGGTAGTTTAATAAATATTAGACAATAAGAAATAGTTTGTTTTCATCCCAAATAATCGCATTGGCCAAATATCAACCTTTGCACCTAGAGACAAGTCTTGCATCGTTGTAAATATCTTTTATTATTAGATGATCGCCCACAAATAGCCACCTGGAAGTTACGATTTCACCAAGGGATGTACTGGAGGCAGAGCTAAACAACGATGTTATTGGTTCTAAATTGGCCTCTCTCCCATTCGCCACGAACTAGTATAAAGAACTCTCGATCAAACCGTTTACTCATTTATAGCGAAAATCTATTTGTAGTGTAATCAATATTTTGGTTTAATAAATAGATGACCATCTTCTTTTAAACTAAATATTACCTTATATATTTTTGCATCAGAAAATTTCACATCAAAAGAATGAGGATAATAAGGTGTCCTTTTTCCATAGAAATATTCTCTGATTTGCATATCTCTATTTTCACCTCGGATTTTCTTTGATTGTTCGACTACCTATGACGAAAATATTATTTAGTAACTATTAAATAATTTTATTAACAATATATAAATAATTACCCCTCCACTTTTTGGCAAGAAGATGACTTTAACAAACTTTGGCATATCGCGTACCAATTCGTTATACAATCGTTCATTATCTAATACTAAAATAATATCGACTTCAAAAGCTTGCGCTGCGTGTGTTAATATTTTATATCCTTCTCCTTTGACCCAACCGCAAGTGTTTATTATGCATCCAGAAGATTGAGCTATAAAATGAAATTAATTTAAACAAATTTAGAACAAAAGAATAAATAAATTAATAATAACCTTTTTTATTAATTTCCATTCTATCGGATATAACTTCAGCTAATTTACTGGTAATAATATTGAAAAGTTCTATATTATCGTGTGGTGATTTATGACCGAAATGATAAGCTAACGGAGCTTGTTGACTGAATCCTTCTTCGATTGTGGCGGGTCTTTCTACTAACAAAGCACCCACTGTTCCAGGAACGCCAATTTGACCTTGATCTACATCCAAATCTATCAATATAGGTCTTCTTCTCATACGAACGGCATAATTCAATAAAATTCTTGAAACTGTACTCTTGCCTACATCAGAAGGACCGACTACCATAGTAATTGGTCCTCTTTTATCAGATTTTTCTGCTTCTGTTCTGTATTGTTCTAAAGCAGCGTGAACATTCAAATATGTAACCTGTTGCAAACATACAATATTTTCACAATCGTTTAAAATAAATTAAATATATTTTGATTTACCATAGGAGTTTCTTTGGCTACATAACTGACGTCAGTTTTTCCTTTCAGTTCAATAGTACATCCGTGCCATGTAAATATTGCGACTTTTGCTCCCGTATGAAACTCATAAACTTTTCCTTTGAACAATTCAGTGCCGAAAACTTCAGCTAATCCCAATTTTACCTGTTTACAGTAATACATTAGTATAATAATTATTTAATATTTAAACTTTACAATAAAATAAAATTCACCTCAACAGTAACTTTCTCGTTTTTAGTCTCGACTTCAAATCGCAATTCACAATCTGATTCCAATTTAAACTCCTGAGTTGGTTGAGTTGACTCCATGTTGTTAATTTAATAATACGTCTAAAAAATCTTTGACGTTTAAAAGCCGGTAAACAGAACAGAACGCTGCAATGATCTGTCAAATCATTCAGTGCTGCCAGTGTAAAATTAGCGTCGCTGTCATCGTTTGAAAATACTAGTATTATGTACAGTAGGCCCCCCAATAACACGATAAATTAGGAACGTGCTATTAAGATGTCCGTTACTTAATGTGTGAGTGAGCCAAAGAAAGGGTATCTCACCACATGCGTCTGATTCGTACTTACGTATTGCAAAAAAATTGTGTGAGTATATTCTAGTCCCCCAACTGCACGTTCCCAATTTACCGTGTTATTGGGAGATTTTAAAAACGGGAAATATATATTAGATTGTATTATATTAAATTTATAAATTTGTAGGTGAAATTAAAAATGCGATATTTTCAATATAAGCAAAATAATCTCCACCCATTTTTAGGGTCTTATTCTATCGAGAGACCATGTTAAATATACTATTTTTTTTAAATCTTGATTTTTGTACTATATAAAGGCGATGAACACCTTAATTACTTTCATCTGGGTTCGAAACGTTTTATTCCTTAAATATAATTCCAAGTAGTGAACATTTGTTGGCGAGAGATCGGGTGAATATGGGAGGATGCGGCAAATTTCATATTTCTAATAATTTAATTTGTAGGTGATGATTTGTTATGTATACGGTCGAGCGTTGTCGTGCAGGATAATTGATCCATATTTGTTTATTAATATTAGCTGTTTTTTTTTTCATAATTTTTTGTTCATATCATACATTTTACGACAATATTAAATACAGTGGGTTGCTATATTAATGGAGACGCCTATAATATTTTTTCGCCTTTACTATATTCATAAAAAAAATTATGACTAGGCACAGAAATTATTATTTTTATTAGAAACATTAAATTGGGAACATTTAAACACCATATTCGTTATTCATCTATATTTATTTTTTTATTTAATTATATTTAAACATATTTAAATATGTTGTGGTATACTCTCAATGCACATTTTTGCATTTTGCCTTAGCTTAGGAGAGTGATAAGAGTGATTATAAACAAGAAGCAGCTCATCGAAACCCTTATCCGGGTTTTGATGAGCTGTTTTTTGTTATAATCATCCCCTTGGCCCCCTCCTCTTCGTGAGTTCTCATAGGCTTTCAATAGGGTTCATGTCAGGAGAATTCTCTGGCCATGGTAAAAACTGCACGTTTTATTTAGCCAGGAATGCAGTGACACTCCTGGCTTTATGGCAGGGTGTGAACTCGTGCATGAACGTATATTACTGGAACCATTTTCAGACTTGAGGCAAGAACCGATTTTCCAGTATTTGTACTTATCCTGCCTCATAGTCCCTTGCATGATGTGAAGGGGTCCCATTCCCTCGGAGGAGATGACTGAACACACCATAATAGTAACAGGGTGTTCTTTCTGGGTGAATTTTTTCCCTTGGAGTTGTCGGACGAACGATGATTTGTCCACCAAAATTTATAATGTGATATCAGAGAAACACACATGAAAAAATCCCATAATTACAAAATTGGATTTTTTTAAAGCTTAAAAACCATTAAAATGATAGCCGATTCCATTCCCCAATAGTCATATGTTAATGTGTTTTGGCTCATTCCAGCCGCTCTTTCCTCAGAGCTACCATGAGGCAAAGTTTTTTAGCTGGACGATGACCCACGAGGTTCTCCTCAACCAATCTCCTCCGGACTGTTATTATGGAGACTTTGATGTCTTCTTCCTTGACCATCAGGATAAGATGAGCCCCACTCTTTTTGCAATTTTGGAGACAGATATATCTGATTTTGCGGTCAGTATGAGTTGTGGTGATCCACTTTCTGTTAAATTTTCCAACGCGATCCACTTCTAAAGTAAGGTTTTGATCGACTTTTTTCTTAATCATGTTAACCACATACTTCGAAACACCTAAAATGGCTGTTACTTTTATTTGGGAATGCTTAGTGTTTAATAATAATGTCTTTACTTCTGCACATACCAGCAGAAAAATAACCACAAAATGACCATCGAAACCAAATTATTTAAAAATAGAGGAAATGTAAATACGAAAACCACAAAATATTGGTACTGTCTATGGACAACATTCCTGCGCCAGCTTCTCCACCACTGTTCGGAAAAAACATCTCTCTAAATCGCCAGAAATCACTAAAGCTATTGGTAAGTAATTATTTCGAATTAAATTTTTTGATTGCGAGTCACTTTTGTGTATTTACAAATACGGAATACAGAATTTAGCAAAAAAAACTGTATAGGTTTAAAAATAATCATTTGAAATTGCAAATATAGATTTTAAATAATCTGAAAATCCATTTAATAAATTTGTAGAATATGGATTTTTGTAAAAAAAATTAGTGTCTAAGCGAGTTATTTCTACTTTTACGTAGATTTGGTGCTGCCACATTTTCTTGAGACTTGTGTCATGGCAGTAGTCACCTGGATGCAAATCATTAAACTTCTCAATCGACAAGTTTCTAAGATATGTTTAGGTAGGATATGTTTGTATCTAAACGATAAGTCGTATCGATTATATTTGCCAAGATCAATGTGACAAGTTTAGTTATTTTTTTATGACAATCTTTACGAACCAATTTTTGGACTAGGCATATTTTACGAAAGGAATTATTGAACATGCTAGAGTAATAATCGCATCAGAATCATTTTTGCTCGATGGTTTCAGATTGTCTCTTCTAATTCAGTCGGGAGTAAAGAAAATATAGGGAATGGCTTATCATTAATATTAATACAAAGATAGCACTGCAAAAAATATAATAGTCTCTTTTAATTTTCTCTTTGAAATTGCGCATCAGCCGCAAGCCACTTTCAAGCCTCTTAGCGATTATTTTCTTGCTCAATGAGCATGTATTATATTATTTATCCCTAGGTCATCCACATATAGCGTAACTTAGCAGCTCTACGGCATCGGAATGTTGTGAATGAATAAAGATAAAATATAAAGGCTGAAGATACTATGGGACTATATTCTTAGTGGAGGTTCCTCCGTTGATTGCAATTGTGATAGCTCTATCGAGGACAATGTCGAATGCCTTCTCGATGTAAAAGCGCCATGTCGGGTTATGAATATCAATTTTTTTAGATTCAATAATTTTTTTACTTTATTTTACTCTTTCACCTTGAAAAAAAAATATTTTTTCAAATAACGTGGAATATCCATATTTTAATATTAAAAAATATATACATGTATTTCAGTTTTAAATAATTAACTACTATGTGTTTATATTGTATTAAATACATAAATATATTTTTTTTTCATGTGGTTATTCGATATTTTTGTTGAATATAATTTATGTAAACATACATGAATGGCGTTATTTATAATCATAAGTTCCGACGAATATTATAAAAATATAAGCATTCCACATAAAAACCCCTTTAACCGTTTCGCAAACATAATATATTTTTCCTTCACCAATAATTTTTTTATCGGTTACCTCAATCAAAACCGAACAATAAATGAAAAATTGCTCTCCGATATTATCGCATGAGTTTAAGTTATTATTAAAAATTATGTATATTTTTTACATTTCGTGATACAATCATATTCCTATTATATTATATATAATATATCATAAAAGGTAATTTATAAAGCATACCGATGGCAACCTAGCAATATGATTATTTTTTAACATTTCAGTAATGATACTAATCATATATAAAGTTTTGAGTTATTAAATTTACCAGGACACGAGAATAATCCTAATAATGGGTATACAAAATAAAATTAGTAATATCACTCAAACTATAGAGTTTAAAAATTTAGATTTGTTCATAGTTTTCATAACTTGCTTTTACCATTTCGATATTTTCAATAATAAAAATATATTTGTTGATATATTATCATTTAAATCGGCAAAAATGAACAGAAAATAGATTGCTCTTTTACAGACAGACATTAGACTTTTAGATTATTTTATCATGGCTAATAATGAAACTCATAAGTAATATTAAAAGCTCACAAATTTTATTTTATATACGTATATACGCGATGTTCGCCGACACAATTTTATTGCTTTTGACGTGGATTTTTGACTTCTGAGAAGAAATAGCTGTTTTTTGCTCTCTCTCCGATTGGTCAAAATTCGGTTTAGATATGCTTCGTTTTTGTAATTCTTAATATTGTTATAAAATTAATTTATTTGAGAGGGGCAGGTGGGAGCACCCCACCTTGAATATGGTCAGGAAAATGCATGTTGTTGCCAACTTTTGCCCCCTACTGGAAAAAATCTTAAATAACGTCCCTGTAAAGAAATCGTTTTATTGTGGCGTGGGACCTTGACCTTTGCGGGGCGTGAAGGACCAGCGAAACTCTATTCTAGTCTTAAATTTTGTCTTTCTTAAATATATTTAACATATAGGCTCGCATCTTTACATTACGGACGTGAGTCGTATAAGAATGAACGTTAAGCTCTTATTAAAGATACTATTAAATTAAATATAAGCGTATGACAGAATATCAATATTGCGATTTTAGGTCACTTTACAATGTACTTCAATTATTTTGTATTTAACTTTATTTCCGTAAACCAAAATCTACATATGTACATACAAAGCTTGTTTGCAATTAGTATCGATCTGAATTTTTTATACTCAAGCATTATATAATATTTCATACATCCACAAATTAGTTAAAGTTCACTGATCCCTCCGTAAATAGCTCGGTTTATATTCGCGTTCGTTCAATGAAATTTTACCCATAACCCAACACAACCATAATTCATTTAAACTTAAAGTTGAACTAATAACGGGATAGTTTTCCCAAAAGGCAGTCTAACATATGTGTAGTGTCAAAATCATTTGAGATTAAATAATATACTTGTATACGAATTGCTTTGCATCACTGCCTATCCCAATATTTCTGGTGAACGTGGGCGTCTGCGGAAAACCCTTAGGGTTTTCCCGAGCCCCAGCTGACGTATTCGTAACACGAAAACTATCACAACATTTTGACTAGGATATGAAATTTATATTCAATGTATTATATCAATATGTGTCGTTAGAAAGCAAACTTGTTCAAGACATTATGCAAAATACTAAGATACATTATTTTAAAAGTGAGAAATACTGGTGATACATATTTTTATGTTAGGATGTTTAATAATTATATGTGTATTAATATTTTCTATTTTTTATGACTACTACAACTCTTAGTTTTTTTAAATTCAATTGAATAGTTAATTTGCAAAACGTATTTTATGTCTAGTTTGTATATTTTGAGGTTCATAAATATACATTGAAATTATTTTGTAACGAAAAAGGTATTTAAGTAATGTAATGCGTTACGTTAGTTTAATTTTGTTCTATGGTTGAACGAAATCACATTAGTGAAAATATAATAGAAGACCTCGAAAAAATTCGCTTGTGTGAGTTTGATGTCTAACGACACGTTTGAATATTAAAATAAATATATAGCATAAGAGTGGTATAATATTTCAGCCAAATCAAACATTTCATCCCAACGGGAAATCTTGAATGAAAATTGTTCATTCATAAGCCGATGGTACACGCGTGCCGAAAATCAGATTTGCCTGTGTAATAAATTATTGCGCAACGGACCGTAGAAACTTTAACGTTATATTATACAGATTATTTATAATCATAAAACATGAACATAAATGCCACTGATTCAATACTTCATTATAAACGAATAACTTGACAGTATAGAGATTGTGAATTCAATATCTCAGTTTAATAAATTAGTACAGTGCAGTAATAAATCATTTAAAGAATTTAAATCAGATCTTTATAATAAGTTTACAATATAATTTGTGAATAAAAAAAAATAAACCAGCACTAATGAATTGGATATAAATATAATTAAAGAAACATGAGAAATATTAGGAACTAAATTACATTTTTTGTAAATAAAGCACAATCTAAAGGAGAAATACCTGATAATTTAATGATTGCTATTATTATACTTATACCTAAATTAAAAATAGTATTTAGGTTGAGATATTTCTTTGCAGGACAAAGTATTATTTAAAAAATTATATTATTTCACAAAAATATTTTAATTTTAATTTAAAAATAATTAACGTTACAATGGATTCATATTGAGATAAAAAAACAATTGAATAATTTATTTAGTCTTATTTTGAAAAAATGTACTAGTACGCCATAATCCCAATAATTTCGTTTATGCATGAACCCGCAATAGAACCCTCTTCCACCAGTTGCTCTCAAATGGTCGGAACGCGTAGGCGGGGGTGCGGTTGTCATGGCGGCAGACCTGGTGGCTCCTGCAATATCGATTGTTACTCTTAAGGATTCCCATTTGGAAGCTATCCAGATCAGAACGCATTTATTTGTCCGCAATGCGTGAACTAGCCAGACGAGTCTAGGAAATGTGGCGCCAGCTTAACTGCCCCATCTCCCGAACGATCGATGGGAGAGTCTTCGAAATATACTATTCTCTTAGATATGCTATGAAGCTACAATAATTTTGTATTGAATTATTGTATTTTTCAACTAACGACAGTTTTGAGAAACATTAATCTTAATTTTAAGGACAATACTCATAATCAATTCCCATATTTTTTCCCTTATATATATATAGAGTAAATAGGGAATTGTTTGTTGTAATCCATTTTCTGGTGTTTTAAAACGGTCATAGGTCTACTAGTAGAAGATTAAACATTCATAACAAAATCGTTTTCCAATTTGAAACACATGTAAGGAACGCTCTCTGCATCGTTATTACAAAACGGTTGTTCTTATAATACGCTTGAACAACAAAGCTTTAATTTCAACCGATCAAAACAGCGGAACATATTCTATCGAATTAAACATACTCTACTTCTTTACAACCACTATAGTTCACACAGTGCCTCCTCAAAATAAGAGAGATATTTATGCCCCATTTTGTATTTGATATTGCAAAATGTTTAATGACGCTATTTCAATAAAAATAAGCGCAAATTCTGTAGTTTCAACCAGGCTTTTTTATAAATAGCTCGACAAAGTTTGTTAGCAACTTAATATTGGTTCAAACCAGCGGTTATTTAAAACAAATCATAGTAATAAATAAAAAATGCTTTAAATATCAACTATTGTACATCTAATTTTTCTTTAACAAGCTATTGACTGAGTTTGTAGTTGTATCACAAAAGTTTCTGTTCTTATATAAAATATATGAGCTTATTTCAAGATCTTGTTCTCAGCAACGAACTTTTGCAAAGAAACAAACGATGCATATTTTTTTATTTAACTTTAAGTACTGAATGATCCGCCAGGATATTTTAAAATTACAGCTAGCTCGTAGCATTGACAATTATTTTATGCTGTGTATATAAAGTCTTATTAAAAGCCCTCAACTATTCCCAAAATGTTCTGTAATAAATTTTGCATCTGGAAGCTGAGAGGAGTCACTGAGTTTCACTGAACACTTTGAAACCATAAGCACAGGATTTATCAATGACACGCAAAATAGTAGCACAGCTTGGTGGCACTAGTGAACTTCAAAAATATCTGATTTGGGGGGAGAGGGGTAAGGCAGGTGAATTTGTCCAGAAAAATGCCTGTCGCTTAATGAAATACTATCAAATTTAATGAAATCAAAATATTAAAAACGACACTTAATGGCCTACTTTTGCCCTTTGATGTCCATAATTTTAAGCCAGAAATTCTCGGGTTTTCTCTCAAAGAAAATCTAGGAAAAAACAGTTTCGAACTTATCCTGATTTTTTAAAGTATGTCATTTCAGTCAAATCATATTGGTGTACATTTTCACGGATAAATATATATTTTTACCAGTGAAAATATAATTTATTTAGCAGATTCTAGTAAAATTATATGATTTCAACTTTTCAATAAGCAGCAATATATACATTTACATACTTATCATTATTTATTAACATGCGATATATAAGCACATTACCAGTAGATACATATTTCTACTAGTAAAAACGAAAAACTCATAGGCGTTTAATATGCTGCCTTAAAATTTCTATGAAACTCAATTTGACAGTTGCGAAACGTTCATTTGTTGCTCAAACCCAAACCATACCAAATGAAAGTTCAAAACTAAACTTAGTTTTAGAACTTTCATTAGGTCAAATACAAAATACAAACTATGCCAACTCATCTTTCAGGGGAAAATAAGCTGGAGGATCTCGCATATTGCTTCATTTTTGTCTGAACTTGGATATTACACTATGTTTTAAAAATATGATGACTATTCTTACCGATATTAATACGGACTTCTGATATAAGAGTGTTGGTCAAAGTATATTCAAACCGAATTTTGGTCAATTGTAGGGCGTAAAAACAATTATCACTTCTCAGAAGTCAAAAATCCATGTCAAAAGCAATAAAATCGCGTCGGTGCCGTTGCAGTGGAAAGGCTCGGTAACGAGCGTTTCCACTGTGTTGGCACGATTTTATTGCTTTTGACGTGGATTTTTGACTTCTAAGAAGGGATAATTGTTTTTTACGCTCTTCTATTGGCCAAAATTCAGTTTAAATATGCTTCATTCAATTCTCACTTATTGTGTCCCCTCCACAGGAAAGATATTAAATGACGTCTCTGCCGTCATTATTAAAATTGTTAAACAAGTGAATTATATCAACAAGGGAATTACAAGTGTCGTTAAATTTAAATTTAAATGTACATATCAATGATTGGAAAAAGCATTGATATTATGTAATAGATTAAAATATATATATATATATATATATATATATATATATATATATATATATATATATATATATATATATATATATATATATATATATATATATATATATATATATATATATATATATATATATATATATATATATATATATATATATATATATATATATATATATATGTATATATATATATATATATATATATATATATATATATATATATGTATATATATATATATATATATATATATTTATATATATAAATATTTTTAATGCAGATACATAAGGATCTATGCTCATACTGAACGCGTGTGTCGATTTGTTGTGAGCTTCACTGGTGCCGAGTTCAGAGGCTAATCTGTGTAAGAAGTAGAGAGAAATATTAAAAATAAATTAACAACTCTTCCATCTTGTCTATTTTTAAGCATTCACTGGTAATTCGAGCGGTACGTGAATCCCGTTTTATCTTATAAAACTAAGTTCATGCGCTGCAGTTATGCTGTTTTTGAATGTATAAAAAATCCGGCAACGATGATTTTGCTTCCTATTTGGCGACTCGTTTTTCACTTGTTTTTTTTTTGTGTTTTTGTGAAAAGGCTAGTCACATAAGAGCTTGTTTAGAAATGGAATTTTTAGCATCATATCGCTAGTCTACGGTCTTAAAAAATATTTTTAGGGCAATAGACTAGCTACTAAATTTTTTGCTTAAATGTCATTGTTTTTATGCATCTTGTACAATTTAATTAAATTTGACACAAAATTTGAAAATTTACTCGATTACTTTTTTTTCAAGGCGAATCGAAATATTATGTCTAGGTAATTAATTTGTGAAATAACACTTGTACTGTAATTTTTTATGCAAAAATAACATAAAATCCTAATCTTAAATGGACTTCGCGCAGCTGTTTCATCTAATTAAATATTTTAAATTAACAATTTTTTTAATAAATACATTCTTGTCGGAATATATTATAAACGCATTTGAAGTAACAATTATACGGATTTCTCAAAGAGTTAAAAAATATTTTGTATAAGTTTATTAGCAACAAAAAAATTTTGGTAAAATTTTTGTACAATGCAGAAAACTTTATTGATTAGTCTTCGCAAAATTTAAAGCACTGCTACTCTTCTTATCAACTTAATTTATGACTGGAAGGATATTATGGATGGATATTATAGAAAAACGTTTTTATTCTGTGTTATCTTCAAAATTTATTGTATTTATGTAGGATATAAAGTCGTCTGAAAGTGTCGAACGAATATTATACAATTAATAATATTTTTTATTAATAATTAAAAATCAAATGCAATTCCAAAGACAAACAGTACGAGTTTGTTTAGATTTCACCCAAAATGAACATGGCGAATCTTGGAATCGTTCAACGGCTGATAACAACACTTCTTTACACAATGTACAAAATATTATCGTGTCAAATAACAATTTCATAATTAATTCAGTAATTCGATGAATATTTTTTTATATATATAATAATATTTTTACACGGGAACAATAAATATATATAATGATAGTAATGCAAAGTAAGACATAACAATAATAACAATCGTGCAAATTAAAAACAATACTTTTGTAAGCTCCTAATAGCTGTATTTTAATGATATGTGGTTTGATAAGTGTGATCGGATTAAGCAGACGTATTAGTCTTAACTATTAGTTGTAAAGTAAAACATTTATTCGATTACATGATTAATTAATCGCGATGATACCTTTTAAACCACCAATCATTTTATGGATACATATTAGGGATTTTCAACAGCGGTTTTATTATTAAATCTTTAAAGCAATTTTTTTTAATAAACAGAAGACAATACTTGAAAACCCCTGATACATATTTACATACATAGATACATGTATATTATATATATAATATATATGTTAGTAAAAGTTGTGAATTTTTCCTTCACTAATTTATTAATTATATATTATATTTTTTTTTCAATCTTAAAAATAGATTGAGAACTGTATGATTATAGAGATATATCATTTATTTTAATTTAAAACAATATTTTTCGTTCACATGTCGATGTTAATAATAACATGTATTTTATTTTTATTATCAGAGGGTTAATTAAAATTTATGGATTTTTATTTTTATTTTATCTTATTTTTATTTTACGATTAAGTCTGATTAATAAAAAAAATATTATTTGGTATATTAAAAATTTCGTGATTTATTTATTTAGTAGGTATTTATTTCGACAAAGCGATTCTAGCGAATTTCTAAAAATCTCAATCACCGAACAGTGTCAATCGGCGTCGGATCGATTGCAACATATGAAACAGAAAATAGTATACAATTCACAAAAAACGGCTTCTGTATTTAAACGGTCAGTATTTTATCAGACAAACGATCAGTATAAATAATTTAGTGTAGCGATAACAATCGTTTAAAAAATAGTTTAGATTTTGATGGTCACTAAAAAATAATTCAAATGGCCAGTAATTGATTTTTTGTATTTACCAATAAATTTATGTATTCTTATCACAAATGAAAATATTTATTTTGTTCCAAAAAATATTCTGATAAAAGTTTTTAATTAAGTAGATAATTTAAAATCATAAAATTTCAATTAAAAAATCATCTTAATCATTTAAAAACATATTTTATCTTTTAATACGTGTGATTAAAGGGCATTTAAAAAAATATAACTGCGCGGCTGAACTAAAATAAAGTTGTTATTATATTTTGTTTTAATAACTGACCATTTATAATATAAAATACCAGCCCAATCCATAAACAAATATCCCTCAACGCGATTCAAAATAATATTTTACAATATTCTTTTGAGTTTTCCTAATTCAGCCGTTGACCTCATCCGGTGTCATCATAACCGCGAACCTTTTACATATTTTTTTTCGAAAAAGGTTTATTTTTTACAATTTTTTGGTTATTTTTATCATCATCATCATCATCATCATAATTGTTTAGACATAAACGTTTATATAACTTTTATATTATTTTGTATAATGTGAAACGAAGCATCCACAGGACTTATGCATTTTTATTGTCATGTGACTTTCTCACCCTTTCTCTCACCCTCTCATATTTCCGCGTTGAACAGTCTTTTTTAAAAGACGCGGACCACAAAAGGTATAGTAAAGAGTCCACTTTCGAGAAAAACAACTTTTCGAAGTCACACGTCTGTTCTTCTTATAGTAGTATAAATAATTTATTATTCCAGATGACCGCCCGACTGTGCGCGTCGGACGAAAATTTAATTTGAAGCCTATCTATAAATATATAATAATAGGGTTACTGGAAAAGAACATTAGAGAACAAGAATTAGGTTATCAAGGCTATTTACACAGAATAATATAAACAAAAAGTATCGTTCACTGATTATGTATGTTTTCAAACCAAGTAATGAGCGTTTAGGAATACAGTTTTGTTGGAGATTTTTACATTAAATATAGCGTGGCAGTTTAAGGCGAATCACCAATATTTAATTATAATAAGCCGGAACTATCTGAAACCGATACATAATTATTTTTGTACGTTTTCGTGAAATGCTGCGAGCATTGAGAATGGAGTGGATCATTTTTGCCTGAATTTTACAACCTCAACGTATTTGTTAAAAGGCGTTCCTGCATAAAACAGAGAAAACAAAAGGTTAAAATTGTAATTTCTCACTATTGCTTAAATAAAAACACATGTACATCGAGCTTGTGCTATTTTTTTGTGAAGTACTCGATAATAAAAATAATTGTCTCTTTCTCTCGTATTTTCCCATTAGTGTAATTAAATACAATCAGAGAACAAACGTCTGTAATACAGATGTTTTCATCAGACGTCATTGTTAAGATCCGCATCACACAGCATATTACATGCTCATTACTTGGCGTCTGTTTGAACACACTTAACAGAAAAGCAAAATGGTATTTAGATTGTAAAATTGTTAAAGTTGAAAAACACATTCTTTTCCTGTACACCTATAGTCGCACCGCAAACCGAAGACCTCGATCGGTCTTCGGCGCGCGCTATGAGATCGTTTTCTGGAAACGAAAGTTAATCTTTGACGATCGTTGAGATATCGTAATTTATAATTTGGCTAACTAGTTAAAAGCGTCGATTAGACTCGGTAAAAAAAGTGTTATAAAGCACCCGAAACGACACTCGGGTGCAGCGTCCGGATATTTTCGCACGATTGGGTCATCGCCGGGTCTTGGCCGTTCGAGCTCAGGGGCAGCCGCACTCGTCGACCACCATCTTGGGTAGGTCCCGTTTGATGATGTTGGAGTCGGGGCCGAAGTAGATCAACGACATGCTGGAGAACTTGAGCGGTGCGCAGCACGGCCTGAGACCCGCCAGTCTATCCAAACGCCTGTACTCGTCGAGCACGTGCGAATAATACGTGAGAAAAGTGTCCGGCGTTCTGTTCACGCCGCAGTCCCCCCGACAGTAATTGGCGTAGTAGCCACGGGGCGCTATGATCCAATCGTCCCAGCCGAGCGCCCTAAAGTTCACGTAGAACCTTTGCTTGCAGCACTGGTCTCTGGCGTCGGGGCCGCAGTCCAGCGCCCTCCGACGCACTCTTCGAGCACCCGCGGGAGCCGCCCGCAGCACCAAGAAGGGGCGAGCCCCGCCGACTCCTCCGCTACCCATAGGCACTCTAACCGCCCGACCGCAACCGGAGCAGTCCAGCAGCAGCAGCAGGGGTCCAGCGCCACCCCATCGACGGACTCCTCCGGTCACGTCGACCCTCTGCCAGCCAGCGCCTCCAGCGCCGCTCTCCAACCCACCCACGCGCACAGCTGCCGATCCAGCCATTTCCGTATATTCTTCAAATTCCTGTGGGACACACCAATCAATTAGAACACAGAATATCAGGCAGATCATGCACTAAGAGTGTGTGGTAACGACAAAGAGGATTCCAGCGTATTTGATCTAAGAACTATAGACTTGAGGATGAGCCAAATACAGGATCTCCCTGCAAGTTTGTACATGATGGTAAAGGAATTAACCGAACAGTTTAATAGTCCAATGCGCAGAACGCCACAATCCGCGTAATTGCTAAGGTGCGTCAGTTTTATAGCGGGACAGAATGTCTGGTCCGCCTGAAACGTAGCATTATATTATACTTATGGCTTCTTATGTAACTCGTATAGTTTGTTGTTGTACTGACAACGGCAAGTACAATCGCACGTAAGGATTCGCAAGTATAATCGCACGATCCTTTCTGTGACATTTTCGTAGATTTCTGGCGGTATCGCGGGTTTTTAGGTGCTCCAACGTTTTGGGTTTCGACATAGATATGACTCTTAGCGTAACTCCACAAAAAATCCAAAAAGCCAGCACTGCCAAACATAAAATGCGTTGATCACGATTATGCCAGGCTTCATACGGTACAAAACACATGTCGAAAAATTCATGACATGTGCACCATGGTCTGTAACTTTTTTATTTTTTAGTTCACGTGAGATCTTTAAAATGTTCCAGACTAAATTGTCCAAAATCAATAGCTTGAAACAATAGGGGAAATAGTATCAAAGCATTCTAGAATTAAAAAGTATTATGAACTTTCTGGAATATCTGCATTTTCGGGTAGGTGAAGTTAAAGCATGAACCTAAATTTATACCTGCACAATGTTCCTATCTTTGTCCCAACAGCTCCAGTCAATTTTCAAGTTTATAATAAATTTTATTAAGGTAGGGTTATAAACGAGTTCCACAGTTTAAAAAGAGTTTGGAGTTATTTTGAAACACTGATTATCAGTCACTTCATTGAAAATTTTGCAATGTTGCTACTCGATTTTGCCATTGTTGTGTATTTATTGTCCTTTATATATGCAGGAATAGACAAAATTTGCAAATTTGTATTGTGGTAGCGGCATTACGACGGTGTCGTTTTTGTCTAAAAACACGATTTGTAGTGAAGTGTGAGCCGGTGCGTTAACGTGATAAAAAGTTCAAGAGTTGTTTGCCCATAATTCTATTCATTTTCTTCGGATTACCTCACGCAAAAGGTGTAAAACTGAAAAATATTACTTTTTATTGACCGCAAATATAATTCGTAATAGACTATATCATTAAGATCGAAAAAAAACAGTGCGCAAAACCTTTACATTTGATCGAACTTGACGTGATTTTTTCGGTCTTGGCTTTTTTGGGCACTTACGTTAGGACCATTAGAATTTTTTTTTAATACACCTGTTAATACAAGTTGGATCAATTCTAAACCGTCGGCGACTTGCTTAATATTTGCTTTCCGATGTTCTTTTTAATTAAACAGCTTTGGAAAAAATTGACTGATTCTCTTTTTATATCTTAAATGGTTTACAAGAGCCGTGTAAATTTCGTAAATTTTATTTTTAATCAACATTAATTACTAAGTACGGCCGTTTTGGAAATGTTTATACTGTGGCGACCGATCGTTAAACAAGACGTTTCTCAGAACAACTTTAAAACGGTTTTTCAAGAGAGATAACATATAGTTAAAATACCTTTATAAAAAAACATAATTCGTTAGCTTATAGCACGTTGCTAAATACTTTCGGATAATTTATCCTTCTTTTTGACAGGCGTTAGGGACAAGAACAGTTGTGAGCCACGTCGGTCAGTTGATTTTGGGCCGTCGAGCAAAGCAGAAAGGACGGTGCACTAGTCTTTTTCTTGGCCTGGCGCCAGGGTTTCCCATTACATTCCAGTTATCAAGTTAAGCTTTAAGATTTAATTCTTGGACAGCCATCACAATGAAGTTTCCGCCCATTTAGAGCATCTCCTGTAGAGGGGTCACATCGTGGCCTTTTAAGACTGCACTGCTTTACTCTGCATTTACGGAGCGAGTCTGCACCACCTCGTTCTCCTGACAAAAACTGCCAAAACAGTTTCTAGGTGGCGCATCCTTGAGGTCTGCGTCTCCAAATAATGTGCTTCGAAACTGTGTCACCAATGGTGTGTACAATTAGTGTTGAACAGTGAAACTTAGATCCTCGCAATACCATAGGACTTGGTAAAACATTCTCTAATATCTTACTGTACTTTTTTTATAAAAAAAATAAAGAAATCGCAGAGCGTCAAAGTCAATTGTTAAAACTTGACTGAAGCAACAACTACGCATCATATATAACTACAATTTGACATGTGAATTACATAGAGTAGTACTAGAGTGTATAACGAACACTATGTCTCTATCAGTAGAAGAACAGTCAAGGTATTAATGAAAAGAGCTGAATTTCGACTTAAAGTGGTTATGGCGTAGCTCTCTCGCTTCTAAGGGTATGAAAACTAGTTTGATGGTTGCTCTGTATCTCAACTGAATCATGAATGTTTGAGTAGTTGAAATATCATAGATTACCTGTGCGCTTAGTCTGGTACCGTTGGCGGGCGGAGGTAACCTAGTGACCCTAAACGCCCAAAGCGTCAGGTTTCTAGCATGAGCTGCAGCTCTTGGCTCAACTCTGACCCACAAAGTAGCAGCTGCGACACCCTGTGCAGCAAGCGACCTAGCTGCCGTCCCTACTGGAAATTCTACTACCCATTGGCCGTTCAACGACCCACCTGCGAAAACATATCCAAAATCAATATGGATTCAATCTGAACAAACGAAGACCCTAACAGCTATCTTTAAATTTAAAACGATGCATTGTTTCTTATAAATAATAAATAAGATGAAACGTCACCAACGATGGAAGATCTGCTACATCAGCATCTGAAACATAAAATAGTAATTAATCGCTTTGAAGATGCATTAAATCATTTTCATGTTTGTTTGTAGTGAAACCCATGTCAAGTGTTAAACAAAGACAAGAGTCTTCCTTCCCGTTCCGTATTTTAATTTCTAATGAAACGGGTAGATTTATTTGCTGTAGGAGGCCAGGCAGATCCCTTATGATTCTCGGGGGCCCTGACCTCGCGGTGAAGGTCTTTTTCTTGTGAAACTCCGTTTTTTAACTACTGCGAAATTTTAAAAATTAAATTACATCGGCTCGGGGCTAACAAGAAATTAAATATAGTTAGTGAGATTTTCCTTTGTATAATTTGACTTGACAGCGTAAATAATTATAATATAGATATAAAAAATGACCTACTTTATAAAAATTAAAATAAAAATTGTTTTCAATCACTCTTCAGCGCTTTTGCAAAAAGATAATATACATATTGTATAATTTGGCAGAATTATTAAATATGTAATAAAATATTATATAATAATACTAATAAATATCACCATAAAGAGTGATCTTAAACAATTATAAAAGTATACTCAAACACATTTATTATTATTATTTAAATTATTATAGCAGTTCGAGAATATTTTGAATACTTGGCAGAGAATCCAAAACTTTCGTTCTATTGTGCTATTTTATATTTATTTACTAATAAGTCATTGAATGCATTTGAGATATTTAAGTACATACTATATTTATTGGAGGTCATTTAAAATATGCAATATTTTAAAGTATTGGATTTTTGAGAAAAAAAATATTATTACGTATTATTATGTAAAGTGTCTTTATAAGGAATCCGGAAGCAACGGTTCCTTGAACCCTAAATGGGCAATGATTAATCACGGAAATTCAGCATACAAAATGCCTGAATGAAAAACCAAGCCGGAAAATGTTTGACGTTGATATATACAAACAATAATATGAAAATATGTTTTATTATTTATATGGCGTGTGTAATAGAAAAGTTTAATTTAAATATATGTAAACACAATATGTTTTTAATATATTAATTAATAAAAAGCAACAACCAAACCATTCGACGTAACCATTGCATTGTATTGGTGAATTTTGAGATACTTCGATCTAAAAAAGACAAGAAAATTATTATGGTATATAATTATCAAAATCAGTAATAATAAAATAGTAATATTTTAAAATATTATTTTTTAACTAACTTTTAATATATATTTTTTAGACATATCTGCAGTTGCATGTTTTTTGATTTTCATAATCTAAAACTTATTATTTTTGACTAGAATTTTTTTAAAAAATTATATTTTGGATGGATATGTTATAATATTATTATTTTTGATTTTAAATTATCATAATCTATATATATATATATATATTACCATTCTTTTAGTGAAATTAATAATTGAATAATTATTCATGTAAAAAATAAATAACACTAACTTTGCCCTTTGTTAAAAAGCAAAAATATATTATATTTACTTAAGGTATAATCTTAGTACATTAATTTTATTAACTATGAACATATTATATTTTGGTTACGTAGAGTCACTGTACCTGTACAAAATTAAAAAAAAATGTATTATATTAATTATATTCTAGAAATAAAACACGCACTTTATAAACAAACACTTGATAACAATATAATATTAAGCACTCAAGAGCCAGATAAATGACCATCACATACTTTCAAAAACTATAAACAAAAAGCATTTAGATCCTGAACTTTTTTATTAGTCTGTTTCCACTGATAGAATATATTATATTTGTCGAAACAATAGCATTGTTTTTTTTAACAAATAGTTATTCGCACTCGTAATTTTTTGTGGTCATCGGAAAGCAACCACAATAGCTTCCTTTATAGATGGTCACCCGGAAGACATACTCATGCTTAAAATAAAATGCTATTAAAATTCTTAATCTAAATATTAAATTACATATTTCCATACACCTATTTTTTCCATAATACCCTCATAGTTTATGGAATATGCTAATCATAGCTTAAGATAGATTTGATACTTTTTATAATTTGATCAAGCACATATCACTGTTTTAGACTAAAATATGCTAGCGATCATTTGTAGGCTATATTTTTTTATGCGATCAATTGACGCGGCAGTAAGGTGCTAGCGATTAATTGCTGGCGGTAAATTGCTGACGGTGAATTGCAGGCAATCAATTTTCCTACACTGCCTGAGTTTAATAATACAGAATTATTTAGATGGAAATTAAAAATAATATTATTACTATATATAATTGATTTTAAATTTATAGCACGTATGTCTCGCTCAATGTTGCTAAAAATTAAATTAACAATAATTTTTCATTATTTTTTACCATGGTTTTAAATTATCTCCTGGTGAAAGAAAAAGGCAAAATAAACGACAAAAGAGCGTTTCATGAAAAAAAGACGAATATTTTAACAACAACGTAGTCGTTTTTATCTCAATATACCCGTGTGACTACTGCCGCTTAAATTTCCATGGTCCTTAATGCGCCTTTATTTTATTTTGAGAAGCAAGGCTTCCCCCAAAAAAAATATGCTTTTACGCCTTCGAAAAACATTTGTGAAAAAATGTTTATCGATGGTTCTACTATGACCGAAATTCGTAGAATTCGTTCGATGAACGAAACAATTCGTTGAAAAGGCCTACACATGTTTTATCGTTAAATACTTATAACTTAAAAACATGTAAAAGTTCGTGTTGTTTCTGAAGTTTTTGTATTTGTTGTCTCGATACCCAAAGTATTTGATGTTTATTTATGTAAGGTTCGAATTTTTTTAGTATTGCACAAGCAATTCGTTCAATAGAACTATGTATTTAAATGCTCTCAAAATAATTGCAGGGAATAAATAATGCCAGTTTTTTATACTCAATTAAAAATATAATTGACGAAAAATATTTTAATTTCTTTCATCCAATTTAATTAATATAACACAAACTCATTGTTTGTATCTCTAAGGTTCGAATTTTTTTCTACGGAAAATCTTTAGTTGCAGTAATGCACAAGCAATTCGTTTTATGGAACAATTATTTTATATATTGCTCATTTTAATTGTCATTGATTCGCAAAAATATTTCCCTAAAAAATATCGTAACTTAATCTCTGATTTATATTTGTAATTTATATAATTATATTAACACCTATGTACATATGCAATATTTTTATAAAATAATATAAAATATTAATAATAAAAAGTACAAAATTATTTTTTAACACAATTTGTAATATTAGTGTTTTTTATCTATTTCTAAAATCTCTCAATTGTACATAAACATATTCTTAATTAAAAACAATTTGATAAAAGGTCTCATCACATTGACCTTTATTGTCTCCTTTGACATTTGTATAGTTACTATTTTCGCTATATTATAGTTTATGTATTAATTAAATCAACAATTATCTCTATTTTTATTGTCCCGCGTGATTATTAGTGATTTCCTATTTACATTTGAATTTAGCTTATTATACTTGACCATTATATGTAATTTATTTACATATTTATTTTTAGAATAAGTTTCGTATTGATATGATACGGGGGTAAATTTTAGTAAAGGGTTGAGTTACAAATCCCTTTTCAATAGGTATATTTATTAAGAAATCTATATAAAAGTGAAAATGCAATTGTTGAAGTATATATAAAAAAATGTGTTGTATTGTGCGTGTTCATTACACATATTTGTAACGGTGATCTTTTCGTGACCCCACGTTATAACATTTAATTTAATTTAATCTGACGTATGCAAATAATATTTAAAATTAAAAATATTAAGTTCTTCATACATCTAGTACTTATTGTACTTAATCCCTTTATGCTAAAGTACTAGATCCTTTTACGTCCAACATAAATATGAATTATTATTAAATGTAATTTATAATACGAAACGAAAACGTGAATACTCTAATAAGTAAACACTTTGTGGATGAAAGTGTAACAAAGTCGGCTAATATTATAAGCCCACTCGTTATACGCGAATAAATTAATATAGATACTGTTGCCAGGCGAACTAACTGCTCTGGAAGTTCAATTACGAAAATTCGGAATACACCACTGGTACACACTGAAATTATAGCGAACGCTGGAACATGCAATTAGTCATTTAAATGCAACTCTAAACCGATTTGTTGTGGCGCCAAATCGAATTACCACACCTTCCATTTATTGGCATAAGAGCCAAGAATCATTCTATAAACCAGATAACTACCTAATATAATATAAAACTAGCAATATTCAATTATAATGAACTATTTTAAACTTTTAAATCACAAAATTTAATTTTAGCTGAACTAGTATTTTGTTTATATATATCAGCAATTTCATTTTTACTTTGATATATGTATTGTGAGGTTACATTTATATAAGGCATATTGTTTACATTTGTATATATTTTACAGTAAATATGTACTACCATTGAAAATATATTTTCACTAGTATTTCAGTGAAATCATATCGGATTAAATTTTTACTGATAGATATATTTTTACTAGGGAAAATTTAATTTATCTGACAGGTGCTAGTGAAATTATATACAGCTAGGGTATGTTCCGCCCAGGGCGATCCTTAAAATTGCCGCCCCCCATACATTTTTTAAAATAATAAATTGGTTAATATTAAGCTCTTCTTATTCGTGGATTTATATATGTTATAGTGCATTCAGGGGTAAGAACCACACTAGACGATAACATCGCGAATATGCCGCCCCCAAGCAAGTGCCGCCCGGGGTGGCCCGCCCCCTTCACCCCCCCATAGCTACGCCACTGTATACTGCTCTAAACTGCATATGTGCATAATAAATGTTTAATCTAGTTTTATACGATAATGTATTTTGAAATTTGTATTAAATTTTTGCCATTGATAAATTTTTTTTTTGTAAAATAGTATTTTATATTATCACTTTTTTTGTAATTATTTGTGATATCAAAATAATCTTTAAATATAGATATGATTTCACTGATACATAAATTAAATGTTGAAAAATACACATTCACTCTAGCAAATGCAGTGCATTACTTTGTTCAGACCCTTTAGAAAGCAACATTTGCGAGTGGGTAATCCACCTAAATAAGCGTTCGGCACGTGCGCTTGTTTAATACCTGTGTGATAAATAAATAAAAGTATTATGCTTTTAACAAATAATTACGACAAATTTAAATATAAAAAATAAAACAGAAAATCTTTTGTGTTGTGTGCTTTATGTATTAACTTTTAGATAACACAACTTTTAAATAGTAGATGTAAAAAATCTTCATAATTTCGAATTTGCTTAATATTTTCAGGCACATTAATTATGGATTGAGTTGTATATAAATTCGAGGTACAGATATGAATATAAGTGATAGAAATATATAACGAAGAATCAAAATTGATTATACAAGCCATTAAAAATAGATCATTTGAAGTATTGTGTCTGTTAGAGAGAAAGGATAGCCAATGTTTTCTGAACAGAAAAGCGAAAGCATGGAAGTTCATAGTTTTAATCAATGGAAAAAGTTAAAAATGTTTTTGTCATTAGATATTTAATAAAATTAAATCAAGTAGATGGACGTTTCAAGCATACGTGCTTTGAGTTCAGCTTGTAATTATCTTATTGTAAAGATCTGTAATTATTATCAGACGTCCTTCAGATGTCAATATAAAGTACGTTACATATATTTTCCTCATTTTGTCAAAACTTCCCAACGGGGTCGTCTAGACACATTAACGAGGCGGGCGCCGTACTAATTAGACCAAAACGGTCACTTCAATAAAACTAACGGCAGCATGTTACCAGACATTTTCAAGTTAGTCTTAAAGATATGTATAACAAGATTTTTTTGTAGGATATAAGAAGGAAGATTGCTTTGATAATAATGACCGAGCAATGCAACCTAATATGGCGTTATAGAAATCAATATTTGTACATAAATTAAATGACATCTAATATAATCACAAAGCAGTCTTAAGAAAAACTAATCTGTGATTATCGATCGGAAATATAATTATATATGAGATTTTAACCCAGATCTTTCGGTTACTAGTTACTTATTAAAATAAAAATTTAGTTTGATAAATCTGTGTTATGACAATAAAAAATAAAAAACTTTACTCAATTATGTTTTAAACAGCTTGAAAGCTTCTGTCTTAAATTAAAAGGCGAGACAGACAAATCTTACGAGTTGTTTAAATTGCTCGATTGAAACTTACTAAGCACAACTCAATTTGAACACATTCATATTACTAGATGCAGTTACATGAACTAAATCGTGTTAACTGCCAGTGACAATAATAAAAAAATTAAATTATAAATTCTCACAGTAGGCAAAGCAATATTGATCAAAATATCTTTTAAATATTTAACTGGTGCATTCGATATCAAGTGATTAGGTGCACGGAAAACCGTTTATAAAACTTATACTTATGCTATTTAGAAAAACAATAATTTTTTTTTATTATTAAATTGATATTTTATTTTAAGAAAATTTTAACGCGGTTTTATTTTAATATTTCATTAAAAATTATTTCCCTAATTTTATAGAATTCATTAGATTAGTAGAACAAAAAGTGTTTTACATATTGCTTGGGTTATTAAAATAGTTAATAGGTTAACTAGACAATTTTTAATCTTTTTGGAATATGGGTATTGAGATTATTATACATTAATCTCTGATTTAAATTTTTTCCAGAATAAGCCAAATTTAAGA
The DNA here is from genome assembly GCF_051122295.1 of Plectrocnemia conspersa. Lineage (NCBI taxonomy): Eukaryota > Metazoa > Arthropoda > Insecta > Trichoptera > Polycentropodidae > Plectrocnemia > Plectrocnemia conspersa. Next base: position 22,515,704 of record NW_028277172.1, read on the forward strand.
CATTTATTTAATTTATTTAAAAAAACAAGTAGGTGTATTTAAAAAATATTAATATGTAATTATAATTATTTTTAACATTGAATTGTTTCCGCAAAAACGCAATCTTTCATCATAACTAAAAAATGTGTTTTTTTTAAAATATATCAGTTATTTTTAACAATGGTAATTAATTGATATTTTAAACAATGTTTTAATTACCAATCTCTAAGATTTAAAAAAAATGATTCAAAAGAATGTATGAACATGTTTTCATACTAAATATTTATTTTACTGTCATGTACACCGAGTGCACATGCCATCTTAATAAGTAGATATCTCTATTATTATGTTGCAAAATATGTTCATATTTTATTATAGGTATTTTTTTATATATGTATGTACATAATAATTTAAGAAATTTCAATATATATGCAATTATCAAAAGTAGCAAAAATAAATATTATGGCAATAATTTACCATGTCGGATTTTTCGCTTCAGAGATTCTCTACTTAATTTTTCATTATTATTTTTGTAAATAAATATTTGATACGTTTAATTTCTGCATTTATACAAAATAATTGCAATGTCTAATGCCTCATTTTACACACTTATAATATTTGTTACGACTTTGAATAATATTCAAATTATTATTTTGTAATATTATTCGTGTTTTTCCAATTTTAAATCATTAAATCATAATCGTACACTGAGTGTACATCACCGGATGTTTGCACCGTAAGGGCAAGGTTCAAGTTTGTTAATACAAATATAATATCAATCTTAGACTTACACTAAATTACATTGAAATTTTTCAACAATCGAATTTTAAAGCAACATTAGTATAACCTTGAAACTCTGTGTTATATGTATTTAAAACATCAAACTATAGAATTTCGTATAAGGCGATAATAAGAATATTAAAACATGTTAGCCGTAACAAACATTAAAAAAACAGGTTTTGCATTTTAAATAGAACTTTTGGAGCAGAATCTGTGAATAAACATTTTAAGTATTATATTGATTTACTTTAAAATATGCAATCAGGTTAAATAAACCTTAGCGTTAAATTTTAATTTCTGGCCCTTTTTAAATTATATTAATTACTCTAATGATAAATGCAATAATTACACTGCGACTTGATACTTTTAATATATATTTAGAATAGCAACATTAGGTTGTTTCCACCTGTTTTACATAAAAACTAAAACAAAATATCAAATCTCAGGAGTTTTTCTCAAGATTTTCTCAAAAACCTAGGTTAGATAGATATAATAATAAAATTACTTGTGCATATATGTATTAAATTGTTAATATAAGTTCTGCGTCATTTTGGTAAGGTCACAATTTGTAGGCGTTTATGTCTGATTTTTCTCTGAACGATCGCTAAAGTTAATCATTTCAGATTTAAAGCATCAGAGTCTCACAACATCCCACGCACAAATTTTTCACGCATTCAGTGGAAATTCGAAAATTTGAAACCTCCAGAGCTTTGAAAGACACCTACGCGAATTTTGCAACTTTCATCCGGATCTGTTGTCTATATGAATTTTGTAAGTTAAAACCTTTCGCAAACGCGAAGGGATCTGGCAGTGTCATCGGTGAGACAGGGGATTTTCCCAGGTTGGTTCGTGGAAATTGTTCATGTCCTTGAGGCAGGTCGGTGACCTTTCGATACAGAACGAGGGAGAAAGATCGAGGAAAATTTACTACAATATTCATAATTTTTAGTTTATCAATCCACAAAAGCTAATAATGAAATTAATACTATAAATACATCAATACAAGATTAATACTGGTTATTTAAAAATATTTAATAATTCAATATTAATAAATATATTATCTGCGTAGGTAATTTATTATAAATTAAATATAATATTGTAATATTATAATACGATTTACATATAGATCAAAACTTAGCAATTAAAATATGATATTATTACAAAAAAATATTTTTATATTAAATAATTTTAAATTTGAAGATATGTTTAAAAATCGGTTATTTTAAATGTTACAAATAAATGAATAAATATATAATATTTTGTTAAAGTGTTAAAAAGTTACATATTTATTTATAGTGCTTTTATTAAAAAATATGGAATATTAATAAGATGCTTTTAAAACAATTATGTTTTAATATATCAATTATAATCTGTACTCACATAAAACTCGCGCAGAATCTGATGTATGTATACTGGAGCTTTTTCTCACGACAAAGTTAACAATTGAATAAGCGTTCACTTACTGAAAGTTCAGCTTTTATATCGCAAAGCCCTCGTGCGGCCGAAAGCAGAACTATTATATAGTTAATTTATTATTCAGAAGTTAAATTCGATACCAATTTCAATAATGATTATATTTAGAAAAAATGTTCTTAATAAATATTTAACATCACAATAAAATCAATTCTGTTCTTGACTTTTAAATAATAAAAGATTTAATTCAAGGGTCGCAAAAAATCCTATGGGCCACAATGGAATAATTATTTTAATATGTGGGCCGCATAAAAAATATATTCATTAGTGGCTTTTAATAAAAAATAAAATTAATGTAATATAAAAAGAAAATGTGTTTTATTTTTACAATTTATATATTAGATTAAAAAAACAATATTTATCGATATTTAAAATGTACTCATATGTCATATATAAATTAAATACAAATAGATTTTTTTTTAACTAGTAAATAATGAAAATAAGACGAGAAAAAATGAGCATCAGCATAATAAATCAATGACATAAATTTGAATCCCAAATGAACATTAGTGTTTTTCATTTTCTATCGAATCTGTAAAATTAGATTTAGTGATAATTATACAATTATCATTCCGATCCATAATCACAGATTAGGTTTTCCTAGATTTTTATAATATCACTGATGAATATCGTAATGAATAATTAAAATAAAATATAACTTGGTTATTTATAATAAAATCCATTAATTTTAAGCTGAAATAATAGCTTATAAAAATAAAGTAAATGTCAGGGATTTGCATCTCACCACTTATGTAGTAGTTATTGATTGTGTTGTAACCGCATTAGGCTAACGTTTGTCATGTGCTTTGTGTAAATAAATAAATGTGATCAATACAACACTAGTAGTAGTATTTTATTTGCGACAAAGAGTTGTTTATTTACAATTGAACAGGGCGCGGGCCCGCACCAGCGTGCGAGCTCACCATGGTTGCCACCGGAAGTGTGTGCCCGTTACGCCAGTGTTACCATTTCAGCAATTCGCGTAGTTTGTATGGGAGTAAAAACTAATATAAAAAAACCCAAATCTTATTTATATTTATTTTTGTCTTTTCTCCAGAGATGGCACTATATTTCCTTTAATTATTTTTTTTAATATGCCCCTTTAAATCTCATACAACGGTTTACGTTAGTGGACGTCTAACGTTTGCAGCACCAGGGCTGGCCTAAGGGGCATATTCCTTGTATTACTTACCTGGTAGAGGGCTCAATATAAGTCTTAAAAAACTCTAAAAGAAAATATTGAAAAATATTCTATTTTTAAGTTCGCCAATGATATTACAAGTTATGTGTGCAAACGATATTTATTGCAAAAAGCGTTACTTAATCTATAAAAATCGAATTTTCGATTTTTCTATTTTTATATCATCAAATTTTTAAGAAAAATATGTTGCAATGCAAATAATTAGAATTAGATAATAATTATTAGCACACATTATATAATTTAATTTTTTTAGATATATTATAGAATATATTTTTTGACAGTAGTAATCAGTCTGCTAAGCCGTTACTATCTAATAATTGTAGCTCAAATGCGCATCACTCACTTTCGGTTTGTTGTGAAGTAAGCTTGTCAAATTTTGGCGCGCCATTTTTCCTTATGAATTTTTCAAACAAATCGAAAAAAACATGCCACAAATTAAAGTCGATTACATTGTCAGTTTTAGCAGCGAACATCCGGTAATACCCAATTTTATCTGCTAATTATATGATTGTGACAATTTTAGGTTATGTTTTCATTTGCATTGTAGGACCACCCAGCGGCCAATCTGTTATCTAAAGACATTTGCAATAAGCGATGGACTACTCTAGAAAAGGGCGAATCTTCACTGTCTATTGTCTTTCAATTAGAAAAATCAGTTCAGATCACATCAATTCATATTGGGAACTATCACAGTGCGCTTGTAGAAGTTTTAGTTGGACGATCAGAGTCAACTAATCAACAATATGAAGTTTGGTTCTATTTGTATTGTGTTTTATTGTAAGTTACAATGTCTAATTTGTGTCACTGTTTAGGTATTGCTTCTCACTAGTTCATTTATGAATCCAGGGGACTCTAGAAATTCCCTTAACATATCAAACGTTAGAACGTTCAAAACGGAACAGCTCGTGCAATCGATACAAACTCAGAGATGGGACAGGGTTAGAGTTGTTTGTACTCAACCTTATAATAGACATGTACAGGTAATATAATACTACAAAAATGTTAATTTTTCCACAGATTCACTTGTAAAATTACACGCTAATTTTATTCCTATAATGTGATATTTTGAACATTTTCACATTACAAAATATTCAGAAAAAAATGTAATTCTATTTTATGATCAGGTTCAATTGAGTAACTTTTTTATTCATCTAAAACATTACATTTACATTTTAGTTTCTTTAAACGCAGAAGTGCGGGAATGGTTGTTTGCACGATGTGAAAATTTGTGTATTTAGTTGTTACACAAATTTTGTTAAAAAACAAAAATAAAAAAATACATACAACAAACAATATCTATAAAATGAGACTTAGTGTAATTAATAATACGACTATAATAATAAATAAAACCTCTTATTGTTTCAGTACGGTCTCTCCTTTATACATTTCTTCAGCTCGGACACAATAATCAATAGTGACTCTCCGTCATCATCTCAATCTAGTGCTTCAAATAGAATGCTGGGCAAATTCAAGTTGAGAGATGATTGTGATAGTGATGATGATTTAAACAATTTATTTAAACCAGGAGAACTGTTTGCTAAAGCGAAAAAACCTGAATTATCAACAGGTATTTTATTGATCCTAATGCATTGTTTTTGAATATTTATTAATACATTTTTTACAATTATTTAGAAGCTCAAATTAGACAAGCCGGATCATCGAGCAATTTATATAATAAAGATTCTTCCAGTTTGCTTATTAAAACTAGTAGACCAAAAGTGGAGAAAACATCGAATAATATGCCAGAGAAGTCAGACGATGTGTCTCTCTCGAGAAAATGCGATAGAATCATGTATATGGAGGACGATGACGATCAATATGGAAGAATAGATATGATTATCAAGAAAGATAGAGACGAAAAAGAAATGATTTATAATCAGAAGCGTGATAAAGATGAAAAGCAAAGGTTGGCCCAGAAGCGAGATAAGGATGAAAAAGAAAAGATTGCTAATCAAAAGCGAGATAAAGAAGAAAAGGTAAAGATTGTCAATCAAAAGAAAGATAATAACAAAAAGATAGAGACGCCGCAGAGCAAGATGAACGTTGAAAAAGAAAAGGAAGATCGAGTCAGTGTTCATCCTAAAAATAATGCTTCCGATAATGATGCCTCTACTAGTACCAGTTTAAAAGTTAATGATAATAATAGAAACGATAGGAAAAGAGCTCATTCTTCTGATGAAAATGATTCTAAAGGTGTGGTTTCTTGGTGTGGAACTTTAATTCCGGGATGCTAGATCAACCTCTATTGATATGATTGATTTAAAAGTAAAAAAACTGCTAGTAAATATGAAAGTGAATTATTTTTAGAGGACAATTTAAATGAGCAATATATAAAATAATTGTTCCACAAAACGAATTGTGCATTACTGTTGGATAGATTAAGTGTGAGCGAGCATTTGTCTTTATGAATATCTCTCTTTAAAAAATCCCTTTCCGAAGAAAAAATTCAAAGATTTACCTTACATGAATGCACAAACAATTCTTTTTATGGAACAAAGAATTTATTTAAATGCACATATCTCTCAAAATAATTCTCTGTTAAATAGCACTCTTATTTTTATTTGGTTACTTTTAGTTTGATTCCCTATAGATTCAGTATTGCAGCGTCAAGCCAGGAATTAAATTTCCACACGTATATTTTACTTTATTGAACTATACGTCTAAGTCTAATAACTTTTTATTTCGACAGAGAAAAAGGTGAAACTAGAAATCTCCGATATTGTACGAGGTAACGATTGTTTAAGAGGCGTGGTTTTTGTAATCAGTGGATACGTTAATCCGAAGAGGGGCAACATTAGAGACGCTGCCGTAGCATTGGGTGCTAAATATAGTACAGATTGGCATGGCTCTTGCACCCATCTGATGTTAGTCACAATTTTAATAATCTTCCTTATAGCATAGACATTATATTTATTTATTTTTATAGCTGTGCATTCCCAAATACTCCCAAACATGATCAAGTCAAACGGTCGAGCAACGGCGGGATCGTTGTCACCGCTGAATGGATCGAAGATTGCAGTAGAGAGAAAGCTCATTTACCGTGGAAGTGGTACGCAACGGATCCAAAGTTAAGAACTCCTAAACAACCGATTAACGTTCCTGATGCGCCTAGTTCTTCATTTCAAAGCAATCCAATTCGAAACATGAAAATTGAAGACGATGAACCAGATGAAGACGGTTGGTTCAATATATTTAACTATATAGATAAGATTTGACTGAAAAATAGTTTTGTTATGCTTAGACAATTCCAAATTAATAATGTTTAATCGAAATCTGTGTACATACCACAATTAGATTCAGTTTCTCTTAATATTTTTAGACGGAGACACCGATGATGATATCGAAAGGATTATGCAACTTCAGGAGAAAGCCTCAAAAGAAGACAGAGTGAAAAATATACTAAAAAAACTGCAAATGTCTGATGAAAATTCAGAAGATGAAGTTGAAATTAGTGAAGAAAAAGAAACAGCTATTGATCCTTACCAAGTAGAGACAGATTCGGATCCAGATTTGAAAAACATATCAAATAATAGTACTTTTGAAAAAGTCTTACTTGATCATTTCTGGGGAATCAAGTTTTATGTAGATCCAAACATTAGTGTTGACGGTTTTGATGTGGACGACATAAAAAGGCATATAGTGGCTTATCAAGGCGAGATTAAAAACGAGTGGCCCGATAAAACTGTGGACGTGGCTGTGACGACTCCAAACTGTATCGATCGTCTCAGAGAGGAGAAGAATAAAAAATGTAACTTTTTAATACCCGAGTGGATTTGGAAATGTCATGAAACGGAATCACTGTACTCGTACGAAGAGTTTGTATTGATATAGTGTTTGTAAATTATATATTTATGATTAAATAAAATTAGATTACCTAATGTTTATAAGACAAGAAGAGATGCTAAATTTTGATATTTTCATTATTATCAATTTGATTATTTAGCATTACATATTCTTTTATATATATTTTAATGTATATTGGATTTATATATATATGTATTTTAATACTTTGATTTAATTTTCTATTCTTGTAAATTGACTAATTAATAAATTATTATTATTAAATCATTTTTATTCTATTGGTTAATAATAAAATTCTTAAATAGATGAATCATAATGTATTATAATCGCAGATATAATATGTATGTGATCTGAGATAAACGATTTTATTTATTCTCGCTATAAAATGGAGGCAATAACTTCATTTTTGTGATCTTAGGTTTGCCAAAGCAGACACAATTCAAGATATTACATTGCATATTTACAAAAAAATATTATTAAAATATGTTACTAATTACACAGTTTACGGAACACATTATTTAGGGGCACAGACCTTGATCCTGCAGAAAAATGTATAAGGGGGGGGGCGGCAATTTTAAGGATTGTCCCGGGCGGCACATACCCTAGCTACGCCACTGCTTGGAGGGATGGAATGCGTGACGAGTAGTGGCCTGCCGCTGTGTTGGCTTGCTAATAGCTCTTAAATAGCGGCCTGACAAGCTAAAGGTTTAAACCAGGGGTCCCAAAAATTTTTGAGAACCGGGCTGGGTCAAAATTTTGAAATGCTTGGCAGGCCAGTATAAAAAAATCCAATGCCTAAAACAAACGTACAAATTTACGTATGTACAGAATCAAATATAAAAATATGGATAGTAGTAAAAACTTTATTAGAATTATTATTCACATTTTTTATTGATACTTAAATATTATAAATAAAAAAACAAGGATGTGTTTTAACTATTTTTTTAATATTGGTGTTTAAATCTATCGTTCCAATTTGGAGAAAAATTTCTAAGAGCAGATTGGTTATGCGCATTCGATTTTTTGATTTGTTAAATGTCATTCTAAAAATGCTGTTCTCAAATATAAGTACATACTATCAAACATCTATCTTGCATTGTTTAATATGGTTAGATTTTAATTTTGTTATATTGATTACAGGATCATTCGCCACATCAATTAATTCCAACTGCATACCGTCTTTAGCATCATTTATAATTGTATTAAATGGTTTTTGATAGCATTATTAATAAAATATTGATGAAGTTGATCTATGAATCCAGTATTTAAACTGATCATATTTATAGCCCCAGCCGTTGTAACCGCTGATAAGGAATTCCAATTTTATTTCAGGTTATTAATCGATTCTGATATACATTGAAATATCTTTCAAGCTTTTCAACACCGCTAGTTCTTCAGTTAATTCAAATTGTGTATTTACACTGCAGAAATAAATGAACAATTGAGCTGTATGATTTGCATCTATGCTCTCGTTGAGTGCAATGGAAAAATGCGTGAAGTTGAGAACTTTTTCTTTGAGTTGTTCCTTCACATTCTCTCCTATATCTTCAATTCTTCTTGTAATGGTTAATGCAGATAAACTCACTTCAGCAAAATCGTTCACTCATTCAGGACATATTTCTTCAACCATAGCCAAACTAATTCGTTTACCAAAATCAAAATCAATGAATGGTGTCGGGTTATTTCTCTTTGAAATTTTTCATATTTTGTCCCATGTATTATGGTGTAGTGACGTGTAGATATATTATGTGTAATAAGACACGTGTTATTAATATTACAAAAAATGCTAGAACTTTTGTTATCAAATTCCCATTTATATATACAGACAAGGCAAACAGTGAATTAACTTATGAAGAATTTCAAGTATTATAAAAATAATATCAAACTTACCAAATACAATAGTAGGTATCAGCAGTCGTCAGAGGTAAAATTTGCTTTTTAAAATCTTTAAATTGCATCTAAAAAATTACATTATACATATTAAAACGCAATTAAAGTCGTAATAATAGTACTACATATATAAATACATACTTATATCATCGCTATATTAATGTAAAACCAGTTAGAAGGAATATTTCACATTATATTTAAACCAATAAAATTGAGCTAAAAAAGCAAATGCGACCGAATCATTTCAACGTATAAACCAAACTAAGATGGATTTCTACCATAAACAACACATTAAACTTTTTTATACATTTGAATTTTAGGTACATGAATATTTAGCACATTCCTGAAAAAATGAGTGTCAGATTGTTCTTGTAAGATGAACGTGTTGCGTGTTCGCGACGCTTTTTGCGTTTATGGGAAATTGAAGCAAGAATGTGCGTAAAATATGCTACAGATGGTTTTGTTTTCTGTGTGCCAGAAAATGAAACGAAGCGTAAAGTTTTTGTCGAAATAGGCAGCATGGTCTATGTTTACCAAAGGTGATCTTTCACCACTATTTTTATTATTTTTTCTTGTAAAAAACATTCATTTGATTAAATCAAAAGAGTCAAGGGCCGTATGAAAATCTTTCGCGGGCCGTTGTTTGGTCACGACTGGTATAAAGAATCCCTAGTGCCAGGGCATGAAGAAGGGAAGTGCACTATCCTTTCAACTTTGATCGATGAATCAAGATCATTTGTCCAATGTGGCTCAAAATTGTTACTATTCCTGACGCCTGGCAAAGGAGGATTGTCTCTCTTTGGCAAAAAAATCGTGTCGAGTAGTGATATCAGATAAAATGGCGTTCCTCCACACATTTTGTATAAATACAGGAGTTATTTTTGTACGTATATAACTAGACGTTGCAGTGCAAATATCGCAATTAGTTTGATACTAATTTGAAAAAACGAAAGAAGTTACTTCATAAACATCAACACAGGTATTTTATCATTTTGACTAATGTATATTTTATTATATCTACATGTAAATATAATTTATTTTTTCAAACCTCCAGTAAGCATGAACTCTAAGGGCCCATACGCACTGTCGGCTAGCCGCCCGGCGACTGTACTTTATATGGTTTTAAATGGGTGCATACGCACGCAGGCGCCGAGTCGCCGGAGCGTCAGACGCGATCCTCTGCAGAGGTGATGCACAGGCGACTTGCCTGTCGCGGCAACCTATAAAAGCATGGGTTTAGATGAGTGCATTCGCACGAGGAGCGACTTTCGAGGCGACTTATACATCGTTCACACAAAATGGCTTCGACACAGAAAAGTTCATCGTAGAAATTGAATCCCGAATTGTTTACAATAATTTTATATGAATATTGATAACGAAAAAAAAAATAATTAAAAAATAATATGTATAATTATATTATATTATTTCTTGCTTCTAGATTTATTTAATGAATTTAGCATCTAAAAAATTGTGTGAGATATATACATTTATATTTCATACAGGGAAATTGAATATTATATTGAAATTAAAATAATATTTTTTTCTCTTTAAAATTAATATTGCAATTTCTTCGCGAATGTCCTACCCGACCTCGAGTCGCTCGGCTTAGCCGCCTAGCCTAGTTACCTACGTTTTTGAGCCGGCGGCTAGCCGACAGTGCGTATGGGCCCTAAGAAATCTAGCGTTTGGAGTTTTTTGAAAAAGGCATTGCATCAGAAAAAGCCAAATGTATCACCTGTTCTACAATACTAATATGTAAAGGAGGTTCGACATTGTCGCTTAGAAAACATTTGAAACTCAAACATGACATCAATTTAAAGAAGAATGAAGATGAAGCCACCGAATCAAATCCATGGAAAATGATTGAATTACAAACAGGTGACATGCTTAATTTCGTTAATATTAAAAAGGAAACTCTTCCAGAAATGTTAGCCAAGTGTGTTGCCTAAGACGGGTTTTCTATTCGCGCAATATCTCAATCATCTGCGATTAAAGGATATATTAATATAATCAAGGGATTTGAAACACCCAAAAGCCAGTCAACTATTAAATGCTGTTCGTGGAATTTTATAAAAATAAACTATTGACATTGAAGGACGCGGGGATTAGATTTTCTATGACTGTAGATGTCAAATGTTAAACATAGCGTTACACGAGTCTGAAATTTGGGCGGGTATTTAGATGACCTACGTGTGAATGATTAATTATACACTTAAATTAACGTTTTTAATCGAGATTAATATTTTATCATCAACTATTGTTATAAAGCTATTTATATATTAAATACATTTTTACAGGAAAATACTTGATGGGTTAAATATTTTTAAAAAGTAATACAATGCATGTATTTAGAGATAATTTTATTTTTATTTATACATACGTGTACGACACAATTATTTTAATATAATACAAGACGTTTAAGAACAGAACAAAAATCATTTTTTATATTTAAATTAATAAAATAACATAAAAAGTGATAAGGATATAAGAAATCTGAAGAAAAAGTTATTTTTGCGACACGTTTTAATCTACCATATACATATATTACATATAGAATATTATAATGCACAAATTACACTTGTTTTAAATCTAATCCGATAAATTTGCAACCAGCATATTGCTTTAAATTTGTTAAAAAAGGAGATATTGCTTCAAAAAAGTCGGGGGTTTCTAACAATCTTCGTTTGGCATTTACGTATAAAATTTCGCTTATTTTTGGCTTTATAAATATATCGATATGGTGGATGTGTGGGCCAACTTCTTGGTAATTGCTAATAGTATTAGGAGGCTCGGGAGTATCATCTGTGTCCGAATTCGTAAATTCAATAGGAACCTCTTCACATTTGATTGCCGTTAACAGTTCAGTATTGATATTTTCTTCATTGCTGTCCATTGGTTCCGCTTTGATTTTGATATATTTAGAAGGATCGATCCTTTCTAAAACGACAATCGGAAATTGCTTACCGAGTTTTTCATCTTCGTAAACATCTGTCCATTTTTTTCCCGGACTTTCGTCTTCTGAATTCAAAGAAGGTTCAGCTTCTTCTGAATTCAAAGAAAGTTCAGCTTCATCTGAAAAAATACGAATTGGCCATTTCAGCATTTAGTACACGGTTAGTATAAAAATATAGTCATTAACCTTGTACAACCATAGTGTTATTTGATTTTTTAAGATTATACAATGAATGTGCATGAAAAACACATTCATCTGTAGATTCCTTTTCAAGTTTAATATGTTCGTATTTTGAGCCAGGAAATTTAAGTATACTAAATATCCTCCTAGTATGCGTCTTAAAATCGTTTAATTGCAATGAAATATCTATAGGTAAAACTTCTATCCATTTGCTGAGTAATTCTTTAATTTTTTCCTCCAATTCAAGTTTTACTGAAAGAAAGAGCTGATTGTGAATATTTAAACTTTTATAAAGCCAATGAACTGAAATGGGAGAACCTTTATTATTTGTTAATATAATTTTTTGCATCAGTATGGGTAAATAGATCGTTAATTATCAATAGTAAACTGAAAAATAAATATCTTTAATACACCACCATATTAAAAAATAAGGCAACATATTAATATAAAAATAAATGAAAGAAAAACGGTGGTAGATGGAAAACACAATAAAATCCGGGACAAATTGCTTTTAGGAGATAAAGGTTGCGAACGAATTTGGTTATCGTTACAACCAAACATTTCAGAGGAAAAAAAATAATGCTCTAAATATGAAAGCGACGAAGAGGAGTGCTCTCATCAATCATTGAGTGTCTTCAAATAAAATAAAAGCAGTAAAATACTACAGGATAAAAGAGAACATTTGGAGTGGTTAATTAAAATATAAAACTAAATTATTGCCACAAATAAGATAACCTAATATATGTATATGTAGAATTACTAATTATTTCATCTGTATCATTGATTTCCGACATTTTTTGGGCTCTATATTGTAATTGATTTTTTAATGTAAAAATGTATTTTTTTTGATATTTTTTAATAGATGCAGTAGTATTTTATCGAATATTTATAGTTACATGTTTATTATTTATATACAGGGGGGTGTGGGGCCCGCCAGAGTTGACAAGAGAAGAGTGTCCGTTACGTCAGTGTTACCAGAGTGCCGCCAAGTTTTGGCCATAATGAAATCTAAATATATATAAATATAAATAGTGACATATTTAAGTCGTTTTTAACTGTATGTTTGTACAAATGACTTATAATTAGGTCATTGTGATAATGTTTGAATCATGCATAATCATCAAACTGTTAAAAGGATTATAAATATTTATGTATTTGTGTCCCTTGCATTTATAAAGAAACAGATAGGGTCAATAGAATACAGATTATGCACTCTTTGCAGAAAACAATTTTATCAGTGTAAACACAAACAATGTGCAATCTCCAGGTAAGCATATAAAGACAAACAACGGCCAGGCAAAATAATGTCTCAGATCCAATTATATCGTTGCCCAATTTCTTCAATCTCAAACAAAATGCACATGCACCAATGGCGTCTAATAAGATATTTATCAGAAAAAACAAGAATCAGGTAATTTTCTTGGTGGCAAAAAAAACGAAATAGTGAAATAATATGTATGTATTGTTAGGTAAGCCTAATAAATAATAAAATCATATTTAACCAAAACCTACTCTTTGGCAAAATAATATATAAATTAAATATATGTATGTATGTATCATATGATATATTTAAAAAAAAGATCTTAAAGTTTACATAAAAATTGAAGTATTATAAGTAAAATATTATAATTACAACTAAATTAATTAATCACCACAATAACAGAAGCAATAATTTTGTGAAAGAATGCTGGGTATTTCGGAAGAAGCTGGATAATTAGATTAAAAGGGATATTATTTAATATCACTGTATGTTTATTGATTTTAAGCGAGCTTTTAACAGAAGCAAACTAACTGAATCCCGGATCAGACTACAGATCCATTTGAGATTAATTGTGGAGTGAGACAATGTGACGCCGCCTAATCTACAATGTTATTTAATTTGATTTTAATAAAAACAATGACTATAAAATAGATCTAAACTATCTTGGTATCCATAGAGATATAAATGAAGTTAAAGCATACGCGGACATCTAAATTAAAGTATAAGACTACTATCATATGCAACAATACATCTGAATATGAAGTCATTGTAAACAATAACGAAACAACACTTCTAATATATCCGACAAATGAATGATCTTCTCAGAATATTTAAAGAACCTTATTTTTAGGTACTCAGGAGCAATTATGAAGGTTTACATATTTTTTATTAAAGTAATTTATTAAACTTATATTAGGAAAATCTCACCGATTTGACTTCAAACAGCCAAATATAAGTAAATATAACAATTTCATTAATCAATTTTTGGTGTAAAGAAAAGTAAAATATAGTGACTAAAAAAAACGATACTTAATAGAAAAACACTTATTATACAGCTGAATTAAATATGTAGGTTTATTAATTGTTTTGGTTGAAAGTGTAAAAGAATGGGACAAAGAAGACCAAAGTAACGGCAATTGGCTCTCTATTAGGTCAGGAGAGAAGGTAAGACATCTTCAAGCGTATATAAAAAAAGCTCAGGATCACCAGTGACAAGAAATGTTAGTGTTAAATGTTGTATATAAAATATTCATAAAATACCTGCTTCATAGTCCGACTTTTTCTGTTTGAATCTAGAAAAAACATCTAGGCAAATATTAACAACACATTTTCGCCGGGGATCAGAAACGTCAATGAAGTTGTAATTTCCTTGGTCAATCATCATTCTCTCATAGATTTCTCTGGATTTCTTAAGAAAATTTACGCATGTAATGTCATAAGTGCAGGGTATTCCATCCATCCACGCGACCAGCGAAGCTTCGATTGATTTTAACGTTTCTTCGTCAAGGCTGTCGGGCGCAACGTTATTAGGCTGTATTTCCATGATTAAGCAGAGAATTTAGCTAAAACAGTAACGTTTGTCTGTGTTAAAGTACTTAACATTGATCGGAATACACGAAATCAAACAAAGTCAACTTACCGACTCGCGTCTATTTGACACTTTTGGCAATAAGACAACTTTTGTTAGCCATATACGATAAATTAAATTTAGTTCGTAAAAAGTAAAATAGGGCAATATTGAAAAATAATCATTTGTATACATTTACTTAAAATCATTTAAAATATAAACAAAAATATTTATTATTAAATCATATTATTTGATTAGGAAAAATTGTAAATGATGATGTTAAAACAGTGGCGGATGTAGCTTTTCATGTACGTATATAAATTAGCAATAATTCTGTTTATCTTAAATTGTAATGCAATTATATCTAAAAAATAATGGATATTTAAGATCAAATTTAAGTTGAACACTTAAAAATTTATTGAAAACACCGAAAAGTAACTATGTGCTTAAAGAGAAAAATTGTTATGAAGGGTATTTAATGATAGTGGAGTTTTAATCACAAATTCAAATATACTAGCTGTATAAATTCACTAGATGAATATTTCTTACAATTATATAAAAAATAAATATTTTTAATATTTTTTTTGCGCGCTTGCCTCACGAAGGCCTCTGAAATATTTTATTATATATCTAGGATTAAGCTATTTAAATGTTAATATGTTATATTGCTTCACTTCAATTATTGTAAAATGATACTATATATGTATTTTTAATAATTTAGATAATATGATTTTAAAATAAACATAGATTTACTAGTTGTAGAAGTATAATTAAAATATTGGAATGATTGGAACGGGCACCGTTTACTCTGAATAGGAGGAGAGAAGGGGGGGCTCCATTTGATTCTCTTTAACACGGTATCGGAAGTTTATATAAGCTAAAGTCCTTACGGCATTCAAACAGTCAATTTTTTAAAATTGACTGATTGAATGCCGTAAGGACTCCCGTGTCAGCATACGCACGACGACATGAATGCCGCTAGGACGCGGGTGTACGCCCTTAGTTTTGTTGCAAACCAATAATATATTGGATGAAATTTAAAAAAATACTGTTTTATCTTTTTTAGAAAAAAATATGAAACAGTATTTTTATATGGCATGTAGCCATATAAAATTACTGCGGCAAAAAGGTTAAATATGTTTTTTACTCTATTTTTTGCTGTACTATTTTTTATCAGAGTTACGATTTTTTAATTTTATTTTTGAATAGGGTAGCAAGATTGTGGATCAGAGAGTTTTGAAAACTTAATCGAGATATTTCGAGATATGAACTCATACGAAGGATTCAACAATATTTTGATTTTAATAGGTGTCCATTTTATAAATACGCAATAATATTCGATAGTATTTCGCCTCTTTACGGCACGCATGTCAATTTGCCAATCTTCCTTTTATCCGCGACCCCTATTACGAAAACGGTCCCATTTACGTGTCCGTCTCCGTAGTGGGGGTGAGAGATCTTTGACGGAGCGACGGGTGGCAGCTCCCTCCTCTCCCACCACCCGGCAGGTGGCTGCCGCCGAGTGATGGGAATGCGCCTGCACTTAGCTTCCATTATGTTATTACTTAATGCATGTTTTATGTAGCCAGATCGAGCGTTGCCTGTTTCGCCCGTTTTCATCGGATGTGGTTCTTGTATTTCGGCTCGAATCAATTATACCAAACAACGAAAATGACGGAGGGAGGTTAGAGGGGAGTTTCAGGAATCTGTTATCCGAGCACTATTTCGGATTTGGTTCTGGGAGTTTCACTATTTAATTATAAATATATGTGTATCATATATTTAGGAATAAGTGTATATAATTATATTTATTTTTACACTATTCTTTTATGATCAACGTTGGATGGGTTAAGACCAATTAATATGGGGGGGAGGGGAGGGACACACAATACCTCATAAAAACTCACAATTGCCATTTTTATCAAAAATAAATTATTGTATTCACTAGATCGAAGAGATTTAAATTTTTGCAACTATTTATAATTTTTTTAACTATTGTCCTTAATAAAGAAGTAGTGCTTTTACAAAATCACTGCCAAAGATTTTTCAATTACTTTTTACATTACATTACTTTTACATGTTTTACTTTGTCCACTCAACTTATTTGAAGAATTTTTGTCTGTGTCACATCCGGCTATAAAAATAAATATTTCGGTCTATTTCGCACAAAATAAAATATATGTAATATCACAGTTACTGGTTGTTAACTCCTACAATATGATTGTGTGAGTAAAGCGTCTGTGTGTTTTTGGATAAAAAGTGGATAGCGTGATATTCACTGCTTTAGAGGATTATTCTGAGGATATAATTCCTCTGCCAGCTTCTCCACCAGCGCTCGGATAAAAAGCACATATACTTATACAATAGTTTGTTTCGATATATGTAATACTGAATAAATTATTACCAGCTTTCCGGCATCTATTTCTGGCTGCGAAGTCACACCCCTTGGGCCTCAAAACCTTGAAGGGATAAGTAGCGACACACTAATACAACTAAAAATGAAAATAAATTAGGAACGAATAGAAAAAAATATAAAGAGGTGTAATAGAGACTATAAAAAGATTTCAATATAACATATAATTAATTAAATGAAGCGGCATTGAATCGAGATTAGGTAGAATATTTTTTTAAATAATTAAAAGTTCACATTTGTGCATACAAATAAGAATTAGTTTATGAAGTGAGAAATTCTCAGAAAATATTTTGTTTGTTAATAATAAAAATGTTAAATATAATTTAAAAACTTCTGTACGCCAATAAAATTGACCAATGAACTGCATTTTCTAAAGTTGCCAACGCTACATTCAAGAATCTGGAGTGTATATTTTTGTTTCTGACGTAAATGATGTTTTTGTTTATCGGAAAAGTTTTTATTGAAAATTGTTATATTAACTTTTTTAATGTATTAATGTAACACTCGGCCTGTATTCAAATGGTAATGGAGTGGGTGGAGGAGGGGGGGGGGTCACCGCCGCGTTGATATTAATCGCTGATTATGGCAACACTTAGCCACCGAGAGATATCGGAGAGAGCTCGCGCGTCGGCAATTATGAAAGAAACATGGCGCTCATTTCCGGCCCACTCAGCCGAATGGAAATGTCAATCAAATTAGAATTTATTGTGAGGCTTCCGTTAGAATTTCAATCCGCTAAGTGCTTCCTTGAACTCACTAAATCTTTAAAAAGGTTTTATAATTTAATGTAATGGAAAGCTCTTTGTATTTGTTTTAAGAATGGTAAATGGTCTGAATCAATCCCGTTAAGTGCTTTTCAACTGAGCTTTATTGGCAGTATGGCGCTAGGAGGTGCCGGCCCTCGGTCCTTCTTACCCCTACCGCCGCTGCCACTGCGCGCCCCTACCACCCGACTCCGTTCCTCTTATGCCACTTCATAACTGCGAAATTAATTATGCCCCCGGCGCGCCGCCGTATTGCTGCGGATTAATTATAAATAAGAAAGAATGGATATCGATAAGTTAGCGTTGTACAACTTCCGATATTAAGTTCTGGCCCGCCCGCCATGTTTAATGGATTAAAAAACGAGATTTTATTAATCTCAGATCTGGTTTAGATTATGCTCCTTGTTTCCGTAGCACTAATTTGGAATTCATTGTTTAAAGAGTCTTTCTTCAACGAGCATGAGGTATACTCTTTAAAAATGTATCAGATAGAACATAGCATCCCTAAAATAATTAATCGACCAATAGGAAATAGAACTAAAGCTGTTCGCTTCATGGAATTCTCGGATTTTCATCAAAAGCGGTTTAACTGAAGTCGCTATAATGTAAAGCTTTGAACTTCGAAGATTTTTTGATCTGAGAGTATTAAGTTTTAAACTAAAAGAAAGATTTTATATGGGTAAATTACCAGCATCATAGATGAATGGTATAGATCAGGGGTTGGTTGGTCTCTTGTAGGAGTTCGTATGTGTTGCTCTCGTAAAACTGTTATATATTCAAATGAACTCAACATCATCACCATCTTAGTGCTACTGCTCTAGGTAAGCATTGATTTTCCACTTCGCGGATTTAATATTCCAGTGTTCTGTTTGGTGTTCGAACAACACAGTAGTGTTTTAATTCTGCTCTTTAATCGACAATGCTAGACAAATGATTAATGTATCTGAGACGTTATATTTTAATACACTTGACGACAACATGCTTCTGATACAGCTCGTACAGTTCCTTGTTGTACCGATAACGCTAAATAGGCTTGATAATTGTACTCAGGATCCTTCGCTAGAAAGCCTACAGCCGCTGGTGCTCAGAGTCTACGTCTCACGTCCAGGGACGTCGTTTCAGATTTCTCCATGGCCGGGGGAGGGGGGGGGGAAGTTTGCAAGTCAGTGGCAAGTCAATTCCAGGGGTGTCCTTTGCTTAGAATTCACGGCAAAAGCAGTAAAATCGTGCCGTCGCCGTCGGTCGCAGTGAAAAATACTTTTTATAACAATATTACGACTTACAGTGAGTGTCGAATGAAGCGCATCTTAACCGAATTTTAACCAATAGGAGAGCGGAAAAAACAATTATCCCTTCTCAGAAGTTAAAAATTCACGTCAAAGGTACTAAAATCGTGTCGACGCCGTCGCAGTGGGAACGTTCGTTACTGAGCGTTCCTACTGCAACGGCGCCGACACGATTTTATTGCTTTTGACGTGAATTTTTGACTTCTGAGAAGTGATAATTGATTTAAAATTGATCATTTCACTTTATCTAAAGCCTTCTCAAAATCTTTGTGTAAAATAATGTTGTAGTGTTATTAAAACTGCTTAATAAGGAAAGATAAAATTGAAGGGAAATATTTTTTCATGAATTTAAAAAATGCTATACATATATACAAATATTCGATTTACCCCACTGCCGGATTATCACCCCTACTCTGTGCCACCACTTACGGTGATCCACTTTGGTATAATTTCTTCTTTTTCTTCTGCAATTCGGAAAGTTTCGGCTGGCAAATCTCCTTTATGGAATGGAAGCGTTCCAGGGCGTGATTGAATGGAATATTATTGTGTGACACGGCGAAGAGACCGGAATGGGGCGCAGGCTTTCTCAGGGGTAAGGGGGTGAGAGGGGGTGGGGTTGCGAGTTCCGCGCCGTTTGACAGCTACACCGAAAGGCCATTATCGCACGTATCACGACAGCATATTAATTAATTCCGAAATTACATAAATGTACAAGTTTCATTACGGCCGCACAATGGTTGCTCGCGCCGAGGTCTCTCTCCTCGCGAGGCGGCGACTTCTTGCGCCAGGGGCCCTAAACCATTCTCAACACTGTCATCAATTATAAATGTCGCATTCGCGGTATTCCATATTTTTATCTTGTATTGTTTTGACATTCTGATGCGTATCGATTAAATATGAGGAATTTGAGACACGTTAGAAGATAGTCGACTTTAAAGTTAAACTAGATAGGTATATTAAGATACATAAATAAAAAGCATTAATATGTTTATCTTTTCTTAATAAAAAAACTGGTAACTGACAAGTTGCTGACTGGTAGGAGTTTGATATATATTTATTGAAAATAAAATAAAATGTGTACGATGTACATGTGTCAGTATCGGGTGGCGGTGTCTAGTCCAGATTGATTAAAATTATTGTAGCATGCAATCAAGTCGTTACAGTGACAGACTAGTAGAATAAGTAGCTATGTTAGTAATGTGCTTATGATAGTGCATCTTGAAATGCGTAACGTAAGTATTTTTCACTCTGGTAAGTGTCAATCATTTTAAATGTTGTTCCAAGGAAGCTTTGACGAATGAGAAAAAGGCTTATTTAGAGCTATTAGGCTATGTTGTCAAACTACACCTTCATAATATACGCCCCCTTTATAAAATATTGTAAGGGTTTCTTCTGAATTTCATTGTGAAGTTTTCCCGATCGCAAATTAAATCAATAATCCAGAATAAAATTAACTTTGTTGAGAAAAACAAAAAAAAAGTCTGGCGGACAAATCCGATTGTGTGTGGTGAGAAAAGACACAGATTTGACTGTCCGTTGTCCGTGCTCAAAACGAACGTATCGGACACGGACATGTAGATCCGAGCATCACGTTTGAACGTGTGTGCGCTTTTTGTTTGTCCATTCTTAAGATATATCTTCCAAACATATTATAGCAAGTTTTTGCTCTTTTGAAAATTACATCAGACAACAGTTTTTTTTAATGAGTATTAGGACTAATGTCTGAGTTCAGACAGTTTGCGTGTGTGGCGAAGCTCGGACATATCTGTCATGATGTCCGTCAGACATATCTATGCATGTGTGCTTATCTAATTATATTGTATTCGCTGAGGAATGTGCACTTGTCAAGGCAAATCTGAATCGTTTGTATGCAATTGCTATTTATTTTTTGTTTTTGTCAGGTGCATTATAATTTCTTGTGATACGGATACATCAAAGGATGTTCAAGCACGTGACGCAGCTGTTTAAACGAACATGTGAATCGTCTATTTAATTATCAGATTTGATATCTGCGAGATAAATCTGCCAGAAATTTACGGACCGTTTCCCGTGTGTGAATTAGGTAAGAATAACAGGAAGAAGGTCGACCAGGAGCTCGTCACCTCCTCACCTCGGCGGGCATTAATTATTGCGGTGCTAATTACGCCCTCGAAGCGCGGCGCCTCCGCCCCCTGGCCCAGGCCGGCGCCCCCCGCTATTCTATCGCTCCAACTTCACCTAAAGCGAAAAGCTCTTAAGTTTCCGTTTTAATTACAAAATTAATTCAAATTGTAATTAAAGTTCACAATACGGCACCAAACAATTGAAGTTATTTATGTTGGTTTATGCTTTATAGCCGGAGCGCTCGTGCGGATACGGTGCCTCCATTCGTGCACCCCCGCCCATTCGACGGGGTGTACTTTTTATTACGCCCGTATTAATATCAGCGGGGAAATTTTTCGCTTCAATCAAAAAACGTAACGCTGAAACTTTTCTATTACTTTTTTTCGCGTGTATGTTTGTTTTTATTTTCCATTCGTGTAATTACGAGCCAAGGCAATAAAATTTAAATTGGGCAATGAAATCCTTCCGTTTGTACGACTCATGCTCTATTAAAAGTCGTATTTGTTTCTCGCTGCACCGTCACGATTATGAGCCGTGAACGCGTCATTGCACGTGTTTCGTTTTTAAATACACAAAACACTGCTTAATCGACTAAGTTGATAAACACTCTTGCTGATTAAAATCAAAATAAATAACTTACATTATTAATTTTTTAGTCCGCTTGTTTCAACTAAATAGTAAATAATTTGTTTTAAATCTGAAATTAAAAAGATTTTATAAAAGCTATTTTTAAATCGCAACAGTTTGAAATACTGTTTCTTAGGGTCGTCTCGCTCGATTCAGCGTAGCTCCGCTAGGTGCGAGTCGGCTGAACTTTCCTTTGTTTATATTATAGATAAAGTGTCAAAAGTGATTCAGTACATCCTTAAGAATTGGATGTCCTTTTAAAACGGCAATCTTCTTTGACGTTATTTGTCCCTTTTGAATTTGGCCAAAAATGCATGTCATTTTATTAAATAATATGAATTTTAATGAAATCGAAATATTAAAATAATGACCACTAACTGGCTAACTTTTGTCCCCCCACCCCTGGAAAAAACTGAGAAAAGATCCTTGATTTTAAACTGGAAATTCTCGGGTTATTCCTCAAAAAAATCTATAAAAACAGTCTCGAATCAATCTCAAAATTAATTTTTATAATATGTCATTTTAGTGAAATCAAATCAGAATATATTTTCACTGGTAGATATATATATTTACTAATAAAAATATAATTTATCTGACATGTGCTAATAAATTTATATTATATTAACTTTTTCAAACGTAGCTATATATACATTTATACACAGTAGACCCCCCAATAGCACGGTGAGCCAAAGGGAGGATATCTCACCACACGCGCCAAATAGCCAACTACACGCACCCAAATAGCTCGTTCCTAATTTACATTATCTAGTGTACTTATCATTATTTATTTACATGCGATATATAAATGTTACAGTGAATGTGTATTTTATGGTGAAGTTTTATTTTCACTGGGGAATCAGAATATATTTATACTAGCGAAAATATAATTGAAATGATAGGCGTTTTTGAAATTATATACTGCTTTAAAATTCAATTTGACAGTTACGAAACGTATATTTGCTGTTCAAACCCAAAAAAACCCAAACATACACAAATTAACCAAGCCCAACTTTAACAAATATAACTACAGTTTAAGAACTTGCATTAGGTCAAGTCCAAAATACAAACTAAACCATCTCAACTCGCAGGAAAAAATAAGCGAAAAAAGAAAGTCGTATCTCGAATATTGCTCCATAGTTTATCTACACTTCAATATTACATTGTTTTAAAAATATGCGATAACAATTCTTACTGATAATTACACGGATTTCTGATATGAGAGTATTGGTTAAAATGTATTCAAATCGAATTTTGATCAATAAGAGGGCGCCAAATCCATTATTACTTTTCAGAAGTCAAAACTTCACGTCAAAAGCAATAAAATCGTGCCAGTGCTCGGTAACGAGCGTTCCCAATGCGACGGCGCCGACACGATTTTATTGATTTTGACGTGAATTTTTGACTTCTGAGAAGCAATATTTATTTTTTGCGCTCTCCTATTGGTCAAAATTTGGTTTAGATATGCTTTATTCAATTCTTACTCATTGTAAGTAGTAATATATTTTTTAATATGTACGCTAGATAATCAAGCGTTTTCCCTGCGACAGCGACTGGCCAACTTTTGCCCCCCTGGAAAACGCTGAAATGATGTCTCTGGATTTTGGGTGGAACCAGACTTTTTATTTATGTCTAATATATTGTTGAAACCAACAAATTAACTGCATATTTTTTTTATTAAAAATAAATTTCCATAGCAACAACGAATTTATTTTTATGCACATGTTACAAATTAATTAAATCGTATGTAATTAATATTTTACACGTGTTGCTCATTAATAAGTAATTATCATTAATATACGTTTATCGTATTGAATATTTAGTATTAAATATGGAGCTGCTAAAATAAATTAAGGTCATTAATCAGTTGTCAGAATAACACACAGTTGTATTATTTTCGGAGAACTCATCTACGCTTTACTTATTCCTGATTTCTGGAGGGCGGGCGCGAAAATAAATTTTATTAGACGGTATAATCTTCAGGAATGCATAATTCGGGTCTAATGTGTTTAGTATCGACTTTTGATTTTGTTAAAATAAGGTGCATGGTTTTTTGCAAGTGCTTTGAAACTGTTAATGGATACTGGTTTGTTTGTCACATCGACATAAAAAACTCTAATATATAGTTAATAAGAGGAACATTTTTTTAAGTTTTATTATCGGTTTAGCGATTCGCTGCAACGATTATAGGTGGTCCCGATAAAATATTTAATTTTATTATATAGAAAATATGATATAAATGACTGAAAAATAATTGCAATCGTTTATAAGAGATGCTTTTGCAATCATGTGTAAAAGGCAACAGTTAAGAGTAGAAAAAGGTCAATAAGCTGCACTAAAAGTCCAATGCTTGCAGCTATAATTTAAAATACTCGTCAGGATGAAAAAAAGCTTTATTAGATGATGTTAAAGTAAACAAAGTAAGGGACCAAAGCAATTAACACTGGATGCATGATTTAATATTAAAAACAGAAACAGGCAGAAGTATTTGTAACCATACTTGTACACATAAAAAATAATGGCTTTTTTGTAGAGGATCTGATATTTATTAATTTATTTCCTATGGGAGATCACATTTTCAATTATCAATTAAATATAAATCTCATTCTGCTCAAGGTGAACCAATTTGACAAAAGTGTTTCCTATTTCCGTACAGCACCACTTATGTCACGAAAGCCTTGTAAGGTGTCATGTCAATTAACCGAATGTACTCTTCGGATTTTTTGGCTTGTACCGTTAAAAACATGCATCGCGTTTGCGGATTCACTTAGCAGAGTACGCCCGCCCCTAGGGATAGTTTACATGCGGCACAGATACTTCCGTAAGAAATGCAATATTAATGCAGTACGGAGTGCAGGGCGGAGTGCATTTACTTAATGGATCTGCGCAGAGTATCTACTGTTTACTGCCATCTGCCGTATAAGGATAACTTAAGCGAACGAATGTGATTGGATCCCTATAAATGTTTGATATCAAAATATATATAGTCAACGATTAAAATAATTTATTAAAAATCACAATTGAAGAATCAAAAATAAATGCACCGGTTCATACCACAGCACGCGCGATCACTCTTGTGTTTTAATTTTAGTTTATATTGCAAATAATACTGTATTCGTGGTTAATTATATTTTTAGATCAAACAGTGTATCGATTATGTTGCAAAAGTGCTCAGAGGTAAAGCAGAACGACGAAAATATTTATAAAAGGTCGGCAATTCCGAAACGGGCGAGCGCAAAGTTGCGAAAGTCACAAACTTGGCAATTTATATGATGTGACGGCGTCGACCCCTCGCGCGGGGCTCCTGGGGCCCCCGGCGGAGTGGGGCCACACAAATACGCCGGTGACAATCTGCCAAGTGGGCACCGTAAGTAAACCTGCATGATTTAAGCACTCTGATAAAATAAAAAGCTCTCTTCGCTACAGAGAGCGCTAGACACACGTAGATACGTCCGTACAGAGGTCTTCATTTCTCAGATTAAAAATACTATATTTTATAAAATAACTTTTCGACCCATATAACTTTTAATACATATTTATGTTGCAATATAAATACAAATTCATTTTCTGATTGTGGCAAAGTCAGTAGTGAGCAGTGAGAGGAAATTAAAAACGAAGCAAGAAATAATGAATAAATTTTTCTATGAGTTAATATTAAAACAACTAATGCTAAAATATATTTTAAAAGGGGCATATAATATTGTTAAATATGCTTGAACCCAGTAGCGTAGTTATGGGGGGGGCGGGCCCCGGGAGGCACTTGCTTGGGGGCGGCATATTCGCGATGGAATCGTCTAGTGTGGTTCTTAATCCTGAATAAACTAAAATTTATGTAAATCTACGAATTGCAAGAGCTTAACAATAATAAATTTATTATTTTAAGAAATGCTGATTTCATGACCCTGCAAAAAAATGTATGAGGGACGCCAATTTTAAGGATTGCCCCCAGCGGCACATACTCTAGCTACGCCACTGCTTGAAGCTTAAGTTTAAATTTCACAGTTGGTTTAGGCTAACAGTTAGTTAGTCTACACATGCTTATATATTTTTTCTTTAAATAGTCAACATTGGTTATTCAACAGGTGAGTGAAATTTTGCATTTTATTGATTATGAATATGAATAAATTTTCATGACAATTCATCACATTTCTACATTAAAAAATTGAACCATTCCTATATGCTTAATTGTATTGTTGAATTTATACCCGACTTTGTTGACAGGATATTAAATTTTGCTACTTTCAATAATTACTTATGTATTGAAAGTATTTAGATTAGATGTAAGTGTATCGTGGAAGAATGCCTGAAATATAAATATTTTTATTTATTATATTTATAGAGATATTCACATTATAATATTACATGTTCACTCTCTATACATCACAGTAAATTAAAGTGTTTTTCGCGAAACTAAAGATCATTTTTATTTAAATAAATGTTCGATGTTCGCCTTTCTGTGAATGAACCGTTGTTTTAAATTAAAGTAATTAAAACCTAAGGACAAATCTGCGAAGGCAATAATTTAATGTTTTTATTTTTTAGTAATTATTTTGAACAAATCAAATTATTGAAAGCGATTTTACCATTAGTTATAATACACATAGATTTTATGGTAATCTTTTCGATATTGATTTAAATCGGGTTTAGTTGATTTAGAATATATAAGATATAATTTTGAATTCTCGTATTTGCTACAAACCTTTAAGTTTAAGTTATTTCTATATTAGATTCCGTTGTAAATAGAATGCTTATTTTTTAAAGCTATGATTATAGTTTCATATAAAAAGACAATCGGGTTTGAATTAAAATTATATTTTATAAAAATAACATATTAAATAATTTGAATACATTAAGTTTTTTGTAATATAAGGTGAAATATTTATAAATTTGAAAAATTATATGTATATCGAACGTATATCCGTATCGTGTGCTTTAGAGCTAACAGTAGGGGCGTAAACCCAAACTTGCAATCTCTTTCTTAATTATGAATGATGATGAAATGTATAGCTCTCAAACTGACTGCATTAACGCAAATATGGTATAGTAAAATAATCCTTCCTTTTTTAAAATTAAAATTATTAGAAATATGCTACATGAGTTTAAGAAGAGCTAGTTAGTATTTATTAAACGTACTCATTACGGTACACAATTAAATCTGCGCGCTCCGGTGATGTACACTCAGTGTACATGTAAAAAATTGTGAAAGAAAGTGATTTAAATAAAAAGAAACCCGAATATAATGACAAAAAAATCATTAAAATAATAGTTACAGGTGATTGCTCAAACAGGGGCGAGGGCTAAATCCATGGTCGAAGAGGTTCGTGTAGCGAAGTAGTAATCTGAGCGTCAATGTGTAGTGGAGCCAATTATGAATGGTCTGATTTCGTACCGCGTAATATACACCCAGTGCGTAGCTAGAGTATGTGCCGCCTGGGACAATCCTTAAAATTGCCCCATAGCTACGCCACTGTATACACCATCGTGCACGTAAGCCATGTATCTACTCCACACGTTGGAGAAATGCGGCGTTCTTGTAGAGTTGTTAGGTTTGTGGGCACAGTTCGCGGGACTTCAGACGCGAGTCTGGTGTGTCTATCAACTGGTGTTGTGTATGAATAATAAACTAGTAAATTCCGTCTGTATAAATATAGAAATTGAACGTTGCAAATATTTATTTAAAAATATGTTAAAAAAATCTCTGTATTCATTACTACCTTACGAAGCAAATATTCAAAATGGCAACGTTAATACATTTGATTGTATTTGTGCATTGATACTTTACTTTAATGAAAGAATATATGTATGTAATTATACATATATAATTTATATATATGTATAATTTTGTATATATATATATATATATATATATATATATATATATATATATATATATATATATATATATATATATATATATATATATATATATATATATATTGTATACATCTGACATATACATCTGACAACTATTTATACATTTAATTATTTAAATTAATATGTAAGTGTATCGAAGAATGCCTAAAATATAAACATTTTGTTAAACATATTTATAAAGATATTCACATAATAATTTGACATGTACACTCAGTGTACATCACAGTAAAGTACTTTTTGCTACTGAGAGATGACTTGATAAATGTTTTTATTTTATTTTTATTTTTTTACTAGGCCGAGGTATAATGACAATCAAAAAGTAATTGAAACAAATAATCCTAGAGACCTATTTTATAAGAAATTACATAGTGATATATTTTTCATTATAAAACTAAGAAATCAAATGCCAGGAATAGCATACTGTACATTTATTAGATGAGCTTTAAAGTATATATGATAAATATTCGCTAAGTAAAGCTTTTATAAATAAAAGCGAATTTTATCTGATGGTTCTGTAAATATCCAATCAAAATTCATTATTTACAATTTGTTTATTTTTGATGTTATAAACAGCTATTGGACAAAATAGTATCGTGAATTATAAGTACGATAATTTGATTTTTATGATGTGAAAAGGAGTAGAATGCCAATAAGTGTTTAAAACTATTTTTTAAACAAAATATCTCTCGTATGTTTGACTTAACAAACATTGCGCAAAATTCCGTAAGATACCTTTCATTGAATCACCGTACACAACACAAAGTTATAAATTAGTTTATCGCCATCTGATTGAGACTATATCTAGTTTTAGATCGCAAAAGTGGGAACGGGCTCGGAAGATTGAGCGCCCCTAACGCTTCTAGCGGCGTTTGCAAAGTGGGTAACACATCGATAAGTTGTTTCCCCGGTAAAAGTAAGTTGAATTTGAGAAGACTTGTGGAGCACTGGCTGAGATAGTGCTTTTAGGCTCCTAACCCTCGGGGGGTACGACTCTAAAAAAACCTTTTAAAAACGTACTACCCGCCACCCCGTGCCCACTGTCCTCTGACGGCAACATTACTTACCCTTTTTCCACTCGCATTAAAAATACATATCGCTTTCGATAAAATTTATAAAAATATTATCAAAGATATTTTCACACTCACTATACTTACTATACTTACAAAATAATTAAAAGTGTAACCTTCATATTAACTCATAGCTATAGATTCGATTCTCGCATCAGAATCTAAATAAGTAATTTTAAAACAAATTCAACCCTACGTCTGAAAGAATTTTTGCGAATAATACACACCCACGTATGTAGCATTTTTTATATTATATGCATAGATTATGCAAAAATAATAATACATTGTTCAAAATTCATTACCCAAACGGCGCAGTGGCTCTCTAGAAATGTCCAACAAAAAAGTTGGCAGAGTGGAAATGTAGGTCGCGGCTAAGGATAAGTGTGTAAACCGAGGGGGATGGTGATGATGATAAATAAGGGGTGTTGTTGTTGAGGGCTGTGCAGGTTCCGTGGAGTGGGCACAAAAGCATTTTTGTATCGAGTCTCAGGTTTGCTTTTATACTAATGGTTAGAAAGCTGCAGCCGAATCTCATGTCGGCGCTAAGTGGCTAAGAACCACCCCCGCTTTTCCTTCCCTTTTACATTTTCCACTCTCTGCGAGTGCCTTTTCATTCTCGTTCTTAAATGAATATTATCATAACGAGTGTTTAATACTTGACTCTGCGTACACAATATACATAATGTGTATATATACTACATAAAACAGCACAGTGATAACATTGTTTACCTATTGAAAGATCTTAGGTTCGAATCAACATGATTTCTTTATAAGATTTTACAAATTTATGTCTTGGGGATTGTACTATTGCACCTTTTATAAAATCTATAAATAATATATAAAAATCATACATATTAAAGGCAAGTTTTATAAATATATTACCAATGGAAAATATAGTTTATTTATATTACAGTATCTTTCAATTTATGAAGTGCCTAAGTATTGAAACATACGAGCCTATTTATATTTATATACATATATATTTTCATTTAGATTTTGTTATGGCCAAAATTTGGCGGCACTTTGGTAACACTGGCGTGACAGATTTTCTCGACTGGCAACATCTGACGCGCTCGCGCCCCATTATTTTTACATTATGTAAACTTCTTCAATCAGCTAATGGCCACCCATCACCTCCCGTCGCCAAAATCTTAATATAATTGTTCTAAGCCGTCGCTTCCGCTTCCGGACGCGCATAATTTGAAATGACACATTCTCTACTCGGTAAATCGTATCGCTTTGTATGAACGGTGTATAATAAATAATACACGTAAACAAAGGAAATATGTTTAATTATAATAATATTATAATAATAAAAATAAAATTTGAATTTGTTCCGATTAATTTTTGAGCCGCCGGTATTGCATTCTGTTGTTTCGACCAATGAAAAATGAGCATTCAAATATAAAACAAGATGGCCGACAGTAACGTAACAACAGTTTTAAATAATTATTGTTTATAAACAAAATTTTGCTACGCGACAATAATTTTCATTAATTCGTCATTTGACTGAATATAAATAATCGGATTGCAAAAAAACAAGGTGTGTTATACCTATAAAAAATTAAATATATACATAATTTGTTAAGGATAAGAAGAATACATTGATTAAATTAGATAAACAATCATAAAACAATCTTCGTAATGAAATATTCAAATTTTGAATATTTCATTACGAAGATTGGCAGAAAAGTGAGTTTTTCTTTTTATAATACATAAACATTATCATTAATTCCGATTTAATGCAAAATACATTGATTAAATTAGATAAACAATCTTCGTAATGAAATCTTCAAATTTTGAATTCCAGGCGACGGGTTCCGAGGCCGAAAAGTGAGTTTTTCTTTTTATAATACATAAACATTATAATTTCTTCCGATTTAATGCACATATACGTTAGATTTGACTGAACTAGGTACGTTTTAAACGTGAACATGTAATATATGCTTAGTATGTATGAAGATTGAGGTTAATGTCGATCAAACCGTATAAATGCTAATAAAGCGTATTTTTTTATCTATTGATATTTGGGGATACTATATTTTACGACGATTTTGATGCAGTAGGTTATTTGGCTAAATTTGGTTATTACAGCAAAATAAATTAAAATCATTATTGCAGAAAAAAAATTTACAAAAATTCGTACTGAGTGACGACTCGCAATATACAAAGTGTAGTTTCTTGGATGTTATCTAATAGACGATATTTTACAATGATTATAAATATGTGATTGCATACCTGGAATAATCGATAACCAAAATATATAAGAGTGGCTTATTTTTAATTTCGATGTGGCAAAATATGTATGTATACGTCATGGTTTTTAATCAAATTTTGTTCTGTGCCATCATTCCTCTTTCTTCATCTTAAAAAAAAATAAAATATTTTTAGACTATCAGGACTATTTGTAGTATTATTACTATTTATTACTCTAGATTTTTTTATTCAGAATCTTTAGTGTAGACGTCTATAAATAAACATATTGAATTGATTAATTAAACAATAAATAAAATTGTTTCACTCGCAATTAGCATCACGCGTTCCACATGGATCTGGATGTTTATCACGCATCATTTAGTTTAGAACAATGTATTAATGACAACCTCACTGGGCAAGATTTTAAATAAATACTCAAAATAAAAATGCTTTTAGAATAATTATATAATCTCAGCGGCAGCTTATGGCCCTTCTGTCGCAGAATTGGCGTGTCCTGGTGATATAGATAGCGGATTTAAGTTTTAATTGACGTAATTAGCGGCACCGGGTCGCTAAGTGCACAGGCGTGTTCCGCAGATGGATCACAGGAGCCTCTCGGATGTGCTATCTAACAGATCGCTAATGCATCTTCATATCCTCGACAATGCCAAATTAGACACTCGACGTCAAATGCGAATTTTCACTCGTAATGTCCTTTTCAAAAACTCCATCTTTCATTTTCAACGAGATACATCTCAAATTTAGATGTACATACATATTTACATAGGCGTAATTTATGAGAGTTTTTTAAGATGGAATACTACGGGAAAATATAATGCTGTTATAAACTTCAAAACAGCTAATTGCTTACAAAGAGAAGTGCGTAGCGTTTCACTAGTGCATCGCAATATTGCGATCTGGTAGAAGCAGCGGGATAAACACCAAATACAGTATGCTACATACATTAGGGATGGGCGAACATTTTAAAGGATTTTTAAAACTGATAATAGTGAATGATCTGTTCAGTTGCGTAACTTATAATATTACTGGATTAGCTGCTATGTACTTAATCAGCATTTGGTGTTAAGTGGGCGTACATTTAATTTGAAAAAAAATCTATTTATATCTAAAGATGTTTTTATGTCTTATTAATCTTTTTCTCGGTATATTATCCATGAACATTCAAAGAGTAAATCAATTCTTAGTCCCTCTCTATAATAATCAAATCGAGTTTTTATTTTTCGAGAATTGAGCAATAAATACAGTATTGAACACATAAAGTATATAAAGGTTTGTGTTCCCATACATAGAAATAGTAGATATAGAAAGGTCTCAGTAATATTTCGCGTCCCGTATGAAAGTTTTAGCATTAACATCGAATTTGTACAATTGACGTTATTTATTTGAGGGCTACATCACCGGCGGGATAGAAAAGGGCACCTGAGTGGAAAATAAGAGGAACTTGCTCTGCGCCATTATGTATTCAGGCAGCGATTCAAATTGTTTTCTTTTTTTAAATGATTCCCTTTTTCATCTACCCTCTGCTAGAAGCTGCGAGGGGTAATACAGATATTGGACCAAGACGAATATATACTCGTACCCGAACTTTTATCTTTATCTGTAACATAACACATTAATTATGAAGAATAAGTTTTTTTAAATAACTAACCTATATAACTTTAAGAGATTAAAACTACTATATTTTATTTATAACTTTATGCAGTAAATATGGTTTTGGACGTTCATTTATTTATTTTATTATTATTATATTATTTATTGTATTTTAATGGACTATTTAACTTTTTACTTTATTACATTTTCTCATCTCTCTTTCTTTTTTTGCTGTATTTTTTTTTTACATTTTCCTGTATTCTGCCGCGTATCTTTTTTAAGAAATTTAATTTTACTATCCTTTTCAATGGATCCTATAATGCGAAGTATTTTCGAAACATAATTATACTACTTTCACCGCATTATCTTCTCTTATAGCTAGAAGTTTTCAATTGAAAGTTGTGCGACGTGAGCGTATTTCGCGTCCGCGTCTCCAGATTTATGTCCTGGAGGATCGGGCCATCTCGGCTCGCTTCGCTGGCCGCTTATATTGAAAGGTCGGTCGAGTGTGTAATTCACTTCATTTGGAAGTAGAATAGTGGAGAGAGATGATGACGGGCCACCGTGAAAACGATTCGCCCCCTGTTCTCTTTTCTCTTCTTGCTCTCATTCGGACCCCGATCACGGAAACGTCTCGAGCAAAGGACAAAAATGTTAATGGATAAGACGTAATCAGGACGATATCAACAAATTGTAGATGCACATATATTGTAGAGAAAATACTGCGAATGTAGGAAATGACACCTTTTTAACAACAAAGAGCTGGGTTTATATAATATATACAACACGCGTTGAAGCAAAATGCAGTAATAAAAAATATAAACATCAACATGAGCCATACATACAAACTATCATTGCTTTTGATTTAATACACATATTTGTTAAATTTGATTAAATATAAACAAACCAAGTACGTTTTAAACGTGAACATGTAATATATACTTAGTATGTATGAGGATTGAATGTTAATGTCGATCAAACCATATAAATGGTAATAAAACGTATTTTTTTTATCATATTATTGCTCGCTCATGACTTCTAAAAAATAATTATAAGCAATAAAAACTATGCAGAATAATTAAAATCTAAATACAATACTTACACGGAGCACTGACAATGATATGACATAATAATTTTATGAGGATGCAAATATTAAAATTTTAAAATTTATTTTAAAATTGTCCTAAAACACTCGACTTTTTTATTTTTATGTTTTTTGTGTCATGTACTATTATATTCATATTTGGGCGTGAGTTGTTGTTTACACTAAGTATATAAATAAAATCTATTAAAACCATTATTGCATTAAAAAAATTCAGTCAGTAAGGCTTAACATTTTTTATTATCGGATGTGTAACATATGCTATTTATTATTATAACATATTTAAATTGCAAACATATTTTTAAATAATACAAAATGTTTTATTAATATTTAGTAAAGTTGCAGACTTATTTAAAATCGTAATACAATATAAATATGAAGTAGTTTTTTACAGATATAATCATTTTGACCAATAGCTACAAATTCTTAAATGCTCGTCTGTGTAGTGCACAAATTTACGCAATAACGCGGTAGCAGTAAAAAATGCAAAAGGATCAACCGCATATCTCTCGGGCGCAAACGTGCAATCTCTTCCTATTAATTTTGTAAATCGCACAACAACACAGTGCTTTTATTATCAAATTTCAACCCAAATATTATAAAAATAATATTTAAAACCCAAAAAGTTGAGGGTCCTCAGTAGCTTTGGTACCTCATGACAGTGAGGTACCGACAGTTAGTATGTAATATAATATGATACAATTCTCACTAATTTCCCCTTGCGTCTTACTGGCTACGAAGTCACACCGATTAGTGTTTCAAAACTCTAAGCTGGTAAACTAGACTCTGATACTACGTTAACATCGTGGCAGCAATCTCCTCAATGTGAACTATTTAAATAGAGGTTAAAGACTACTAATACATTTGGTGTTAGCGATTGTGTAGTGTAGCTAAAAAATTTTTGACGTCAGCGGGCGTGTCTAGTATTTATAAAGAACAAAAATTAATAGATTATAAATAAAGTAAAAGTTTTAATGTATATAAAAAATATTGTAAATTACTTTAGATAAATGCAAAATTAAATTTGATTTGAATGATTTGAAAAATAAAGAAAGTTTATTGTTGCATAATATTAACCTAAAAATTTCTGGAATTTCGTCAATTAAAAAGTGTTTTTATATAATTAAAAAATAAATAAAATATATTATTCAAAAACCAAAAAAGCTTACTGCAGCGTTACATTGGGAAAAAAGTTTACTACCTGCGTTGTTGAACGTTGTAATTAAAGTTTCTTTACAAATAGTTGGACAATATTAAAAAAAAAACTGATAGTTTTAAAACGGTCGAAATGTTTAAGTCCTCTGCTGTTTCTCGTTATCTTACTCGCGAGTCACTGAACTCAGCATCATTTTTTTACAGGAACTAGCATTGAAGGCTTATATCATCTATAAATATTCTGCTATTCTTAATTTATATTTACAATTCAATAAATGCACGATGCATTTATTTATCTATTTTATAAAGCCAGTAAACACTGATAAAAATCACACAATAATAGAATTTATCTATTTTCTGTAACATGTAATGGCATCTTAAAAATATAATTTTGTGTATAAATTTATATAAAGTATTAAAAATCCGTTATGATTAGCGGGGTCACGACCAGTGGTGGCAAACATTTTTCCTCGTCCAAATTTGAAACGGCTAATTGAAAAATATATCCGTTTAATCGCCCGGCGCTGTTATGAATATAAACGCCCAGACCCATAATCGAAGTTTTGAGAAACGACGGATAAACTTTTTGGAGCATAATAATTTCCGGCTTGATTACTTAATGGCGTTGATGGAAGAAACGTGTCCGGTAATAT
Organism: Plectrocnemia conspersa; assembly: GCF_051122295.1. Classification (NCBI taxonomy): domain Eukaryota; kingdom Metazoa; phylum Arthropoda; class Insecta; order Trichoptera; family Polycentropodidae; genus Plectrocnemia; species Plectrocnemia conspersa. The sequence goes on from NW_028277172.1 coordinate 22,551,637, forward strand.
TTTGATAGTATACTTACATCCTATATTTTATTACCCCTGGCGTCTCTATGTAAGTGAAATGCGAGGGGGTGGATTTCGTAGATAAGGGGGTGGGGTGGGCGGTAGGAGTAATGGACTCGTCCAGCGTCACTTCATTACGCCACCGTCGGCTACCCTAAAACCATTCCAATGTTCCGCAAATGAGCTCCCGCCATCGGTCTTTGGAGCTGAAAGCCGCCCACTCGTTTGCCGATGGTGCCTTGCTTCAAGAATCGCCACTGATGGAAAGTGGCAGTGCCATGAGGATGATGATAGCCTTTGACATTTGGGAGCTGATGTAGTATTAGTTAACAACTAAGTCCCCTAACTTATATATCACCGTATTATAATGTATCATATGATGGATGTAGAAATGAAACCATTTACTTGTTTGAAGACAATATTTTTATAGAGAGCTTGTTGATAAATAGAGATAAATGGCGTCAACATTGACGTGATCCTTAAGCCCTTGTTGATGTGATAAGGCAACTTTCTGGTATTGTCTTCTTTCCAAGGTCTCGATAGAGATCAGCGTCTCGTATGCAACATGGTGTATGCTTGTATAGCATTAACTTGTTTTCTATTAGAAGTGTGTGTGCCATTTATTATAACTACTTGTTGTCAATTATTTCAATAGCTTTTTAATAAATTTGGCGTTGGTCCCACTATTTTAATTTAAAAAATAAAATGTTATGGTCTACTGTGGCAAAAGCTTTTTTTAATTCTATAAGTAATGCTGAAGTTTTGTTGTATTTCATTAATTTAATCAAAAGCTACATATTTTGTATTGGATTATATTTTTTTGGTTAAAATTTATTAAAATTTTTTTGGTTAAAATTGATTCAAATATTTTTGCTAGAACTGCTAAAACCGATATTAACTTTGTAAAAAGGAGTGACTTTGGCAATTTTTAGGCAATCGGGAATATTTCCTTTTTCAAAAATTTTACTAAAATAGGGGCAATTAATTGATTTGATTGTTTTAATTGTTATGATATCAGTATGAGGCGCTGAGTTAATTTTAAATTTTTTTTTGTGTATATCTTATGACTTTTTCTAATTTAATTTGGTGAATATAAGATAGAAATGTTCCAATTGAGATGCAATGTTTATTAAATTAATCGGCTATTTTTTTATCTGTAGTTAAATCTCGATTATTAAATAGAATCACTTTTATTTTATGAAGTATTTTTGATAATTGTTTTAATATTTTTTTCTATGCTTTAAATTGCTTATTATTAGTGTCATTAAACATTTTATTATATTATTTTTCTTTAATGAGTAGTAACAGCATTTCTAGCTAGATTTTTTTTCTGGGTCAAGATAATACTATATTCTTGTTTCCATTTGTAATGACAAATATTTATATTTTTAATTAAGTTATTTAGATGCTCATCAAATAATGGAACGTTGCCTATATTTTTATTATCTGACCTTTTTATCAATGTTTTAATGATGAGATTTACATGCGTTTTTAAATTAGATTTACACTGCTGTACATTCGATGCCAAATGCTTTATATCTGGTTAATGACTCAACCATTTGTATTGTAGAAGAAAACATTCATAACATTACCGTCACTAATTTTTTAAACAAGTTTCTAAGTTCTATTTATTTCCTCTTATACATTCTTTAGAATCATATTAAATAATCGATCATTTTATAATAATAAATAAGTATGGATAAGATTCGGTGTTAAAATATATTTTTATCTTTTGTATATATTTTATTTTGATTCTTTAGCAGACCAGTTGCATCAGATGCGTTCATAATATATTTTTTTTATAAAGCTCAATTCCAATCTCAATGTTTAGTGGCTCTTTAGCTCGTTTTTATTTTTTCTCCATTTTGATACGTAAAAGTGGTCAGGTATGAATACATTAGCGTGTCGGGCCACAAGTCATAAATTGGCATTTCGACCGGTTTCACGTCGATAAAATTGGTCAGATTACGGGGGCAGATGACAGCCGCGAAGAAATGACGGCGTTGATCCCCTATCTATATAACGACAACAAATTATAATTAAGCAATTATATCGGACGTCATATTATCGCGACGGGATACCCAAATCCGGTTTGACGGCTTCTGTTCATCGATGCTTTTTTTATTAGTTATTTAAATTTGACAATATATTACGATTTGGAAGGAATGACACAAACAAAAATACATAAACATTCTCAAAGAATGTTTGTCTGAATAAAATCTCGCAAATCTAGCACTAGTGGTATTACATTTTCACAGAAAGTTGCTACAAAATTTCAGGTAATTATTTAGAAAGTAACTTTTTAAATTTGTTTTATGTAAAAAATAATATATAATCGAATAAGTTAAAAATAATATCTAAAGATTTCCAAATTTCAAATTATATCTCTTGATTAAAGGATGCTGCGAACCAAGGTGTCATAGAGGACACGAATAACTGTTGAGTTGTCAATATTTAAAATATTATTTTATTTTAAAATATTTTTCGCAGACGTTGTTTATGTATAGAAAAAAATTCCGCTTGCTCCCAAAAGTGATTCCGAGATGTTAAGTGAAAGTTTCTCTAACTAAAACACTCCCAACAAGATCGTAGGAATAATCTGATAACGAATAAAATAGGGAAAATTACCAAAATCCAGTATACTCGCCATTATCCGGGAAGAAGGGCACGAATAATCCGAACTATCAGTTTAAATTTGGATTTTAAATATGTATAGTATATTTACAATCTATTTAAATGATTGACAACAAGTAGTTTTTTACGAAATAATCACGGAAACGAATATATCGCAAAAAGCACAGTAAGGCCACAACATCCCGTTGCACAATTCGACCTCGGAGATGTCCATTAAACAGATGTCACTTTCTAAAGGCGTATACTAATTTCTTTGTTTTAGGGCTGGATGATCGCTACATGATTGTGATTGGTCAGTAAGCTTGGCAGCCCTGAATACATAACGTTTGTCTCCAATGAGACATTGGCAGAAACTCAAATTGACTACATACGGTCATGGACGCTCACGTCCTGAGAGGGACTGCATCATATGAGCACCGCAGCTGAGAGGAATCAATCTCTGCTCTAAGAAAGAACTAAGGATCTTCCACTGTCATCCCTCCGCCAGCTTTTCCACCACCACTTGGAGATATCTAGAAATGGCAATATATACATTTTTAAATATTTTGGTAGCGTGAAAAAAATGTTGACAAAAGTCAAAACATTTAAAATTAAATGAACATTTTGGACTGTAATATGTCATGAGTTTTATGTCTGCATACCTTCATAAATTTCGTTTGTTTTTGTGTTGATTTATTTATTTAATTTAATTAAATTTGGACTACCGTGGCTTAACAGGTTAAAAAAACAATACAAAGTATTATTTTAATATGCAAAAAAATATAATTAAAAGAATACATATTAGGGAGAAACAATAAAAATTTAATTAAATGATACGAACTGGACCAGCTCCTCATAGCTGACATTAAACAGTATTAAGGAACCGGATGCCGACAGCCATCTAGTGCCGATCCTTCTTGACTATATTTTCAATATCAGCGTTTGGCAGGTTCTTTAGTCGCACTTCTAAAAAGGTTCTTTTATTCGCTTTGCAAAAATCAATCTCTGGTTAAATTTTGCTGTATATTCTTACATGAGTTATAAATTTTCAATATTTTTAACACATGTTTTACAAAATTATACATTTAATATACGGATACTTACACCAACTGGTTTTCAAGCAAAGGCAAAAGAAAACTTTTGATTGGGCGTACAGGCCCGCGGCCCGCCCGTTGGGAACGACTGAAGCACGCATGCAACCATTAAAAGTAATTGTGATGCAAATTGCGGTGTATGCTGGTTCAACTGGTGTCAAAGTAACTTGCGAGATTTTGATTGAATCATAAATAAGATTGTCGTTAAAAGTCGTTGTAATATGTAAGTTTAGTACTATACGAGTATATCAGTGTTTGTTAACAATCTTGCACTTTTTTGATATGAAGATAAAATAGTTTGATTCAAAGCAAATATTTTTTTTGCAATACTTTTGCTTTTCAATCATTGTAAATACCATATTTAATCAATCTTATTGAAAAACATGCTTAGTATTTTTTTTCATAACTATAATTTCTGACTAATTAGATTTTTAGTGTTAAATCAGCGGGCTGCAAGTATAAATTATTTATATATTTATATTATAAATATTACAGGGGTTAAATAAATGCGTTACAACGGTGTAAATACAATCAATACCTACAAATTCATAGTAAGATGTAATATATCAGACTGAAATCTTTCTGTAAATTAGTGATATATATTTTTAAAATATATATAATTATATCTAAAAATAATAAAAAGGTTGCGGCTCATTATAATTCAATTAAATGATATATAAGCTTAAAGTTGTATGTGTTATAAGATATACTTTTTACATGTATTAGGTGACTTCATCACAAAGACAATAGTTGTTTTTTACAATTTAATTACCAATCAAATTAAATATTAATTAATATTAAACGCAATTATTCATGGGCGTATCTTCAGCGTCAGCATTTGATAATTTATTACTAATTAAACATAATATTTTTTTATTATTATTTACGGAGGTGGTCGCAGCGAAGGAGTCGTAAAACTTAATGAACTTTACAGAATTTAATTATTATTTTACAAACGATCGTAATCACGACGTTTTCGATGTCTTTAATATTATTATAGAATTAAATATTCTTAATTTGTTCACAGAGGAAAATTTAACGAGCTTTAACCTCATCCTTTTTGATAAAAATGTCACACGATAAATTTCTGTATGTAATATGTTAATTATTAATTCATTTTTAAGCCACAGATATTAATATCGATATGAGAAAAAGGAAACCGGTTCGCTTTCTCATTAAACACATTGAAACGAAAACTGGCATGCTCGCGGGCTCGTCATTATTATCGATAATTGCACTTAATAATATGTGCCACATATGTACTAATTAATTCTCGAGAAATTAATCAGAATTCATGCTAGTGTTGTATTAGATACGCTAGTTGTTGTTATTACTGATAGTTAGATGTGCGAGTTCTTGAACAAAAAACGAGCTCCAATTAACTGCTCGTCTCTCTCATAATTTTCCAACTATTCAAATATGATCTTGTGTCGATACAACACGCAATTTACAGTTGAATATTATTATACATATAATCAATTTAATTTATGAATTAAATTAAAAATATTTTTAACGCTGTAATATTAAAAAAAAAAATTATAACGCTGGTCATGGTTTGGGGTGGCCGTTCATAATGACATAGTGGTCATACATATTTATTTATTCCTTTCATGTGCATTATACTTTTATACATTTTTATGTTTATATGGTGATTGGAAGGTTTTGAATTCGTAGATTACTATATTTTTTTTGAACACATTATGTTGTTATAAATATAAAAAAATGCAAATATATTGGGCTGAGCTACAGCTTATTTAAAAGTAACTGTAAACATTATAAAATGTAATGGGATCATTGCTACAATGAACCAATACAATAAAGAACGTCCTATAGGCCTTAATTATATACAATATTACCAGACTATTATATAGTGTACGTATTTTATATTAAAGCTACATTTATTTATAAAATATTTAATTAATTGTAAAAAGTACGTAGAATATAAATTTCTTCTTGCAAAATTTCGCTCGCATTACATCCCAATAAATTACACTTATTGCGTACGTACACCCTGAAAGTAATTAGCTGTAACAAAATTACACGTCGAGTATATAAATAAATATGCCCATACGCGATCCATATTTTTTTCCTTACGCTACGCAAAGAATAACTTTAATTAATACCTTTTTTTTTATAACATAATAAACAATTAATTTGGCGCGTCGGGCAATTTATCACGGCTGCCGCTAATTGCCCGAAATTATATTTGAATTTTATTTAACGTTGGCTAAAAATCAAAATAAAATCACAACAATAAACACCCACAGATCCTCAACAAGCGCAAGTTTCTAAATAGTGATTTTCTTATGTATTTTTTTGGCCCATTTCTCCGCCCCTTGCCGGATCGCTCGCCAGGGCTAAATTGAATCCGGTTTTAATTAATTTTTTAATTGCTTGCTTATTTAAGCGAGAAAGGTTTTTAGTCTATTTACATTGAAATTCTTTGTATTCGTAATTAAATTTATTCGAATAAAAATCGGGGCCATAATTTTCGCTCGCTATTAATTAATTTATATTTTTAAACACAGCTTCTCGAAACGTAAACAGTTTTCTTATCGGGAGCGCATTTTTTAATATTTATTTTAAAAGATTGTTTGTTTAATTTTAAGTGTTTTTTATTCAAAATATACGATCAATTAAAAAGTTTTTTTTACAGCTTCCTAAGTCGTAAAAAAGTTTAAAATTTAATTTAAAATATCGACCGGGTGCCAGAGAGACCTTTGGCTAGCCATATTTTTACGGGCGAAACGTAATTAAAAATTGCTACTAAAAAAAAATTTTGTGTAAAAATACATCTAAAATATTATGCTGCGCTTTAAAGTTCATCTGGAAATTGTAATTAGCTAAAATCAGATATTTATTTAATAATTTTCACTGCGCGATTAACCAGTTAGTTACTTTGATTATTTTTAGAATAAGATACAAATAAATTGTTTGTTATTTCCATTAAAAGTATAATTTTTCCAATTAAAAAATATATAACGTTCTATTAAAAAATTATCTAAATTATGTGCCCAAAAACGATTGTTTTAAAAATCTTTTGTATCAATTTATTTATATAGAACTAAAATATATGTAAAATTATATACTATTAATTTATTTAAGAAACTCAAATTTATTTATAAAATAAATATTCATGTTAATTTATTTTTGGCGAATAATTTATTGTACAAATAAAAAAATGTTGAAGTTATTTATCTATTATATTAATTTATTTAGCTCAATAGCTAATTTTTACACCAATTTTTACATACACTTAATAATATAATTTATTTATTAATGCACGAAGGTGTTTTTTTATTCCATTTAATAATCTCAATACAGTTTTATTTTTGCGGATTGTCATAGGAATATTAATAAACAAATTTATACCTACGTACATAATTCACCTGGCCGTACTCATTTTCTTATATCCAACTATCCTGAAATTTTCTCTATTTCTAGTATTACATCTATGTAATACATCTTTATTTCTTATTAAATACTTATTAAAATACTCTGATACTATATTCTTTTCTAACTTATATATACATACTAAAAAAATCATCTTATATATATCTTAAACATTTAACCATTCAAATATATCAATCATACTTCTATAACTAGTAAATCTATTTTTATCTTAGACTACTCTCATTACCTTTTTTGTAATTTTTGCAACATTACTTTATTTAATTTATTAAATATATTTAAGTTTTAAAACTAAATTTAAATAATAATTAAATTAAAAAATATGTATTTAGTATTTGGTTTTATATTAAATAATACAACATTGTATTATACAATGTTTTTAAAATGTACAACCTCTTAGAAAATTCATATTTAATCAAATTCAACCGACAATATATTATGAAAGCAAAAATTAACTAACCTAGTTACATACACATCTAAAAAAATGTTTATCGGCGGTGTATAATATGACCTAAATTCGCAGAATTTGTTAAACGAATGAAAATGTTGGAAAGGCATACCCTTTATTATCATTTAACGCTTATCTCAAAAAATATTTGTTGTTTTAAGACACAAATATTTTATTTTAAGCATTTAAATAATTCGATTGCGGCTAATTTATTTCTTGTTATTTTTTTATATAAAAACTCACACACGATATACGCCGAAACGGATCCAATCTTTATGAATATTAAATTCGTTCCAAACATTATATAAAATAAATTTGATAAAATATGTATTTAAAATGTACTATAAATTTTGCTGAATAAAACAATAGCAGCTAATTTTGATTTTGGTGATTTGAAAAAGACGTCCCTGATCAAAAAGTTTGTAAAATAATAAATTAAGCATTTCTTTTTGAGATAGCATTGTGTGTTTAACAATTAACACAGTTAATAATGAAACACTAAAATAATTTGTATTTATGAATACTTAAAAAGAAATCAATTGATTTTTAGCACTAATAAACCAAAAAAAAAAAATATGAATCTATTCGAATATTAAGAACCTTAATATTAGAATATATTTATAATAATAATTGAGAAACGTACTATTCAGGTTGACTATACTTTGAAAATATTACTGTTTATTGTTTTTTAATCGAATATCAAAAAGAAAAAGATAAAATATTTGAATAAATTATAGTTAGAAAGAAATACAAAAATAAGTATATGTTACAAACATAATTTTATGTTATCAAAAATTAAAATAAAAAGCACCAGGGCTATATATATATGTAGGGCTTTTTTTATAATGTTTTGCGGTGGAACGGCGTTCCGGCAACTTTTTTTACAGTATTTTTAACGTTTAAAAATAATTGACAATCTGCGATACATTTAATTTCTTTATTTTTACGTAAATATGACGTAATTACTTTCCTTTTACTTATTTTTAAGTGTAAAAGCTTATACCTAAGTTTAAAAATTTCGGTTATTTCTCAATCGCCGGTCCGACTAAAAAAAAGACCAAAACAATAATAGAATCGACGATAGAAAATTAAATTTTACAATATTAAGATTTTCAATGAGTGAGAATTAAATGAAGAGCATCTAAACTTAATTTTGACCAATAGGAGAGCGCAAAAAACAATTATCCCTTCTCAGAAGTCAAAAATCCACGCCAAAAGCAATAAAATCGTGCCGGCGCCGTCGCAGTGGGAACGCTCGTTACCGAGCGTTCCCACTGCGACAGCGCCGACACGATTTTATTGCTTTTGACGTGAATTTTTGACTTCTGATAAGTGATAATTGTTTTTGCGCCCTCCTATTGACCAAAATTCAGTTTGAATACACTTTGACCAATACTCTCTGTGACTAAATAAATAAGTCTCTCATATAATTATTGTTTAATTTTTTATGCGCTTTGTGGCAAAGGAAAAACTGCTTAAAATTTAATTTGAATGATATTTGAATATAAATTTAGTAGAATGTTTGACCAAAAGTGAATTTCGGCACATTTTTTGTTTATGATCAAAAATGTATGATTAAAAAAATATTAACATAATAAATTACTTTAGACAGACTTGTTGAACATTATTTGATTTAATTTAAAAAAGATTTAGAATTTAATATTAACAATTGAGAAAGTCCACAGCGGCACAATATTAACGCAGAAAAAAGTGTGTTTTATTATATTTTTTTTGCTAGCTAAAAATAATAAGATAAATTTTGCAATACAAAACAGGCTAAATTGTGTACCTCAACATATAAATAATATATTATAAAAAATATTTATATGTGTCGTACCATAAGTTTTCTAGATTTATAAATGCTTTTTATAAGTACTGATCCTAAAAAATTTGATATAAAAGTTATAAATTAACAACTTACATTAAAAAAGTAATATATATTATAGTGTCCATTTAAACGTATCATTATGATAAAAATATTAAAATTTATTTAATTAGTTACAAGCGAAAGTTAGCATTAACTGACCGCAATCATTTTTTCCTGTAGAACACAAACACGACGCCATCGCAGTTAATTTAACCGCAACACATTCAATCTGTTTTTCCCCACGTTAAAACCAATAACAAGCCAATAATTTACATACAGTTTTAAATACATGGAATTAAAATTCCTAATTAGATAATTACGCATGACTAGGATTAATGTGAAAGTGTGGATATGGTTAAACTATTTACATGACGTGCAGATTTGCAATCAAAGTAATTCTGAAATTTAATATTAATTAAGCAAAGCAATAAATTAGATTTATTTACATGTAAATTATTTGCTAATAAATAGGTGTTTTATTTATTGTTACGTTATTGTATTTTTTTTAAATATTTTTTGAGCAATAAATTAACTTATGAACCACACTATATAATTTATTGCATTATAAAGGCCATGTAAACAGTAATGCACTATATTAAAATTGTTATTACTTTATAATGCATAAACATATTATATTAGCAAAGCAATATTTTTATTATAGCCTTCTCGCGAAACAATGGACCACACACGATGAGATGCAACGGTTATTAAATTAATACAATGCCGATTGCCATAGGGATAATAACTTAAAGCTATAATTCGAAATACACATATTGTATAACATAAAGTTTTTAATAAAAAATGAGTTTATTATTAAATTTGTAATTATTTTCTTCGCACTCGATTACGTCGACGAAAAGGGATCGAATGTTGTATGGGTTTTTTGAGCTTTAGAATTTGTCACCCTTAAGTTCATCTAAGGCTTCCATATTAAAAAACCTAATCTCTAACTATCGGGTTCTGATTACTAATATTATGCTACACATAATACTGTGTATGTACACGTGCTATAATCTCACAATATGTACGGTTTTAATACAAATCTTATAATATTATTTAATTTACCCCATAAATTATCTTTTATATATTGTAATTATTCATGTAAAATTCATACACTTTTAGTTATAAAAATCTACTTAAAGATACATTTTTATTTACATATTTATTATATAATTAAATACGTTTGGAATTAAGACAAAAATAAGTTGTTCCAAAAATCGATTTATTTTTATCATTGATTATACTATTAAGTATTTTAAAGCTTAAGTGGAAAGGCTCTTAATTATTATAATTTAATACGAAAAAAATAAAAATTTCGGTATAAAATCACCTAAATTTTGATTACTATTTTACACAGAATCATCGTGTTTGTGATTATGCTGTCTGACATCATCAATCCTCTGGGGGAGGAAATGTTGTAGACTGATCCTCTAAACAGGCTTATCTTTGTGAGTGTATCTAATGTGCCTTCCATAGTAGGGTTCTCAATCTAATATTTGATTATTCGAATTATACATGTTTATTAAAATAATTAATCAAATAATCGTCTACACTCTCTTGACTTATCTTAGAATCAAACAATTTGTATACTTGAGTAAAATAATTTTTTCCCATTATACCCGAGTGACTAGTGCTGCTCCAAAATCCATAGTTCATTATGCGCCTTTATTTTGTTTCGAAAATATTTATTACCCATTTACAAATAGTAGATCGACACAACCCGTATACCTAGAAAATACTAAAAGTGGAATTTAGTAATTTTACTAAAAGCCACTCCTGTATCCTAAATCACAACACAATGTTATGAATAAATATTATTTAGTATTTATTATACACATAATAAAAAAATAATCGCAAACAGGTATTGAAAAATATATATATGTATTAAAATCAAGCAAAATAAAGTATTGTATAAGCATAGTTTAAATGTGATTATTATATGTGATTTAATCACAATTAATTGATCATTAACGTTTTAATTTATTTGGATTCACAAATACAAAGTATTTTAGAATTTAATAATCGTCAAAGGAAAATTATTGTTTAGAATATTAGTTAAAACTGAATTAAATTTCAGACTTTCTCTCACATTTTTTCCAATATTTCAACTTGCCCCCCAATTAGTGCCTTAAAGGAAACGCGGGGTGAGATTTGGAGAATTATCTTCTTTCGCTTTCACGGAAAAAAACACAAAAGCAGACGCATTCAATTAAAGCACAGAAGTGAACGCTTTGAGCTTTAACGACCAGTCTTGATTATCGAGACACCACACAGCTTCTAGAGCAGCTAAGCTAATTAGTCCTATGGAAGTCATTAGACAGGTCATGGAAAGGGAATCTGCCCACCTAATGAATCGACCAGAAAATCACCACAGACTAATTATGTTTAATGCTTTAGTATGCCATTAGTTTTTCAAATAAAGAACTTAAATTTCGCGAAATATTTTCAACGAGAAATGCCAATACAACGTACGAAGATTAATTATATTTTATATAAATATAAAATTGTATTTATGAAATATTATTAATATAAAAGCAGAATAGATGTGAAATTTAAAGTATATTACAATAATATGTATTACCAAAAAGCGTTTTTATATGTAGTATAAACCCAAAGAGAAAATTTACTTCGTTATTGAAATTTTAAATTGCATGACTCTACATCATACAGTAACAAGGTTGTTAAGTAGAAAATTGTCAAACATACATACGCATTATAATAATATATCGAGAAACTTTTATTCATCTCAAATGTGTATTTTTAATGGTAATAATTGTAATATAATGATGCATCTTCCAATTGTATCTATTTAGTTTAATATCACACATATTATAAATTGGACATATAATCATTTTTTTAAGTGTGCAATGGTTATGTAGTATTAAATGGTATGTTTTAGTATTGGTTGTTCACCTTATACGCAATAGTAGAGGTAGCACCAAAATAACTCTATTGGTTTATTATTAGTTAAAACTGCTAAATAATTATATAAAATGGCTTTTCGCGAGCATACCAGATCTTGAATATTTTTAATTTATAATAAATATTTATTTAAAATATACACCACCAAACATATTTTTGGCTGAGCTAAGTACTATGAATTTGGAGTTGTTCTAAGACTAAGTGTGTTTTATTGTCTTATTATATATGACATTTTAAATTTGCTATGGAATGTTAGACTTATACAAAGTGCAAAGTCATCTTCATCAATTTTTCTCCTAGCTCTCTCCGTCTTTACGACAATAACGACGCCTCAGCTCGAAACCTTAAACACAGCACTTAATTACGGGAGGCGACAAAATGGCGTGACGACGATCCGGTGTTGCCATACGATATTTATGAATGCGCACGGGACGGTAATTATGCAGTGGAGCGCGCAATTAGCGGCAACCCCGGCTCATTAGGCCACTCTCTCGGACTGCACACAAATAATAACCGCATCCAGGATCTTGGCTGGTGTATGTGTGTGAAGAGGGAGGCTATTTCAGTGCTTCGTTATAATTCCTGGGAATCAAACCGCGGGGACGCCAATTATGAAATGAGCGGCGTTGTTAGTTAATTGGAATAAAAATGAAAGCAAATGAACAGTTGGAAATAGAGCTTGTTATTTTGCACCCTTTTGCTTATTCTGGGATTACAGAACGAAAGCGGTAAGATATTAATATTTATAGACAAATAAATACTAAATTTTAAGCGAGCGTAAAACACTTAAATATGCATCTGGACTTCGAGATAAAAATTAACAAAGATATTGCGGAACCGGGGGCTAAAACATTTGTCGCTATTGCGACCCTAAGACTAACATCAACAGAATTTAATTAAATTAAATTTTCTAGTAGCTTCAGTTAAATTAATAAACTTCTTTTTATACTGTAAAAATAAAATTTATTTATCGACTATTTACAATACATACAAGTGATTTTTCACACAGAAATGGTATCATAGCTTTATTCGCTGATGCTATGGCTATTTTATGTTATTATAAAAATCCATATCGAGCCGTGAATTGACTTTAAAACAGAATATAAATGATTAAGAAAATGTTTGACAAATCACTAGTCACTGAAAAGAATATTTATCTCAAAACTAAGTTGCAATGTCTCCAAATATATATTTTTATTATATACATTTTGTAGATCATATGCTATTTCAATATAAACAACTTCACAATAGCAAATATTTTAGATGCTATTTAAAGCTGCCATGACGAAACTATCATTCATATGCCACAATAAATAATTATACATAACAGTGTATCATTTCAGTCCGATTGGACGCAGATTAAAATAAAATAATGGGCTCTCTGTGAATAATTGACAACCACACCTGCTGCTACATTTTCATCCGTTGAAATAAGATATCGCATCGGCGAGGGGAGGAGAGCCGGTGGGCGCTGATGATGGAGCCAGGAGTCGGTTCTCCTAGCACTAATTAACTCCACGATTAGCGCCGGAATTAAGCTAAACACGGTCCGCGACTAATTGCCCCTACTAGCTGGACCTCCACCAAGAGAACGTTTGTTCGCCCTAATTGAAAGTGCAACTGGCTTACGACTCAAGCAGCGATCCAATTCACGTAATTACGATTTACAAGCAATACACGCTTATTAAAATGCACGTGCACGAGGATAGGAATAGATTTAAAATATATAATGATCTAATTTTGAAGCTTTCTTTTTATAAAGTTTTAAATATTTCGTATCTCGTATAATGTACATATATGGACGTGAGAATCAATATAAAAAAATAATATATATAATACAATAGATGTGCTGCAAAAATCTTAATAGGTCTTATATTTATAGATTTTATAATGTGGTTCTGTATTAGAGGTCTAGAATTATAAGGGTAATTTTAATATTGTCTTGAAGAAGGACGATTAGTGTCGCATTTTTCAATGATAAAACAGTTGGGTTAAACATCTAAAAACGAATGCAAGAAAATCTTTAGTTTTTTTGGATATATACCGGATATTAAGCAATAACATAAAAAAACTTATTAAAAGAACAGGCGAATCAAATGAAAACTTCTATAGGTTTACTAGATACAAACAAAATACATTATGTATACAATATGTGATGGTGAGGCACGATTCTTATTCTCGTTATTAAAGAAAAATAGGAATTTATTTTGATATCAGTATGTGATTTTAACCTTGTCACCTGATTTATATAATATTATGAAAAACTTATACATAAATGATTTGTAGTTATTAAGAGTTACAGTATGTATTGTTAAAATAAGTTTATTACATAAAAAAAACATTAAAATTATGAGGGTTATATTTTTATTTTTTTTTATTTTTTTATTTATTAACATAATACCGCATGAGTATAAGATTACTCATTCTACGGTTACATTTATTTTACAGTTTCATGTCTACATACACATATACATATATCCATACATATGCATATATACATACAAATATACAAACAATAAACATATATATACATTTTTTTTTTTTTTTTTTTTTTTTTTTTTATAGTTCTATGAATTTTTTTAAAAAATAATTTTTAATTTCTTTAAAGTTATTTTTGATTGATGTTGGTAAATCATTATATGTTTTGAAAGCTATATATTTTAGAGAATTTGTTCCAAACTTAACAGAAAATGGTTGAGGGATGTGTAGATCATATGCAGATCTAATTTCATATTTGTGTAATTCTTTTCTAATATTAAATTTAGTATTTATAATTGAATTTCCCTCTATCATTTTTTTTGTTATAATTATTAATTCATATTTTGGAAGGATAGTTATAGGTAAAATTTTTGTTTTTATATATATGTCTTTAGTGTGAGTGTCAAACGGTAAATTTAATAAATTTTTTATGGCACTATTTTGAATCACCTGAAGTGATTTTATTTTAAACTTACTTGTAAACCCCCAGACGCAAGACATATATGTTAGATGACTATGAATGTGTGAAAAATAAATGCTTAATCTAGTTTTATATGATAAAATATTTTGAAACCTGTATAAAATTTTTGACATTGGTAAAATTTTTTTTATTATATAATCAATATGATTATAAAAATTTAAATTTTTATCTAACAGCAGACCTAAGAATCTTATATTATCACTTTTTGTAATTAAATATTAAAGGCTAAGTAATCACCGTTTCTCGTATACATTAATTTAATATATTGTGTAATAACTTGCTGTCGGTCCCTCACTATCGTGAGGTACCGCAGCTAATATAATGTTATTTTGGTTCCAATAAAGATAGCTACAAATATTTTACTATACTACTAAGCCCCAATCCTTTTTTGCAAAGCAAAGATAACTGCACAGAAAGCAAACATCACCATTCAGTTTCAGTAGCAACCCTGAATTATTTATTACACACAGGAGGTAATCACCGTTGGAAAATGTACATAATTTAAAATTGGTTAAGTGGATTGATTACTGGAATGGACGTTGGACTTTCCTCTATTCATTTTTTTCTAATTAGAACATTGCCGTATTTAGTCACTTCTACCAGAACTTTAGTTTTTACCCGAAAATGAACCACAGAATAAACCCTTTTCTTTTCGATTTGAAATATCAAGAGCTCAGACGGCAAACAGAGCTAGAGTACGCTCGGGATAAGGATTCCGGTTTGTTATTGTGTGCGTGAACTGTGTGGCTCAAAACAATTTCGCTCAGAATATTTAATTTTTTTTATTTTAAAAGAAAATATATGTTTATTTAACATACATACATCTAAGCTAAGTTGTAAATTTCAACGGACAATTAAAAATATATTATATAATCGAAGAAACCAGACATTGATGTCATTAATTAAATATTTGCAAAATTCAAAATCTTTCACTAGTCAAAAAAATAATGAAGTCTTTAGCTATTCTTTAAAAGCAAAAAGATATAAAATCGGGAAAGAAATTATTCGCAGATTGTTTAAGGCTCGACGACGTTATTAAATCATTAGAATCCATTGAACAAATTAAAAAATTATCATTGGCGCAACGATAAGAATAATAACTTTTTTAAGCCTTACAGAGAATAGTGTGAAAAAACCAACAACCTACGGATTAAAAGAAAAATAATTAAAATATTTTAATTCACGGGTAAGAGAACGAATAACTTAGTGTATATTTGAAGCCTTGATATCAATTAACCCAGATATGCCAAAGAAATTTTGTTCTCTTAAAATTTCATTTATAAATAAAAAAAAACAATGGCACGAGTTTAGTGACCTACCCATGGAACAGTGGGCATATCTGGGTTAAACCAATATCGACACAAAATTATTTAAAATAAACCACTAGAGAAGATCGAACCTTTGTGCCACACTGCACTTTAATGACGAATACAGCGTTGACGAATCAGCGACTGTCCTTAAAAGAGAAAGCGAGACAACGAAGTACACGCTACATCGCTTCTCCCTCTCATATACATATACACGCACACAATAACAAACCAGCATCCTTATCCCGAGCGTACTCTACGTTGATTCGACCAAGATACTTTTATTTAAACTAAAATTTTCAAGAGATCTTTGGTGATAAAAGACATGGCTATATTTTGAGCAGTTTGTATCTTTAAATGTTTAACAATACCAGCAGACGCCCGCCACCCGCGGACAACATATTGTCAGTGACTTCAATACAAGCACCGTGGCAGAGAGGGAGCAACTTTCGCTATACTGTCGCTGCACGCCACCTATAAGACCTTTGAGGACCTCCCACGGACATCATCCCTACGCCAACTTCTCCACTACCGCTCGGAGAAAACATCTTGCCATTTATCGTCTATCGCAATTGTAATAATATCTAATAAAACTCTAACTAGATTCCATCAAGCGTCTCACTGGCTATGAAGTCACCCATTAGTGTTACAAAAACTTAAATTTAAATAGTATATTCTTATTTTTTAGGTATTTGAAAAGCTAAAAATAAAAATAAATATGTGGAAACTTTACATTAACTAACAGCAACGATAAGTTTGTAAAAAATACCGAGCAATTTTTTTTTGTATAGATTTAAAAAAATACATAATCTTAAATTAAAATCAATACAAAATGTACAATATAATCATAATCAGAAGAAGAAGAGTCTCTTTACAACTTGTTCATTTTAGTCATATAGTTTGTATTATATTATATACATTTATTATACATGTATTATTTAATAAAATTATGTATATAAATAAACTCAAAGATACATAAAAGTATACACCCCAATTCGTTCCACTACACAATTAGTTTAAGTTAAATAAAGTCCGTCTCGGCGTATGCTGATTAAAGCGGATCTTGCAGAACAATTAGACGCTTAAACGAGTTCAGAGAGCTTCCATTAACTCCTATATGCGTTATGTATGTATGTGTAATATAATAATACTACACATTCTCGCCACTAACTCGTTAAAAACACAATTCCAATCGCAGCTAGCCCATGAAAATCTGATCAAATTGGCTCGTGTGAACATTATGCTTAAGAAGCATAGACGTGTGCCAGTGTAGTGGTGACTTAATGAAGCCCAATTCAATTCTCGGCGTCATTAAGTTTAGTAATGAATTTATTTGCTATTTTTGCGATCATTATCCCGAGAGTGCGGCTCAGTGCCGTTTCAATTTTTGCTTAATGGGTCAATCAAAAGTTTGATTGCAACTGAGGCGAGTATTTTTTTGCCATTGCTCTATTTAAAGACGAATAATAAATAAGGAGCTAAATGGCCCATCGTGAGTTTCTGCAGAAGAGTTGACGGAAAATCATTAAAAGAAATATAAACAGAATACTGCTTGAGAAGAAAGGGCACGGATAATTCGCACCATCTTTATAAGTGAAAAATTGCTTCCTATCCCTAGATATTATTTGTCAGATTTATCTTTTTCCTATCGATATTTAACTATAGAAACAACGTATTGATCGGTGTTTTTAAAACCACGAACTAGTTACAAAGTGTATGACAGAATTATTCGGTGAAAACGGATTAATGAAATGCACTCGTTAAATGCTACCTTATAACTGTGATTTATAAATATAGTATAGATTTTAAACAATCATGTTAGTTTAGTTTAATATTTGTAAAGAAACAGTTGAGATATAAAAATCACATAAACAATACAAAACATACACATGTACAATATACAAATAATATATGCAAATGCATATGAATGCGTAGTATATCGTAAGTATGCGAAAGCGGAGGCTGTATATAGGGTGCTGAGTAAGCAATGCCCGAAATACGTACCATAAAGCCTCCCCAGCATGTTCGTAATGATCTTCCCGTTGACAATCGTAAGTAATAAACATTTCTGCTCGCCTAGCATTTGCTTACATTATTAAGCAATAAAATGCTGGAAATGGCTCTAATTTGACTCGCTATTAGGCCCGTGCTGAATGTGCGCGAAAACCTTTCCTACGCTACGCTCCTCGTGAAATATTCTCTTGAACGGTATTATCCGACCGCCCTGTGTGCTATGCCTACGTTGTGTATATCACGCGGAAATCGTAAAAAGTGTAATTCCATAGCGCCATCAAAATGTTTTGAGTGGCATCGCGAACGCCTTGTATGAAATATGAATTCGATACATGCGCGCTTATTTTATTGCCGGCTCTTATTGTTTGTATGTGTTGCGGGAAATGTACGCAATACGGACATTCCGTTCAACTGCTAGAATTTATATGTAATGGACAAGTATACTAAATAGATTTATTATTCATTTAAAATTTGGTAACCCTAAAAGGTGTGACTTTGTAGCCAGTAAAATGCAAATGGAATCTAAAATTAGATTATATTTACATATGTTGCGAGATGTTTTCTCCGAGCGGTGGTGGAGAAGCTGGCGCAGGGATGATGCCACAGTGCTTGTATTGAAGTCCCTGACAATATGTTGTCCGTGAGTGGCGGGCGTCTGCTGGTCTCTTCGAGTGTCTGCCGGAGTCTGCGAGTGACTGCTTGTGACTGCCCTCTTCTCATCGGAGTCAGGCTCAAATATCCAGAGCAGCAAAGCTTGCTGAGATATCACAATCTATGTACTCGTTTCTTAAAACAGTGAAATAGGTTTACGCCTTTAGAAAGTGACATTTGTTTGATGGGAATTGTCCAAGGTCGTATACTGCAACAGAAATCTTGTGGTTCCAGTGATTTATTATATCCGTGACCGTTTCGCAACAAAAATGTTTTTTTCAATGCACTCGAGAATCTTTGCGTGCTATTTATGATTTTTTCTGGTAGTAACGAGGGCTTGTGTGTGGTCCGCTTTTAGCAGCCTTATACTTTGAATACTATAGATCGCAATGTCGGTAATACCGGTATTAGGGAAAAAATTGACATTTGGTTTTACCGGTATTAAAAAATAAAATACCGGTAGTACCAAAAATATATTTTTTTAAATCCGTACATCTTATTTGCTGAAAACGATATATTCGTGGATTAGAACAACAAAAACGCGTAGAATAAAATTATGCTCATTGTAAGAGATTAACTTAAGTAGTTGTATAAATATAATTGCGACTTTCGAAAATAAATTTTATATGTGCAATAATTAAAATGAAATAATATCAATAAACCACATCTCAATCACGAAAGTATCACAATGATTTATCATAATAATATGTAGAATGTATTAATTTTATGTTGACACGTAGTGGATATATAAAAATACGAAAATTCAATTTTAAAAGATTTCGCCGAAATATAGACCGTTGGGATTTTTTTGCATTGGCAGGGTGTGCTGATATTTCAGCCCTCTTGGACTAAAAGGGATAATTAGCTGGAAGATTGTTGCATGATTGTGATTGGTAAGAAAGCTTTGCAGCCATGGAAACTTATGCATGGACTCTGATGAGGAGTCCATGCATAAGTTTCTCTATTACGAGCACAACCTTAGCAGAGAGGGATCGTCCTCTGCTATACTATCGCTGCCACGCCACCTACAAGCTCTTTGAGGACCTCCCACGGACATCATCCCTACGCCAGCTACTCCACCACCGCTCGGAGAAAGCATCTCGCCATTTGTTAGAGCCAGAAACATTGCAAATTGTCATGGATCACAGCCTAGAAAAAGCTCTGCTTTATGAAACAGAAAACGAAGAGCTTTTGAAAAAAATAATATTTCATAGTAAGTTTATAATAATATATGGGGGTCTAAATAAATATAATAATTAATTAGTAAACATTGCTTAGTTATATTTTTTACTCTTTCTTTGGTAAATAATAGGCATAAATCCGTTTTAACTGAATAAGTCACTCAGGTAAAAACAATACCTACAAGTAAGTATTAGAACAACAGACTGAAAGACTGAAAATTGGTTACATTTAAATAATTATTTAAATGCAGCTAAAGCCGGATTTTAAATAGAGCATTTTTATTATTAGAAATTCAAGTCTGCTGCGGGGAACTGAACCCGTGGCCTCTGGGTTATAATCAGTTAATAGTTACTTGCCTTAATTTTATATTTATATATATCGACAGAA
This sequence comes from Plectrocnemia conspersa, assembly GCF_051122295.1. NCBI lineage: Eukaryota > Metazoa > Arthropoda > Insecta > Trichoptera > Polycentropodidae > Plectrocnemia > Plectrocnemia conspersa. Next base: position 22,572,491 of record NW_028277172.1, read on the forward strand.
ATAAATATTAAATGAATAAACTTTATTTGATACATATAATTTTTTTTTACATATTATAATATGTCATGTAAACTTAGTGAGCATCGCAGGAAGGAAGAGCTTAAAGTGAAGCAATGATTTGTGACAAAATTTTCATTAAATTAAATCGATCTTTGAAGAAACGACTTAATCAATAAGTGGCATATTTTATTTGAACCTAAGAGGTCAATATATAAACATAATCAACTGTATTGCATCTATTTAAATTTTTAAGACTAACAATACTGCCAAAAAAATAACTTGCAAGAGTCCTGTACAATAATACGCAAAAAGTGACATTAAAGATTAACGCATATATGTTTCGGATGTCAGAGATAAAAATACATGAACAAATATCTCAGAAAAAAAGTAACTTTAAATGATTTTAGTCACTTTAAACATCTTAGTAACGGGAGAAAAATAAATATTTTATAAAAATGCCATATATATAGTTTTAAGAATAGTTTGATATCAATGAGCAAAGAGAGACATATCTAGATTATTAGCATATTAATACAGGTTTAGAATTATTTTTAAATATTACATTAGCATGTAAAATGTCTATATTTTTCACATTGCCGGTGGCACATGCAGTCAATTCGCATTGCGAATCTTGAACTTTAGCTGGCCATCAAAATTTATCGAGTCAACATAACAATCTGACTCAACAACTGACAACAAAACACATTCTAGACCTATATGATGTGTTTTGACGAAAGAGTATAGTATTGTGTCTTACAATTTAATATAACTAGAAGCGAGCTTTGCTGATTTTCTCTACAAAAAAATCATTTTCTTTTCGTTCGTTCGACTCTTGGTGAAATAATGAAAATTCTTTAGCCCTCTTATTGCTACAAGTCTGATGGCTCAATGAGTCAAAAGTATTTTTTCAATCTATCTAACGCATTGTTGTTTGCTATTTTTAATTTATATTTTATGCCAGTCAATTATTCGTTTTTTAATGAAAATAATAAGTTTTGATTTTTATGTTAAATATGTATTAAAATAAAATAATATTTATATTGCTCTTATGTGTAGTATAACTTGTGTTCTTGCAAATATTAAATCGCAATTCATTGTATGAGAGTAGCAGATTTAAACGATTTATTTGTGTTATAAATAGTTTAATCTTACATAATAAATGTTGATTAATTTTTAAATATAGTTATTTTCTAAGTATACTTTGTCAAAGTCGTATTTAGGTATTAATGGCAAGAAAATGTGTTGTCCATTAGAAACATAAAAAATAAACTAGCGGCGGTCGCAATGGAACTTGCCGCGGCGTAATTAAAGTAGAGGCATTTAATGCAGACTTGCAGAAACTATAAAAATGCAATCTTTTTAGTTTTTAATTAAAAATTGTTCATTAAATTTTCCGTCCTTAATTAATGTTCCGGGCGAGGAAGAATGGGAGCATCCGGAAGGAGTGGGCCAAGACGGGAAGAGCTTGTTTTAATTGCATACAATACATTTGCATTCACAATGTATTACATACACACACTTGTGTATGTAATACACTATCTTATCAATACAGGGTAAACAAAATAAAATAAATTTAAACTTAAATATAGTTATAAATATATTCAGAAATATAGTGCAAGGGAAGGCTGAAGTAGTTTAAATTTTAGTATAATGACACCTTGAATTGTTACGCAATACAATTATTTTATAAGTATTAAGATTAAATAAACAGTAATAAACGATTATGTAAATATTTGGGCTGACAAAAGTGAAAGCTTTTCGTCATATTTGTCCATTTGAACTAAGCAACTACAGACTGCACTGCAAATATAATTATTTAAGCTAGCAACAAGTCGCAGTAAAGGCTTTTTGAAAAAAGCTCCTGTACACATAAATGTATACATCTATCAAGATAATTTTATGAACTAGAATTATCTTGCTAAGTAGTCTGAGAAGTGGCATTTGTTATTGATGCAAAATAATTTAAGAGATGCAATGTTGATGTTGCTGTAATAAATAAATACATCATTAAAGTACAAAAAATTACATTATAATTACACATTTAGTTCTAAATTAAGTATGAAAAATACTAGTTGTGATAAGATGAAAGATATAAAAGTTGGTAATATCGTGTCGCTCTAGTCTAGTAAAAAAAAGAATATTGTTCACGACACTCTGTCCAAAATGCTTTGCAACGGTTTAACGAATGTGGTTCCTACAAATCAAAGCCAGAAACTGGGAGAAAACAAAAGACAACTGCCGCGAGTCCCTTAAAAATTGTCGAAAAACATTTTCAAAGCTGGTATCTAAAGTCTCTGTAAGCAGATGACCATTTCTCGCAGACGGTGAGAAAAAAGCTCAACAATGTGGGACTCAGAAGTTGTAAAGTTTTTAGAAATAAATAAAACTCAAAGGTTAGAGTGGGCCCGAAAACAACGAGATTGGACATTTGAAATTATTTGGTCCGATGAATCCAACTTTGAGGTAATTTAAAACTAATATTGGTAAATATAAAAAAAATAATAAAAACCTAACTTGTTTTAAAAATTCTAAAGTAATAATTTTTTTTAAATAATCGTACTTTTTCAATATTTTTTATTATTTTTTTGGGAATTCTGTATACGTGCATCAAAGAGTTGGAGAAAATGATCTAGCTGATTGCGTAGTACCCAAAGTCAAATATGTTGGCGGAAGCGTTATGACCTGGAGTTGCATGACGGCAGCAGGTGTAAGAAACTTGTACACTTGCGAGGGTAGTGTGAATAGTGACATTTATATTACAATGTTGAATCCACTTTAATGGATTCCAACAAGAAAATATTTCCAAGCACAAACCACGCTACCATCCGATTCCAACAAGACAATGCTCCGTGCCATACTTCACGAAGAACTGGGGTTGGTTTGCGTCAAAGAGTTTGACGCTTTTAGAATGACCTACACAGTCACTAAACTTAAATCCTATACAGAATTTATGGACAAAATTTAAAGGAAACGTTGCCCAACACAATTTCAAATCAAAAGTTGAGCTGCGAGAAATTTTTTCTCCGTATACCTGCAAGTAATTAGTTGACATAATGCCAAAAGGGTTGCAGCTGTTATTAAAGCTAAGGGAGGTACTACTAAATATTAAAAATAAGCTTAAATAACAGTTTAAACAAACTTAATCGTTTTTTTTTTATTTATATTTTCACGATTTTTTAAGATATAACACATTTATTGGGGTGCCCCATTATTATGACCAAGTCAAAAAAAAAAAAAAAAAAAAATTTCATGAAAAAAACAGTGCAACAATTACTTTAGAAACATATAAAATTAAAAAACATATAGAGCAAGACAAAGATTAAAAAAATAAAAAAGGTATACAACCATAACGTAACTTTTTTTTGATAATTGCTAAGCTTTATGGATTCAAAAGCTTACAGAAAATCTAGAAAAACTTATTACCGGTGTTCGCAAAAGACATTTTTTTGTTAAAATTAAGTAAAGTGAATCTTGACAACTATAAACCAAACATCCCCGCATCATTACACTCACCGGTACATCTCTTACAGCGCACAACTATTGATAAAACATAAATTTAAGGGCACATAACGATCACTCGTTAAACGATGTTAAATGTCAACTCACTTTTAAGAATAAGTATTATATAGTGGCAGTGCTCACTGCAGTTTTAAAATAAAACACTTGCGATATTTCGAAAAGAAAATAGTAAACTTCGTTGCTAATTCGGTTTACGCCACATCAGCTTCAATCTAAGAACACGAGTAAGTGGATATTTTAAAAATAAAAGCTGAGTTTTGATTTCACTCACAGTTGAATTTGAAGTTTGTCATTAGAGAAACACTTACGAGCAGCACTAAAACTTATAATTTTACCAGAAAACAGCCGAGAGTGTAAATCTAGATTTAGATCGACCAGCGACGAATAGGCAATTGAATGGCAACGCACAATAACTTTTTAGGTGTATAAAAATTTCACGAAACTGTGTACTTGTTCATACCAAGTTTTGGGTTGGTATGAACATTTAAACGAAGCACCAAAACAAAAGCAATAAAGCTCGGTTATGCACCATAACAATCATTAAGCCAGCTCACTGGTGTTCGGTAAACATTCTAAGTATTCTTGCAGTTATAAATAACAATGGCCGCGGTCCGCTAATGCCCCTACACTTAACAACTGGAAATAGATTAACTTGATTTGTTGCCTCAAGAAGTGCTGTTATTTGTCCAATTTGCAAATTCCCCGGCGGACAGGGCGCGTTAAGATTTATACGTGCCGATGCCGCAGAAGACGTATGGGGGCGCCCGATGATGCTCTAGGGTAGCAGCTCATGGCCGCCAATTACTGGCCGAGTTCAGTAAATAACTCGAAAACTTGAACCATTGATCTGACCGGCCGCCGAGGAAAGCCATAAACCACCGAGGAAAGCCGGCCAACTATGCGGACGCCTTTCGCTAATGGATGGACGCCACTGACCGAAGAGCGGGATGCTGCTCTCGTGTGTTTATTGCCAATTTTTTATAAAGATCTGGAGTAAGCAACATATTTAGAATAATCATGATTAAAGAAATCTTTGGTTTGTTACTTAAAGATCACAAGGAAAGAACATACAAATCAGATTTTTTTATAGAAAGTGAGTTATAGTATCCAATAGATTAAGTTTAGAGTGTTTTTCAAACTGCTTGAAAACAACTAGAATAGAAAAATAAAACTAACAAGTAAAAAAAACATGGTAACTGCATTTATATATGCAAGCCACATATATCATGTAAGAATTACACCATTCACTTTTGTAGATCGGCGAGAAGTAAAAAAAGTTTGATAAACTAATGTATTGGTTAAAGGTTTTAGTTATTGTCGTCACGTGTTGTATTGTACGTGCTAATTATACCTGTATTGACATATTCCATTAGTATGGAATTAGTTTTGACTGTATTAAAAAGGTGCTATATTATTTTATCCACAGCTTTTCCTAAGTCACAACTCACGCACCGCCACTGGTACTTAGGTATGTACGGTCGGTTTATTTTCGTCCCCGATCGAGCCGATTCGAGGAGGTTCGATGATTTCAAGATACCGCCTTATCTTGGCGTGTCTTTAGTGACCCAGTGGCCATCACAGTAATTAAATACCACGGCCACTCCTAGCGCCCCCTTCTGCTGACCCCCAGGTGATTTATTAAGTGGAGAGCCAGCCGAAAGCAGTAATGAAATACTGGGACCGACAATACTCACCCACGGGGGATATATTAAATTTCGACGCTTTATTGTTAAAGTTCATCCGTGATTGTCTGGAAACGAGACCGCGATTTCCGATGAACGCTGAGGTTCAGACGCGACGAGATACGTTTGATGATGTGATGGATAATTATGGTCAATTACGAAATATTCACCATTGAGGTAATCAATCGAAATTGAGTTTGCAGTAACTTTCTGGCTTCGATACTAATACATATAATGTGTTCAAATAAGTTTTTATAAACATATGTAAATTAGGTTTTAAATCTCATTTTCGTTTTTAATATAATACATAACCTATTTAGTAAAAATACTTTTAGATTATGTTTCACTTATTTAGAATCTGTGATATCTGGGTTCTCAAAATATTTTCGTGGTTATTTTTTATAGTGAGTTCAATGTGTGCGCGTGTGTCGTTTAGAGATAAGGGGGATGAAAATTGAACATTTTTTTCTCTACGGGTCGTGCGAGCAGGAAAGTGTATAAATTTGCGTAGAGTGTCGGCTACGATGAGATTCGATTTGATTGTGTTGTCGATAAAAAAAGAACTATTCCAATTCGCCGGTTCAATTTGGCGGAGAGGCCGCATGTAAACCAATCAGTTGTATAGCACGTGTCAAGTCACATCTGATATTGGAGTGGAGTTAAGCCCTCTGCATCGGTCCTGATTGACAATTTTTTGCCAAAATAAATAATTAAATTAACAAAGAGAACATAAATACAATGTTGAAAATGTATGGGTTATTATTATTTTAATAGGAAATTCTGCTGCTCTTTTGTGTAATTGGATTTGATTGCTATTATAAAAAAGCTTTTACGACATTGTAATTTAAGCACTTAAACATGTGTTTCACTGAATTTTCTCAGGGTTACTTTATTTAATTTAAATATTATACAAAAAATCCTAATAAAAAAAAATATTTCGTTTATGCTTCACAGTAATAAAATAAACGATGAACACAATCAGTCGCGATTTTTTTTTTTAATATTGATATTGAAATATGCTACTAAAAAGAATGGAACTGTTGGACATACGGTTTATAGGAAAAAAACACATACAAATCAAAGAGCAGACAAACTTTCAGATATTGAACATAAAGTTTTTTTTAAAATAAAAAAAAGGAATTTTAAAATGTCAAAGAATTATTAAAATTAAAAGACACAATAGAAAAAAATAATATAAAAATAAATATAAATGGAAAATTTAATGGTATTTCCTATACACTACAGGCGGCTCTCGACTTTCGAACGTTCGACTTTAACACATGTAAAAAAAAAATATTTTTCTTAATTTATTTAAAAAAAAAAAATATAAACAAGAGTTAGAAATGAAAAAACTTCAGTGTTGATACGAACAAAAAGAAATCAAAGACCCATAAAATTCACTCGATTCGAGACAAAGATGGAAATTATTAGTCGCTCTGATAGCGGTGAATCTTTTGCTTCAATCGGACGTTCGTATGATACATACAGGTCTACGATATGTTCAATTTTGTAAAGTAAAAATATAATTAAGGAATACGTTCAAAATTGTGGAAATTAAAGATATATTTTCACAATATTTAAAAATATGTTTCCAAAAAAACACGGCAAAAAAAACATGGATGAAATGGAAAAATCTTTGTCATCATGGATCGATGACCGACATCAAAAAGATGTCCCTCTGAGTATTTCAATTATTCAAGCAAAAGCTCTTAGTTTGTACAAAGATTGGAAGGATAGATTAAAAAAATATTTTAACACGGTTTTTCAAGCAAGTAACGGTTGGTGTTACAATTTTAAAATAAGGTATTCTTTTAATAATATTAAATTTACTGGAGAATCGGCTGATGCGATAAAGATGTTGCAAAAAAAAATATTTCCTAATTATCCAAAATTATTGAAGATGGAGAATATTCCTTTAGCAAAATATTTAATGTAGATGAGACAGGTTTATTTTGGAAAATTCTTTAACAATGAAAAATATGAATGAAGCTTTCACGCATCTTGACAAATTTTTAAATACTATGGAAGATTGTGCTCCCAATGGAGAACGCATATCTCAAGTGCGTAGGGCGATTAATAGAGACATAGCATGTTATAAAATACTATATGAAGAAAAGAAAAAGAATAGTGGAAAACAGTTAACTCGTAACTAGGGCATCCAAATACCCGGGCTAATTCATTACCCGGTTACACGGGTATTTCCCGGGAAAGAACCGGGTATCCGGTTCGGTTCCGGGTAATTTTTGTAAGCCGTTAAGAGTCCAATTTTTAATAAATTTGAATCTTTGATTAAATATGACTTGATATATTTAATTTTACTTTAATAATTAATATCATTTTAAAAAAAAATAAGGTATTGAAATAAAATCAATATATTATGTAATTATTAATACTTTACTCAATCGAAATATTTTTACATTCCATCGTTAGGTACATATATACATATACTTACATACTACATACATGTGTAACAGTACAAAACCGAAATATTTATTTTAACACATATTTGGCAATAATAATACAAATTGCACATGAAAAATACTGAGGAAATAAATTTTATTAAAATTATAAAAGAAATTAGATGATTGTATTTATTATATGTATTATATGTAGGTAAAGAAACAAAGCTTATTTTAGTGATGTTCTTTTTGTAAAAAGTTATGTAATGTGTTATATTTTCACCCTACAACGCATTAAAATTTATTTTTATTTACAACTGCATCCTTTCAAAATAATTCTTATCTATGCATTCGCTTATCTCGAAATCTATAGGCCGCTAAGTGCTGTCCCTTTTTTTGTCGTTCAAAGACGTTAGTCGTTTAAGAACGCCGATTCGACTCTTCCATTTAATTTGAAGTAATGGAAAAAAATTAACCGGATACCCGTCAAAAATTACCCGGTTTTCGGTTCCATGAAAAACATGGCGGGTAACCGGGTACCCGGTTCTACCTGGTTCGAATGCCCTACTCGTAACTGAATCACCCGCAAACCCCACTTAAACATTTCTCTTAAACGCCTTTTAAATATCTTATATTTACTTGATAAATAAATATTTTTAAATACACACAATTTCAAATTTTTTTTACTTCCCTCTACTTTCGAACATTCAACATTCGCACATATTTTCAGGAAACAATTAGGCCGCCTGTATATGTTTGAAGAATTTAAAAAAAAAATAGGTCGAGTACTTTCCATACTCTCTGACTAGATGCATTTCAAATTTAAAATCAGTTGTAAATTGTCATTTGAGTGATTTGGTTGTGATGTTCTTCCATTAATATAACTAATAAACGAAAAAACTAAATTTAAATAGAAGTAAACGAAAGTTCATTAAAATAGCATGAGTGAAAAGAAGTTGAGAATATTCTCGCAAAAATATTGGAAGTGATTGAAGGTATTTCAGTAGTATTTATATTTAGCCCTTTGAGTAGTGAGTTAATTTATACACATTTGTTTATTTATTAATATACAACAAGGATTAGTTTAATTTTACGTATTTTATTATTCAATAATTATTAATAAAATCAAATATTTTTTGTAATGTTTATTTATTTTGCACTCTTTAATTTAAAATCCATTACCGGTGTTACCAGAGTGCGGCCAAGTTTTGGCCATAACAAAATTTAAATGAATATATGAATATATATATATATATATATATATATATATATATATATATATATATATATATATATATATATTTAAATCTCGGGATCGCGATTTTTGCTTACTTGTATTTTATATTTCGGTCGTGATTTTCCGGCCATGACCACGAATTATTGGAAACTAATTGCAACTAGTTGCAAATAATTATGTTATATATGTTATATATGTATCTTGGGTACCTCATACCATACATTAACCACCGTACATGTACGGCGATAACGCTCAACGGGTTAAAGAGTGAAAATCGGTTAATATAAAATATGAAAACATATATTTTGAAATGTTTTAAGGATTTTAGACTAACGTCATCTGCTCTATTAATATATTGACAACGCCAAAGCGTCATTTTTTTCAATTACTTAATTGAGTGATTTGGTTGTGATGTTCTTCCATTAATATAACTAATAAACGAAAAAACTAAATTTAAATAGAAGTAAACGAAAGTTCATTAAAATAGCATGAGTGAAAAGAAGTTGAGAATATTCTCGCAAAAATATTGGAAGTGATTGAAGGTATTTCAGTAGTATTTATATTTAGCCCTTTGAGTAGTGAGTTAATTTATACACATTTGTTTATTTATTAATATACAACAAGGATTAGTTTAATTTTACGTATTTTATTATTCAATAATTATTAATAAAATCAAATATTTTTTGTAATGTTTATTTATTTTGCACTCTTTAATTTAAAATCCATTACCGGTGTTACCAGAGTGCGGCCAAGTTTTGGCCATAACAAAATTTAAATGAATATATGAATATATATATATATATATATATATATATATATATATATATATATATATATATATATATATATATATATATATATATATATATTTAAATCTCGGGATCGCGATTTTTGCTTACTTGTATTTTATATTTCGGTCGTGATTTTCCGGCCATGACCACGAATTATTGGAAACTAATTGCAACTAGTTGCAAATAATTATGTTATATATGTTATATATGTATCTTGGGTACCTCATACCATACATTAACCACCGTACATGTACGGCGATAACGCTCAACGGGTTAAAGAGTGAAAATCGGTTAATATAAAATATGAAAACATATATTTTGAAATGTTTTAAGGATTTTAGACTAACGTCATCTGCTCTATTAATATATTGACAACGCCAAAGCGTCATTTTTTTCAATTACCATTTTCCATTCACATGCATATGCAAAAAAATCGTAAACGGGAATGTGTGTGTATGAAACGTCGTAATTGACTTGTGCATCATTACACAGTGTGTTGCATATCAACGAGCCATACAATGGCGCATTGATTCAATAAAAATGCAATATGCGTTTGCGTGGCGTGCAGATCAATCACAAAAGAGCGTGATTGAAAACCGGCGTCCGTTTTTATGGCTTAATTCAATATATCGGCGTGTGCGTTCGTTCCCAATTGCCAATTCGAAATTTGCGACCCCTGCTCTGGCTGATTGCGGCGCATCCTGGTGGAATACAACGAAAGTTCGCGCATCTTTGATTTTACAATTGGACGACGCACGGTCCATTGCCATTGACATTTCTCTGTTTTTAATATAAATAATATTTTTTAATAATATATTAACAATATTTTAATTTAATTTTTAAGGGTTTTGTATGTTACACAAAAATTAAATTATTAATTTTTAAAAGGAGTTAGAGAGATCTAAAGATAGTTTTACATAAGTATTAAACATACAAAAACATCATAGTTTGCCCAGTTATTGTTAATGTTTAGTACTCCCTAGTAAATTAACGGGTTAAAATTTAATTCGTATGAATATAGATAACGATTGCTAGGGGGGGAGGTTCGAAAATTATCCGCACCGCGAGAATTGATGGAGGGTCCCAGATGGGGGGTCCCGTTCCTCCTCGTCGAGCCCCCGACGTCCATCAAGGCGGCTTCCAGAGCGGAGTATCTTTTGAATTATTTATGCGCGTTTAAGAGGGTAGAGCCCCGGCTCGCGGCGTGTGGTCTGTACTGCGGGCCCAATTTGACGGAATAAGTTGTGACGCAGTGCCGGACGGGCCGACTGTACAATCAATCCTGACAAGCGCCAGCTTTATGGACCAATATGGAAGATTGCTTTCGGCGAGGGTCGCAGGGGAAGTTGGGGGTTGAGCGCGGGGTTATTCGGCCCGGGACCCCACTTTATAGAATTCCAATAATAGGCACATATTTTCATTTAAATTTCATAAAGCCGGATATTTTCGCATATTGCCGCGCAAAGTTGCCGAATCGATTATAATTATCGTTCGATTTATCGCTCGTGTTGTTTGTGAGGAGGGATGAGGGTTGTGTGTGCGAGCCGAGGGTTGACGCTGATCGTAAAATGTTTGATTAAGACCAAACGGCCCGAGCGATGATTGCCGACTTGTCTATGGTTGATGGCTGCATAAAGCGACTCTGACACTGTCGATTTAATTTAGGCAAATTATAATACATAAATACATTATCTAGCTTATTCCTTGAAAATAAGCTTAAGTGACAAAGCAAGTCATCTGTTTCGTGTTACTAAAATTTTCAAACCCTATTTGCCAAATACAATTTAAAAACAGTTAGTCTAGTTAAATAATATTAAGTACATTATTACCTTAACTTAAGAGTTTAGAATATTTTCATTACAAAATATATTTATTTTATAAATTTATTTAGCCGATATGGTTAATTTTTACACTAAACAAAATTTAACTTCGGTTTTTTTACTATCGGTGAACGTCACAGCTTCCACTTTTTATCCAAAACACACGGACGCTAAGTTAGCACAATAATACTGTAAGAGTTGCTGTGATATTGCATATATATTCTTTTTTATTTATTTTTATAGCCAGATGTTTACAGTCCCGACAATAAAATAGTTTTTTTTGTATAATAATATACAGAAAGTAGTGTAGGATAAGTACTTTAATTTAATATATATAATTAAACTAATGAAAAATTTGAGAAAGACTCCTAAAAGAGATTAAATTATGTGGATTTCCCGTTCAAAAAATCATTCGTCCATTATGTCAGTCGCCGTTTTGCATTGAGACGTGACACGTCGGAACCAGAACGAAAAGGGTTGGTGGCCACTAATTACATGCTAGTTCTCGGAAAACGGGCGTGATGATTTAATTGAATATAATTGGCATACGTGAGCTGAATGAGCGCGCAAGGTGTTTGCATTTATGTCTTTATATGGGAAAATGTCAGTCGATTCGTGCTCGCAACACAAGAGTTTCTCAGCTCTCCTCCTTTTTGCTCATTACCACTACGCAACCAATTCACTCTGCCCGTCTCATGTGAAATACATTCATTAATTACATCGATAGCAGAGCAGTGCAGATGGAAAAAATCGATCTCGTGGGACGCGGATAATCTACATCTTCGGATGACGGATTCTGCGATGGGGAAAAATGAGCCAATTCACTGCGAGTGGAGACGTGGCTTTACATAAGATTGCCTTAATACAAAATATGTAATAATCTGTCAAGTTAAAACTCATTAAATTATCGAATTTAGTGCCTTTAGCAGTAAAATATTTAAATATAATATTTAGAATCGACTTTTTATTATGTTACTCATCAAGATTTGAAGATACACATTGTTGAGTTCGCCCTTAATATTATACATTATTAGTTAAAAATACAATCATGAAATCACTGATCTAAAATATACATTTATCGATCAGTCATTAATTGGTAAAAAACTGTTAATTTAGAATTTAAAAACCGAAACTTTAATACGAATATTATGGTTTATATGTATATTAAAAAAAAAAATATTTATTCGGAATTCTTTGCTAACGCAATATATACAATAGTATGTTCTCATTTAATTAAATCATTTCTTAAATGCATGACCTAAATCTTACTTATTAATATATATTTTTTATTTGATGGAAAGGTAAATAGAATCAGCTGCTTGCTTTATAAAATAATTATTGCTTAATGTTTCTAAGAAATGCTAAGAAATGCTATTACCAGCGTTAAAATACGTATATTAAAAGAATATCAAGACCATGTATCATGCTATTTATTTATTTCATTAATTTATTTAGCTAATATAGCAAATTGTTTATATAAATAACAAATTTAATCAAAACATACATATAAAACAAAATTTAAATATAGACAAATTATATAAAAATATTTTAATATTATAATTTATTTCTTAATGCACGAAAGTGTTCCATTTAGGTAACCGACTATATTTTTATTTTTCCGGATTGTCCTAGAAATAATATTATATGAATTAGAAACTTTATTTCTAGTATTTAATATATGTATATTTTTATTTATTATTTAATACTTATTAAAATACTCTGGTAACACAATAGTTTCTTACTTATCTATAAATACTAAAACATTTATTTCCTAAATATCCAACCATTCCAATCTATCAATCATACTGCTACAACTATTAAAGCTATTTTTATTTAAAACTATTCCTATTGCCCTATATTGTCATTTTTGTAACATTGTTTTATTTAATTTATTAAGCATATATACTATTGTTGCATAATAATTATTAAAATTATATAATACTATTGTATGTGGTGCCCGGGGCGATGCTTAAAATTGCCCCCCCCCTCCTATACATTTTTTGCATGGTCATAAAATCAGCATTACTTAAAATAATTAATTGGTTAAGCTGGATATATATTTTAGTGCATTTAGGGTTCATCTAGTACCACACTAGATGATCCCATCGCAAATATGCCGCCCCCAAGCAAGTGCCACCCGGGGCGGTCCGCCCCTCTCGCCCCACCATAGCTACGCCACTGCTATTGTAGAATATTTTTTTGTATTTGTACTCAACACATTTCTCATCCATAATAATATACCATTTTTTTAATATGAAATTATGTACAATGTTCCTTGAAATTAATTTTTATCTACAATTATAATATTTTCTATATTAGAGTAACCTATAACTATATTTATATTATTATCTAACATATCTATATAAATAATAAATATACGTTTAGTTTTATTCTCATTTAATTTAAGAACATTATTTTGTAATATATGTCTATTATACTTAACTCATTATTTAATTTACCTACAACTTTTTAAACAATGTTAATTGCCTTTTAGACATTAAAATTAAACTTAAAAATAAGCTTTTGTTTAAAGTTCTTAAGACATTCATATATATTTTTTGTGTTTTTTTTTTGTTATTGTTTTTAGTGTTAAATTATTATTACTATACATTTGCCACGGAAAAAAGACATCGGAATCACTATAAATCTCGATAATGACAATTTGTAAAATATAGAAAGTCGAAATAGGGCGTTAAGTCGTCAATTAGAGCAGAGAGGACAATGCAGTTTTGTTCAAACCCATGGTTTGTCGAACACGCGTTCGCAGGCTGCCATTCTACCTTAGCCGGTTGCCCACAATTTTTGAAAACTCTGCCCACATTTCAGAATTTCATTCACTGAGTTAGACCCTTTTTAGATGATCAGCTAATTTTATGCGCTACACATTAATGTAAGCCGTGATTCCAGTAGCCTCACAATGCTCTCCTAATTAATAAAGTGGTATTTTCAAATTTTAAATCATCTTGAAAATTACAAATATTTTATTGTGTACACAAAAGAATACACAATTATATTTACATTTTTAGATTAATAAAAAAGTGTACTATTTTCTAATGATGCTTAAAGACATTTAAGGCGAAACGCCGAGAGGAAAAACGTAACTAAACGCATAGAAAAATTTGTAATTATAAAAATAAATATTTTTTCAGTCTGCGTTGAAAAAAAATTAAAATAATAAGAAATATATTTAAATAGCACCTAAAAATTAATTTAATAATTTAAATTTTTTAAAAGATTGTTTAAAATTAGATCTTAAATAATTTTTACTAGGTAAAACATATTTTTTTTTAAAGCAGCAAAAATGGATTTTGTGAAAATTATTCAGAAAGCAAAATTGTGAACAACTTATAATTTCTTATAAGTAATTTTTCTAAATTTATTGTAAATTATACACCTTTATAGCAATTAATTTAAGTTCTCGATTGCAATTAGATTACTTAATAAATTCTTGTATTGCAGCTTAATGATTTTATATTTAAAAATCGTTAAAAAATAGTAGCATTATCATACAACAATGTAACGTACACATTGTATATTGAAGCAACATTTAATGGCGTGCAATTATTAGTCGTTTCATATTATTCACGCATTTTTAAACATACCATATATACAACGTAATTGTGCTATACGTTGAATAAATTAATTGCATTTAAATAATAAAAAAATATAGGGCGATATAGTAAAAAATTAAGTTGTTATTTAATTATTATTATAATATATTTTCATTATTTATGACTTCCTTAATATGCATATAAAATTAAATTTTTAGCATGAAGTCGTTAAAAATGAAATAAAAACGCTATAAAAACATATTGTATTATCATTGTTGTGGTACGAGTCTTTAAAAGCATAATAACCACAACAGTAAAATAATTGGATTTTTTATTATTCATATATCTGTTTTTAATTAGATTTGTTGATTGATGATCGTATTACTTTTATTAATGAAGCGAATATTAAAAAAATCGAAGGGGCACCGGTGTGCTTTAATTAATGAAATTTGATGATTCTAAAAACAATTATCATACACGAGGTAAACTCGTTAAATCATAATCGAATTGAGTTTATTGCCAGCAAAATTAATTACTCTTACATAACAAGGAAAAAAATTGAGGTTCCAAAATAAATTAAATATATTTTTAATTACAGCTTTCTAATTAATTTCCAAATAAATAAAAAAAAATTGCATCTCCAACAATTCAATTAAAAAATAATACATATGTACATATATAATTAAAAAGACAAAAACATGATAAAAGGACAGACACAAATCACCTCAACAGGTGTGCATTATCCCATACGAACTGAACCAAATCCCCATATGCGTACGAGAAAATGTCAATATCTCGACGCACACTATTGAGCAGACGGACGGCCTTTGCCAAAAAAAAGTTCGTAAGTGCTCCAGCCATAGACTTCACAGGCAAGAACAGTAGACGTGATCGAGAACTATAACCTCCTTCCGGAGCCTGCATTTGGAGCTGCTCGAGCACCGAAGGGTTTTTTATGATGCCTTTTAGCAATTTCCAAAAGTGTTTAATTATATAAACACTTCTGCGAGTTGACAACGGAACGTATCCCAGCGCCTCCAAAATATCACTGTGAAACAGGAATTAATCTAAGCTGCAATACAATTATTGTATTGCAGCTTAGATAACCACAGTTATTGTATTGCAGCTTAGATAAAACATAGTTACTCCACACCGAGCAAGCATGTTAAAATGGATTTCATTCATTGTTTGTAGATTTTTTTGTGGCTGACACGTGGTCTTAATTGAATATTTTTATAGTCTTTTATAGCGACGTTTCAAAATGTGTTTATTTAAAGTAAGTAATTACTATTTTGTCAAGTTCAAAAAAAAGGGATATTGCTGCTACATTGTTGTTTTTTGCCAGTGATTTGTTTTGGCAATTTGTTAGTTGCATTAGTCAGCCCATATTTAAATAACAACTTATATACATACACATCAAAGTAGCGCTATTTAAAAAATGTATACTATTCCTATATAAATTGTTTTATTAAGAAGTTTAAAATGAGCGTTTTCGGGCGCTGTCGTTTTGTCTGCAACACTCAAGAGTATGGAACGCAATCGCGACTCACTATGGCACTCACAGCCCGCAGTTTGATTGTCAACACCACCCTCCAAATATTTAAAAACTTTTTCTGTAAGAGTTTTAACCACCGGCATAATTTGTTACAATTCAGAGAGCATTCTAACGACCATTTGAAAAAAAAAACGAAAAAACTTATCGAAATTAAGGTCACACATAGTATTGCAATCAACTTCCTTAAACATCCATAATTATATCGTCATTCGTAATTATATGGATAGAACAATTATATATAAGATAATTTGTAAAAATAAATGAATATATGTATTTATAAATAATTAAAACAAAGATTAGGAATTTACTAGCTCGAAAAGAGTAATATAATATTATTATTTGAGTTGCCGCTAAAAATGTCGATGGTTGTCAATCGCTGATTTGAATAGTGCGAGCGAGATAACGAGCTCTGCTTGCATCTCGCTCTTTTTTTCTAATCGTTTTTAATTCATAACAGACACACAATATTAACTAAGAATTATGCACAATTAGAGCATATAATCCCGTTTCATCCCATATCATAAAAATATAGATACCCTTTGAAGGAAAAAATCACTTTAACACCGTACAACTGTCAAGTATCGGTCTTAACACCACGAGTGTACGACCATGTTCCGATGAAAAATTTTACAATAAACTTACACTCGTAAATTCAACATTATTCACTTATTTGCATAAGTTCAAAATTTAATATTACTAAAATGTGTTTACCACAACATTTTTTACCATTAATAAATTTAAAATGGCGAAATTAGCTTCAACAAATGCATTTCAAGTTTGGTCGACGTAAGAGTGTAACGCTTGGACTTACGAGCACAAAGGGCTAACTATATTCGAAAGACAGAAAATTGAAAGAAGAGACATTACCTTGTCGGACGAGTAGCAGGGGCGCGGGGGCGCGGGGCGTCGGCGTCGGTTATGGACCCCGACCCCGCGCCGCTGCAACGGCCTTGCATATGCCCAAGTATAGCTATCAACACTATTATAAACACTAATTTGAATTATACACTGCTTAATTCTAACACATACACTAAATTACACTATCGCTTTATAATTTAAAACATCGAAATGGATATTATTATAAAAAAATATCAACGAAAACAATTAACGCGCCCGTTAGCAACAGATCACGCGTAGCTACTGTTTTTTTTTTAAATATTTCTAGCGCATCCAAACTAAAAACACAAAATGTCGTGCACCTCAAATTACAAAAAAAATATATTTTTTATCAAAGGTTGACAATTTGTTTATTTTTAAAATATTTATCTCTAATTCGAATTATTTTAACGCAAGTTGATTGTTTATTTTTAGAATATCTATCTCTCGTTCGATTTATTTTAATGCGATAGTGACACGCAGGTTACCTTTGTTGTTGATGTTGTTGACCTTCTAAAAGTATAATGTCGATGATTTGAACTTTATTTATATGAAAAATATTATTTAAATCTAATTATAGTTAAAACAATAATTTTGCCGAATTCCTTTTAGTCATATTGTATAATTATCAAAAAGAGAGTTACCTACGATTTTTTAAATACTTAATTGTAACCCTTTACAAAAAAGTTTCACCGCTGTCCAGGTGCATACCAGTGCATGACATTGGTGAATGACACGGGCGATACGCACTCGTTTAAAATTATTTTTACGATATTAAAACTTAAAGTAGTAATTGGTGAATCTTTATTACTAAAGACTATATTTTTCGCGATTACGATTAAACTATTTTGTCCGGTTTCTTCCGGAATCAATTAAAATTCTTAAGCCAAAGGAACTCAATAACTGTACGCATTTATTGCAAGTCGAGTCGACAATTATTTGTCAATTTAATGAAACATTACAGAACAAATCTAAAGATAAATTCAAAATCAGCGTTTTATTTAAAAAAAAATATATGTATATCGTACGTATGGGGATGGGGAGCAATACTTTCGTATGTACGTAATAATTAATAAATATTAATATTTTCATTAAATAATCATTTTAATAGCCATTACGCTCTGGCACATAAAATACTACTTTTACCGCCTATAACTCGTAAATTTTAATTCTTTGTAAATTTCTTACAATTTACTCATATAATATTTTTTATTCCTGTTTCCTAAAATATTCATTACCTGATATTCTCCAAGTATTTTTGCGCTCTTATGACGCGCTCTTTTTTGACAAGCGCTCTTATGACTGTCTGCGCATTTGACGTGCGCTATTTTGTTACAACGCTACTTTGGTTAGCGCTCTTATGATCCAGGGCTTATAAAGCAGCGCTCTTTTGACGCACGCTTATTTGTCCGCGCTCATTTGTGACGTTGCCCTTCCGAAGATATATCAGGATTAAATCGCGAATATTAAAACACCGCGTTAAAAATTGTACATAAGAAAAATAATAAAAAAAAAATTTCATTTGATTCAAAATTTTGAAATATTCTCCGTATTAAGAGTTAATTTAATATTTAAAATTATTATATATCGTAGGTATAATATATGTTTAGTCTGAGATATTAATTTAAAAGTTCTAACGACTATTTCAAACAAATGAAAATAAATACCAACTCGTTTTGAAAGGAATGCTTATTAATGGAAGAACTCGGAACAATTGCTAATATTTTACGAACCACATATTAACGCATCCGTCCCGAGACTTCAATCAATTGTAACCACCCATAATTACCATAAAAACTACCATTTTGTGTGAAAAGGATGCGTAATAGACATTGCACTTTGCACAAAAAGATTTTCGTTATTTTTACTCATTTGTTAACGATCGTCGAATGTTGTTTCTCTTTCTTTATAGCTTCGCTTTTAAGGCGTAAAATATGGTCCAACCTCGGTTGCTCGGATGATTTAACTCGGTTGAGCAAAAACTTGCTCGGATGATAAACTCGGTTGAGTTTAACTGGCATTGCACAATGACCTGTTTAATGTCAGCTACGAGGAGCTGGTCCAGTTCGTATCATCTAATATTGATATTTTATATTTTTTTTTGTATGTATTATTTTAATTATATATGTATATTTCGTGTATAGAAATAATGCAACTGTTGTTTTCGACTATCGTGACACATTAAGGTAATCTGTTTAGATTACGATGGTTTAAATTTAATTTAAATAAATATGCTTAATTATCGTAAATAAATTGTTACTGTTGTAAATGTAGCGACCACACACAGATGACCACGTTCAAAAGGGTCAATTTCGCAAACTCTAAATTCGCGTTAATGACTGTGACCAAAAACGATAATTTATTAACAATGAAGACAGTCAGAGAGTAAGACAGTCGGAGGGTGAGACAGTCAGGAAACAGGCAGTCAGAGTCACCAGCAGACGCGCCTCCACCGATAGACGCGAAGTGACGACCTAGAACTCCCGAACGACCATCGCCGCAAGATGAACTACCTATTGACACTAGCTACAGACAGCCACAACCCTGAGGATCATCCGCGGGTATCATCACCACCATTCGGAGGAAACGCTCTCGCCGATAATAGTCCGTCGCACACAATTAAATATTGAAATAAAACGTCTTACTATATTCCACATTGAGTCTCATTGGCCACGAGATCAAACACCCCTAGGGCCTCAATCCGTAAATAAACAAGCTTTTCTGGCATATATTTTTGCTGCAAAGTCATACCTGTTCATTTACATTAAAATAATAACGCTTTATGACAATAGATGACATAAAGTGAGTGATTAGTTAGCTAAAGATATTTGTATGATTGCACTACTTTGAAGATATCACTTTTTTGGGCTACTTTTAATCGCGCCATTCATATGATAATATAAAAATGATATTTATCATTAAGCTCTCTATCGTAGCAAAGCAATAACAACAGCGAAACAAAAGCAACCCGCCTTTAAAATGCAATTTTAAAAGGTGCGCCTGGCGTAATTATTGCGAGCGTGTGTGGGGTGCGCGCGTTCGTTATTTCCTCGTCGGGATGTAATTAAAAATCCGAGTGGCGGGAAAAGCGTAATTATCGCGCGACAAGCGGCTTCTGTGCTAGTCACGTGGTGCTCGCACAGAGTGGGGGCGCCGGCCGACGGTGGTGGGGGTAGTGCGATTTCACGCCAGTCGCGGGACGTCTGCCGCGCGCAGCGGTCGTTTTGTGTGGATTGCGGTCGACGTTTGATGTGGTGCATTTTACGATCAGCTGCTTGGTTTCTCGCGCGCGTAAACCGACAAACTGTGCAATCGGCCGGTAAATCAATCCAATAAACAGTGATTCTCGTTCAGCACTTGACATATTTATTAATAGTATAAATAAATAATAATAAAAGTGTGGCGAACAGTGATTCCAATTTACATTCAGTGCATCTTGAACGTTCGGATCGACACTTCTTCGTCCTTTGAATCAACTCAACTGTCGGTGGTATGTCGCATTATTTATAACTAATAACATTATTATATGTGAAAATTCGCGTTTATTTGAATTTTTATTTTTATTCAAATGTTTTTTTTTTATTGTATAGTCGGTTTTATTATTTTTTTAAGAATGATTTTTGAAATTTCACTGGGATTAAATTTGATTACGGTTTCCTGTCCTAAATTTTCAATAGCCCGAATTATGTATAATGCAAAAAGCATAGCCAGAAAGATAATATAATCGGTTATTTAATTAGTTTATATATATATATATAGAGTTTAATTCTGTATCTTATTGTTTTAACACATTGTTATGATTTTTTCGTATTCTAATTTGTGTTATTATTTATGCATGAATCAACTGCTTTAACTATTTTTGATACATAGTCGTTTTTATAGTTTTTGTGTGATTACGATTTACTGTCACAAATATATAATGGCTGACTTTTATACATATAACTGTCATTGTATAACAAGACTAGGCAGATTGCTTTTCTCGATCGTATCTCGCTCTTTATGTTTTGTCGATTCATTGTATATTAAATATCTGTGACAACAAATTGTAATCACAGTGAAATAATCCATTTACACGTTTTTTTGTATGAAATCGACTATAAGAAAAACAGTAAAAGTAGTTCAGTATACAACGATATAATAACAAATAAAATCATAGTTAAGTGGTAAAAAAACAATGAATTTGGTCGAAAATATAAAAGCCCGAGTTATATATACTTATTCATTAAACAACAGTATTTTTATCAGAAAGATAAGATTTTAGCTGTTTAATAAGCTTTTCTATATCAGGTCTATTTTTTTATTTTTTTGCTCTAATTCTAATTTCTATGGTTTTGTCTTAATTATGTTCTATTGTATTTTTTCTTTAATATACAGAATGTGACAATATTTTCTATTTTAATTGTATTTTCTGTTATAGTGATGGATAATCGACTGTTGTAACTTTTTTATGTGTCATACAAAAGTACTGAAGTCTGAGTTGTATTCACTTATATATTAAAAAACAATATTCTATTGTCGATTTTCTTCTGAATTTATTAAATTTTAACCCTAATTTCTATAATTTTTCTGTATTATGTTGTATCGTATTTTTTGCTATACAATATATGACTGTCATTGCTAAAATAATAATATATTCAAACGCTAATTTCAGTCTCGATTTGTTATTGATTTACTTTTTTTAATTTTTCAACTCTGCTATCATTTTTTTTATTATATTTTTTGTTATTGTAGGGATGAATATTCGACTGCTACAATTTAATTATTGTGTTGTAAAATAATTAAATTATATATACTTATTCATTAAACAACAATATTTTTAGCAGAAAGATAAGATTTTACCTGTAAAATTAGCTTTTCTGTGCTTTTTTTAAAAAATTTTGCCAAAATTATTTTTCAACTTTTTGTTGTGTTTTTCTTCTGTTTTGTTTGTATTTAGTGCTAGTTTATCTATAGTGATAAACTATAATCAACTGCTGTAACTTTTTGTTATTTTTTAGGTATTGTTTATTAAATAATAAAATAATACAGGAAGATTTTTTGCTAGAAAAATAAGATATTGAAACGGATTTTTTTTATATATAGCAAGTTAATTTTCTTCGGTATTTACGGTTTTTTAACATTTTTATTTCTTTTCTGTGCTATTCTGCTTAGTTTATTTTTGTTATGATCCTCATTATAAGTATAATTCCTTATAATATGCATATACAATTTTTAGATTTGTCCACAATTTTTTATTACAAAGTTTTAATAATCTAAATTATTTTTATTTTTTTCAATCAAGTCGCTTTCTTATGATGTGTTCCGGAAAAATTGATTATAATATTTTTATGATAGATTAAATATTTTTATTTTGAAGTAATTTAATTTCTTATTTGTTTTAAAGCTGTGATTCGAACTTAATATTATAATACAAGTTAAAAAAGTGAAGCTTTTGATATTAAAGTCGCTGTGATTGATTGTTCGATAGTATATGCAATATTTGTGTATGTTTGTTTTTAACAATTAGCTGTAAGTACATCAAAGCAATAGTGTGCCAATAATCAGTTAATTTATTGATTAGACTAGGTTTCGTATCTCTTCAAAAAAATAGCTAGTTGAAAATTTGTGAAACTTACGAAAGTTGACTTAAATATGATTTTATTATCAATATTTACTTAAAGAGGAGTTCAATTTTGTTTGATTCGTAAATCGTAAGGCATAATTTTATATATTGAATCATATTTTAAATTTAGAAATTGTTCAAATACTTTGACTTAACTATTTATAAAGACATTACATTATTATGAAGCTGTAGTTTTGATTCTATCAAAATTAAAAAAAATGTTTTAAAAAGACAAAAATACATAAGCTTATTTATTTTATTGTACTTTAACGTTTGCCATGATCTTACCATAAAACCTTAGTATTTTTAATATAAAATTTGGCCAATTTGAAAACTTTTAAATGACTTTTGTTAGTTGACATTTTATAGCCTATATGTTGATTTAATATATGTGACATTTTTATTTAAAAATACCGGTATTTTGAAAAGCCTTAATCTTGAAAGATGTATTTATTTTATAGATTTCCTATTTTATTAATACACTATAACTCAAACGAATTCATCACTGAATAATAATGTAATTATTTTTTTTTATTTAGTAATTAGCATAGCAATATTTGATCAATTTTCGTGTCTAGCAATATTTTCTAACAATGTTATTACTTTCAATTTTTATCTAAATTACCTTTACCTAAGATTTTACTACCTGATGATATAATGTATACTAACTAAGTTTTCACGAAGTTTAAACACTAGTAAAAATTCTTTAATAACGTTCAAAATTTTGACAGCGGCCGTAAGCGCTTTAAATGCGGCCTACATTTTTAAAGGGGAAATCTCAATTATTATTATGAACGTGGCTTTAATTAAATCCGCTCGTTATCGAAAGCAATTACAATACAGTCGCTAATTAATAATTTGCGCGATGTAATATTGATTTTAATTATTGTACGTACAGCGCCTGCTGTATCGGAATTAATTGAATTAATTGCTCGCTTCTATTTTATTATGCATATGCATAGAAAAATAACGTTGTGCAATTGTGAATATTGTAAGCATCGATTTTCCCGCCGCCTTTGTTGGTAAATAACTCTCTCGGGTGAATGCGCACCGTAGCTGTAGCGGCGCTTAAAAAAAGAACCATAAAATGTGTGAAATTGCTAATTTTATTGGTTGTCAAATTTATTTCGTGTAATTTACGAGACACTTTAACGACTTCCGCGTCTCGTAAATTATACGACACATTTTTTCAGAGAAGCAATTAAATAGTTTCTAATTGTATGCAGTATGCTAATTCGTTTCTTCGCGTATCGGACCAAAAACGTATTCTAATCTTGAGTTTCGGTTCATCAATACTTATCGCCATTTTTTAATTGCATTATAATAAAACTTAGCTCTTTCTGCTATAAACATTTTTTGTGGCATATAATTATAAACAGGATTAATCTTAGATACATATTGCATATTGCCATAATAATAAAAAAATATGTGTGTTTAAAAAAAAATTATCTGTAAATACATAATGGATTATCTAACGATTTCAATATATAAAATTCATACTTATAACTCAGTTTAATATGTATAGTAAATCATGAGCAATCATATCTCAATGCAAAAGCATTTATCCTAATATTCCTTTAATAAAATCGATTATATATAATAATATATAATATCAAATCCTTTTTGGAAAATTGCGTATAATTTTATGTATCTATCAATTTATTTTATCTTTGTAGAAATTTTATAAGCTAAGGCGAAGTATAAAATACTGACGAAGCTATTCCCGAACTTGATCGTATATTTCGCGATCGCTTTAAGCTCTGTAAAAGCATTGATGATCATTAACTTAGGTCCTTGTATTTTGTTTATTAGTTAATTTTATTTAGAAAAACATGCTGTATATAACATAGATACTATTTTAACGCGCTCCAAAAATAATACCTTTGCATACAGTTCGAAATCAATAAGTTTTTTAGTTAAAAAACTGATAT
This sequence comes from Plectrocnemia conspersa, assembly GCF_051122295.1. Classification (NCBI taxonomy): domain Eukaryota; kingdom Metazoa; phylum Arthropoda; class Insecta; order Trichoptera; family Polycentropodidae; genus Plectrocnemia; species Plectrocnemia conspersa. Next base: position 22,597,454 of record NW_028277172.1, read on the forward strand.
TGCGTATGAAGCAGTGTTTAAAACTGAGTCGTCGGCAACATTTCTTACATCCGCAAATATATAGCTTTTATTTTATACACAACCAATAAAACGTAATTCAACAAATAAAAGGTATTATGTGTGCGCGTGGGAGGTTATTTGCGTCCAGAACCAATTAGTTTGATCGAGTCCGAAGATAAACTGCAACATCCACGTAACTTTTTTTATTATATGCTCTACCAAAGTCGGACACGTTTGTCGCATTCGTTCAATCAGTTAATGGCGTACGTCCCGCAGATAAATCTCGGTGAGTCCCATTTTATTATCGGCGCTTTATGGCCACATTTCGCGAAAGCGAACACTAAAATTCAATGTATGATTGATGGCCGTCCGCCCCTGATTGCGCAACCAAAATCGAAAATCTTCTTACGACGAATGTCCGAACGATGATAATAAAAGGTGTTTGTCGTATATAGAGAATGTGGGCAGTAAACCTTTTTTCGTCTAATCGACACTTTATGGCATAAACGTGTAATAAAATAATCGAAGGAATGAGTTCTTACTTTGGTTTAATTAACTGAAATATTCAAATCTATTTACTGTGCCATTAAGCTATTATCATAGTCTATTATCCATGCAAATTTGTGTATGAACAGATAAAAGTTCGTTGATCTCTCCCGCACTAGCCAGCAACAGGTTGCGAACTTCTGTTGTACGCACCCACGCCTACTAATTACGACTCTCGTGTTCTCAAACTTTTGTGTAATTAAATTCTAAAATAAATAAAGAATAGTGTAGTATTCGTAACCATAATAATTTTTTATTAGTTTTGTGTATAATTAAAAAGGTTATTGTATTTGATTAAAATTTTTTATCGCTATTGTAGTGATGCATTGAGTTTATTGATGTACTGCAGGGATCTGTTCATCAATGACATACATACATGCTGCAATTATAGAATTATTTGCAAAGAAGTAGTAGAACTAAAAATAGTTCTATAATAAATATTATAAAAAATATATATAAACATATTTCGACACACTTTTATTGCGGCCTTTACCAGGCGAATTTTATTTTTTAGTGACTTAAAAAGTGGTGTCGACAATCCGTCGTTGCTCGTGATTTTCAGCTTCAGGCTGTCGAGCGCCCTAGATAGTCGCGATTGCTTCCCATATTCTTACCCGTAGCTTATATGTTAGCGCTTGAGAAAGAACCCGGGCCCTGGGAAAACAATGATTCCGGGCCTCATGACAAAAATGGCATTTAATATATTTTTTAACATCGTGCGACGGCGACCGCACGATTTTATTGCTTTTGACGTGAATTTTTGCCTTCTGAGAAGTGATACTTGTTTTTGCGCTCTTTTATTGACCAAAATTCGGTTTTAAAATACTTTGTTTAGTCTCTTATATTATAAGTCTATAATAATATCGGTAAGGATATATTTTTTACACATAATGTGATATCGAAATGTGGATAAATTATACATCAATATGCGAAATGCGACGTCTATCTATACTTTTTCCACTTATTTTTCCCTAAAAGATGAGTTGGCTTAGTTTGTATTTTGAACTTGACCTAATGAATGTTCTAATACTCCAATTTGTTTTAAAAGGTTTGGGTTTGAACAGCAAATGGACGTTTCGCAACTGTCAAATTGCGTTTCATAGAATTTTTAGAGCAGGATATTACTATCTATCAGTTATTTTATTTTCGTTAGTAGAAATATATATCTTCTGATGATAATGTATTTGGACTTAACTAGTGAAAATATAATTTAAGTAACATATGCATCGGATGTAAATAAATAATGATAAGTATGTAAATATACATATATATTACTACCTATAGAAAAGTTGAAATCATGTAATTTTACAAGCACCTCCCAGATAATTTATATTTTCACTAGTAAAAATATATATCTACCGGTGAAAATTTATTCCGATATAATTTTACTGAAATTACATATTTAAAAAAATATTTTCGGGGTAGTTTCGAGACTGTTTTTAGATTTTCTTGTAGCAATAAGCAAATGAAACTGAATGTATTACTAAATTATTTTGCTGCTTTAATATAGTTGTCAGATTACCGATAATTTAATTTATAAAAACATTAAATATATATAATTCAGCTGGTGCTGTTGTTGATTTTTCGTTATTTCTTTGCTTCTTCCTTAGGTATTCGATCTGAATTTTCAGATCGAATACATAAATTTACAGCTATTAATTTACATTCGTTGAATATTCTCTCATAACGTTAAAAAAAGGCAATAACGTTAATAATAGTTTGCAACAAATTTTAACACAAAAAACTACAATCTGTTCCTTTGAATATTTATTGTAAAAGTACTACCTAGAAAGTGGGTGCTTTTGAAGGCAATGTTCATCTCCTTTTCTTGTATAGTATGAATAAAAAAGGCTAAAGGAACTTATATCTGAAATACATCAGTATATAAATACATCTCAAACAACGGTAGTTTAGTTCAGATTCATTATTTGAGGTCGGTTTTTACTTTTTTTATAAAAATATTCTTGCTATGATATTTTTCAGAGTTGGGCCCCTCAATGAGAACGGGCCCCGGGAATTTGAAACCTCTCGTACGTATACGCCTGCATACTTAAAACTAATATCAAGCTTAAAATAATACTCAAACTCGGGGCCCGGCGCGTGGTGTTTTTCTTACGTGTCCCATGACTATCTGACGTATGAGATCTAGCGTACCACTGTATAATAAAATATGAACTATGTATAGGTTAGTTATATATTAGGCTGCTTTTTTAGTGATTATTTTAAGACAGTATAAACTAACAATTTATTTACACTAGAATTATAATTTCTTTGAACATTATTTACTGTTATTATTTTATATTAAACTTCAATTTACAGGAAAGTTTACATTGTAATCAGTACAGTTGGGAAGAATAATCTTTTAAGTCATTCTTTAGCTTTGATTCAAATAGTTTTGAAATGTTATTCATGATTAAAACCGCTCTTTTATTGCAGATTTGTTGCAAATAAAAAGAATATAATACTTATTTGTATTTTTGACATTTTTCTGTTAAAGTTTTAGTAATTATGGAGTTTTTCTTCTAAACACATTAGACTCTTAATAGTTTTGGGTTCCTGCTTTGTATAAAACGCACCGGATCTCTGATGTTTGAACTATAATATATGGTAATTAAAGTAAGCAAAGAAATATATTGCTAAGGTTATATAATGTCCTTGATTTATATTTTAAAACCATGCTACAAAGTGAACAAATTACAAATGTTATAAACCCGCTTTTTATATAATGTCTGACCCACCTTTTTCATTGTAACACTAAGGTTTCATCACCCTTATACGATAGTATACTATTTAATTCTTTCATAAAACTGTTGCTCAAATCAAACACAATCATCACTATAGACAATTTGTCATGCACACACATCGAAAGCGTGATCACACGTATTTCCCCCGCCGAAATATTCCCTCATTCATTCAAATTAGACACGCAATAAGCCTAATTGAATAGAGAGCCGATCCGTTTGGGGATGTGAACCCCAGCCGCCGCATTACATAGGCCTTGATTGTGACCATTCGACTTAAATAAAAACCCAATTGAATTCGTTTCTTCTTTTTTGCCCTCCGCTCGCGTGGACCCCAAAAAAGTAATCCGCCGCTCGGATGATTGTCATTCAAATGGGCATGGGATTTTTTCTTTTGCGTTTTGAACTGTCTGTAAACCTCGATGAGAATCGTTACGTACCCTCATGATATAGGATTTGGAAATTTCACGCTTTTTAAGGCGATCGTTAAAAGTTTTATATTAAAAATGTCCAACATAAATATAAGCAGCTTTATAGGTTTCGATTAATGAGTGACAATGAAGAGTTCCAGTTAAATATTCGTCTATTTTTAGACTACGAATCTTACTAAAATATAGATCATGTCTTTAATGCATTTTTAACGTAAGACATTAACTGTATTAAATTTACATTTCTATTCATTATTTTGTGACATATAAATTATTTTACACGCTTTAGAACTAGTCCAAAATATTAGGTAAAATTAATAGAAGGAAGTTGAAATAGTTATAAAAATAAGTTATGAAATAGTTTTGTTTTTTATTGATAAAATATTTAAGGTTATAAAAGTTGCATGATCTTTATATAAAATAAGTTAGGTATTTGTAATGAAATATAGTTTAATAATTTATTTAAAAAAAATGTTCTAATACATTTACCTCCTATTAAACAGAAGACAAAAATCTAAGCAAATATACATATATAGCAAATTAGACAACATACAATTTTTTTGACATACAATCTAAATCTTTATAATTAATAACCATATATTTATTTTTATTCTCATTTAGTTTAACTACATTATTTTAAACCGTATTTATATTATACTTTATACATTATTTAAATTATCTACAACTTCTTATGCAATATATTAAAGTGTCGTCCCCAAAAAGATGTATTTTACATTTTTTATATTATTAATTATATCATTAATATATCATATAAACAGCAATGGTCCCAATTTAGACCCATGTGGTACACTGTGAGATATTATTTTCTCTCATTATTCTTCTGTCTATTGTTTCGAAAGCTCTCTTGAAATCCAAGAAAATTGCTCCAATGATTTTGTTTGTATCCTTGGCTAGCAACCAATTATTTATAACTACTTGTAATGCAGTCTCAGTGGAATGTTCTACTCTAAATCAAAAATAATGTTGAAATTTAATTTTATCTTGAGTAGCGAGTGTTTTAATTTCACTTTTCCTTTTAACTATTATAGATCGCTAAAACGCCGTTTCAGAACATGCATATCATTTTAATGTAACGGCTGCTCTGTTCACACAAAAAGTGTAGGTTGAACTTGCCTAATGATCTTGGACGATACATCATTTTTGTGTTATTGTTCTATTTGATATGTTTCTTCAATGGCTAATTCTACAACGTAATAAAATTTAACCATTACTTTATTATCACATAAGAAACTTATAGACACGATTCTTTGTCCCTAAATGTACACTCAAGCGATCGATGTCATTAAAACTGTCTAAATCCGCAACGGCGTGCCATAAATTGTGTATGCAATTTCGATTAAGCCCCCAATACACCGGTGCACCGCCGTCTAACGTTTTAATGGGAAAACGTGTCTGGGTATACCACCACCGTCGCCGTCGGGGTACAGAAGCGATACTCCACCAATAGACGTGTACTTTAATTTAGCTTCGGTTTAAGTGAAATTGCGACGAATCATTCTGACAGACAGGTTATCCCGCGATGCGTCACCGTGGATCCCCCAGACCTGGTGTCGGCTGTGGGGGTCGACTGCGGCATGGGGTGAGACAGACACCCTGGGGGGTGTTCGGGTACAACACGTGGTTCCTGGCTGGTAATCACGGCGCCAACTATCAACGCTGATGAGCGGGAATTCCCCGCCGCCGGAGACGTGCGACGGTTTGGGAACGACTGAACTATTTTTAGAGTTGAATCTTGGATGTTAACAAACCTACGAAGGTTGTGCTTTTTTGTGTTCGTGTGCCATGTGCTTGTCAGTTTTTAATTGCCATGCCCCATATTGAGCTTTTGGTTGTTTGAAATAATGAGATACCCCCTCGTGGTTATACATAAAAACACATTTGTAATTATTTCTAATGCTGAAAGAGGTATATTAAATTATTACTAGCTTTTGTACCTGGCTTCACATTTCTCATTTATATCATTTAATACTAGTGTATTTATTGAAATATTTTAATGTGCCAGCACATACAATTTTATAGAAGCTTAGCTTATAAAAAACAGATATAACAATAATGTAATTTATAAAAACAAGATGATGAAATAGCGATATGTGATGTATAAATGCAGTATGAATGAAATCGACAGCGCCATAGGAGATACCGGTAACCGGAACGTTAAATAGCGCGCCACACTTGTATGCTTTAAGGCTTAACAAAAGGATTTTGCGATCTAAGCAAAAGGGTTTTGTGACCATCATGAATATTTAGTCGTAAACCCGTTATCCCACTACTGAATAGAATGTCGCCGTTAAGCATTCGCACACACGCATTTTTAATAAGCGACAAATTGAAAGTTTACCGAAGGCGCCCCGGGGGGTTGCCGGATAACGAGCTCACACACACTGCCAATATAATAATAATGACTGCGATAACGATATCGGGACGCGGACAAGACGCGGAACACGGATCATTACCGGGGTTCCCCGCAAGGGACTTCATTATTGCCGGGCGGGGCGTAATGATGCAACTCTTTCTAAACACGTTCGAGTAATGATCGTCGAAGGGCGCCCGCCGCTAAGGGTCTCCGACCTACGTATCCATAAAAGGAACCTTTAAAAGGCGCCTTTGACTGGGACTGTACCGGGGCGTAATTGACTTTGTTGACGCGAAATGGGCGCCAGTCGCAAATTATCGAGATGCTTTGTGACTAATGTGTGTGTATACGGGTGCACAAAGATATAACTTTGACGTGGAGCGCAATTAGGGATTATTGTCAACGCAGTGGCGACTTTTAATAATTGTGACATTGCTATCGTCTCATTTATTTAATGATGAATTCTCAATCGTTGATTAGAGTGCCTGTTTATATAATAGGAGCGGTTTAAGGAATTTTACCGCTCGTTCACACTATGACGGGTCTGATTTGTACATGAAAATCAGAGTCTAAAAAGCGTATGTATTGTTATATACAAGCTAAGTGAATATTAGGAGTTCCAAAAAATCGTCCGAATAAAAAAACTGTTTTAAAAAAAAAATCATCTTCGAAAAATTAAGATACTAATATTAAAAAAAATAATATGTAGATATTTGTTTAAAATTATGCAAAAAAAATGTATTGCTTGTAAATATAGTATTCATATGAGGTGTGATAAAAAAATACGGCGAATAATTTTATTACGAATAAAGTAATAAGCTTAGATCAAATTTTAATTAATCTCATTCAAAGTGCTCTCTTTGGCTTTGGCAATACACAATGATTGGAAGCATTTCTGGAAGGGCCTTCAGTTGCTTCGTTTTGCAGCTTAAAACAAAACTGAATATTAACGCGTCGTTCGAAATCCTTGATACGCGACAGACACGGTAAACACGACTTCACTCTTCCGGTTCTGGAAGCCGGCTTACAAATCACAACATGTTCAAATGTGACACTGACTATCTCAACGGATCAGACTATCGGACTTATTACTTCAAATGGACGTAGCGTCAGCAGTTGCTGCTGTAAAAATTCATTCACCGAATTTTTTATCACACCTCATATTATATTTGAGAATATACAACAGATATTTTTTTTATTTTTAGTAGATGTCCAAAATAAATTATAAAATGTAAAAAAAATGAAATAAAATAATTTTTAATTGGAAAAAAAAAATTATTGGCAAGAAAAATACAATTGGGATACAATTTATTGCAATGAAGGGCGGTGTCGACAATTAGTCCATATCGTGTGCTTTAGAACAGGTGCTTAAATCCAAACTTGCCATCACTTTCATAATTATGAATAATGGCGAAATAGATAGGTTTTGAACTGACTGTGTTAACGCAAATATAGTATAGCTTACTTACACTTATAATATTGTATTTTATTTAAAATACATGTTTGCTTTAATAAAACACTTGTATATATATTTTATGTTGTTATATAATTGAGTAATGATGGATATATTATATTTATAAATATTTATTGGAATAAATTTTAATGCAAAATATGTACTTTTTTTAGAAATTCCATTACATTCTTAAATTTTTATGAATAAATAAATAAGTTTTGTTTCAAATAAATTAGATTTTGTATAAGTAAATATGGAAGGGCATTCAATGATATGTTTTCTTTTACATGCCAATATCGTAATAAAAAATACTTATTGTTACATGTATAAACTGATTGTAAAAAAATGTGTATATATAAACATTTATTTATGATTAAGTGATTAGTAAAGCAATTGAAGGAAGGGGGGGAGGGAGGAGAAAAACAATTTTTATTTTTTAATGTAAATAGTTTTTTTCCTTTATATCAAAATATTTCGGACGCATAGTCTGTTTTTAAAAAATCGTGAGTAAAGTATTTGTTTTGAGCATTACTAAGGAACTGTCCGTCAACAATATTAAAATCGTTATTTGACCAATAGGAGAGGGCGAACAAAATGAATCGCTTTTCGTAAAAAAATAACGCACGGTAATGTAATAACATTTGTTTTACTTATAACATATAGTTGATAATACACTGATACTAGGAAATACATTACGTCTTTGTGGTTTTCCATTTGTTTTATATTAAATGTCGGTCTCTCACTGACATGAGGTACCGTGATGTAGAGTACTAACAAATATATTTTATTGTCAAATATACATGTAAATGCATTTTTTCATCGTCGTAATTAAAGTAAAGCATTATTCTAATCACAGGAAGTATATATTTATATGTACATACATAAACCTATATAGGGAGAAAATGTATGAAAATGCTAAACAAACGCCCAAATGACACGAAAAAGTCCACAGTTCTATTTTTAATTGCCTACCCTGTTTCCTATTGTGCTTTCGTGAAGCCTAAGTGAAATCCCTTGTGCGTGTACAGAGCATTATCGCCAATCCACCAGACCGGAATTCTCCCCGAATCTACCAAAACAAACACCGAATGGAACATTCGTTATTTTCAATCAGTCGATTGTTTTATTTTCGGGGTTCTTTTCTGAGAGGGTGTTCGTATATGTGTGTGTGTGAACGTTCGCTGTGAAAACGCTGGCTGCGAAGATGAAGTTATACCCGTTCTCGTTAGTGAAAACCCGCACTACCCTAACCCCCATAACACATACTCGCACTCACCCCCATAACACATACCGGGCACTCCTCATCCCACGTCCTCTAATGACCAGCATCCATCGCCTCGTTACCAATCCAAACCATTAGGATTCTTTTTAAAGGCAGGGGCAGCGAACCCCCAAGTTCTTAACATCAGATAAAATAGTAAACCCATATAACCTATACTATTTTAAATAAACAACGCTGTAAAACCACAGCTGCGATTGTCTTAGCTCAATCGAATTACTTCCTTTCACTTGGGTGTTATTTAATTTCTTAATTTATTATTGTAGCGTTACGAGCTTGTTGTGACTACATACCTGAATTGTTTATCCTTGTACGTAATTGTTCAATAATTGTATTCCATTTTGTTATGTTTAACTGTTAATCGTTACATTTACCTAGCTGTAAAAAGTATTTATATTTCTTAGAAAATTTCACGCAATATAGGAATTCACATGATTTTTTTCTGAAATAGAAACAATATATGTGTGTAAAATACTGGACCATTTGGCTCGAGCGCCGCAACCTGAATCCCCCTGCTTCCAACACTTGGCCGCTAATTGGCGCCACCCTCAAAGGCGCTCCGCGGCACACGCCCAACAATCCGCCGACCGATTCGACCGACTCAACAAAATCAACCAATTGTTCGAAACTCAATATCGGCGGGCGCTAATTGGGAATGGGGCGCCTCATTATCCAGACACTTCTGAGTCGCACCACCACTCGGAAAGTAAATCCCCGTGGTCGCCGAAATGAATGGGGCGTAATGAGCACAGCAGTTTAGTGGTTCTGGCGATAATTGCTAAAAACTCAAAAAAGCCACCCGACCACCCACACGCACAATTATGGCTTTAAAGACCCCTCGAGACCCCAATAAACCAATAGAAATCAAACAATGAATCTATGTATTTCATTTGAGAAATCCATACGTGATTATATATATATTATAATTATTTTTTTACATGACGTTACATCCGTTAAAATTTAATGATTTAAATACTTCATTAAACAAGTTGGATTTAATAATTTTTATTTTATTTAATTGTTTTGCTTCATTTTTTCTATATTTATTAAAAAGTTTATAATGCTAGATGACAGTTTACAACTACTGATAGTGATACTGTAAAAAACATATTTATATGATAACTTAATTTATGTTTGGAAGTATATATTGATTTAAGCTGTAACTAATTCCTGAAAAATCTGGGTTTGATTTAAAATAAATAAAGACAATTTAGGGATAGTTAGATATAAAAAAATGAGCCAGTGGAATTATGTACGGAGGTGTGAATTTATATAATAATATTCCTAGAACAATCCGCAAAAATAAAACTGTAACGAGTTTTCTTAATGTAATAAAAAAAACACCTTCGTGCATAAAGAAATAATTTATAATATTAAGTATTTTTTTATGTTTTCAATTTCTTTTTTATTTTCTGTTTATGTTATATATTTATGTATGTTTAGTTAAAATTTAGTGGAAAAATTCGCTTAGTGTCTGGAAAATCAGAATAAGTGTTTGTTATATAAATATAATTCCGATCGAATATTACAGATTAGTTTTTTTAGATTTTCCTGTTCTCACGGATAACTATCGTGATGAATAATTCAAATAAAATTAAGCTAGGCCATGTAACATATATTGATTGTAAACTGTAATACTTGTTTAAAATATATGTGACTGATTTACAGATTTTGATTTCAGTCTGGTGTCTTACTATTTATTTATTAGCTGTTGATTGTGTTTACACCGTTGTAACGCATTAATATAACACTTGTCATGTTGCAACGAACAATTGACAATAAATTAAGAATTTATGTCTCGTTTCAAAATATATTGTCACTTTTGCTTTTAAAAATACCAGTAAAATATATTCACTTACCTATGTATGTTTGTTAATTTAACTTTTGCTTTCTAGATTGTGTTTATACATTTTTGATATGAAAAAGTTCAGTTTTTAATATTAAGAGCAACATTTTTTTATTTTAGTATGTTGTTGCAGTTGATTTTTGCTAGCATATATATTTTAGATAGATTTTGATTTATAAAGTGGCAATTTAAAAAATAAACGCAGATTCTTTGACAATAAAACAAAAACCTTAGTCAAAATGCTTATCTATATGTAAATATATATTATATAATATGTATTGGTTTTTATCTGCTGTATTGTTTTAAAATGAATATTAAAAGGTATATATTTTTTTAGTGTACTTACAACTTATAATTCAACCAAATATTTTTTATTGCCATATTATTAGAAAGTTGTAAACGTTTTGAGAAATAAGAGATATTTATTAGATAAAAATCATGATAAGATAAGAAGCAGTTAAGAATCAGATAAAATTTAATGTCAGGCATTGCGTTACGTACATTATAAAATTATTTATTTCATTAAATATTAATTTTATAAAAACCTTATATATATGTATTTTCAAATACATAAACATACTAAAAAAATAATTATATTTTATGGCCCTAATGTTGTAAATATATGTAGAATTAAGCGATGGCTTAAGATTTTCATTATTTATTGAAAATTTAATATAATCAAAGTTTGTCAAAAATAATTATATCGACTACAAAAAACTATGTATTGTACAAAAATATAATACACGAGAGCTTTCAATTAAATATACATGCACAGAAATTATAATATATTGGTAGTTTGCTAGGATTAAAATAAATTAATTATTTTGTCACAAAGTTCAAATACCCTGATTTATAATATATGTAAAACTAAGCGGTTTTGTTTTGACAAATATATTTTATTATTTGAACGACTTATTATTACAGTAAATATTATGGAATATATAAAAAAAAGGCGTTTCTTATTTCTCGAGAAATGAGATCCAAATTATGTTATTACAGTATAAATCTTTTTACTGATTTTATTTACAACAATTTAGATCAATATTTATGAATGTAAATTATGTTTTAATAAACATTTAATACAAGTACATAAATATTTCATCATTTATTAAATGAGATATTATTATTATTTCAAGTAAAATAATAACTCACTTTTCATCACATAATATTTTTCTAAAAATAACATCGTCCTATCGTATGATTTATATAGCATTTACATAAAAACATTGACTCTTATCTTATATTATATTTCTAATAAATAATAAAAAAATTAAATCATCCCTTAATTTTACATACGTATTTATATTTACGTCGGAAAATTTCAGCAAAATAATAAAAAAAAACTTCAGTAGGTTTACATATTTGATGATATATTTAAGGTTTTTATGAAGTTAAAAAATTAATCCAACAAAATAATATTTTTAAAATGTACGAAACGCGATGCCCAGCATTAAATTTAATCTGATTCTTAACTTCTTCTTTATTTACGAAATATCTATTATTTTTTAAAACGCCTAAAGCTTATTATTTAAACATATTATTTAGCCAGCGAACAAATCTTTGACTATAGTTCTATAGAACTATATAATTCATATTTAAGATCGATTTTTGTCGATTAAGTTTTTCTATTTATTAAATCCTAAATTCAAATTAAAACATTTAAAGTCAGATTTAAATTGATTAAAGTTTTACTTGTAATATAATTTATTATGTAAATATTGTGATTTAAAAAGTAATTTTTGAAATAATACGTGTTTAAAAAGGACGTCCGCACTTGTCGACTCGCCTATGGCTATGGCCATCCGGCTCCTTAATACGCTGACATTACACATTGACCTGTTTACGGTTAGCTACGAGGAGCTGGTCCGGTTCATATAATTTAATTTTGATATTTTATGATGTTTTTGTTTGCTTTTTTATATGTATTTTTTAAATTATATATTTTTCGTGTATTGAAAACATAAAATTATTGTTTTCGAAAATTGTGACGCATTGGGGTAACCTGTTTTAATTAATTTAAATAAATATATGAACTGTATTTAATTTAGGTCCATCTAAAATTTTCTTTTCGTAAAAAACAAAGTATTAGTCGTTGCGAATTAAGCTCACTTGAACTTTACGTAAGCTTTTTTAAGAGCAAAATTCTATTTTAAAATTCTTCCACACATAGATTTATTCAAAACTATAGGTTCTCAATTTAACTTTTTTAATTGCACCGTTTCACTCCCTCTCTTAAATCATTAATACCGTTCAAAATCAACCCCCTCTTCAATCTTAATTGATTCATTTATGCCTCAGTCTCAGAATACTCGGTGATGAGCCGTCGTCCCGCGTTTGATTGGCGGCTCCCCTTCGGCCAGGGGTTCTAAACCTTAGCGTCGGGTCTCTCGTTAGGGCTCATTCAGGCTGCAATCAGTCGGGAGCGCCCCCGGCCCGGCACTCGTTAAGTGACAAATTATTATTATGGAAATCGCGGATTTTTCGCGCAATTTGTTCCTCAACTTTCCTTTTTTCGAAAACCACCCGCCCACTCCTACTCCTTTCGGACGAAGAAAGCACTACCCCATCGGCGCGCCATTCTTCAAACGGACCCCCGCCGCAGAGGGGGCTGAGCGCTAATGATGTGTCAACTCTGAGAGGACAGATACCCTTTAAGAATGCTTCGATAGTTTAGTCGCTAACAAGAGAGCTTTCACGGTAACAGATAACGAGCATCGTTATATTGACTTTCAAATTAACTCTCATTCGCGCGGAAGCCACCTCATCCCGCGACCTACACAAAAGTCTACCTCTTCAATGTAATCATTATTACCATAGTTTAGCACATTACTAATTGTAATCAAATTTATCATAGTATAAACAAAGGTAGTGCTAGAAACTCGCATATAAATTATACATAATTTTTACATTAAGCGGTAGTTCATGTTGATGCAGTTTTTTCTCTCCTCTTAAAACAAATATTATAATATATGGTAATTCAATGTTATGCCTTTCTTTATATTGAATTGATAAATGACTTGAACTTAATTGTTAAAATGATGTAGGAAGTCATGAAATATATACATATTATATTATATATTTACTTAAGCTTGTTGTGGAAATAAAAAATAAATAAATCATTAGCAAATGTACTAAAAATAATATTATATGATTTAAGCAAAGCATATTATATGCGTATTATTACTCAATTTGCTTCCAGGAATAGTTAGATCAATATTATAGGTAATGTACTAATAGATAGAGAGCGGTATATAAATATATATTACAATCCCAGCGTAGATTATATATGAATCATTGACTAAAACGTAAGTTATAAAAATAAGTAATTATATTTATGGTATAGGTATTCAATTTTAATTTGAATAATTTTATATTGTAATGATATTTCTTGACACCGGAGCTCACTGTACGAGAGTTTACATTTTTTTTATGTAAAGATAAAACAATTTTATTTTAAATATTTTAAATATCATACTGTTTTATACTGCAATTTATTTTATTTATAAAGTTATATTTCCATGTGTATAATAATAATAATTTAAATTAAAAATTATTGATATTTTTTGCTATTAATTGATATGAAAAGGACTTATTTTGATCAAGTATATATTTAGAATTTTAATTTTAAATTTTGATACTACTATTAAACATAAATTTAATAAGTAATGCTAATGTAAATATATTTCCAATTACCGATAGTCATGAGAGCTGTAATTTAACTGTCGCTTGACGAGAAAGGGTTAATATGCTCGTTAAACAATAAATTGTATATACGTCATTATTTATAATTGGCAATTAAGCTATTTATATTTTATTTGGGCAATATTATTTTATAATTGAATTTTGTGAGAAAATGAACGTCACGATGTTTAATTAAAATTTTATTAAATCGGCTTAGTGGCTTTTAAATTTTTTATGTCTTATTAGATTGTTTCATTTACTTGAATTTATTATGCGCATTCGTTTAAAAGTAAGTAATAATGCGGTTACAAAGTGCATTTGTACTTAGAACTGGAAGATATATTATCTAATGGTTATTTGCGCATAATTTTAGTTGAGATGAACCAAAATTAAATAGGGTATGCAAATATACAACTATAATAAGTGACAGTGATTAATTAACCTTTTAATGAGTTTTTGAGTTAAATGTTTTATGTTTAAATCAAACTCTATTTCTGGAATATCTAAATTATTATCAATTTAGTATATCTTAGACTAACGATAAAAAATATAATAATTAATAAAAAGTACACATTTGATTTAGCAAAATTTTAATCTTTCTTTTTTATTTCTTGCAGATTGAAATACAGAGGTGTATTCTAAATTGGATTAACATAAGTGTTTGGACAAAAGGTACAGTTAATATTTTATTTAACATTAAAAACAATCCGTATTAAATGTTTATCGCTTAATATTTTTTTAAAAGTAGGTTTTACACCTATTTGTAAAACTGCTCTTGATCGATGGAGCAAGGCTGCTTGCATTATTGATAATTTTTTTAGTTTAGGTTTAGCTTATAAACAGATTGTAACTGTTTTCTATGCATTATTAATTGTCTTAATAGCTAAGAGAGGGTTTATTCTCTGAGCTCTCTAGATAGCATTTACGTGAAGTGTTTTCCCCATATCACATGATATCCAGAGTTAGAAGTTGCGGATGATATAACAGGTGTGTTTGTGCGATACGGCAAATTGCGCCGCCGAGCCAGCAGTTTCCAAACTCGAAACTTATCATTGTCAATTATCCAAGTGTTTGTCAAACGTTCGGTGGCTGCGGCCCCTTGTTAGCGTAATGACCCTTAGTGCACGGCTTCCTTCCAGCATCCTTCGTTACGTCACACTCGACGCAAATCACTTACCTCTCGTTCGGAACAGCGTTGTTCGGTTTATCTTCAGACGGGACCAATGGTTCATGCATGTAGCGCACCTTATATACAATTATTTTCAAACTCGTAAAAATATAATGGAATCCGAAATTATAAACCATAAAATACAAGGTAAATGGTTTATTAGATTATTGTAAATAAAATGTTGAATCGTTTCAATATTCGTATAGCTAAATAACGTGAAAACTTTTAAAAGGCTCAAATAGTGTCAATATTTTTTTCACAATTTAAAAAGAGATTTTTATATTAAATACTTTTCCTACTTTAAAAATCAATAATTATAATCTAGTGTTTAAGGCTTAATGTACCATAATATTCGAGAAAGCTCGAAAACACATAACAGTTTTTTCTTGTTTATTTTGTATAAATATAGTGGGATTGATATAATTAGGTTTTCCTAGAGAGATATAGTATTTTTTCTTCGTGAAAAGATCAGGACAAGTATCCGACATTTCATTAGTAAGAGCAATAATTATAATTAAGAACTGGTTCTTCTCTGCACGTCTTCATCAAATTAGTTCCAACGCACAAAAGCAATAACGCCCGTTTTGTTCAGCGTTTAATTTAATACATTATGACTACAATGGAATACGTTATATCCATTTAAGTGTGTATACATACACACAAACAATTCGCAAATGGCGTGCATAAATATTTATAATTTAATAGCGCCACGGTTAATTTTATGGCTTGGCAGCCTTAGTAACTAAGCATCCTTGAGTACGAACGCTTGTATATAATGTAATGTGGTATTTGGTAGTAGCTATTGATCCAAGTTAATTGGATGTATTATGAACGGGTATTATTGATCATTATAAAGTTATGTTTACATGCATATGTAATATATTTTGCTGAACAAGCATACTTGCATACCCTTAAAAGCAACTACGAAAGGACTCATAATTAGTTGAATACTTTTAATTACATGGAAAAGAACGTGCTATTATTATATAAATTGGTCACGCTAGAATGAGTGTTACAGTTGTGCGAAAGACTTTTAATTAGTTAATTAGGTGCTTTAGTGCGAATATAGAAATAACATAAAATAAATAATTAGATATTTCAGGATAAATGCAAATTAAAATTTAAATTAGTTTATAAATAAAATAATAAGTAGCTTAATGAGTTGTTTAGCTAAACTGCAATTGACAATTTTATTTATATGAACAGCTAACTCAACTTATAATTATTTAATGTAGCAGTATCATTACTGTGCGATCAGATGCTATCTATAGATACATTTTTGCATGTAATCATTATAATGATGAATATATTACATAGTATTAAAAAAACACTTAACGCTAGCGGTAGGATAGTAAATTATATGTTCTCCACCTTCTTCTTCAATTATTTTTTACATGTTATTCAATTTTTTTATAGCTGATTCAAAAAAAGCCTTAAAAAAATACATTATTTGAAAAATATTTTTTTCCACCTAAAACTGTCCTTTATAACAATGGTCAGACCTCACGGACTACTAAACTTAAAATCTTGAATCCTGCAGACCACAACCATAATTTAAAAAAATAAAAATAACATTCTACATATGAAATGGCACTTGTTTTTCCGTGAGGGGGGTTTAGTGCTCGTCCACTTATCACCGCCACAGCCAATTACAGCGATCTGGGGGTATAATTGGAATATCTTGTCTTCTTACTAGATTTTTATGACCGATGCGCTGCAACCTGACATATAAATATGTTTGAAATGGCCGTTAAATATTTTAAGCAAACGTGAAATCTGGCGCGAAAAATTCGGCGAATTAGAATATAATAAAACATTTTAATAAACAGATTTCAAGCATATTTAAATTAATCCATGAAAATCCATTGATTTTTTTATCGGCTTTTTGAATACAAAAGAGCGAGCGCTGTCTTGGTGTAAGAGTGACCATTTTTGATTTATAACGAAAGGTATTTTATATGGTATGATTAGCTGTCAAACAAATTGCTGTATCTATGGCAGTTATCTGCCTATAATACAACAACTCGTAATGAATTAAGTCTTTCATATCCCATCAAATGCATAACATTATCTTATTGGGGCGTAATCATGCTCTCAGGGCTAGAATTGGAGGCTGATTAGCGTCCAATTACTGCATTTTACATCGCGTGTTAAAGCAAAGGATCCACTTCTCATCTTCAGTAACAATTCTGTTATATTGTAGAATCATTAATTATTGGCATAATAAGATTTACTGCGCGAGGTATTCCTTAGACAACTTATGAGATTCCTATTTTCTGAGAATTAACACCTTTCCTAATTTTTTTAAATGTCTGTGAACTAATGTAGGTGATACCTCTAAGGACTACCACCCTTATGTAGAAACGAACTTTTTAAAAACAGTTTTGCCACTTTACACACAGTTGTTATCATAATCGCGCTTTCTGTTTACTTTCTAAATTAAAAAAAAAAATCATATATATGGAAAATAATCTTCGATTAAAGTATTAATTATAGATTATTGTAAAATATCGTTTAAGGGTTACTTTTCATCAGCATATGTAATTTAGACTAATTGTGCAAGTCCTGAGATCATTATGGGCCACGGCCTTCTTTCAACATTTTCCTTTCCAATTAACCCACGGTTCACTTTTTTAATCATCGTCGCACAACGTATTTTCACGCCTCTTTCACTGTCCCACAACAAACTTATTTACGACAGTATGAATCACGTAACGTTGACACGTGTCCGCTTTCGATAATGCAACGCGGCTTTGTAGTAATAACGCGGCTATCCGTTATGATTTACGGCACTCTCGCGAAATAGGTTTAATTAAATCCAACGGAGCATATTCCGACTACCCACCCACTTGCTCCTTGTAAAAGTGCACTTGCACATGCACTTAACGTGATTTATTCGCTGTGTATGCCCGAGGGCTGCGCCATCGCTCCTGACTAATTAAACCGATCCGACTCTTCTTGCCCGGATTGTCAGGATGGCATCCTGCAATCCTGCCTCCATGTTGTGGGTCGTTCAAGTTTGGGGCATGTGCGCTTCATTAATTTTGATCTCGCTGGAAGGATGAAGGATGGCTGTGGCAGACCGAAAGCATTATTAACAGAAACTCTGGGTTTGATTTAGCCGTGCCGGCCGGCTTCGTGCGGGGCCAAGTTAGAACGCTCAATATATATCTATATTTAATGCTAAATACATGTTGAATTTTCATTGCTGTGTATTTTAAAATGAATAATAAAGAAAGCGTCGCGATCGAATCATTAGTAGCCTATTGTAGTAATATAATTTAGCCACGAGATATTAAAAAATGCGTAAATTAGTTTTACTACTGTAATTAAAAGTTTAAATTTGCCAAATTATATATGTTTTAGAGTACGCTCGGGATAAGGATGCCGGTTTGTTATTGTGTGAGTGTACATGAATATGAGAGGGAGAAGCGATGTAGCGTGTACTTCGTTGTCTCGCTTTCTCTTTTAAGGACAGTCGCTGATTCGTCAACGCTGGTATTCGTCATTAAAGTGCAGTGTGGCACAGAAGTTCGATCTTCTATAGTGATTTATTTTAAATAATTTTGTGTTGATATTGGTTTAACCCAGATATGCCCACTGTCACTAAACTCGTGCCACTGTTTTTTATTTATAAATAAAATTTTAAGAGAACAAAATTTCTTAGGCATATCTGGGTTAATTGATATCAAGGCTTCAAATATAGACTGTAAGTTATTCGTGTTCTTACCAGTGGATTAAAATATTTTAATTATTTTTCCATTAATCCGTACGTTGTTGGTTTTTTTACACTATTCTCTGTAAGGCTTATAAAAGTTATTATTCTTATCGTTGCGCCAATGATAATTTTTTTAATTTATTCAATGGATTCTAATAATTTAATAGAGTCGTTGAGCCATTAAACAATCTGCGAATAATTTCTTTCCCCATTTTATATCTTTTTGCTTTTGAAGAATAGCTATGGACTTCATTATTTTTTTGACTAGTAAAAGATTTTGATCTTTGCAAATATTTAATTAATGACATCAATGCCTGGTTTCTTCGATTATATAATATATTTTTAATTGTCCGTTGAAATTTCCAACTTAGCTCAGATGTATGTATGTTAAATAAACATATATTTTCTTTTATAATAAAAAAATTAAATATTCTGAGCGAAATTGTTTTGAGTCATAGTTCTCGCACACAATAACAAACCGGAATCCTTATCCCGAGCGTACTCTACAGTCTCACTCTACCATTTATGTTGCTGTAAGACATATTATATCTTACTTTTATTTGTTTTGAGTGTAAAATAATATTATTGGTTATGCAATTAACCAATTAAAATTATTGTTTATTAGGGTTTTGTTATTGTTCATTTGAGTAATCAAAGAGATAGTTTACATTACACAAGACTACGTTTCGTTTTTGATGCTCTGAATTTAATCGCGAATATCATCAGTCAGTTTTTTTTATTATTTTAATGTGAAGATTTAGTTTTTTGCCACTGCTTTTGAATTTAATTTTTAATTTTAATTAGTTTAATAATTGATGGGACAAGTTAAATATTATTATGAAAATTTTTAAGCGTCAGTATTGATGATATTTTAGCTTGTTAGATTACGGTTGTTAAATAATTAATATCATCGTCGATAGTTTTAGTGTCCGTTGGGGCATAGTTCTGTCGCTTAACAGCTATACGGGACTCGACAATACTCTTGAAACCCTTCCAATCAAAGACAATTTTATGGACAACCTCAGCCTCACCACAATGTCCCGAATATTCCGCCGCACACAGAACATAATTTTATTTAGTGCATTTCGCTTATAAGAGATGCTACTTTGGGATGGACCATTGTCATTTTCGCATAATATTGTTGTAGACATTTTTCATCGCTCGTTACAATTCGATCCAAGAATGGATACCGATTTTGTCTGGCGAAAAGTGGCGAGGATCCACATATAGTAAATGCTTCGGCGACAAATCATGCGGTACCAAAAAAAAAACTTGGACACCATACCCAGTCTATGGAGATGTTGAATAATATTTGATTATTTATTATTAAACCTCTCTAAAATTTCTCTTGAAGTTAGTCGAGTTCTGCATTCACCACAGCCTATAGATCCTCGTATTGAATTTCAATTCCGCGGGTAGATTCTCAAGCATATAATGTCATAAATGAATTTTATTCCAGTCCATTGCTAATTTTTTTGGAGTCGTTTTACCAAATCAGGTAACTTAACAAAAAATAAACGGTCATATACAAAATTATGAAAACAAATCGAGAATAAATGCCGAAATTTTAAAAATCACTCATATTTCTGAATTAATGTAATGTAGCTGTGGACTTTCTATATAGAAAAAAAAATATTGATTTTTTCATATATTTTTTAAATCGATACAAATAATTTTTAATTTCAAGTCTGTTAAAAACAGGGTCGTAGTCGGAGTCATAAAGAATCGACCAATCCCGACTCATTTTTATAATTTTCTTTCGCTAAAGAGCGTTTATTTTCCGCGCTTAAAATAATTAAATCTGATATAAGAGCTCTCTCTAAACGCTGACTTATTAGAAGCAGTTCTTTTTTTAAGATCTAATACAGTTTAAATAACTGATGGAAGAGATTAAATTTTAGATTTAAGATTAGATTTAGTCAACCTGGCAAAATAAAACCAATTAAACAAGCTTTTTCCATTGCGAGTTTAATTATTAAATTTGTTATGATTATTTGTTTTTAAGTATCGTTTTATTTAAACTTTTTATTAAATTTAACTTTTATACTTACTTTTTTTATAAATATAGCATTATAATAAGTAAATAAAGGTTAATTAGGTAGATGATCTTTTAAAATCTTTAATTGTATAATAATATGAAAATTTTTGACATTATTTTTATTGCTATCAATTATATTCTAGTAAAAAACAATTTTATTAAAGTTATTAAAATCGGAGTCTGGAAAATTATAATTATTAAAATCAAGGTCTGGAAAATATGGTGGATGACAATTAGCTTAAGCAGCGTTGTGTGACATGTTGTCAAGTGTTTTCTTGGTGGAGAATTGTCCAGATTTATTGACAATTTCAATCGCAAGCTTCCTCGTCATTTCGTTTAAATGGTTGCAGAAAACATCTGTTTTAATTCGCTATGAAAACAGTGGTTTTGGTGCTTAATCGGTTTCACTTTGTGCCAAACAATTACGATTTCCACTAATAATTATTTTTTTATGATAAATATTCTATGTTAAAATGGTTCGTGACAGAAAAGCAAGTTTCTATCGTTGATTTCATGCGGTACCCATCTATCCAGATTCTTGATCTTGACAATTATTTAATACTGTTAAAATAGTATTATTAAACTTTGCTGTTAATACACAGCTTTCAGCTCATAAAATCACAAGAATGGAAATTTTGAATTTGAGCACATATATGATTTTTTATTTAATGTTTAAAAAAAGGTTAGAACAAACCAAAACATACATTAAGATTATATAGTACATATAATGTACATTTACAATAAAAGGGAGACTTTATTTATTATGTATAATAATTTAAAAAATATATCTATTATTATTTTATCTCACTGAGATCTTCAACCCTGATTGCGAGATAATCTCCAAAAGTTGTTGTGGTCAAACGCCGCGAGTGGTCCACTGCCTCTCTGCGGGATGTCGGGCAAGAGATGCTGCGTGGTATTGCGAATCGCGAATGTCCTTGCTGTGCGATTAATTATTATGGCTGTAACATTGTTGGTGGTTGGCGATGAAAGTCGTTCCTATATTTCATATATTTTCGACCATTATAATTGCAATTAATAAATAATAATATTATATTTTTTTTATATGTCTGAGAGCCGCAATTGCAGCGAGTCAAAATTATAAAAATATATTAGTGAATCTGTTTTTAATGTCATGCTTAAAGTATAAAACAAGTTAGTCGGCAATCACATGAAAAGTCTTATTATAGACTTTCTTACATTTATATTAATTGATATGTCAACTCTAGACACGCGCCTAACAAAACTAGGTGTAGTTTGAAAAGTTGTTTCCACTTAATTAGGTGACTCTCATATGGGATTATAAAATTCTTGAGCAAGTTTAAGTTCGACTGTCTGTTTAATTTCTAAATTCCTATGACTAAAAACGTACTTTATAATGGCTCGTTAGCCATTCGATATCACTCATTGTAGAATGGTTGTGATTATAGTTATGTTTATTCGACGGCAATACTGCTTGAGTGTTCAATACATTTTTAATCAATCTTATTAAAATAAGATTAATATTTAAAAAAAATTATAACAAATAAACAACCAACTTTATTACTTAGTTAAAGTAAAACTATTAAATTTTAATACATAACTGTAAGAAAATGTATTTCTTGTTGGACATGACAACATGGTTTGTAAATCATAAATGTTAACTTCGCTGATTAAAGCTTTATTCTTACCTTTCTCAATTTTAATCATATTTAACTTGTAGTTGAATATTTTCACCTCAACTTTCATTTGAAAGCGACAAAGATTGCATTTATGTTTTGACTAACAGGTGCTATAAAATCTAAGTAATACGGCTCTTTTACTTCCAAGTGTAAAAGTTAATTTAATTAAAAATTATTATAAGTTTTTTGTTACGAATTAATCACAGGTAATTTAAAATCATATAATTCAGTAAACAACACAAAAACAATTAATCATCTCTTTCACAAGATCAGTTCATTACAAAGCTTTTAAATTGCATATATTTGAAACACATTATCATTGTATACTCATATTTAATTGCGTACTTGAACCAAAATAATGTGAACGGCTCTTATCTGATTAAGTGTAGAGAGAAAAGAAGAAAAAAAAAGTATTAAGTCATTCGGCGTGTCTTAATTGTGTTATGTTCGCGTTTGGAAACTAGTTAGAAAACGCGGCTTGAATTAAACTTAATTATATCTTCAATTTCACATGTCTAATTATACACGCTGTGTGTAAGAAAAAAAAAACTAATATAATCTACTTAGACAATTAGACGTTTCTATAGAGATAATGACACGGTTGAACGATTTCGTCGCGTATAACTCGTTTTTGATATAATAATAAAAAATGATCGCTCGGTTAAACGGCGGTTAAAATTAACTGTGCAATAGATCGGATTAGATTTACGTATAAATGTGTTTACACCATAAGAATAACATATATTTTAATTAAATACAATTAAAAACCTTGTGGCATATTTTCTTGTTGAACAACAAAGCAAACTATATTCAAGGATATTGAAAGGTTAATTTATAATATGATATAATCAATATATATATAATAATGGTTATGGTGTTGTATTAATTAAAATATTAATAATAAATTTCTTTAGACCTTGATCGATTGAGAGTTAAATGTCGATTAAGTAACGTGACATTGCGTTTGTTCTCGCTTAACATTATCTCGGCATATCTATGATATTCTTAAAGTGCAATTATACGACTCAGTCTCCGGTACAGCCGTCAGAAAAAAATCTAGACAATATTTAATTAAGCGTATGGAAAATATCGCAAACACGACAAGCGCGTACTAATTGGACGCCATTGAAACGGACGTTCGTTAATAAATCGCTTGTTAATAAAGTAGATAGACGGATGATGAACAGTGGAGGAGGAAGAAGAAGAAAAATATGCACAATTATTTATGTTCAGAAGACCACACGCGGTGGCCTCAACCAGAATGGACGTTACAGGTATGGTCATAATTGAAGTTCGTGACCGACATTGTTCGCGCTAACGATTCAAATTGGTGGACGAGAGTAATTTATTGGCGTTTCGACAGGAAGCGTGCGTATGCACCGCTGCCAAAACGGCTTTATGCCTTAATGATTTTGGCGTGTCTTTTAAAACGAATTCAATCAAACGTCATTACTCAATCAGAAGTCGGTCCAATGATAAACATATGCATCTTCAATTACATCAATGGCTTTCAAACTGAGTGCCGCTAGATAATGAGGCTAAGATATATTATACAAAAGATTCTGACTGCGCCGAAATCAGAAAGAAAAGCAAATATGAATTTTAATTACATTCTTATGATTGATTACGATACATAGTACGCATTTAATTCATTTGTATTTAAGCTTAATTACAATATTTTTTTAAAGTGAAATTTTCTGCATATTTTTATTGTAAGCATGTTTCGTTCATTTTATTATTCTCAATGCGTAACTAAATATTTATATCCCATCAAGATTCATATGTAAAGTTATGCGCTGACTTCAAATTTATACTAAGATAACAACATTAACTATTACTATATATATATTTTCAAAAACTGATCGCTAAAAATAGGATAATCTAGTCTGTTTTTCTAACTCTTATACATAATAAATAACGATTATTATAGAATATACTTTTTATCAATCATTACAGATTAGGTTTTCTCAGGTTTTCCTATTCTCGCGGATGAATATCGCATAGAATAGTTATTATTCTCAATTATTTGTAATTTTTAAATATTCGAATATTAAATAAAAAAATAGTTGAGTTTATCGGTATTAATTTATTGAACCAATTAGTGCAAAAAATCAATTAATTGCCTGTAAAATATTATTTAAATAAATAATTTTTTAATAAAAATATTTATATTATAGCATTAATTACTTTCACGATCGTTAGTCGTGCTGCTGTTCAAAATACTGATCAGTAAGAGCGTCAAAAGCAAATTTACAGCATAAAAAGACATATATATGAAAACAAAAATTTTACCTATAACTATCCTTCCAAAATATGAATTAATAATGATAACAAAAAAAATGTTAGAGGGAAAATCAACTATAAATACTAAATTTAAAATTAGAAAAGAACAACATAAATATGAAATTAGATCTGCATATGATCTACACATCCCTCAACCATTTTCAGTAAAGTTTGGAACAAATTCTTTAAAATATATAGCTTTTAAAACATATAATGATTTACCAATATACACCAGAAATAACTTTAAAGAAATAAGAAAATATTTTAAAAAAAAATTCATCGAACTTTAAAAAAAAAAAAAAAAAAAAAAAAAAAAATGTGTGTATATGTTTATGTTTGTATATTTATATGTATATATGCATATGTATGAATGTATGTATATGTGTATGTACATTCTTATAATTTGTTATACTTATTATTTTGATAAGAGTTTAAATATGTTCATTATATTTTCTAATGTATAAGTTTTTATTTTTCATATTTAACATAAAACTGTAATAAAATGTAACCGTAGAATGAGTAATTTTATACTCATGCGGAATTACGTTAATAAATAAATAAATAAAAAAAAAAAAAAAAATAGGAGTGCCGCTTTTATTGCCTTCTATGTATATAATTTGTGACTGTGTCGGTCGACTAATATAATATGGCGCATAAAGGATCACTCATTTTGGAGCAGCACTAGTCACTCGGCTATATTAAAATAATTTATATATTCGAGATAGTATAAATAAATATTTTACGAATATTTAATCAATTATTCGAATATTCATATAGTTGAAAATTGGGCGAATATTTTTTTCTTTGGTTCTTAACCCTTTGATTAGTGAATCAAGTTATACACATTTGTTAACTTGTTAGTATACACTTGGGAGTGAGTTAATTTTACGTATTTTTCCATTTATTATTTTATACTGCATTTATAGTAAATTTATAGAGAAAAAAAAAACGTTTTATTGCTTTGATATATTTTAGTATGTTTGAAAAAAAAATATTTTAACGCTTTTCTATTATTAATTTTTGATAATTTATTTTACATATTTTTATACAATATAAAATTCGGTTTTTGTGGATTTTTTTATATAAATTCAGAGGCTTTCAATATATTTTATAAAATGATATAAAATATTTTTTGTCATGCTCATTTATTTCGTGCTCTTTAAAATGGTAACTGGTATTATTTTCTAATAAAATGATTTACAATAAATCAAATTAAATTTTTTTTTATGAAAATAATGTTTTTTTTATTTTTTATTTCTTCAGTTATATATGTAAATATTTGGGGTACCTTAAAACAGAGAAAGATTGATCGCCGTACATGTACGGCGATATGGTTCAAAAGTTTAATCGAATATTCGATTAAGAACTCTCATTTCAGTCCATTGTCTAACCACATAATAGTTGTTGATTGTGTTTACCTTGTTGTAACACATTTATAATGCAAAATTCACAATAAATAAATTATTAAAATATTTTCAAATATGAATAAAAAAGAAAATAGTATAATATATAAAATACGCGTGATCATCAAATTTTAATAAAATTGTTTTTTTTTAGTAATTTCCAATCCATAATGGCACAATTTTTAAATACTAAGATAATTATTTTTAATAATTATTAAAAAAATGTGGCGATAAGACAATCATTTTTCCCTGTTTTCTTACACGTACCTGTGTATCCCTCCCGGCGAACAACCAATCACAATGATCACATGTTGAACATTGAACGTTATTATGTTTGTCCATTGACCGTAGACTTGTGTGCTTTTTCATATAATAATATGCATAACAAGTAAAGAACATGTTAACTTAACTTTCATATGAAAATCAAATATGTAGTTTTTGATTAGAAAGTGTTAAAATAGTGTGTTTTTACGCATGATTTTATTATTATTAAAAACAAATTTAGGAAAAAAAATGAGACGCCAAACTGAAATCATTGTCATTTATATTATTATACATATATAAACTAGTATTACAGTTTAATAGCAATAGATGTCACAATGCACATCTTAGACCGATTGATCTGTGAGATTAAGAAAATCTATTTTTATTTGGTTGATATAAAATTAATTTTAAAGTAATAGAACTTATAATTAACAACCAACTTATGATTAACATCACGAGTCGTCATGGTTTTGGAATTAATAATTGCTTTTGGAAGCTCTTCATAAAATGGATCACAGTCACACGTCTCTACAGGTGTACTCAAAGGATGTTTTTATTCAACATCAAAGGACATGGCGTGTCATTCGTTGACTTCGCAGAAGACCACACGCGGCCAGGACATGACGAGAAGACAGCGAAAAGCCAAACCGTGACCGCGCCTACGTTCAGACATAAAACCGGACAATTTACAGAAGCTTTCCTGTGTGATGTTGTGCTACAGAAGCGGCGGAACTTTTGATGCGTTCGTAAAACTGAGCTGTTTATGTATGTAACGTAACTTGAATGGCAAACAGATCAAACGGCGGACGTATACTGTTTAATGGGTTGTTTTAATGTTTTAATGTGAAGCGCTGCATCAGCAACAGTGCGCATTCACCCTATTTTTTTTTTTAAATAATTCAGAACTATGACCGCCTGGAGTGAATGGAGATAAGCTATGGAGATAAACCCATGTTTTAGATACACAAATAAAACATATAGTCACTGTTATATGATGTGTATGTAATAAACACATACAATTTTAAAATCAGCTCTTGATGTATCACTTTTAACTTATGCATTGCCCGACATTTATCAATATTTTCCAACATTATCCAACATAAACAGTAATAGTATCGCACACACGATGAAGTCATTAATCCATCGTATTTTTTTATGCAATCATCATATTCATCCAAGTGTCCATTAATGCCGTGATGACTCCACTCCACTCCGACTCCCAACAATGCCTGGGTTTAATAATGTAATTACGGAGGCACGGCACGTAGAGCTGATTAGCCATATATTATCAAGTCGCGGCTCATATTCGACATTAATTAATGCCCATTGTTCCGAGGCAACAATTCGCAATTTAAGAAAGCGTCTTTTACGTGTCATCATCATCGCACATCGTATGAACAATCGTCAGATTTCTTGCTGGCAATCACACACACACGGATTGTAGGTACACTTTGGAGCTCTTAATTAATCCGAGAGCGCTATCTTTTTAGAACCGGTCGATAGGAAAAACGATTAGGTCGAGATATATGTGTGTATGGTATAGTTATATGTGGTGGTTATTATCTGTACGTTGAGTCTTGAGACGACCATTGTGCTAAACATATGGGAGTTCTCATGTCAATTTGAAATATTAAATGAATCGGTGGCATAGTGGAAAAAAGTTGTTAATTGTGACGTTGATGTTATATCGATTGTTATGTTGAGCTATATAAAAGCTATTAAATATTAATTAAATGTAGTTTCTCTCTTTGTATTTAGAATTACACATGTCGCATCTAAATACTGATACTTTTGCAATGAAACTGATCTAAGATTACTTGCATTGCGTTTTTGTTAAATCGCGCATCTAAGCTTGTTTTTAATGTAATAATATAGTTATTATTATCATGTCTCGTTTTCATATCAAAGTCTTTGTGCTTATACATATATGTTGGTGGTTAATTCAGTGACTACTACCTGAAATATTTGGTTTTTAATGATTAAAATTGAATCAGGTATTAGTCAGTGACTAGTAACTAAAATATTTGAGTTTGGATGATTCAAATTAAATCCTAAATTACGATCGACTATCACATATTTAAGAACGGAATAGCGTAGTCCGTAACGTCTCAGACTAGTAACTGTGAGGTTGCGAGTTCGAGACCCGGCAGCGGCACTCGAATTTTTATTTATAAAAATGCGCTATTATTAAAAAAAACGGCATCTATTGATTATAACTTGTATAGCACATAATAATTTATAATCAATAATATAGATGTCATCGATTCCCAGACTTTCAGTCTTGTGGTTAATACGACGTGTAATAAAAAAATCCGGTGATTAATTTTATTACGAACAAAGTAATAAGCTTAGATCAAATTTGAATATACTATCGCTGCCACAACAATTAGTACTCTGAGGATCGTCCACTGACATCATCCCTCCGCCAGCTTCTCCACCACCGCTCGGAGAACACATCGCGCCCATCATAGTCTGTCGCAACATGTAATAAATAAATTTAAAAAAATTTTAACTAGTTTTCACATACGTCTAGGCTTCTCAAATCTTAAATATACAAAACTGCAATTGTCAAATTATATTTTAAAAATAAAGAAAATATATTTAATTTTTGATTGGAAGACTAATGCATTTAGCGACGAATTAACTAGTTTAATTCTGATTTTAATAATGAATTTTCCTCTCGTTGATAATTCTCTCTCGCTTTTCGTTGATGTTGGCTTAATTGTAAGCAAAGATTTATATAAAATTATATATTTCGTCGACTATATATTTTATATTTTACTAGATGAATATTCTGGTTATTTACTAGTCGTTTGTTTAGTTCTTTTTGAATTATTAACGTCATATTATTCTCTACTTTATTTATTTCAGTATCTTCTTCCTAAGTAGTATTTAGAAAAAAGTCGTTTTAATAAATCTTTATAATTGTTAAAATATTTTATTTGGGAGGAACTTAGAGTTAATATTAAAAACAGTCGCGCTTAAGTTAAAAATGTTTCTTCAATTTTTGATTTTAGTGCTGCAAATATTTCTAGTGATAATTTTTTAGTAGAATATTAGAAAGTTTTGAGTCTCAGGTTAACTTTTTTGAAGGTCCCGGGACCCAAGACGGCATAAAAAAATTCCGGGAGTGTTTTACCATATTTATATTTTAGAGACGGATTCAATTTTTAATTGATGTGTTCCATAATATAATATTAGTTTAATATAATATATAAAATACTTATGGTAAATTTTAAATACACCATTTTCTTGCTTCCAGTTTTTCTTCAATTTTTAAATTTCTTCGCAAGAAAAATCAAAAAAGTAACATACGCGATACGAGCGAGACCTATAACCACGACAGAGACCAAACTTTGGAAAATTGCACTTTTCCGAAACTTTATAATTTTATTCATTAAACGGCTTTCGGCCAGTTTTTAGCGCACCCCTGGCCGCGAGCCAAGGGCCGGATTTAACGATTCGAAATTGCCCCCCGGGACGTGCACGCCCTTTCCGCCGGGACGGTCCCGCGGGCTCATTAGTCCCGCACGTGTGCGAGGTTTGGCGTCCCGCAATTAGCCGGGCTCGGATTTCGCGACAGCAATTATTATATGATACGACAGTGACGATGTTCAACAAAAATGCTGCGCAATCTGAGCCGGCCCTGGCGTTATACAATGACGAGACGGAAGAATTTTCGTTAATTACGAGATGCGTAGGAATAAATGAGCGAATACGGAAGAGTTTGTTTAATTAGATGCTCTCGGGGTCTTACCAGTGGAGAGAGTGGGTCTCGCTTAATTGTGACTTCAGTGGACGACAACCATTTGCTTGCAGAGTCACATTTAAATAATACAGATTTATCTGCTATATGCGTTTTTGGATATGCGTCCGCGTATGCTGTGGAAGCGCCGTTTTTTGTATATCATTTAATTAAAAAATGATTAATAAGTAATCTCAAAAACTATTTATATATATAGTTTTACCATGGCTATATATTTATATAAAATATCAGTTCGAACTGAACAAATTCGCAATCTTACCTCACAATCCAGTTAATCATTCACCATAAGATGTGGAGCTTTAATCTAATTTATAAAAGGTTGTTTATTGTTTTGAATGTAAATGTTGTTTAAATATGAATATTAGTGCATATAATTTTTGATTTTTTAAAACTAAGAACTATTATTTAAATTTCGCTGAATTTATAATCCTATCATAATCACATTAGTTTGAGCTGATCATTTTATAATTTGTTAAAATTATTAATGTGCGATAGTGCGAGCAAGCTTACTTGCTCCATCGTTGAGGAGCAAGATCCTATTATTATTTTTTAGGCTTTAATTAGTTGTTGTTGCTAAATAACTACTGAGTGATTGTATTAACTACTAACTTTATGTTTATAAATTAAAAAATAAACTGTACCATTTTAAAAACAGTTTTTTAAAACACGTTGCATTAATTACACACCATTTTTTTTCTTCTTAAAATCTCGTTCAGGATTAACAAATCATTTCGAGTAATTGACCGTAGGTTGTTATTATTTTTTTCTGGTGAACATGAATAATAACCCGTGAGAACCGCACACGGAGAATTTGCTCATTTTTTTATTCTTCTTCTTCTTTATCCACAATCGTTAATTTAACAACGACCGTAAAGTGTTACGATAATCACGCGTATGTATTTTATAAAATTAATTAACGCGCCCCACCTGTTAGGGATTTTACGATCAATTAAAGCCGAAGTAAAAAAACTTGTTTCGTTTTTGACGGTACATACATACATTCGCATACAATGAGAGTCACACCTTTTACTTTCGTTCAGGATGTAATTTATGTAGTGCAAAAAAACCGCCACGGTTATTGGGCAATTGCTAGGTGACGGCAGAAATAACTTTTCGGTATTGTTATGCTTAATTAATTAATTTGTTGCGTGCGCTATGTTATGGAACAATTAAATTTTAAATTAATGGATTTTAATTTATAGTAAAAACTAATCTAATAAAACTCGTTATTTATTACTCTAATTAAAAAGTCGATTAACAAATTTAAAGCGATTAAAATGATTGAAGTGCTACAATGAGAATTCCTATATTCTTAAGAGTGAATGTGTATTACCAGTGAAGTTATATTTTCACTGGTATATAAAAAAGGCTGCCTGTCTCTTATTATTTTTCTTTAAAATTTATAAAAAATATCAGAGCATGTAGTTGCTTTAGGACTATTACTAGAAATATATGCAATGTAATAGCTTCCAAAACGATTAGTAATAAACATTCTTGAGAAATCTGCAAATGGGTACGGATAAATGTAATTAAACATGCAGCCGGTTGTGCGTTTATTTTTAAAATGCTACAGCAGGTGTTTTTAAAGCTTATGAAAAAATTGAACTTATCTCAATTGCTATTTGCTAGCTTAATCAATACTATAATTTTTAAATAAAAGGTTAAAATTAATTTATTTGTGTCAGAAAATTTCGGGATAGAGTCATAAACATTATTTAAAAATATAATACTAGATTAGCAATATTGATTTTTAAAAGCTTTAAATTTATTTTAGCTGTCTGCATCTAAGCTATTAGAAAAATATTTCGTTTAAAGGCTCATATAATCCAGACGCGAATAGTGATATACATTTGCGTGTTAAGTGACGAGAGTGAGTGAGAAGTAGTAAGCGTACGGAACGAATGTAACGCAAGCCCTATCTCTCACTCACACTCGTCACGTAACACGCGAGCGAGCGAAAGGGAATGTATCTCACCGTACGCGCCTGATAATTCATAATATATATATTTTGAATTTCGCACTTTGCGTAATTTTCTAGCCACATTTGTCGAATTATTAACATTAAAAAATTATATAAAAATTATTAGTGAATATTAAATGTTTTCAATTTGACAGGTTGCCTGTATATGTTCGTTAGCAAAATCCAATGTGTCAATTTTTTGCAAAATGGCGACAAGTATAAAAACTTAAACACTCGTAACTCAGTAAGTTTACATTTTAACGAATAGATCGCTATATATGAAACGTTTAAAAGCCTAAACTTCATCTAAATAAAATATAAAAAAATAGTTTTTTGCTTCAAAACAAGCAATGTATCAGTTCGATCGGACCCCCATACAAGCCATTTTGAGACTTTCAGTAGAGTTAACGCTCTTATGGTATCCTTCATCAGGGTAGCATATCCTAAATGTAGCATAATATATATCTACTACTTTCTTGCGTTGATGCAGCTATGACGATCTATAAATTTACATAAGCCACCTAAGTTCACATATTTTAATGATTTAATAGGAATAAAAATATGAAAAATATAACCATTAGAATCAAGGAATTTATTTTACAGACATGTTTTTCATGATCATTACAACCAGAAAAATACTTTAAAAACATTCCATTTTAAACGTTGTTTAAAATATTTTTTTTGTAAAAATTCGAAAATAAGTTGGACATACATAGCTAGTATTGCTACTATTTTTTATACTGCTGATCTTTTTTAGCCTAGTTCAAAAAAATATTTATAAATGTATTTATAAAATATTTCTTACTAAATTTAGAATTATATTATATGCTTAAATAAAATTTTTATTAAAAAAACATTTAAAATATGGTATATTAATTGTATATCAAAAATTAATAATGGTAGAAGTAAATAAAACAAATAGGAAAGATATACTTTTCTGTGCAAAACTTGATGCAAAATTTGTAAATGTGTCTGTTCTTGATACTGCGTCACATAATCTAAAAAAAGTATCGAATATGAAGTTGAATTCTTATGATTTAAATGATTGCTTCTATCATAAAGATTGTTTCTTTAGGGCGCTTACTGTATCGTTATAAATTTAATTGAAAAAATATACATATATGCATGTGTGTTAAGATTGATCTAAATTACTTTATGATAGGATTATTCGGGAATAATGTTTGGTTGTATCTGTAATTCTCAGAATCGGTATTGGATCTAGTGGTTTTGTTCCGCTTGATTGTGCATTCAATACACATTATGACTTTATCGATGTTGATAATGAAACAAGAATCTAATAAGTCATAATTTAACTTTATACTACATAATTATTTATAATATATTGTTATTTAATATAAATATTTTAAAGTATACAAAATACAATACCCGACAATAATTCTTATCCGTTTTTTAACTGAAAATTATTTAGATTTACTTATAAGGTATAGAGGAAATAAAAATAATTTAGTTGTATAATAAGTTAATAGTTATACTAACAAAAAATAGTATTTTAACACAAGTACGTTTTTGCGTAACGTAAGAATCAAGAAGGAAATCAGTAACATTAAAAAACTTTGTGACTCAAGTATGTTTGTTTTTAAAGTAGATGTCCTCTCTTTAAAAAAACGAGAGCAATAAACCAAATAACTTATTTCTACTAGTTAAACAAAAAATTGCAGAAATGCATTGAAATCAAATTTAATAAAATAACGAAAGAGTTTAAGCAAATCCTAAGTGACAGATTTACAAGACTATTTAAAAAAAAATAACTGC
Source organism: Plectrocnemia conspersa (assembly GCF_051122295.1). Taxonomy (NCBI): domain Eukaryota; kingdom Metazoa; phylum Arthropoda; class Insecta; order Trichoptera; family Polycentropodidae; genus Plectrocnemia; species Plectrocnemia conspersa. Next base: position 22,631,836 of record NW_028277172.1, read on the forward strand.
AACTGAAGGCACAAGTTATTTTTTTCTGTAAAGCAACAATCAAACAATCACGAATGCATAAATCAACTAGAAAATGAAAAATGGAAAATAAATAATAAAGAAAAATATTGAAAACACTAAATCAACATTAATAAATAATTAATTCCATAAGTTAAAAAGGCATAAGCTTAAAAAACTCTCTTGGGCGATATTTAATTACAGAACGTGTTTAAAGAACTTCCAAAGAAATGTCAAAATAATTACAAACATTTTTAATTCCAAAACACACTGGAACGTGTCACATTATCTTTATTTCAAAACCAAAAAAGAACCCAGGAGACGTAAAATCTTACAAGAAAATAAGTTTTTTCGCCTATTTGAATGAATATATTTGAGAAGCTACTGCTACGTAGAATAAATCCAATACTATAGCAACGAGAGATAATCTTAAGTCACCAATTCAGCTTTTTGCAAAAGCACGGCACAATTGAACAAATATACCAAGTAGAAAACGAGATTAATAAAAATCTATGAAAGAGGAAATATTGCTCAGCTGCCTTTCTGGATATAAATCAGGCTTTCGAAAAAGTGTGACAAAATAGATTCAAATATGAAATTAAAAAAGCACACAAATTTGGAGTAAAATAAAACAAATGGGATTAGAGGTTAATGGGCAAATCTTTGCATACAAATATAACAAGCAACTCCAATATAGAAATAATTCAGAGGTTCAAAAATATATTTTTAAAGTGATGCTCCGTGCCCCAAACTTTTATATTTATAAAAACTTTAAAATTACATTTGTCAAGGAAGAAGTGGAAAATTCCAGATAAAAATATGGAAAAATTTCAACAAATTTCATCATGAAAATATTTTATTGATCCACTATTAAATTGATCATAATGCTGAAATACCGGTATTTGATATACTTTTGCATTTCATGTGATTTTATGTTGTATTTAAAAGGTTGACCGCCCGCGTGGCTTAACATTTCCTTTCGGTAAAATTTAGCGAGCGTTTTCTGCAAAGAATTCGAGCCAATTAGAGAGATGCCTGAGGAACGATAACAAGTGAAACTATAAGCTTAATAACATCATTAGTGCCGCGGAAAAGAAAAATTATCGTTCGGTTCGGGTTGTAATTGCATTGGTGCGACAGAGACAAACGCGTTTGGGTAAAAGAGACTCGCGACTAATAAATGTGCACAGTCAAAACATAATTAGTGCTCGGCATATGCGCGGACACGGATCGGCGCCAAAGGACTCAGAGATAATTAAAAAATAAAATAATTAGTCAAAAAATAATATGAACAACACCTGGTAATTTTAGAAAAGACACCTGGCAACCTCTGACGATTAATCCGATTTGAATGATCGTGGCAGGAAATCGTTTTAAAACGTTACAAAATTATGTATTAAAAATAAACGATTGACGTCGCTGTATACTTTATAATTATGTGCATGCTCTCATAGAATTAGAATCACTTATTTTTTATGTGGTAACTGTATAGTATGTTTTCAAAAATAAATGGAGAACGAATTTATTCATATAAAAGTCGTTTGAATTAACAGCTGATTCAACCTTTAACCTTCTATCCGCCGTGGAAATTCAAAATAGATAATAATTATAAATATGCGCAAGTTATTGATTAAAACAAATAGCGGTAAAAACACAAAATTTTTTTTAAAGGTTATTTTTATAGTAAAAAAATATTGTCTGTAAGTAATTATTTTGGATAATTGTATATGCGCCATGTCAGTGAATTATTAATTTAAAACTAATTACGGATATTAATTCATAATTAAATATTTTTAGCTGATTTATTTTCGTCCCTTTTAAAATAAAAACAAGCTTCGTGAAAAAATATGAACAAAGTTTGGTCGATTCGCTCGTAATTACCGAGTTAATTCGCTTTTCGGGTTAATTTACGTCTGCTTTTCCAATTTACATAACGCAATTTCAATTAGAGGGGGGGGGGAGGGAAAAATCCCGAGGGTTCCAGGCGATAAATTAAAAACGAAAATTAAACGCCACTCAATGTTTTTTTTATTATTATTTTTGATTTGAAACAACCGATTTTTAAAAATAACTTTCGATTCGCTATTGTCGTTAATTAACTTGAAATTGTGTTTACATTTGAGTGTATTTAATGATTTAATGAACGTCACTGAAATTAATGCCCAGTCAGTGATTTGTATGTGCGTATGAATAAATTTAGTGCTTCGAGTGATTCACTCGATTTTTAAAACGTGATGTTTGAAATTGGTTTAGTAATGAACATATACGTAGTAAAGATAGTAGTAAAAGTTTATTTTTAATTTGCATATAGATTGTTATTTTACCTAAATTTTCATATGCACTTTAGGTAATGAAAATATATTTTTGTTTAATAAATTAGTAATCAATGGCAATGAAAAATGAACAACATACAATATTATAATTTTATTTATTTCTATTAAATTAATCTGAAATTGTATGATTAAGCATGAATATATACATATATATTTAATAAAAATTATACGATAATCTTAGCTGTACTATTTTTGCTTATTTTCTGCAAATTTCCATAAATCATATTTTTTCAATTAAAATAATGTAATAAAATGGTTATCAATAACAATGATTTTAAGTATATTTTGTTCGTAGTATTACAGTAGGTATTATAACTGACGTCATCTTAAATTAAAATTTATAATATAATGTAGCAAGTCTCTGTCTCTTCATCGGTCTTTCAATGGGACTTTGTCCTCTCTTGTTTTTTTGAGGCAGACTGAAGCTTTTGTTAAATTGAGTCGCAATAGATACCGTTTTGATCATGCCTTCCGTCGAAATGAGTCTTCTTTGGTTAATCTGGTCCATTCTGGCTATCCTCACGTGTTTTCTCAGTTTGATCCTTAAACTTTTGTCGCTCTTGATGATTTTACTCCATTTATCGTTCACAAGGGAAGCCGTATATAACGAATATCCATCAAGCATACTGTAAAAAAAACAAAACTATTAGTTAAAGTATAAAATAAATATTACAATGATCAAATAATATACCTGAAAACGATTGCAGCTAATTTTAGTGAAAGTTTTCCGATTATATCAACGTTTGGATTAATCAAAGATGATGTTTCCATTACACGGAGAATTGAGAAAAACCCTTCCATTTTAAATGATGATTGAAATCTTCTCAATTTTGGAATGATTTTTGTTTAAAAAAGTAGCAGCTCAGTTGAGTTAGAACGTAGCTCTCCGAAATATTATGTATATACAATGGAACGTAGCGCGCCGAATTTTTAAATTTATATGCTCTTGAATTGTTATGTTTTTCCTATAATGAAGTTTTACATATTTAGTATACAAATATATATTTTTTTGTTGTTACTTGAGTCGAATATGGAAAAGTATAGGTTGTTACTATATTTGCTGCTATCTTATACGTTATAGTGGACACAGCTTTAACCCGTTTTTAAAATAATTTTAGCTGTTACTGTTTTTTTTTTAATTTTAGGGTACGGTTAGGGAAGAGAATATTATCATTATAGAGCAAATCTTATTTGTTCAACATCTGCAATTTAAAAAATATTCTGCTTGCGGGTGCTTGATACAATAGTCTGTGTCGCGATATTTCTGCATTATTTGGACTGTACTTATGTTTTAATCTTATATGTGTTTACTCAATTAGTAGTATTTTTTAAATTTGTAATCTAACGAGTTTTAAAAAACTTCACCATTATACACATAATATATTATGGATTTCTATCTGATGGAAGAGATCTTTTTTTTTGAAATTGAGTGTGAGTTATTTGGATTCAAAGCGACAGTAAATATAATGATTATGCTGTTCGCTTCATAAGATTCTCATGTCATCTGGACGAAGTACCGTTACACGAAAGAGCATGCTTTATCTCTTTCTTCGTTGCATACCACACCACTCCCACTTTTATTTCTAGGGGATCGGCGTCAGTTCTGGATTGTTAAATGAATAAATTTGATTAACCTACAATACCACTAACTTCATTCCATAATTTTACTACTTATGTATCTGATTTTTTTTTAATTTTGTGCAGAATTTTAACGATATTTTAAATAAATATAATTATTATAGTCATTATTAAATGTATTCTTACTACTTTTGTTTCCAAAACCAATAAAATATTTATATTTATTATAAGAAAAGAGCATTATTATATAATAAAAATAAAATGGTAAATATTTCTTTAGAAGTGCAGGGTAACACCCCCCACGGTGATGGCTGAGAGGCAAATAGTAGTGGATTCTAATTAGAATGTAACGGTAAACCGTCGAGCTCGATAGGGAATCTTATGATGCATTCTGTTCCAAGTTTAGTTGATCCCATTTCATTATAATTGGTTAATTTATTAAATAAAGACAATTATCAATCTAGTATAAATTTTTCAATGGCACAAATATCACATTTTTTTACGGAAGCGCTGCTATTTTTTTTTTAAATATGTTGTGCTAAAAATATTTAGAGACCACCAGTACTTCACACTGTATCAGGTTTACTGCTTTATCAGATATTTTAATTACTATATGAGGGCAAAATACGATCTTGCCCCAACTCGCTCCCCCAACACACGTGTTAATTGTTGATGAGGCTCACGTGTCTCGTGTCCGCCGTTAAAACCGAGATGAAACGCAACTAAATTGGAGTCAGGATTAATCTGGGAGCGCCGTCAAACTTTTCACCTATTAGGATGAGCGTTAATCAAAACTAGGCTAATCAACAGGACCCGCCAGCGCTTCCACATCCGTGCATAATTAAAACGTTGTAATCTCGCCGGTTATATCCTAAAACTTTTTTAATTAAACGTACATCTTCGACTTTAATTACGGACGTGTACACTTTTACCAATTAACGGACGGTGCCTCTGAGCCATTACTGAGAGTTGATTGTTTGATTTATAGCAAAAAAGTTAGATTATTATAAACCGTATTATGAAGTTGTAATCTACTATAGTAGCTTAATCCGTAAAGTATCAAGTTTATAACACCGGGGGACTGGTTTAGATTCTCAACAGCAGACTTAAAGACTTCTTTAAATTATATATATATATATATATATATATATATATATATATATATATATATATATATATATATATATATATATATATATATATATATATATATATATAATATATATAATTTAATAAAAATGTCAAACATATAATGAAAAAATATATACAATTTTTTTTATATTACTAGATTATGATTATGTTACTCTCATTATATTTTATTAACTAGGGTAGTAGCAGATTTAATAAAATATATTAATAAATAGGCTTTATTTAGGTTTAAATTCAGTAGTGGTTTAGCAATGTACACACATACATATATAGTTTGCAAATTATTTGTTTCACAATAACACGTTTTTATAAAAAGAAAGATATAATTCATTTACTTTGTTAAACAAATCCAACAAATAATAAGCAAAGCACGTCCATTTTTCAGTCCTAAAGATAAAATAAAGTTCTGCTTTTCGCTGTGAACTAGGAACTACAGTTACTATTCCACTACATGTATTTATAACATATATAGTGGAATTTAATTTTATGAACCCATCTATTTATTTTTACAGTACGGCTATAGACAATGTTTAATATAAATATTATACTAAATGTCGGTTTCTTACTGGTATGAGGTACCGCAGCAAATTTTTAAATATTATTAATATACTGAAATATTTCATAGTAATAACTCTAAGGCCTTATATAATTAAAAAAATATGCTTTTTATTGATTTAAAGATGGGCATGAACTATCTGACATATATTGATCTCTATAAAAAAATTCTCATAAATTCGTGAAATTGTAGCAAAAATTTGCAGAACGAAATGCCAACAATGATAAAAATTTCACTAGGAACAAAACGCAATTAAAATATAAATCAAACCAGCTAAATTCTGAAAGAAAACCAGCGCTAATACATACATATAGTACAAGATTATACGAAAAAAACTACATCACATCTAAAGGGCACTTCTCCCGCTTTCTATTGCTTCCGGACCCGCTTTACAACTCATTAAGGCTTTTTTCCACTTCTATCATGTCGCCTCTTAACTATCTGATCTGCATAATGACATTCTCTATCTCTCGCTAGCTGTAAACCGTTCGCAATTACAATATCCACATGCGTCGGTTGATATTTAATTAATTAAAACGCGTTTCGATCGTGTGAGTCTTCATGGTAATTAGACGCGAAGAATGAGCCGTTTAGATTAAAAACGTTCGATATTATATGGCCCGTGTGCTATGAACGTGTATTCATCATATTATAATACCGATACATGTATCTGTAAAAGTTTTAGAAACAATTGGGCACGGTCTGATTGTTAAGCTCGAAAGCTTAATTATACTAATTAGTAATAGTTTATTATTTATGATGTTGTATTGAGTTATGCAAATATTGATCAAGAACTGGATAAGGACAGCGACAGTTTTTGTATAGAACTATAGTTAATGATTTATTATACACTATAATTTTCTCACGCCATTTTATATACGAGGTTTAGATTTTTTAATACTATTAATAATTAATAATTAACTGATGCATTTAAATAGATATAATTTATTTGTTATTGTTTCGTATTATTATGAATGTGATATCTAGAAAGTATCTTAATTGTATTTTAATTTGCATTGTTTGCTTTTTTTGGTCTTATCGAAGTATTATACACAGTCATCTTAAGTCGTTCACTTAACATTAGATAGTCTTACAGAGTTATGCTATATGATTTTATAAGTTACTATCAGATGAATCTTGTCTCGTTACTATTAAATTTGCTTGTTTGTAAAGATGCATTTTTTTTAATCATTTCATTAAATTGTTATAAATATTTTAAAAATAACGATATTAATATTAGTTTAATGCGAGTACATTTTTTTATAAATATCAGAATTACAATATTCAAAATATGTAACGATTAAAAATTTGCTGTTTTGCTTAGTCCAGTTTTTATGATAACATTAAATCTGAGATCGCACAGTCATTGATTGATTTGTTCATGATAGTTTTATTTACTATGATTATCTGGATAGTCGTCTCAAGTGATCGTAATAGACTTTTCTTAAACCTCGAACTTTTAGTATTTAATCATCAATGAAATTTTTTGATTTTCTGTAGACGCGTATGGTGAGATACTTTCGCTTTCGCTCGTTCGCGTGTTAAGTGACGAGAGTGAGTGAGAGATAAGGGCGTGCGGAACGCATGTAACGCATGCCCTTATCTCTCACTCACTCTCACGAGCGAAAGAGAAACTATCTTACGGTTCGCGCCTGCTTTTTTGAATCGAAGTAAATTACACCCATACCTCGCTATACGGCCGCTCTTTATACGGCATTTCACTATAACGGCCCTCTTCAATTAAGGCACGTTTTCGATTTACGCCCTAAAATGTTTCGCTATAACGGCAAAAAAACTTTTTTTTGATGTCGATTTTTAAAAAAAATTTAAAAATAGATTTAATTTGCATAATTTTAAAATGAAAGGTGAAGCAGCTAGCGCTGATGAGGCCGCATCTAAGGAATATCCCAACATTTTAAAGGGAATTATTGAAAGAGGTGGTTATAAACCTGAACAAGTGTTTAACGTAGACGAAACAGGGCTTTATTGGAAGCGAATGCCTGATTGCACGTACATTTCAAAAACCGAAAAATCTGCGCCCTGTTATAAGGTGTCTAAAGAACGATTTACTTTGCTACTTGGTGCAAATGCCGCGGGTGGTTTTAAGCTAAAACCACTTATAATATATTTGTCCGAAAATTCAAAGCCTCTTAAAGGACTAAATAAAAATCAATTACCAGGCATATGGAGATCCAACAAGAAAGCTTGGATGACTAAAGCTACTTTTGGGGATTGGTTCAAAAATCACTTTTATACAGAAGTGAAAAAATATTTGCGAGACAATAACTTAAGCGACAAGGCTTTGCTAATTTTGGATAATGCACCAGGGCATCCTACTAATTTATCCGAACTATCTGAAGATGTCATGATTGAGTACCTTCAGAAAAATACAACAGCTCTGATCCAACCAATGGATCAGGGTGCAATAGCCACTTTTAAGGCATATTACCTACGCCGAACTTTCCGACAACTTGTAAGGGAAACCGATGGTAAATCTTAAATTAAAACATTTTGGAAAAACTATAACATCAAGGATGCTGTTGACAGCATCAGTGAATCATGGAAGGAATTAAAATTAACAACAATGAACCATGTTTGGAAAAAAATATGGCCAGAATGTGTAAAAAGTACTGATGCAGAAGTTAATTGCCTTCCTGAAATTAGGCAAAACATTTTGGATCTAGCACATGATCTCGGCTTTGAAGGTTTGAACGAACGTGATGTGCTTGATATACTTGAAGCTGATAGGGAACCCCTTTCATATAAGGAACTCATTAAGTTGCAAGCAGAACCGGCATTTGATGAAGAGACAGAGCCTGTTGTATCCAAACAGCTAACATAAAAAATATTGTCAAAAGCTTTTTCCTATTTCGAACAAGGAATAAACATCTTCCTTGAAAACGATCCTGACGTCGAACGTAGCGCTAAAGTTTCTCGAGGAATTAACTCAGCCATTAGCTGTTATAAATCACTGAAGAACGAAATATACAAGAAGGCAAGACAAACAACGTTGGACAATTTTTTTAAGCCAGGCCCATCCTTACCAGCGAAAAATGATGACGACAGTGATCTGCAGGTTACCATTTCTTCATTGTCTTCAGGTTAAAGCCATTTTTAAAAAATGGATGGAATGGAAAATTTATGGATTATTGTTGGTTTTTGGAGTCTATTATTATTTTATGTACAAATGTATGTACTTGTTATGTATGTATTTTTGATTTAAATGAAATAAAAAGATAAAATGCATTTTAAATGATAAACCATGTTATATATTTAACAAATTTGGAACCGATCCCATTGAATTTGTATTAGAATAATTGATTCGTTATACGGCTTTTCGCTTTGCGGCCAAGTTTCGTGGAACGTATCTAGGCCGTAAAGCGAGGTATGAGTGTATTTTTAAAGATTCGCATATAAACATAAAACTCATTTAAGTCAGCCATCACTAACCGATGCACAGCAGGATCGCATTAGCACTCTTCTGAATCCTGATTTTTAAATTCTTAAATATTGCACACTTGTGTAATTGTATCCATATGATCATAGCAACCTTAAATATAAACTAGTTAAACTAGCTTCATATGTGTGTTTGTTGAACGCCCGTTCAACGGCGGTTAATTACAACAAGTGTGTTGACTCGTCGTTATCTAATTTCACCTGGCATTGAATCAGCGTCGCTCTCCCTCTCGACACCCCCACCGGTACCAGCGCGGCATGAGAGCGGGTGGGGACGAGCGAAGACAGACTTACGTTCGGTTTCCAAAGCCGCTGTCAGTGTCATTGTTACTTTATCTTTTATTTACTCCCAGCTTCAAGATCCAATCTTCCATTACATTACACCGTCTATCCTCTTCCAGCCTTGCCATTCGTCTAAGTATGTGATGAGATCGCACTATATGTTATACATACATACCTATATTTCTCATCCTAAACGCAATCTACCTTAATTAATTCAATTCCAAGGGCAATGTTTAGCTAAAATAATTAACATCTGATGAGTGATTATATTTCTTCATTTTCGACGTATTCTACAACAAAAGAGGTAGGGATCTTCTTTGGATATCTCATTATATCTAACATCTCCTTAGTGTGTAAAATCTTATAATAACTTCGACCCTCAAAATCTATTTATTTTAGCCTAATTAAGGTATTTTATAAATACATTATGATTAACTGTTTTATCACAACAATATGATTGAATCGGATTGCGCAGGTCAGTGACTACGATCCGTAACCGTTAAGCGCTACGTCACAACATAACGTACTACGGCCTTGAGTATTGAATGTACTCACTGAACAGTGTTTATCCAATATAATATATTGTATGCGTATTATACGATATGAACGAATTCTATCAACTTAATCTTATTTGCAGAATCTCCTTTCATTCTCGTCTGAGTTACAAGATGAAATTTGGAGAAGCGACACCCGCCTTTGTGATTAATCGCTGTTTGCACATTTGACGTTTATTAACGTTGCGGCAAACATTGAACGTGAATATTTTTATATGATGCCGAGGGAAGGTAGCGGAGTGGGCGGATATAATTTTCAGAGGCGTTTAAGACAACAAATAAAATTATTTGTTTTACCTGTATTATATTAAATATATATTTTAAAATCTTAGAAATAGACATTTTTATGATACATAGATAGAGATGCAATTTTTACCCATCGCACGTAATTTACTTACGTCGTTGGTTGCGCCTGAGCGAATAGTTTATTTTTTTAATATTATATTTCGAAGTTTTATTAATAAAATAAAGTATAAATTACGCTAAAAAATAATTAAAACACAAAAATATTATTAATTTATTAAAAATATTCACCATACAAAAGTTTGAGACTTTTTTTGCAAAAAATTTGAACCTAATTTTATCAGTAGTTTTTTCAAATATAGTTGCGTTTTTTAGTTATCATCGATTTTATATTTAAGATAATAATTTGTATACTGAAATTATTTGTTCCAATAAGGTCTGGTTATTCAGATATGATTTTTTGGTAAAATTGCCGTTTTTGTAATATCTAAAAAAACATTAATAACAATTTGATGCAATAAAAATGTTAAATACTACAAAAGTTACTTGCGATGACACTTGCGAATTATTGCGAAAATAAAAATTGCGCACATAAAAATTTCACACAGCGAAAACTCTAAATAGGCGATTGTTTGATTGTCAAATATATTTTACTTTTCATTCCAACTGTTCAAATATATTTCTCTATTTTTAAGTAAAAGTTTGTGTAATTATAGAAAATGTAAGTGTATCATACAATGTAAATTACTAACATGATTGTAAAATATTTGTAAAACATGATATTTTTTAATTAAAATCATATTAACATCTGTTATATAAACATACATTATTTTTAATACATATTGTCATATTATTAAATTTACATGTATGTGTATATTGATCATCTATAATCCGAATTATTATAAATTTTCCCTGTGTGAGATTTTCACCGAACATTAAAAAATATATCGAACATATTTTTAATTTTTATTAATTATAATATTTGAAGGACGGAATAGGGTAGTCTGTAACGTTTTAGACGTTGCGGGTTCGAGCCCCGGCAGCGGCACTCAAATTTTTATATATAAAAATGCGCCATTATTAAAAAAACTAGCCTCAGCTGCAGTTTTGATTATACATTAATAATATAAATGTTACCAATTTCTAGATTTAATATTTACTCGTAGGCATGTAGCTTTGCCCGTTGTAACGCATTGGGCTTACGCCCGTTAAGTTACAACGGAAGATTTAATAAAATAAATAAATAATATCACACATTAGTAAACGCGTATTTTTCAGTGAAGGTATATTTTCACTAGTATAAATCATACATTAAAACATTTTTACTGGCAGATATTTGTACTTGCTAAAATATAATTTGACTTGTAGGCGCTAGTCAAAAAATACGCTACTCTAAAATGTTCATAAAACCTAATTTGACAGTTATGAAATTTGCTGTTCAAACCAAAACCCAAATTTAAATAATATAACCAGACTCAACTGAACTTAAGGATAAGTGCAAAAAATATAGTTATGTCTAGACCTTTTGTTAGCTTAAGCTGCTTTTAATTAATTTCTTGATCTTGGCTTTGGGTTTTATTAGCAAATGGACGTTATAGTAAATGTGTGTTTTTCACGAGTATTAATTTATTTTCGCTATGCCAGTTAAAATGTTAATATCAGTGTAATTGTATTAATTTAGTACATTTGCAACATTTTGGCTTTAACAGGAGGTGCGTTGTTTGCTAGTGTGAACGCTCTCGTATGATTACACGTGTCGCAATCGCTGCTTATACGGTCGATAATAAAAGTATCAAAATCAAAATATATATTTTATTACATTCTGAATCTGCCACCCTTTACACTCGCCCCTTTGTCGACGCGGCACTGGCGGGCTGCGTTAAACGCGGCTGGTATAAAATTCAATCAACATAGTTGTTCATCCCCTTTTAGTGGCGTTATAAACAAGTGGAGAGTGAAAATTGTTTTCCCGGCGTAAGCACCTTACAAATAAACCGGCCCGGGACGTGATAAGCAATAATTTAACGCACGGGCCCCGAGAGCGCCCCCATCGCGGGGGCGGAGCCCGCGTCTGGAACGGGGCCCCCTCACGCGTGTTATCGCCGAGTTTTCATCGAGTGAAATTGAAAAAAGAACACTTAGAAGACCGACCCTCGAAATCGATACCCAGGCGAAAGGCTTCATATGTGGCCTATGTGTGTTTGTGTGTGTGTTCGTCGAAGAATAAATGTGTTTTGCATCAACGGTCAGATCGGACAATACCTGTTTTAGAGGTAATATATAAATATTACGTATATATTGTTTTATTATGTATTAAATTTAAAACGATATTTTAAAGTAAAGTAGCCCTGAAAACTTTTAAAGTGCAAAGCGTATCCGAGTCTCAATTAAAGCTTACAGCGTTTTAATGCAATAAAGCCCGACTCGATTTGAATAAAAATTTCGATCGTTACAAATTCAATCTGTTTCGGCGCCTTCGGGCCGAGAGCTTTTCCGCTTTTTTTTTTATACAAGCGGAGAGCTTTTTTCGAAACGCCAACTTTTTCACTCACCCCTATTATTCGTATATTGCTCACCACCCTTGCAGTGACCCATTGTTTAACACACTGCCCTTCCACAACGAAAAATCTCCTGTCTTCAAGGAATTATTCGTAGCAAGTGAGTAATTAATTGATCACTCAATTTTTCATTTCAGAAACTCACTGTTTTTGCAATGGAATGCATTCAGAGGTCAGCCAAAACGACCAAACAGCGTCTGTAAATGCGCGTCTGACTTGCAATGAACGATATATATAACAGGACCTTATTGGCAAAAATAATGATATAGTTGAAATCAGCTTGAAATTGATAATTTATGACTTGGTCATAAAACCAGCATAATATTATGAAGCTCAGATTTAAGATTTTACTTCCATAAAAATTCATCAGTTTGATAATGTGTGTTTTTGTTATTTGTGCTTATTATTATTTTTGTTATTTGTGCTTAACAATTATACGCGCTACTTAGTCGACGTCGAAAGTGATGAACCTCGACGATAAAACATTGGACGGTTCACAAAATATTGCTGACGGTTTTGCGCAATATTTTTGTTCTGCTTTCGAGGAATCTTTTTCGCCTTCTGCTCAGTCGCTTCCTTCTTCATGTTCTTGGTCTTCAGTACTGACCATCAAAGAAACTGAGCACTCAGATCTTAAATATGGATTTAATAAATTAAAGACAGGGCGTTCTTCTGGACCTGATTTAATTCCCGATTTTATTTTGAAGGGTTGCGAAGTCTCGCTGCTCCTCTAAAATGTATTTATGATCTGATTCTCAAAACATCATTTCCTGATCTATAAAAATGCACAAAAGTCACTCCTATTCATAAAAAGGGTAACAAATTATATATAAAGAATTATAGACCAGTCGCAGTGTTGTCAGCTCCTGCTAAATTATTTAAAATAATTATTCATAAATATCTCTATAATCACTTTCGGTAAGTTTTGTTAGACTAACAGCACGGGTTTCGTCCTGCCCGTTCCACTGTTACTAACCTTCTGTCGTCCATCAAAACGGTGACAACTTCTCTCGATGCGGGAATTCAAGTTGACGTCGTGTATACAGATTTTGAGAAAGCCTTTGACAAAGTTTGTCATAGGTTATTATTAAAAAAATTGTTGCTCGGAAAATTTAACTCGGTTATTCTTGAGTTATTTAAGCAATCGTAGTCAGTTTGTAACCTATGATGGACGATTGTCAAAAGAATATTTTACCCCTTCGGGGGTTCCTCAAGGATCCAATCTGGGACCTCTGCTTTTTGTGTTATTTATTAATGACATAAATACAGCAATTAAAAATTCAACTTTTCTTTTGTACGCAGATGATTTAAAATTATATAAAAGCATTCGATCTGTTGTCGACTCCTTCTCTCTACAAAGTGATTTAGACTCTCTGTGGAGATGGGCTTCCATTAACCGTCTGCCATTTAGTGTCGGAAAGTGCCATACTGTGTCATTTTCTCGATCCCATTCGCCATCAGCTTATTTCTACCATCTCGGTGGTAACATTTTGACTAAAGAAACTTCCACTAAAGATCTCGGAATCACTTTCGAGAGCAAATGGAGGTTCTCTCTACACATACACGACGTCTGTGATAAATCTTCCAAGATGCTCGGCTTTGTTATGAGAAATGCCTTTCACTTTGACGATCCTCTATGACACCTTAGTTCGTAGCATTCTTGAATCGGGATCTATAATTTGGAATCCCCGAATAGCCAAATATTCCCTTTTAGTGGAAAAAATTCAAAAAAGGTATTTAAGATACCTTTACAAAAGGACATTTGGTTATTATCCGTACTTATATCCCAGCGCCTTTCTTTTAGGAGCGTTGGGATATGATTCGCTGAGTTCTCGCAGAAAGCTGTATGTCGCTAAGCATTTTTTTAAATTACTAAAAGGTGCTTTCGATAATCCAGCTATTCTCGAGGAATTCCAGTTTTGGGTTCCGGAACATTTTCGAGAATCACGATCGAGACCTCTTTTGATGGCCGTTAGGACTAGGACTCGCCTATAGCTGTGGCCATTCGGCTCCTTAATACGCTGGCATTACATATTGACTTATTTAATGTTAGCTACAAGGATCTGATCCAGTTTGTATCATTTAATTTTGATATTTTATAATTTTTTGTTATGTTTAAGTATTTTTATATTTATGTATATATACGTTTTTTTATGTTTTATGAATTTAAAATTTGTTTTCGACTATCGTGGCCCATTGGGGTAACCTGTTAGGCCACGATGGTCTTAATTTAATCTAAAAAAATAAAAATAATAAAATAAAAATAAAGTGTCGGTGTTAAATAAATGCATCACTGACAAATAATCTGCTAAAAGACAATGTAACCTTAGCGTGTAAATATATATGTTAAATCTAACAGATAGATCTAATTAACATAAGCGATGTCATGAACAAGGCCGTCGAGAGCGAACCTGGGACATGGAAAAACGGGTACGCGACAATTGGGCGACGGACAAATGGGCAATTCCTGTCAATTGGGCGATGGTTAATTGGGCGACAACAAATAAAAAAAATCTTGCACGCTTTGCTTTATTGTAAATATTAATAAAATATACATTAAAACGAATAAGTATATTAAATGAAAAACAATTTTATTTTCAAATTATCAATTTTCTCTATAGTACCTCAAAACTTTTATGAAAATTCTTTGGTCTATTCTTTTCATAAAGATATCCATTCCAAACGTATTTTTTCTTGTCTTTTTGTCTCTTAATATGCCTGAATTATCCATTTATGAAGAATATAAACTATGGTAACTCAAATTAGTCGTTCTCAACAATGATCTATAAAAAACAATTATTTATAAATAACACATAAAATATAACCCACATGTGAATAAAAAGATACATACTTATTTTCTTGCTATACTGAATTTTTTTACCAAAAACACAATGACATGGTGACAAAGTGTTTTAAAACCACGACAAAAATACTATTCAAAGACGCAACGAAACTTTAAGCGAACGTTTTCAGTCAAAATTCAAAAGTATACTGAGCGCTAGTTATGGGTTATTATATTTATATATAACTACCCTATCTAGTTTTAAATAGATAACAGTAAAATATACGATTTTTGTGAATTCCCAAAGTTTATTCTCACATTAATTTCCAAGGCACAAAACATAAAAAAAAATCGTGTTAAGGGCAAAATCCACGATAAACATTTATCAGCGCTATTTCTGGGTTATTATATTCATATATAACTACCCTATCCTGTTTAAAATAGATAACGGTAAAATATGCGATTTTTGGAAATTCTAAAAGATTGTTCTCACAGTAATTTATAAGTCTCAAAATATAAAAAAATCGCGTAAAGGGAAAAATTCACGATAAACACTTATCAGCGCTAGTTCTGTGTTATTAAATTTATATATAACTATCATATCTAATTTAAAATAGATAACTGTAAAATATGTGATTTTTGGAATTTCCAAAAGTTTCTTCTCACAGTAGTTTCCAAGGCTCAAAACATAAAAAAATTTGCGTAAGGGCCTACTATAAACATTTATCAGGTAGGTATTTTAAATAAAATTACCGACTTAAGCCTAAGTGTTTTATGATATCAGGTAACTCTCTTAAATTCTTGAATAAAAAATCCAACTGTTAAAGTGATATTTTATGATTAAATATGCACAAATGATAAGTAAATATATACATATATCTTATGTAGGTATATTATATTTTGTTTAGACCGAATAATGTTTTTATCTTTTAATTCTATTCTAAAAAATATTTCTTATATTTTCGTATGTATTTAATTACGTTAATTATTTAAATAATTATAAGATCATGATTTGCATCAAATTTATTTGCAATGCATTATTATTGTATCGCCCAAAAGACCATCGTCCATTTGTCCGTCGCCCAATTGACAGTGTCCCTGGAAAAACAATGATTCCGGGCCTCATGATAAAAATGGCATTTTATATATTTTTTAACATCAATCTATAATTTCTTAAAAAAATGAATAGGTACGAGTTAGTTCTTTCTATGCTACAAATAAATATAAAAATTTGCCACCGTTGCGACATCATATTTTATGCAAAATATTTTAATTATGCATTAAAAATATCTACTCATAATATTTACCTGATAATTAATCGTATTTTCTTTGCTGCTCAGTGTTGCCATATAGTGAATTTCCAGTCCAGGTCAAAAGCAATAAAATCGTGCCATCGCGGTGAAAACGCTCGATTATATTAAGACTTTTTATATCAATATTATGTATGAGAATCAAATAAAGTATATCTAAACCAAATTTTGACTAATAGGATAGCGCAAAAAATAATTATCTCTTCTCATAAGTCAAAAATTCACGCCAAAAACAATAAAATCGTGTTGGCGCCATCACAACTTAATTTAAAGTTATTATGTCGCAGCTTATTTAACTCATTCAGTGTTTCTGATTACAATGTGTTGTTACATATCTTCCAAGATAATTGAAATCTTAGTATTAAACACTCAATCGCTATTTAAAAATGTCATTAGCCCCTCTGAACTATTCACGGTTGATTGAGACGTACTCGGACTGTGGCAGCGGCGCCAATAAATGTTTAGAGTCCCTGACATTTCCACCCCCACTCCACCGCTCTACTGTTTCCACATCCAAGTCAGCCTTTATCCAAATTGGATCTTGAATAATAAAGAATCGGAGTGATTGGATTTTATTCGTTAAATTCAATTAGTCTACGGGCCGCGCATCGTTTCTCTTTCTAACGCGTTATTTTTAAAACGCGGCCAAGAGAGACAGAGCACACCCCTTGTTGCTCAGTTCGTTTAGATTTGGGATTAAAAAAGAAAAGCCGTGTCGAATTTCGATTATAGTCTTATCATATTTTCGATGTAGCTCAATAAATATAACACGCTATTATTATTTGTTATATTTTTTATATTTCTATTTGTTTTTTTTTTCTTCTATAGAATATTTTTTTAAACAAATATTAGTCGGATTTTACAAATAATACTAATGCTTCTTTCCTACAACCACAAGTGAATTACTTATTAAATAAATGATTAAACGTTCAAACGGTTAACTTTACGTTTTCAAAGGTTTCTCCTCTGGGCTTTATTTGTAGCTCTCGGAGTTAGCCGAGAACGATTTCCTCGATTAAACTCAACATTCATTTTCACCCTTTTAATTCGCGAAACCCTCATAAACACTCTATAGTTGCGGAATTATAAAGCCATTTCCTTTATTAATTTGCGCAAAACAATCGCTGTAACCTAAGTAGTAATTTGCTTACGAGTTGAATAATAAAGTTTAATTAAAATATATATTTTTTAGATGTTAAATTATATTTAATAATTTATGTATTGAAAGATTATTTCATACGTTTAAAAGCAATGTTTTTATATAATAACAACAAATATTAAATCTGTAAATTGTTACAAAAAATCAATTAAAATGATATTTTAAAATAAGGAGAGTAATACTTTAAAATTTATATTTAAATGCAATGAATAATATATACATTATTACATGCAGTCTAGTAATGCACAAATTAATAAAACTATGATAGATGTTGTATTTTATAGTAATAGCTGTAGTAATTAAAAAAAAATTGTTGTTTAATAGATAATATAACAAAAATATAGGGTAACACATACATACAATAAATATGCGAAATAAGGGGAAAATACTCTATTTAATAATTAAAAGCTATGTTAGAAAATTTGTCACATGCAAGAGCAGTTATTAATTTAAATATTTAAAAATCATGATTGCAGATAATACAGTATATATTATTTATCACAAATAAATATTAAATATATAATAACAAATATATACTTCGGAGATCAAAACGTTTATTAGTAAAACACATTTTCCTGATGCTGTGTGCGTTGTGTTATAAAAGTTCAAAACTAATATACTAACAGTTCTAAGTCTCTTTAGCTAAGCTTCGTATGCACTTAAAATACATATTTTTGTATTTTAGTTTAGTGAGTCAACATGACTTACTAACCTAAAATGATTAAAAACCTAACCTCAAATGAAAACATTTTCTAAAACTGATAATCTCATTAGTCCTATGCAAAAAATATTGTATTATGTATAATAAACAAACAGGCTGATAAAAAAATCGCAGTACAGTCTACTCGTATTTTTTTGACTGGTGGGAAAAAACAACAACTCCTAACATTCATTAAGATTGCATGTCAGTGAAGAGTAGTCTGATATATTTTATTTAAATTTTTTTGGAACGATTTTATATATTTCGATTTTATTTATTTATAATCTTGGAATGCGAAGATTGGATTTAAATGGATCTACCCTACAAAATATCCGCAAGTGTTCCATCGTAGGTTTAGTTTGAGAAACCCGGGCTTTAAATATCTGACCATCCTTCATTGATTCGTTATTTTTTTATTGCCTTATTCGTTTTTCCTATCAATCTATTTTTAAATAATTATGTAGGAATAGTATTTTTTTCTTCTTCGTTACATCCAGTGTTATAAAATCATTTTTAAACCTCCCAATTATGACATGTTTAATGTCAGCTACGAGGAGTTGGTCTGGTTCATATAATATAGTTTTAATATTTTATGATTTTTTTTGTTTGCTTTTTTATATATATATATTATTTTTTTGTGTATTATTTTAATTATATATATTTTTTGTGTATTAAATGAATACAGTTATTGTTTTCGACCATTGTGACGCATAGAGTAACATGCTACCCCAATGCGTCACGTTGCACAATCCGTCACCCAATTAGTTAGGTCACGATGATTTAATTTAATTTAAATAAATAAATAGTTAATATTGAGTTTCTAACAATCCAATACATTTTTTTGATATGCGAGATGTGCTAACATCATATCTTCAATGAGAGTTTTCATTTTTACAGTTAAAGACAACAATCACCGACCCATTTACTTTCATATGATACGAAATTGACATTACTCCAGACCTCAAACCGTCTTTAATAACTTTCCACATAATTAAGGAAACCTCTGGCATACCTCATCAAAGCGATAAGTAAAAGGGTTACCCCGAAGCTCAATAAACACCTCGGCACGGATACGTATCATCGCGCGCGCGTACGTGTAACGTCGGTGCACTTCATTATGATGGAAGTTCATCCCTCGTCGAGGTTTGCCGGATGTGTAATATTGCGGGTCGGGAGCGACGAGGAGTGGGGGGAGGCGCGAGAGTGGGGGCGCCGGAAGTTAGCCGGGTGGCGTGGAGGGGGCTCGGATTGTCGGCTCGCGGGCCGGTCGCGTGTCAGCCGCTAACTTAATTAAACTCGCAGTGAAACTTAATTTCCGGCCGAGGCGTTTAATATTGAATCTTATTAAGATTAAAAAAAGAGAATATTGCAACCCCCCGCCCACTCTCCTCGGCTGCCCCATCCACTTTTACGTTAACCTCTTGGCCGCCTCAGACCGCGAGGAAAGCTAACAAAGGCTTGATTGATAGATGTGACGGCCACTTCCGGTCGCGACTCGCTTTTCGAAAATGGCGCTAGGAAGTTGTTCGAGCAATTAATGCGATTACGGCGGAGGTAGTTTTTGAGGAAAACTCGTTTCCGGTATGCGTGTTTGTTTAGCTCGGTGTCGGCGGTGTTGTTGATTCCGTTTAGTTGAGGATGTGGTTTTAATCGCTTCTGATTTAATGCCACCACCGGAAATTAGCATTTTTAAGAAAATTAGTAGGTTATATATATATATATAATTAAGGAGCTTAATGGCTATTCACATGGATATTATAAAATTAACAATAACTTTGTGCTTAAACTTACAATCTAAAAAAAATGTTATATATTTTTAAATAATTAAATAAATCCAATTATCTCCGAATATCGAGTTGAACTTTAGATTTCGGATCAGGTTTGACGTGAAGAGAGAAGCGGTTGCTCTCTTGGTATTTTTATCAGCATAGCTGTTTTTGGTGCAAGTTCGGCGAAACTATAATGTTAAAATCAGGAATGGTAGGAGAAACTTCTCGATAATGTGCTAGCGAAATTCTGAATCAAATTAAAAAAAAATCTTGATCGATAACTTTCACCGCGACGACAAATTACAATTTTTGGTATTATTTCATTGTTATTTATTGTATTACTTGTGTTGCATGACTGAGATTTGGCAACCTAGCACTTGTCATTTCGCATTCAACTTGTTCATCAATGTAATAAATAATAGCATTTGTGTACGTTTTGTGCATTTGTAACTTGCCGGTGGGTCGTAATGAATAATGAAATTTTTGTTTACTGTGCTTTTATTTTTTTACTGACGCTCAATGCGTCAATTTTATTTAAAAAAGTATATCTGTGAGATTGGCCTATTCAATGATGGCCATAGCAGCATTTTAGCCATATAAAGTTGACCATGGTAAAAGCATTATCAATTGTTAGAGATTGTTCCTGAGATTTATTTAAAGCCATTGTATATTTTTATGTATAATACAATATTTTACAGTTAAAACGCATGCTTATCACATTTGATAGCAATGTTTTGCCATACAAGTTATAATACATAATTTAGAGGAATCTATGTTACAAAGAAGCATTATTGAAGTTACAAAATGTGGGACGAAATTTTAAATCATACCAATAAATAGGAAGTTTAACTAATTGTTTGCTGTACTAAAAAATATTAATAAAGACAAATTTTATTAATAAAAAAATAATGTTTCGTACACAAACATTAAAAATTTTTTTTTTTATGGTTTTACATTAAAAAAATTTGCTAAGTAAACACACTTAACCTTTTGGGTGCTAAACAAAGATATATCGTTGTTCGTCATTATACAAATAAATGCTAATAATAATTGTTTTTGACTTATGATGCAAAAAAAAAAATTCGTGATGTTTTTTTTTTTTTTTATATTTTAATCATGGAACAGTTTCCTTAAGTATGTAAATAAATATGTGAAAATAAGATTTTATCTATTGACTTTAGAAATATAAAAAATAGACTCATACATACACATCAATCATAGCCTTACACTAAAACCACCAAATTAATTAATCATTGTTTAAAAGCTTCAGTTAGAAAATGGTTAAGATAGATATAAAGTTTTCTACTAAAATATATTCATCCTATTTAATTTATTAAAAAGTAGAAAAAGATTAAATAAATTAATGCGTTACAAAATTTTAGACAAAATACAAAATACATTATATTACTAAGTTTAACAGTTATTTTAATTATTCTTTGATATATGTAAAACTAAAATTTAATTCACCGAGCAGTAAAAATCGCAAAAATGGCAAATAGTTTTTATATGAATAATTTATGAATATTAAAAGATGATTTATAATACTAAAGCTCAATGTTACCTTAAAGCTGGGTATAAATTATGATAATGGTGAAGTATGTTTTAAAAAATAATGTTTGCAAATTTATTTCATTAGCTTATTATTATTTACTGTTTTTATATTAAGTATACTAATATTAAAATATAAATTGCTTTATTGACGTATATTTTTTAATTTCAGATTTAACCAGTTTCACTTGAGAAGGTAAGCTTGATTAATTTATTCAAACTAAGTGACACTATTAAGAAAAAATCATAATCGTTAATACTATTTTTATTTAACTTCACTTTTTAAATATTCTTCTTTTTGACATATTTATCGGTTATTTCTATACATTATAATAATTTAATTTAATCAAAAACTGTTTCTTGTCATTGTCATACTAACAAGATAGCTATTATATTTCACAAATTTATATAGTTTTTCGAGTACCATGACGTTAAAAGCGATATTTGTTAGGTTTTATTTTATATAATGATGAACAATGGTGTATTATTATTTAGCATCCAAAGAGTTAAATGATTCTTATTATTGTTTTTCGTACATTATTATTATTAATGTGCAATTATTACCATGAATATGCTCTCCCTTTCCTATTACTGTACTGCACTATTGAACTAAAACTTCAATTAATTTTACCTTTCAACTTGCGAAGTTTATTAACAATGAAACTTTAATTGAAATAGCTTTCGGTCTAATTAAACCAGCCGCTCTTAAGCTTACCCGTTTCATGTAAAACTTTGTTTTTATGAGTTTATTCTGTTAAATAAAACATTCTTTTTTATGTATTTTCCTTTCGAATTCGATTGAAATCAATAAAGCCATTATTGTGGTGTGTCGGCGGCGCGGGTGGGTCGACGTGTGAATGTACCGAAACGAATTGGAAATTTCAAGACATTTCCCGGTGTGCCCGGGCTAGGGGCTTTTCCTCAGGTGTCGGCTCGGCCCTGAAGCCAATATCCGCCATGCTATATCCGCCAGCCAGGAAATGAAGCCGGAAACACCGCTGTATTAGGCGGAGGTGGAGTGAGAACTCGCAACCTCCACAACCCTATCCGCCGGAGTGAAAGGGTGAACAGTGACCGATGCCTTCAAAGTTAACCCCGATCTGCAATTAACGCCTTGGGATTGCAATCTAAACACGGCTAGCCGTCTAGAATCTAGATCAAAGCTTATACATACATACAAATATAGAGAATTTTTATTATCTGATTATTTTTACATGCATTTATTATTGTCGTCTTATCTAGGAAAAGTGACTCATTTTAGTATTGACCTTTAGAAAATAGAGATAATAAGATCAGTATGTATAAAAAAAACAGTTACATTTTCGTATACGTAATGGAATCTAAGGATCAACAAAAAATAGTAACGAATAGCGAATCAAAATAAATCCAAAGCTTTACAGTCTTTTCTAGGAAGAAAGTGTCTCCACTTTCATCAGATTCTGAATACAGAATTCATTGCAAAAATCCAGTACAGTACAGATTTTTTGTTGTTGTTTATCGTATATTTTTTTACAACGCTTCGACCATAATTTATTTATTATAGATATTTTCCTACAAATTCATTTGTTTTTTACCATAAATATATTTAAAAACATAACAATTGAATTAAAATAAAAACGTAAATTCGTATAAATGCTACTTTTCTCAATAGAATATTTTTAAATTTAAAATATCTCGCTACTTTTTTGTTTAATGAAATTTGCAGATTTAAAAAATAAATATGGAATTTCTTGGAACGTAAAAGTGTTGATTATATAAATAATGCGAATTCACTCACTTCAATATAGTAATAAAAAAAATATATTTCAATTCAACATAAAAATCTACGTCATTATTTTGCGCTTAGTTATAAATTGGTAACATTATACATGCCGATGAAAGTTTGTCTTAATGCACGACTTATCGCTATTTTCTTATGAAAGTATTGTATTTTTTTATTCGTTATAACTATTCAAGTAATTATTTTATTTTAATAAATATATAATTTATTAATTAAATTATTATATTACATATAACAATAATTTAAACTTTTATGTTCTGAAAATCAATACTTTTTATTGTTTTTTTTTTCTAAAAAAATCGTGAATAATTGTTTATATTTTAATTGTTGTCAATTATATATTAACAAAATAATCACTATGTGTTTAAGGCATAAAAGTTTTTACAAGAAGGCCAAGTCGTAGTGTTAGAAAAAATATAATTTTCACTGTTTTGAAGCTAGTTATTTGCATTAGAATAAATTTGAAACTATCTAACGTTAATATTTATTGGTACATATTTGCATCATCGACTCTTAACGACAATTTACGAATAACGTATATTTGCACTCACAAATTATGCACATTTAAAAAGTCTGAAAAATCTCATAGCTTTATTTGACAAATATTTTTAACTAATTATATGTGAAAAATCTCTTGAAATTTATCGTCACTTTAATTATTGAATCGTAAAATTTTATTAAAGGTAACATATTATATTTTTGTAAAAAGCTTAGTTGAAATATCTAGGTTTGTAGGTAGTCAAAACAGTAATTTTAAAACAATATTAAAAAAAAAATATTTCATTCACTGCTTCATTTTAAAAAATAAAATGTCAAGTTTTATTAATATTTTTTATTAGGAAAACCTATAATTAATCAAAGATTGAAAGAAAATAAGCTATTTGCATTAGAATAAATTTGAATTATCTATATTATCTAACATTAATATATATTGACGCATATTTGCGTCATTGGCTCTTAACGATAATTTAAAAACTACACTATTAAGCTTTACAAATTATGCACATTTAAGAAATTAATCAGTAAAATCTGAAAAATCTCAGAATTTTAATTAAAAAATATTTTTATAATATTTAAATGTGGGAAATCTCAAAAAAATTACCGTGACTTTAATTAAAAATTAAAAATATAATATTTTTGTAAAAAGCCTAGTAGAAATATCTAGTTTTGTTGTCAAAACAGTAATTTTAAAACAGTATTTAAAAAAAGAAACATTAATATTTTTTATTTCATTCACTGCTTCACTTTTAAAAATAAAATATTAAGTGTTATGAATATTTTTTATTATAAAAAATCTCAAAATAAACATGATCCGTTTAAGGATTTTATTTGATATAATTAAAAAGTTGTATAAATAAAAAGTAAACATTTGTGTTGGAAATAAAAAACTAAAATATGTGTAGCTAAATAATTTGTGTATAGTTTTTATATTTATTGCTTAAGAAATTAATATGAATACAATATATACCTACTTAAAAATTAAGTACAAGTTAAAAATATACTATTAGCATTAAAAAAAATATTAGCATTGGAAAAAAATGATTTTACTAGTTTTATTATAATAAAATTATTCTTTTTGTAATTAATTTTTTTTTATTAATAACAGTATTTGTTAATGAATGATTGAACATTTTTTTATTTTATCAGTCAATATATTAGCTTTTGGAAAAATCTATTTTTTTGCTGCGTTACTAAAATAAGTTGCCAATTTATTCAAAATTCCAGTTATTAAGTAGGACATGTTTATTTTTGAAGACATTTCGTTGTCGAGCCTTTTAGAAATACGTAATACAAATGTTTTTTTTCTACTGTTAAATAAAAACTTAGTTGAATATTTTTTCAATATTTTTTTAGAGTAGTAATAGCGATATATATTAAATTTGGCAATGTTGTGTTAATACGTGAAATTACGAAAAAAATATTTATTAATTTATTGTCTCTGATAAAAATCCTTTTGTAATACAGCTTTCAACATTCTCGTTTATTTTTTATTATTAAAATTGGATTTGTTACATTTAAAATATATATGTAAAAATATAAACATAAGATAAGCTACATTAAATGGCCATGTATTTTGTGGCAAGAGAGAAAGAGAGACAGACAGGCGTTACCTTTTATTATTAAAGCGTGCAGAAACTTGACAAACCCTAGACTTGAACCGCGCTCTAGATTAAATAGATCTTTATAAAACCCACAATAGATTCAAACTCAGCACTTTACTTTTATTCCAGCCATTTAGTGACACTTATCGCCATTCCGCAACCCCACCTGCAATTCCAGGGGTTGAACAAAACCACCGCGCTGTAGTGCACACCCCCGTTCCTATGCTTTTCGGATTTTTTTATTTATTCCATAGAGTTGACGGGGCCATATTAAATGTTCTCCGTACACATGGAAATATGTTGTACGCAATTATGTGCGCCGACATTAATATTAGATTTGTTCAGGGGTGGAAGGTGGATACTACCCAAGTGAATTGGGTTGGGGTGCGATCGGAGAAGAATAAGACACGGGTATGAGGAACTATGCTTAATAAAGGCTAGCGAGGGGAATGGATCGCGATTGATATTAAATCCATAAAGTACATACATATTGTGTCAAATTAAGAAAACAAGTTTGACAGCAGCTCGTTAGATGGTGTGATAAAAAACAATTCTAAAAATAACTATTGCTCATTCGTATATTAGCTTCATTGTTATTATTATATTATAAACATAAACATATATGATTTTAAATGAGATTGACCATTACAAAGTCAATTTTAAATGTATTTTAATTTTTAAAAAAATGCAAAGAAAAATACAATAACACTAAACTATTTCTACAACTTTTATATTTTTAATATATTATATTTCTATTTGCAGTATTATGCAAATAATACAAAAATAAAACACGTATGTTAAAATGTTTTTAATATAATTTCTTTGTACATATATATGTTGCATATATAGTCCGTCCAAGATGTTAACGCTCATCATCGCTGTGTTGGAAACAAGGGTGCGTGTACGCATGCATGCATACATATACAGTTTTCCGCGAATTTGTTTACACTGACAGGAGAACGTTACAAATACTAAATCAGGGCTGTTTTAAGGGTAGGGTGACCATACGTTGGAAATTGAATTAAAAATTATAATGTGTTATATTTTTATTATAAATTATTTTTTACATGTTGTGTTATTTTGTAATTAACAGAACAATTCCTGTATTATAACTATTGGTATTTTAAAAAAATATTATATTAAACAAATATTCAACATTTTGATATGTATATTAATAAATAAAATAAGTAAGAAAGTGATATTTTAGATTATCTTCAACAAATTAAATTAAAATAGGAAAAATTAATTGAACGTTAAATTTCACATGGTCACCCTATTATATTCTCTCACCAATACTGTAGCAATGAGCGTTTATATCTTGGACGGACTGTACATTTATATGTTGCAGATTTTAGTTGAATTTTTTATTGATTTATATAGACATATTATTGTCATTTTTTCAATCATTCTAACCCATTAGTTAAAAACCTTAATAAGGTAGCATGAATATTTGTAAAAAAAAGGCTAGCTAACGTAATAAGAAACAAAGTTTTTTTTTTTACTTTTTTTTTTGCCCTAAAAATAAATAAATAAAAGTGAGAACCAATTAATAGATACCCAGGTAAATGGCTTTGGCCAGGAACTGGAAAAAAATAAATATTAGACACTGTATTATTGTCATAAAAAATAAATTATTTGCTAAGGTTTATTTAAAAGTAGTTTTATATTAATATTTTAGATTTTAATTGCATATATAAATTCAAATATTATGAATTTTGAATGCCACTGTGAACCCAAGAGTTCCAAACACTCCAAAATTCTTGTTGATGTCGCTTAATTTGCTGATTCCGTAGCGTAGTCTGTGCTTGGAAATATTTTCCAGTAAGAATCTATTTATGTGGATTCCAACATTAAAATATAAATGTCACTATTCATACTACCTTGGCAAGTATACAGATTTCCCACTTCTGCTGCTACCATGCAACCCCAGACCATAAGACTTCCGCCATATTATTTGACATTGGGTACTGCGCAATCCGCTAGATATTCTTCTCCGACTCTTAAACGCAAGTGTACTACACCAGTGGTCCCAAAAACAAAAATGTTAAGAAGTTGTTTTAAAAAAATATTGCTTTTGATATTATTTTATATTAACCAACTTTAGTTTATAAATATTTAAAAATTGGATTAATTGGACCAAATGACTTTCGCCTAATCTTCAGATATTCAATCTCGGTGATTTCGGGCCCACTCTAACCTTAGAGTTTTATTTATTTCTGAAAGCCACGGTTTGTATCGGGCTTTACAACCTTTTCATCGTTGAGCTTTCTTCTCACCATCAGCAAAAAAATAGATGAATCTCCAGCAGACAGATTTGACGTATTTTAAGAGACTAGTGACACAATATTCGATCTTCCTGGGCGTTTTCTACCAATTTTTGGCTTTGATTTGTAAGAACCAGATTCGTTGAACCGTTTCAAAGCATTTTTGATAGCGTGTCGTAAACAATTAATGTGTTTACTAATTTTCTATATATTTAGTTAATAATCAAATTATATTTGCTCTTTTAGATTTTTTTTTTAATTCGCGTTTATGTGGCATTTTTTAAATGTTTATATAATAATAATAATAATAAACTACTAAATAAAAAATAATAACTACAAATAAAGGTCGAAATCATGCATCTGAACATAACGATTATTTAGGCAAAATTTAACAATTAGACAGGCGATATTTTTTTAAAACTCAGATGAGCATTTAAAAACGACAAATTTCCTTATATAGCTCCCAGAAATATGGTTAAAACTACCTGATAAAATATTTCGGCCAGACTATGCACTTGTAAAAGGTTACGCATCATTTAAGGGGTGTCCCATTATTATGGGAAAGCTGTATATTTAAATTTAGCAATGGCAAAGCATCGCTAGTACTATTATAATTCATAATTGTTCGTGAAAGTTAATTCTAATACACTTTTATACACAATTGTGACAATAATAAGCTAATTAATATTATAAAAAATATACGATAAAGCAACTCTGACCTAATAATGTAAAAATAATGTTCATCGAGTAATGTTGTCACGATTACAACTCACTAAACCTGCTCTTGATCGATGGAGCAATGCGAAACAATTTGTTTATTGCATAAACTTTTGAGTTGCTTATACTTTTTATATATGTATGTATATATTTGCTTTGAAACACGATTTTTCTTTTTTTTTAACGAAATTTATAAGTTTTCTTCATAATAAGTTAGTCAAAAAGTTGGAAACTTTGTTTGCGATACGTTTTGTTTGCAGTATCATTAAAAAAACTATATAACACAAATAATATGTTAATGGAATAACCCAATAATAAGTTAGGTGAATGTTAAAATATGCATTAATAGAGGGTAGAATTCCATTTCGGCGGCACAATGGTCGGCTAGATGGCGCACTGAAAGGGTTCATGTTTATATACACACACACATACACATACTAGTCCCAAACGCGGAACCGTTCGCCGGGGAAGCTTCTGCAGACAACTCTTCCATAAACATGTTTCCGTATTTTTCAATCAGAGAGCTGTCAGCCGGCCTTGACGACCTCCGCTCTCACACCCCGAAGCTGCCACACACCTAGGGGTGGCCGGGTGGTGTTTAGCCACCCCGAGGGCCTCACTAACGCGCCATCACCTGCACTGGCACGGGCCGAAATTGGTTTTCTCTACGTACACCTTAGGAAAACCCATTTAACACGTACTTCGTTATGCAGCGTGTGCAATGAATACTGCGGCACATGTTTAGGGGCGGGCTAACACTGGCTAATAGCACTTTCGCGCACTGCCTGCTGTCGTGGTTTTGTGTGTGATATTACACGCGCGGAAGATTTAGATGTGTGGGCAGAGTTATACTAGAATTTTTAAAATGTTCTAAATAAAACATTTTAATTGTTCCTTATTGGCAATATTAATGACAATTTGTTCCAAGATTGAGTCTTATATTTAACTTGAACAAATCATCATCTACATATTCTTCTCTTCTACTATTAGAATTGTGTTTTTAAACTGTAGATTCTTTAATTATTAATAAATGCCTATATTATATAGATTAAGTATACAAATCATTGAATTCATTATTCAAATATAATTGTGATGGACGGTTCTCACAATTTTTATTAAAATATGCCATTCAATAAAATGAGTTGAGAGGCTTTTTGAGCTAAAATTTTCGACTTGACGAAAAAATAGTATAGTCCATCCAAGATGTTAACGCTCATCATAGTTGTGTTGGAAACAAGGGTGCGTGTACGCATGCATGCATACATATACAGTTTTCCGCGAATTTGTTTACACCGATAAGAGAACTTTACCAATACAAAATCAGGGTTGTTTTAAGGGTAGGGTGACCATACGTTGAAAATTGAATTAAAAATTATAATGTGTTATATTTTTATTATAAATTATTGTCTTGTTGTGTTATTTTGTAATCAATAAAACAATTCCTGTAATATTCTATTGGTATTTTTAAAAAATATTATATTAAACAAATATTTAAAATCCAAAGCTGCTATCATGTTTTTGAGTTCAAAATGTATATAAAAAAATAAAATAAGTAAGAAAGTGATATTTTACATTATCTTCAACAAATTAAATTAAAATAGGAAAAAATAATTGAACGTTTAATTTCACATGAACACCCTATTATATTCTCTCACCAATACTGTAGCAATGAGCGTTCATATCTTGGACGGACTATACACATTTTCATAATCGAATTAAATCTAGTATCATTATCATGATAAGTCATTGACAAATGCTTGGGTTCCAATCCTATATGAACCAGTGTTTTTTTTTAAAATTATAGGTAGTTTTTGGGAGATCTGAATTAGTATGTATTTATTATATAATTATAATTTTAATAAATTATCATAGATTAGGGTTTCCTATATAAATATTGTGGTCAGGCAACAGTGAATTTATTGCGTGTAAGCTGTAATAATAGTATTAATAAAATATATGTCACTGATTTACAGACTGTGATTTTTGTCTGATGTTTCAATAATTACTTAATAGTTATTGCTGTGTTTACTTCGGGCTAACGCCTGTCATGTTGCAACGGAAGATTTACAATAAACAATTCATTTGGCACACTACTACTGGTGATACATGGAAATGTTAATTGCCAATTTACACAATAGATAAATCAACAATTTAATAAACTATTTTTTGATATCAAATACGCGTTTAAATTGATTAAAAACTATTTTTTATATTACGCAACACAATGTTTTGAAATTAATATATACTGCAAAATTTAGAATTAATTTTGACATATATATTTTGTATGTAGCTTATAAGGAAACATGACTTAGACCGTTTTCAAAATTAACTGAACGTCTTAAAATTAATTTTCATTTAAATTATTTTTTATTACGCCATATTAAATAACATTTTTAAAAATGCTTCAAGTATTTGATTAGAGCATATCTTTTTTATTCTCTGGAAGAACGAATTAATGAAATATAATATAGCAAATCTGTCGTATTTTTTAATTTTTCTTGTTATTGATCTGCTGGTAGCGTACAACGGAAGTAAAAAAATACTTTCGTATATTTAGGGTCTTCCTCTTTTGGGTGAAAGGTCTAAAATATAGAAGTCGGCATCATCATCTAAAGAAGTTTTATAAAACATCTTATATGGGGCATTTTTTAAGAAACGCATCCAAGAAACAGATACACTGGCGTTTTTTTTTGGTTCTTCTTGTTATTGATTGCTATTTGGTCAAAATAAAATCCTTTTACATGATTCTTTCAACCGAAAATGACTTAATTTTACTACATTGTCCTATTAATTTTTTTTATATCGGGACATTCGTTTTTGCCATTTGGCAAAAACGAATGTCCCGATATAAAAAAATTGTGATATACAGTGTTAATATTATTTTATAAGAAACCATGTTAGTGCTATTTTGATATTACGATTTTGATGTGTTTACGTGTTTTTGAGTAGTCACATTTTCACAATTCTTTAAAATATACGAAGCGACTTCTTGTGAACCTTTTGAAGCTATAGTCTCATCCCATACATACATTTTAACTATATTATTGTAAAAATATGGCAACCTAAGTTGTATACATACATATTTCGCTTATATATAAACAACCGAAGCAGAAGCGCTTTTTCTAAATAAAATGAAAATCCAAAATATTCTTCAGGATTTTCTTTTGGTTTTTGCTGATCATCTGTTAGACATTTCCTTGCTTGTTCGGCGTTTTTTTTACTATAAATAATGTTTTTGTGTAAGATTTACGCTTTAGTTGAACTTAGTATTAAATACTTTTCTGTAAATCCACTGATTCATTATTTTCTTTATATTTCTCTACATAAAGTTCATACATTTTTTTAATATCTAAATATTAATTTAAATATTTTTAACCTGGAGTATGATGAGATCTGGTATAGTGGCTTTCATTTACTGGAAACTGTTTTTTTATAACAGTAATTTTATTCTCACTGATTTTCCGAGATGATCCGGGCATTTTTCTGCGACCTGTTTCGGTATTCAGAACCCGAGATAAGCGTTCAGCAAAAATTTTAAAAGTATCTTAAAATAATTTCTTGCAATTTAGTGTTTAAAAAATATTCAAAGATCGCTTTTCTCATTGGTTTTTCACTAGTTGTGGGACGTCTTTGTTTTATCATTTTTTGATGGACTGTACATTTTAAAAATAAATTTCGCTTTGGAAAATTTTTCAGTTCCCAAAATTGCTCAAAATTAGATTTTCTTTCTTCATGTTCAGAGAGATCTAAACAATTTTGAGCAGAAGCAATTCTTATTTTTAAAAACTTAACTGTAATAATTTTGGATGTTTTTGTAGTGTATAATTTGTCGCTATTTATCTTCAACTTTATGACGTTTGTGTATAGTAATTAGAGTCTCCAATTCGAGTAATCGAGTACTCGATACTCGAGTATTTTTGTCTATTTTTCAAGTACTTGATAATCGAGTATTTTGAAAATTACTCGATTAATACTCGAAATTAAATTTTTTTTAAATATTTTAGAAACAAAAATAACTTTAACTCGGTCCGGTAAAGGTTAACGTCTTGCTTTTATTTGGCGTTTATGCCCGAAGTCCCGAGTTAGAGCGGTTACTATCAGGTATAATTTTTTCATAGTTCCATAGTTGCATAGTTCCGGTCGTCGGCTATGTTAGTGGGTACAAAGGAGAAATTTCTTTTGTGTTTTCTGTTCGACAGTCCCGACTTATCTAATTTATGGCAATGAACAATATGAAATATCAACAAAAATTTTTTTTAGGTTTTATGACTATGCAGTTGTAGCGTAAAGTGTTGTAAATTGTTTATACTGATCCCTCAGCTTAAAATATAAATCAAAACAATTGTGTGTTTTAAAGGCATTTAAAGTAAAGTCAGTTCTTTGCGAACCGTTTAGCTCTAGAGTGAAAGGGATTCACCCAAATACATCTTCGAAGGATATAGATTTAAATTCTTCGCATCAATCAGAAGGAGTAGAATATTGTATATTGTTAAGAAAAAAAATCTATTCAAGAAGAATTACAAAATACTATTTTGTCAATAGTCAAAAGAAATAAGAGAAAAGCAGAGAAGAGAATGAAAGAAGAGAACATAAAAAGAGAGTTCAAAAAATTGTATATCTATAAAAAGCGAACAGATATAAATTAGAAGCCTTATCCAACGCGTTAATGACAATAAGACCAACATCAAAAGCAACGGAAAGGGTTTTTTCCATAACGGGAATAATAAAACCAAAGGTTAGCAGTAATATTAAATTCGAGACACTTTTTGCATTATTGATTTTAAAAAGTATGTTCGTGAAGTTAAAATAATTGTAAAAATAAACATACCAAGTATTTTATTTATTTATTTATATGTGCACGAATTTGAATAATAGCTATTTTGGTACATTTGGTGAATACTCGAAAGTACTCGAGTACTCGAGTATTTTAAAATTTAAATATTCGATACTCGAGTAGTTGATGGTTCGAGTAATTGGAGACTCTAATAGTAATGTTATTTTTTCATTCTCTTTCTATTTTCATTATTTCTGGCTCGATGTCTAGTGTTTTTGAATTTTCATAAAAAAATACTTACAGAGAAATCTTGGTGAGATTCATCAGAAGACAATAACTGTCTTATTAGTTTCCATTTTTTTGACTTGTTATTTACATTTAGATATGTCTATAAACCACATAAAAAATAAGTTTATTATTTTAACTGCGTGATAAATAGATGAGAGTCACTGTCTGAAGACATAATGAAATATCAAATCAGGTTTGCAATTGCAACAGAGGTAAAAACAACGATTCAAGCTGACATGAAAACTGACTTAGTCCTCTATCAAAATAACAATATAATGCGTATAACGCTTTATATTATATTAATTTAGAACAGTGACACGAAATAATTAATTTTCGATTTTTTTTTGACATAGACCACTTTAATAATTATGGGCTCAAATAATCATCTGTAGATAAAATATGTTATTAATATTTTGTACAGACTCACCCCTGCAAGTAATTTGACCCTGTCTAAAAATTCCACGTCTAGCATTTTCTCACTATCAAACGCAATTAATTGAGTATCCCAGGTATTCCGGCATGGAACAACTTTTTAATATACCCCCTCACAGTGAGACATAGCTCTCTGCGCCACCTAGGAATTTATATTTGTCAATACGCATTTATTTGTTTGTAAATAATGGGGAAAAATGAGCAAGACCCTCGCGGGGGCGAGATATCGAATAATTCCGAACATGCTCGCAATAAATGAGACCTATCGGAATGTTTAATAAAGCAATTGAACGGGGAACGGAACATCCCCCGGGACGACGGGTGGTTAGGACCACCCCATCAGCTATAACTGATAGTATTGTGGATTAGCCGGCCGGCGCTAAGGAAGGCTTCGGTCCGCGAGTGTCGAATTTCAATATGGGATTAGGGTAAATGAGTATATCGTGTTGGTTTTAGCCAACGGCGAAAGGCAATCAAGTGTTTATTGAGAATAACATACAAAAGCACTAACTCACGAAATAATTATAGA
Source organism: Plectrocnemia conspersa (assembly GCF_051122295.1). Taxonomy (NCBI): domain Eukaryota; kingdom Metazoa; phylum Arthropoda; class Insecta; order Trichoptera; family Polycentropodidae; genus Plectrocnemia; species Plectrocnemia conspersa. The sequence goes on from NW_028277172.1 coordinate 22,666,696, forward strand.
CGTGTTCCAGTAAAACTAAACCATGCCCCTTATAACTCACAGTTGTTCAAACGAATTTATATTGAAGTGGATCATTAGTTTTAAATTCTTATTTATAGATCTTTTCACATGTTGAAATGTATAGTGTCGGTGTCCTTCTTAAGCGATTTTGATTTCGATTTTGACATTGTACATTGATCTAATTTATGGCAGCTACGAGGAGCTGGTCCGATTCATATTATTTAATTTAAAAATTTAATATTTTTAATGTTAAATTAATTAAAACATATGTGTGATTTATATTCAATATGCATAGCCTAAAAAATCAATTTGAAATTTATATGCACATATTATATGATTCAATACCTACGTTTTATTTAAATATTTACGTTATTAATGTTTGTGTATGAGTTGCGAACGCGACCCAAATAACGCCAAGATTGAATGCGAAATAAAAATAATAAAGGGGGAATATGAAATCCGAGTATAAACCGAGACGGAATGTTATTTATGCGAGTGAATATTGCTTGTAAAGTAAATTCAATACAAAACAGCCGTATGCTTTTCACCATATGGAAACGGACATAAATTCTCGCGTGTAACACACAGCACCGAACACACTAATAAAGTATGTACGTAAGTGTGTGTGTGTGTGTACACATACGCGAAAAAGGTGACAGCTTTCGTCTAAACGGCACGTTTATTGCAACGGGAGAATTCTCATATCGTTGCCCCTAATTGCAACTGCCAGTGTTTGATTTTAATGAAAACTTCTTGCCGAGCAGCATATGTAAACGTGTACTGGTAGTAGAGCAAAAATGTTATGGTTAATGAGATATTTATTATGATATTTTAACACGCGTATCGTGTTATGTTAGATCAAAATCTTAAACACGTTTTTGTACCCAAAAAGTTTATACAAATTGAGATACAAATGTGTATTTATTGATTTAATATTAAAATTATTTTATAAATTATTTTATGCATATGAAGTACCGTGAGATACAGAAGAAGTGGGCGTGCGGAACGCATGTAACGCACACCCTTATCTTTCACTCACTCTCGTCACTTAACACGCGAGCGTGCGAAAGGGAATGTATCTCACCGTACGCGTCTGGTGCTTACCAATTAGTATTTAAAAAATAAACATAATTGTGTCGCTTAAGAAAGGGAATGCTTACAGTCATATACCTGCCAAAAAATGTCATAAAACAAAGAAATGTATTTGGCACGTATAAAATATGCCAAGATGTACTATGGCAAATAAAGTAAAACATGTCTTTGAAGAGCCAAAATATCTGGGAGTGCTTCTTAAAATCCAGAATAGTATGTATCCATTTAATCATAAGCAGTAAACGTAACAGTAGTGGATTATAAAAATATTTTGTTTTTTTTTCGATCATCATTGGATGAAAAAGCACGTGGGCTAAAATTTTTACTGCAACTTCATAAATTAGAGCATTCAGATTTTTTATTATATGCAGATGACTTGAAAATTTACAAGAAAATACATTCGATTTCTGATTCGCTCGACCTACAGGAGGATCTCAACTCTATATGGAAATGGGCTTGCTATAACCAATTGCCTTTCAGTGTAAAGAAATGTCACACAATTTCATTTTCAAGGTCATTAACGCCGGCAAAATATTCATACCATCTAGGCGGATATTTTCTGGAAAGGTTTTCTTCAACTAAGGATTTAGGAGTGACTTTCGAAGAACGTTGGAAATTTAGCCAGCACATTGCAGAGACTCATAGCAAATCCTTAAAAATGCTCGGTTTTATCTTGAGAAATGCGCCTTACTTCAGGAATACTTTAGTATTGCGCACTCTTTATGATACTCTAGTCCGCAGCATACTAGAAACTAGCTCCATCATTTGGATCCCAGGCGTAATGAATCAATGTAATGAATTGAAGCTGGAAAAAGTACAACGTAAATTTCTTCGATATTTATACTTGAAGGAATACGGGTATTATCCGTTCTTGTTTCCCAGTGCTTTTATTTTGGGAGCCCTGTGATACGTTTCTTTGTCGACTCGCAGAAGTGTTTATGTAATTAAACACTTCTGGAAATTGCTCAAGGGCATCGTAGACAATCCTTCAGTGCAAGAGCAGCTTCAAATGTGGGCTCCTGAAGGTGGTTATAGTTCTCGGTCGCGTCCACTATTCTTGCCTGTTAAGTCTAGAACTGGAGCACTTGCCAACTTTTTTCTGGCCAAGACTATTTATCTGCTCAATTCTGTCCATAGTAATATTGACATTTTCTCTTGCACATATGGAGTTTTGGTTCAGTTCGTATGGGACAATGCACACCTGTTGAGGTGATTTGTGTCTGTTGTTTTGTCTTGTTTATATTTGTATGTATTATGATGTATTAGTACTTTTGACTATCGTGACGCATTAGGTTTGCCTGTCAGGTCACGATGGTTATAATTTTAATAAATAAATAAATAAATGATCTGCAGTTTGTTATTCAAGAAAAAAAATAATCTATTTTTTTTGATCATTTAAATCAAAGCAGTAGAGATGAGTTCAAAAAAAATCAGATAAAATTAATACTTGATAAAAATATTTCAGAATTTGAAAAAATCGTAAAAAATCTTTGGACTGGTCCTGGAATAGTCTTACCATTTCTGAATAGTATGCCATGACAAATTAGTCGATAAAATCATAGAATCGTTGATTAACCATTTATATGCCAAAATACCTTGGTTATTGAGTGGTTATAATTTTAAATGTTTCTCTATAGATGGCTATATAATATTATTTCAAACATAAATGTATTTTTGCTAGAGCTACATAGGAAGCTCGTGGCAATACGGTCGCGTCTCGATAGAGCTTCGTACAGCGTCCCTGGCATACAAGCGGTTAATTCCATTAGTTTTCGTATTTTAGTAGTATTAAAGGATAAAGAAAAAAAATATTTTACGAAATTAATTATAATATATTATTTCACTACATGATGTTTAGGAATTAATTAATGAATTTGATTCAATTTTATTAATTGCAAAAATTTTAATATAATATCATTTATTTTAAGTTTTTACTTAATTTATTAATGCGTAAAATTTAATAAACTATTATTTACTCAAAACAATACATTATTTTAAGTTACGACAGGATGACTATATTTATTTTTTATTGTATAGCTAAAAACAATTTTTAATTTGGTAGTAAGAAAAAAATAATTTAATGGCTAACAACTCCCTGATATATAATTTAAATTATTAGCCTAATTTTTATTGTTATATAAATAAATTTATTTATATTATTTATTACCATAAAAATTAATCTTAGTTCAATAGTCAGTGTGAAAGTAGATTATATTTCAGACAATTTAATCTAAATTGTAAAATCATTATATTTTTATGCTTCTCTAAATCATATTTACTCAAAAATAAGTTCAGATATATATTTGTAGCTAGATAAATAATTAATAAATTACAAATTGAAAAAATATGCATAATTTTGATCTAAATTTTAAAATCTATTTTGAAAAATATGTTTATTAAAATATAGTGTTTAGATTAGAAAATGCATAAATTTTTTTTTATTGATTGGATTATTTTTTTTTCAAAAAATCGTTTTTTTTTTAATTTTTTTTTTATCTTATTTAATAATAGTACAGACGTTCATTAACTTTCTCACGCTCTAAGAAATTTAAATAAGACTTATTAAAAAAATATGTATAAAAATATAAGTGATAAATAACTAAAAAACACTATTTTTTATACTTTATAAATTAAAATCAAGAAGATTATTCTTAGGACTGTTTTTATCAAAATTAAAAGAATATTCTTGTATCGAATTTCAGGCAAATAAAGATTGGTTCAACAACTTTTTTACATAATCTTTTCTAGGCCTCTGAATTTAATGAAAATCATTAAAGATTAGGGTTATTCTTGGTGAAAAATCTTTATTGTAGACGAGACTTATTTAAAAGAAAAAATATTATTTTACGTTCATATTAAGTAAAGAGCTTCTAAACATAAGTCAACTTTGCTAAAATATAAACTTTTTGGCTCAAATTTACAAGTCACATTCAAGACATTTTACACTTGTTTAACCCTGAAGTTTTAGACCAAGTATTGTATTATATTTACAATAGCCAATTATAACAAAGCGGCGACGATTCTGCGCATCATCAATAAAATCGTCTTAGTACAAACATTTCTTATCCTCTCTCGGTATCGCCGCCTTCGCGAGAATTACGCCCGTAAGTTACCCAGATCGGTAATAAAGGCCCTAAAGCGGAAGTATAATACTTTGTCATCCGTTTCGGCGGTGTGCGCTGGCAGCCGCCCGTCTGTTTGCTGCGTAATTTCATATCGGATGATCATAATCGCATTAGTCGCTGCCGTGGCTCCCCACAACGGGACTCCCCACGACCCCCTAGATCCACCCCTGGCGCGCTCACCCCAGGTACGGCCGGCGGGGTGGAATCACTTTTGCATCGCGCCGATATTAATTTTCCACATTGCCCGCCTGCCTACTTGGCGTCGATTTAATTAATTTGGTGATTATGGCGGTTGAGAAAATGTTGAGATTGTCTCCTCGGGTATTAATCAACTCTGGAAACAGTTCGATTTTGTTGATTTGATACTTTTGTGTAAATCTCCCGGAATCTGAATTCCAGAATTTCTGCGCAAATTTTAGCGCGATTTTTCATAATGAAAGATTTTTTGTAACAGTATATCTACAATATATGTAGTTTATATAATATATGTATGAGCAATTTTACATTAAGCTTTGTCAAAATTTTAACCTTTGAAACAGAAATTATTTGTTGAAATTTACAATCGCAGTAAAAAAAATTTATAAGAAATTAATTACATTTTTTTAATTACCTACTCGATTTATTTGTATTTAAATCTTTGTACATTTTTGCTTAAAAATTTGGTCAATATTGTCAATGGTACAAAGCGTAAATGCTCTGTGTTTTTCAGCTGCAGTCTGTAGTTTGCCCTAACGTCATGATCGCGTCCCTTATTCTGGTTCGTTACGGTGAGGACGCCAACACTCGAGAACGATTATTTTACACAAGTACTTAAGCTTATCTTCTATCAATTTTTAATGTATTTGGATCTAAAGAAATATGAATATCTTAATTCGAACAGACATACGTTTTTTGACTGAGTGTAAAGTAAATCAGAATAAAAATTCGGCATTGCGCCATAGTGGGTACCGGTGTCAGTCATGGCTTGGCAACATCATAAAAACTCAGTAGCAAATACTGCACCGGTATATTTAATTTTATTATTATTGTATTCTCAATAAATAAGTATTAAATAAAAAAAATATCCTATATAAAAAAAAAAGATTCAGTTTTCAACACATTAATGAACTAAGTAAATATATGTATAAGGTCCTGAAAAAATAATGATTCTGAGCCCCATGACAAAAAAGCATTTAATGTGTTTTTTTACCGTCGTAATTTAATTTTTTTTAAATTAATTTAGTATTTTATTAAATGACATGAATTTTTTTGGCCAAATTTAGTGGGGTCCCTGTTTAGAATTCACGTCAAAAGCCATAGAACCGTGCAATGGAAACGCTCGGGTAACTAGCGTTCATATTACGATTTTTTATACATAAATTACGATTTGCCGATTTTTTACCAATTAACCAAACTAAATCCTATTGACCAAAATTCGGTAAGGATAGCTTTCATATTTTTGAAACATTTTAGTGTATAAACAATTAGCTATATTAGCTAAATAATTTAATAAAATAATAAATAACAGCAAAAATGTCACGTCGCTACTGTTCTTCGTTTTGAAAAAGTTTTTGTGGCAGACAGATAATTTTCTGTTTTGTAGTATAAGTCTTGTAAATCTTAGTGCGAGTAGATATATGCTTAAGTCGGTCAAAGTCGTGAAAATGCGAATCAACTGCAAGTCTAATTCGAAACCAAAAAGCTAATTACATACGACCACGTCCGAATCCGACGTCGAACGCGTCCTACCCTGAAAACCAGGGCCGTTAAATCGCAACGCTTATTATTTTTCTCGCGGATAGTTTCATGGCACGTACACTTATGTTACATTGCATTACAATTCGAGTTACAATTTATTTTTCCAATTTAAAATCTCGCGCACATAAGTTTATATAAGGGGGTTCGGTTGGGCTTTTGTGTGTTTCTTCTCCTCCTCGAAGACGTTACGCCAGGGGTGGCGAACCAATCTCGACCGGTTCACTCGTATTGTTTCGACGACGGCGTCGTTTTTGAAGATTAGCTTCGCTATCGTTTCCAACATTTTATTTCCACTCGTTTTCCATGTGTATTCGATTATTGAAATTGATGACGTAAAGTCTTCGCGTCGGTTGTGTGCGATTTTTCCGAAACGAAGGCAATGCAGGTGAAACTTGTATATATGTTCTCATATACATATATACACCACACTTTCTATAATAAATTATAATCAACTATAAATAAATCGACATCGATTAACTTTTCCTTATGCAGTTGAAGTGGATGTATCAGATTATTTTTGTGTGTATTTGTAAGTGTTTCAGACTATTCACACAAATTATGATTCAGAAAGACCTGTGGTCCCAACTGATTTTTAAAGTATTAATCATAATAAAAAATAAGTGATCCATAATAATGTCAATCTCATTCAAAGGGTAATTGTATACGCTAAAATAATTTAGTATAATATTGTATTATTAAACATATTTATTAAAAGGTATGTTTTTATCGAGAAATTACATAAAATAATGAGAAAATTGCTTATTTTCTGCTTCGCGGCTTTCGTGGTCGTAACAATAGTCTATTAAATATGAAATTGCATATTCCATAAAGACAATACATATGAATAAGCGTTTAAAAATAAATATTTTAATATAGTAATGAAATATTATAAAAAGAAATCAATTAGTATTAATTATAAATATTTTTTGTGTTGTCTATAGACGTTCAACCTTCACTGATGATGATGTAGAAATCTAGTGAAACTGAAACACGAGTTGGTAAATCATGTATCATAGTTTAGTATACATGCTTGTCACGTAACACTGCGATTCTTGGGAGCCCTGCTCTTGATCACTGAGCAAGACAGTGGATTTCACATGTTTATTTTGCCTATATATGTTAGATTTGAGACGTGTGTTGTGATAATCGAATATGTAAAGGCTAAATATTTTCCATTAAAATACATATTATAATTTAAGTTTGTTTCTTTTATGGCGACTAGACCTAAAGCAAATCAAAGATTTGTTTAATTACATGATAAACATTCATTGCGAAATCGCTCTATTTTATTATCCTCATACAAATTTTAGTAGTTTATGCGAAATTGCATACAATATATATATATATATTGAGGCATAAATAATTGTAAAAGCTATTAAAATTGCATTTAACCATAAAATTAAATTTAATGTTTCTTTTATAATTTGACGGTATTGCTTTGTATGCGAGAGTTATTAATTACAAGTTGATTCTGTAAGATCTTACTGTTAAAGTAAAATTTATTTTTATATTCAAAACACAGATTTGCGAGTAAAATATCAAAATATCTCAAGCATTATAAAAAGTTAGTCCATATTTTTCATTATATTTTATACAGGCAATAAAAATATATTCATTTATATGGTGAAATTTCTTTATAACGAATACCGAAATAACAAAATTCTCAGTATACCGAATCATCAAATTGTCCCCCGAAAAATTTCCATACAAAATGTTTTCATTGTAACGAAAACTGATCTCAGTATAACGAAATATTTTGATCCGAATTTAAGAATGACGTTAAAACTTGATACAATATTCCGAATTCAGTTTGTTCTTGTCTTAATATGTGCCGGATGTGTTCACAAGCGACATTCAAGGTCCCTTAAACTTTTTTATAAAACATTTTTTTAACAAATTTTATTGTGTTCATTACAGTATCTTTAAAAATGGACAAAACTGTCAATCTTGTAAGAGGTTATTTAAATACTGTAGTAATATGGTAATTAAAAATAAAATAAAAATATATCATCTTCCTTACATTCAGTGAGCTTCGCTATACTGAGATTTCACTGTATTTACTTTTAGTAAAATAAATTTATTTATAAAACAAAACATTGTTTACTTTATTTCACTTTCGGTCGAATTAATTTGACACATACGATTTTTTTCAGCGCCCCTGGCCGCTGTAAAGTCCTGCGCCCGTAATGTGTGTAGTTAAATCGTTCCACTTACAGCCGGCAAATTGCATACGAGCTCTCGCAGCTGCGCCACAAACCACCCTTTGAACCCCCATTTAACCCCTTTACGGCCCGCAGCCGTCGGATAGGGTGGTTTCCGGCGGTCACTGTGACTTGAGTAACTTTTCCGCTATCGTCGATCTGTCATCAGTCAAAGTACTACCCATCGAATTAGAATCACACGATTACCATAAATCAATAAGTGGATGTTATACCATATGTGATGCACTATAAATAATTCATAATAATATTATAGTAGTGACAATTTACTTGAGACTATTAAAAATGTCAATAAAAAAAAATTTTCTCCACCGTATCCACCCCTAGCAATTTTTTTTATGTATTAATTATTAATAACTTCTAGAGCTTAAGCTGAGATGACAATGATCCTAAATATATATATTGATAGTTTTACAGTTTATGACCTTCTGGTATAATTAAAAAAATGCTGGATCTTTGCAGTTTTCAATTAGTATTCTGTAAAATTGATTCCATCAAGGATTATAATAAAAAAATTGATGTTGTAATGATTTGCTAATAGATCAATAAGTGTTATTTTATGACATATTCTAAAGAAAAAAACAATACAATGTGTTTTATTGCACTGAAGTAATTTAGCACCGATTGAAGTTTTCTATTTAAAGAAAACTACAGATTACATTAGCATATAAAAATGTATGTTAGTGTTTATCTTGCGCATTTATTAAGGAGCATTGTGTCTCTGTATAATCAACAACTGCGCTCTTGTTGCCAAATAATGCAACCGATTCACTTTTAATAAAAAAGCTTCAAAAAAGGTTTCTTTGATACCTGTACATAAGATAATATAAATAGTATTAATTTTTATTATCCATAAAATACCTACAAGGTATGCTGGGATATGATTTCCTTGAGTCGCGTCGACCGGTGTACTTGAAAAAGCACTTTTGGTAGGGAAAATGCATAATTCGGAGATCCAGGAAGAGCTACGTGTTAGGCGCGTACCCTGAAATACTTTCCCTTTCGCTCGCTCGCGTGCTATGTGATATGAATGAGTGAGTGAGAGATTAGGGCATGCGCTACATGCGTTCCGCACGCCCTTATATCTCACTCACTCTAAAGGAGCGAAAGGGAAATACCTCAATATAACAGCGCTTGTCTCCTGAATATTATTTGAAATACCACATGAAAAAACACGAGTATTTACAAAACCCTAATTTAATTTAATTTGCAATACTATTAATTTCTACACACACATAATTTTAGACAACACACATAAAGTTAATGCATTGGTCGAGTGTTAGATTATTTTTTATACGTATTTCACACGAAATCTCGTTTTAACCGTGCAAACACACCTCGTGATTGAATAATAAAAATTATGACGCCATCCAAGTGGAATCCTGCGTGTCGAGATCGTCGAATTATTTAGGCGAACGGGCCGTTTACGGCGTTAGCGGCCGTTGCGACCCGTTACATCGGTCGACCGGAGCTCGTAAAAAGGGAATTTCCTCGGAAAACTCTCGTTCAATCCGTGCCGAGCTGCACTATGGCCGTTGTGGAGGAGTACAGCTGTTATTTCTACCGCAATGTGACGTCGATGTTCGAATAACCCTTTAAGCGTATAATAATTTTGAGTATTTGACGTTTAACTTATGTTAAAAAAAATCTTTCACAAGAAAACGCATAATTTTATATTTACACTGTTTGATGTAAACATTCAATTGCTTTAAATGTAATTATAAATTACTAGTCTTATTTTTTTATAAATTAATCCATTTTATCTCGATTCATATAGAAAAGCGATACAGAAGCTAGCAATGGTTTTGTCCTACTGACGTCCATTTTACAAACGTGCAGCGTCACACAAGTTTATTTAAAATACACCAAGAGCCAATATCGGAAAATCCTCGACGGATTTGTGTGAAGTTATTAAGATTTTCTCACACATGCTCCGCCACTGACTGCCATGCTGCATTCAGTGGTGTATGAGAATTTAATAAATTTCAGGGTTTTTGAACATAAAGCTTACATTATGAATACAAATATATTTTTAAATATAAATGATATCCAGTAGCCTATATATTCTATCGCCTTCTTCATTATCTTAATGAAATTTATATTTAATAGAAATAAATTATCTATTTTGTACTTTTTTTAGAGAGCATTTATACCAAAAATAGGTATTTATTTTCTCCTCTTTTATTTATATATATACATACATAAATTGTGATATATCTGACTGTCGATATTTATAAACTTGGAGTGTTTAATTTGTTGTGAATTTTCTGTTTCTATATTTGTATCTTATAATTTATAGAAATATGCATTTTGTATTACTTAATTCCTGTGATGTCCAATTTAAGTTTTTAGGACGGAATAGTGTAATCCGTAACGTCTCAGACTAGTAACTATGAGGTTGCTGGTTCGAGCCTCGGCAGTGGCACTCGAATTTTTATTTATAAAAAATGCGCAATTATAAAAAAAATCGGCCACAGCTGGAGTGATATTTTTTGGTCATAAATTGTTTATAATTAATAATATAAATATCACCGATTCCTAGACTTTCAGTCTGGTGGTTAATACTTAGTTGTAGGTATTCATTATATCTGTTTGACTTACTCAGTTAATACAGATTTTCCCCGTTGTAATACATTGGGCTTACGCTTGTCTGGTAATAAATTAAAATGGAACATCTAACAGTAAGAGATAAAAATAATTGTTTATAAGAATCACACCCACGTTGTAAATCGTGCGTTTTAATTACAACTGTATATTTAGAATAATGCATATGCGTTTGCTATTTGTATGGATATTTGACACTAGAAGAAATCGCTATTTTTACTTAGTCTATTTCACATGATTTCGTATTTGAAAGAAATAACTTGACCAGGTAGAATGACATTCAAGTTGCTCACATTGAGGAGCTTGTTGCCTTGATGTTAACGTCGTGTAAGCAGCAGAATCATTTCTGGAACTCATTTAGTATTAGTGATTGTGTTGTGTAGAACAGAAAACTTTTTTTATAACATGTATGAAGCATATAGAAATAATTTTATATGCTTCATAAATGTTATATTCTGTAAATAGTCTGGATAATATAGAGAAAGAAGCAAAAATTTTAATACTAAAATGATTAATTTTGCAACTGTAATAAGAAAAAAATCTTGCATTAATAAGTCATAGATATTTTTTAGCAAAATATTTAGCGATATTACAATCAATGAATCCATTGTTTATATATATAATAAAAAAATAGTCGTAAAAGGTCTCATCATATTAAATGTCGTATTTTAAAGAAATAAGTCTATATGTTGAAAATGGTAATAATCTGTAGGAGATAAGTCAGTTGAATATGAGGTATGGGGCATTTTTTAAATATAATATTATTCAATTTTGCTACATTAATATAGTATAATATTAAATAGGGCAAAATCGCTTTAAGTCATAGCTTATTTTTTCAATGCATGACTAAAATTTTCTACGATATGATTCCTATTTTAGGACACTAATGCCTATTTTAGGACACTAATAATAAATAATTACAGTAGAATACTGTCACTATTTTTTTCTGGTTTTGGAGCTTCTTTGCTGTCCAACCATTGTCCTTATCTCTTGTGGCATTATCGAAGAGAATCTATTTTTCATCGCAAGTAAAAATTCTCTTCGAGTACAGCTCCCTACTGAGGACTAATGAAAAATATACCATAAAACGTTGCTATTTTTGTTTTTAGGTTAGTGTGTGCGGTTTACTGAATACCACCATAGTGACAAAATTAATTTTGGAGCAGATTTTGAAACTGATTTACTTTCTAACCATTGTCCCGATTTCTTCTGGTAAACGTTAAATATCCATTTCTCGTCTTTTTAATAATGATTTTCTATTATTTTTGATAACTTTGAATAATTGCTATTTACCGTTTCTATGGCATCCATATGTCGTTGCTTTATAGTTCTCTGACTAACAGCACCTTCGCCAGATCGCAGATCGATATTTATCATTGCATGCGCCACGTTGTGTTACAGCATGCATACAAATGCCTAATTTTTTTCCGTTTTTAAAAAAAGCTATATAAAAGTAAAATTTACAAGGAAAACAGAATCAAAACTATCAACTAATAATATTATTATGTATGTTTGTTACAGCAAATGTATATAACAAGTTAATATTTATTTTCACCGGCATTTCAGTCAAATCATATTGCAATACATTTTCACTGGTAGATATATATTTCTATTAGTAAAAGTATAATTTATCTGACAGGTGTTAGTAAAGTTATATGCTGCTCTAAACTGTTGATGAAAAAATACTTGTTGAATCCTAGTTAAATTTCATTTCTTAAAATATTTTCCGAACTTACGTGTACCGGATCATCCACGCAGTAAATAAATACAGTTCCATTCATATTTACCAGAGAAATTGTAAATCAAATGCTTGCTAAAATTTAACTGGTTTAGTTACTGGAATTAAATTTATACTTCTGTAACATTTATACATGTATAGATTTTTTTCGAAAGAAAGAAACTCGAAAGCACACTTGTGGAAATATAAAACAATACGATTGCTTGCTATTAAATAAAAGTATAACCTTTTGCAATCAATGTGGCATAAACTGATTTTAAACCGCTATTATATTTGACTAATCATAGTTGCAATTCACACATTACCATAAGTGTTCGTAAAATACTTTAATTGCACGTTGCAACATTCGATTCATCGACTGCACCTTCTTGACAATGTGTCATGAAACGTTGAGGTCACCGGTGCTTTATTCGCTCCTTTGTGCCATCGCAGGTGCACAAGAGCTCGTTAATGTGCCTTTCGATACGCAAAACGACCGGTTTGGTGTCGCTCTCTTTACAAACTTTAACACCGCTGCGAGTTAATTTATTCAAGATTGGCATTAAGTTAAATTCCTCTCGGCTCTCACACGTCAATCGCTTAAAGTGCATTCATTAGCGCGGCCGTTGCACAAATGTGCATTATTGCGCACGCCACGCTATTAATTGACGCCTTCTCTCTCTCTCGGAGTTGGGTTAAAAGGTCGAGTCCAGAAATCGAGATCGTTATCTGTGATTGCGTTTACATGCAGTCAATTAAGCTTTTGTGCCTGAATTGTGTAAGCTTTATTTACGTAAGCTGAGTGCCTGTGTTCTATCGGATTCGGATTAAAGCTATGTAATCGTCGAGTTTATTGCTAAATGTTTTATGTTTGTTTAACTTTAACGGTTTATTGCGCAGTTTGAGTGCTCGTATAAATTGTAATAAATACTATACAATATATGTTAATACGTCTGTGCGTTTTAAATATAGATGGATACATAAACAGAGATAGAATGCTAGTATATTATAAAATTAACAACTTGGATTGATCATTCACTTTGCACCACTCTGCTTCATATTTATATTCAGATACTTATTAATCTTTCTCTAAATTAATCCAAAAATACTACCGTAATCTATAATATGATAAATTAATCCAAAACAGTACAACAATTTTCTTGGGTTCATATAAAATGAATAATTTTAAGGACTAGTTAAATTCAATTTTTAAATAAAACCGTCACTAATATTATGAATATAAATATTTATTTTAAAATAATTTATATTGATAATATCGGAAACTATTATACATATTTTATATAAGATGATTTTCTATGATTTGAAAAAGCATTGGTAATTTAACCAAAAAAATAACAAAAATACGAGCGTTCAGTCAAATTATTACAAATCATCTTACTTAAAACATAACATTAAGGACGGAATAGTGTAGTGCGTAACGTCTCAGACTAGTAACTCTGAGGTTGCGGGTTCGAAACTGATAATGACGTCTAATAAAAATTATTATTAGAAAAATTTATTTATTTTAAATACAGACATTGATTTTTATTTATAAAAACTATCGAAAACTAATAAAATATTTAGCAAAATCAAACAAAATGACATAATTTAGTTTCGTGCTGTAGATGGTAAAATTTATTATTTAGATATTTTTTTTAATTAAGAAATTTCAAGTAAAAAAATAGTATTGATTCACGAAAAAAAAACTTGTTGAATAATTAATAAATTTGAAAACTTTTTTATAAATCACAGTATAGTAATCCATATGCGTAATAAAACAAAATGCTAGTAGAAAACTATTACTAATAATAATAAACTATTAACTAGTTTTATTTAATTACCCCTTTGAGCGGTGTCGCCGTACATGTACGGCGGTCAATATTTCACTGTTTTGAAGTACCCCAGTTAGTTATATATTTACATATTATATATAACTGAAAAATGATAAATAAAAATCATTGTATTTGTATAATATTTTTTTATGAATTAAATAGTTATATTAATTTTATAAAAAAGCATTGAAAGCCTCTGCATTGATTTAAAAAAAACTACAAAACCGAAAAATATATTTAAAGTATGAAAAATAAATTAATTAAATTAAACATTAGAAAAGTGTTGAAATAAATTATTGAAACACACTAATACAAAAAAAAACACTGATTTTTTTCTATAATTTACTGTAAATGCAATAAAAAATAGCAACAAAAATAATTTTGGTATAAAACGTAAAAATAAATCACTCCCAGGTTTATACTAACAAATTAATAAATGTATTCAAATTAACTCACTACTCAAAGGGTTAATGACAGTTTTAACACAAAAATGCCTTGTACAAAAATGCCTTGTACAAAAAAAACTTTGCTCTAAATTATTTATTTAGTACATTAGGTAATGAATATATTTTATTTTTTAATGAAGCAAAAACATGTTTTTAGAATGCTTATTTTTATTTTAATGATTCACAATTTAATTTAATTTTAAAGATGTGTCATTTTAAAAAAAATATTATTAGCATAACATTTTCAAGACTGCGATAGTCCTCTTTCTACAACATTTGCATTTTATTTTCATTTTCATCTAAGAAGTGTTGCATTGATCGAAATAAATATTAGTTAAAACGAGCAAGGTCTGATAAATAAGGTGGATAAGATAAAACTTTCGCCACATCGTGTTGTAGAACTATTTAACAAGTCTTTTATATTTTTTTGTGCACAATGATTACAATACAATACCAGCTGATCACAATAGAAGCTTTCTGTTATTGTTTGATCAGGTTTAACTAAAAACTTTTCTTACATTCAGTGAGTTTGTTGTCCTAAAACACCTATTTTTATCTCTGGTATCAAACCCATACACCTTTTTTCCAAGCCTTCCTAATCTTCTTTATATATCTATGCTCTGTTTAATCGAACAGGTGTAGTTTCTGTACCAGCTGATGAATAGTTTGAGAAGTATTTGTTATGATTTACTCACCCAAGACATCAACGTTTATCTCTTCTGGTTTTGATAACATTATTTTTCGTTCGAAATGTTTTAAACCTTCCTTGACATTTATAATTTTTTAAAGAAATTCATTGCAATTTCATATTAATTGTTCGCTTGGTAAAAATCTGCCGGAATCTCGGACTGTGGAATCCAGATATGTACCAATACAAATATTACAAAAGACATACTCAGGTATGAACATCCAAAGCAATTTAAAAAAAAAACACGTTTATTTCGGGATTACTTAAAATATCATATTATAATCTATTACAATCAGTGGCGTAGATAGGGTATGTGCCACCCAGGGCGATCCTTAAAATTGCCACCCCCCCCCCTCATACATTTTTTGCAAGGTCATAAAATCAGCATTTCTTAAAATAAAAAAATGGTTATTATTAAGCTCTTGTTATATGTTTTAGTGCATTCAGGGTTAAGAACCACACTAGACGATCCCATCGCAAATATGCCGCCCCCAAGCAAGTGCCGCCCGGGGTGGCCCGCCCCCTCCGCCCCCCCCCATAGCTACGCCACTGATTACAATAACTAATAAAACTGCTGTTTAAATGTCGATGGAGTATTTTTTATATCTGTAGATCAACATATATAAAAATCAGGCGTAAAAACAAATTTTTGTTAAATTTGTTAGATAAACATATTGTCCAGTATGATTTGAACTTTAAAAATAATAGCAGTTTTTAATATTACGTTTACATATATTTTTCGTTCATTAACTAAATGTTGATTGTAGAGAAAAACGATGCAATTTCGCTTATATTTATTATTAGAAAAGATACAAAGAAACTTATTAAGATAATTTTCTATCTGAAGGAATATGAGTACTGTGAGTCATTACTTAATGTCCTTATATACCTACTAATCTTAAGTTTTTGTGCTTTTTTGCGAAATATACCTACTATTAAATTCACCATTAGTATGAAATCCGACTCTTAAATAAAAGTTTTGCAGAGATAGATACATTAAAAATAAAAATAACCTTATAATTGGTTATCGATCTTAAACTTATTGTCTCGTTTTTATTTATTTATTGTATATACATATAACCAATGTCAATATATTTTTCTATTTTTATAATTAAAAGCTAAGTCACAATACCAAATTTATATTTTAGTGTAACCATAGTTTGGTCAAATATTTTCTTAGTAAAAGGTACATCTAGAATCACTGCTGCTCTCAACGCCTTCCAACCGCAGAGGGTTAATTCGTCCCGTCTGGCAACCCACGTCAACTCCTCCTCACACCAGAACGCTTTATAAACTACTTCAAATGAGGATTAGCACTGCCGAGTGGCAGAATGGTGTGCTAGCAAATAAACACCATTATCCACGGCGGTGTCGGTGGTAATGGGTAATGGCGAAGTTATGGCGCACTTTACGGGTTGAATTTGTCGCACGGCGCGGCCATAAGTCGACACCGCGACTGGTTGTACCGCCGTTTCTTGAATAATATGCACTCTGTTCGCATTCAAATGATATTTCCTTGAGCTTTAGTACTTACCACTATATGTCGGCGAGACTTTGCCAATTTGCCGCGCCCTGAATGTGTAATATGAATACGTACAGAAGCCCAAGGCGTGATTATTACCCGACAATCTGATCGAATAGAAATTTTTGTTGGGTTTCATTGCTTTATAAAATTCTATTTTATATAAATGATAATCATATATTTTTATTTGATCGTATCGCATAGTGTAACTTCGTGCCTATCTCAAGCAATAGTGATTGCGATAGGCAAAATCTATGCCGAAAAATCTTCTATTGAAAGGTTACCGATAACGTACTTCAGAGTAACATTAGATACGATGTTGCGTTGGAGCGAACATGTGAAAAATAAATGTAAATATAATTAAATTATTAATCTTTGAAAAATCTAATTTTACCTCAATCAACTCGACAAATTCAAGAAAAGCTTTTATCTCAAGATATCCCACCGTCAGCGCTCGTCAATCTTAATTCGACACGTACACTTTCCGCAACGCGAATCATCAAAACAAATATCGAACGTGTGCGCCGCGATCACGAACCGACCACAAATCCGTTTTGACAATTTTCCGCCTTAGTCACCACCAGTTCCCTGGTACAAATATGAGCGTTTCGCCAGCAGACATATTACGTTTTTATTATTGGCACGTGCTCGGCTGCTCCCTGCCGCTAATGGCAGATTTACTCCCGGGATGCTCGCGGCTTACTTAACATTTTTTGATGTTCGCCCTGTCTCCATCCCCCAACGCCACCACCGCCACTTTTAGTCGTACGTCTCGGCTTTTTGTCTTCTCGGTGCTTCGCCAAGAGCTTCTGACTGAATGCTAAATGGATCTAGACACTCTGTTCTAGAATGGTGCAATATGTCGACTCTGTGTTTCATGACAATGGCTGTTTCAACGATCGAACATTTGTTATTCCCAACCACCTAAACCACCTGTTGAACTGAACGTTTTTTAGTGTGCTGTCAAGCAGCCTATTTAAAGTAAATGAAATAGCTGTATCCATCATTTTAAAATAATATTTTTTTAAAGACAACTATTATTAATATTATTATTTTAAAAAAATAATGAAAAGTATTTGAAATAAATGTTCATTTTTAATCAAACATGGATTTAAATATTTTTTAATGTATTTTTACTGTAATTGTTTTATAAATTTATTTAAAAATTAAAAAGAAATACTTTTAATAATTTATTTATTTGCAACTATTTTTTGCGTAAATATTATTACTCTCCTAAAATCCTAATTATATTTTTTTTCAGTTAATACAGAATCACTATTTAATATATTTTATTTACTCGATTATAAAAATAAGCTACAATATCCTTAATTTATTTTTAGTTTTAAAACATATGTAGTTTAGTGTTATAATATTAAGTAATCCGATATTTAAATCTTCGGTACCTTATTTAATTTATTACCTTACTTTTGATCTAAATCGTTTGCTAAACAACATTCTATTTGTACATATAAAAAAAAATTCAATATGTGACTTTTTGGATCTAGAGTTTTTATTTTAAGCTCTTTCAATATTTAAACTGATAATGGAAATTTTATCTAAATTATCTTTTTCATAAAAAAATAAATAAATAATTTAGTAGACATTATCGTGGCCTCTCTGCTCTTTGTGAATCTTTACCATTGTAGAAATACAAAATATTTATTTTACATTTTACAAAGTATACCATGAAATGATTAACTTATATCCTAATCTCACCCATATATATAAAAGAAGAGTTGTTCAAAATATTTTAAGCCAATAAAATATTAAAATATAATTTTTATTTTAACTAATAATGTAGATAGAATTAATATTATTTATAATTTTTTTTAGTAATTATAATTTTCTGCTTTTAAATAAATATTTACTAAAATAAGAACTTTCAAAATATTTATTGGATTATCAGTAATTACATATTATAATATTACAACATTAATTTATATACTAGCCTTACCTAAGTAATAATTACTTAATTTATAAAAAAAAATCGTGAAAAAATATTTATTGAAGATATCTAAAAAAGTTTAAAATCCAATTTTTGGATTTAAGTTTTTATTTTAAGCTCTTTTAATATTTTAACTGATCATGTACAATTTATTTGATTTATTTTATTAGACAATATCTTAGTTTCAATGCTCTTATATAAATTTTCACTAAAATTACAACATCTGAAGATATTTATTTTCTACAACATAAAAATATATATTTATGCCCTAACCCCACCTAAGTAATTATCTTAATTAAAAAAAATTGCTTATAATCTATATATCTTAGATACATCTAAATAATAAAATTTCATATATTGGACCTTGGACCTTTGGATTCAAGGTTCCCATATTATTTTTACTAATAATGTAGAATTCATGTTATCTTAGTCACTTTGCTTTTATATAAAAAAAAATAAATATGTTTTTATAACCTAACATCACCTTATTTAATAAAAAATAGCTTGGTAAATATTGGTATATTTAGAAACATTTAAATAATAATGAAAAAAAATCATGTATGTATAACTTCTGAATCTTTGGCTTTTGCATTATTTTTACTGATTATATAGAATTCATATTTCATAATTTTTTCATTAAAAAATGCTCCTCTGCTTTTATATGATATAAATCTTTCATAAAATAAGAATTTAAAAAATATTTATTGGATTATCAATATTTGCTTATCACAACTTATTTTATAAAATAAGAGTTGGTATACAACTATTTATATTTAATATAATAACCTAAAAATAATAAAAGTAAATATGTAATTTTTGCATCTTTAGTTTTTGAAAATAAGTATTTATAACCAATTATTACCTTCTTTTATAAAAAAATAAGTTGATAAAAATCTCTATATATCTAGCTACCACAAAATAATAAAATTTTATATTTGGATCTTTGGATTTAAGGCTTTTACATTATTTTTAATAATTATGTAAAATGAATACTATCTACCTTTTTCATTACAAAATAATAATAAATTTAATATATATCGCTGCAGCTTCTCTGCTTTTATATAAACATTTATTAAAATAAAACTTTCAAAATATTTTTTTTATTATTAGTAATAACTTTAAAATATTAATGTATAACCTATCTTTACCAAAGGATCTTTGGTTTATATTTTAAGCCTATTTCATATTTTAACTGATAATGTAGAATTCTTATTATTAACCTTTTTCATTAAAAAATATAAATTGCCTCAGTTGTCTCTCTGCTACAATACAAATATCTAAATATTTATTAAAATATCTATATTACTTTTGTATATATAAAAATATTGATTAATAATTATCATAAATTAAATATTACTAAACGTTTAATGAATCGTATCATTCCTTTAATTTATATATTCATTTTAAAAAACACGTTTAACGTACTGTAATTTTATTTAACTCATCCGTATATTTATTTTTATAAAATTGTTAATATTAATAGATTTTTATTTTTAATTTTTAATTCAATTTTGGTCTAATTAAAATCACAAGATCTTTATAGAATTTATTTATTTAATTATGATTTATTTAAGATTAAAGTGGTTTTTATCATTACAATTATTTTAATTTTCATAGTAATAATAAAAGCAATATAAAAACCAGTAATATTCATTACTATGCAAATATTTTATTTGACCAAATTATACTGGCAATTTACTCACTCAACACCATATATATTGATTAATTAATCTTTCATACCTACTCTTAGATTATTAGTAGTATTAAATAACATATTTTCTTACTTTAAAAATCTGACAAATATTACACGCCTTAATGTTTTTAAAATAATAATATTTTTAAATTAAAAATAAATAGTATAAGATCATATTAAAAATATATATACAGCGCTGTAGTCGTAAAACACGCATTTTTTACAATATCGTATACCTTATATTTATTATTATTGAATGCTGGATACATGCACCGAAAGTCAAAAAAGACATCTGCAAGATGTTTACAATATTATTTACCGAAATTAAATTTTTTTCTGATATTGATTTTGAGGGTATATGCTATTTCTACAAATATACGGGGGTATATTGCGTATACCCTTCACTACAGCGCTGTATATAAGGCAACACCATGTCAGAACCTTTCGTAATCGTTGCGTTGAAATTAGTTGTTAAAGTTCATGAATCTAATGGGTTTGTGTTACTCTGATTTTTTCGTCGGTATTTTTGAACAAATGTACTAAAGCAGTTAAACATTACTTTAACAAAATCAGTGGTATATGTCGATAGTTAATATCCAAATAACCCTAGTGTTTATGTGTTTATTATTGCTTAAAAAACATTCTTTATCAGCTGATTTTATATTATTATCATCAGCAAATATATATTAATAGTATTTTTTTTAGCAAATATACATAGATTTTTCGTCATTATCATTATAGATCTTCTTAAGTTACATAAACGATTGTTAAATGAATTTAATGATTTAAACTTTACTAATTATGAATAAGACTTTCACTACTTTTAAATTTAAATTATATTAATAATTTAGAATAACGTAATACAGCTAAATAGTGTTTTCATAAACTTGACATCTTGAATTTCAAGATGATATTTAAATTTTATCTCTATTGGAATCAAAACTATTTTTTTAAGTTTAAGAAACTTACTAAATATATCATCAATCTATTTTGCCACAAGTTAAGAATATGTATGTTTTAAGATCCGAGCTACTAGTAAATAGTAAATAAAAATCAGTACGATCATTTATTTTTAGTATTAAACATATGTAAGTGTTATTATTAATTAGCAGATATTCACGATTTAGTTCGTTTTTTTCGCGAAGCTAGAAAAATCTGCAATGACCCATTAAAATTATAATTATGTAATAATCACTAATTCCGATCTCACAGACACGATAGAAATTTAAAAACACTTGGGTCAATATGGGATTCAAACTCATGCATTAGTCATAGATTTATACATACCTTTCAGGTGAGAAAATCCGTCTTCTCTTAATATTAAAACAGAGCTCTTACTAATTTTACTGTGAAAGTTTTGGTCAAAGTCGAAGATGTTCAAATTTGTTTTTTCGGGAATTCGATAGATAGAACATAGAAAATACATAGTTTATTTAACATATTGCCATTGATTTGACAGCGTGTAAATATCAGTGAGTTAAAAATAACATTATAAAATCAAAATACACTCTTCTACGCTCCATTAGAGTACAACGCCCCAATCTGGTTTGGCGCATAATGGTAATTTTTAGGCGGATTTATAGCCCCCTTACACTTACACCTCAACCTTCTTACACACCCCATAGACAAGATTTAAAGGAGAGTGGGCCGAGAGTGGCTCGACTGAATGTATTGTCAGCTAATGGAATGCTGCCACCCTGTAGCAAGTTACTCTTTGAGGTGGCGAGGCGCGGACACCCGGTGGCTTACAGGATAAAGATAATATACATATTTTTTTTAATAAATAATATCTCTCTCATAATTTTAAAATAATATATCATTATAATACTAAAAGGATTATTTGCTTCTATAGTTAAAATATTTCTGCTGTATAATTTTTTTTTTATATATTTTTTATTTAACTCATGTAATAATTTAATTTATCTTCAATAATTATATTATAAATTAGCATAGCATCAATTATGTCAGATAAGTTTGTGTAAAAAGTCAAGTGATAAAACATATGTTTGAATGATAAGTGCTTGTTATTTAGCTTTCATTATCAATATTATCAATCGCTGGTTTTACATCTTTGGTTTAGATATCATATGATTCTGAAGTTGAATGTTTTTTTTTTGTATATATTTATATAATATGTATTATATACTTGTTTGTATAAATGCAAGGTCATAAGTATTTTATTATGGTATCGAAACATATTGTATCAAAGCCAGCGCGCTCGATAGTGTTTCTCAATATTTGTGTGTAATATTATCATAAATTTTAATAATTATATTTATTTATTAGTGAACCTATCAATGCGTACTATAATAATAAGCGTCGTTATAATATTTTCGGTTTAACTTATACAAAAATAATGCGTTAAGACGCACGCGTATTCTTAGAAATTACAATAATTGGCGGCGATGGGACCAAAGTAGCGATCATAATGCGAGTGAAAAGCAAAAAAAAAATACACACGCACACTTCTTTAAGTGCTTTTCCAAAATAATAAATCCAAAAAATAATACAAATTGAATACGAAAACGAACGTATGAAATGGGTAAAGATAGCAGCGAACCCTTTGTGATTTGCTATTCGGATACTTGTTTGTGTGTGTCGACTGTAGGTGTACGTGTACGTCACCTGTAGGAGTTAACAGTTCCTGAGTGCGTCTCGGCGCCAAATCTTTATTTGAGAATAAGCTTGTTTTAAAGCTTTTCTTCCTTTTGTGATGGAGCCTGAGTGCGTTTCGTCTTATCCTGAAAGCTCTCTCACACCCCTGCCTGCGAGACTTACCCAAAATGGCGATGCAAAGTTCCGCGCGCTGCATAATACATGTGTTTTATCGGCACTAAAGCTTGCCGCGATGTGTGTGTTTCTCAAATGTTTCGACCGAGATGATCCTCCCAGATGGAGTAGGGATTTTTTATGCAAATGTAGCCACGTGACGCTGAAACAAAACGCCGACCGAGATACTAGTCTTCAGCACGTGACCCAACTGAAGAGCGGGCGTTAGGCCAGAGATGAAATCTTATGGCTTAGTAACCGCTCTTTATGTTGAGAACTGCTGAGATGACGTGACAATGAGTTATAAAGCACATTATATGCATATTTTGTAAAATAATTCATTATCAAAGATCCACATTTAATTTATATTTAATAATAAATTTAAAAAGTACCACAAGCAATGCACACGGTCTTAATAGCTGCCAAGACATGCGAACCCAATATTCTGATCCCTACCAACGTACGTGGTGGGGATATAGCAGGCCCGCACGAACATGTTAATAGTGCGGTATCAAAACCAGACTACACCATTCACACTTGCACTTATTTAACCACGGATTTTAGCAATTCATTTTTAATATTATTATATAATATTATACCAACGTATACCAGCTTATCAGTTTAAGGTTTGAGAACCCTCGGGGTGTGACTTTATAGCCACTGAGATGCAAGTGAATCTAGTTAGAATTTTATTAGATAATATTATATCATATGTTTTCTCCGAGCGGTGGTTGAGAAGCTGGCGCAGAGATGATGTCCATAGGAGGTTCTCAAAATGTCTTGTAAGTGCCTGCAGCGAGAGTGTCTTGAGGCAGTTCCTCATCGTGTTCGGGAATCTCAGGTCGTATCTTCGCGTCTGTCGGTTGGGGCGCGTCTGCCAGGCGGGGTGATTCTGCTGCTCTCTTCGAGTGTCTGCTGGTGACTGCCTTCTCCTCATCGGAGTTCAAACTAAAGTATCTAGAGCTGCAAAGCTTGTTATGCAGCGATCATCCAGCCAATTGCTGCAGTCGCTTCTTCGAACGACGAAATATGTATACGCCTTTAGAAAGCGACGTTCGCTTGATGGGCATTATCCATGCATTGCAATGGGAGTCTTGTAGATCCGGTGATTTATTATATCCGTGACTGTTTCGTATGATAATTTTGGTCACAGTAAATTAACGCAAGTTTTGAGACCCTTTCATCTTTCAGGAATCTGTGTGTGGTTGCCACAACAGTTTTTAGTTAATCGCAGTCAGACGAAAACTATTAACTCACGATGCTAAATGCTTTAATTTCCAAGTATCTTTGAATTAAAATATAATCATACAAAAAAATGGTATATTTTGTAATAAAAAAACAATATATTTGATTACTTAAAGAAAACCTGACGCTCATGTGGACGCTTAAAAATATGTTCCATAAGAAAATGAATGATCCTTCATATAAACAAATGTTACTAAAGGTTAACAAAGTTGAAAATGAGAATATATTATATTCAATATCAATAATAATAATATAGGTTGCGAAAAACACTTAAAGCATTATAAGAAAAGTTGGGTAGAAATTTGCGAACGAAGCGACGCGAAAGTGAGATGATGGAAGAATAGAAAAGGGGTTGGCTAAGCCAAATGGATTCCATCGCCTCGACTGCCCTTAGACGGGGCGAGTTCAGGGTCTCATTCAGTGTGTATTGATGTGTTTTCATATTCAATGGAAAGCGGAACATTACCATATTTTTATAAAATATTCGCATTGTTCGAGCGCTCGTTCGGCTCGAGAACAATGGCCGAATAAAAATCTCGGGCGTCGTCTTTTCTCCCAAAGATCAATTGTTCTTGCAACGGCGAAATCCTAAAGTGCCACCCTTTACCAATCCGGCCCTGTAGAGAGAGTGGGCGGCCGGCGGCCAGAAAGGGGATATTGAATAAGATTGCTTCTAACTCGGGAAATGGATCACGTAGCAGATGAGATGTCGCAGTGTTTCAGGGTGAACCTTACTAAGATATAGGAGTGCGTATATTTATATAGTAAACATTATACGTATCTATAAATGCGTAATATTAATCTATTTATTTTTTGCGTTATTTGTGCAGAGACTAAATCTTTTCTACTAATGCAACTTCTATTATTCAAAATTGAGATGTATTAATTTATTAAATATATAACTTATAATTGTTGCGTTGAAATTACTAACGCAAAACTTAATTTATTTGTATTGTGTTTTTTCGTCTGCGTGATAAATAAACAATTATTCTTATTCCGAGCAGACTTTTATTAACAGTACTTCTAAACTAGTTTAATAAAACCGTTAGACCTTACTTTAACAAAACTAGCAATATAGATTATTAATATACGGCAATGCCTAATACAAAAAATACATGGGCTTTAATCTTATATAAACCTTCGTGTTTTTTAAAATTTATATCGTGTCTGGGAGATACTAATTAGTGATTATCATATTTTTTATTTCTTTATTTCATCATCGTCGATTAGATTTAACTTAATTTATCTTGTTTGATGGATAAATTTAGTAATAGAGACAAATAAACTGTTGTATTATGCTTATCCGAGCGGATTTTTATTAACAGTACTTCTAAACTTGTGTACTAAAACCGTTAGACCTTACTTTAACAAAACTAACAAGATAGATGATTAATATACGGCAATGCTTAAAACAAAAAATACATGGGCTTTAATCTTATATGAACCTTAGTGTTTTTTTTTTAATTTTTATCGTGTCTGGGAGATGCTAATTAATGATTATCATATTTTTTTATTTTTTTATTTCATCATCGCCGATTAGATTTAACATAACTTGTCACACTGATAAATATAGTGATAAATAATAATTAAAAAATTAAGCTATTTGTATTTACTTAGCATCGTATTTTTTTGTTAGCATGACATTAAAAGTATTTTAAAACTAGTGCATTAAAACCGTTAGACCTTACTTTAACAAAAATATTTTAAATCATTATTTTATATCCGATTTAAGTAAAACGATAGAAATTTAATTGTATGGGATTCGATCCTGGGTCTTTCAGGTCTTTCAGAGACTTATACTACTCGACTTTCGTGCTGCATATAATAAAAAAATGCTTTATAAATTATCTCGAGAAATCATTATTCTCGATTTGGTATTTTTTTAGTTGCGTTTTTATATGAGCAAAGTCACGCCTGATTATATTTTTATTACACAATAACAAATAATTAAATTAGGCTCCCAATCATCAGCATTAGTTAGAGAGACGTTGGACTTGCTTTATTTCTGGGAGGGAGGAGTGGAGGGGTATATAAAGCAAGCACATTCAAATATTGAAGTACCACCATCAACCAACTTTTTATTTAATTCCAATCAGAAATTGACCACAAAACTTTGCTTCTGACTTGAAATAATGAGAGTTCAATTTAACTCGCACTAAATAGAGCTACGCTGAATAGACCAAGACTACTCCATACAAACCCTTGTTTGTACGACTCTGATAAAAGTCATAGAAATGTTAGGTTAGGTTGAATTTAAAAGTTATAATATATGTTTTTTTATTATAAGTGAAAATGTCGTAAAGTCCTTAAATAATTTTAATACAGATAATCATATTTTTTTCTATTACATATAAAATATTTAGACAGTGTATTTTTAAATACTAACAATATAATATTTTACAAAAAAAAACAATAAAATTTTGAGGCAAATGATTTCTGGGTTACAGAAGGAATTACAGATATTGGAAACAAATAAAAAAGCATTACATATTAATCGATTACTCAGAACTTTACAAACGAATAATCGAAAAATAAAGATACATGTTTTATTATTGTAATAAGTATGACAAGGATATTTTTTAATCAAAAATAGATTTACACTACAGTGTTTTTTTAAAGGTCACGCGAATACATATATAAATATTAAAAATATTATATATTTACTAGCTGTCGGTCCCTCACTATCGTGAGGTACCGCAGCAAAATTCCAACAAAATCCATCTCACTAAATTTTCTTTATAATTAATTACCTTAAATTTATCTATTTTTCTGAAGAACCGTCTTCTGAACTTTGTATGTAAATACAAAAAGAACAACTGTACATCGAGTATGGACAATATTTTATTTATTACTAAACAAACATATGGACATCATTTATTTAGTGTAGTCTTTATAACGAAATTCATATCCTAGATTATTAAAGTATTTACGAAAAATCGATATTGAGTTTCTCGAATATGAAGTATCATCATTTTTTCTTCAAATAATTCGATCGTTTTGAAATGCCGGCACTGTGAAAAATTGGGTTATAGAGCAACACACACAAGATTCCAGCCGTGGTCCAATTCCAGCGTCGGATAGCGGGGGGCAATCTCCACACCCGGCTGCGGAGAGGGAAGACACCGGAGCGGGACAAACGGAATTGACAATTTTCCGGGCGGTTTGGTCCCGGACACTCTCGGCCCCCTGCGACTATACCTAGGCTCCCACCTCCACTCTCATCCCGCGGTCCCGTCTTGAGCCACCCTCAGCGTCGACATGCTGCAGCCACTTTATTACACGACACTGTTGACGGGACACCGTCCCGATGGGACGCAAACTTCTTACGGGATCTTTCGCCCGTTTTGACTATGTGCGACGTAACCGCTTTAGACGCCGGTATCCAACGAGATTCGCGTCAAACTACAACTTTATTTATGCGTGTGAAGATAAACAGACATGCAAATCTGCTTCGTTTAGATTCAAGCATATCATTCACTATCAAACTTTGTCGAGAGCTATCATAATTTTTATTCGCGGTATACGTTTAAACACAAACATGTTTTCAGTGGAAGCTAAGAGGAGCTGGTTTAATTTATGTGAAATAGTGCACATTTTCCTAATTTTATTTTTACATTTTTATGTATTAAATCATATATAGTACGTTGCTAAAATAATATACTATTAAATAAAATACCAATTTTACTTCTGTTTGTCAGTCAATAGTCTCACTCGTCTCATTTGCAAATTATCGGTTAAAATGCTTTGCACAGTACCTCATTTGTTTGAACGAACCATTTTCAAAACTTTTTGCACGTTTTTGTCTGTTTTTGAAGTTAAAGGACGTCCCGACAACTTCAACCGTCTTTAACCGACTCATATCCGCTTTTAAATTACTCATACCACTTATCTTCAGATTCACCACATTATCGCCACACTAATTTCAACATTTCATTAGCTTCTTTGGCGCTATTTTGCAACTTGAAACAACTTAATGGTAACACGTAAACACGACCTCACTCTTCCGACTCTGGAAGCCAGCTAACAAGTCACAACTAATTCAAACTTGACACTGACCATCTCAATGGATCAGGCTATTGGACTTATTACTTCAAATGGATGTAGCGTCAGCAATTGCTGCTATAAAAATTCATCAACCATATTTTTTGATCACACCTCTTACATATATGAATATTCAATAATTGATCTAATATTCGTTTATAACATCTCGAAAAATTTATTTTTTAAAATCTTAAAATTTTATTTTCAATATAGTATGGTTTTTTATACGCCTTTATTATGTTTTAAAATACGGGGTTTTCACGCGTTCAAAAATCATTTATGAATATAATTTTTATCAATGTCTCTACTATGACCGAACTTCGCAGAATTCTTTCGTTTACAGAAATAAATTAATATTGGTAAGAACTGAATAAAAAAATGCGAATGTATTCGAATCTATTTTTTATTCAATATATAAAAAGCTGAAAACTATGATGAGTTACAAACATAGTCCGATATCTTACTAAGAGATCGATCAAAATTTGAAAATACAACACAAGGCAACAATCCCAGTATGTTCAAGTTTTTTTATTTCTTAATAGGTTGTGCTTTTACCACAAATAAATAAATTGCCTATATAGATTATTGATTTCTTATGATTTTCAATTTTATATCCAATGTCACAATTAGAGAATTTAAAACTAATAAAACAAGTCAACTTATAACATCGATATATTCAACTTTTATAAGATACGATATTATTGGAAAAAATACGCAGCCCAAGCCAAGCACAAAAGCTAGTATCTAAATAAAAAGTAATATATATGATATTACATGCAATATTTCATATGAAAAGGTTCTGAACCACTATTTTGATCCTCGATAAAATTTTACGATATTTTATACAATGGCCATTACTTTTCTTGTTAGATGGCGATCAAATTCGTACCTTTTATTTTCATTCGAGTTTTATTGCTCATAACCCAGCCAGGAATCATGCAAATTAAGCCTTTTACACCACTTAATGTAATGGCATAAGGTAAGCTTTCTATTCCTGCCATTGTATATTACATGAGGGCATAAAAGTAATTGCAGCGTTCTTACTTAAAAACCTAAACTAAGTAAGCGCTATAATAATATGATAGTATTGATAATTATGCCTCCATAAAGACAGCATGTATTGCTCTTATTTTATGCGTACTAACAGATTATCAACATGTATCAACAATTCACAAGTACTAACAACACAAAAGATTATAAGCCCTTTATTATTTTATTAAAATAATTTCTTTTAAGTTGATACAATTTTGATAGTATTACTGCAGCTACTAGATTTTATATATTTTTATTTTAAGTGCATGAAAACTGTCCGTTTTATTCTGTATGAATGCACGAGCAAGCGACCTTGCTCGGCGGTCAGGAGCGGGGTTTGTTTACGGCAGCATTGTGTACAAAACAAGTTTTTCTTTAACTCTAAGAAAGTTGTGCTTTAAATGTATTTTCACTTGCATACTTATAATGTGCGTATTGTTTAAATATCATTACTAATATAGAGACTTTTATGTCTCCTATGTATTTTTAATTATAAGAAATCTTAGTATGAGACGGTTCTATCAAGAAGAGCTCTTTACATCGAAGAGCATTTTATAATAAAAGACCCGTGGCTCTTCAAACTTTCTTTTCATTTTCTGGGAGAACCATTTTACAATGAATCTTCTTAGTCGACACACCCTTGACTACTTAATAGAAATGTATTTTTTTAAAACGGACTACCAAAAAGAACGATTGCTGATTCTAAGTAGCTTAATATGATACATTACAACTTATATGAAACTGTAACGCAAACAAAGCCGCTAAATGATAATGTCATATTCGACAAAGAACAAATTCAATAAAAATTATTGGCGTTGCGAAGAAATAAGATTGTTACCTTCTTAAAATTTAAAAACAAACAATTTATTTATTTGTAGGTCCAATAAATTAGTCTCAGTGTACTAAATAAAAAAAATATCTCTTATTTAGTCCTAGTAAAAGGTGTTGCTTTATCCGCATAGTGAAAATTGGTAATTATTCTCAGGAATATTCTACTTTCTTAATTGTTCAGTGTTCATTTTTAATTGTAATACCTTTAACATATTTTACTATAATTCAAAAATCATTCTGCCTTTTATAAAAAGGCTTAGTACTACACAAATATGTTTATTTTTATACCTGTTCCAGCAGAATATAGACTACTAGTTGTGTTTGCCAAATCGAGAGTGACTCTCTGTTTGTATATAATGCTGTGTTTTTGCTTTTTATTTTTGTCTGTATAAAAAGGATGAGTTAATTCTGGCACTATGCCATTTAACCTAGAGTCATCAGAATGTTATTAAGAGTTAGATCGTTACAATTAGATATATATGTATCATTATTCAAATTAGGTAATGATGCTAGTTTTAAATACGTTTATTTTTCTTGAACCACTTCCGCGTGTGACCTTCAATCCCCAGAAGTTTGCGCACCACTGCCTCATATCTGGCAACTTCCCATCTCCCCACACTCTACATACTACACACATACGCCTCCTTGATATCACTTCCCATCGGATCCGAGGAGGTAGCAGCAGGCCGCGCGTATAATTCAAAACGAGATGGACCCGCGCTATCTCAGATTTATATCTGATGTGTTTCGGCCCGAATGTTCCCGGGGCACATCGCGGGGGATGAATTTCTCGGGATGACCGGATTAGATGGAGATTGGAAGGGTGGCGTGTGTGTGTAAGGGAGGGGGTACGTTGGAAGAAAGAGATAAGGTGGTCAACTGGTGGACGCGATCGCAGATTGCTGTTTTGTTTTTCATTTATTTTTATCGCTCTCCGACACCGGAAAGTTTTCGTTAGGGCGCAGATGCATTTTGAGAATCCAATTCGATAGCGAGAGGAAGGATGTGCGATGGTCATCATGGTATTAATTTTCTGTGGGACCCGATCGTCCCTGGGCGTAAATCAGGATTTAGTGCCTTGCTTGTGGGGTCATTGAATAAGTAAGCAGCGATGCTGTAAAACCCTAAGATTAATTTGACATATTTTTTCAAACGATATTTATTATTGGAATTGTTCCTTAAATTATTATATTTTTACAGGTGTATTATTTATTATATAATTACAAACTTCTGTCGAAAATATCATAAAATATTCGTCCTATCAACTAACAAAACTACTAGGACATATAATTGTTTTTTTGTTTATAAATTTTTGAATGATGTTGTTGAGGTTTAAAACAAAACTTATCTGTCAGTAATTAAATAAAATGGTGGGAGGGAAAGCTTTTTAATACCTGCTTTTGCCAACAACATTTTGACTGAAATTTATATTTACAAATATTTTCATTAATAATTAAGAAATTACAAAAATATACAAAACATAAGAATTAAAAATTTTTTGATTTATTATTTTTTATGTATAAATAAAAGTTATTATAAGTATAAATAATAAAAACACATATATGTACTCTATATTAATTAACTAGCATATAAATTAAAATACTTTTTTTTAAATACATATATGATATAATACATAAATTCTGGTAGCTCATTATTAGATATTTTTATACCCAATATTTGAAATCATCAGGATATTTACTTGTGAGATTGGGAAAATCTAGGAAAACATAATTCGTGATGTCGATAGGAATTATAATTATATAATATTCTATAATTCCGATTTTTCAGACATGATAAAAACATAAAGTTTTACATTAGATTTGAACCCAGGTCTTTTTGGTATTAGTCACCGACTATACCACTAGTCTATCGTGCTGGTTACATATCATTATCACATTTTTCATAGCAATTTTATTTAATGATTAAATTTTAATTTAATATAAATAGATACTATAAAAAATCTAATTTTTAAAATATTAACCTAAAAATATCTAATAAATATTTTGCTGCGATTTTAATTCAAATTTTGTGTACTATTTTTTTATAAAACTCTACGAACTACGATGTGTACAGATTATTATGTAGTGATTTTTTATTTTAAAAATAAATTGTTTATTTATTAAAGCGATATCAGTGGGTAGACATCTGCCGGCGATTCGTATATTTATTACTGTTATATTGTTTTAGGGCTGAGAAATTATACTTATACTCTGTGGCACCTCTTATCTATTCAGGGCTATTCAATATGCGACCGCCTCGTATAATCTTGAATAATTTGAAACCAAATCCGACATGAATGACCCGACATAATTGATAACGTATGTGATGCATGTTATATGACGTAACAGGTAAAACGCTCCTAGTCATATTAATTTGATGTATGAAAATTGAGTGCAGATGTTCAGTGGCGGCTCGTTAGCGGCCCCGACTGACGTTCATACATCATAAAGGATTGCCACTGTAGAGCCAATTATCGCCCAGCCAGGGGCCCTCAACTCTCGCACGTCGATATCGAAAGCGCGTCTACTATAAAATACACGTCCGGCCGGGGGTCGTAAATCGCACGCATAGATACATACATACATATAAGACTGCTCGAATAAACTAACCGAAAGTAATGTTGCTCAAGTATAACCGGAAAATGAATTTTCCTCGATGGGTGTATGCGGGCGGAGGTCGGGGCTGGGGTCGGGGGTCCATGTGCCGCCCATACATCTGCCGGCGAATCCACTTTATTGGCTTCAATAAAATATGAACACGTTTGAATGGGTAGGGCGGGCACAGGGCCGGGGTGGGCCGGAGAGCGAGCAGGGCCGGCGGCAGTTAAGATAGCCGTCGAAATTGCTTTTCAGTATGCACCGTGGTCGGAACTTGCCCGGATGTAAAGAAGAAACTTTGTCCAATACGATCCTTATGCATCTTCTATGGCTCAGCTGAAGATTGCCTTGAATACTTTAAATTCGGGCGCCTCCGCTGCGGACGGGTATAACCGAACACACACATTGATTCATATGTATGTATATATGTGGGTTTTATGTGCATAATTGTATTGAAATATTGGAAGCTATATATTCTCTTTCTATTGTCCGATTTTTATACAGGAGAAAGTGGGGCATTAACCTTTTGCAGTATTTGCGAACTCAGATATATTACTTACGATATTAAATAGTTTAATCATATACCGTTATATATGATAGTTATTAAGATCGATCTATACAACATCAATTGCGTCAATAGCTAAAAAGAGTGCAAAACTAGCAGCATGAAAACAATTGCTTCCAAGATATTTTAATTTTTTATTTATATGTACATTTTTGAGAGTGTAATTTTAAAAAGGCTGTGAGAAATATATATTAGTGTTAGGAGACCGTTTTAAGATTTATTTGTACATTTTTTTTTGGGGTTTTAAAAAGCATTTTTTTGTGTAATAAAATACCCGCTGTCAAGTAGAATAAAAATCAGCGTTATATTTTTTAAATAATAGATTATATTTACATAAAAATAAAATCACAAAAAATAGTTCATATTAAAAAAAAAAAATAATATGAACTGGACCAGCTCTTCGCAGCTGACATTAAATATATCAATATGCAATGCCAGCATAAGAAGCCGGAATGCTACAGCTATTTGCAAGTCGGCTAGTGCAGACTTCATGCTTCTAACTAGCATCAAAAGAGGTTCTGGAACTCAAAACTAAAATTCATCGAGAATAGTTTGATTGTCAACAGCACCTTTCAGTAGTTTAAAAATTTTTTTTGTTGGAACCAACAAGTTAACTGCATATTATTTTTATTAAAAATAAATTCGCATAGCAACAACGAATTTGTGTTTATATACATGTTACAAATTAATTAAATTGTTGGTAATAAATTATTTACACGTGTTTCTCATTAATAATTAATTATCATTAGTATACGGTATCGTATTAAATATTTAGTATAAATATGGAGCGATTAAAATAAATAAAGGTTATTAACCAGTCTTTACAATTGCCGGAGCGTATTGCTGGAGAACGCGCTTCACCGTTTCATGGTTTCCACTACCACAGCGAAAAGCGGGCGCTTAAATGGTGACCCCGACGTGATATGAACACGCAACCTTCTGATCTGGAATCAGTTTAGAGACATAGAACTTTCTGTGAGAACTCAGCAAATCAAACCCCAACGCTCCTAAAAGAAAGGCGCTAAGATTCAAAAACGGAAAATAACCAAATATTATCTTATGAAGGCTTATCTTTATCAGATAATATTTATTATTACTGTGCAGCATTTTAAAAATATTTGGAATATATTACAATTTTTAGAGAAATCAAATTTAATCAGAAATGAACAAGCACAATTATCTGATGAAACATTCGTTGAAGAGGTAGACGATTTAGAGGATTTTTTAAAAGTCACTAATTGTTAATTAATTAACTAAAGATATGGACATTCAATTCATATTGAATAACTTTAAGTATATACGAAGATTAGACAGAAAAAACATATTTTAGAATTTCGGGAAGAAAATGAAAATATATCTCCTCATTTATACAAAATTGCAATGGTGGTTTTAAAAGCTCCAGCAACACAGGGTAGTATTAATAGGGTCTTCTCTGGTTTAAAGTTTATTTTACGAGACAATAAAAATAGTTAAAATGAAAATACATTGAAAGCTATTTTAATAATTAGAAGTAGCTACGAATTTCTTTCGTTTACATAAGTTTATTTTAATTAAATATAATATTATCATTTTTTTATATACTTCTAGTTTTAATTATTATATATTTAATTAATCGTTATTCACTAAATTATATTAATTTAGTAAATAACGATAGGAGCCAAAGGCTCAGTTTGGTCCACTGAAAATCCCCCGAAGAGAGAAATATTATTTTAACAATCAGCCACTATAGGTTAGAATAACCGAGTTAAATCATCTGAGCAACCGGGGTCAGACAATTTT
This sequence comes from Plectrocnemia conspersa, assembly GCF_051122295.1. Taxonomy (NCBI): domain Eukaryota; kingdom Metazoa; phylum Arthropoda; class Insecta; order Trichoptera; family Polycentropodidae; genus Plectrocnemia; species Plectrocnemia conspersa. Next base: position 22,702,175 of record NW_028277172.1, read on the forward strand.
TTTCACTAATAACTCATGACAAACCTTGTCGAATGCCTTCTCAAAATACATATATACGACATCAATTTACACATATTCTAGCATTAATAGGTTTTGTAATTGTTTCGGTAAAATACAATAAAATGAGAACACAAAAAGAGTTTTTTTAAATCTATTTTTAAGATAAAATATCAGATTAATTTAGCTGCGCAACTTGAAATTGTTCAATATTTGAAAGTCTTTTATATAAACAATAACTATAATATTTAGATCGATTTGAATCAAATTCAACAATAGTATTTATTATATTATTAATTAAATTTAACTTCAATAATATCAGTGGTTTCCAAGATTTTTAATTATATATTATTTTTTATTTTTTCAGCTGGTAGCGGATGCTGGGCATGACGCGCTCACCAGTCCAGACATGATCCGCGACCCTCCTGCGATGCACAAGCCTGACAATGCCACCGGTAAGTCATAATTTTACCTTTACCACGCAATCATGAATGTGGTCTGCGACACGTCACGTCACGTCACACTATGTATACTGCATGCAATACACCGCATTTAATTGGATTCGGCCAAATGGACCGCTGCTTTTTTGTTTGCGTGTCATTCGTCAACCGTCGCTTTTGACATGTGTGTCCTAAAACTAATTTTAAAATATGAATATAGAACTGTAGTATACAGATTAAATGATTACTCATATATAATGTAAACGTTATGATTTGAAAATAATATATTTAGATTAGTTTAACTCTGAATATACATAAATAGATTAAAATATTAAATGAAATATGGTCCACCAAAAATCATTAGGAGTTTACAGCAATAACAAGTTGAATTACCGTCGTTTTGTTTAAAATCCAACATTATGAAAGGGCGTCGGAAACTCTGTTAAGTCAGGGAAAGCAGCGAAAGAGAACTTTTGCCTCCGACGGCAATCGAATCAGACGTCTTAATCAGGAACGTTTGCGGGAAAATTTTATTACACCACTTTGCATAACTCACCTTTTTCATTGTGGAATCCTGCGCGGACGGACCGAGGGTTCATAATGTATTTTATTGATGTAATGAGTTTGTTGGAACGGAAGTTATTGCTGTTATTCCTTTTTGGGTTTACATAATTTATGTTCAGTGATAATAAACATCGTTTGCTTACGATACATTTGTTTATTTTTGTTGCTGTGTATATGAACTTAGATGTGGTAGTATAGGAATGGAATACCTTTTAAGCATTGCAGCATATACTTTCTTTTTAATATATCTGTAAAAAAAATAAAAATATTTTTTCGGCAAAGTAGCAAATGTCAATATACCGTATCTCGGCAAGCAATGGGTTAATAGGCGAAAATAATTCCGGATGTAACATAAATTATTTATAGAACCTATTTAACCCATCGTTTTACTCTTATATTATATATGTATATGTATTTAGAAATCGGTCTAGTGTATAATTAAAATTTGTTACTATTATTATTATCTAGATATTTGAGTGCCAGTCAATTTTTTCATTTATATAACAAATATCAAGTTATTAAATTTTTAAATTATGATAAAAATATAAACATATTGATTAAGTTAAAATTATTGATATTTTTTTATTTTATTTTTATTTAGACAATACAGTGTTAGTTTAAAAAAACTAAAAAAAAAGAAAAAATAAAATCTTATGTATTAAAAAAATAAAATAATATTTTTTACATAAAATACAAATGAGCTTATTACGTATTTTTTTAGAATTACGATCCTTTAGTTTTGCTTTACAATTTTTCAGCTCTAGTTTAACATAAATAATATTTTTCTACATTTTTAATGTTTCGATAAAATAACCTTTTACCTTTATTTATTATGAAATTTTGAGAATTCTAAAGAAAATCATATATTCTTAAAACAATAAAAAATTATATATAAATATACTATTTATAGTTTTTGAACTTTCAATAAGTTAGATTTGGGTTTAAACAGCAATTATATGTTTCGCAACTGTCAAATTAAGTTTCATTGACATCTTAGAGCAGCATATAATTTTACTTGCGCCAGTTTATTAGTTAAATTATATTTTCGCAAGTAGAAATATATATCTACCTGTTAAAAATATTTTTGAATATGATTAAACTAAAACAGTTAGTGAAATTAAATTGAAATTTTTTTTTTATTAAAAGCGTATTTTTTCACATCAAATATAAATGGGAATAGATAATTTTTTTCGCTTTAGAATTACGGTCCTGTAAATTTTTCATTGTTTTGATTTAAAATTTTTAAGCTTTAGTGTAATATAAGTAATATAATATTTTTGATTTTTCCACATTTTTAATTTTTCGGTGAAATATTTTTTTTTAATTCCATTGACGTATCATATATTCGCAAAACAATAAAAAACAATATTTAAATATACTATTTATAGTTTTTTAGTTTTTTGAATTCGAAATAAATGTTTCGCAACTGTCAAATTGAGTTTTATAGCCATTTTAGAGCAGCATGTAATTTTACTTTCACCAGTTGATCAGTTTAATTTCATTTTCGCTAGTATAAATATATATTTATACTGGTAAGAATGTATTTTGATATGATTTCACTAAAACAGTTAGTGAAATTATATTTTTATTAAAAAAATTACTAATAAATATTTTAGGTTTATTTATTTAAAAAAACTATTTTTAATAATAATACTAATAAATATGTTTATATATAGAACTTATTCGCATAACAAATTATGTGCAAAATCTATATATGTTTGTCGACATTTTTATTAAAAAAAAAAATAGTAATGACAAAGCTTAGAGTACTTAAATCTTATTTATTTATTTATTAAAATTATAACCATTGTGACCTGACAGGCAAACCCAATGCGTCACGATAGTCAAAAGTACTAATACATCATAATACATATAAATATAAACAAGACAAAACAACAGACACAAATCACCTCAACAGGTGTGCATTGTCTCATACGAACTGAACCAAAACTCCATATGTGCAAGAGAAAATGTCAATATTACTATGGACAGAATTGAGCAGATAAATAGCTTTGGCCAGAGAAGAGTTGGCAAGTGCTCCAGTTCTACACTTAACAGGCAAGAATAGTGGACGCGATCGAGAACTATAACCACCTTCAGGAGCCCACGTTTGAAGCTGCTCGAGCACTGAAGGATTGTCTACGATGCCCTTGAGCAATTTCCAGAAGTGTTTAATTACATAAACACTTCTGCGAGTCGACAAAGAAACGTATCCCAGGGCTCCCAAAATAAAAGCACTGGGAAACAAGAACGGATAATACCCGTATTCCTTCAAGTATAAATATCGAAGAAATTTACGTTGTACTTTTTCCAGCTTCAATTCATTACATTGATTCATTACGCCTGGGATCCAAATGATGGAGCTAGTTTCTAGTATGCTGCGGACTAGAGTATCATAAAGAGTGCGCAATACTAAAGTATTCCTGAAGTAACGCGCATTTCTCAAGATAAAACCAAGCATTTTTAAGGATTTGCTATGAGTCTCTGCAATGTGCTGGCTAAATTTCCAACGTTCTTCGAAAGTCACTCCTAAATCCTTAGTTGAAGAAAACCTTTCCAGAAAATATCCGCCTAGATGGTATGAATATTTTGCCGGCGTTAATGACCTTGAAAATGAAATTGTGTGACATTTCTTTACACTGAAAGGCAATTGGTTATAGCAAGCCCATTTCCATATAGAGTTGAGATCCTCCTGTAGGTCGAGGGAATCAGAAATCGAATGTATTTTCTTGTAAATTTTCAAGTCATCTGCATATAATAAAAAATCTGAATGCTCTATTGCTGTTTCTATGTCATTAATGAACAATAAAAACAACAATGGACCCAAATTGGATCCTTGAAGTACTCCAGTAGGGGTCTTATATCGTTCTGAAAAGGAGTTATTATACTTGACGAATTGATATCTATTGGTCAAGTAATTTGAGAATAGATTTATGAGATCTTTAAAATTAATAATTATAGATAAAGTTTTGTAAAACAATAAAAAATAAACAGTTTTTATTAATTTATTGATTATTACATCTATCTTTAAATTAAAAAATACATATTTATTAGTAATGTCGAGATAAAAATAACATTAGGCATATTATTTTTTATTCAAGTATATTTTTATTTAGTTATAGGATCATTTGCAGCCAAGAAATTGTATACAAAGCATCTTTTAGTTGTTGTAAATTTGTTATCCTTTTTAGTTAAAGACTGATATTTATTAATATCAGTATGTATTGATTTAAATTATTTTGAGCTTTGTGTAATAAATAAATATAATTGGTCTGAAAAAGAACTATCCTTTTCGATATAAAATATACGTATGTCTCTGAATCAAAAATATTTTGGCTTAAATTTTTTTTCTAAAAGATTTGTGTAAAAATTACATATTTTAATACAAGATATAATAAGCAAAATACTTTTTCTCGAGCAATTTGCACGAAATTTAATCCTGCTTAAAATGCAGGCACTTCCTTATTTTTTTTTAATGCAATTGATAAATTAGTTTTAGAAGATATTGTTACATTTATTCTTTTTTTATTTCTTAGACTAAATTGTTCCAAATGAGGAAATGAAGGGATCGATATATTAACTTTTTTTGCAATGTATGAGTTCTTTTGAGTTTTCTTTTAAAATGTATAGTTGCATAGCTTGAAAAATTTAAATCTTTTCAACGTTAGATTATAGATAGTTAGATTATATAGTTAGATTATATTTGTAATGAACTGGCAACAAGAATGGCTCTCTTGCACTAATTACAGTATCATGTATTGCTCTATTAATGTAATTGATTCCGCGTATTATGTCACTTGTGTGTATATATGAAAAATTATTAATATATAAAAAAAATGATCATACGACTAGCGTCACGCATCAACAATAGGCAATCTTCTTTAATATCTTCTATAACAACATCCACAGACGAATGGCGTCCATGAAAAGTTACGACAAGAGAACCGTTCCTAGCTTGCGACCTTGCCGCAAGCTAGAAGCGGTTCTCGGTTACAAACGGGCCGGCCCGACGCTATGATTTCTTCCCTTCATCATCTCCTCCTTCACATAATATGATTTGGAAATTCAATTTCACTTTATGGAAAAGTCTCCTGCGTTATTGGATTACGGGGTGAGAGCGAGAGAAAGAGAGAGAGAGAGAGCCACTCCATTACTATCGGAACGGCGTCTGATACGTATGCTCCGGTAATACGTAGTGACAGCCGATTCCAATCAATCTAATGGGGGTTCAATCTTTGGAAAATCTGGCAAGCTTTTAAATCCGAGACGTACTACCGCCGTACACGCTACATCCCTCTCGCCCCGAAAGCCCTTAGGTGTCGTTTTCAATATGCAATAAAATGTTGAGTAAACGAGCTACTAGCTCGCGGTGCATGCCCTCTTCCGAGGACAATACATTTTCCGGAACCTAAGCTTCTTCTGGGTGTGTGTAATATAATTTTCACATATGGAACATTGCAATTTCGCAAAAAGGAAACGGCGCGAAGCTCGTCTTCTTCTTATTTTTTTCTACACACTCCCCGCCATTACACAAAGCGTTTTTTTCCGGTTCGAAAAGCGAAATTACTCCGTATGTATACGTAATGGGTCAATTTAATCTCTCTGAGTGCGATTCGAGTTAAATTAGTAACGCGGTTACTATTTTATCGGAGGCCGTTTGTTTACTTTTGTATATGTCACTATCGTGCATAGTTTATAGCCCTTTAAGCTAATTAATGACGGACAAACCTAGAAAATATATAAAATATACTCTTGAGAAAACAATACAAAATTTAGTTTTTTGTAGATAAATCATATAAATTGTCAGTAGCCATTGAAATAATCTTTTAAGATAAACTGGTTTTTTTTTCTGATCATGTTTATATGATATTTAAAAAAAATTATATATTTATAGAATAATACGTTATTTTTCTTATAATTCGAATATCTTTTTTATATTTCTTGTATTTCAATAAAATATGATATTAAATACTAATATTGTATGCCACAATTGTCTGTCTGTATATATTATACATGCGCATCGAATTTTATTCTTGAAGCAGCCAATATACGCTAACCATAAAAGATAATTTTATATCCGGACGAAAGCGAGTGGAAAATTTTTATATTCAGGCACTTAAAAGGGCTGAATTTTCCAAATAGATATATTTTTTACGACACCTTTTAGTTTTTTCCCCCCGGAATTTTATTTGTCTTTTTATATATTCCTTGGACCGCCCAGGGCATCTCTTATACCCACGCTAATGTGACAGTCCGTTGAATATCAACGGAGCTTTTTATTATTATTTTAAGTAACTTTTAAATAATGACCTTGAGTTACGTTAGTTTAGATGAAAATATTATTAATTTAGTAAGTGCAAAATAAATAAACTGTTATCATAATAAAATATCCAAAATTTAAAATTCGATTTATCGAGTAATTGTTTATATTTAAAAATATACTAATATTAAAAATTGCAAAGATTGCATCTAGTTTTTTTTGTTGCAAAATTTGAAGATTAATTAACATAAATTCAGTAATAAAAAACTTACAATGACGAATATTTTTTGTAAAATTATGTCAGTTTTTTTTACAAAATTATTACATATTTATTACATATTTTTTTATTTAAAGAATATAGATTATAATATATGTATAAAAAGCTTAAAATAAAATTATTAACTGTGACTTTTTGTAGACATAACACAAAATTTTTAGATATATTTTGTACATTTTATTTTACTTATAAAGTTTTTACTTTTCATATTACAATAACACAACTTCTAAAAAGCATATTATACAAGAAAATAATTTTTTTGTTCTTGCATTATTTGTCTTAAACGTAAAACTTCGAAAAAATATAATCTGTAAATATATTTTTAAACACTACATAAAAATAACGCCTTTTAAAATTACTTTTGTCTTAATAAAGCAAAAGAAGCCATTTATAAATGGTAATTTTATTGGAATTTTTTGGATAAAGTTCAAATAGTATTAACCTATTATATCTGTCATTATTAAAAGAAACATTTTTTACTTCACATTAGTTTTGTATTCGGTCGTGTAACAACCCCTAATTAAAAATATTTGCTAATAACTTAATAATTATTAAATAAGTATTGCATCTAAAGTGACTAATAATATATGTTTATATAAAGTAAAGATGTGGCAATAATTTGAACTTCTTTTTGATTTTGAGTTTTCATTAAAATTTATATGAAACATTTCAAAACAGACCATTGACAAACCCCAAAATAATATTTATCAATCAAACGTCCATAATATCTTTTATTTACCCCAGACTCTGCATCTAGCAATTACTATTTATTTTGATCTCTGCATAATTATCTTTATGCTAAAAATAAAAATTCTGTAAAATAATTAGAAACATTCTTATTTAAGTTTATCGTCTTAAGACTTGAAAATGTTTATAGGAATAGTATTACAAGGTAATTTATAAGTTACATCTAATTTTGCAAATTAAAGTTGATTTAACACAATTTGTAACAAAGAAAATAAAAAAACTCCGCATCTAGCAATTACTATTTATTTTGATCTCTACATAATTATCTTTATGCTAAAAATAAAAATTCTGTAAAATAATTAGAAACATTCTTATTTAAGTTTATCGTCTTAAGACTTGAAAATGTTTATAGGAATAGTATTACAAGGTAATTTATAAGTTACATCTAATTTTGCAAATTAAAGTTGATTTAACACAATTTGTAACAAAGAAAATAAAAAAACTCAACTAGTTTTGTATAAATAAATAAAAAAATACCAAAAATAAAAACAGAGCTATGACATAATATATTTAAAATCTAACTAAAATCAGTTGTTGCTGGATTTATGCAACAAAAACACACATTAAAACAACTAGATAATTTATTACGACTATTACAAGATTTAATTTCCCATTAAATCATCAATATTAGTCAATGAGTCGAGTAAGAGAATTTTCGATGATCTTATACATTTATTCGAAACTTTGTTTTCGATTAGAAATACACGAAGGTTCAACCCAAATTCGTATGCAGCGGAGCTCACTCTAAATTGGCATTTATTACCACTTCGATCGTAAGATTTAGTCCAGCTGAGGAGTCACTTTGCATCTCCAAGTTGATCTTATTCTTTGAAACAACTTATCTATATCATAATATCCATTTCATGCACAAATTATATGGCTGTATTTTAATTGATGTAACTTAATTTTTTTTTGTATTGTTGCTGAATATTTTATAAGTAAACTTAATAAATGCAGATTTATATTTATACAAAAAAATAAATCTACACACTGATTTTGTACAGTTCTAGATCTTTATTTTAATGATTTTTGATTATATATCTTTATATATCAATTAAGATACATATATTTTTAATAGCCTTTTCTATTGTTTTTATTTTTAAATAACTGCATTAGACGCTTTAGAAATTGCCAGAAATAATTTAGATAATCTAGTAGATGATTACTGTTTTAACACAAAGTGCAAAAGTAGGAATAAAGATGGAATATTATTTTTTTTAAATTAAGTAAATTTTTTAACAATATTGTCACTTTCGTCAGCACCTATTCAAATAAAAGTACTATAAATGATCAAAACATACTACTGTGAATAAATAATGATATAAAAAATAATTAAAACTTTTTAAGCTAAAATTGATTTATTTACGAAAAATGTCAATTTGCATGTTTATTATGTCTTTACTCGAATATTATATATGTTTGTTCAATACTCCATCTGATGCTTATGTGTGTATAAGCATGCATACTATGAATGGTTATAAGGTTACAGGTGCTTGGCTATTCGTTCCAACGACGCAGCTTCAGTTAACCGCTTTGCAGAGCTATTTCCTCCCAGAGGAAATTGGCGCGGGTCGGTATCTATTTTTTGTCAACCGCGCCATATTTGCATGCTGACATATCCTCGGCCAGGAGATTGGATGTTGACGAGATGGTGAACCACGTGCGATCCCGGCTGCACCCCATCTCGAAAGACGTGCGATTGAAAAGTACCCGGTCCCACTTGTGCACACGCGGAATATGCATTATTTTACTTCAAGGAAAAATCCAATCATGGCGTCCGCGAACCCCGCAGGCCCTTCAATATTGTTTTAAGAGGGAGTGGGCCCCATAAATTTTATTTCGCGCCACTGCCCCAATGGAGTTACAAACCAACACCCCACGACCCTCTTCCGCCCGTTTTTCATTCACTTTGCTTTCTTTTTCCAGCTATACGCATTTCTTTGGTTACCGTTATTCTACCCCTTTCTTTGCGGATTTTTGACGCCCATACCACGAATCTCAAACTTTTGTGAAACATTAAATTAATCTTACCTTCACGCCTCATACCTTAAGAAAATTATCAAGACTAAAAACAGAGCCATGCCATAAAATTTATTCTATCGTTAGAAACATTTTTTCTATATAATCTATAACATTTTATAATATATTGTACTTCAATTTAATATAATTACTTATATTTTTTTTTTAAATAGAAAGGCATATTTATTCAAAGACCTGAATGAATATATATAATACATCATGCAGAGTTTCTTAAGACTAATTGCATATTACTTTATGTGTTTTGTAAAGAAAGTATGACAATCGTAATTAAATATTATTAATATCACTCAACGTTAAAATATCCATTTCTTCATTGTATCCAAGTTGTCCCAAAACTTTTCTTATTCCACTTACCCCACGTTCTTGTCCACTACCCTTCGTCGTTCCCCGGTGCCCGTGGAAGTGCTTCATTGTAATCATCTGTACAAGACAATGCCATTACGTCGGTATTTTCTCTGTGTCACACTGTGTCTCGGTGTGCCGTTAACCCCTTCGCGCCCACCCCATCGGCCGATTGCTCGAAATTGGATAATGCGATACGAGCCTTAAATTTTACGACGCGTCAAAGTGTAACATAAATCCGATATGTGTATATACATGGGGCGATATTTTATATTTATTAAAAAAATAATATTTGGAATAGCAACCTGCAATATTCTGTATAACTAAAGACTTATAATGTTACAATATTTCCACCCTTATTTTATAAACACATCGTGTATCAATTTTGCATTTTCATACCATAAACATATTATTGTTTTCAATCATATATCGATTCAACCTTGATTTAGACTTCTCACTGCGTTACATGTTATAATATCGACCAGATCATCCCTAAAATATTTATTATATATTAATTGTTAGAGCCCGCATTGTTTACTGACGTTCCGGGCCAATTTGATAACGAGAAACTTTTTAATGTATCGGTCCGGGTCGTTCCGGGGCCGAATATGGGGATTTCTTCAATTTCGCCCGCGTCACGGAAAACGTATTAAGAAGTTTCGAAGGGAGACTTCGATGCGGAGGTCTGGGGGTGGGGAGCAGCGATAGGGGTAGGCCAGGAGCCTGCAACAGTGGCCCCGATATCAATTTCGCTCCCCTAACGCCAAATTTTAACACGTAGATGCCAAACACGCAATTTATTGCGGGGGACAATGTCGATTCCTGAATATGGTTTTCCAATAAGAAGAAAATCTGACGAACGTACCCATCACAATATTTCTCACCCACATGGTTTTAAACCATATAAGAAATCAAATATATGCTTAAGTCAGTAACAAAAACTGTTTCTTCTTGACAAATATTTTTCAATAAATGTGCCAAATAAATCATTTTTATTTCTCGAGAAATTTGCAGATTTCTCAAGAACTTTCATTAAGCATTTTTTTTGTAGAAAATGTTTTACAATCGCTGCATTTTTTATACCGCTGCATAAGAAAAGGTGTGTCCGTACCAGATGCTTAAAATATGCATGCTTTATTTGAAGCTTTTAATAGAAGACGAATATTAAAAAAAATATATTTACGATTTAAATCGACCTTATCTTTGCTATATTAATTTAAGAATAACATTAATTTACTGCCATTTAATGATATTATATATTTAAATAAATAGTTATTATGCGTTCAAAATAAAATAGTTTAATCAAGTGCTAATTTTATTATGAAAAAAATACGGTTCTATTAATACTAGATATAGAAAAAGCTTTCGACACAGTATGGCATGACGATTTATAAACTTTACAAATGTAAAACCCCTGACTATCTGCTACGCTTAATACGCTTATTTATTTATTTTTAAATCTTCTATTTTAATCCGTTAGACGTAAGCCCAATGCGTTACAACGGGGTAAATCTGTACCGACTGGGAAAGTCGATCAGATATAATGAATACCTATGAGTAAATTTTAACCACTAGACTGAAAGTCTAAAAATCGGTCCTATCTATAGGAATAATTTAAAATTATTATATGTATTATATTTCTTAATCTATAGATGTCACTGCAGCTAGGACCATTTTTTATAAATAAAAATTCGGGTTTCGCTTCAGGGGCTCGAACCCCTAACCTTATAGTTACTAGTCTGAGACGTTACTAATATAAAATTATTAAATTGTATATAAGATATATTATTTATATTGTTTTAATGAACCTATTAAAAATATGTTCATTTCAACTGATAAGAAGAAACAGCTTTGCGAGAGAACCGACAGATTAAAAAATTGTATGGGGACTTTTGACAGAATTAATTCATAAAATTTGCTTGTTGATGAACTGACAATACGGGTTTCAACTATCCAAAATTTTTTTTTATCTTTATTTAGCTATTATTAACAATTCCTTCGTCATTCGACGCTCTGTAATGTATTAAAGTAGATCGATCCCTCTGTTCCTTTACTTATTCGACTCCATTAGAATTCATCACCATCCTATTGAAGTAACTTTTTTTACTGTATTACTATAAACCCTTTTTTATGTATCAAAATTTCTCGAGAAGCTTGAGAAATAAAAATAAAAATCTCCATTTCTCGAGAAATATAAAACACTGAGAAACCAGATTGCTTAGTTACAAACCTGATTTTTTACGCTGCTAGCCTAATGTCTTGGTTTACTATCAGTATATGTGATTTATGCCTATTTTATAAGCCTTAAGGGATGTATTAAATTTATTTTTACTATACACAAAGCACTTTGTTTTTTGAGATTTTATGCTCATATTGTATGTAAAATTAGGTCTGATAAAATGTTTGTATATTAAAAATTATTTTTTGTGTTTATCAGTTCAAGGATCGCGATTTTGGAAAGCCTTTTAGGGTGTATCTATATAATGTTAATTAAATTTAAGCTAAGAGTTCAGGTGTTAACATACGCATATATTATATTAAATATATATTATCAGTGTTGCAAAAAGTAGTGTAGCAGAATTTTTTTTTTAATTTTTCTATGATCCACAATGAGTTTGTTTTAGATTAATAACCAAATTTTTAAATAGAAAAGTGTACAAAGCTTCTGTGTAGTAAAAAAATGTATTATTTAATATAATTGATTTCATTGTCTTGCCCACATTTTTTTATTAATTTTGTGTGGCCTCAAAAATATTACACTCATACAAAAATAAAGTAGCTTTCATTATTCTTGATTTTATGTTTTACTATTATAGCTATGTCATCTGCATAGGATGAATTTAAATTATGGTTTTGGTTACTGTCGAAAATCGCGCCCGCGGGCCATTAATCCCAGAGCCGGCTCCGAAGTCATTAGCCAGCCGCCAAGGCGTCCGCTCTATTGCACCGAAACTTTTTTAATATTGTAAATCAAATTTTAATTTAACGGCCAGTCATTACCCGGAGCCGGAGCGTGTTGACAACATACATCGCGCGCTCCGGCCCCCGTCCCGCTTTTATATCAATTTCGCTCCCCTAACGCCAAATTTTAACACGTAGATGCCAAACACGCAATTTATTGCGGGGGACAATGTCGATTCCTGAATATGGTTTTCCAATAAGAAGAAAATCTGACGAACGTACCCATCACAATATTTCTCACCCACATGGTTTTAAACCATATAAGAAATCAAATATATGCTTAAGTCAGTAACAAAAACTGTTTCTTCTTGACAAATATTTTTCAATAAATGTGCCAAATAAATCATTTTTATTTCTCGAGAAATTTGCAGATTTCTCAAGAACTTTCATTAAGCATTTTTTTGTAGAAAATGTTTTACAATCGCTGCATTTTTTATACCGCTGCATAAGAAAAGGTGTGTCTGTGCCAGATGCTTAAAATATGCATGCTTTATTTGAAGCTTTTAATAGAAGAAGAATATTAAAAAAAATATATTTACGATTTAAATCGACCTTATCTTTGCTATAATAATTTAAGAATAACATTAATTTACTGCCATTTAATGATATTATATATTTAAATAAATAGTTATTATGCGTTCAAAATAAAATAGTTTAATCAAGTGCTAATTTTATTATGAAAAAAATACGGTTCTATTAATACTAGATATAGAAAAAGCTTTCGACACAGTATGGCATGACGATTTATAAACTTTACAAATGTAAAACCCCTGACTATCTGCTACGCTTAATACGCTTATTTATTTCTTTTTAAATCTTCTATTTTAATCCGTTAGACGTAAGCCCAATGCGTTACAACGGGGTAAATCTGTACCGACTGGGAAAGTCGATCAGATATAATGAATACCTATGAGTAAATTTTAACCACTAGACTGAAAGTCTAAAAATCGGTCCTATCTATAGGAATAATTTAAAATTATTATATGTATTATATTTTTTAATCTATAGATGTCACTGCAGCTAGGACCATTTTTTATAAATAAAAATTCGGGTTTCGCTTCAGGGGCTCGAACCCCTAACCTTATAGTTACTAGTCTGAGACGTTACTAATATAAAATTATTAAATTGTATATAAGATATATTATTTATATTGTTTTAATGAACCTATTAAAAATATGTTCATTTCAACTGATAAGAAGAAACAGCTTTGCGTGAGAACCGACAGATTAAAAAATTGTATGGGGAGTTTTGACAGAATTAATTCATAAAATTTGCTTGTTGATGAACTGACAATACGGGTTTCAACTATCCAAAATTTTTTTTTATCTTTATTTAGCTATTATTAACAATTCCTTCGTCATTCGACGCTCTGTAATGTATTAAAGTAGATCGATCCCTCTGTTCCTTTACTTATTCGACTCCATTAGAATTCATCACCATCCTATTGAAGTAACTTTTTTTACTGTATTACTATAAACCCTTTTTTATGTATCAAAATTTCTCGAGAAGCTTGAGAAATAAAAATAAAAATCTCCATTTCTCGAGAAATATAAAACACTGAGAAACCAGATTGCTTAGTTACAAACCTGATTTTTTACGCTGCTAGCCTAATGTCTTGGTTTACTATCAGTATATGTGATTTATGCCTATTTTATAAGCCTTAAGGGATGTATTAAATTTATTTTTACTATACACAAAGCACTTTGTTTTTTGAGATTTTATGCTCATATTGTATGTAAAATTAGGTCTGATAAAATGTTTGTATATTAAAAATTATTTTTTGTGTTTATCAGTTCAAGGATCGCGATTTTGGAAAGCCTTTTAGGGTGTATCTATATAATGTTAATTAAATTTAAGCTAAGAGTTCAGGTGTTAACATACGCATATATTATATTAAATATATATTATCAGTGTTGCAAAAAGTAGTGTAGCAGAATTTTTTTTTTTAATTTTTCTATGATCCACAATGAGTTTGTTTTAGATTAATAACCAAATTTTTAAATAGAAAAGTGTACAAAGCTTCTGTGTAGTAAAAAAATGTATTATTTAATATAATTGATTTCATTGTCTTGCCCACATTTTTTTATTAATTTTGTGGGGCCTCAAAAATATTACACTCATACAAAAATAAAGTAGCTTTCATTATTCTTGATTTTATGTTTTACTATTATAGCTATGTCATCTGCATAGGATGAATTTAAATTATGGTTTTGGTTACTGTCGAAAATCGCGCCCGCGGGCCATTAATCCCAGAGCCGGCTCCGAAGTCATTAGCCAGCCGCCAAGGCGTCCGCTCTATTGCACCGAAACTTTTTTAATATTGTAAATCAAATTTTAATTTAACGGCCAGTCATTACCCGGAGCCGGAGCGTGTTGACAACATACATCGCGCGCTCCGGCCCCCGTCCCGCTTTTATATCAATTTCGTAATTTTTAATTAAAAAAGTCGCGCCGACCCGCCCGCCGACAGCTCCTGTACTTTTTTAATAATGAAAGTGTCCAAGGTCTCGCGGGTGGGACCTGCGGGACTCCCGCATACCCTTACCACGGATCCTGACCTCCCGAAGGGGGCGAGGTGAGAATGCTCGCCTCACGTTCTAACACCGCGGAAATGCATCTGGAAAATTATATTACGCCATTGCGATGAAGCGAAAGGGTTGCGAAAAGCGAGAGCGCTCTGTTAGATTGCTTTAAGATTATGTTAAAACAATGTTTGATTTTTTTACTTATATATTATATATTTTCAAAATACATATTGCTTTGTAATAGTGTGTTGAAAAATATAAATAAATTATATAAAATTGGTTCAACTGTTTGTGTGTTTCGAATATGACTTTTTTTCTCGTTTTTATGATTGGTAAAGCACTTTGTTCGATAGTCGCTTTCTACTGTGCAATGATATAAAATATTTTTATTTTAATTATATGCATTTTAAATACACACAGTTTTAACAAATATATATACATACTTTAATTTATATTTTAGTTGAGTATATTTGCGGCAATAAATTTAAAAATCAATGTCAGTTGTATCATGTTCATTTTACTCAATTATCAAGACAGTGAACAAAGAAAAAGCAATTAAAAACCCAGTCATTGATTAATTTTGTACATCCAAGTTTGAAATGTTTACCTAAAAGTACTTTAATAGGTTTTAGATTATTTTTTATAAAAAAATAAAAATGTTCAATATCCGGTTCTTATAAAATTCGCTTTTAAACTAATTTTGTTTCAATTTTTTGTGTAATGTTTTGTGACGATTTAAAATCGACTAATAATCAATTATTGTGTAAAATACTTTTATTACAAAAGTATCTTTACTTTTTAGCAACATTACCATTGTCTTAAAATAAAAAAATATTTTTATCTATGTATATGGTTCATATTTCATATTAATAGATTTGTACTGTTTAAATATAAATATTTACTAAATATCTAAAATGAGTTCCAATACTTTTTACATTAATATTTTCACCTATACAATTAATATGATAACTAACTTTCACCCTTGCTATTCTTATTAACTCTTACATATTTTATTTAAAATGCGTTTTTTTTTTGTATATTACTTGATTAAAAAGAACTTTTCATTATAAAATCACAACCGAATTACTCAAATGACGATCTGTTATGTATTTTTTAAATTTAAAATGCAACGTCAGAGATCATTTTTACATGTTGCCATTTGTTCTTCCTTTTTTTGGTAGTCTTATCGAAATGATAGAAAACAGTTTTTTGTAAAAGAAACATAATATGCATACACAGACTAAAAAAATCTGTTCTATGTATGCACGTGATGCGTTTGCTCTTGTGTTTTTGCGGCGTTTTTGTAATATAAGCTCCTGAAAAAGTTGCTAAGCTGTTTCTAAAATTATATATACATATATCATTACATTTTACTTTTTTTCTTAATTCCACTTTTGTGTCTGTGACCAATTGGCATTTAAAACCAAAACGAGGAATATGTAACATTTAATACAAAATTATTTATATTTACATGATATACTAAAAAACTTATTGATTATTTTGACATTTTAAAATTAAAAAAAAAAAGACGTACATACATGAACTAGTTTTTAAATTAAAAATTTATATATGCATTTTTATTAAATTTAAGGTAAATAACCACCAAAGTTCAAGACATTGGTAGTTTTTCATAAAAAAATGTTTGAATATTAGTTGTTTTTCTAAAAGTGTTGATATTTTTGTCTTCATTTTTTTGTGAGAATTGTAGTTTTATGATCGTTTTCCTTATCGTAGCACTGTATCCACATAGACAATAAAATAAATTTCGAAAAAAGTAGGCTTTGTCACTTTTTCATATAAGGTCTTCAATAGAATTGAGAATGGAAATTAAAAATTACGACTTTTAGTATATGGAAAATACTGAATCTAACAAAATATAATATTGAAAGGACATACTTTTATTATCAAGTACTTTTTAAAAAATGTGAAAATTTGTTTTAAATTTTTAATAAAAGCCGATCGCCATACAAATTAAACTTAATTAATAATTAAGTCCTTAGTCTATGGTGTTAAAAACTTAAGTACTATAATATTTACTAAAAATATATTTAGTCCACAATCACATAAATAACACTTATAAATACTGAAATAAATGCCAGCTAGATTTGTATGTAATTATATTTTAGTGAGCAAGCGACCTTGACCAGTGGTCAGGAACAGGTTCACAATAAATTCAGGTTATATTATCTTCATAGAATTAGCTCATTTTTAAAGTCATTACAAGTGTTGCTATTTTATTTTTATTTTTATATGTTTTAAATATACGGATGGTCACGATCCGTATCAGTTAAGGAGCGATTTTGTGAACAAGTAAAAATGAGGGTTTATTTCACTTCGCTCCTTGACATTTATAAAAGGTTTTAAACCTAATTCTAACAAATATATTTACCTCATATGCTTTTACAGTATGTAATTATTATGTTTGACTTGTGCTTAACATACTATGTTAATATTTATTATTACTTTTTTTATGATTGCATTGATATTTAGATAATAATATTATATTGCAGTTTAGATAATTATTTTAAAAGCATAAGCTAGATTGTGACCGAGAAAAAAGGAAGAGATCAACGTCCCCTGAATAATTCACGGCAGTACTAAAATATCTTTATTAACTTTTCAGCTGTTTTAAAAGGTTGCATTAATCCGACAACACCTGCTTGAATTTTGCCAAGTACCTGCTTGAATGCGAAAGCGGGTAATTTTTTTTTATTTTTTAATCTTTGGTGTTCAATTTAAAAAAATGTTTTTATTGCTCTTTTAATATATTTTTACAATTATTTGCAATGTAACAATTATAGATATCCCCAAAACAAAAACTCGCTAGGATGCAAGTACAGATATGATTCATTTGAGAACCATTTTGTCTCACTGGAATTTGAATGAGTAAGCGAATGCTTTTAAGTATGCTTTTAAGAATGCTTTAACCAACACATTTTAATTTGTCTTATCTGTGAGACAATGCGCAATGGAATCAGAACGAGTGAAAGAAACACCGAACAAATAAAGCAAAGCTAATCAAATTATGAATTAAACTGGTGCAAGCAGCACCCGTCTATTTTTCAATCTCCAATTCAAACTCTCGGCACAAACTCGATTGAATCTAAAAAAGAGTAATGCCGATTTTTTGCAGTAAAGTAGTATAGAATCGCATTGTCCCGCAGCTGGAAGCGAAGAGTTCCAAACGCCGACCCCTCACAATGGCCATGGCGGCGGCTAATGAAAAACTACTGCGAAACTTTCCACGTTCCGTTCCGGATTTTTAATTTCCTGCCCGCACCCGCCGGAACCGGCTTTTCATTTTCCACGGCCAGGGGACGCCAACCGGCGGACGCAAACTAACCCAACGACTGGAAATTTTTATATGGTTTGCTTTTGTATTTCATTTAAAGGGCAGTAAAATGTTAGCGATCGCTTTCGTAATTCGCGCCGTCTCGCGCGCCACTGGTTTCAAAACGGCGGGGCGCTGTGTTAATTGCCACGGACGTTTCCATCCATCCGCCAGATTTATTAGCGGCCCTATAATTGAACGCGACTTTTGACAATTCGGGTCAGATTTGACCGTACGTCTGTCGGCTGAAAAATTTAATTTCAAAACGGAATCGTTCCGGTGTGACTTATAATTTTTTTATACAACTATTGAATTGTGGGTGTTGTTACGTAATATTATACAATGATATCGCCTGAATCTAAGAAGTCTTGACAATCATTTTTCTCACATTAATTAAAACTTATTTCGCGCTCTTACTTTGGAATCATTATACCGGTATAAGGGCGAAAAATAACACATTATATAATTTAACAATTCATATATTTTCATATTTTTTATTATCCATGCAATATTTTCTGGGAGGTCCACCCAGCTGTACAGTCAAGGCTAAGGTCATTAAAGCGACAATTTTAAACTTATGAAAAGGAAGTAGCAACGCGTTATGACAAAAGGGTTAATAATAATAAGAAAAGACTCAATACCACAATCACCAAACTAAACATATACTTCATTACCACGCCCGTTAACTGCTCGTAATGACCAGAAAAACTACCATCTGTGTGTATGTAATGCAATAGACAATGCGTTTTCAGCGTAAAAACCGCTGTTGTAATCTACTCAAGATCTCATAAAGATATTTTCAGTCAATTAGGTGTAGCTCCACTTGGTGCGAATTAGGCTTAACCATAGATTCCAAAACTGAATCGACTTATCGCCCACTTTTTAACGACAAAATTTTTCATCGCCTACCTTTGAAAAATTATATTTCTATTTTATTTAATAATAAATTAAAAACATTGCAATGCTTATTTATGTTTTTTTTTTTAATTTTACCATAATCATGTATCTTGTGCAATTTTAGAATTTTAAACAACTAATTTAAAAATAAAATAACTTATAAATTATAAAATTGTATATCAAAATAAAATAAAAAATGCATACTTTTACACAATTAAATAAAAATAATATGTTTTAGCTTTAAAAATAATTATTTTTTGCTATTTATACAGTACTTATAAAATTGAAAATGCTATTTTTAATTCATATTTTCTATTTACATTATTATTTGCTATTTATATTAAATATTTACTACTTAAAAAATGCTTTTTTTTAAAAATAAGAATTGCTATTCATAAAAATAGTAGTCACAAATTAAAAAAATCAAAAAGTATGTACCTAAAAAATAATTTCACGGCCACTTTTACAAGATGCTATATTTTATAAAAAAATATATACTTTATGTTAAATAAAAAATACATAAAACATTTTTAACTTTATTTTTTTAAACAAAAAATTTTTTGCTCTCTTTTCCATCGCCCACCAAATTCTCCCAGAGCCAACTGAGATTCGTGCATTGCCCACCGGTGTGCGATATTACCCACTTTGAGAACTAAACAATCAATATTCTAAATCAAGAGCGAAATGAAATTCTAACTTGTCTGAAATAATGCTTTAAGTACGCTCGTGTTCTAGCTTAATAATTCTTGGAAATTGAGGAGAGCCAATGCGCCCTTTAATGCTTGATTATCTTACCAATAACGATAATTTTGAATGCAACCAGACTCTTTGTTATTAGCTAATACAGATCTATTTAGACTATAACTGCGTAACGGTAAATTTTAAAAAATTTGCGCTCAAATAAGATTTAATTTTGTAAAAATATTTGTGCCACGTAATTGATTGCAGATTAGCATTTTATTTATGTAAAACTATAGATTAAGAATATTTAAAAAAATCTTTTATAACTAAAATAACAGTTTTTAAAACAGCAGTATGCAATCAAAAACCAAAAAATGTAATTTAAATTTCGAAAATTTTTGACCAACCATAAAAATCCACTTACTCAAAAATAAAATAGTAAATTTTGTATGAATTATAAAAAAAAATTTTACTGCACAGTCAAAGAATTAAAATTAGTCACAGGATTAAAAAGCGTTTTTTATATTAGCTTTAATCACATTTATTTATCGGGTAAAATATAGTAGAATAATAATAATCGTAATATTAATTTTACCCTTAATTATATTAATAATAATATTTTAATGCAAAAAATTTAAATTTATATATATTTATGTTGTTTATGTAAAGGTTAAGAAACATTAGTTCAATGTTTGATATTTTTTATAATTTTTATGTTACAAATAATTTCAATTCTAAAAATAAAACAACGTGTTTTTATTTCATATTGATTGTAAATCTCTAATATAATATCATACTGTTTAATTTTATAAAATACAACAATATTATTTTCACGAAGCTAATTTAAATAACATACCATGTTATTTTATGCTGTTTATAAATATTGATAACTCAATCAGATATATTTTCCATGGATAATAAATACATGTTTGTAATTATTTAATTCATAGGACATGGTTGATAATATGTATTTTTAGTAATTAGATTTTTGCAAAACAATAATTCCAATAATTGGTCAAACAAAAAACTACTCAATTACCTGTAGCGGTAAATTGGCGATGCACCACAAAAACCGAGCACCGCCATACAATTAACGTTGGCAAAATTGCCTACATACAGGTAGCACAGATTTATGAAACCCACCTCATACCAGATTCCTTCGGCGTCGAAGCAGAGGTTTCATTAGGACCACCCTCATTCGTATGACTCGCCACAGAGTCTTCAATATTACACATCAGCTGCCCATAAATCAAAGGCGCACGGGCGCCAGTGCCCCAGATCCGACCCTGGCGCGAAGGAGACGGTCTGTGCATGAAACCAATAATTCAACTTGCTGACAGAACGAAACAGCTTCAATATAACGAACGACATATCACTGGAGGACATATTAAATTTTGCCAATATACCGAACGCACACACACACACACACACATACAACGCCAGACCACTATCACTGTGTGTGTAGTAGTGTCGCACGTATTGGTGACATTCTGATGGGATTTGCTCGTTTTTGGATGTCTCAGATTTGGCGGATTTGTTCAAAGTTTTTGTTTGTGTGTATCACTGAGGAGGTATTGCCCCCTTTTGCTGGAGAAGCAATCTAGAGTTGATTGCATCCTGGTTTTATTTCTCTTACTCGGCAATCTGTCTTCATATTCTTAATGAAGTTGGGATATTAATTAAAAATAAGTTTAAATCGTTTTAAGCCATCTTACATTTTTAAATTGTTGGATACTCGCTGCTAACGGAGCTTTTAATGCTTATATTTCAATATATTTTGGTCTAATATAAATATAAATATAAATTATAGCTTCTTCCTAAAAATTCGCAAAATTAAAATTATAAATAAACTTTGTTTTACACACTTTTATATACAAAAATCTGCCTAATTTTTTATTTATTTAATTCTCAAATTGCTGACCCCAAATTCAAAAGCAAGTTCCACCAGTAACTCAGTGTCTTCTTTCTTATCTTCTCTGCCTTTGGAACAGTTTTGTGGTTGAAAAACGACACCGTGTCGATTTTCAAATTATCTTATCGTTGTACACGTATTCGCTTCGTAAGTCTCTCCGTTTCATATTGGAGCCCACTACGAAATCGTAAAGTTTCCGGAACGGGCCCTCGCCTGGCTTTTTAATATTTTTAGTATTCAACGGGGCGTGTTGGCTTTCCGTCAAATATTCAATATGTGGCGCAGCGTGCTTTTGACCGCGGGCCGCGCCTGAACGACCCCTGCCTTATTGGAGTTTGAACGATGGGGGTGCGTTTTCGCGTGTGACACCGTCGCCTCTTCGTTTGACAACCCCGAGCTGGATTTACAAATAAATTTGGTGAAAAGTATATTATAATAATATATATATATATATATATATATATATATATATATATATATATATATATATATATATATATATATATATATATATATATATATATATATATATATATATATATATATATATATATATATATATATATATATATATATATATATATATATATAAAATGCTAATAAATATTCCTAGTTATTAAATTTATATAATAAATACTTTGGCGAACAGATGGTGATGGGTGATAATTATATATTTTTATTGAAAGTATAATAATTGTGTTACATGTAATATTATATCCTGTGAGTGATCAGCGCACGAGGCACCGTCGTCAAAATCCCGTCGCGGTCCGCCAAAAAATGTTTCGCCTATCTGTGTTACCAGAGTGCCGCCTATTTTTGGCTATAATGATAATATATCAATAGGCAACCACCTCACGAATTTTAATAATTTTATAACACTAACGTTCATATGGGATTCGAACCCAGGTTTTTCAAGATAATAGTCAGCGATTTATATAATTGGCGTTAACGCCTTCCGCTCAATCGCTTCCTTCCTATTTTATTTGTTCTTCAGTATTGCTTATCAAGAAAACTGAGCGCTCAAATCTTAAATACGGCTTTGAGAAGTCGTCATTTTGGGCCTGACGTTGTTTCTAATTTTATTTTATAGGGCTATAATTTTTAACGCGTTTTTTTAACAGATTCTCAAGGCGTTAATTTTAATCTTTGAAAATGCACAAAAGTCACGCCTTAAAGTGTGTTAAATTATGCATCAAAAATTCTGCTAAAGTATTCGAAATAAATATCCATAAATACATTTTTAATCAATAAACAGCATGGGTCTCGTCCCATCCGTTCCACTGTCTAATCTCTCACTAGAACAGTGACCAAATATCTTAGTACCCAAATACAAGTAGACGTTGTATTTACTGATTTTATTAAGGGTTTCGGAACGTCTGCGAGTGTCCCGATCGCATCCTCTTTTGTTACCCATTTGAGTCAAGACATCCGCACTAACCGAGTCGCTATTTAGCTCTTTAATACTCTGGGATTGCATATTAATCTGTTTAAAGACAGCTATGAGGAGCTGGTCCGGTTTGTATCATTTAATTTCAATATTTTTTTTATTAATAATAACTTGTTAAGTCAGGATGGTCCAAATTAAAATAAATAATTCCAGTACATGCATTCAGGATTCGATACCTATAGAGTATGATCAGAATTTAACACAAGTCCACCCCGGCCACTTGAGACGATCATTTGCTCGCGTCTTACAACGGCCCCACGAGTAAATTGATAATCGCATGTAGTATATTATAAATGCCCCGATTACACTTGTAGTACCGAATCGCTTAGATCTGTAATCACTTCTCTAACCACACCAGACTCCTCTTCCCACCGAGTGCCCGCATAACAAATTCAACAGGGCGTTTCGAGTCTCTTTCTGCCACCATAGCCGACTCCATTAGCGTTTCGCACGAAATGTTTTTTTCAAGTATGCAAATTTGCCGGCGCCCATTATCAATGTCTCCGGGACGCGAGCTCGCCGCCACCCCCAAAGCAGATTTAGTGGTAAGTTAAACGTCTACCGGCTGTGGGGTAGTAATGGATCACCCGACACTCGCCCACCACCACTCCCGCCGCCGTTCGGCGTCACCGCCGATGGAACGCACTAAAAGGAACCGGGAAAAGCTTTTAAACAATAAATCTCGCCGTTAGTTCCTCAAAAACAATATCCACGAGCGAGCGCCCCGAAAGTTGCCCATTGTTTGCCGGTCATCTGAGGAAGCTTTTCTGTATCCAATCTACCAGTGTGTAAGATGTAAACCACTATATAGCATATTTTTTTTCTATAAAAATATACTATATAGTGCCAATTTTAATTTAACTTATTAAGTATATTAAATATATTTTTTTCATCCATTGCTACGTGATTCGCTTTAATCAAAATATGATTACATCGACCGATCGCAATACTGCTTTCACACAAACTCCGCACAGATCGCATGCAATATCGGAAATGATTGAAAAATAGATAGATAGACGCTTTCTCGGCGGCACACTAATAACAGCCCTGCATCTCGCCGTTGCAGAGAGCGTTCGACGAAACAATTCAATATGTACACTATACACACACATGAGAGAGCGCTTTCGGCAAACAATATCCAAATTGAATTTGGGGCGGAGCAGATTTTCCTAAACAAACGACCGAGCGGCGACGTTAAACCGCAAATCGACAGTGGCTGCCAAACTTTTTTTCGCAACACTCGAATTGCTTCTATGGCACTTTTGGAACAATTTTGTGTGAACGTTCGATTGAATCATGCGGCATAAAACACTCTGATATCGTACCCGTCAAAATGTGAGAACATTAAAGGTCTTGTTTTAAAATAATGTTATAGCTACATATAAATATATGTATTCATCCTTTTTTACGTTATTACCAAAGAAACTTTAAAACTAATATTTCGTTAGGCAAAGATATTTTATTTTAGTGAAAAAAATATAATTGCGAATCATTAATTAAATACTCATAATATTGACAGTTTAAGACATTATTTTTATAAAGAAAATATACACGTTACAACAAGAGCTTTTATTAAATATAGGCTTTTATATAAAAGAAAAGAGTCAAGGTGTTTAAAGTATTATTATTGTACATTTGTTTTAATCTAGTCAGGTTAATTTCATACTTTCAGACGTTGTAGGTGTATCAAAAGTTATTACTATTTAGCTTCAACTTGAGAGGCGTAAGCCCAATGCGTTACAAATAAATACCAAATGAATAATATGTATCAGACATAATTTATAATATTTTATAATTCATAGATATCACTTTACAGCCAGAGCCAGTTTTTATTGATAGCACATTTTTTATAAATAAAAATTCGAGTCTAACCCACGTTACCAGTCTAGACCTTAAATTGACGTAAAGAGATAAGCGGCTGCTTTCCATGTCTACTTAATTACACTTGGTGCAAGTTTTAATAAACTCTTTACTATTTTAAGTCGAAGATGTCGTGTGGAAGTTTTTATGAAATACTGACAAATAATGTAAAGTCACTATATCTGCATTGTATGATTATTTTAAATGTAATATTAAAAGCATTAGAATCAAAATCTATGTAGGTCATCATGTTTCGTACACTTAAATATTTTTGGTTTTTTGCGACTTAATTTATTTAATTTTAATTTTCTTTTTGCATTTCTGACTATCGTTGTTTGACAGATTTCCCCAATGCGTCATGATAGACAAATTTTTGCTTTGCTTTAAGCAAGTAATTATTAAAAAATATTTTTATGATCTATGAATTTATTTAAATCTGAGCTTAAAATATACTACGTATCATAGTATTTTAAGGTATTCTAATCCTGAGAGATGTGACTTTGTAAACGCAGGTGGAAAGTAATTTATTAGTTAATATTACATATTGCGACAGATGATAGGTGAGATCGTTGTACTTCGAGCGGTGGTGGAGAAGCTGGCGAAGGGATGATGTCAGTGGAAGATCCTTAGTTACATGTAATATTATATTCTGTTGCTGTCCGCGGACGGGCCGTGTCTGCGAATGTCTACGGGTGTCTGCCCTTTCCTCATTGGAGACCAGCCATAAGTATCAAAGACGCAAAGTTTGCTGACTTATTACAATCATGCAGCGATCATCCAGCCAATCGTTTCACTCGGTTTTTAGAACAATGAAATATGTATTCGCCTTTAGAAAGTGACTTTTGCTTGATTGACATCCGAGGTCGAATTGTGCAACAGGAATATTGTGGCATTTCGGTGATATATTGTTTCACGTGACCGTTTCTGGAGAATCTTTGCGTGTTATTTATGTGAAACCCTTTTTTCTAGTCATAATGAGGGTATTTGTGTGGTTTATCCTTATTGATTTTTGATCATTTTTGGTCATAGTTATTAACGCGAGTTTTAAGAATGAGATCTCTCACTGTATAATCATTAAATATAAAAATGTTTTTGTATAAAGCTATATATCTATGTATGTATGTGAAAAATTCTATAAGATAATTAAATAGTTGCCATTAGAATCGTTTAATTTAATGATATAGTTGTTTGCTAGCATATAATTTTACTAATGTCTATTTTTGTCAGTTTTTATGGCAATAAGTTGCATTATTTTTATAGACATTTTTTTTGGCACATACATATATTTTAAAATTTTACTTATTACATTATAAACTTTTTTTATAATTTGTTTATTACTATGTTTATTATAGATGTTCTTATTATTTATACAAAGATTTGCAAAACTATATATTTTATCAATTATTAATTAAATCTAATAAATACTTATTAACTATAAAAACGTGTGAAATTAAAATATAGCATAACTACTAATAGTAAGATAACAATACATATTTTTGTGAAAAAAAAAGTTTTATATTATTTTTTTATTTTAAAAAATATATCATTTTAATAAGTTGCAAAAAATATTTTTAAGTATTTTACCAATTCAAAACATACTGAAAACTTGAGTAGCGATATCTAATAATCAAGAGTATCATTTTTTCTCTTATTTAATGTATTTTAACTATCAAAGGTGACTAAATAATATTTTTTTAAATCTATTAAATATATGTATATATGTCACCATTATCAAAAGTTTTATAACATTTTTCTCTCTTTCTCAGGATCAAGACCTAACCAGACGAATTTTGGTTTTTGTAAGTATTTATTAGTTTTTTATTATTATTTTAAACCCATGTATGTATTTTTCGTAATATCGAGATTAAAAGATTGCTGAGTTTCAGTGGGGCACGTAATTGGACTAGGGTGTTCACACGAGTGAACACTCTCATCCACTGTTATCTATAAACTTTAGTGCCTTATAAACTTGCGGTTATAGAATCCGTATTATTGACGACAAACTAAGATCAGTAACGCAATAAATACTGTAAAGAAACTTGTGGCTCAATAAATTGAATAACCCATGAGCGTTCTGAAACCTTCTAACGATTTCGTTAATTATGAAAGGTTACAATTAAAACTTTGTGTATGTATGTTCATGTATATAATGCAGTATAGTAATAAATAATTAATTGCATCTCTTATAACGTAGCTTGCGCAATTAAGCCCCGATTTTGAAAGATAATTGGCGCAAAACAAATTATTCAAGCTTAAATTCATCGGCTTTCGTTAGGGAGGGTCGATTTTTAATTGATTCATTATATACACTCGTCCCATTAAGGCAAGGCTTGCCATTAAAATGGATATGAAACGTAATTATTCTATCTAAAAAAATATAATTAATAATGCCTTTAGGTTTAATAAATATTATTCAAATTAAGCTAATGAGACTATTTTTTTATTCACTATTTTACTATTTATTTATATAGTAATGTAGTCAAAATTAATAATATTAGTATGACACTTTTAACGCAGTTTTTGCTTAGAAGTATTTATAAAAAAATTGTCTATAGAGTAGATAGCTACTTAAATATTTGCAATCGATTATGACGCAAAAAAATAATGTTGTATTTTATAAAATCAGATAATATGCTATTATATACATATAGACTGTATAAAAAAAACATGTTTCAAGATATTAAGATATAATTATCTTGTGATGGATAATATAAATTTTACGGTAAAAATATTTGAGATGTTTAAAAATAGATAAATGGTTATTTATGTTTTTTTATATAAAAAGTAATTACTTTAATGATTTTTTGGCAGTATAAATTAATGCATCTATCCCTTTTTTTATTTTTAAAAGACAGTTTTTCATGAAAAATATTCCTATACATTAAATATTTTTTTCTTTTGTATGTGTTTTTCTTAATGTCTTAATATTAAAAATTTTCCAATATGAAATCATATTTTATTGTCATGGTAAATATGTTTTCAATTATTAATTTATTAATATGTGTTTTATTACTTACATTACAAATCGTTATTTTTCAATTTTAAGACCAAGAAACAATGGATTATTACATATATATATTTATGATGAATACACGTAGAATAGCTGTGTCGAAACTTCCAAAAATTAAATTATTTCTCAACAGATAACCTTATAAAATTGGTACTTTAACCCATTAAAAGTTTTACGGTATAATGTAAGAGTATGTGTAGCAAATAATATTAACACTTTACGACCTGGAAGCACACGTTCATGTCGTTTGGCGTAAAGTGCATATTTATTATTTTTTAACTATATTTTAGACAGTATAAGCAGAATTTGAATTTAATATTTTTCAGTGAAAGCATCATAAAGTCAATTGTATTGCAAAAATAACCATATCTGAGTAAATAGCAGCTATATATTATTTTGCATTATTATTTCAGCAGATTAATGGTCAATAATGCATTTCAAAGATATAAATTTATAATCTAAATATATGCACTTTATAATATAATATATTCTTATTAATATAAGTCATACAACTGTGCCAAGATCAATAGATTAGATTATGCCATTAGATTTTTTGCTTTGCTTTCAATCATATCTTTTGTCAGTGAGAGATTCGTTCTAACAGCGGTTTTAACTTGTCATGTTATGAATCTTAACTACTCAGTCAGTTGACTGAGTGGGTTTTCATTATATGACCCACGGCATTAAGTAGGGTAATTTGTAAAAGTGGCACAAAAGATTGCGTCGAATTGAACTATAGAATTTTTTTAACGGATTTTAACTAACCGGTATATAAATTTGACAATAGCGTAAATTTATATAACTAATGCCTTATCAAACTTGATAACTGCGACGAAAGCATTCCAATGGCCCAGTTTATCATTAATTTTATTTATTATTAACATCTTAATATGATCCAACTTGCGCAACATGTTATAGGCTTTGCAAACTGATATTTTAATTAATTTCGGGTGATTCGGGCAGTCTAGAAGTTGACCATATATATTTATAAAATTGCTTGAAATATGTAAATCCCATACTTTCATGATTGGTACTTTTCACGATGAAGCTTATTCTTATATTGGCGCAACGTGAGTCAGCCCTAATGTTGTTATTAACACAAGAGACGGCGCGCGCATTAGCAGACCGTCAGTCACGTTAAGAATTAATTGTAAGTCGAAGAATGTTTCCAAACACGCTAATGGACAACTACTCAATTAAGGAATGCTGAAATTGCCATTATGCAAATCCTGGCGTCGCTCCAAACACTCTTCTTAAAATCGGCGGGACGCCTAAAGTGCGTTCGCTATTTTAATTGAATCCGTACACTCTACAATGTGAAGTTTTATATCTTTATATATCGTGTTGTAATATCAGTATAAAAAGCTCACTCTTCTTTATTTATTTATTAATATTCATATATCATGTACGTTTAGTTGTGAAAAATGTGTTTTTTATAAGCAAGTAGATGAGATTAAAAGGATTTTTTTTCAAAGTTTGGCACATTCATAGACGATATAGTCAAGAAAAATCATCGTATAAACCAGAGTGGTTTACATAGATAATAAAAATTTATTTATTTATTTTAAGTCTTTCGTTGCAATATAAAAGGCGTTAAAGTTATAAACACTATAAAAAATTACTATCTAAAAAATACAGGTAACACTAGCTTGATGGTGTTCATTCGTGAAATAATGCATATCTATGAAAATGGAATTTGTCATAAGTATTTATAATTATATAATAGTCACTAATTTAGATCTCCCAGATACAATAGAAATTAAAAAACGCAAGGTCTTTTAGGCTTTCATATTAATTGTATATCTTTAGTAAATTTAAACTCAAAGTTCATATATTATTATTTTGCTTCTAAATGTAATAACGTTTCTTGCCAATTGCCACCCTTTAGCAACGACTAGGCAACGAAATAATTTTGTTCTTCACAGAATCATCTGAAAAATCTGTGATTTAAATTTGTTTTTATCATATTAATATTCTAAATAGTTTCGTGTAAACAAAATTTTAAGGTTTGAAACCTTGGGGGCGTAAATCCGTAGCCAGTGAGACTCAGTGTGGAATCTAGTTAGAATTTTTATTACAATATTTACATAAGTGCGATGGACGGTTAATGATAATAATAATTTTAGGCATTTTGTTGCTACATATTGTTAAAGTAACTAAATTTTAGCTGTATTATTGCATTTTTACTATAACTTGTCGTTTTTTAGATTTAATAATTTTTCATCAGTTAAAATTTAATTACATTTTTTTAATTCAAAAGGTGAAGTAGTTATCTGCCATTTTGTTAAATAAATAAAAATGTGTTGCCAAAAAAATATTTTTATAAACACAGTTACTTTGACATAAAAAAATCTATTAACAAGTATCGTATTTTGCTTTTTTTAATTAAATACCTATGTAAACATGTCACTTCGTGGAAGGAAAGTGTCTATCTAAGCCTCAAGCATAGGTAGAGTTCCAATGCAACATATTTTGTGTTTATTGCAAAAGGATATTCACAAACGGCAAACCGTCCACGTGTCAAACCTGAGTGAGAATTCCGAATCGGCTGGAGCTGTCTCGTCAACAAGCCCTTCGAACTAAATTCTCCACGGAAAGACGCGCCCATAACGGATAGAGTTATTCGCGTGCCGACATGGGCGCACGCCTCGGAGGACTCTCGCAGAATTGCTTAATTGTCACCGTAAATCGTCTCCGTCTGGCTAATTCAGGCACTGCGAGAATGCAAATGGCGCTCTTCAGGCACTCACTGAGTTTATTGTGCGTTAAGACTTATGTTCACGACGGCGAAACACCAAAATCGCACGCGCTAGAACGCCGCTTTATGGGTCACGGTGCGCTTTATTGCGTACGGCAGTTCGGAAGCGAGCGCTTATGAGACATGCTGTTCGCGCTGAAGAAGAAAAAAACGGGCGGAAGCATGTGCCAAATCTCCTATATTGCCCGCTGATGGAATGTAGTGGAACGTTTGGGATTTCGTTGCTTTTAGATTAAATGGCGTTGTGTTGGATGGAATTTTTTGAGTGGAGGACCGTAAGAGATATTTGGGTTTGCTTGTCAAAATAATATTCAAAGACATAAGCATTATATTTTTCTCGACACATTATATATCATATAATCACATTCAACAACTAGATTTTTTACTTCAATGAACATATATCCAATACAATAATTCCTAAAGATGTACAATGGAACTAAATTTCCAACCTTTTTACACTGGTAATGAAGCAATGAAAACTATTAGTTAGTCCGCCCGTTCCACTGTTACTAACCTTCTGTTTTTCATCAAAACGGTGACAAAATCTTTCGTTGCGGGAATCAAATTAAACGTCGTATATACTGATTTTGAGAAGGCTTTCGACAAGGGTTGTCATGGGTTATTAATAAAAAAAATTGTCGAAACCAAGTTGCGTGGATAATTTAACTCATTTATTCATTCAACAAACTAATTCTACGTTTTTCGGTCATAATAGATACACTCGTAAAATCATTTTTTTTAGCATATAATATCTAACAAAGATTTATTTTACATTTTGGGTTTCTGTTGCGTATTCCTAAGTATCTACACACTCAAAAAAGGTTAAAAGTTATTTTTATTTATTTTTCATTTTGTAGGGCTTAAAAATGTTCAACACAACAAATCAATAAATATTTTTTCCGAAATATCGCAAAATTAATATCAAAGATGTGCGGAGCGAATTTAAAAACGTTCTAGTATGGCACATTCGTCGATTTTTTAACAAATCGGTATTTGAATACTTTAGATGTTAATAAATAGTATTTATTAATATCTTGTAGAGAAATATTTTATTTTTAAATACATACTGCTTTTAATTTTAAGCACAATTATGTATTTCAATGCAGGTAGTGGGTTTGTTCCTCGAAATGTAAGTGTGCACTTAACCGTTCTAATGCCATACGCTTCATGAGGAGCTCAGTCGCTGCACGCTCTTAATGCCAAGCGCCATATATGGTGCATATACAGAATCTATTACTTACGCTATGAAATATAACTATAATAACAAGGCTATTTATATATAGAGAAACATTTCAGTAGCACTAGCCACTAACGTATTTTTAATATATAAAACTTAATTTTTAATAACAAATAATAATTTGGTGTAGAACTTGTTCTCAAAGGCCAAAACAGGAAATCTCTTTAGTTCGCGTCTTTGTAATATGATACTTCTCGACCAAATTTCATGCGTTTAATGATAGGGTGACATGCGAAAAATGCCGATTTTTTTTGCTATTGTTATATTGCCGACTTATTTTTTATAAAAAATATTTTTTACTTTTGTAAGAATATTTGTTTGCTAATAAAGCAAAAATTAATTCAATATTTTTTTGTCGTAACAACCCTAGCGCTTTTATAAGAGTCCTTGACACTTTATTTATATTTTTTAATAATTATAAAAATAACTGGCAACTGTAGTACGAAATTTATCGTGGAATGAAAACGGTTAAATGTACCGTTGCAGTATTTATAATATTTTATGCCTTTTTTCGTTTTGCGAAATTAATCTTTTTATTTATTTTTAATTAATTAATTTATTTTTTATACAATCTTCCGTTGTAGCGCAAGCCCATTGCGTTACAACGGGCAAATCTTTACCAACTGAGTAAGTCAATCAGACATGAATACATAAGTATTAACCTCCAAACTGAAAGTCTGAGAATCGGAGACATTTACAATATTATTAATTATAAATTATTATGTGCTATACAATTTATAATCAATAGATGTCACTGCAGCTTATTTAATAATACCGAATTTTTTAATAATTAAAATTCGAGTGCCACTGCCGGGAATTGAACCCGCAACCTCAAAGTCACTAGTCTGAGACGTTACGGACTACGCTATTCCGGCTTTTATTTATGACAGTCAATAGTCCAAATAATGAATAAAAATTGATTGTAGAAATGCCGACATTCCATAAATTACTCACATTTCTGAGTTAACCTTTTGCAGCTGTGGACTTTTCCGATAACTGCTATTGAAATTTCTATATTTTTTAAATTAATTTGAAATATTTTTTTGGCTTGTTGTAGTAATCACTATTGCTCAACAGCCACTAAAAAGATTTTTTCTACAACAAAAATATGACACATTATTTTTTTGAAGTATACTATAATATGTTTATAAATAAATCTAAAATGAATTAAGATAATTTTTAAACTTGTTTTCTTTTATAATTTACATAAAAATATGCATTATTATTTTTTAGTACACAATAATATACAGAATTTTTATTAATATGGTTACATTAGCTGCCATTATGAATAAATTAACTAAACTTTTGTATATGATTGTGTCCTAACACGTGAGAGCTCAAGTAGAATAGCAGCAACAAATACATTTTTGGCATTGCACCTTTTAAGCCTAAGCTTACAATTTATTATTAAAAATATATTTTTCGTTCCTTAAATTTTTACGAATAAATAGTTTATCGATTTTTATTCGATACTTGCATAGTTAAAATTATGAAT
Source organism: Plectrocnemia conspersa (assembly GCF_051122295.1). NCBI lineage: Eukaryota > Metazoa > Arthropoda > Insecta > Trichoptera > Polycentropodidae > Plectrocnemia > Plectrocnemia conspersa. Next base: position 22,735,956 of record NW_028277172.1, read on the forward strand.
ATTTGGAGACACCGACTCACCAATTTATGATATATGTACAGTCCGTCCAATATATGAATGCTCATTGCTACAGTATTGGTGAGAGAATATAAAAGGGTGACCATGTAAAATTAAACGTTCAATTATTTTTTCCTATTTTATTTAATTTGTTGAAGATAAAGTAAAATATAACTTTTTTACTTATTTTATTTATTTATATATTTACATATTTAACTCTCCAGGTTGAATATCTGTTTAATATAATATGTTTTTTAAATACCAATAGATTATTACAGGATTTTTTTTATTGATTACAAAATAACACAACACGACAATAATTTATAGTAAAAATATAACACATTTTAACAACACCCTACCATTAAAACAGCCCTGATTTAGTATTGGTAACGTTCTCCTATCGGTGTAAACAAATTTGCGGAAAACTGTATATGTATGCATGCATGCATGCGTACACGCACCCTTGTTTCTAACACAACGATGATGAGCGTTAACATCTTGGATGGACTATACATATATTTAAAAACAAAAACATTTTTAATGACGCTTTTCTTTCATTTTTTGCATATGAATTTTAAAATGGGTGACAATCATTCGCAGACCGCTGGATCTTCTTCCTATTGATTAAATTATGGATAAATAAATAAGTCACAAAGACTTGTATTAGATTCATATCGCAACAAAAACGTCATATATAGTAAATTATAAAATAATTCGAAATAACTAAGATCAATTTATTATTTACAGATGAATCTGTGTGACATAGTTAGTTACTTTCTAAATAAGTTGTTTTAACATCAACTGCAATTTTAAAAATAATAATAATATTAAATGCATCAGATTTTGCATTCTTTCCGTGGGTTATTATGTAATTTCCTGACTTCGCGTGCACCCACATGGATGTTATTTAATGCAAATTAGGTCCGTTTTAATTTGGCCGTTGCAGCGAGTACTATACGAATGCACGTGTTATGCACACATTATAATAATGGTGGTTTTCTCGCAAATAATAAAAGGTGATCCCGCGCAGTGCTCTCTCACTCTCCTGCAGTTAAACAGCAAATGACCACTCATTACGCTCAATTTGAGGGCATCAAATCCGAGCGTAGCGCGGTAGTCGATGTCTACGCTGCACGTTTCGCCACCTACCGCCACAGGCGCTCTCAAACTGTGGGAGTGCGATTATCGATAATTATTATGAACATGATGATGATACTTTCAACGGCGATGGTTTAATGCGCCGTGATGAGATATGCCGTTGAATTTATGGCGTCGTTTGATCGTTAATGGGCGAAGGCGTCATTTTATGACTCAAAATTGATTGAATAACAGTTGTTTGAAAAACATCCTGCAACGTTACTGCGCGTGGTTATTAAAACGTGTTTAAATTTAATTCGCTGGAACAGAACGTGTATATCAAGTGCTTTTGTTCTAACATATATTATTTTTATTCTATAGACACGTGTCACCACATGTTGGTCAACTTATATTGCAAGGATAACGATTAAATTAAATTATTTTAACTTAAGTAAATTTATTATATATATTTAAATACTTCGAGCACAACGGAGCGCATCGGGCATTGTTTGGCGTATACTATATTTGCGTTAATACAGTCAGTTTGAGAACTATCCATTTCATTATTATTCATAATTGGGTTTACACCCCATACTATTAGCTCTAAAGCACACAATGCTAATATACGTTCAAAATAAAATATATAGTAATGATTTTAATTTCTATGAATTTATTCAACATATAAACAGGCGTAATGATAAGTATATCAAGCGTATATCCGTATCGTGTGCTTTAGAGCTAATAGTTGGAGCGTAAACCCAAACCTGCCATCTCCTTCTCAATTATGAATAATGATGAAATGAATAGCTCTCGAACTGACTGTGTTAACGCAAATAAAGTATAGATGAAGTATGACAACGAGAATAGATATAGATATATTTACACATATGATTTTTTGATTATTATCACATGTCATAAAAAAACGTAATTAGTTTATAGTTATAGAAAACCATTTAAATTTTATATAAGCCTAATATGCGGAAATGGGGGATATAAAGAACCTCATACTTCATGATTTATGATATATCTTATTAACTAAAAATATTATTTAATTCATATTTTATGTAATCCTGTAAAAAAATTGCGCTTTTTAGTTAGTTCTGTATCCAGGTTTAAAATAGTTGTCTATAAAACAAAGAGAGGATTTGTTTTACAGATTTTAAAAATATTTGAACAGTTTCTTTATTTTATTGTTTAGAAAACAAGCTTTTCCTAATGTTTTATTAATTGCTGCTAATTTAATTCTTAAATTGTTTTGCCATAAAGATTCTATTTTAACTGTACTATTCATTTTTAGTTTAAAAGCCCAATTTTAGATATCATTATTTTAATTGTTTTAGTTTAGTAATTTGCTTTGGAAAAATGTGTAAAAAATATTGATATACTCTATTATAACAAAAAGTCTATATTTAATATATTTTAAGTAGAATTTTAGACTTTAAAAACATAAAATGCCAATTTATTTTAATAAAAACTACTGCAAAAATTGATGTGATTTTTTCGAACTATTTTTCCCTAAAATTATTGAATTTATGTGCTTCATCTATTCTATAATTAGTTTTTTGTTATTATATATTTTTTTTAATAAATCAGATATTTTTAAATAATTCAGATATCTCTTTATAAGTCATATTTATATTAATTGGATATAATTATATTTTATTAAAAAATGTAATACAAATATATGATACTAATACTTTTCAGATTTTGAATAAGCGCATTATTTTATCTGTAAATCAATTTTTTTTGTAAATTGGTTAAAAAAATATAAAATTGTTTATTAATAAAATATATAATCTATATACTTTGTAACATATAATAAAAAACACATTTTTATACATATATTTTAGATATTTTTTCATACTGATATTCATCTGTGAGATCACGAAAATCTGTGAAAACCTAATATGTGGCAATTGATAGGAATTGTATTTATATATTAATCAATATTTATGCTCTCCCAGAAAAACATTAAGCTTGATATGAAATTTGAACCCGATCAATAGTTATTAACTATATCACTGGTCTGTCGTTGTGTTTGTATCACTATAATTACAAAAATACATTTAAATCCATTTTTACAGTAAGAGACATGCTATATTTTTTTATAAAATTCACTGTTTGTTATAAATAATAAAAACGCAATGTTACTATAAAACAAAATGTACTATGTATCTAAGTATACAATTAGAAACATATCAGATTGTCAAATATTTTGTCAAAGAAAAAGTATTTATAAAACAAAACATTAAGAAAAATAATGATTTTGACTGAAAATTTAATAAAATTACTGTAATCTAAAAATTAATCAAAATAAACCTAAAGTCAAACTTTCGATGTAGTAAAATATATTATAAGACAGAAATGTAATTTTAACACAAACTTTTCTAAACACAAAAATTACAAAGTTAGCCAACTAACATAATATGTATATGCTAAAGCATATATTGTGTTTTTAGTTTTATACTTAAATATTTGTATTTACTTACTTTTCTAACATTAAAATATTTGAGAATATTAGAGCCAGACTCGATTAAGTTTTATTTTTTTACTTAATTTTATTAATCCTTAAGCCTTGAATAATAACATAGTAAAAATTTCATTCCAGAATACATCGATAAATGTTCATAAAATATCAATTAATTTTTCGTTTAGATAAATATTAAAACATAACTAAATCTATATTAATATATATTTAAGGCAAATTCGATCTTCAAACACTCAATAATGGTAACTAGAAATACACACTTCTTGATTGAGCCCTCAATATTATTTATTTATTATATAACAACAAAAAATTTAAATGGTTTATTGGACTACATTTTACATATTTTAGTTCAAATTAAAATAAAACTAAAAAAGATTTAGATTAAAAATATTTAAAAATATTTTTTTATTATGATCTCATTGATTTTTGAGCCGATGTAATCTCGCGAATGCGGAATTAATTCGGTAATTTGAATTACTATTTTTGTTATAAAATAAAATTTTCTGACGAAATATCTGTAAAATAAATCTCTTCAATTTATATTTAAATTAAAATAAAATAAATAATTTAAAATGCACTACGATTGTAAAATATGGATATCATTGGGAGATTGAATAAATGGATATATCGTTAAAATAATAACAATATCAATAAAATAGTAACTGTAAAATATATTTTGCTTAATTAGCTTTTGACCCAATTGAGCAAACTCTGTAAAATATTTAGATTTAATATTAATGTTTAAGATAACTTTTGACCTAATTAAGCAAACTACCACTAATACCGAACATTTTGAGTTTTACTAAAAGCACAAAGACACGTTATTAAATGCTTTTTATTTATTACTATTAATATTTTTTGGGTATAAATTCATTATATATTTACTAATAGATCTATACTATTATATTTACATTACTTATATAATGTATAAATAAATATTTTATTATACGAGATGGCAAAAAAATAAAACCAAACAACTTTTTAAATGGTCAGAAATATTCCGCGTCATTTAAAAAATAAGCAATACAATAATTGCTGTTCTTTACTAAAAAAAAAGTTTAACAAGCACTGTGTCTCGTTAAACACCGTCCGTCCGCTCGGACCCCGACTATTACCAGAGGCGGGCTCGATGCACGCTCCAGAGGCGAAACGGGTAATTTTCAAAATTAAACGGCAATCATTGATATGAATGAATACATTTACTTACTGCGACTAGTAGCACGCAATTCAGATCATTAACATCATAGATTCGCTGTTTACGTTTATTTAATATTTTAATTTTTATTACCACATTCATAATGTTTGCTAGTTTTTTTGAGACCATAATAAGTGAATAATTTATAGCCCACTGTAACGTCCATATTTAATTAATTGCGCTCACCGCTAACGAGCTTTATCGAGTCGATCTAGCACTTTTAATTATAGTGCGAAATGTCGTTCTGTGTGTGAATTAAAAAAATATGGTAAAAATTGGCGGAAGTTGAAATTTTAACGTTAATTATTGCACTTTTTGTAGCCCGGGGCGGAACGAGGGAGTAATTCGAGCGCCCGGTAACGACGCGTTGTTTGACAATTTTGCGTGCTGTAATTATCCAATGGGTCGTTGTCGGTGTAGTTTTGTTGTTAATGACAATTAAAAGCATGAACGATATGTTCGTGCTTTTTTCTATCTGATTATTATTATTGTGATGTATTTTAATGGCGGTGTGGTATGCGTTGAAACGTAATAGATTGCGATCCGATACGCGTTATGGCGTACGAAATTGTCGTTAATTAATTTTATGCAGGCTTTATTTTATATAAAAAAGATTTTAATTAACGGTTGGAATGCGCTATAAACATTTTATGATGCAGTTTCGACCACCTCAACTGTTAAACTCAGTCTGAATTCTAGCAAACCATGACTACATAACTCTCTTAAGGTCATCCATTAATAATGCGGTATTTTCGATTTGATTAGAATTATTGACATAATAATCCATGATTCTGGGATCACGATGAAGCTATTATATGTACCACAGTAACTTGCGTTGTTTTCTTAATGTCACATAGTTACAACTTAGCGGTCGAATTTTTATGTATGAACTTTCGTCAAGACATGATGATTTTAGCGTTGATGATTTTAGCAATGATGATTTTAGCGTTTTTAGTCTAGAGCAAGTAGTATAAAAATAACTGTAAATCAAAATAAAAATCCTGCTCTAACTGTGAAAAAAATAATCGAGTTTCAGTCGATCTATTTAACGGTCTGCAAAAGATTGATTAAATGTCTGAATCGGGTCAATGAATTCCTCGCGAATTGTAGGAGCTCAATCAACAACAGCGACTATATTTTTGCACTTGAAAGAAAACCGTTTTTTAATTTAATTCTTACTGGTGATTAAAATTAATTATGTATAATAATTGTACCCGTTAAAGGCTATGGATAAACATAAATAATAAGGAAAGATCGAATATGGAAATAGTATCATTATTCATTATGAGCTATATTTAGTAAGCTCCACTATTATGCTTGCACTACACTCTCTGGATGTTGTCCGAACCGAAGTTCAACTGAAGTCGGCCAAGGTCGCCGACTTCCAAGTAGCGACCACACTGCCACAAATTTCATATGCCGTTCGGACGTACGTACGTACGTGAATGACGTACGCACGGCGGCTGCTGTCATATTTGCGCGCGATCGAAAAATGTGCCAAATAATCGCAATTTTTAAATTGCAATATTATTAAAATTACGCTATTAATAATTATAAAAGTTTGTGTGGGCATTCACCAATACAATATCAGTGAAAACTTTTCGGTCGTAAATATTCATGTCGGCTTTTGCAAAATGCCATAAGGCATAAAAATTATACTTCAGAATACGAACACCACATCTGTGACTATCCTAGAATTTGTCGCCATCGATTTTAAATAAGAATTCGTTATGGTGTCACATTTATATAAGCCGATCTAGGAAAATACATAAGGATATTCGAAATGATTTTTTTTAACAAAATCAAATACCACTAATTATTTTTTAATTATTTAATTTTATATGAAAAAAAATATAATAATATCTGTTAGAAGAATATACTATAAAAAATATAATTAATCCCTTTTGGTGCCCTAAAATATTAAAAAATGTGAGTAAGAGTCTGTTAAAGTCCCCGATAAGCATGTGGTATTATAACTTGACCGCGTGACCACGATGCAGCGCTCGACGTGCGTGTTAATCATAGGACGCCTACGCGCATACTGAAAGTGAACCGAGCTACACGTTCTATCTCAGTTTGCGAAAAACCATATCATCTTTCTCACTCTTGTCACTTAACACGCGAGAGAGCGAAAGGGGAAGTATCTCACTGCTCGCGCTCGAAAGAGCAGCTCCGACTTCGGTCCCTTCGACTCGGAAAATATGCCGACAATGTTCGGAAGCGCTCGAAGCTGGCCAAGTCGACTGAATTACCCCCACTTTACCTCCCGTTCTCGGTAACCTCGGACAACTTCCGAGAGATTTTAGACCGAACTCGACCGAAGTAACTCACTATATTCTTCGTCTTTGGCCAACCTTGGGCAACTTCCAGAGAGTGTAGTGCAGACATTACGATTAACTGTATTATCAAAAAGCAATTCATTAAAAAAATTGGCATATTTCACCACGAAAACGCCAGGTCTCAAACAAAAATTGCGCACACGAAAATTCAGAAAAAATGTGATTGCTTGATTGTTAAATATGTATTACTTTTATTTCCAACTGTCTTCATTTTTTTAATTAAAAAAATGTGTAATTATAGAAAACATAAGTATATCATACCAATGTAAATTACTAATATAATTATAAGACATTTTTTAAACACGATATTGTTTAATTAAAATAATATTGACATATGAGATTTACCAGGGCTGTGGAATCGTTGAAATTTTTTCCTGACTCCGAATTTTAAAATTTCGATAAGATAATTGTACAATATTAAATTTATTTTTAATTATTTTATTTATTTATTTTCGTGTAAATAGCAACAAAGAAGAAAGAACAAAAATATATTATAATAATATTTCTTAGGATTAGTGCCGCGCCATTGTATGTGTCTAAGTGCATTATAACTTTTGTTTACTTAATATTACCGACTAACACATGGCGCACAACGAACAATTAAAAAAATATTGGTCGGGGTGGAAAGGGTTAAAAAGGAGTGTGAGTCTGTCGATTTTTAAAATGCTGCAACCGATTCTACAGCCTTGATATATACATACATTATTTGTTATGTATTATATGATATTAACGCATTCTTAAATATACATATACGAGTATATTGATCATCTATGATCAGATTTTTCGCTGTTTGAAATTTTCTCTGTGCGCAATTTTCGTTCGCGCAATAATCACTGAACCACCTCATATGCCACAAGTCATTATCAGATTATCATAATTTCTGCAGTCTGCAAGACAACAATACTTAAAAGTGGATTCGCTACAATATCATTTATTTTTAAGGACAAGCTAAATTCAATACAAGTTTAAATTGTACGAATCGAATAGACAAACTAAAATATTTAAATATGTATCACTGCGTCTCAGATTAATTATTCACAGAACTCTAGTACTTTATTACTCGTGATTCGATATTCAGAGGTTAACATTAGACCAAAGACAAACCAACTCGGAGTTTAATGCAAGTCCACCTTAACCACTTGAGACGATCAGTTTATGTCCGTATTTGAGCAAGCTCAGTCTATGCATGTTTTTGGAAATTATAAAAAATACAAATAAAGCATATTAATACAATTAATATTTTTTAAATAAATTAATTTATTTATTTATTACAATATTTATTTATTTTTTTATTGAAATTTAATTTAATTTTTTAAATAGAATTTAACTGATATTAATTCAAGACATGTACTAATACTAATCTTGATAGATTAAAAAGGTTTATTTTTTATAAGAATTGTTTTAATAACTTTTTTTTATTATATTTTATAGAAATTAATGGGTTATATAAAAATCTTCTTATTTTTAATAGTATTAATATATAGTTTTAAATAACCTAAAAAAAATTCCAGATGGTAGTAAAAATCAGATTTCCAATACGTGTGGACAAAGGACCTTAAATGGTTACACAAAGCTAAAATTTGAGGTAAACGATCAAAATAGTAATTATAAAATCGCCAATACTGAACTTTATGAATATTTACACATTGGACTATCGTGCTTATTAACACGCATATAACCAGTTTACTACAGGTTTTTAGCAAATATTGAGGGAACGAACTGGATAAAAATATTTTATGTACGTAGCAGGCGCGTAAGGTGAGATACATTTTCTTTCGCTCGCTCGCGTCTTAAGTGACGAGAGTGAGTGAGAGATAAGGGCGTGCGTTACATGCGTTCCGCACGCCCACTTCTTCTCACTCAATCTCGTCACTTAACACGCGAGCGAGCGAAAGGGAATGTATCTCACTGTACGCGCCTGGTATGTATATATTTGGTAGCATAAATTTGGCTACATTTCAAATAGACTCACTACTTATATCACTGTGATATGCATTTATTAGGAGCACATATTTTTAGAACATGTTCTGCTACTATTATATTATGGTAGCGTAACCCTTCTTCTCCCCTCTATTCTCCCCTAAACACACGCCGAGCAACGACTAATTGCGCTACAATATTCGCGCAGTGATGTAACTGCGCGTCGTTAAATTAACGACGTTTCACAATTAAACAAATAGAAACGTTTCAGTGTGCTATCAAAGCTCATTCTGGCATTAATTGCATTCCGCGCTTTAATTAAGCGGCGGCGGACACAGCATCCGGTGAGGTAATCCGGCTACTTCCGGTCGAATTAACGCGAATTTGCAATGACAGGTGACAGTGCTGACGCGCTCCTTTAACTACTGATTTAATTTCATTCATTCGCAAAACCGATTACACTAACTGTATCTATTAGATTCTTCCAGAGTTCATATTTCTCTTCTTTTGACTATGCTTTGTCATCGAGTTGTGACATTATGAAAGGAGAGAGATAAAATTAAGTATATAAAAAAGACTTGTTTTTAATATGCAATTTGGCAACCATTGTTCTAATTAGTGTACCATATTCATATTTATATTTGTGTATATTTTACTAGATTATTAACGTGTATATAATAAAGGTTACATCGAAAAGTGCACCGTCGGCCCCAACAACGCTGGCTGCGATAATTCGTCACCGATCGAAAAACCAATTACGGCAGCTGCAGCAGACTAATCAGCCGACAATATCGCATTACGTTAATTAAATGTCTACAAACAGCGCTCGCTGCCGGCGATGCACAATGCGCATACAGGATGCTTCGTAAAGACCGTTCCGACTATCGAATTTCGTATGCGGGACGACGGCGCTCTTATTGGAATAAGAAACTAGTCGAAAAGTAGCGAGACTTATTGTTTAATTTAACGAGCTTCGTAAGCTTACATTTGATTATAACTTATATATATTTTCTGATACTAATATGGTGACTACCCGACCTAATTGAACACAAATAACGCCCTCTATTTTTTATTTCAGTTACAGGCGATATCAAATTGGCGTTGAGTAGAGGCAACGGTGCGACTGGGGGCCCTCCCGGGGGTCCGGGAGCTGTCGCGGGCGGCGCCAGAGAATGCGCCTCTTGCGGAAAGGTCATCACCGAGAGATTCCTCCTGAAGGCCCTGGACCTCTTCTGGCACGAAGACTGCTTGAAATGCGGATGCTGCGACGCTCGACTCGGAGAGGTCGGATCTACCCTGTACACAAAGGCAGACCTCATCCTGTGCAAAAGGGACTATCTAAGGTACTATTTAAAATGCTTGTTTAATATTATGGAGATTGAAAATATGACTAAGCTTATTATTTTGTGATTCGAAACAGGTTATTTGGCGTGACCGGAAACTGCGTGGCATGCAACAAAGTGATACCTGCCTTCGAGATGGTGATGAGAGCCAAGAGCTTCGTCTACCATCTGGAGTGCTTCGCTTGCCAACAGTGTAATCACAGGTAATTTGTCGTGCATAATTTTGACATGAAATCATTCGTTGTAAATTAACGTTTTAAAGGCACAGAATATTACACAACATATACTGCGAAAATGTTAATTACCTAATCGAATAATTTACTCTGTGTAAACGACCATCCCCCGAGTATGCAGTGTGTATGGGCATGCATGGGTTAAGATGAGTCCTATTTCTCATTTACCTTTGTACTGGGTGACTCTTTCTATCTGTTTATTGTGTACGGTTATGTTTGGTGTGGAAAGTGACCCTTTTTGTATTCAAAACTCTCTTTTAACTGGAGTCCAAGAGTTGATGGTATTATCTGTAAAGGTGAACGGACTATTGCTCACATTGTAAGTGATCACAGGAAGATTGCTCACACGAACATTAGTCACAAGGCTCATACAAACATTTCTCACACGGTTGAATGAAAAGTAAGTTACTTAAGAGAAATATTTAATTTAATACATTAAATACAATAATGAGACATTAATTAGGGGCTGGCGAATTTTTCAAACTTTAAATACATAAGAGAATATGTATATAATATTTTATTTCAATTTGTACTTTTGACCTTCAATTAAATATGTATTATTTTAATTTTTCGTGTAATTACTTAATTTTAGAATATACGCATGTCATGGATATAATAAAATTATTTATATTTTTTTACTTTAGGTTCTGATAATTTTAAAATTAAATTATTTGGAAAACATTGTTTTTTTTAATTTAGATAACATCTTGTTAAATCTCAATATGTAGAATTTAATTAATTCCTTATTTTAATAACGGTAAATAAGATGGTTGTATAGTAATATTTTAATATCAGCTATTTGAGATTTTTAGGACTTTATATTTCTATTTATATGTTTTTTATAGAGTAATTTAATACATATTGTATTTTTAATTTATTTATTATATTTTAACAACTTTTTTTCACTATATCTTAAAACGTTTGCTCTGTTGTTTAATAATTTATTTATAAATTTCGGAAAATTATTTATTTATTTTATTTTTATTTTGAGCATCGTAAATAGAACAATACGCGAGTAATCAATATAGAGATTGCGCTGTAACACTTTTCAGAGTAGTTGCGAATTATAGTGTGTTTCTTATGTAATAATTAAATTCATTGCAATAATTTGCATTGATTTATTTTTTAAATGAACCTTTTATTTAATTGATTTATTTTCATTTTCTACCCTGTTAATATTAAAATTAAATGAATATCCTTGAAAATATTTCCTTAATTTAAACCAGTGTACGCCACAGCATTCAATTTTTATACACAAAAGTCGAGTCACAAGAAGAAAGTCGTATACGTCGCACAAAAATACGACTGTGTGTTGTTTATGTGTTTACCTGAGCTGCAATAACGGTTATTATCGGGAAACTACCGCGATACATACTTTGGCGTGCTTAGCAGAGGTCGATAACAATATTACCCGCATGATATATTATTGAAAAAATGCAATTAAAAACATTTCAAAAATTCTTAAAAAAAATTATATAGTGATACAAATTACATTCATATAATATATATAAATTTACACACATAAAAAATATGCCTATTTTAAAATACAATTCATTGCATTAAAAATAAAATCACGGTTAATTTGAAAGTAAAAATAGTCATTTTTTAAGTCATATTTATGAAAATCTACAAAAAAATATTAAACAAACAATTAAAGCGTTCTGGTCGTGGGTAGTAGCTTCGATATTTCAACTGCGTTAGTTGATTATTTGTGAAAGACGTTTGTATAGTGAACTGTAAACGGTGACTCTTATGAATATCTCCTTCTGGAAGGCGTCAGTGCTTGTCCATGAGCGCGTGTCCTGTAAGTGATTGCTCGTACAGGAAGCGAGGCGTAAGTCTGTTGAGCGAAGAGGTAGTCCGAGGTCGTAGATGACCTCATTTACAACACTTAGCGGACCTAGACCCAAACACCATGCCCCACAAGCACAAACGCCCACAAGCTATCCTGACCCGTCAACTACCATCACATTCCCACCCATTACATCAAATCCCTCGTGTGAACAATATTCCACGTGAGAAATTTTTCTGTGACCAGTTGCCATGTGAGCAATGTAAGCATTTTTTGGTTCTCATTTACCAGCTTCTCCAGATCACTCTCATCTTATTAAAATATCGTTTTGAAGTACATTTATAATAGCAAAGACGACAATATCCATCCTTGTCGCATACCGCGCCTAATTTAGACATCTTCACTAAATTTATTCTTAACTGTAATGTTGATGTAAATGACGTTATTTTTTATTTTATGTTCCTATAGTATTCATAAAAGTTTCAGATGTTACTATGTCAAAAGCCTTTTCATAATCTAAGCACATAAACATATGCATGTTATCATCCATAAATTAATCATATAATAACATATTGTACATTATTTGTGCAGGTTTTGCGTCGGAGACAGATTCTATTTATGTGATAACAAGATCCTATGCGAATACGACTATGAAGAAAGACTGGTTTTTGCGAACATGGCCCACAACCCGTCGAGTTTGGCGCATGTCCGTCGGCAAGTAAGTGCACTTCAGGTGAGCTTCTGAAGTTTTTGATGTAGTCCTTAAAATGTAATCATAGTATCTGACTCCGTTTACTATTGCAGTCGCCCAATGAAGCAGCGCGGCTGAGCGCAGTCGGAAGCGGCTACCACCAAGGCGTCGGAACCAGTGTAGGAGTCGGTGTGGGGGTCGGAGTCGGTGTCGGACTTGGAGTCGACAAGGAGCTGGTGCTGGGAAGCGTTGGGGGCGACGACGCCTCCAGCGGCTACGGGAGCCCCGACGCCGACACCTGCGACGCGCCGCGATGACACATGACGGCGCCTCCGCCCCTCCCCCATCACCTCCCTCATCCCCCACACCTCAACTCGCACCAGCACCACTACTCCGGAGGACTCATGCCGGCCGCCTGCAAGCCAGTCAGGAAGGCGACGAGGAGTGATTTGCCGGTGAGTGTCGCTATTCCAATGATATACAATTATTTATATTAACTCATACTACTTCAACTTAACTGAGTAAAAATATATAATATTTAAAACAATATCTACGCGGTTTACAAATATGGTGATAAATCAAAAAATTCGCCGTTCATTGGACACATTTAAAAAAAATTATATTTATTTACATATATATCCACTATTAATGTTAAGTGTTAGTGGAACGCGGTTTTCGTCAGCGTCATTCCACGGCCACTAACCTCTTGTGCCTTTTGAAGGCGCCAACAAAATCCCTCGATTCTAAAATCCATATCGATGTAGTTATACAGACTCTCAGAACGCATTCGACAAAGCCATGAGCTTCTGTTATGTATTTTTTTTAAGTTGCCGTCGTTATCACGACATACATGCAGCAATATTTAGTATCTACTGACGACATGAAAGAGTTCCAGAGTATTCGCACAAATTCAGATTTATTCCCTTTTCAAAAAAAAACTTTAGTCGCTGTAGAAGTGGTTGATCGAAAACCGATTACTTTTCAGCATCGCCAAGAGTCACTTTGTTATATTTTATAAGCCCTCTTTCCTGTCAGGACTCTCGTATAGTTTAGGCAGAAGTGTTTTTTAAGCAAAAATATTTATGTTGATGACTTGGGAAAGATGTTCAAGCAAGGATGGAGATTTTGTATGCACATAGCATTAGTTTACGAAAAGGCGTCGAGGATGCTCGGCTTCGTTATGCGGAGCGCGTATCGCTTCAATAAGTATACGCTAATTTGTACGTCCTTAAATATGGACCCATAGTCAAAAATCCCAAAGAAGCAAAGTACTCATTCTGAAAAATTGAAAGAAATCCTTAGATATTTTTACAATAAGTAGTACAGGTCGTATCTCGTACTTTTTTCTAGGAGCATTGAGATACAATTCATTGCATATTCAATGTCAAAAATACGTCAATGCTTGGCGACTTTCAGCTGTGAGATTAAGGGTGCCCTAAAAAGTACCGATCGCGTCCCCGTTTCTTGCCCATCGCGGCTCGGAAGTCAGAACTCCATCAAATTTATCAACGAGCTTGCCAAACACAATGATGTTTTTGGCAACGCTATGAGGAGCTTGAAAAAAATTTGCGCTGGTACTTGTTTATTTATTTTAGATGTGCAACATAATTGTTTTAATTTTTTAATAAATTATTATTTCATGTGAATCTATAATCTATATTATTTCATAAATAAGTATGTGCTGGAGTGATATATTGTCAATTCTTTATGGTCAGATTTGTAATAAAAATATAAAATATTTATAAAAAATAAAATATTGAAGATATTATGGTCTCGTTATGCATTCGTGAATTATTTATATTTTTGGCAATGTATTATACATAGTCCATCTATAGTAATAATCATGTCCCGTGGTAATTTTAGCAAAGTATAATTGAACTATGTAAAGACCTATCAAGTCAGAGGGAGCAAGGTCTAAATAATGTGACGGATGCTTAATTTATAATCATTTTACACAAATTTTAATACTGTATTTGCTAGCTCCGTTGATTTATATATAATATAATTTTAAGGAGCTTTGTTGATTGTTTAAATGTAGGTATTTCGTTTAATTTTAGTAGCTCATAATATTTTATATATTTCATCAGTACAAACCAATACATTTTAAAAATCTTTAAAAATGACAATTAAAATATTTCATAAAATGATTTTTTTTCTTAATATTTTTTTTGATTATTCAATTAAAGAAATATATTATATTTTCAGCCAAAAATTTTTGAAAAACTCAAACTTGATACATTTAAAACTAACCCTACGTAATTTAGATGTCTTACAAAGAATATGTGGTTGATTCTGTAAACTTTGTTTTATAAACCAAACATTTTTAAAGTACACTTCATTATATTTTATTATACCATTTGACTTTTTAATATTTTTCACCATATTCCTATTAAACTTTAGTTATATATTTCCGGAATACATTATTCTTAAACTAATATAAATTGCAATTTTTTTATATTATAAAACAGAGGTTATTCATTTTTTTGGGATTGTTATTGCTACTTCTTATAAATATTATTATAGTTATTTATTTACTGTTAACTTTTTTAATCACATTTAATAGTAGTTAATTTTATTATTTGATCATTACTATTTAGATAAATACGCAGATAAAATACTATAAATACTGTACGCATTGCGTATATTAATAAATCCATATGAAACATTTATATATAAAAACTTTAATTGTTTTCTAATGTTTGCATACAGTTTTCCATTTATTGGTTTGGATATTGCTTCTTCAAACGCAAACAACACACATTGTTATTTTTTCTACTCCGAACCTAACTTGTAAATATTCCTATAGGGGTACAAATTTTAATTGGTAAACAAATGTATGCATTTATCCAGTTAATGGTCAGTTAAAATTAACAACACCTGTATTAAGATAAATATATGTGAAATTTAATGATTTTATTTCATTTTTTTATTGCAGATAAAACCACACTAAAGCAACGATACAACGATTAAAGTAGAAAACTTTCGGACAATCTTCATTCAAGCACGAGTGGAACCCGAATATATGTAGTGAAATCCGAAAATACTTGTGATAATTTCTATATATATTATATATATAAATATATATATGAATATATTAAAATATATATTATATACATATTGTAATAATTCTCTCAAACGATGCAACAACACGACATCGAGCGAATTTGGTCGATCCAACTCTTAAAAGCCTCATTGGAAATTGCAATATGTTGTAGATAAGATTTCCTCGTGAACTAAGTATACGAAACAAAATTAAAAATATATAACGAACAAAAACTGTAATTTGTACATAATAAATTTATTGTATGTTTTAAGTATGTACTTAAAAAAAAACTCAAACCAAAGTAAACTTTTAAAAAATCTGTAAAGAGATGTGATGATCGAAGATGAAGAAAGAAGATAGGCTATCGCAAGTGAAGATATGTTTGCTTCGCATTCTTATTAAAAAAAAAGTAAATTAAAAAATAAAAATAAAACGCTTTGTTATGAATTAATTAAAAATCGATTATAACGTACCTTAAAATATCATTACGAACTTGTGTAAATTTTAAAAGAAAAACTATTGTCATTCGGTCTGTTTTGTTTTTGTTGTTATTTATGTTATCATGCATATTATATTTGTTTTTATTTACTTGAATAGTTTTGTTTGTAAAGAAAATAAATAAAGATTTTGCTCTAGATTATTATGGGTGACTGTGAGTGAGTCTAAAATTGTTTCGTTTTAATTTTGTATCTATATATGTAATTTTTAAGTTTTTATTGTATATCGACATGTATATGTATTATATAATTGAAGTGAAAGAAGTTATAAATTTATATTTGTTCAATAATCATTTGTAAATAAAGTATTATTTATTTATTTTCGCATTTTCTTTTTAAAAATAACTTGAGATTAAGAACGGTAAGTATAATAGAAAATATTATTTTTTTAATAACCAAAAATAATACATATATCTTGGGATACATGCGCGAGAGAGAGTGAGAGATAAAAGCGTGCGTTACATGCGTTCCGCACGCCCTCTTCTTCTCACTCACTCTCGTCACTTAAAACGCGAGCGAGCGAAAGGGAATGTATCTCACCGTACGCGCTTGATAACACATGTTCAAGTAAATCAAGCAATTATATTTCATACATTAAAGACTGTACATATTTATTTACGAAAATTTATCCACTTAATATGTAAGTTTTTAAATATTTTATAATATACCTTTATTACCACTTTTAAACGAAAAATATAACACAACACATAACAGTACTCTTCAAATATTCTTAACTTAAATTCCAATTCGGTTTTATACTACATCCAAAAATAACTGTACAATATATAAAAATAACTTACTATTTCTAGTCATATTTTCTACTGTATCTCATTATATAACTTGCAGTGTTAAAGTTTGTAAAGATTTAGAGATGTTTAAGCAATTATATTTATAGTTTGATTAATATTCCTGAATGATTCAGTCACATAGACTAGAATAAATAAAAGCAGAGAATATAATGATTGATAAATTTTAGCTTAAGCAGTTAAAAATATTATCTTTGTTGCATTTTTTAAATCATATAGCTAGAAGATAGCCTATGTCTCTATAATAAAGATAGAAATTCTATTATTGATATATCAGAGCTGTAAGTGGTATACACAAATAGTACAGAGGTTTGTATTAATAGGTGTGTAATCACTGTAAATCTTTAATTATTATGGATTCTAAGATAATAACAGAAGAGCTTCATATTGTGTGTAATGAGAGATTCAGAGAAGATTTATAATATATATAGGTTTATGATCTTCATTGGTGAAAAAACGACGAGGATCTTTTGAATTCCAGACAGATTAATGTAAGGTATTTAATGCATTATATTTAGCACCACTATTGTATATTTTTTAATAGTCAGAGAAGTAAAATAACTACTGAACTTGTTTAGTCATGATTTCAGATAGTTTTTTTTTATATTTAAGCTAAGCAATATATTAAAAAATCATTTTGCATTCTTTTTTGAGATTGATAACTTCAAAATATGATTTGGCTCTACACGAAAGATATGCAATTTACTGTATAAAAACGCTTATTATGTTTCCTACAATTGCAGTTCTTCTTATCGTAGTGAAGAATATAATCTACTGCTTAAGTTTTTATGGTTTAAACATATATTTATATTTTATTTATTATTTATGCAAAAATTAAACTTAGCTGTATTTCTTCGCTAAAATGTTTTTATGAATATGTATGTTTATAGTTATTTTAACAATAATTTTATAAAATATAAAATCATAAAAAAATAGTAAAAGTCGTCTGAATAATAAAGTTAACTATTATTCTTCTTCCTTTGATGCTATCTTTTTCAATGTAGTTCAACCATTGACATAGATTCTTAAACCATACAATACATTTTCTACTTGGTAATTTTTTGCCCCTTAATCCGACGTTAAGTTTCCTTTATTAAATCTTCATTAGAATCTCAGCGTCTTAAGCTAGTCTCATTTAAATTCATTATTACATTAAATTTATAAATTGTTCAGTTTAATATTTGCTTTTTATTGTAACATTAAACTATTTATCATTTATTTTTCGTTTTTTATTATTTATTTTATTAATAAAAAAAAGTAAGACACTATTAATAATTTGTTATTGTTGTTTTAATTACACTAGCAGATAATAAACATATCGGTTATTTTTCAGAGCACAACTAACTTCATATTTGTCAACTTTACAAGAAGGAGAGAAAACGTCTACTGTATTTTTATTCATTGGAATGAAATAATGGATCAGATAAATCTTCAATATAGATCAGATCATCTCTTGCTTTTTTCACATGCAACTTTATATTAATCCATTCGCATACAATTTATTTTCTGACAGATACGCGAGCAAAATGGTATTGTATATTTATCAAGTTCTTAACTTATTATTTAGGAGATGTGAGATGTGAGATTAATAAGACATTTTTACCCATAAGTGGAGCTAACCAATTCATGTCACGCCATTATTATATTGTCCATATTAAAAATCATATATACCAAAAATATAAAAACAATTTTAAAATAGCGAATATTTTACATATAAAATACATTAAATAATTTCTGTAATATTTTATTTAGTAAATTTTTATGCCAGCGAAATAATGTCATACTTTAGTCGTAAGAATGATAAACCACATGTTATACAAAAAACTATATAAAGAGTGTGGCGCGTGATGTTTTTCTTCTGAATGCGATAAATTTCGTCTATCAAATAAATATATTTTGCAAATAAAACAAGCATGAAATGAAAAGCAGATGAGAATCACTATACAATATGATATTACTTACGACTCAGTTCTGCTTATACAATTTTTTGTTGTTTCATGACAGTAATATTATATTTATACAAAAATTAGGATTTATTTATATTTACATTTCATTTGAATATTTACAAGCCAAAGAATCTCTTGATATCTGTATCAGATAATAATAAAAAGTCTGGTTTTACTTCGAACATTGGTCAGATGATCGATAACTAGAAGAGACGCTGATCCTTCCCTATATCCTAAATGTGATATAAGCCAGAACACCACCGTACTTAATCATTTTCGCCACTTATTTTAAATACTTCACTTAGGAACTTTATCTAGAACTACCACTTCGCTTTCGACTTGGAATAACAAAAGTTCAGCCAAGCGGAGCTACACCTAATCGACCAAGACGACCATAAAAAAATATTAATCGATAATCAGGTTTAGCTAAGCACCCAATTTTCTAAGAGTTCAACTCATTCTTTGTTACTATTTAAAAACAATACAGACACGTATATATCTACGGCTACAAAATAATTTACCACCACCAGACTTCGCACATATTATCTATCTTAAATAAAAAATAAGACTTTATTAATGCTGCAGCTAAATCAACTTATATATATTAAACGGGTAATCCATTCACTTTCGTTCAGCATATCTATATTCTTCCACTATCCAAATCCCCGCCAGGCACAAGCCATCTCCCTTCATTCGTCTATCACAACAGCAAACAGGCAGGTCCTTAGCTCCAGATTCGCCCCGATAATAAATCTCCGCGCATCCAACACACACACATCCTGAATTATGCCCAATTTGCTTAGACACAAATCATGGCGGATGTACGTCCGCGACGAGGGTCTGATGGACGAGGCCTCTGAAGACGAGAGCGGCGTAACATTATTATTTCTCGCTGTCTAATGAGCCCCTTGTTATACGGGGGCCCTCGAGCGACCGCGGGGCCCCCGAGCAGCGGGGCTTTGTTAGCCCCGCTAATTGTCTCCGGCGTAACGAAGCGACTCAAGGTGGCGCACTTATACGTAACAACATCCATACATAGCCCGGCTAAGCCCTCTAATTCTTTTGGCTGCTGCTGCTGCACAGGTGTGCGACTTTGATGAGCTTTGTTTTATTGTGTGTTTGCACACTTTGGGGAGTGTCTAATTAGCGACGGAGCAAATTGGACGCCATCGGCGCTGTGTTTGCCCACTGTATGTGTGGATAAACAACCGGCCTTCATAAAAAGCATCATACAATGTTAAATCTGTAGTAACACTGACGTGACGATGGCGTAGACTAACACATTATTTGATGGACTTTGACGGAAAGACAACGACCGGCGTCGCCTCATGCGCTGATCTCTTGAATCATTATTTTTTAACAACTTTTCATAAATAAACTTCTACTTCAGCGGCACAATCTGTATCTAATTGTCATCTGTCACCATCTGCCCGATAAATTTATATTTCGCCTGTTGAAATTATTCAGTAACTAGTTTATATTTATGGCGATGACGATAGAGTAGTTAAAATTTGATGCGATTATCTCACATGTTTTTGAGAACAATTTAATTATTTTAACTGTAAAAGAGCATTACTACACAAATTAAAATGTAAGTATATGAATTTGGCCAAGGTTATAATTATGTTCCTTTATTTTTATCTAAAGCAATTTTTTTTCTTAATTTTTGCCTAAATATATCGGCTTAATGGGACTATTTCTGTGCCAGTCTAAATATTACTTTATCATTTTTTTATATTCTCTAGAATTTAAACTTTTTCTTCGAGATATGCTATTATTTTTAATTTTACCGTGATCGACATTTGTTTAGACCTCTCCATGATTTTGGGTTTGTCTTTCAATTAGCCACAGCTGTATATAATTCACCACCATTACTGTACCTTCCATTCCGGAATATAAGAAGCACCCCCAAATTATATGCTTATCTGGATTTTCCGGTTACTTTGAAACATTTTCCGGTTACTTTGACGAACGAAGTGGAGTTTTTGCGTTTCATGCGTAGAATCACTCGATTTTCACCCATAACTGATTTAACACACTTCTACATATTTTTAAAGTATTTAAACTAATGATTATTAATAACCGACAGACTGAATTTTTTGTCAAAAATTAATTCAATTGTGTAGGAATAAGCATTATTTTTTTATAAATAATTTCAATATACGAAATCTGTCGGTCAATTGCCTAGGTAGTCACTCAAAAATAATAATGTCTTACTCTCAAAAGATTGAAACAAAATTCCGAATAATTAAATTAATGGTTACAGATATATATTTTTAAGAGTCAAGAGATTTTTTGTTACTACATACATATGTATGTATATTGACACAATCAAATCTCCATGCAAATTTTAGAACCGCTACTGGTCCAATATTCACTTTGAGCAATAAAGGTAAGACCGGCCGAACAAAGGGACAATATACGAGTATATCCGACATCTCGGGATCGGGGGACGTTGTGCCAATATGTCACTCTTTTATTAAGTTTTCAAGGATGTGGTCTTTTGGTGGTCCATCTGGGAACAATAGGGGAGCTTTGCAAACGCTCGCGGGGAGAGCTTTTCTAAAATAAAAATAACCCACACATCCACACACCCACTGGCACACAAAAGAAATTTAATTAAAAAGTTTAAAGCAAGTTTGCACCGTAGGCCCACTGGGCCGGCCCTGTTCACGGGGGGGGGAAGATTAAGGGAGAACCCCAGAGTGCCCTTAATACCTTCTTACCTTGATTGTTTTTGCATGCGTACGTGCATTAGCCGGGGGGACTTGTTGAGAAATTTATTTTTTCAACACCCCCTCTGCTGGTGTAATATCTTGATAATTGTGTTATGGGAGTGGTTAAACATTGTGAAAACATGTGGCTTTAATTCGATATGCAGTCAAACGAGGAGTATTATATATAATAAATAGTTTGCTTGAATCAATCATTTTTTAAAGGTCACATCAGATATATAAACTTAAGCTTGAAGTTACATGCATCGTTATTTTAAAAATAAGCACAGCTTTTTAGAGCTTCTATTTAAAAATGAGCCTATAAAATAAATTCAAAATTAATTCTTCTATGACATATATAATACATATTAAAATAATTTGGCCTTCTCATTATCCTATAAATCACAGACAAAGCTCTCATTACGATCACATAAATAACACGAGTAGATATTCTTCGTCATTGAGAGAATATTTCTTTGTTGCGAAGCGGTCATGGTTATAATAAATCACCGGATCCACAAGATTTCCATAGCAATGCAATATGACCATGGACAATGCCCATCAAGCGAACATCGCTTTCTAAAGACGTATAGAGTACGCTCGGGATAAGGATTCCGGTTTGTTATTGTGTGCGTGAACTGTGTGACTCAAAACAATTTCGCTCAGAATATTTTATTTTTTTTTATTTTAAAAGAAAATATATGTTTATTTAACATATTTACATCTGAGCTAAGTTGGAAATTTCAACGGACAATTAAAAAAATATTAGATAATCGAAGAAACCAGACATTGATGTCATTAATTAAATATTTGCAAAATTCAAAATCTTTCACTAGTCAAAAAAAGAATAAAGTCTTTAGCTATTCTTCAAAAGCAAAAAGATATAAAATGAGGAAAGAAATTATTCGCAGATTGTTTAATGACTCGACGACTCTATTAAATCATTAGAATCCATTGAATAAATTAAAAAATTATCATTGGCGCAACGATAAGAATAATAACTTTTTTAAGCCTTACAGAGAAAAGTGTAAAAAAACCAATAACGTACGGATTATTGGAAAAATAATTAAAATATTTTAATCCACGGGTAAGAGAACGAATAACTTACAGTTTATATTTGAAGCCTTGATATCAATTAACCCAGATATGCCCAAGAAATTTTGTTCTCTTAAAATTTCATTTATAAATAAAAAAACAGTGGCACGAGTTTAGTGACCTACCCATGAGACAGTAGGCATATCTGGGTTAAACCAATATCAACACAAAATTATTTAAAATAAATCGCTAGAAAAGATCGAACTTCTGTGCCACACTGCACTTTAATGACGAATATCAGCGTTGACGAATCAACGACTGTCCTTAAAAGAGAAAGCGAGAGAACGAAGTACACGCTACATCGCTTCTCTCTCTCATATACATGTACACGCACACAATAGCAAACCCGCATCCTTATCCCGAGCGTATTCTACCTATTTTGCTGTTCTAAAAAGCGACTGCAGCGATTAGCTGGATGATCGCTGCATAATTGCGATTGGTCAACAAGCTTTGCAGCCTTGGATACTTAAGAAGGCAGTGACCAGACAGATACTCGAAGAAACCAGCGGCCGCCCGCCGTCCGCAGAAAACATACGATCATGGACTCACACATCCCGCCGTCAGCTTCTTCACTACTGTCGCTGCCACACCAATAAGAACTCTGAGGATCATCCACTGACATCATCCTTCCGCCAGCTTCTCCACCACCGCTCGAAGAACACATCTTGCCATTTATCATTTGTCGCAACATAAACAAATATAATGTAGTAAAAACTCTAACTAGATTCCACTAAGCGTCTCATTAACTACGATTTTATCACCCTCTAAGGTCATCAACAAATAAATTCGTATTATATAAAATAAATTAGATTTTGTAAAAATAAATATGGAGAGGCATCCAATGGGATATTTTCTTTACTTGGCAATACCACAACAACATAAATTACTTATTGTTTATGTATAAACAGATTGTGAATAAATAAATAATAATAGGTGTACACCTATTATTAGAGATTAAAAAGTATTTGCTTTAAATTATATCAGGCCTTGTCGAACACCCTCGAGGTTATTAATCTGTCTCTCTTGCTCAGTAAGAGCGATCATTCTTTATCATATCGTAAACATTTGCTTTTGTTCTTAAACGTTTCGTTAATTAGTGAATATGCCGAGTCTTGATGTGTCAACACCTCTCTTTCCAGTTGTATAATATGTTAGAATTGAACGTAGCCGCCATCCCATACAAGGAATCCCCCTTCCATCCCAAAAGAGCTACTCGCAAATAATTGGACATGCACCCAATTAGCCGCCGCCAGTGGGCTACTTCCATCTCTTATCCTCCTCCCCAATTTAAGCACGAGCGAAAGAGACGTAAACACAGGCACCCGCGAGATGAAAACTGTAGCACTTGCCTGTTTACCGTCTCACTAAACTTATAATGAATCAGACGTATCCGTTTATGTAAATACGGCCGGTCGTCTTGTAAACGGAGATTCGAGTTTTTCTTCTTCTACTCATCTGTTGTGAAGGGTATCGAGTCATGTCACGTATAACATACATAATTACCAATTGTGATCTGGTCGGTTTGATACACAAAAGAGAAATGCGGTTAATAATTGTTTAACATTTTGCGCTCGACAGGCAATTCTATGAGCGTTTAACTGTAATCATACCCATGGATGGATCGCAAGATAGTTGTTTCTTGTATTGAAAAACATAATGAGAGGAAGTCTAAGTCATCAAAATGTCATCTCGACTTAATAAATAATACGTGTAGTAATAAAATTTTATATATAATAGACCTAGCAGCTTTTTTCTTTATAAATCATAGTTGACATAAATATAATTGATAGCATCATAGCTTTAATTATTATTTATTTAATACAAAAATATATTTGTTTCACATCTTAAAATTACTGTTAAATTGCTCGCCTCAAGTGATATTGTATTTCACTTAGGTCACGAGTGAAAAGGGTTAATTCCAGTTTAAGTCATTTAAATTCCGACCCTCCATGTACGATTCGTTTAATTGAGACCTCGATAAAATCATACTTGTTTCAATTTG
Organism: Plectrocnemia conspersa; assembly: GCF_051122295.1. Classification (NCBI taxonomy): domain Eukaryota; kingdom Metazoa; phylum Arthropoda; class Insecta; order Trichoptera; family Polycentropodidae; genus Plectrocnemia; species Plectrocnemia conspersa. The sequence goes on from NW_028277172.1 coordinate 22,761,134, forward strand.
AATTCAAGGCAAAATATTGGATAAGTAATTGCGAATGCGATGTTGAAAATTAATTAGAGCCTCGCAATATTTACAGTAGAGCGTAGCAATAATCTCGTATTATTGGCTCACGTGCGAGACAGATCGCTTCACGGGGCTATCAATTAGCGAGCGTGTATGGGCCGCTTTAGGGGCGAGCTGGGATGTTCGAGAGGGTGAGGTCCGGTTTTAATGAAACTGCGTCTCTAGTGGATCGCTCATATCTACCTGATGGATTCCGTTGCGTGGGTGTGTACACATATTTTAGAAATTGGATATTTTAGGGGTGAGGTTAAATAATAAACATATTATCATATTTATAGAGACCTTATAGAATTAATCAGATTGAACTATTCTAATTAATCAGAAGAACAGTCAATGTAATTCTGATAAATCGCTTAAATTATTGTGTTACAGTTGTGCCACAGTTGGTAGTGTGAACGCGAGTTTGAGTTAGACGTTATTGTAGAAAAAAATAATAGAAACTGAAATTTGTTGGACTGTTTGTATTTTTGTATTCAATAATATATGACAACCAGTTGTTGTGAATATTCAATGGAATTCAAAAACCTCGTTTCATTTTGTAAGCATCCCTGGAATCATTGTGTTTCGTCGACAAAACTATTTTTTCAATTGTATTCAACGTTTTAAAATTTTTAAAATACGGAATACAGGTTCGATGCTGTGTGTTTGATATAAAGACTGCAAATTACTTTCATGAAACATAAAAAACTACTGGCCTTTGTTTATTGTTTTATGGCGTCACACGGTGATTCGAATATATACGAGGACACGTATATATTCGTAAACTAATAATTAAAAACTACAACAATCTATTCTTTGTTATCAAGTACAAAGAAAATAAAATTTCAAGCGTCTTTCTTCGTTAATTAAAATACTTAAAAATATTTTTTTATTTAAAAATAACATATTATTACGACGAGTATATTATAAAATTCACTACACTTTGCAATTTTTAAATAATCAAAACTTTTGTGGCGTCCACACAAAGATGACCACGTTTTAAAGAGTCTGAATCTCAAAACTTGCGTTAATATACTGTGACCAAAATGATCATCCATCAACAATGAAACAAGACAATAGCATAAAGGATAGACCACACAAAAGCCCTCGTTACGACCAGAAAAAATCCCGTGAGTTTTGTTCTTACTGTAAATATTCTCCGTCATTAAGAGAATATGTATTTGTTGCAAAATAAATCACCGGATCCACAAGATTCCCGTTGCAATGCTATACGGACTTGGACAATGTCCATCAAGCTTTCTACTGCGTTCTAAGAAGCGACTGCAACGATTGACTTGATGATCGATGCATAATTGCGATTGGTTAGCAAGCTTTGCAGCCCTGAATACTTATGCCCGGGCTCCAATGAGGAGAAGGCAGTTACCAACAGCTACTCAAAGAGGCGAGTGGACGCACACATCCCGCCGCCAGCTTTTCCACCACCGCTCGGAGAAAACATTTCGCCATTTATCGTCTGTCGCAACATATGTAAATACTGTAATAAAACTATAACTAAATTCCACTAAGCATCTCACTGGCTATGAAGTCACGCCCATAGGGTTCTCAAACCTTAAACTTTTTAATAAAATTTAAAATGATTTTTTGTAATGAATCGCACTACAGCCGTAACGCTCGCATATTAAAAGCATTTTTTTTTCAAATCAACTTTTAAATACTACCACATCCCTTCTGACTTAGAATTCATAAGAATTCAGTGCACATCGCAATGTGCATTAGCTTTATTGCTTATTTTTTAATCCATTCATGATTTAATTTTTTTATCACAGACTTTTTGTACATCACTGTGTATAGTCCATCCAAGATGTTAACGCTCATCATCGTTGTGTTGAAAACAAGGGTGCATGTACGCATGTATGCATACATAAACAGTTTTCCGCGAATTTGTTTACACCGATAGGAGAACGTTACCAATACTAAATCAGGGCTGTTTTAAGGGTAGGGTGACCATACGTTGGAAATTGAATTAAAAATTATAATGTGCTATATTTTTATTATAAATTATTGTCATGTTGTGTTAATCAATAAAACAACTCCTGTAATATTCTATTAGTATTTTTAAAAAATATTATATTAAACAGATATTTAGCCTGGAGAGTGATTCCAAAACTTCTATCGTGTTTTTGAGTTAAATATGTATATACATAAATAAAATAAGTAAGAAAGTGATATTTTACATTATTTTCAACAAATTAAAATAAAATAGCAAAAATTAATTGAACGTTTTATATCACATGGTCACCCTATTATATTCTTTAACCAATACTGTAACAATGAGCGTTCATATCTTGGACGGACTGTACACCATATTTTTTTTAATTTAATGATAAAAATTAACAAAAAAAATTCTACGAGAAAAATAAAATTTTATACCTCTTTAATGTATTTAATAAAAAAAATTAACAAAAACATTTTGTCTACGAAAATGAAAATTCAGGTTTGAGGAGGTTAAATATGTAGCTAAGAGTTCAACTTGATTTTCGAGATGACTTGAAGGCTCTTATACTGCACAAAAAATCTAATCAACTAATAAAAAACTCTACGTAAATCAACTAGGTTTTTGAATTTTAAAGGAATAAAGATTTTCCATCATAGTTTTAATAAGAAAAAACAATTTTTTTATCTAATTATATAATATAATTCATGATTTAAAAAAAAATCACTAAAATTAACTGGGTTTTTGCAACGCCACGTTAAATTTCTATTTTTATTCCTGGACGTTTTTTATTATTTTTTATTGGTTATTAATATTTTTAACCACGATGGTGGATGAGAGTGGTTTATGAATTTAGACGAGATTTTTTACATAATCTATTTTTAGAATAAGTTACGTAATAGAAGTTTTTATTTTATAACCTTTTTATTATTGTTAAGATTTTTTAGCTAAGTAACAAATATTTAAATGTTTTAAATAGCCGCTATTTTGAAAAAAGATTGCAAATCTGGCTGGCTGTTCTTAGAAAAAGTTTACTGTTGGTATACATTGATTATGGTGTATTACAAAAAGTAAAAGAACATATAATTTTTTTCAAATATTTACTGTTTTAAAACGTTTTTTACCTGTTTGTTTTTTCTTTATATTATTTTAAAGTAAGTTATTTTAACGGGGGATTTTTTTATGTTTTAAATAGCCGCCATTTTGAAACAAGATAGCTAATCAGGCTGACTATTCTTAAAATAAAGTTTCATGTCAATAAAAAATACATAAAATATTGAACCACTTAAACCACCAGCAATTCACCGGTAATTAGATTATTTTTTTAAACAAACTATTTTTTTAAAACAGATTCACGAATTACTTACAATTTTATTTTTAATTATTAAAGATTATTGTACTAGATTCATTATCAGTAATCTATTTTTTTATATTTATTTTTTAGAAAGAGATACTGACGCGTGAAGAGAAATAACAGGTGACTTACTAAAAAGTCGCTGGAGTTTAAAGGGTTAAAAAAACGTAGAAGTCGTTATATATTTACTATTTTAAAACGTTTTATACCGCTTTGATTTTTTAGCTAAAAATGTTTTAACCAAGTATTTTTTATGTTTTAAATTTAAAAAAAAAATAATAGCCCCGTTAAAATATCGAAAACCCATAACAATTTGTAACAAAAAATGTTTATATGTATAATGAGAAAAAAATAGGATACGAAATTAACTTTAATGAATTATATAATAAATAAAATAGTATTTCATGAATGCATTATTAAAAAACATGATTATCTTGACTCTCGAAAAAATAGAATAAATCATATATTTTGAAATATTAATATTTTTAATTACAAAAAATAAGTACATACATACGTTTCAAAGACCCTCAAAAATCTAGATGAAAAATCATAATATACAACATGTATCGGTAGCTTTGAAAACATGGGTAAAAATAAATTTGTTTGAAAAGTAATTTCAACTTTATAAAAAAGAAGTTGTTAAAGTGAGCTAAAAATATTTACCTTTTATCATAAAGATTACTATATATTTATAATGTTATAAAAATTTGCTTTTCATCAAAAATAAAACTATCAATGATCCATAGTATACTTTCTTTATTTGTGACATTTGCTCGCCATCATTTTTATAGCATATAAAAGTATGTTTTTTTTATAGATAAAATTTTGCATTGATCTAAATAAGTATATAAATAAATCTAACGGTACAATGTCCAATCAAGTTTTTATGTATGTGGTTTAGCATTGTCTTAATGTAAAATAATTTCACTACAGTCTGCCGATACTGTCCTTTCTTCTTATAAAAACTAATTATTTGCTCACTTCGTTGTTACATTAGTAACTCGGTATGATAATGTATTAAATTTGTGATTTATAATCCGAGGTATCACTTGAGAGATGCTGCGTTTATTCAATCCTCAAGATACGTACTTGGATGACATTAGCATTGTTGTGCCATAGTTAGTAGTGAGCACCTGAACTAGCAAGAAAAATGTTAAAGTTAAAATAAAAAACGATAGAACTTATCAGAAAGTATTTTCTTTAATAAGACGGCTTATATATACATATGTATCAAAATCAACAACAACACTAAATAAAATAAAATTGATTAAAACCAACTTTAAAAGCATTCTTTGCCAAAGGTTAATCACATTAAACTGCAACGTTAAAGGGTTCCGGCAAATTAAATTCTGGATTAAAAAAGTAAAATAAAACACCAGTCTGGTTTAGACGTAACGGCACACGGGCGGCGGCTAATTGGTTAACAGCGAGGGCAGTTGAGCGAACGGACCGGATCCCGGGTTCGAATCCGAATCAAAATTGTATTAGTCACGTGTGGTTCAATCTAAAGTGAAAGAGAAAAGAGATGTTATTTGATTCTGACGGCAAGACCGTGACAAATGTACGATTCGATTAATCTTTTGTGGCGTTCACGATATGATAGAGTGCGAGTATATACGTCCTAATTGTTCTATTCTGTGCAATTATACTGTACAGTATACAACACCAATATTAAGTTAAAACTTGTGCTTTCATTTAATATAAATAATATATTATAAATATATACATTCTCGCGTACACACATAAGTACTGTGTAAAGTTGATGCAAATTTAACTTGGCTCTAAGCTTCCATTATACTTTGACAAGACAAAAATCCATTACTGCAGTTAACACAGTAATCAATTCTTCCTCTGTCGGGATTAAAGTCTCCCCCGCACCCACCACCCGGCTCATCCTCGCCCGTCCTCCCACCTGGGAGAGCGAAACACTGGCAACACTAAAAGCATTCGCTAAGTGGCGAGTATTTGTCATTAATCCTTTAATTGACGGCAGCGGCCAGAGATGGCACGGTCCCATGCACGCCACTTTTTATGGTCACTCTCGATATACGAGATAAAGCAAATTTAATCTTGCTTAGTAATCAAATAATAAATAAAAATTGTTTTCATCATATTTGTATTACATGATATTAAATTAACATTGCCTAGTTTGATATATTTATAACAATAATAAATTCCGCTGTAATCTGACAGACATAAGCCCAATGCGTTACAACGGGCAAATCTGTACCTATTGATTCAATCAGACATAATGAATACCTATAAGTAAATATTAACCACAAGATCGAAAGTCTGGGAATTTATATTATTAATTATAAATTATTATTTGCTATACAATTTATCATCACCGCAGCTAAGACCGTTTTTTTTAATGATAGTGCATTTTATAAATAAAAATTCGAGTGCCGCTGCCGGGGCTTGAACCCGCAACCTCAGAGTTACTAGTCTGAGACGTCCAACGCCTTTTTTTTTTTTTTTTAATTTTTTTTAAATATATGATTTCACGAATATATATTTTTTTTGTTGTCAAGCATATTTGCCTTTTCATTAAAAAGTGTAATATTATATTTTTCCAGAAAATTCATTGAAAACCTTTGATAGATACACATAAATATTTTTCATCCACGAAACAGAAGTTTGTCAGTCATTCGTTACATATTTAGAAACATATAGTTACCTTGTTTTTTAATATTAAAAAAACAAGATGGCGTCATTTTATTAAGTTATAAATTTGCATTAAGTCAAAATTTTCAGCTGAAGCAAACGATCACAAAAAATACGTGCCGCTGTAATACTCGCACTCGTCTATTTAAGTGCTTTGCGTAGTTTTTTGAGTGCCGACTCCGCCGTATGCTTTATCCTTCATGTAAGTCCATAAATAAAAGTCTAATGGCGTTAAAGCGAACGTAAAGGATTCTCAACATTTTTCGACTTACATACATCATTATTATGAGAAGAATGGAAATGTATACATAGCAATCAACAAAATGATAAACACATAGCATAAAACGTTAAGAAATAATTTTCGCGAATGCTAGAGCTTGTGCTTTTGAGTCTAGCTTAAATATTGATAAATATATTTAGTGTTAATAGGCAATTAAAAATGTTATACATTGCATAGACTTGTTGTAAGCCCTGCTCCCGACCGTTGTATGAGTTCACTCGTCAAAAAAAAAAATTATGATAAAAAGAAAATTCAGAAATATATTTAGTCATCCCTTAAAAAAAATCAAATATAACACTAAACATATATTATTAATTTGACATGGAAACCATCACATACATAAGACGCCAATTGGCGTCTGCGGTATTTAACTTTCGGCACACTCAGGACGCCAATTGGTATCTAATGGCTGATAATAGTAATTAATATATAATATATAATAGTAATTAAAATATTATTTTCTAAAGCATTTTTTAAGTTAATGTATACACATACACCTCATATAAATTTAATTAAAATATTAATAGATTCAGCATTCGATTGCCCTTAAATTTTAAAACGGTATCGAAGTTAAATTTGTGGTATTGCAGCGGTTGTTAAATTTCCATTAGCCCAATTTGCTATTTGCCCCCTTCGCCCCTGCTGCGACCCCAAATATAATATGAAACAACACTTTTACACCGTGTTTGCTTACCTATTTTATTAATTAAAATTCCCAAATAAACATCGTTAAGCTCAACATCCAATAACTTAAAAGCTCCACGAATTATTTTATGTATTTTTACAATATACTCTGAATGAGTCATGCATACTTTATTTCCACATCTTCTCTTTTATTTCTTTACTTTTGTTGTAAATACACACATATATATACACATACATCGTTGCGATATTGTTTGATTGCCTTCGCGCTTTCGAACACAGCGCGCGCTGGGCTTTTAAAGGCTTTATTTAATGAGTTGATGTGTGGCCTTCCTTTCATAGTGTGCGCCGTGAAAGCTTTCACGCTGCTAAGTAAAGCTTATCTTTATTTTGGATTGCCTCTTCCTTTTGGCTTAATAAAATGCTACAATCGCAGATATGCGCAACACACGTCTTAAGATCGCGAGAAGGGTGACGCAAACCGTTGAGTCGCGAGTATAAAATAGCGTTTCTCAAATATTTTTAGACGGTAAGTATATGTTTGCCAACATTGAAACATACTAAAATAATATTATACGTTTATAAATTATTTTTTTAAACTGAATTACTAAAAATAGGTGATATTCAAACTTATTTAAATTTTAATTAATTCTGAACCCATAGCTATCAACGATCAATCGAACGCCAATCCAGATTTGCTTAGCAGTAATAATATTAATATTATCTATCTATGTATTGCTTTTAACATAAAGCGTATGATATATAGTAGGTAGCTCAGATTTTATTTAAAGTTTATAAAAATATCGCGACCACTCATAATCGTTGCGTATGTATGTCCTTTAGACTAAGAATTTTTTTTTTCATAACCAAACATAGGAGGATTATGCCTATCCGAAAAAACGTTTATTAAACAGTTATTATTATAATTTTTCACTGTGCACTAAGCCTATTAGACATTACTTAAACAATGTCACGGGTTGAAGCTTTGCCAAACAGATACAAATGACATTACCAAATAAACCGATTTTGGATTTAAATTACGCCCAGTGTTTCTTTTCGGAAATTATTTCGCGAGAATTTCTCGAGAAAAATGGCAAATCAAGAATTTTCTTTTTACAAAAGTATGTATTTGACGTTATAAAAATAAATTTAAACCTCATGTTAGATGTGAAAACCAGATGGAACACAATGGAAACGATGCTAGATCACTTTTTACGAAATAAATTTAGGGTTTGGGAGCCCTAGGAGTCTGATGACTTAGTAGCCAGTGAGACTCAGAATGGAATATAGTTAGAGTTGTATTACAATATATTTACATATGTTGCGACAGATGATAAAAGACGAGATCTTTTCTCCGAGCGGTAGTGGATCAGCTGGCGGAGGGATTATGTCAGTGGTCGATACAAACAGATACAAATGACATTACCAAATAAACCGATTTCGGATTTAAGTTACGCCTAGTGTTTCTTTTCGGAAATTATTTTGCGAGAATTTCTCGAGAAAAATGTCAAATCAAGAATTTTCTAATTTCTTGAGAAATTTTATTAGGCATTTTTTACTATCTGAAACTAATTAACTTTTTACAAAAGTATGTATTTGAAGTTGTAAAAATAAATTTAAACCTCATGTTAGATGTAAAAATCAAATAGAACACAATGGAAACGATGCTAGATCACTTTTTACGAAATAAGTTTAGGGTTTGGGAACCCTAGGAGTCTGATGAATTAGAAGCCAGTGAGACTCAGGATGGAATATAGTTAGAGTTGTATTACAATATATTTACATATGTTGCGGCAGACAGAGCGGTTATGGATCAGCTGGCGGAGGGATGATGTCAGTGGACGATCGAAAATACGTTACATTGAATGTAAGGAAGATGATATATTTTAATTAAATTTTTAATTACCATTAGAGTCTCCAATTCGAGTAATCGAGTATTCGATACTCGAGTATACTCGTCTGTTTTTCAAGTACTCGATAATCGAGTATTTTGAAAATTACTCGATTAATATTCGAAATTCGAAAATTTCTAAATATCTCAGCAACAACAATAACTTTATTAACGTCTTGCTTTCATTTGGCGTTTATGCCTTGTTTCCAGAGTTAGAACGGTTACTATCAGGTAATAATTTTTTCGCGTAGGTTCGGTCGTCGGCTGTTTTGTGTCCGACAGTCCTGACTTATCTAATTTATGGCAACGAACAATATGAAATAGCAAAAATAAAATTTTTAGGTTTTATGACTATGCAGTTGTAGCGTAGTTTTGTAAATTGTTTATACCGATCCCTCAGCTAAAAATATAAACCAAAACAATTTAGCTCTAGAGTGAAAGGAATTCACCCAAATACATCTTCGAAGGATGTAGATTTAAATTCTTCGAAAGAATCAGAAGAAATAGAAAATTGTATATTGTTAAAAATAATTTATTCTAGAATAATTACAAAATGCTATTTTGTTAAGCAAAGAAGAGTAGGAAAGAAGAGAACATAAAAATTTGATATCTATAAAAAGCGAACAGATAATTTAGAGGCCTTATTCAACCCGTTGATGACAATAAGACCAACATCAACAGCAACGGAAAGGGTTTTTTCCACAACGGGAATATTAAAAACAAAACTTTGCAGTAATATTAAATTCGAGACATTTAACGCATTATTGCTTTTAAAAAATATAATTTTAAAGTTAAAATAAATATAAAAATTAACATAAGTCTTTTATTTATTTATTTATATGTGCACGAATTTGAATAATAGCTATTTTGGTACATTTGATAAATACTCGAGAGTACTCGAGTACTCGAGTATTTTAAAATTTTAATATTCGATACTCGAGTAATTGATGGTTCGAGTAATTGGAGACTCTATTTACCATATTACTACAGCATCAAAATAGCCTATCACAATATTGAAAGATCATTTTTTGTCTATTTTTATGGATACTGTAATGAACATAATAAAATTTGTTGAAAAAATATTTTATAAAAACGTTTGAGGGTCGGCGAAACACCTTGAATGTCGCTTATGAACATATCCGGCATACGCCAAGTTAAGAACGAACTGAATTCGAAGAATTATTGTGTCAAGTTGCAACGTCATTCTTAAGTTTGGATCAAAATATTTCGTTATACTGAGATCAGTCTTCGTTACAATGAAAACATTTTGTATGAAAGTTTTTCGGGGACAAATTGAAGATTCGTTATACTGGGAATTTTGTTATTTCGGTATTCGTTACAAAAATATTTCATGTATTATAAAATAAATCATTTTGTGACAAAAAACACATTCAAACCATTCCCATATTAAAAAAAATACATAACATAAATGTGCTAAAAAAATTAAGAGCAAACTTAACAAAAGCATATTTAATCCTTTTACCGCGGATGGCTTTATAGAAATAATTAATAAAATCGCCAGTACTCATGCCATTAACTTTTGAGCCTAATAATATGGTTATTTAGTATAATTTAAGGCTGTAAATCACTTGAATTTATTGAGCCATAATATGGCATTAATAACAATATTACGGTATTAAGTCAAAAACATCAGCAGGTCAAGTTTTCCCTTTAGGTGATATTTCGATTGCGATAATTTATTTTTGTATATATGCTGTTCAGCGATTCAGTGGTAAACCAAATAAATACACTTGCTATTGTGTTTGTTGCACAGAATTCATTACAATAGTGTTCTAAACAGAAATGGAGGCAATCGGTTGAAGCAAAATCCGGTGCAAAAGATAGAAATCGGTCGAAATCGAAACACGAGGTCTTCAATCAGCAAAGCATTTTCAGGAACATAAATTTATATTGCCAAAACTCTCAAGACTACATGCGTCACTTTGTGGTTTCTGATACAGCCCGTTACATTTTTAGTTCGCCCCTAATATTCTTAAATAAATAAATTTATTTGATATTATGGAATTTATTCCGTTGTTACCCTTTGAGACTTAAATATTATTAATATAAAATCATTAATTGAGTTCTCCCTTAATATTCTACATGCTCTATTAATTTAAAAAAAAAAACAATGTAGTCCAAGTTTTATTGTGTGACAATATGTAGATTCCATTTCCTTTCACGCCCCTTCATGCAAAATTAAAATGGACACGATGCTATATTGCATTTTTTGTCCGCCACCAGATGGTTGGTAGCCCCTCGCAGAAACAGTAATGTATCCGCTAATGTAGTGGCGGCGGCAAGTGGACAAGAGAATACCGGATCCATTATGGATCGCCGCCAAATGGTCTTTGATGAAAGGCGGGAACCCTCCACTTCCAGTAATGCTTCACTCACTCGTCACCGCTACACGCTGGCAAATAGGCAGAGGCCAGTAATGAATCTTTGGCTATGCACTTTGCCAGCCGCCAGCTGATCCATCATTCGGACACACAGACGTCGGATAAATAGCGCGACGCCACTGCTCTAATGCTAATTAGCGTGTCTGGCGTACGACTATTTTTTTGCAAATTCTCTGATAAATTTTCAGACTAAGAGACTGCACATGCATAGTTAAGCTTCAATCAAAGAATAAAACAAGATTTATATACTTACCGACCAAGCGTAGAAATTTTGTGAAGTTTACTAATTAACTAATTTTTCACCCAAGGTAAATCCTGAGCAAAATGCCAATTTTCAGGCAGATGCAAGAATTGTATTTCTTTTACTAAAAAAACTAATTACTTACGTTAATTATTCTTAAGTGTTAAGTGTAAATATAAAAGCGTCTTACTATTTTATAAACGCGATGTTTTAAATTAACAGGTAAAGATAAAAAAATTGGGGAAAAAAATATATATATAAATTTTTATGCTTTTTACTGAACTATTAGAAAGATGTTGTGCATGACAAGATATTTTTCACTATATTTTGTTTAATCTCTAGTTTCAAAAACATTACTGGTAACATTAAAACTTGTGCTAGATCTAGTTATAAATACTGTAATTGACTTTGGTATCATACTTAAAACTCCAACGAGTTTTTAACTCATTCTGGAGTACCGCAGGGATCCAATTTTAGTGTCAATGACATGATAAAGCAATTTAGAGCTCTCTTGTTCTAATATTAATTATTTGCTGATGACCTGATAGTGTTTCAGAGTATACGCACAAATGCGGATTCGGTGTCTTAATAAAAAATCGTGGAGTTTTCTGTGGACGTGATCATAGACAACATGTTACATTCCAGTAGAGTTTATATAAAGTTTGAAAGCAAGTATTTTAACCACAAATACTTCTTTTGAACAAAAATGTGGATTTTGTATGCATATTGCCAAAGTTTTGTAAAAAGGTGTCGAAGATGCTCATATTTTTTATGAGGAGCGGATATTACTTTAGCAATTGCGAACTGTATGCGTATTTATATCCTAGTGCCTTAATGTTAAGACAATTGCGATCCAATAGCGTGTATTCAAATGAAACGAATTTTGAAATCGTTGAAGGGTGGTGTCGACAATCCCTCGATACTAGGCAGTAGGCCTCAAAGTGCCTTAGAAAGTGATGATTGGGTCCCTTATTATTGTTTGTTGTGACTAGAAAGCAAACCTGGGCCTTGTATTCGCTTTCTAGCCACATTATCTTCACTTTCAATTTAAAAGGGCTGACATTTAATTATAAGTTTCATTAATTCAACATGGCACTTTTCCAGTGTAGAAATTGAAATCTCAGTAGAAATCTCTGATTTTGCAGTTATGTGTTAGTTCAGCAGAAGAGTGCGATGATTAATTACAAAAATTAAAAATTAAATTTCAGTCCTTTTTTAATTGAAAGTAAAGATTATTTTGTAAAATATCAAAAAAAAAAATTTGGTGAAATAACATGACATTTAGAATATATTATATATTTATTTTTAGGGAATAAAGACAGTCACTGACAAATTTTAAGCATTTCAGAAAATAATATAGATTTAAAAAAGTCGCATTTTATAAAAAAGAACAGTAGATATACATTCTTCTGTTAATTATGGAATATGTAGAGAGAGAGTCTAGCACAACAAAAAAATTAGCATTATTTGAGGAAAATGCTACTTTTTTCCTGAAATATACAAAATTAATGTTATGAAAGAGCAAGGGGAGCAAGGATGCTCCGTAAATAATACAACTGTATGATCCTGTAGTTCTAGCGACTGACTGACTTATTTATTTCTTTGTTCCATATTTATAGTTAAAACGTGATAACATTATTATTGTAATTAGCTGATCTAAAGCTAATGTTGAACGTTCGTTCAGGTCGTTGAATCGCATTAAATACATATGACAAATTTGATTTCCTATGATGTACTAAATGCCCTTGCTGCACTATCAATCCAGAAAGTGTATAAAATAAATGAAATTAAAAATTAAAATGAAAATTATATAAAAAAAATTGTAAAATTTACAATTTTAAACGGGGACCATATATAAACTTGTTTTAGAAACAATATTTTTATTAGCTTACAAATAATAATAATAAACTATTATGCTAATCTCTTTTAGTAAATTGATTAGTGTTATTATAAATCAATATATTATTCTATTATTTCGGACAGTAAATGGAGCTCTTGGTGCAAAGGTATTATATTAGGTTAATAATATTTACTTGGCGTACCATACCAATTTATTGTCATAATATTTAAGACTATAATAAGATGCGTACTTATTCATTATTTGCATCATATATTGGTTAGATATCATTCCTACTACTATTACTGTCACAGTAATAATAACACAGTTTATATCAAATTAATCGCCACTTCCTTAAACATCCATTATTATATCGTCATTTGTAATTATATAGATAATTTGCAAAAATAAATCAATATATGTATTTATAAATAATTAAAACACAGATTACTAATTGTTAGTAATTTACTAGCTCGAAAAGACTAATAATATAATTTAAGTTGCCGCTAAATGAAAAATGTCGATAGTTGTCAATCGCTGATTTGAATAGTGCGAGCGAGATAGCGAGCTCTGCTTGCATCTCGCTCTTTTTTTCCGTCTTACTAAATTTTATATTCTTTTTATTTGATAACAGACACACAACATTAAGTAAGAATTATGCACAATTAGAGCATATAATCCCATATCATAAAAATATAGATACCCATTGAAGGAAAAAATCAGTTTAAGACGACGTAAAAATGTCAAGTAAGCGTTATGAGGTCTAAACACGGCTCGATCCGGCCATGTTCCGATGAAAATTTTTACAATAAACGTATTATTGAGTTATTTGCATAAGTTGAAAATTGAATATTACTAAAATGTGTTTAATACAAGTTTTTTTACCATTAATAAATTTAAAATGGCAAAATTAGCTTCAACAAATGCATTTCAAGTTTTGTCGACGTAAGAGTGTAACGCTTGGACTTACGAGCACAAAGGGTTAACTATATTCGAAAGACAAAAAATTGAAAGAAGAGACGTTACCTTGTCGGACGAGTAGCGGGGGCGCGGAGGCGCGGGGCGTCGGCGTCGGTTATGGACCCCGGCCCCGCGCCGCGCCGCTGCAACGGCCTTGCATAGGCCCAAGTATAGCTATAAACACTAATTTGAATTATACACTGCTTAATTCTAACACATACACTAAATTACACTTTCACTTTATAATTAAAAACATCGAAAGGGATATTATTATAAAAACACACACGAAACAGTTTACGCGACCGTTGACACATAGCTACTGATTGTTTTTTAAATATTTCGAGATGCACAAACAAGTTCAAACGAGCTCAAGGTTATGCTTCGTGCTATGTTCATATAAACCATAACGATTAAAATGTCGTGCATCTCAGATTACAAAAAAATATTTTTTATCGAAGCTTGACAATTTGTCTAGTTTTAAAATATTTATCTCTAATTCCAATTATTTTAATGCAAGTTGTTTGTTTGTTTATTTTTAGAATATGTATCTCTCGTTCGATTTATTTTAATGCGAGAGTGACACGAAGGTCACCTTTGCTGTTGTTGTTGACATAAAAGGATAATGTCGAAGATTTGAAGTTTATTTATATGAAAAATATTATTTAATAAACTAATTTATATGTGCCATATTTACGACATCTTCAAATGACGTTCTTCCGTTGAAAATAGTGAAAAAATATATATTTTTATTACATAATGATAATATGGGAATCCTCCTTCTTACAAAAGTCAACAATAACCGCATCGTGTAATATATTGTCTTTCTTTAATTTGTCTAAAAGTTTTTTTCGATTGATATTAATGCAACAGCTGACAATCTATTCTCACTTTGACGATTGATATTGAATGTTTTAATTCTTTTCATTGTCGAAAATGATCTTTCTAGAGAATAACTTGTCGCCGGTATGGTAAAAATGAATTTTATTAAATTAAATACGTTCGTTAATAGCGGCCGGTCAAAAGAGCGTGCGTCGTTTGAACGCCGTCATATGAGCGCTATAACAAAATAGCGTACATCAAATGCGCAGACAGTCATAAGAGCGCAAAAATACTTGGATAAAATACAAAATAGGTATACAAAATATAAGTAAATTGTGAGAAATTTACAAAGGCGGTAAAATTAGTATTTTCAGTGCCAGAGCGTAATGACGATTAAAATGATTAGCCAATGCAAATATTATTATTTATTATTTTTTATGTACATACGAAAGTATGGCTCCCCACTTCCATAGATACGATATACATATATTTTGTACTAAAATGAAACGCTGATTTTGAATTTATCATTAAATTTGTTCTATAATGTTTCATTAGATTGACAAATAATTATCGTCTCGACTTGCAATGAATGCGTACAGTTATAGGGCAGGTATATGGCCCGCCAGACTATTTTTCATTTATTTTAGATAACTACATTTTATCGTGAATGGCGAAAACAAGCGCAAAGTGTAATATAAATAAGATCATCTGAAAATAAATGTGATTGCAAAGGGTTAAAGCATTCATTTTGCAGAATTTATTTTAATCATATTGTATAATTATCAAAAAGAGAGCTACCTATGATTTTTTAAATACCTAACACGTACGCTATTTTATTACAGCGCTACTTTGATAAACGCTCTTATGACGCAGCGCTCTTTTGACGCACACTTATTTGTCCGCGCTCATTTGTAACGTTGCCATAATTTTTTATAGAAATTTTGACGCAACATTTAATAATGCTATATATCGTAAATTCTAAATGCATATTATCTTATATATGTACATCCTATTATATTATATAGAGTCAATATATTTTTCATTCCTGTACATACATATAATATAGCGGTGTCACCCAGCTTCACTCGGGCCCAAACTTCAACGCTTTATACTAAATATATATCTGTAATTCGCCGAGTCTTTAGTTATATTATTTGTTGGTTTTGTGTATGATGTAATAGCTCGGCTGATTCGATGTTGAATGAAAGCATTTCGATAACGATCAAAACAAATCTCATTAAGTGAAGTTGGGAGCCGCGAAAGCTCCCAAAGCCTCCGAGCCAACAATGAGCCCGTCCGATCAAACATAGAAACCTCATTATAAACGGTTAATTACGAGGGGTCCGCGGTGTAATTAGCCTGTCAGGACTAAAGCCCCTTAAAAGCCTTTGATATGATGTTTTCGAAAAGTTTCCAGATGCCGTACCCATACACCCTCAAAGCGAGGTTGTGAACTTTCGTGCGATGGACACAGGGACATAATTGAAATATTACACATAACAACGTCTACTTGATGCTATAATAACGTGATGGAGTGCCTCGTTAAGTGGGAGCTGTTTCTGAACGTTTGCAACAGTAACAAGATGATAATTGAGGGCTATAAATATAAAAAGTTAGTGTAAGTTACTTAAGAAATTTTAGCAATATTTTTTTATACTTACCTATGAAACTGCTTACATCACAATCACAAACAGGAATATACTATAATTTACCACATCTAGTAACTGGGGATAAAATTACAGAATATTATTTATGAAGGGAACTTAAAAATAACAAAATTATAAGTCCACAGTCTTTTGCTGCGTTAAAAATAGTTTAAAGGCAAATATTAAGTAAGTAAAAAAGTACATGATATGACTTTATCACTTAACAAATTTTTGAAAACTTCGGTTCAAAAACTATCTATAAACTTACTAATCTGTTAAACGCTGCTTTTAGGCTAAAGTAATGAAAGCTATCTTAAGTGTTTATTATCAAGAGAGGTCAATATAAAAGTCAATGTAAAAAATTCCATTTTTCCAGCTTGTATATTCTATACATATATGATATTCTTAATAAACTGTAAGTAGCACATTATTAGATTCATACGAGTACATACCTAATATATACGACCCAGCTCAATTTAAATTATTTATCACGATAGCCAACTGTGAGATTAAGAAAATCTAGGAAAACCTAATCTGTGATAATCAAATAGAATTATATTTATATAATAATTACTAGTTCTGATCTTTCAAGCACGATAAAAATAGCAAAAAAACTTCATATGCGATTTGAACTCAGACCTTTTACGTATAAGTCACGGACTAAACCACTTGTATATCATGCTGGGTTTTTAAGAGTCGAGAGTTAAGCTTAACTCTCGTTGTTTCAAGTCGAAAGCAAAGTGTCCATATCTGACTAAAGTGTTCAAGAAAGTGATTAATTGCAGCTGTGTTCTGGCGCATATACCTTTTATGAATTAGGAAATAAAGGTAAAGAACCCTTTAATTGTAGATAGACTGACCAATTTCTACGATTCAAGGCAAAATCAGACTCTTTTTTATTGTCTAATAAAGATTTTGTTACATTGTATATGTGTTACAATGATCCAAAATTAGTAATCGAATCATCAAATTTGGCAACATTGATATTCTATGAAATATACAATCAGGACTTTGCTACCTGTTTTAATGCACTTGTCTTTTTTATGTTTTTTTAAAACTTTATTGTTTACTTAGATACGCCATCAGCATCGATGAAAACCGAGTTAGATTGCGTATCTATGATAATGTCAGTGTCAATGTTATTATGACAATAAAAACATGCTAAAGTATTCTATTGAAAAAATCAACTATTTACAAATTTAATTTAATTTAATATGAAATGTATCTTATCATTGTGCCAAAAATATTAAAGTTACAGCTAATAATTACACGCAATAAAAAAATTAAAGATGTTTTTAATTTATTATATAAATAAAAAAATATTTTTTTGCAAACCTAATTATTTATAACGATATATAATATTTGTTTAAAAAATAACTAGTGTTTCTCTTTTATTAAAATACATTTTGGCGTGTTTTAATTTATTTAATTTAATTATTTATCGCAATATTTTTTTACCAATTATCTATGTAATATAAAAAAAATAGTTTATTATAAATAAAACAAATATTTACAATTAAATTATAGAAAATTACATTTTTTGTTGATATAAGAACATATGTACTATATATAAAATCTTATTAATCTAAGGATGTATCGCTAAAATATTTAGTTTATTACATAATTAATTTAATACGCGATTCCGTCATCAGAGTTAGCTGACCACTCATAAGTCACGAGTCATTTTATATCATCGGATTATGCCGGACGCTTTTTAAACGCTTATTAGCGAAAAGTAGCATGAATTACTTTCGCCCGTGAATAAAAATAACAATGAAAATATTTATATAAATATAGTAGATAGCTAGTAAAATATTCTTAAAATAACCGTAATGTAAAATCTCCTTACTAAAAACCAAAGCATAAGCATTAAATATAGTACGTTCATAATAACGTGTTTATGCCAGGTAAGTTGCGAAGGAAATGCTTTTTTGTGCTCAAAAAAGGTTTTAAATCACTGCTCTAAAGCATACAAAAAATATACTTTCATTGTAGTGAAAGCATAAGTGTACGTACTTATGTTTTAATATAATGTTTTGTCATTTAAAGGCTATACAAATATTTTTAAAAACTATTTTTGGTTATACTATTATAACGTTATTTATGCTTTTTGATTATACGTTTATATTATTTTTGAAGAATTGCTTTCCAGCCTATGCACGATTGTTTAAAAATAAAGACATAATAATAATTAGAAAAAATAATATTCTAGCTATATATGATATTTTAATTTATAACAGTAACAGAAACATGGCCATGCAAACAAAAGATAAATCTAAACGGTGCGGCGAGATAAGGGATGGCTCATTTCTGAATATTTCGTGCAAATCTCTGAAATTTTGCTTTCTTAGAACCGATATGCTTAACCGAGCCTTTTGCGAACATGTGTTTTGAGATTTGCAAACAAGTAAACATACAATGGCATGAAAATCACGTGATAGTTATTTTGTCTCAATACCTTATTAAAACATACAAAAAAGTGTCACATATAAAATATTTTAAACATTTTTAGATGCACAAAATATTAAAAGCAATTCCAAAAAATATTTTAACTATGCGTTAAAAAGCCTAAAATATTTTTTTATTTCTATTTAAAAATAAGTTTATAGAATAATCAATGTATCTATGATATATATGTTAAATAATAAAACATGCATGTGTATATAAATTTGTTATTTTAATAACCACAGTAAATCATTTTTTTGTATTTAAATGAAAAAAATTATTCTTAAAATAATTTTAATTAGTATATTCCTCATTACTGGTATTATTATCGTTCTTTCAATGCGCCAACAACGATATATAAGGAACGAGAGAAAAATGGCAATTCCATTTAGAGGGGTAGCTGGCGTTCAATTATATTTCTAGTAATTTCAGCATCACGGTGAAAAGAAGGCTTATAACAAAAGCTAAAACCCATTTTATTTTTTAATTAATGGAAAGCGTTTATGAAACCCCCCACGGTCCGGCTTTCTTCATCCCCCGAACCTCCACCCCTTCTTTTCCATTCCTTCAAAGGATACCTACCCAGTGCTCTTAAATTACTTAAGAGAATTCAATTACGAATGTCGCTTACGATACAATACATAATCGGTTTCGCGGACACAGATCAAAGATTAATTACACTATGGGAAAAATGTATAAGTGTTTCTCTCGGTGCATAGGGAACGTATTAATAGAAGTCTGGAAATAAGGAGGAACGGGGGTGGCGGCGAGGTGGCAGAGAGGAAGCCACCAGACCCACGAATAGATGTATCTTGAAAGAAAAACTCTCGAAAAACTAATTACAAGTTGTAATTGAAATTTTGCGTGTTATATAATCGGATACTTGAGCTGGCCGGCGTATTGTTGCCACTGTGAGGGGAGACTAAGCAATATTGCCGAGATGTGTATAGGATGTACAAAAAAAATATCACCTGTTTGATTTTAAAAATATTCAATGCTTGGTTTTTAATAATATATGCTTACCACTATTCTACACTTAAGATATATTTTCAATCTTTGGAATTCACTTGACTTTTTATATATTTATTAATTTATTGGGATTTTTATTGCAACACAACAAGCGTTCCCCAACTGTTTTACTACTGAGTAAACACAATTATCAACTACTAAGTAGTAAAACTTTAGATTGAAATAAGTGACATATATTTAATAATTATAAAATATTGTTACAACCAATATTTTATAAATATTAAATATATAAACCTACCTCGTACGTTAGAGGGGATCGTAATAATGCGAGCGTACTTCTTGACGGCTGCTAGGTCTGCGGGAACCGCTCGCGGGATTTCAAACGCGCGTGTGCTGTATTACGTTCGAATCGCTACACGCATTTTTTCATTGATATATATTAATAGGTATAGTTATTTTATTATTTAATTGTGTATCTGATGTATAATATCATGTGTCGGTGTTGGCTGGTCTTTTGGGCAGTAAATGTGTTTTTGATATATAAAAGCTTTGTTGGATTTAATATCAACATAGATTATAATAATTTAATTGTTAGCTTTTTTTTTAAAAAAACATTTGTATGTACCCCAAGTTAATATTTATGTTCATCTAATTAATAAAACATACATTGATGCAAATATTTTATTACACTATTAATTTCTCTGCAACTCATTACGCTCTCGCGTAAGTACGTTCATGGTTTAATCATGATCGAATTCCTTCACCGAAAAATTATTGCGTTCCGAGCGTTCGTTCGAAAGTTTCTCATAAAAGATAATTGCTCACATTCGCCATCAATATCCCCGACCGGGGCGAAATTTAATTAAACATATTGTTAATGCCCGCGCGTTTTGTTCATTTTTCAATTAAAACGGCGACCGAATGGGGGTGGGTCCATGCGGGGGTGGGTTATTAAAAATTTCATACAGATATTGCGGGGTCGCCTTATTCCGCGGGGAGGCTCGCACCGTAAATTACACTAATTTTAATTTGCTTACTTTTCCCATTGTATCCACAACACAAGGGGTTGGCGTTCGAGTTTGAGTTGCAAGAGGGTTGAAAATTGCCACGGGGGTGTGGGCGTGCAATCAAAACGGCAACCGAAAAAATGTGCGCGGACGCTAATGCTATGCAGTTGCAATTTATTATGTTGTGACTGGATTAAAAATAGGATGCATTTTTTTAAATTATCATATATGACTATTTGAAAATATTCTAATTTCAGTGAGTGTAACACATGCTAATTTGTACTAAAAAAATACTTCATTAATATAATGCAGAATGAATAAATAAAAATATAATGTATAAAATACTTAATTTTTAATTTTAATTTTAATTGTAAATGCTTATTGGATAATAAAAGCTCAATGTAATTAAGGATGCAAAGCAAGTATACTATATATACATATATGTGTAATTTTTGTCCTCAAAACAGTAAAAGTTCGACCGCCGTACATGTACGGCAAAACCGTTTAAACCCCTTTTCTTACTACCTGCTCTGAATACAGCTATTAATTTATCAAAATAAATCAGTACTTGCTTTTAAACATTTTTATAAATTTTTTTTAAACAAAAAATAAACATTACGAAAAAGTTTCTTGATAAATCATCATTATGCATTTTTTTCGAGAAGAATAACTACTTGCGACCCTCAAATATGGCATCTGCGGCGGCTTTATTAAACATACTTATTTTTGTAATATTTATTTATAAAGTGTAACTAAATAACGATACATGTTTTAACATTGAAAGACTGATGTTCTCGAAAAAATTTGATTTCACGCTGCTTATACAAATGTGTTGTTTATTTTTCTAAAAAGCTTTGTAGCTAATTAGCTACAGTTTATTAACATACGATTAATTTGCGTGTATCACGCAATACATGAACAATAATAACTAAATTCGATTGCTCACGCACGATGCTAAAGCAAGCGAGGTCAAGAAAAATATGTTTTAAAAAATATATTAATAATATTTAAAATATATCTATTTCTGCAGCTATTTGTGTTTGATTTGATTTGCTTTGTGTATTGATTGACACAAAGCATGAGCGCGTTTTGAGGCAAAAAGTGTATAAATAGGAAATGTCTTGTAAAAAAGCACCACAGTACCTTTTAAGAAATGCTTAATTATATACATATTTTAAGGTATTATATACTTATACAATAGTTAAGCATTGAGCACAAACATTCCTACTTTTAGCCATAAATGAAATTTAAAAATGAGAACTGAAGAAAAACATTAAAATACACTTTAAATCTGCCTCTTTTCTTCAACAGTTAAGTTAAGGCAAAACGTCATAATTTTATTGTTTGCAATATATAAATGTTATATATCACATTGTTTCTGAAAATTAACTCTAAACCGTAAGGATGTATTATACGTTCAATAATCAAAACAATGTAACCTTTTTGCCAAAAAGTGATACTGATATATAAGGAACGATAATCAAAGTAAATCTGTTAATTTTTATCCACAGTGAATATTGTCTTTTTATATTTTTAATAAATATTAGATAATACTAGAGTATGCATACCTTTGTATTATATTACTTTTATTGATAGCTTATTGATAGATAAAATATGAAATTCACTATATTGCGAATAGCTACAAAATATTTTAAATATTTGCTAATAATAATTAAATAATTAAAATAAATAAAAAATAAAATTAGAACGAATCAAAAATAAAATTAATAAAGCAAAAAAGTTCAGGGTCCGGTATATACACACACTCAATAGCTGCGGTACCTCACGATAGTGATGTACCGACAGCTAGTTATATTAAATTATTCTAAGAAATAACTACATAAATTAAATAATATATATAAATAAAATATGTAGTTATCTAATCTAGTATATTATAAATATTAAACACTAAATAAAGATAATGATCTACTAAGAAAATGAGGTTTGTATGTGAGAAGGTCTTAGTATTCGCCCATCCTGTATAATGCATATGAATTTCGATGGATCGAAGGGCTGGGAATTTGAATGCGCATCGTTAAAGTGGCGAGATAAGACGAGAAAATAAACGATTAATTTTCGATGATGGATGCGGAAGGGTTTTGTATTACATATGTATGTGAGAGCAGCGCGAGGAATGGAAACTAGATGAAGGAAGGGAAGAAGAAGAAGTGGGCCGTGTGGGTCGGATGGGGATCGCTTAATGCTTTTTCCATTTCCTGGCAAGGGAGGGCACTCTATCTGTCCGGACAGCTTCTTTCTTTGTGATTGCGGATGGCTCTGCTTAAACTACATATTTATCTTGCTTACCGTTTATTTGCTGGCTTTTTACGAATACACACGTACGTTGCGCAATACGAGTAAACACACACATGCCTGGCTTTGTAATTTTTTACGAAAAAGATATACAAGAAATGGCACTAAGCTTACCATTTACAATTTTCAATATATTTACATTTTTGTAATATTGATATTCAAATATCTTCAGTATTTAAATGATAAGACTACAACATAAAATTCGTAAGAATATATAAAATATAAATATATATGAACATCCATATGTACCTCTATGCAAATATAGGTCTTTTAATATTTAATAGTATCGTTTTTATGGTAATCTTAATCATATACATTGTAAAATCAACAAAAAATATCTAAAACGTAAGATAAGAAAACAGCAAAGAGTAAATATATTTATATTATATTTTTTAAAATAAGTTTTTTAGATAATAAATAAAAAATAATGAGATGCACTATATATCCATAATGTAAGCTATTCTTAAATAAATATATCCTACCTATAAACAATAATTCTATATTTATTAAAAAATGGTCAATGAGCTAGCCAAAATTTTCACTCTGTTTTTTTCTTTCCACGTCTTAAAAAAATTGTTATAAATAATAAGTAAAATGCTAAACTTTTCTGTAAAACAAAAATATTTTAATATTGTATTCTAGATATATAATAGTATAATATTTGAGTGCGTATTTCCGTAAGGTGACCATTACTGGGTCGTTTGTTGTCGCCCTTAGCGTCGCCGTGCAAAGGACATCGCTAACGGCCTATCGAAGCTTAACGAGCTACCTCGGCCGGAAAACTTAAAGCTCCTAATGGAAGCTTCTATGGCTTCCACTTACTTACAATCGACGCGTTCCAAAATAAACTCAGCAAGGCTTAATCGAGATTTGTTACCAATTTAAAACGCCTCCTCCGTCTCATTCCCGACACCAAATTCGTATTTATGGCGTTTGTGTGCTCTTTCCCTTTATTATTTCGCGAGTGTTTCGAATGAAACCTTAAGCGAACACAATTTGTTTACATTTCACAAGCGATTCAATGAAATTTTAAAGTAAATAATATGTAGATACTAAAGATACTAGAGTTCAAGTTCTATATCTTTATATATTAGTAATTAAATATTTTGGCGTTGCAAAGATTATAAATAATAAAAAAAACATTACGCTGTAATCTTTTATGTAACAAATTTATAAAAGCATGGCGTTTTAAGTAAATCGCCTACCACATGCAAAAGGTTATGACACTAAGTAGGTGTAAACTAAGAAAAATATACAAGCATGTAAAAATGCTTTAGAGCTTTAGAGATTCCTTGTAGCATCGTTATGTTATTCATATAAATTATTAAATAGATAATTATTAAACATCAGTAATTTAATTTTCAAGTTGATATTTCTATGTATTTTAAATTTTATAATAAACTTAAAAAAATATATTTAAATACAGTCTATGTTTTATATCTTGCTGGAATA
The DNA here is from genome assembly GCF_051122295.1 of Plectrocnemia conspersa. Lineage (NCBI taxonomy): Eukaryota > Metazoa > Arthropoda > Insecta > Trichoptera > Polycentropodidae > Plectrocnemia > Plectrocnemia conspersa. Next base: position 22,786,052 of record NW_028277172.1, read on the forward strand.
AACTAATAATATATACTATTATTTAAAGGTAAAACATATTAGTTTTATTCTTGTACATTCTATATGGGTGTACAGTATGTGTATATTGAATGAATAGTGAAAATGTTTTCGTTCAGAGCATCTCGCTAATATGATTGTTATCGTAGCTTTCGTAAGCAGCAAGGAACTTGTGATGAATTGAATAAAGCTGCTTTGTGAGCTTGTTCTGTTCAACTGCACACCCACTAACCTTTATATACCATTACCTTCCCTCCTGTCAGATTCAACGCCGCTTCTCAAACTGTGACGCCTTGAATAATAATACATTCAAATTAAATAGTCTTATGAGGGAGTGATGACTACTAATTTTTAATAAGACATATAATTTACGAGTTTTTTAAATTTAGTATCACGCTTAAGCTGATTTATGAACATTTTTTTATTTTATTAAAACATATATTTAAAAATCAACACAATCAAATATAACGCCTTATTAATATTGTTGTAGTTTATATAATTGTACACAATGGTTATAATACCTTTGTTATACTGTCGCTGCCACACCAATCAAAACTCTAAGGATCTTCCACTGACTTTATCCCTCCGCCAGCTTCTCCGCCACTGTTCGGTGAAAACATCTCGCCCATCATAGTCCGTCGTATATGTAATATAATCTAATACAATTCTCACTAGTTTTCACCTGCGTCTTACTGGCTGCGAAGTCATACTCCAAAGGGTTAGAATCCTGAAATTTTTAACTCTATTAAATTTACAATAATATTCCATATACATGTAAAAATAATTAGTTTTTAATCAGTGCTTTGTCGTTTTGTGCTAATATTACTGGTGTTACTTTACACCGGACAGACATATGTTAGAATGTCTAATTAATTGTTTATAGATTATAATTAGGTTTTTTATAATTTGCGCGCTTTTTTTATTGAATATTGGTCTAAGAGCCGCAATGGCGGCAAAATCATGATGGCTTTAATACATAACGCATTCAAGCATAAGAGATGTGCACCATTCCACTTAAATTATTCCAGCTCCTTGTAGCCATCGTCGTAAACATCTTTGTATTGAGCAATCTCATTGAGAAGCTAAATTGCACTTGTAAGAGAAGCACTCTCGAGCATTGCTATACTGGCCGCTATGGTTAAGAATAAAAGACGCAGTCGCAATTTTCTAGGACACTACAGCTTCTAGCTGAAATTTGCTGTGAATCGATGAATTGTCAAAATAATAAATTTTAAAATCCTATAAATGACAGTAAAGGCTTTCAATAATGAAAGAGAAAAAATGGGTTTGCCGTAAATAAATAAAATATATATCGTGCAGGACACACAATATTGCACAATAACCGCAAACTTTTAAAACCCAATAATAATTTCATCAGCGCCATATAAAAACTCGAAACACGTCTTGTGAAAATACTTTTTACTCACTGTTGTACGGACTCCTTGTATAATTAAAGGACAATAGACCAGAAGCACCATCTTTACTGAATAAGCTTTTGAATGTGTGATCTTGAGATACTGTTATTGGTTCATAATTATCAAAGCTTTCATATAAAAATATGATATCTAATTAAAACTTAAGCTAATCACTGAATATTACGATTGACTGTAAAATGGCAACATGGTGTCGTATATTTAAAACAATTTGAAGCAAATATTATGAAAAATAAATAATTTGAAGGCCTGACATATGCAACTATTGGATGCGTTTTTAAGCATTCAATGGAGTAGGTGTCTTACTTATATTATTTTATTACAGGCTTATGTTAAACATTATATAATAAGACTTTTACTAGGTTAATTCTAAGATAAAATATTTTCTGGTTATACGGTACAAATTATTTTGTAGTATAATGAATATGAAAATGAGCGCCGGCCACAAAAGCTTGAGTGCCGCTGGCTGCTGTGGGACGGATCCTACGCAAGTGTCCCATTTAGATCTGCCAACATAATTTGCGATCCCGCTGTGTGACCAAAATCACAGATTAACCCTATTATCATAACAATTACTCCTACGCTACATACACGTATATTATCTACATATTCCCATACAGCTATGTACACGTGTATTTACTCATAAAATAAAACTTATTATTTACTTATACACACTAATAAATTCGCTTGGCAATTTATTGTTTCGCATTTTCCCGCAATTTCGGGAAAAGGAAATTATAATCGCACCGTGAGCAAGAACGCCAGGAGTACCAAGGTGGTGGGGGGCACGTACAGAGAGATGGGATGGTGGTGGGGGGTATCCATAAATGAGAAATGCTCTTCCAATTAGCAGATACCATCGGACTATAATTAGTTGTCAGGGGTGGGTTTTGGGGGTGTTTTCTGAGGAAATCGGGTGGTAAAACGTTGGGGGGCGTACGGGCGAAAAGGAGGTGAAATCCTATTACTTACTGACAACCATTATTTCATAGGAATGATGTATCTAGGTGGTGGGGATGGAATAGTATTGGTGGGGAAGAACTGTCGCAATTAATTGCAATATGAAATTAATTAAAATCAATATCGGGGTAGGCATTCCATTTGACCGCTAAGACAATTTAGATAATCTATCGTTTTTCTTGTTGTTATCTTGATGGCGATCTTATAAGTATTGTATATTTTTTAGATAATATTAATATAATTATATATTATATAGAATTTAATAGGTTTAAAGCTTATCTTACATTTCCCTAATCCCTCGGATAAATATCACGGTTGATTAACTAAAATGGGGCTAGGGTCTGTGGTAGGATATTTCAATCAGTGCGGTCAAGAATAAAAATTATATTAGATGATAAATAAGTATGCATCGTTATCAGGCAATTGTACCTGTATCTCTCCCCCAATATTCGAGTATACCTTCTTAATTAATTCAAATGGAACACATATTTATATCAAGCCGATATTAGAGCTATTAGTTCACATGTACGAACTATGATAAAAAATAATGATATAGTAAGATCTCTTTTAATTGCTCCCTCACTGCTGAGGATCATGACCATTCTGACGCGTTTCAACCTCCTGCAGAATTTTTCTTTAGCAAACACATTTTTTAGCAAACTGGATTAGAGTATATAATATTACTTTAATTTTTTTAATATTTTTTCCTGAATAAGCTTTGCTTAACCTATACTAATATAATGTATTTTTTGCACAATCAACAAATAAAATTATATATATTTACTGGCAGTAAAAGAGGCAAGTGGAGAAACTATTTTCAGCGAAACGGCGGTTTCTATAATGTACCATACATCTAGACTCCATAGGCGTCTTTTGGGCAATAAAATATTAGAGACATTCAAAGAAGGCCAATTCTCACTATCATAATATATTGTTTTTATTAAGATATCATATGCCCCAGTTCACTTATCCTTTTCTATAGTCATGTCCACTATTTTCCTGGAACAATGACCGTTACGTGCCGTCTGATCTATGGCGAATCGGATAAACCGGAATTGATATTGTGCTGTTCGCCATAGTGGGCGGGCTCTCTCGCTCTAGCCCGCCATAGTTCCTTTTGTCATTTTAATTAAAAAACTTTAATAATAACATCTAATACCCCGATGAGTTTACAGTTTTAATTAAGTGCATAATGCCCGGCGCGCAGTAATTATACGGGGAACGGGAACAACACGCCACTGCGCCGAAACCCTACGCTGCCAATTTAATTAATTTCGACGGTTCGTTACGCCTTTGTGCATTGTGAAATATTTTGACATTTTTCATAAAACCATTTGGTTAATCATTTTACTAGTGATTCAATAGAAAAGTAATAAAAAATAGTGCTGGTATATCTTAATTTATTTTAATAAAACGCCTTAATTTTTAAAAATAAAAATCCAGGAAAAATATTTTCTTGCCAAACATATATTGGTTTTTACGTTTTACTTTTTTATATTTGTACGTATAACTTAATTTTTTTAGAACAAGATATTGAAAATCGCAATAACTCTTTTTAAAATAGCTAATTTTCTATTGCTTTTTTTATTTTTTATTAAATAAAATAGTCTTATTTTTAAATATTTTATTAAAAGTTAATTCTTCTTGTTTTAGCTTTAGAAATAATACATATTTTACAAGATTTTTTTAAATAATATATGTAAATTATTTTAAAATAAATTAATTATATGAATGTAGTAAAAATTTAAATTTGGCGACCGATCACCAAACAATATAACGTTCCTCGGAACCACTTTAAATTTTTTCATTAGCTTTTATGTCAGAGCTTCTTTAATTGCACGTTGTGGTGCAAGCCTCATAGAAGGCCAGTGGCTTTATTCGCCGAGATCTCATCCTTACCTCTCTTCCATTATATTTTAAATATTTTATCCCACATACAATCCGAAGAGGGCTTTAATGGCGCGCTCTACGCTCTTTCAAGTTGTTTTCACAAGCACGGCCCTTCTTAGAAGGTCAAAAAAGAGTCACATCATCACCTCATTTTCACGAAGACAACGATATCAGAACGCATATTGCCGACAACAGTCCCTAGATGGTGCGTTGCCGAGGATCTGCGCCCCTTGGGAAAATGTGCTTCATAAACCGTGTTCTTTTTATTCATATACATATATTCTATTGCATTTATTTGTGCTCATTAAAAAATTGCTGAAATTGCATCTGATCCAAAAATATTATAAATTAGTATTTCACACAAAAAATGTCTTGAATAACAATTTTAATTAAAAAATATCATTCATCAACAATTGAGAGAGACAACATAATATTATAGTGTAAAGGATGGGACCACTCAAATGCCCTCATTCTTGAAACTTGCGATAATGACTGTAACCATTGTTGAACCACACAAAGCCCTCGTTACGACTAAAAAAAAGGGTTTTCTATAAATAACACGCAAGGATTCTGCGGTGCATTGAATGAAAATTTCTTTGTTACAAAACGATTACGAGAAACAATATATTAACGCGAGGTCACAACATTCTCGTTGCACAATTCGACCTCGGAGATGTCCAGCAACTAAATGTCACTTTCTAAAGGCGTATACATATGTCGTTGTTCTAAAAATCGAGTGCAACGATTAATTGGATGATCGCTGCATGATTGTGATTGGTCAGCAAGCTTTGCAGCCCTGAAGACAAGGCTGGTCGCCAATGAGAACCAGGCAGACACTCGAAGACGCCGGCAGAGACTCACAGATTCGCCACACCTGGCAGACGCGCTCCCACTGACAGACGCGAAGATGCGGGCTGAGATTCCCGAACACGATCATTGCTGCAAAAGGAACTTAATTCAAGATGTGTAGACTTTTTATCTTTATAAGCTACTTTAAAACCACTTCTTCGTTATAATATATAAGTATTAAATTATTTTATGTTACTTATATTAAAATATAATATATATTTTCTTCTAAGAATATCTAATGATTTTATTTTGAAACTGGTAATATAAAAATCCAGGACGTAATCGTCGACATATAAATTATGATTAAATTCTTTAAAAACGGCAATGCGATACAATTTCCTGAAAACTGATTATAAATATAACACTGTTTCATTTTCTATTGCACACTAAAACATACACAATACAAATGTTTACCGGAACTGGTTAATTATTTATTTTTATTATTATTAAAGAAGTTTACGTCGGGCGTCGAGAGTTGTATGGTCGCGATACGCTTTTTACTGCCGGCATTAACTAATTTCCATCTAGATGCATGTTCAACTTAATGAAGTTTCAGCTCTCGGAGGGGCGGTGGAAGTGACCAAGGGGTGGGCGCAGACCTAAAGAAGGCTAAGGGTGGACACGCCACCTTGTCCGGCTGCCAACCCCCATTCGACCCCCATTCCACTCGCCGTTTGCAAATACTTAAGAATCAAGTTTGAAGAACTCGAGCAATTAATAACGATCACCTTGTCTGATGTAAATTAATAAAATGCAGCACTTGAATTAGAAGAGTTTAAAGAGAAGTACGTTAGAAGTTACTAATGAATCATTATTTAATATTGTAGATAGTGGTTCTCAATTTTGGTAAGTTTATAAAAAAGTTATAATTATATAATTCTGAGCAATATTCTTAATCAATATTCACGAGTTCACAGTAACTATTTTCCATCGTTAAGAGAATCCCTTTGAGGCAAAACGGACACGGATATCATAATTCACAACATCCGCGACCGTTTCTAAAAAATTCAATACGACTTAAACGAGCGAGCGTCGCTTTCTAAAGGCGTAGACGTATTTCGCCGTTCTACGAAGTGACTGCAAGATCGCTGCACATATGAGATTGGCCAGAAAGCCTTTAACCCTTAAAATATATAAGCCCAGGCTCCGATTAAGAGAGGCAGACAGTCGGAGAGTGAGTCACCAGCAGCCACCCGAGGAGATCAGCAGACCAGTGTCCTTACTGACAGACGCAGAGAGACGACTTGGAACTCCTAAACGACCTTCAGGACTACCTCAGCCACAAGAACCCTGAGGATCATCCACGGGCATCATCACCTGCGACAGCTTCACTACCGCTTGTAGGAAACGTCTCGCCGATAATCGTCCGTCACACTGTCTCATCGGTCGCGAGGCTATTCACCATTAGGGCCATAACCCCAAAACAACGAAAAAATTATTTTGAAGGCAAACTGTCTCGCAAACTAAAATTTTATCACATTTTATTGGTTGCATACATTTCGCTCCATTTGTAGGTACGTATCGTGAGAATTCGTCATTTTCTCACCTCAGTTGGCATTCCCAATAAAAGAAATAACAGTGCCTGACGGGGGCATATTGTTGTAAAAGACGCATAAATAAATAACGACGGTTTCCGCGGAGTAACGAGTGCTCCTGGATATAGTGACAGGCCGGCGAGAAGTCGCAGCTCGGAGGTGCGTGGTAACGAGACGTCCGTGACGCGTCCGTGACCGTGTAATGGATGTATAAATCTCAGTAAACTGGAGATGGGCCCTTATTGATTAGATTTATTGCGCCCGTAATGATCTGACCGTCGTTACGGACCTGCCACCGTCCGAATCGTGCAGTTTGCAATTGTTATACTACGTTAGACTGGTACAGAAAAATCTACCAACAAAATATTAAATTGATTTTTTTTTAAGTATTCCGAAATTATGTGAATAATATTTAAAAATTATTTATTTAAAACACATACTTTTCAACGAACTTCATTTGAATAATCTGAATATGACTATCAATAATTTTTAGTTTTTCGGCGCGCTACGTTCAATTAGATGTACATATTTTTTCGGCGAGCTACGTTCTAACTCAACTGATCTGTCCTTTTTTATAACAAAATTCAATCCAAATTTCATAATCTTAAAATGGAAGGATTTTTTCGTTTCTCCGCATTATGGAATCTTCAGCTTTGGTTAATCCAAACGTAGATATAATCGGGAAACTTCCACCAAAATTAGCTGTTTTAGTATTCAGGTATATATATTTTAATTATTTTTATAATATTTTTATTTTTTACTTATTATTGTATCTCATTAATTTTTAATTTTACAGGATGCTCGATGGATATTCTTTATATACTGCTTCTCTCGTTAACGACAAATGGATGAAAATCATCGAGAGCAACAAGGAATTGAGGAGCAGACTAAGAAAACACATCAGAATAGCCAGGATGGATAAGATTAACCAAATAAGACTCAACGGAAGGAATGATTAAGAAGACATCTCCTGCAACACAATTCAATAAAAGCTTCAGTCTGCCTCAAACGACCAAAAGAGAACAAAGCCCTATTGTACGTCAATTGAAAAGACAGAGACTTGAAGATGCATTTAATAATAGCTTGAAACGAAATATGTTTTAATAAATATGTATATTAACCATTAAATCTTAACGAACAATAATTTTTTTGCGACAAAATAATTTATTATTTTTTTTTATAAAAATAACAAAACATTGACCTAACCTATAAAAAAAATACACAATCTTAACGCACACAAATAAATTACTAATTAAATATTTAGGAATAAACAATGATGAACTTTACTGTCTAGTATAGTTTAAAAAGATATATTTAATAAATGCACATGAATCTTCAATACCAGACAAACATACTATACCATTGTCGATTTCATTATTTATGGTTCACAGCTACAAATTGAATACAGCGAATCTCAACAGCGTGGCCTATATAAATCATTGCAGTAAAAAAAGACAGGTCAGGGACTCGCGTTTAAGTCCGATTGATTTGCACAACCACTCAAAACTCTTTGAGCTTTTATTTATTTTTATTTTCTTATTCCACCTACGCTTCATTTATCTCTCTGACCCGTCATCCAATTCAGACTCTCCTAATCCAAACATGTACGTACCTACTGCTGCACTAACATATAGGGTGCACTGGACGCGACCTTAACGAGACACTAATAATGATTGATGATGTTGTGCAGTGTGAGGACAGTCCACAGTAAACAACGGTACGTCTTGCAATCCGCTCAGAGTATATATTATGTTATATATATATACATACCACTATAATACATAAATACTGCTATTCATCAATTGGATTATTATGACTTTATATATGAAATCTTTTATTTCTTACTGCAAAGAAGAGACAGGCTTATAATTTATTTATATTATTTAAACAACTCATACAACAACGTATATATAAAGGTTAATCTAATATATAATATGTATATTAGGGTCTAGTAAAATCGTAAAAATACAAATGTAAAAATAGTGTAAAACTGATACTTTATTAATTGATAATTTGGCTAAATGTATATGTATAATTAAAACGATTGCGACATTTTTATAGTGGTAAATCTTTAGTAATAATAACGCTACGCTTAGTAGTTAAACTTTTCAATAAAATATGATGTTAGTTATTGAAAATATATGTTTAGAGGAAAACATTTAATTTCATATGATAAATTTAATATTCTATGTTTTTAATTAGTGTATTTCACAGTTTGCTGAAAAGATAAAACAAACGCTGTTATATGAAACCAATCAAAGGTTTACAAGACACAAAAATATATAGTCAGATATATATTTTATATAGAGAATTAATTAATTTTATAGTATTATAACTATTTTATAAAACGATAGAGAATTTATTTTAATTTGTATGAACTCTAATATGGAATATTGATTTCTGTAAGTATAGTTGCAACATATTTGGTCTTTCAAGTACTAAAATAAACACATGTATGTATTGTACATTTATATACACGCTTTCTATTTTGGATATTCATCAATTTAAAACTTCAACAGATCGCTAATGTTGTGTTATTTCGGTTTTAAACGAATGTTTTCACTCGTAAACTGAAAAACACGATAATTTACTAGCTCATTAACTAATTAAACCCATTGACGTCAAAACAGCTAACTTTGACACTAATAAATTGCTTTAAATTTAAAATAACACATATAAAATTTAGAATAAGTGACATCTAAAATAGTATTTGAGTTGAAAGCAGAAACGAATTTCTTATATGTTTTATATCATAAATATATATTAAAAAAATATTAAAATATGTTTTAATATCAACTTTTATATATTGCTTAAATTGTTATAATCATATTTTAATGATTTAATTGTAAATAAAATAAAATATATTATAAAATATAGCTATTAACATTTTTATTAAATAAAAACTGTCAAATCTTTCGTTTAAGGTCACGAGCTTTTCGGCCCCATTTTTTGTTTTCTATATTTTTATTACTTTTATTTTTTATTTTTTATTTTTAAAGTTTGTAATTTATTTATTTATTATTTTTATTTTATCTTTTTCCCTTTTTTTCCTTTCCCCCTTTAATTTAGTTTTTTTTTTTAATTATATTTATTTATTATAATTTGTTGGCCGGAAAGGTTTGAACTGGCATGTTCGCAAACGCGCTGATTGAAAGCGCGACAAAGTGCGTGTGCGCAAGTGCGGGTGCGCAGGTGCGGGCGGGGGTTGCCGGGCAAATTTTTAAAGGAATACACTTTATAATATTGCGATTGCTAGCCCAAATGACAGCGGATCGCGATAGTCTGGGTATCGAAATGTTCGGGAGAGTCTCCCGCTTCGATTAAGGTGCACCCAGATAACCGAGGCACAAAATTGGCACTAGAGGGACGCAAATTGTGGGTGACGTTTTTGTGAGCCGCCGAACGAAAGTCTTGTTTACGTTTTTTACAAACGTCACTGCGGGCCTAAAGGAGACGGGTCGCGGAGATTCTGTTCTCTATCAATTCGCGATAATCTCTCGCTTCTAATTATATCCGTTTAAATAGCCTGCAGAAAAATTCACGCAAGGGAGACGCAAAAAAGAACAGCCGCGCGGCCGCGAAACGCGCTGCTTCACAGAGCAATTGCAAAAGATGCAAATCGCGATTTTTTGACTTAGCTTTTAGATGTGTGCTTGCTGGTGATGTCGGTCGAGTCGTAGGTAGTCAACAAAAGCAGATATCTGCCAAGTTTCAGCTTGCTAGTAGCAGCCAAATAGCCACCTCAGAAGTCAAAAAAGAAAAGCGATTTAAGAACACTACTTTTCACACCAGCCAAATGATAGACACGGGAAAAAACAGAACGACCGGCCTTACAATATATAAGCCTCAATGTATAAATATATGAAGTGTTGATCGATCTAATAATATGACCTAATATTTCGAAAAACAATTGAATAAACAAAAAACGTTATTTTTTTATTTAATTCAATGCGCATTGTTTTATTCGTTCAGTGCTTAGCAACGTTTGAATCGTAACAGCAAAATTAAATTTAAAGATTTTCCTTTGAGTAAGGCTAAAGGATGGATGCAGAATTCAGTGGAATCTATCGATTCGGAAGACATTTCACCAGTTTCTATCTCATCTTGTCGTGCTTGTGCTGTTGATCCACCAGAGAGGCTTTCAGATAAGCTAAAAAATCATTAGCCAATAAAAATAAAAAATGTAGTGAAATATGTGAGAAGAAAATGTCGTGTTTGTTCTGAACATGGAATAAGGAAAGATACAGCATACATGTGCAGAAGTTGTGAAATTGTTCTTCATATGTACGAATTTTTTTATACGAATCAAAAAAATAGTGAAATAGATAAAAAAAAAGTGATAATAATAAAAATAAACATAGTGTTTTTTAAAAGTGTAGTGATAAAATTAATGTGTCTGTGACAGTGGTAAGCAGAAAAAGGACGCCGAAAAATTTGGTGAGTACAAATTATATTATATTATAAACGGATATTTTTTATAAATCATTTATACAAAAAATTATAGAACCATTTAAACATACATATTATTAAATTTAAAATAACTGATTTGTAACCATTTCAAGTATCTATTTTCAATTTACACAAAATATTAGGAATGAAAAATACATATTTATTCATTCATGATTTTATTCCTCATGGATAATTTTAAGTGCAAAAATTTTTTTTTCAATTATTTTACAATAAACTAATACGGCGATAATATATTCAAATTGTAGCTTTTTCCCCTTGGTTTCATCTGTGAATCATTGCGATTTTCTAAATGGTGAGGAAATTTAAAAATAACAAACGCCCTGTAAAAATGTTTGTTGTAAAAAAGTTAACAGATAGTTCCTTGATCACTGTGTTATCTAATTTTACTACATATACAGTAACGATTTTACTTATTAATTTTGCAATTACACACAAAATTTTAGGTTGAACAACTTAGTTCATTGATGTACTATCATCTAGAAAGTTTCAATTTCTTTTGATTGGATTGGTTTTTTATGTTTATCTAGCCAGACAGTTTGACCCTGAAATTTATTTCTGTTCAAGAAGTGTAACATAAAATAATATTTTTTACATGAAATATATAATTATGGTTCGTACATTTCATAAAAAAATCATGTGATCCAAAAACGTGACGTCTCATTGCATTGCGTCGCTATGGAATAAGACGACTCTTCTTACAAACATTTGAAGTAAAATATAATTTATTTTTAATTTGATAGTACCTAGAAATAGTATACTACCATCTGATTACCATATAGAGGCAAACTTCATGGTACCCCAGTATTTTTTTAATAAAAGAAAACGTTTGACGCAGGACTCACGCCTGAGTTCACGGCCACTTCAAGACTCGTATACGAGTCCTCGGGCGTTAAGTATTTTGTTACCTAAAATCCGACAAAGTGTAAATAGTAATAGAGATATTATTACTTGTAGATAAAACAATTAAAGTTAGTTTTTTTTTGCAAAAAATAACTTATTATAGAGAATACCCAGCACTATCTATTTTGACAATTCAAAAATTTTGAAGAACAGTTTTTTATATAAGCTATAAGGTCTTGTTTTCTACAAGTGCAATGCTTATAACAAAAATTTTCACTTTTTTAATTATTTTTAATTAAGAGTATTAAGTCTAATTCCACGGATTTAATGATCTATATAAAGTATTAAATTGAACTGTTATATGCATTTGTCAGTGAACGGAGTAGAGTCTCCATCACACTTACAATGTAAATCCGATCGAATCGAGCAGCACAAACGAGCTGCCATGGTGCAAACCGCACAGTGCATCATTAGATCGACACCGTCCGAGATTGTGTGTAAGCATCGGGGGTATAATTAGAGATGCAGTGTCTGTTGTTTTTGTTTGTGGTCCGCGCCCAGAACAATGGATCTCGTTAGGCGCCTGCGGAGACCTCATTAACACTACCGGCGAGTAATGATCACACGCCACTTGTATCGAGGAATCCTTTGATCCGCAGCTTGGTCATTACGCCTCGTTTCCACCGAAACTCAAATTAAGCAAAAGCGTCGACGGCGACTAGACAACGAGATACTATACTTCCTTTTTTATACCAGATTGCTGATGCAAACATTTATTACACATTGCCAACATAATTTAATCAGTATATATTTAGACTATAAATAATAATGATTTATTTTTGAACGACTAAAGATCGTGTGAAGTATTAATAAGGGTTGGAGTAGAGTAGTCCGTAAGATCTAGACTGGTAACTTAGAGGTCGCGGGTTCGATCCACGGCAGCAGACTCAAATTTTTATTAAAAACCGGTCCAAGTTCAAAATTACATTTAATATTATTATTTAAAATACATATAATTATAACTCAAAATCTTAACATCGAGGTTAAAACACTAGCTATAAGGATATTATAAAACTAATTTATTCTCTTGAATTTAAAAAAAACTTCTCATCAAGCAGAATAGTTTTTTATATATTAAAAATTTAATATAAAATACAAAAAAAATACATGTAAATATTTATAAACGAACTGTTTAAATATGCCTTATCGATGCGTAATAATATTTTTAAAATATAATTTAATTATAATTTTTATTTTTCGTATTAGGTAATACGAACGAAAAAATAAAATTATAAATTTTTTTGTATAATTAATGTATATAATGATGTGTCAAGGTTACTTACAATTTTTAAGAAACATTTACAACATTGAACATAACACCACTTATTACGTACAAGCAATTATCTCTTTCGCTAATTAGATTGTAGTGCCCGAAGCGAACAGGGCTATAATATAAAATTTTGCAATTATTTAATTGTTCAATAAATATATTTTATATTGTGTGCATATAATTAGTAATTAAACCTGTTTTATTAATTGTTATTATTATTGTATATAAACCATCAAAATTTCATCTAAAGTCATCAGTTTCTGTCGATCGACTCACAGCAACCACATCAACCAAAAATGAAATTCGTAAGTACTTTATTTTTTTAATCCATATTTTATTGCATTTTACAAATCATACTAAATAATACGCATATAATATTCATAAATTGAATAATAAATATTTTAAATATAATTTATGTTTAGATCTATTTAATAAAACTATATAGTTCATTAAACGTTCAACTGTAGATTTTTAATAATAATGAGTTTAGTTATTATTTAGAACATCTGATAATTTTTGGCTTTATTGTATTGAACATGTCAAATTTTATTAACAGCTATTGTAAGGACTTGACTTATAGTAATTTTATCACCTATTGTTGTACATAGTTTGACAAATGTTGACCACTCAATTATTTTTTTTAGATCGTCGCTTTCGCCCTACTGGCCGTCGCAGCCATCGCTGCCGCCGACACCATCAAGTTCATCCCGGTGTTGGAGAGAACCGAGAAGCACGACGATAGAGGTCAGTTTGCCTTGAGGTACTTGAGCGCCGATGGAACATCAGTCAGCGAACAAGGAGCTCTGAAGGCCACCGACGACGGCAAGGACTACGTTCTCGTCAAGGAAGGAGAGTACTCCTTCACCGCTCCCAATGGACAAGTCTTCCGCACCAAATACGTTGCCGATACCAACGGATTCCATGTCACCGGAGACCATTTACCCAAGTCCGTAGTTGCTTAAATCGATCTGCTAAAACTGATTTCGCTACATTTTAAACGAATTGCCCAATTATAAAACTGGTTAGTGACTACTTGTTCATACTACTATATATTATCATGTCACTTTTACACAGCAACATTATATATGTACTTATTAGTACATTGGTACAACTTGAAATGCAATGTACAGTGTATGATGTTAGGCTATAACTGGTTTAATAATTGAGCTATGCATACCTATATACACCATCGACGATTAATATATGTTCAAAAATTAATTGAGTATATTTTAATGTATCCTGTTTTATACACAAAACAAATCCAAAAATAAACATGTATTAGAAAAAAATATTTTTTTTATTTTTAATGAGAAAAAAGCCATGGAAAAATTAATATTAGTAATAAAATATAATTTTATAAAAAATGATTAATTAAATTAATTGTTTTGATTATTATTTTATATTTTCAAAGCAGACTGAAAAGTATGATTATATACGAAATCCTTCGAGTCGTGTCTACGTGTATGCTTGAGAAATTACTTCTTTGAGAACACGCAATAGAAAAGGTAGACCCTGCGAGCAAAGAGCATTGTAACTGTCCTATATGAAAGCCATTTATTTTATGTTAATAATCTGTTTAACAGGTTGAGATGATCGTTTATTAAAAATTTATCTCTGGAGAATTGTCATAAATTGACTTAAATTAATAGGAATAATTATTTTATTATCCGTAAGGTGTACCGAATCACATTTCATTTTTTTAATGACGTTCTTAACTATTAAAGCGAGATCCATCAAAAATTTGCCTTAAAAGACCACAATACTTTTCTTGGTCAACTTTTTATCTAGTATTATCTACACTGGCTACCTAAAAATGTTGACATAATGACCAATATTTTTTTAAACGAGTGATACAGTTCTAAATCGTTACTCTTCTTACTCCCAAAACACGGACATTTTTAATAATCTCTTGTTTTAAATATAGAATACTCTTTAAAATCCCGTTGACTTTTTGAGAACAATTTATTTTTAAAATTATTGATTCTTTGTACTTCATTAAATGAATTTCCAATGGATAATTTTAGACGATGGTTAAGACAGTGGTGTAGCGACCACACACATATTACCACGTTTTAAAGGGTCTTTGTCTCAAAACATGCGTTAATATACTGTGACCATCAACAAGGAAACAAGACAATAGCGTAAAAAATGGACCACACACATAAGCCCTCGTTACGACCAGAAAAATTCGCATAAATATCAAGAGTTTTGTTCTTACAGTAAATATTCTCTGATATTTCATTTCTTCTCCGATATGAATGATCATATTGCTTGCACTGAGGTACTTTTGTACCATTTAATTATTGTAATTGTAGCAAATCAAAATGGTCTGAATAAGGCTCATTGTTTTTAGAAATTTAATATGCAGTTCTGAATATGTTATTATTTGATTCGATTTCCGCATCATTGAAATTATTTATTATTTTTTCAATGAGTTGTTTGTCTGTTTTTAATTTTTTTTAATACACTCAAATGTGCATTTGATTTCATATGAACGATACTTTTTTTCATTGATTTTAATTGTGAAGATATTACAACCTTTTAATAGTAAAAGGTATTGATTTAGAGGCATAAAGACAACATATCAATGATTCTAGTTTTCCAATAAAACGTACTCAAATTATGACATTTTTTTTTCTTCTGTATTTTTATTTTACTTAAACTGTAAAAACTTTTTATAAATATTTTCCTTAAATTATAACCACAAACTTTCTGTTTTATATTCTTATTATATATAAAATTGTAGCTAATGACTAATTATAAACATAAAAATGGCTAAGAAGAAGTAATATTTACATTATATATAGTTAGTTCGTCTGTAAAATTATTTTAAAAAAAATCTTTGGCTAGCATAATGTGTCTATTTATGTTTTTTTTAATTGCTAGTTGTAAAGCTATAGTTGAATTTCTATTTATTATTATATATTTGATTCAATAGTAGGTTAGTGCATTTTTTTTTTTTGCATTTAAAGTACCAAATTTGATTGAGTAGGGTAGAGCATATTATTCCATGTAAAATTCTGATTCTTAATGTGAAATATATGGCTTTCATATAGGACAGTTACAATGCTCTTTGCTCGCTGGATCTACATTTTCTAGCCGTTTTCTCAAAGAAGTAATTTCTCATGCATACAATTAGACACGACTCGATAAATTTCGTATCTAATCATATGTTACAGTCTTTGTTTTAAAATAGAAAATAATATTCAAAACAATTAATTTATTATTTGTTGTATTATTAATATTTATTTTTTCTCATTGATATTAAAAAAAGATTTTTTCTGATAAATGTTTATTTTTGGATTTGTTTTTTGTATAAAACAGGATACATTAAAATATACTCAATTAATTTTTGAACATATATTAATCGTCGATGGTGTATATAGGTATGCATAGCTCAATTATTAAACCAGTTATAACCTAACATCATACACTGTAGATTGCATTTCAGTTTTTAGGTAAGATTAACACCAATGTACTAATAAGTACATCTAGTATTATACACTCAAGAAAAAAAGAAAAATAAAATATGTGTGAACAATTATGTATACAGTGACATGATAATATATAGTAGTATGAACAGAGTATACAAGTAGTCACTAACCAGTTTTATAATTGGGCAATTCATTTATAGTTTGGCGAAATCAGTTTTAGTAGATCGATTTAGGCAACTATGGACTTGGGCAAATGGTCTCCGGTGACATGGAATCCGTTGGTATCTGCAACGTATTTGGTGCGGAAGACTTGTCCATTGGGAGCGGTGAAGGAGTACTCTCCTTCCTTGACGAGAACGTAGTCCTTGCCGTCGTCGGTGGCCTTCAGAGCTCCTTGTTCGCTGACTGATGTTCCATCGGCGCTCAAGTACCTTAAGGCGAACTGACCTCTATCGTCGTGCTTCTCGGTTCTCTCCAACACCGGGATGAACTTGATGGTGTCGGCGGCAGCGATGGCTGCGACGGCCAGGAGGGCGAAAGCGACGATCTAAAAAAAAATAATTGAGTGGTCAACATTTGTCAAACTATGTACAACAATAGGTGATAAAATTACTATAAGTCAAGTCCTTACAATAGCTGTTTATAAAATTTGACATGTTCAATACAATAAAGCCAAAAATTATCAAATGTTCTAAATAATAACTAGACTCATTATTATTAAAAATCTACAGTTGAACGTTTAATGAACTATACAGTTTTATTAAATAGATCTAAACATAAATTATATTTAAAATATTTATTATTTAATGTACGAATTTTATATGCATATTATTTAGTATGATTTGTAAAATAAAATGCAATGAAACATGGATTAAAAAAATAAAGTACTTACGAATTTCATTTTTGGTTGATGTGGTTGCTGTGAGTCGATCGACAGAAACTGATGATTTTAAACGAAATTTTCATGGTTTATATACAATAATATTAACAATTAATAAAACAGGTTAAATGATTATTATTATATTTATAATGTAGAATATATATGTACATATATTGAACAATTATATTATTGCAAAATATCAATATTTTCATCACAATCGCTTTAGGGTATTTCAATATATTTAATGAAAATGCTTATACTTTTAGTTCAATAAGTAATTAGTGATTTTATGTTCAAGGTTTCAAATGATAACACTTGGAAGGTTGCCTAACACAATATATTATTGTGTAAAAACTATGTCATTTAGTTAATTTATTAAAAAAAAAATATATCAGTAAGTAAAAATTAATGGTTTTTTTGTTTCTTTATGTTCTTAAATACCATAAATTTCTATACAAATAAATCGCCTTTTTCCGGATATATAATCTAAAATTAAAAGTATATATATCAGATATATTTTAAAATATTATATTATACCCAATTTTAATAACATGATATTTTTTTAGTAAATGATATTTGTAGATTTTTCATATCACTATCACATTAATAAGATTGTTTGAGAAATCAGAAAGTTAAAATAAATTATGCTTCTTCCAAAGAAAAAATAATATCTCACGATGTACCACAACTTAGGAACTTTGTTTTTTTATAATATATATTAATGGTATAATTAATCATATATATAATCCTTTTCATGGTATTTAAATCTTATTAAACGTATAAAAATCATCAACGATATGGTTATACTGATCTTTGTTGATGTATTGACATAAAAATCTCCTTGTGACTTTTACATTGCACATTTTGCAATTTGATTTTTTGTAGTTCTAAATAATTTTACTTGCTTCGAAATATTATAAATATGTTTTTTATCATAAACATACCTGGCCTTTTAGATATATTTTTATCTATTAAGTCAAAAGAATCGCAGAATCTATGTTCTCATTGCTGAGAACCGTTACTGAAATCCCCTCTTATTATTCCTCTTGTATCTTCGAGGCCGTAAGAAATGTGTTGGCACCACTATTTTTAATGTACTTACTATAAGAGAATATCTTATTATTTTTTCATTTCTCTTTTCATTGACCTATTTTGCTACTTTATTTCACCTCATAAACCCAAAACATTATGCATACAGACAACAGTAAAGAATTTAACGATTTGGCTTGAATATCTCCGAGTCGAGATCGGTCCTCTAAAGTGGCAGACGATAAATAGTCTGTGACCAGAATAACACAATGCCCACTTTGTTTTCCGTGTCGTTAACAGTGTCACAAATAATGGCGATTTGCAATTTCAGCGACGCTCTTCTTCGCACAAGCTACTTATATAATAAACAGCCAATAAAATAAATCAATCCTTCTGATAGAAAAAATATTTTTTTTCCCTTCAAATTAGAGTTTTTGAATATCTGTCTATCCCTGGATATTTTGTTTGAATAGTAAACTCAAATTACTAAAAAAAATACAAATAGTACATTCTCCAGGCAAAGCCCTTGATGATATGGTTCACAACTCCAAATTATAAGTTATAACCGTGTTGGAAAATTTTTTTTTATAAATTATTTTTCACAGCTGATAACTAGAAAAAAATGTAAGGTCTAGATTTTCAGACATATTTTGATAACCATCCAACGATATTTGAGGGCGTAAATATTTTAGCAAGATATCTTAATTATATAAAATATATCATATGACGCCTAAGGCGACCCGAACATATACCACGGATGGACAACTAGAATACTGCAAGGTGGTTAATTTTTCAAAAAACTTGAATTTAAGAGGAGCGCATGATGTCATGTCTGATTCAAGACGTTTTCGATCACCTTGCTGATAAGCTTAAAATATCCCTATCGTTTCTTAGTGTATGTTTCACAACCAAGACATTATTTTCATAAAAATAAATATATATTCATTATTATTTTTTAATGCTTTCTGCTTATTGCTATTAAGATGGGCACTATTTACGACATCGTTTAGTACAGTGTACTCTTACATTTATTCATATAATCTTTCGGAATTTTAAAATCAATTAAAACAACTTTATTTTAGCATAATATTTTTGTGTATAGTTTATGAGACGGTTTAACGAGCCGACGCGTTGTTTTTGACCAAATATAGCGTTCGCTCGTCTGGGGGAAGGGGTTTAATTAAGGGCGCAATTAGGCCAAAAAACGTGGATTAAATTTTATTACGGGCACTATCCGAGGGGCGATCACTCAAGGCGTGTTAATTAATTTTAATTAAAATACGAAGAGCGACGAACATGGCCGACACACTGTTAATTCTCCAGTACGCCGTCGGCCATTTCGCACAACAAATACACGATGCAAATGGCGACAGCCGGCGAATGCCTTACACGGAATCCAATTAAACTCTACTGCTCCAAAAAATACATACACAATATGAAAAATAATAAATAATCGAACACGTTACCTCTTTATTTCCTCGTCAAATTCATACAAAGTCACGTAATTTCTTATACAAAAGAATAATTCAAAAAATGCCTATATTTATGGTAGAAGGCTTTAAACAAACTTAGAAATTATTTTGCTAAATCAATATTTTACATAGTAAATATTCGTTATTTGTTATATTTTGGTTTACTTTATATAACACCATGAGATTTTGTCAATATTAGCTTTTTAAAAAAGTTTTTTTTCTAAAATTTTGACATACAAAGATTAATATGCTAAATAAAAAATAACTTTTGTTCAAGCTTATTTATTGCATGTGCTAAAATTAAATTTTACAAATTTGAGTCTTATGTAAAATTATTTAAAAAGTACCTAAACTTTTTATCTATAATTATAGAAAACCCTAAAGCATTTTAATACAATAATTCTTGAATAAAAACAGATTTTAATTATAAATACATTCACAAAAACATTAATAAAATCAATGGGTTGAAAAAGCCTTGAAAAAATTAAATTAAAAAATACTACAAAGACCGAATTTAAACATTTTATTTTCTTTCAATGACGGAGACTATTAACATTAAGAACACTTGCGTGTTATTCGTGTAATTTTTCTGGTCGTAACAAGGGCTTTTATGTGGTTCATCTTTTACGCTATTGTATTGTTTTCTTGTTGATGGATGAGCATTTTGGTTACAGTAAATTAACGCACCCTTTAAGAATAAGACCTAACAATTTGATTATCATTTCTAAATGTATATGATGTAGTTGTAATAACTTTTAAAATAAAGTTTGATTACATCCTAAAAAAAATGATAAGTGGCATTAAATAATTTGTGTTTCGTGTTATTATGCCGAAAAATATTTTTTTTATTGAAAATTTTTCACGGGTTGTTTTTTACAAAATTTGGCCTATCCATATTTATATCCTATTGAATTTTTAATAGGTGCATTGAAATACAATTAATTTTATTCTCGGCGTAGCGTCCACTCAATGAAGCACTTTAACGTTGCTAAGGGTGGTGTCAACAATCCGTCAATGTTCGGCGACTTTCGGCTGCGATATTTACTGCCCTAGAGAGTCGTGATCGCATCCCTTATTCTTGCCCGTTGCGATCAGAACGCTCCTCTTGCAAAAGCCATCCAGCTTCTCAACATGCTTGCCACACATAAAAATGTTTTCGGCGATAGGTATGAGGAGAACAGTTTATGTGGAAATTTATTTTTTTATTTTTATTATTTATTTTATTTTATTTTATTAATTTATTTAGCTTAATAGCTAATCTTAACATCTAACAAATTTAGTAAACATATATAAAAATATATAAAAAATACATAACAGAAAGAAAAAATAAAAATATACAATAATAAAGTCTTAATATTATAATTTATTTCTATATGTACGAAGGTGTTTTTTTATTCCATTTATGAAACCCGTTATATTTTTGCTGTTTCGGATTTCTCTTGGAAGACTATTATATAAATCAAAACCTCCGTACATAATTCCCCTAGCCGTACTCGTTTTCTTATACTTAATTATCTTTAAATTTTCTTTATTTCTAGTATTATATTTATGTACATCTTTATTTCTTAATAAATACTTATTAAAATATTTTGGTAACATATTATTTTCTAACTTATATATAAATACTAAAACATTCATACTCAATATTTCTTGAACATTCAACCATTCTAATCTATCAATCATACTTTTACAATTAGTTAATCTATTTTTATTTAAGATTACTCTCATTGCCCTATTTTGTAATTTTTGCAACATTTGTTTATCTAATTTATTTAACATATTTAATAGTGTTGCACAATAATTAAAATGGGGCAATATTATACTATTGTAAATTATTTTTTTTGTATTTATACTTAATATATTTCTTAATCTAGATAATAAACCTATTTTTCTACTAATTTTTTTAAATATTATTCAATGTTTAATTGTATCTAAAAATATTTATAATACGAATCGCAAGATTATATAATATGTGATTATAAATATTTTTTTCACATTTATTTTAAATTATATTATTAAGCATTTTGTTTAATAACATTAAACATACATTAAAAAAAATATTTAATAACTACCATTAATAAAAGCTGACTTAAATAAAAAATAAAAATGCCCTAATTAAAAAAAATATGTTTTTAACGTAATTTAATTATTGTGACTATCATCTTATTAATACGAATTATTTATTATTAATTATTTGTTGAAGTACTTTAACTGGAGTGCGAAGCACAATATATGGATCAGCTCATGCTGGATACAATCCAGTATGAAATTTGCTAATGATTAATCCAGGCTTTTTTATTCATTTAAGAGTAGACTAAGATGATCCATTTCACAAAAAAAAAATGTTAAAAATTTATATTTTTATTTTATTTTTTTATTACATAATAGTAGGTAATATGTGCAATATTTAATTTAAGTTTTTCTATGAAGTTTTTCTACAAACTATCTACGCCACTATTGCAATTTGTATCCCAGCATCATAAAATATGTCACTCAGAGATATCCTTAACCTTAAGTACATTAGCAGCTAGGCATCCCCACCCTCAGGCTACACAACGCCATATCCATAATTGCGTACACCTTCAATGTAATTGCCGTTCATATCGCCGTTGTCCCCGTTGATTGATGCCTTTAATTAGTCGCCAACACTGCTTCTGGCTGCTGCTGGAACAATCGATCGTTGAGCAAGCAGTATATTCTGAGAAATTATTTAATGAGCTCGTCAGGCGTTTCAGGTGGGCGAGGAAGGAGTATGTACGAGGAGTTGGGCGCTCCGCCACCGGCCCGGGGCCCGCCGGCTGTTTACCAGCCTCTAATGAATACGTCCTTAATTGGCATCTGATAACACGGCTAATGAAACAATGCCGGGAAATGTAATATTACCACCCACCGTGTCTTCTCTATATTCTAGCGGCGGTGGTGGAAATGGAGAAGCTTTGACCAATCAATCACGTCCCGATCGTTAGCCAAAGGTTTTGATTCGTTCCGGTCTCATTAGACGGTATCTGTTTCCGAGGATCGACCCGATACTGTCACCGGGTCGTCGAATCGACGACAGGAGTATTGAGTTGGTGTATTAGTTAGTCAGATACCGCAATAGAGTATTAGATGTTAGAAATTAATTACCAAACTTTGATTTGGGTGATTTTATTTAAGTTGTGAGAATAAATCACACATTTATCGTTTAAACATAAAACATATCAAATAAAATAAAATTGTGCATATTATAAAATCAAAGTTGAAAAAAACTCAACAAAAATATATATAAAATTGACATTTAATTGAAAAGTTCTTAAACAAAGAAACTTTATATGAAAGATAAGTATCTCATATTTTAAAAATGAATGAGAAATATAATGCAAGCGATCTGTTTGTCATTGGAAAAAAGTTTCATAAATTAAAAAAGCCGCTTTTGATGCGGATACGTCGGACATAACACACACAAAGCGTTGCGCTTATGCATATACCGCCGCTCGAGTTTCAGTGTTAAAGCACAACTAAATTACAACTACGGAAAGGACATTTATTCATTTTCAAATACATGCAGTGTCTAATAATGCATGCTTATTGATATTACCAGTAAATACAACTCCACCAGCTTCCCCACCACTGTTCAGAGAAAACATCCCGCCCATCATAATCTGTCGAAATATGTAATATAATCTAATAAAATTCTCACTAGTATCTACCTGCGTCTTATGGCTGCGAAGTTAGAGTACGCTCGGGATAAGGATGCCGGTTTGTTATTGTGTGCGTGTACATGTATATGAGAGGGAGAAGCCATGTAGCGGGTACTTCGTTGTCTCGCTTTCTTTTTTAAGGACAGTCGCTGATTTGTCAACGCTGGTATTCGTCATTAAAATGCAGTGTGGCACAGAAGTTCGATCTTCTCTAGTGATTTATTTTAAATAATTTTGTGTTGATATTGGTTTAACCCAAGTATGCTTACTGTTCCATGGGTAGGTCACTAAGCTCATGCCACTGTTTTTTATTTATAAATGAAATTTTAAGAGAACAAAATTTCTTGGGCATATCTGGGTTAATTGATATCAAGGCTTCAAATATACACTGTAAGTTATTCGTTCTCTTACCCGTAGATTAAAATATTTTAATTATTTTTCTATTAATCCGTACGTTGTTGGTTTTTTTACACTATTCTCTGTAAGGCTTAAAAAAGTTATTATTCTTATCGTTGCGCCAATGATTATTTTTTAATTTATTCAATGGATTCTAATGATTTAATAGAGTCGTCGAGCCATTAAACAATCTGCGAATAATTTCTTTCCCCATTTTATATCTTTTTGCTTTTGAAGAATAGCTAAAGACTTCTTTATTTTTTTGACTAGTGAAAGATTTTGAATTTTGCAAATATTTAATTAATGACATCAATGTCTGGTTTCTTCGATTATATAATATATTTTTAATTGTCCGTTGAAATTTTCAACTTAGCTCAGATGTATGTATGTTAAATAAACATATATTTTCTTTTAAAATAAAAAAATAAATATTCTGAGCGAAATTGTTTTGAGCCACACAGTTCACGCACACAATAACAAACCGGAATCCTTATCCCGAGTGTACTCTACACCTCTTTAAAAAAAATATACAGAGATTTAATAGTTGTAGATCAGTGAGCAAACTATTTTTATTTCAGACCACCTATTTTTTAAATAGTAGAATTCTGTGTAGTAATCTGAATAAAACACGTAGTTTTATTAAGATTATGTATTAATATGTGCATGTATAAATTTATATTTTTTAATGCACGATTCTTTTAAAAAAATGAATTATATGTGAGGTATGCGCTTGCAAAGAGTATGTATGTTTGAATTTATATTGAACATCGCGAGCAGTAAGTTATTCTCTAAATACGTCACACGTCATCCTCATCACGTGTTGATTATGAGAGTACACGATCTGCGCCGCTTCGCTTGGCACTCAATCTAGTGATTTTTTCGCCCCTGCTGCCATCACAGAAATGAATTTAAATTATGAAATTATTATTTTATTTCGCCATCTGGTACCTAATAATTATTGTTAAGTAAAAGTCTTATATGTTTTATCAATTAAATGTATTTGAATTTTGCGAAGCCAAAAAAAGGGGTTTTCTAGAAAACCGCCATGTAAAAATACCCGGCGGGTCCAAGTCTTTTTTCATACAAGAATTTTCTAATATGAATGTCGCCTGTGTTTTGAGAATATCTGTGTTTTTCAGTATGTAATAACTTATTTTTGTGAATTTATATTTAATTTAAAATATGAACATACTTATTTTATTTAATTTTTTGAATAAAAAAAAAGTATATAAAACACATTTTCTTCGCCTAAGTCGACGTACAAATACAAAACCATTAGGAGTGTAATTGTTATTGGAAATGTTTGAAACTTTAAGTAAATATGTTTAAAGTAATTTGCATTTTCTCCTACTGCAAAATAATAATAGTTAATATTTAATATTTAATAAAATTGTGTACCACTTTATTGAATCTAATTTTGTGAGTTCATATACACAAAACATTTTTTTTTGTAATGACTTTTATATCATATATTTCTAAAAATATTTTTCACAATAAAAATTAGATACATATATCTATGTATTATAAATATATAAATAAATATTTTAAGAAATATATATATTTTTTTTGAGATGTTAAGAGAAAAATATCGACCCGGACCCGTCGTGTTAAAAAAACTCGAGTTTTCCCAAACCCTATTTAGAACCCATGGTTTGCGCAGCACTAATTGAGAGCAATACGAGTCTCAAATATATTAAACCATTTATAAATATAAATTTCTTTCTTCTATTTTGCTCAATGCTATAATTTGCTTGTTTAGCTCTTTTATGTTTACTGTCAATTAGCAAACTCGTTCCTTCCTCACACAAAGATCATTTCGCAGCAGAACCGAGCAGCTGTACACAATTACAACACTGCACAATCAATCTTTATTAGTTCGTTTAATTTAAAGCTACACGATCCAATTAATTAATTAGCGAGAGCGCAGCGGCGTTTATTTATTTTTAATTTGCTTCGCTTAGAAAATTGTATGTGAGCACAAGTGATACGATTCAGCTTAATCCTCTTCTCTCTCTCTCCGCCGCCGAACCATACAACAAAGCATGATAAATCATTGAAGCTTAGTAATCAGTTTATATTAATTAGCGAACAAACACGGCGCCGCGGGGGTGGGTCGCGAGCTCTCACCCACTTTCCTATCCCACCAGGAGGGGTAAGGTCGCCGGAGCGGCCCGTAACGATCACTAAATCTTGAAAGGGGGTACGTATCAATAACGGGTAGATCAAAACTGGTGTTGTTATGCTCTGACGGTGAACTAAAGTAGTGGGGTGAAGGTGGGGTGTAAGAATATAGCGGGTTGTGGGCTGGTATTTAAAAGTTTTTTATGGTTTCGGCGAAAAGTTTAGTGTTATAAGTTTATTATTTGGTAGTAAAACGGTTGCCTGTGTTTTTAATAAAAAATAAATAATAAAGTTTGAGAGTCACTGGTTAGATTTATACTATTTATTAAAATGAAATATATCATACAAAAATTGTTAAAATTGACGATTAAGAAAGCAGGAAGGCGATGCAAAATGCAAGTACAGTTGCCCTCTGAAAAATGCGTTAAAGCGAATACCAGCGGAGGTTACTGTGTTAGTGAGTAAGTACCTCACACTAGTCGTCTTATAATGTACTTTTAAGGTTTACTACCTTCTTGTCAAAAAACTATATATTACTTTTTAGATTTAAAATTATTTATATTATAAAATTCTAAAATCCTAATAATTAAATATAATTCTATTTTAATAAATCATAAGCTCTGGTTACATTTTTTTTTTTGTCTAACATCTTAGACGAAAAAAAGGTTTTTCTGTAAAAATGGAACACCACCATGAGAAAACTTTTTTCAGATTGGTGAAAAGTACCCACCATGAATCATATGAATCATAAAAAAATCTGATTCAACTTGAGACCACCAAAAATCACAAAAGCCGCCGCTTCCCTCTTCGCATCCACTGAAGTTTATAGGAAACTTTTCGTATAGATAATATGCAAACTGTACGTGACGATTTCAATTGTTCGCATAAAAATTATTAACAACAAACGTCATAAAAATTAAAATAAACATTCTTAACACAGATGCTTTTTATACTCTATTCAGCTTTTATTGTGATCTGTATATTATACGCTTAAGCAAACCGTAGCAATGAATATATTTTATTAATATTTACAAGTTAAACTACATTTTTTAAGGATGCTTTTTATTAGTAGAACAATATATAATGTAATAAATAATTTAAGAAACAACACCCCTTTATACACATGAGTAGAAATTTTGTTTTACAAAGCACTTCCTCTTACCACTTACTAATGTATTGCTATTTTTATTGAATCACCTGTGTTTTAATACGATCAAATTGTTGAAAATATCAGTATTGAAAGCATAAGTCGCTACTAATGACTCTAGAAACCGCTTTTCTCGTAGGCTTTCGTACTTTTCAATACGGCTAAGACACACTAATTAGGTCGTATACGAGTCGCCGCAATTAATATGCGGTCGTACATCAATTATGCTATTGTTGCGATCCAACGGCAAAGACGAGACGAGTTCTCCGATAGGGTGTTTGGGTGGTGACGGTGGTCTGGGGGTGGTCTGGGAAGGAGCGGGCACTTCTGGAGAGAGATCCTTAATTGGGAGAGAGCTAATTGGCTCAGCCCACCCGACGATCCTGCCGAGTGGCTCTAGTATTACTGCCAATTATCAACTAATTAGGGGAGCTTCTCTTGTTTCACCAGTCACCTGACCTGGTCTGAGCCAATCCTCACCCCATCCACTCCCACGGTGTACATAATTACTGATGGAAACGCTACGAACTAGACAAATGTCGGCTCGTTAACTTATCCGGCAACCTTGTGATCTTAAGCAAAATATAACAAATCCATAGATTTTTAAAATAATATTGAAATATTTCTCAAGCATTTTATTTTCAGATTTGCTTTAGAATAACCCCTTGTTAATTTTTTAACTTAATCATTATGGACCTCAGCTTTGAAACAAGTTTTTTGATTCAGTACGATAGCAATGCTTGTTTTTTTTCTTGGTACCTTTTATATTGTTTATATAGTTTAGAAAGTTAGTTTAGTAATCAGTTATTTAACGAGTACTGTGATAGTGTAACATATTTTTTATTCATAAATAAAAAAAATTACGGTCTTGTACAGACAAAATTGGGGAAAATGAAATCAAGAACATATCAAACTCAAACACAAAATCTTAAAATATAATTTGACAGTTCTACATACGATATACAGTAAAAAAATTAGCTTTAACTAATTGATTTAAACCAATAATTGTTTTTTTTTATTTTTTAGAATTCATGATCAACTATTTTTAACTGTATAATTATCTTAATTTTAGATAAGTATTTTTCACATTTTAAAACTATTCGCAAAAAACCTAATAGTAATTTATCTAAAATTGTAGCTTATCTATAAAAAAATTAATTTAAGCACGCATCAATAAATATAATATAAACTTATTTAACATAAATTATACTAATATAAAAAAATACATAAGCTCCTTATATAATATTAATAATTCTTAGATCTGATTAATTTTCTCTTTCGCTTTAATTAATTTGCCGAGTAATCATCAATTATTCAAAGCCTCCAACCAAAAGTTTTATTAAAAATCGAATTAAGGGATATATTCGATTACACTGGGCCGACCCCCTTTCCCACGCCACCCGCCACGACTTCTCAACAGGTGGTTCGCGCGGGTTCCCTAGCATCCTATAAAATAACACGCAACGCGTAGTATGCAAAGCGGCCGTAAAAGATATAAAAATCGGTTACGCTTTTCGAGTTAACTCGTCTCTTGTTAATTTGCGTCTGTTAAAATTTAAATAAACCACACGCAATTGCCGTGCTAATACCGTGTGAAATAAAGCTATAAATTTTACCAGGATCTCGCTGAAAAAGTGCGTATAATTTTAATCGCATATTAACGATTGATGTGTATAGTAAGAGTAGGTTTATAAATGATAGGAAAATATAATAAACCTTCAATGATCAACATGAATAGTTTAGATTATAATTGTAAAACCGATTTATTTCTGAAATTTTATACACTATCTAAGGCAGTGGTAATTAAAACTTCGGTTATTTAATCTGTTCCACTGATCAGATTATAGAGCAAAGATTATAATAGTTAATTTCTTAAAACTATAGAAATAACTATAATAGAACTCTTTATTTTATATTAAAATGTACTTCACATTAGCTTTTATTTAACAGCTTTTCTATAGAAGCTTTTAGATATTTTGTTAATTTTATTCCGAACGACTTTTGTCACCATAATTACTGTGTAACCTTAAAATCATGTATATATTAATTTATATATCTATATATCTAGCATTACCAATAAATCAAATAAATATTGTGTAAGCATAGCATTATTATTTAGTTAATTTTTATTCTTTAAAAGTATCTTTCTTCTGTAAAATTAAAATATAGTTACGCCAGAGCTTTTAAAAGATCTGTGTGTAAATAAAATATTATGTAATACAATTACTTTGCAAATTCATATTTTAAAATAAAATTACTTTTTAAGAATAATAAACTATGCCATAATATGCAATATAATACGTAATACATGTATTATTTTCCTGTTTTCTTATCTAGTATATTAAATTAATCATACATGTTAATCTAATTCATATTTAAGTCAAGCATATACACATACGTTTTATCCGTTCTGCTCTTCAAAACCAATTTTAACAAGTTTTACCATTTAAAAAAATTCAAGAGTCCTAAATTATACTCGCGAGAATGGTTTATGCCATATCTCCGGTTACGCCATACGGTAACAGCCACTTTAGTAATTGGGTGGGCTCGTGGCTTTTCGGGGGTGGTTTGACGGGTGGTTCAGTGGGAGGTTGGCCCGATAGCCTGTGCAGGATGGATATCGAGGTAAATTGGACATGAAAAGAATAAGTGCCCTGGCGTTCTACTCTATACTTTCAAGTGCTTTTATATGTATAATAGTGAGCTATTTTAACTGAAATGTTGACTGTGAGCAGTAAATATTTAATTATTTGCACTCATAATACAGCACATAGCACTTGATGATCAGATTTGATGAAATAAATATATTATTTAAAATATAATTAAAATTATATGTGAAAGTGTTCTTTAATAAATACTTCAATGGTAGTTAAAGTCTTGTTCTTCAAAACCGATTGTAGACATCAATTCCTTAATAAAATCTGCCCGCTTGAGCTTCAGATATATAGGAAGGATTTCCATTAAGCTTGAAAGTCTTGAAAAATATAGCTCTAAATCGCTGATATTGAGATTCTGAGTAATGTAGTCGAGTGAACGTACATATACAAAGAAATCTGTGAATTAAAAACTCTTTTTAATGTTTGAGAACCCTAGGGGTGTAACTTCGTTGCCAGTGAGACGCAAGTTTTATTAGATTATATTACAATTGCGATAGAATATAAATGACGAGTGGTGGTAGAGAAGCTGGCGCAGGGATGATGTCCGTGGGATAGCGACAGTATAGCGAAGGATGATCTCTCTCTGCTATCATGGTGCTCGTATGGAGGAGTCTCTCTTTGGATGTGAGCGCCCATGACAGTATATTGTCCATAGGCGGCGTCTGTTTGTGACTACTCCAGGCTCAAATATCCAGCGCTGCAAAGCCTGCACACTAATTACAATCATGCAGCGATCATCCAGCCAATAGATGTACTCATTACTTAGAACAGCGAAATATGTATACGCCTTTAGAAAGCGACATTTCTTTGATATGCATTGTCCAAAATATGTTTAAACTTCAGAAACACTTTTTAAATATTGAATCATTAACGGTATTAGCTGTGTAGCATATTTCTAGATGCATTCTAAAATAAGTTCTTGTGACAGGGCAACCCTAATATTCAACATTTTAATATACTTAAGCATTATTTTCACACCTAATTAATTTATTTTCTAATGAAATGTAATAAGTAATCCATTAGGATTAGGTATGCGCATAATTGAGTTTTGTTTTGGGAGACGCTCAGTATATATATATATGTATATAAATAACTTTGCGGGGGTAATTCCCGGATGTCAGATATATTATCGGATTATATATTTATTTTTATTTTCTACGAAACCTTATTTGTCTTTTAGGACTTATTATACTCGAGCCAAATTGTATTGCTATTATTATTATATTACATTTTGATTATAAGTAGATAAGTTTTCTTATTACGAAATATATTTCTTTGGGTTATTCATAATAATTGTTCTATTCAGTTATTTATTGAAGTGTATTTTTAATAGTAAATACATATGTATATAAAAATAATTACTAATTGACATAACCATTAGCAATATTCCTGAAAGCCCTTAATAACTTCAATCTACAATCAATTGAACCTCAAAATAGTGATCTTAATCTAAAATATTAGATATATTACTAATAAGTAATAATTCAGTCTTCTAAATCAATCATTTAATTTAGAAATTTCATTTCAGTACAAATTACAGTATGTCTTCTGCTAATTCCATTTTCGCCACGGCGTAAAATTAGTGGCAAAATCTGCTAATTCGGAACACAATTTCGATTAATTGTCGGGAGCTCACCTTGGACGTCTTGACGGGACGCCAATAATAACACTCTTTTACAGTTGATTAACTCACAACCGCCAAAGGCAGACGATGGAATTACTACACCCACCCGAGCCAACCAGCCAGGGCTTTCCAATTTTGATGCCATTATCTCAGAATTAGTTTTTCCTCGAGTGTTTCGTACAATGCTCGAGAGGCGCGTCAAATACACGGCGCGACACAAAAAATCGTAGACTCTCAGACTTCAACATATCTTGACATATAAATATTTAATTGCTTCATTGAGCTAGATCAATAACCTTATTTGATATGTCTACACTAATATTATAATTGCTCCTTTCTAATTAATAATTAATTTATAGATAATGCATTCTACCTTAACTCAAAATCTAGCATAGAAAAATTAAGCAGTTTTTTCATATTATAATTATTATTCGTTTGTCCTAAACTTTGTGTCAGATATATTTATTTTATTGTAGACAAAGTTTGTTATTATTTAGTTTTTATGCAATAATTAAGATCGTCACGTAGTTTTTATATGTTAGTTATTTGTCAAAGTTTTTATGTATAAGTTAGGCTCCAGACCATTTTGAAGCGGGTTTAACTCTAGATCCTGAACGTTGAGCTGGACCAGATGATGCGAAGAGGGAAGCATGCGGCTTTTACGATCTTCAACGGTCTGAAGCTTAGTACGACTCTTCTTGCTTAAATTTCGTACGAGATTGGCTAGTCCATAATAAAAATCTCTTGAATTTTTAATGGCATGAACTTTGAAGTAAATGTTCAAATGACAAGTTTCAGAAAAAATCTCTAAGGAGGTGTTCTAGAAAATGATACATTTTCGTATGGGATTTTATCAGCCTCTTTCAGTGGAACGGCCAATTATTAAAGTATGTCCGCTGGTTAGTTTTTTTGAAATAGATTGCCATTGTTATTAATTTCCAATGCATTTACGATGGATAATTTTAATGGGCTGGTAAATTGATTTACTGCAAAAAGGTTTTCTCACGGTGGCGTCCCATTTTAACAAAAAGCTTTTTTTTGCTACATGACAATACTTGCTTTGTCACCAAGGTTCATAATTAATTATTATATTATTCAGATTTTAATTAAAAATTTGTCTAAAAGCCTTTTAAACGTTTCTTAAGTCCTTCCGAATTAATCCCTTCATAGGGTGGTTCAAATATTAAGCTTGCCTACTATACTAATACTAATTTTGTTTTTCTGATGATTTTTCTATTCCTGATTAAATGTTTTAAATTTACTATTATTTTTTTATTCTGCTAAAATAAAAAAATATTTTATAAACTTTTTTATATTAAATAATTAAAAATTTCTCTAATAACTAACTCAAAATAATATTAATATTAAATATTAAATTAAGCATATTTTTCCTGGATTAAAAAAAATTGCTTAATGTTATATTTGAAATTTTTCTTAAATAGTTAATATAAATTTAAAAAAATTGTAAGTTGTTGAAGAAGGATGCTAAAATTATATTATAAGTTTCAATATATTGTTGACTATCAGACATTAACTCAAAGATCGTCCTATCTTAAATTATTATTTTTAAATAATTTTATAGTCACATTATTATTTATAACACATAAGCGCATAATATATTTAGCACTATTTTTAATTACAAGTAATTTAAAATAAAGCAATAAAAATAACATAAAACACCCTATTTTATACGAATATTAACCATTTGAGTAGTAAATAAATTTATAAACATTTGTTAATTTATTAGTATACCCCAAGGAATGAGCTAATTTCACGTATATTTCCATAATTATGTTGTTATTTATTTATTAGTATTTACTATAGCATTTATAGTAAATAATAATAAAAAAAATCAGTGATTCTATTAGTTTTATTGCTTTTTTGTGTTAGTTTATATTAATAATATATTTTAATTATTAAATTTATTTTATATATTTATTATATATTATTCGGCTTTTTGTATTGTTTTAAATCAATACAGAGGCTTTTAATATATTTTATAAAATTAAAATTAAATATTTTTGGTATTATTTTGTACAGAAATCATTTACAAAAATTCAAATTTAAAAAAATATAATATAAAATAATGTTTTTTATTTACTATTTATTTAGTAATACATGTAAATATTTATAATTGAATTAAATGTAAATATAGAACTTTTTGGGTTACCTCAAAACAGTAAAAGGTCAATGGCCGTACATGTACGGCGATACTCCTCAAAGGGCTAAAATGCTACATAAAAATATAGAATTCCAACAATAAAATAACATTGTTGTTATCACACGGAAAAATAAAAAAAGATAACCAATAAAACTAATAAAAGGACTTTTAAATCGGTTTTAAATTTCATAATATATAATACAACATAATAAAAATATATACTTAAATATTTTTATTTTCAATTTAAAAATAAGTTTTTAAATAAAATATTAGAATATTTTTTTATTGTGTATTTAATTTTACAATAAATTAAAAAATAGCATATACTTAATTATTTACAATATCATATTTAACAAACTAATATAAATAAACTATATACGCAGTTTTTAAATTATGCAAATTATGAGACAAAAAAATAAGACGAACTGTTATTTCCGTCTATATATTAAAAAAACTTAAGCTTCATATTATTTGTTAATTTACTAGGTTATTCTTAATTTAATTTTTATTTATTTAAAATTGCTTCAGATATACATAAATATATGTATAAAGTACTTCATGCCTCTGAAATAAATTTTCCAGATCAGCATTCAGTCTTCCAACTTTTGTGTCGCAGTGTATAATATAGTGCTTTCGGGGGTGGGTGGTTTCTGGGTGGGTCCGTAACGCAATCATCAAATTGCTCTTATTTGATTACCCCCCTCTTGTTTCAATCCATTCCGAAAGCGCCCCCTATGGCTCCACTTTTGCGGCTTATTTCATTTTTTTAATGCCGGAGTCTGTTTTTGGTAAGTTATCGCCGTGGCCGAGGGGATGAAAATGCCACACAGTAATACGCTAATGGCCCGACGCAGGCGATATTCAATAATTCAGACACGAATTGAAGGGGGTGCCGAAAATAAAATTACCACCCACCTCCCGAAAAGTCACTCGGAGCTCATACGAAGAGTGTTTCCTAGTATATTAAAAGAATTGCATTAGTGAGAAATGAGACTTGAATGCTATGAGTATTATTCTCTCTGATCCATTACTATAATTTAGTGTCGCATTTTATATTCGTGAAAGATACTCTATATTTCTATACAGTTTCTTTCAGAGTCAACTTAAAATAATTTTAGAATCTTCTTATGGGTAATATATAAGTTATATTAATAAGTCATATGTAAAGTTTTTTAGTAATGATTGTATAATTTAACAATTATTAATTATATTTTGGTACTTATACTGTAATAAAAACCAAATTTCTAGATTTACATAAAATTTTAATTTATTTAAAACAAAATATTTAAATATTTTGCTATAGGGGCGATTTATTTACTATGGACAATTACAATCTAGGCGACACTCTGGTCACACTGTCGTGACAGCGGCAACATACTCTTTGGTGGACCTTGGCGGAAAGACGACGATCGGCAGTTCCTCGTCCGCCGATAATTCGCATAATTTAATAACATGTAATTGGTTGTTAACACTTTCACTAAGCTTTAACATCAGTGGTCACCCGTAACCATCCAACCACCAAACATTCATTATTAGTTTCGCTTGTTAATATCTACAATATATCTAAAATTTGCTAAGCTATATATAAAAATCAAGCTCAAATGTTCAAATATATAATGTTTATATGTGTATTAAATATATGTAAAATAATTTAACTTCAAACATTTTTTGAAAACTAGTTAATAAAATGTGTTTTATACATTCATAAGATTTTAATGAAATTCATCCTTGCTCTTATAAACATTTCATTTTTTAAATTATTAAGATAAAATGTTTAAACGTACATTATGAATAAGCAAAAAAATATGTATCTCTGAATTTTGATAATTTTAATATTATATTGACTCATTGAGTAAATTAAAAATAAAAGTAAAATAGCAAATCAATTTTATTGGTGTGCAGAGAATGAAATATGTTTTTATATGACTTCACATAGTTTTTAGAAACTTTACAACATAAACCTGATGATTTCGGCGCGCTACGTTCAATTATATGTACTAATATTTTCGGCGAGCTACGTTCTAGCTCAACTGAGCTGCCTTTTTTCACAACCAAAATCAATCCATTTATTGAATTTTTAATTCATCATTTAAAAATGGACGGATTTTTTTCGTTTCTCCGCATCATGGAATTTTCAGCTTTGGTTAATCCAAACGTAGATATAATCGGGAAACTTCCACCAAAATTAGCTGTTTTAGTCTTCAGGTATATATTTTAATTATTTTTATTTTTTAATAAATATTGTATCTAATTATTTTTTTATTTTACAGGATGCTCGATGGATATTCATTATATACTGCTTCTCTCGTTAACGACAAATGGATGAAAATCATCGAAAGCAATAAGGAATTGAGGAGCAGACTAAGAAAACACATCAGAATAGCCAGGATGGATAAGATTAACCGAAGAAGACTCATTTCAACGGAAGGAATGATTAAGAAGACATCTCCTGCAACACAATTCAATAAAAGCTTCAGTCTGCCTCAAACGACCAAAAGAGAACAAAGCCCTATTGTACGGCAAATGAAAAGACAGAGACTCGAAGATACTTTTAATAACAGCATGAAACGAAATATGTTTTATTGATTATATATTGACAATTAAATTTTAACGAACAATAATTTTTTTTTGTGATAAAATATTTTTTATATTATAAATTGTATTACATAATTCAACGTAGCGATTTTTTTATCATTCCTATTTTAAGGAATTGTTAATATTATTTTTACTTAGGCGATATTTTTTTAAGTAGCTTAATAGAACTTCAGTCGGTCGGAGGCATTAGTTTTTTTTATTACTTGATTAAAAATTGAACTTGCAATATCGATAATTATTTCAGTGTTGGAGCATTACCGTGAATGGTCGGTTGAGAAAAAGATGGGGGCTATGTCTTAGAACGAACCCCCTTCGAAAGCTTCAACTCTATCATTCCAAGAATTCAATTAAAAACTTCGGTTCATCTAAAGGATTTTTTAATTTCAGATAGTACCGCTGCTGCGCTATTTACATTTAATTTAATACACGTTGAAAAATTCCAAGATACAATATACATATGTATTTAGTAAATAAACGTGCGTTCAGACCTTTACAGTTAAACATCTTATACTATATGTTGTATTATAAAGAACACCTGAAATTTATTTATTTAAATGTAGCTTTTTAAAAAGCTGCATATATCAAGTATTCAATTCAATTCCAATAATTTGATTATCTCTTATGTGAATTTCTAAGGATTGGTGGATATGTAGATTAATTTTGTTCATCAACGAGATCGTTGTTACAAAATGAATAAAAATGTATCTACTACATAAAATAATTTTAAATATATATAAGTCCTATCCTTTATAATAAAATTAGGTATGAAATAATAGTATTAGAAAATAAAGTCGTATTTTGTGTCATTTTAATTTAAAATAATTTTACTATTTTTTAAAAATCAATATATAGATATAGAATATAAATTATTTAAAAAAATTTTACAAAACTAAGCACCACCTCAAAAATCCACCCACGCTCAACCGTTGATTTTGCGGACGTTTTGCTTCAAATTACTACCAATAAAAAAAGCATTCACACACACATAGCATTTTGACAAGCGTTCATTATGTCCGATTCATAGTCATTTTTTTCTCTCTCCTGTCGAATACCTACGTGCCGTATGGGAAATCACGTCGCGAGGCTTCCTGACTGGGAATTAACGAACGGAACACTGTGTATCAAAAAGGCTATTTAAGTTGGTGTGCGTCGTGCCCCGCTATTGTGCGCCTCGCATTAGTTTAATTAAATCTATTTCAACAACAAACTTTAATTAAATTCAAGTGTTGTGTAAGGAGAGTGAGCGCGGCGGAGGTTGGGGCCACCAGTGTGGGGGTGCACCCGATGTGCTTTGTTATACACTAGCTCTCCACTTTCTTGGGGATAACTAACGCCTAAATAATTACAGTGGAGCGACTGCTACACTTATAATAATCGCGCTCTTAATCGATCGTGTTTGATGGGTTAATGTACCTTATAAATGCAATTCTTAATAATTACTGTGAGGTGCCTTTACTTTGTTAAGCAAGGGCGCTGATTTCCGACAAGGGTATGCGCTTAGACGTTAAGGAATATACTAAAAGAAAATAATAATGAAAACAGAAAAATATTCATATTATGACAGATTGCAAATCTATCAATTTTAATTGCATATTTACAGCAACCTCATTAGGATATACTGCAAATTAATTTTGGAATAAAATGGACCTTTTTTCATATTAACAAAAATCTTTAAACCGCGCATGTAGCTCGTTTTCTAAAAATACAATTTTTTCAATTCAACATTGAGTTGAAAATGTAAATTTTTTTCTGTAAATTTTTGCAAGACTGAAAACATGAAAAATTATTTTGCTGCAACTGTTTCTTGAAGAGAAATATTTTTGTTTGAAATGCTATAATATGGAAAAAGAGTTCATGTACAAGTTTTCCTTTACCTTGTAAGTTTAATATGTCCACTTATGTTAGTCAAAAATGCTAGATCTCACAACGACAAAGGATCTGAAAGTTCTGGAACTTGCCTTGATTTTTCAGTCATAAATATATCAAATTTTTTTCGTAGCTTTTCTGCGGCTCAACCATCGCACTTCAGTATGGTACATTAAATCGCCATACTTAGATTGCATCTTAAAATATGCACTAATTGTATTGAATACATATTTTAGTCTTTTTAATGTTTAACGCTAAAAATTATTTTCCGTAAGTCAAATAAAAAAAAAGTAAACAGCTGCAAAAAATATTTTTAAGATTAGGATTTTAGCACCCTCTGACATGTTTTGACAATATTTTGCGTGATTTTAATAATTATGCAGAACTTGGCAGGGCACACATTTAATTTAAAAAAAAAAGATTTTTTAAACATAGTTAAATCACAGTATTTTAATTCTACAATAATGATAATTCACATGTCGCAGATCAAGTTAAACTATTTGGTATTTGGATGACTGCTTTAAGCTGAACCTTCTCTAGGTAGCTCTGATTGGTACGAGTTTGTTTGTTATCTAATTAACTTTAAAACTAAAGCACAATGGTATTCTCAATCAATTTATTTAATTCAGTACGACAATATTTTAGCATATATACCATTAAAATAAAGTAAATTCTAATGAGTTAATCTCGATGTTTCAGATCATAACCATAATTTTATTTTGTCTAATAAAATTTTTGTTAGACCGTATACTGTGCAACTGTAATTAAAAATCAGTAAAATTTTGCAACATCTTCATTCTATGAAATATGAATTCGGGGGATGTTTTAGTACCTGATCAAATGGGATATGCAGCGACTCTTACATTATGCACTTTTACTGTTTGTTACTTAAAGTGTGATCTCTTGATTTTTGTGTGTTTACGTGGTTTTAAAACTGTATTCAATAAATGAATACTATATAATAAATTTTGATTTTTAAAAAAACATTCAAGACACAAAAATATATAAATTATTTTTATGATTTACTATTTTATTAGCAGAGATAAGAGGTGGTCCCAGCATTACAAACACATGGATAAGCTATTTAATAAAATTTAAAATTTTCTTTATATTAAACCAAGTATCAATGTTTCTGCAAAAAAATATTTATTTAAAAAAATATCAATTTTGTTGGTCATAAACAATCAAAATTATAAGCTTTTGTTAATGTATCATACAGAGTTTTGCTTTCTTTGCTAGAGATTTTTTGACATATTTTATAATAAATAAATATTTATTTTAAAAATTGATTATTTATTATATCTATTGGGTTGTACGAAGTTGTTTTTTGTTTTTACATACATATATGTTCTAATTTGTATTGTAAAAAAACAGTTACTATGTTTAAGGAACATAAATAGCACTGTAATAAGTGAGTACAGTAGACTCCCCAATAACACGGTAAATTGGAGACGTGCTATTTGAAAGCCCGTTACTTTATGTGTGAGCGAGTGAAAGGGAAGATATCTCACCACACGTGTCTGATTCGTACGTACGTATTGCAAAAAATTGTATGAGTATATTCAAGACTACACATACCCAATTTACCGTGTCATTGTAAAATATTTCCAAAGTAGTATAATGATTTTTGTGATTGTATTTGCTTATCCTTGCTGCATTTTTCATGACAATTTATAGAACGCATTTGTTTATTGACGTTCATTTTCCTGTCTAATATGGCGTTAGCTTTTGGCGGATTCCTTTTTCCGTGCGCACTTTGTATTAACGATGCAACATGTAAAATTTTACGGCAGTGTCTTTCACGCTGTAATTGCCCAGTAACTATAATATTCTCTGTAATTTTAGTATAAAAACTATATTATTCAAATGCTTTTATTTCCGATTAAGTTAAGTGGCGATGAAATTAGCATTTATGTGAAAATATTTTAATGTAATGTTTTTATTTTGTTAGCGCAATATTAACACCATAAATATAAGCAGCATCCATGTATCTTAAAAAAATAATATTAGTGCAAAATGGTTCATGAAAAAATAGCAAAGAATAATTACTTAATTAACATATGTTCTTCTGACATAGCTGAGTAAGTCAAAATCCATAATTCACTATATATTTCTTATTTTTTCAAAAGTAAGTCTTGAAGGACACGGAATATATTAATTTAAACTGAATTTAATCTTTAAAAATAAAAAAATGGTTTCGTTGAGCTGTCATTGGCAATAAAATTCAGAGTTCTCAGCGTATAACGTTATGGCAAATTGCGTCCGATGCGAATAGCACTCTGGGACACCTAAACGCCGGCCAAATAATAAAATGGCACAATGTTAAATAAAACACGTGTCATTATGTCGGGGGCATATTCCCACGGGCATGGGCATATAAAATGTATGCGCCAAGAGGGGCGGGAAACTGAGGGGGGCTTTTAAGCAAATGGAGGGGCTCCGTCGTTGGACCAGGTTACTTCAATTGTAATCTCGATTTTTCGATTCGCTTTATTCTTGGCAAAAATTTAAAAAAATCTAATTAATCAATATGCAATAGCTCTATTTAATCTATCTTAAGTTAAGCTTTCAAAGCAGTAATTTAAAAATATTTAATTTACAATTCGAAGTGCATCGTCTTATGCTGTTTTTTCAACTGTGATATATCAATGATATATATTTTTATATAAAAAAAATATTTGTATTATTTTAATGTGTCGTCCATTTACAGTCAAACTGCACATATTTATAAATAAATAAATAACTAAATTCAAACATTTTTTAACCTGCTTGATTAAGAAGATCTGAAGGCTATTTTGGTATCTTACAGCAAGATTAAACAGAATAATTAATAGCTTTATATTGCAGACAAACATTCAAGAACTTCACGCATCTTGCCTTATTTCAGTAATGGGATATCATATTACCACCCACGCCGTTCATAATAGGATATAAGCACATGTACCAGCAAGAACCGTCGTGTCCCGTCGAGAACATTTCGAAAACTGTGTTCAAACCCATTTATTATTTATGCACATATTTTCGCCGAAATTCGCCGTTTTTCTTCGAGCACGTCCCCTTTGGATCGTGCATACCACTTTTATAAAGATCTTCCGAAAGAATAGATAATAAAACTGAGTTGTATGTAGATATAAATATCCAAACATATATAAGAGCTATGTGTGCGGCATCAAAACGCCACCAGACCCCGAGAAACTATATTAATTAACTTAAGTTGCGCGATAATTAAGTCGGGGTCCGGGCACAAAATAACTTTGATCCAATTATTTCGACGTCTTCGGATTGTACGCCGGTGGCGCCTCAAGACCGGAATCCCACTTTAATTGAATGTCAAAGGCATATCAATTTGGTTAATGACTTACTATCCCTTCAAACTTGGCGTTGTTAAACCATCGCGATCGGATTAGGGCGACCCTGTCCTCTGCGGCACGAAGAGGTTAAGCCAACTGACAACTTGATCAACTGACAAGTTTAGAAGAATAAGATATTAATAAAATATACAAGAAATTCTACTTCTACTATTTACTGCAATCTTCATTGGCAACTATCATTAAAAATATATGTATAAGAATAAGGTTTTTTAATTAATAAATAATGCAAAAAGGGATTGCAGTAATATGATATGAGGCAATAAAAGCAATAATATGTAATTGTTACAACAATGAATACAAATTTATTTTTTATATTTATTGATTCAAAATAAAACCATCAACAAATTATAATTATATCGTCTAGTACAGCCTATACTTAGTGACAAAAAAATAACATTACATAATTTATTTATTTTAAAAACATACATTTTGCGCAATTTTTTCAAATACGTCTTCTATTTAAATATAATTATTGAAGCTCAATTATTGCTAATATTTAACACCAATGTTTAGTAAAGCATATTGTTTGGACTGAACTGAAAATATGTCTAAATGAAGATAAAAATGTAAAACTTACTTCGCCAGCCATCCCTATCATAAAGAAAGAGCGCGGTCATTCTTCTGTCAACTGCTAGGTACGTTATATCTGCCTGAGCGCATATACAAACATACAAAAATATCAAACATGTTAAACTATTTTTTTTTAATTTGCGCTGAAAAATCGGCCTTTAGGATTTTTTTTGCATAGGTAGGGTGGGCCGATATTTCGGCCCTTTTGAACTTAAAGTGATAATATTATATAAAAATTATTAAGATATAACACATATATGAAACCTCAGTGGTGGATCACGCTTTTCAGAGGCCCCTAGCCCAACATAAGCTGGTCTATATATGTTCATAAAAATCAGAAATAATTCTGTGATCTGTTTAATGTAATTATATCTGAATATTATAAATTTTGGGGATCGTATTTATGTTGATCACCTGAAAATTTGTTGAAAATATCGAAAATTTACTATGTAAATTTTCGATATTTTCCCCAAGCTTGCGCTTATATTGTTCTATGGATGATCCGCCACTGATTTAAGTTGAGAATACATAATCTTTCTTTAAAACTCGCCAACTGGCAACTGCATAACGTATTCTGGGAAATCAGAAAAAAATATCTCTAATTTAATGTTAAAAATAGGTTTTTTGTGTTTGTTATTATGAATAATTACATAAATATAAAAAACAGCAACAAATTTATAAAATACAAATGATGAAAATGTAACATAAAAATAAAAAATACAATATCTCTATTTTACATAGTATTATATTATTTAGCACCTAATCTAAATTTTTAATTATAAAAATAAAAAAATATCTGAGAAGCTGCTCGACTTTATTTACAGAGAAAAAAGTGGACAAAAACCTCTTTGTAAATATGTTAATTTTATATTTTTTATATTTATTAAATATTAAATTAAATAGAATTTTTTACTTCAAACTCGAACAAGTTTAGAAAAAACTACAACTGACTAACAGTTATTTTACAAATTATGTTAATGTACTTGATTTGAGTAGTTTATGTATACTGAAAATAAGTTTTAAAAAAACGAGTACCGTAGCTAACGTCAAGCGACTCCTGCACATTTGATGCTTATACTTTCTCCAGGGGCTTACAATGTCACGCCAGTAATCGTCTGGATGCAGATTGTTAAACTTCATAAAATTAAATTGTATTTTTTTATGATTATAAATTCCTTTAAAGATGTTCATTAAAAATACAATGTAGCTCACATAGCTAATAAAAATATTTTTCTCGCTTAAATTAGTTATTTAAAGTGACTTGTTTTCTTTGTCATTTGGCCTAAAATAATAGTGATTAACTCAGTTCGTGTGGTTTGGTTTTTTTTTAAATTCTGATTAAATCGTCCGCGTAGAGGAGATGAAAGATTTCAGCATTGACATGATCCTTTGGCCTTTGTTGATGTAATAGGGCAAATTTCTGGATGACTTCTAATATTGTCTTTATCCCAAGCTATCGATAGAGATCAGCAATTTGTTCGTACCGTGATGCGTTAACAACACACGGAAGTACATTATTCTAAAACCTTTGGTCAATATAATCTCTTGATTCGATGGCTTGGTACCGTAAATCCATACTGGTTTCAGGATCTATTTGTATAGCAATAACATGCTTTCTATTGCAAGCGAGTTTCATCTCATTAGGCAAT
This sequence comes from Plectrocnemia conspersa, assembly GCF_051122295.1. Taxonomy (NCBI): domain Eukaryota; kingdom Metazoa; phylum Arthropoda; class Insecta; order Trichoptera; family Polycentropodidae; genus Plectrocnemia; species Plectrocnemia conspersa. Next base: position 22,830,008 of record NW_028277172.1, read on the forward strand.
ACAGTTTTTTTAATTTCACAATTTCAAAAGCAAAAAGCAGATACATGTTTCAAAAGAATGTCTTGTAATTCCATATGGAGCTAAAAATATAATAAGCAAGCTTTTTTTTGCAAAAAATCAAAGAACATTCCAAATTAATTCCTCAACTAAAAATTTGGGATATTGATGATTTTGGTCATTTATAAATTAATAATATATTATTAATAAAAAAATAAATAACAAAAAATGATAAAATACACACTTTTCACATTTTTTTAATAATTTTTAATTCATCAAGAATAAAACATTTCAGTGTTAATTTTTTTAATAGGGGGTAGCTATTTATATTATAGGTTCAGAAACAGAACCGGTTGTTAAAAATTTGGCAGCACACACGAATCTTCCGCCAATTTAAAAAAAGTACAGTAGGTGAGTTTATAGTAAGACTTCATATGTGCCAACCACAAGTCTTTGATTTATTAATAATACAGGCAATTTGCTATTCAATAAGGATAAAATATAATATTTTTTATGTAAATTAAAATTTGTGTTTAATGTATTCGTTGACAGACGGGTGGGAAATAAAAATGGGTTAAGACTCCTTGAGCCGCATTAAAAGTAATTATTATTACGATTGTTTTTCCTGATAAAGAATAACAAAAAACGCGTAATGAATAAAATCTCAAAGAGAAGCTTCTTTAATACACTAAAAAAGTCAAAAGCGGCTTTTTATCAAAACTCTTTCATCTCAATCAAAGCTTCTCAAAGTTTTTTTTCATTTTAATATAAAGTTAAACAGCTATCATATCCTATAATAATATTATTATGACACTTTCATAATAAAATATTTTTTTAAATAAATAAGTATATAAATTATTATATTTAAATTGCAGTTTAACAATTTTGCGTACACGGGAGCGGACTTGGATTAAAAAAATAATTAATTTAATGCGTCTACCTAATTACTGTGGAATTGAACAATGGACGCTTTTTGTGAATACCAGAAAGGAAAATATAAGGTAAGGGGTGACTCTTTCGCTGCAAACGGAAAGGGTGGACTCATTAAATTTACTTAAATAATCATACTTTTTTTCCTTAAATAAATCTTTCTCATTAGGCAGAAAACGACAAGGAGAGAAAAAGTCTCACGAGAGAATAAATGATTATTCACAAGAATTTTATATTATTACCTCTTGCCTACGGAATATAAAAGAAAATTTCTTTGAAATTTCAACACCACCAGATTTTGACAAAATTGTATCAAATATTTCATACCTATAATACTCATAAAAAATATTAAGAAACACATATATAATAAATGCTTTCTTGACTGAATTTATTATTTTTAATATAAAAATCATAAATTAAATTATTTTTTAACGATAATAACATACTCTTTACATCCCCGTACATATATTCGAGCAATTCATAAATATTTATTGACATATATAATTTATTAAATTATATTGCATGCTTAACCCTTTGAACGGTATCACCGTACATGTACGGCGGTCGATTTTTTGTTGTTTTGAACTATCCTAAATAGTTATATATTTACATATATATTATATGTATTTAATATTTTTTAATTTGATTTAATGTAAATGATGTTTATAGAATATAATACCAATAAATTAAAGAGTACGAAATAAATTAACATTAATTGCCTCTGAATTGATATAAAAAAGTCAAATGATACATAATAAATATGTAAAAAAAATTGACGAAATTTAATAACAAAAAAGTGTTAAAATAAATCATTAAAACATACCAATACAAAAAAGTAGTAAAATAAATCAAAGTAATATAACGTTGAGAATCACTGATTTTTTTTGTATAATTTACCATAGATACAAAATAAAATAATAATAAATGAAAAACAAAAGAAATAATAATGGATAAATATGGAATATATACTCACTCCCATGCGTATTCTAACAAATTAACAATGTTTTTAAATTAACTAACTACTCAAAAGGTTAAATATAAAACTGTATATTGGCCATTTAGTCAGGTGGTTTAGTTTTTAAATACAATTTTTTTTGTTGCGCATGAGCCTCTAAAGTGGTTTCGCTCTGGATTATGGACATCGAGCTGGACGCAAAGAGAGAAGCGGCAGCTTTTACTATCTTCACTGCTCTAAAATTGAGTCAGCCTCCTGTTGGTTGTAGTCCAAGTTAGAGGGGTTTTAAAGATCTGATGCCTTGAATGCTGTCGTGGATATTTAAGTATAGATGCCAGTAGTGTCCTTAGACGAACTGTTGCCCACTTTCCAGGGTTTATATCCATGATAGTTTTTGTTCTCCGACCATTTTTCAATGGAATGATCAGTTTTTTGCTAAGATGATGTGTTTTTTCGAAAACGAACTGCCATTGGCCGCTAAGGCAGGTCAGAAACGGTAAATTTGAGGATAAGCTTGAATTTATGTTTTATATCTTTTCAAGACGGCGGATATTTAATCCTTTTTGATATATGTCGCGTATCTTAATCCGTAAATAGGTTTCCCACCATGTTTCATTTTAAAGAAGAAGCTCATTTTTTTCAAACGATTAAAATTCTTTATCACAAGTCAAACTAGATAATTTATAATTATTAACATGAGTTAATCCCTCGATTTTAATTAGAGAAGTGGTTCAGTTGATGAACCCGGCAGTATGTTGTAGTAGCATGCCACAGAATATTCAGTCACAACGCTTATATGTATTAGCCAGCTTATAAAACACACAGTGGTGTAGGGTATGTGCCGCCCAGGGCGATCCTTAAAATTGCCGCCCTCCCCCCCATACATTTCTTGCAGGGTCATAAAATCAGCATTTCTTAAAATAATAAATTGGTTATTATTAAGATCTTGTTATTCGTAAATTTATATGTTTTAGTGCATTCAGGGTTAAGAACCACACTAGACGATCCTATCGCGAATATGCCGCCCCCAAGCAAGTGCCGCCCGGGGCGGCCCGCCCCCTCCGCCCCACCATAGTTACGCCACTGAAAACACATATTGTTATGTGCGATATAGTGCGAGATGCTAATAAAGCTAAAAACGTGTTTTTAATTAAGAAATCCCTATTGTACAATATAAACATAGTTAAAAACACATCACACTAAATATGACGTCGAATTTTTAATTACAGCAATTCATAAATTTAATAAAATCAATAATGTTTTGTATAGCACTAGGTTAAAAAAATAAGAATGAGGGTACATGACGTATGAGGTTATATTATAGTTGGTCGGAAATTGAAGGTGGAAGATCGGGGTGGATGAGGAGCTGGGTGACTCTGACGATGGGTGTCCGCCCCTGATTGCTGGGCATGATTGGCCAATCCCCCCGGGCACACGCCAAATATTTTTAATCAACACCTCTTTTGAGTTTTCCTCTAGTATCGAACGCTACAGGACCGCACTAGTAATAACAGGTGTTATTGAAAATTATAAAAATTAAAAAAAAGTCTTAATAGAACTTAGATTATATATAAAATAAGATATTGACACAATAACGTTAAATTATCTGTGATATAAAAAGTTGTAATAATAAAATATGTATATAAGATGTAGTACATATGTTTTTTATTATTATTTTATTCGCGTTAAAGACAAGCATAATTTAAATATATAGATAATAGATTTATTTAATCAAATATTATCTCTGATTCTACCCTGCGTTTGATCGGCGTTCCCGTTCCCGGGAGCAAGTGGACTAAGGCAATGTCGGCAATATAAAAACACTCAACTTTGTCTTATACAACCGTATTATCTAATAGGTGAAAATCATTTTCCAATAAGTCCTTACAAAGTTTCTCACTTATAATAACACATCACATATCACTTCTATAAAATATAAATTATTTACAATATTAATATTTAAAAAAAAAATGATAATATTAAACTCTAATAAAATTATCAAATATTTCAAGTGAGCTGCCCCTTTTTATAACAAAAAATAATTCTAACTTATTTTACCATCTCAAAATGGAAGGATTTGTTCGGTTCTCCGCATCATGGAATCTTCACCATTGGTTAATCCAAACGTTGATATAATCGGGAAACTTTCACCAAAATTGTCTGCTAAGGTCTTCAGGTAAAAATATTATTATTTTTTATTACTTTTTTTCATAATATCTAATAATTTTGTTTTTTTATATAATAAAAAAAATATATAAATAAAGAACTTCGGCAAGCTACGTTCTGTTTTTATTTATATAATATTTCGACGAGCTACGCTCGGTTTTATATCAACAATATTTCGGCAAGCCACGTTCAGTAGTATATCCGCAATATTTCGGCGAGCCACGTTTTAACTCAACGGAGCTGCCACATTTTGAAACAAAAAGCAATCCAAACTTGCGAATATTTTATTCACATTTTTAAAATGGAAAGCTTCTTTTCCTTTCTCCGCGTAATGGAAACATCACCTTTGATTAATCCAAACGTAGATATAATCGGACAACTTCCACTAAAATTGGATGTAATAGTCTTCAGGTATATTTTAAAAATATTTTTTTATTTTTTACCAAATATTATATCTAATCACTTTGTTTTTTTACAGGATGCTCGATGGATATTCGTTATATACTGCTTCTCTCGTTAACGACAAATGGATGAAAATCATCGAGAGCGACAAGGAATTGAAGAGCAGACTAAAGAAACACATCAGAATAGCCAGGATGGATAAGATCAACCAAAGAAGACTCGTTTCAACGGAAGGAATGATCAAGAAAACATCTCCTTCCACTAAATTTAACAGGAGCTTCAGTCTGCCTCAAACAATCAAGAGAGAACAAAGCCCCATCGTAAGGCAAATGAAAAGACAAAGACTTGAAACTACTTTTAATAATAGCTTAAGACGAAATATGTTTAATTAATTATCTATATTGACAATTTTATTTTGTTATTGAATATTATATTTTTAAAATATAGCAACACTGCAATAAACTTAAAATAATGCACAAACAATTTGTTTTATGGAACAAAGTATTTATTCATATGCATTTTATTGTAAATAGAATTAAGAAATTAAATGTCAGTATTAGTTGCTTGTTTACAAAGCGATTTATATATTTTTTAATTGCGCAACACACGCGAATTAATGACGCAATATTTTAAATAAACAAATTTGTCCACTATTTTAGAGTCTACGGCTCAGCTTTGATTGCGCAACACAGTGCCGAATTGAAAACACAAATTCCACTGTGTGCATTAGTGACGCGCTGACGCCAAAGTTTTCTAAACAATTTTATTGTCACCGAGCGACCGGGACATTATTAAAGTTTCCTAATTTGGAGTTGGCTACCTCTTTCGCGTCTTGTCTTCCCAGCATCCCGTCTTGAACACTTTAAACTTCCGCTCAGGTCTCGCCGCCGATAGACGTTTTGATGGCGGCGACGGATATTACAACTTTGATGGCCGATATGCATAATTTGGAAATAGTGGTGACCCCGACGCGATCACCATAACGCCAACCATAATCGAACTATTGCATAGATCGGGTCAATGAAGGGTTTAATTCAGTGGCTAGCATCTATAAAGCAGAGGTATTAAAAACAATATAATATTTCATTTATCTAACTTATTCATATTAGTGTTTTATGTATCTAAAGTATTTTAATATATCAGTAATTTGCATCCACGTCTAAGTAATTTATTACCCAACGATTAATTAATCCCTCACAAATTAACACACATACATATTACATTATGTTATACAGACATATATACACACACACTTGGAAGATATTAATTAAATTGTCCATACATCATATCCGATCCGGGGTGACGAACCAATATGAGAGGAACTTCGGAACAATCAATTACACGGGAAACCACCCCCTCGTGAAAAGGGTGGGGTACGTGCGACCCACACCGCACCACCAGGGTTCTCCAAATTTTTAATCATCACGTGCTCATCGACAGGCGATATCGAAATACCGCTTAATCTTAAACTTTTAATGAACAAACATATAGCTACCCTCCCTCCCCCCCCCCTTCCTAACATCATAAATAAGTCTCTAAAAATATAAACCAATACCATTAGATTAAATACACTATAAAAGATCACGCAAATACGTTTTTTTTATAAAAGCGTGTACACATGCAGAATATACTATAAAAGGTTTCGTACGGTGAGATACATTATCTTTCGTACAGTGAGATACATTCTTAAAATCGTCCATATTAGATAATATTTGTTTTTAATCATGAGCTACTTCAGCACATAAAAAATATTATTTATGTAAAAAAAATATTAAAGAAATACGACCGCTGCAAAATTGAGCTAATTACTTTGTTGCGAAAAAATATTTTACTAAGGAGCCGTATCGACAATCCGATTTTCGGCTGCCAGCTTTAGAGTAGCTATAGAGTCGCGATAACGTCCCTTATTCTTGCCTTTCTCAGCCAGAACATCAACGCTCTTTCTGCACGAGCCACCTTGCTCCTCAATGAGCTCGCCAAACACAAGGTTTTTTGGGCAAAAGCTATGAGTAGCTGATACAAATGATGTGTATCAGCTACTCATATGTGATATTTTTTTTATTTTTATAATATTTAATTGTATGTATATTCATAAGTCACGATGGTCAGATTTTTTAATAAAAAAATAATACCTAAAATGTATAGAGTAACGCGAAAAGCTTTTAAAAAAACTAATTTATTTTTGCAGGTCCACGCTTATATGTTGAGGAATGCGCACTTATTCATATGAAAATGTCTATAGTAAATACATTTGTTCCTTCGAGTATTATACAATGCGTTATTTCGACTTTTGTTGATAAAGACATTATTCTTCCGGACTTTTCCATCATAATATGATTAAACATCACGCATTGTTCTTCTATGTTTATTAAGCTACAGTTATTTGCTCCGAAATACGCTCTCCGAAACACGCAATTTAAATAATATGGAGGGAGGAAGTTAATAGTAATTAATAATCAAAATATAGATGTGTCATCGAATACAAAACATTAGACTCTGTGGCATAAGCCAAAGTAGTATATGTAGTGCATAAAAAATACTTTAAAAACATTTAGACGTTCATTCACAAACCGTGTAACAAACGCAAGTACATAGTATCCTTTGTTTACCTTTACAACTGGTCGAACGGCGAGTGATAAATTTTTTGCCGGTCGACTCACAGTTACAGTGTAATTTGAACCTGTACTCGCACGCCGACCAACCTAGATATACGACTGTACGCTAAATATGCATCTTTATTCTACCGATGTCTACTCCAATAAAAAATTATTTTATATATTTTTTGCAAAATGTTAGTAACTACAAAAAATATATTTATTTTAATTAAATTGATTTAGTATCGTAATTAGATGTTATTTTTTATATATAGCACACGACTTTAAAAATGTAGATCTTACCAAATAAGTTCGATGCGTCTTATGAGATTCTCGAGAAACTGCAAGGTGCAAGTCAGTCTACAAGCACTATTCTTAAATACAGAAATAAAGCACGCAATTACGATAACCATGCAAAAATTATGTGATCGATCACAACTATCATTTATAGTTCCGATTTCATAAAAACAAATCATGGCCCCCATAGATAAGACTCTAAAGCCATTCAGTTGGTAAACAACGACTGTAATTGCCGATTTCTTACTTTATCGCACAAAAGACGAATTTTTATAAACGGGTTTAATTAAAAATGGGCGTATTACGTGCGAAACGGCGAACGTCCCGTAGCGGAATTAGCGCAGGCAACCCTGGGCGGCGAGAATCGTGGGGGCGCCTGGGGGTGGCTGTCACCCCGCCTAATTGAAATCCGGAGCAAGGTTGACTCTTATTGCCGACAGGCGGGTTCAACACCCCAAAGCGCCCCCACCCCGCGCTCGCGCCCGTGCGGCCCCGGTCGTCCAATCTTCCCGCTTCAATAAGCGGCCACAATCGAGGACTGGGGGGTAATCATTCAAACAAATCATATTTATCGATCAGACGATGTCAAACTTTTTCGCCAATAAACAAAAATGAATTACTTCATTAATAATACAGGACTGTGACTATTCGTAGAAAAAAAAATTCCTTAGTATTTATTTATAATGATATTGTATGTACTAAACTTGTTATTATTCTTTCTTTTTATCTTTTTTTCTTTTTAAGGGGCTTGGAAAATATAAATATGTACATAATAATGAAAATTAAATTGACGTTTTTTTTAATAATAATATACTTTGACCAGCACTCTTATATCATAAGTCCGTAGTAATATATGTATGTAAGGATAGCTATCATATTTTAATAACGAATAAACTGTGGAGCATTATGCGAGATAGTAAAAATAAGTCTTAGAACTTTCACTATGTTAGGTTTGGGTTTGAACAAAAAATGGACGTTTCGCAACTGTCAAATAGAGTTTCATAGACATTTTAGAGCGGCATATAATGTTACTGGTGCCTATCAGATAAATTATATTTTTGCTAGTAGAAAATATATTTGGACTTCACTAGTGAAAATATACACTTCACTGAAAAATACGCATGTGAATAAATAATGATAAGTTTCTAAATGTATATATTACTACGTATGGAAGACTTGTAATCATAAAATTTTACTAGCACCTGTCAGATAAATTATATTTTTACTGATAAAAATATATATATCTACAGGTGAAAATGTATTTCGATATAATTTCACTGAAAAAACATATTTAAAAATATATTTTCGGAAGAGATTTTTTCAGATTTTTTTGAGAGATTGATGAGCCCAAGAATTTTCGGTTTAGAATCAAAGACCTCATTTCAGCTTTTTTAAGGGAGGGAGGGGGGGGGGAAATTAGCCAGTCAGTAGTATTTTTTTTTAATATTTCGTATTCATTAAGATTCATAGTATTTCTTGAAATGACATGCATTTTTCTAGCCAAATTCAAGGGGGGCAATTAGCTGGCAATATCATGCCGTGGAGCACCTAAAACCCAACATCCACCAAGTTACCGTCCGAAATGTAAGAAAAAGTAATGGAATATTACATCAAAAGAATCATTCGGCCATTTAATTTATTTGATATTATTTTTTATAACAAATGAAACACATAAAATATTTGAATAATAAAAAAAATCAGAAGATAAATTTAAATTTGTGAGTTTTTTTAAAATCGCAACTGAAGTTGGATCCTCCTTATATATGATATCCTTCATTATGAACAATGTATTGCAAAAATATATTGTAGAACTGAAGGACTTATTTTTGATTAAAATAAAACATTCAGCGTATATTTAATATAACAATTGATTCGTTAATATCAACTTCACGACTCGGAATTTAATGCTCTTATTAAATATTGAGTGGATTTAAAAACAATAATTTTATTTATTTAAAAAAAATATATACGTAAAGGTAAAAATACAACTTTTAAGATTAAGAACCATGAATAATAATTTACAAGTCTTGGTTTTGAGCGGCCAAAAAAAAGCGACAGATCAAAAAAATATTTTCAAAATCCATCGATGGATGAATTTTAGTAAATTAATAATTCCAGGTAAAACGGTTAGGAATTGCTAATTATTTTTACCATAATATATCCATAGAAGTATCTCTGAAATTTTATCATCAAGTCATTTAAAATGGCTTCAAAAAATAGAAAATATATCGGGCATGACATACATGCCTTTCGACTTCTAAGGGTTAATACTGGCAATTTACAATTAGTTATAGTTATGTTTTCGAGTGTTTATGTAAAAGAAAAGAAGGCAATAACCTTCTATTGCCAATTTATTTGAATTAAATTAAGACCATTGTGACCTAACAATTAACTCCAATGCGTCACGATGTTCAAAAACAATATTAAATTGTATTATTTCATTACACACAAAAAAATATTAGAAATAATAGATCGATAGAAAAAGATAAAAGTAATAAAATAAATTATATGAACCAGACCAGCTCCTCGTAGATGACATTAAATATATGAATATGTAATACGAGCTTAGTAAGGAGCCGGATGGCGCCAGCCATAGGCGATTCTGCGAGCATCAGAAAAGGACGCGAATATGATTCTCAAAGACGTTCCGGAATCCAAAACTGGAATTCCTCAAGAATAGTTTGATTGGTTGTTGACAACGCCCTTTAAAGTCCGCATCACATCTGCATAAAGAAGAACACAAGAAAACTTTAATTTATAACTGCTGTACGTATGTCATAATAAATTGAATAAATATCGCAAAGAGCGAAAGTTCCAGGTTGTACCTTTGAGGAACTCACAAAGGAACAACGTTATTATTCAGATGCGGTCGAAACGGTGGCGGCGAAGCCTTCTTTATTTATCTAATCGCGTGGGATTCTGTTCAATATAATCCTTATACTATTTTTATATGTATTGCAAAATAATTGTAAATAAAACCATTGTTTCTCTTTACCCAACGACTCAAGAAATTCCCAAGAAAAATGTTTTTAATTTAGGCTCTGTTTTCGCAGCGTTATACGTGTAATTGGACTGGGATTCGGAAAGTCGTCCCGGCTTAATCCCAAATTTCAGATTGCCGGATTTAATGGTTTAGGAACGGAATTCCCACCTGTCCGATTGTCCAGTCATTATTTCGGCGCGGGCGACATCCTTCCGTTTTCACCTCGGTGTCAAACCGTGTGCCGTATACTCGTACGTCTACGTGCGAATGGGATAAATCCAGGTGCGGAGCTGGATATTGCTTCTCGGGCGACGGGGGTTTGGGGTTGAAGGCTTGTGGGGTTACGAGCCAAACGTGGATTTTTCTATTAGGATGCTGTCACAGGATATGGCTGTTGGCAAGATATTGGCTGATGTATACTGCCGAGGCTTAGTGGCCAACATTGCCCTCCACTAAATTAAACTACAACCTTAGAAACTCACCCTATTGAGGTGTGTGGGTGTTTTTTATTTATTAACTCACCCCTTCTCAAGCTTATATGCAGTAAAATTCGACGATCGGTGTATAATATTGGTATTAATTCCGTTCGAATGGGCTTGTTACCCTAGAAAGGCGATACGTCAAATTATCTGAGTCATAGAATTTAATTTGAATTTTTGGGCGAAACAGTGATGTAAAATTGGTAATAAATTTGCTATTTAATGATTCAATAAATTTTATTAAGGAAATATTTCTCTATAAATAGTGAAATTTGATACAAATTCGCGCTACTTCCAGTAGCGTGTGATTTAATATATAATATGTATAGACCGATCATTTATCTGAATACAATAGTGCTTTTATTATTATTTTATTTTTCAGTATTTGCTTTTATTTGTTTAATATTAATCATGCGCGACGATGAGATACATTCCCTTTCGCGTGAGTGAGAAGTAGGCGTGCGAACCGCATGTAACGCACGCCCATGTCTCTCACTCACTCTCGTCACTTAACACGCGAGCGAGTGAAAGCGAATGTATCTCACCGTACGCTGATATTTATGTAATGAAATTATTACTTTTTTTTTAAAAATTATGAATTTTTAAAGATCTTGTTGTTAATTAGGAAGTTATTATTATTTTTTTAGTTATAGTATACTATTATGAAAAAGCAATATTTTATATTTAAATATGACCAATGTATTGACAATAGTTTTTTTGTGTCTTACATGAAAAATGTGATTCGAAAACCGTTTCATTTACATAAATAACTCAATAAATTGACTAGTAGGAAGCAAAATGTTATCATCGCGATAAGGCGAAATAATATATTAATATAACAAACGATTTGCATAAGGCTCTATGAATATTAAATTTTTCGACAGTCGAACGAAACGAAAAAAATTAGGCAATTTCCCGGGGCGAGGTGAACGCCACTGAGCGGCCTAATCAATGACCCTCATCTTGAGTCGTAAAATATTAAAATTAATAAAGTTAATTTATTCAAAAGACGTCGGTAATTGAAAGCAGCGAATTTATATTAAGTGTATGTACATAATGTTTTGAAGCTTTTCTTATTAAGTGTTATCGACATCATTGTAATTATAATTCTCGAGAATTTCTCGGGAAAGAGTGAAAATTTTAACTTTGCATTTCTCGAGAATTTTTCTATTAAATATATAGCTTTAATTTAAATGTAATAATTTTAAAATAAAAAATGAGTTAGAAAGTTCCTTAAAATGTCAATGAAGTTAAAATACTAAAATATAAATAAGTAATTCATTATAAGTGTATTACAAGAATAAGTATGAATTTTTTATATTGTAAGTCAAAATGGAATACAATGACTGATTTTTCAGTATAAAAAAATCTATTTATATGAATTTATATAATATTTTTGTAAATATTGATAATATTTTATCATTGTAGAATGGCGAATTAGTTCAAGTTGCTGATATTACTGGCGAAAAAGTCATTTAATATAACTGGCAAATATTTAAAAATAAATTATTTGCTATTAAAATCTATTGAATAGTAAATTATAATAACCAAAAATCACTTAGGAAATTATCAAAATCAACGTTAGGAAAAACCTCTTTTAATAGTTTAAAAAATCAAAAAAAAATTGTCAAAGACATACAAAAGCATTAAAATAATATTGTCTCATCTATATAAACTAAGTGTAGCAATAACACAAGTAAGTGAAACCTAAGTCAACGTAATTTTAAACTTTTTAATCTCACTTAAATGGACAATTTAAAGTAAGATGCAATATAAATGTATCAGTTACTAGATATAAATGTGATACATTTATTTAAATATATGGAAGCATAAATAACGATAGATTTTTTTATAATATGATTGTTGTCAAATTATTTGCAAACAAGTCTGTCCATAGTACATGGCATTGACACTCTGAACAACTGGTCATCATATCATCGCAGACCTGTATATAAAATATGTTCTATACGTTATACACGCGTCCACGGTAGCGTCGAGAGGTTCGCTGTTTGTTTGGGATAAACATTATAATTAATTGTTCCTTGATGGTGTTTGTTGGAGGGTTGCTAATTGACGACGTCCAATTATAACAGGAAAGTGCCCCCACACCACCCTTTAAGTTTCGTCATGGCTTGCGTCATCGCCGACAGTATCGAATTCTCCCAAAGACGTAATCGGTTCTTAATTGAAAATATTTCGTTTCGAGAGACATTCTGGTGTGTCCGGCTATTTTTTGGTGGGAGCTGAAAGCTTTTTAATAGGTGAACTTTGCTGAAAGGGCGCCCCCGTCCCTTCCCTTTCTTACCTAACAATTTTCTTTCACGAAAATGCTTTGCAGCCTGGTGCAGTGCTCTAATGGAAAAATTACCGAAGTGAAAATTTCTCATTAGAGGGACGATTGTTGCTGACCAATTCTCAGTGGACTCCAATCTTTGTACGAAAAAATATATTTTAATGTGCATTCAAATTGTTTAATGTATGATAAACTCCAAAAAATTAGTTCGCCTAAATATAATTAAGACCATAACACTTGAGTTTGATAGCTGTAACTTAAAAATGTATAATCAAAAAAATTATTTACTTTAAAAAAGTAAAATATAAATTAAATTTGATTTAAAATAAAAACACCCATAAAATAATTTTAATTATATCGTCTACAACAACCTATTTTTATTTGATAACCGAAAAAAATAACAATGCATTTTTTCCAATAAAAAAGTTTTTTTTAAAAAAACGTTTAGCGCATTTTTTTAAAATACGTTTTTTAATTAAATATAATTTTTAATGCTTATTTATTGCTAATATTTAACACTAATGTCAAATTAAGCATATTCCACAGACTATTTCGGTAAAAATATGTTAAAAGAATTTCGTATATGCAATACCTGCTTTTGTTTTCACTTCGCCAGCCATCCCTATCATAAAAAAATGGTGCAGTGATTTCTTTATTACATAACAGAATTACTGAGAACTGCAAAATACCGTTTGATTTGTCTGAAATAAAGTGTGGGGACCACACATTTAGGCACATTTAGAAAGGTGATTGTCCCATTGTTAATGACCGTGACCAATCAATCACCACAATGCAAGCCCTTTCCTTATAATTCGAAAGTCTGAAGCTAAGCAAAAAACTGGCTTTCAAAATAGTCATTCGATTTCTTGAATTCTAAGAAGCCACTGCAGCGATTGGTTAGGAGATCAATGCACAATCGTGATTGGCTAGCTAGCGTGCATCCCCCTAAAGAATATAAGCCTGGACTCCGAGGAGGAGAGGGCTGACGGTCCGAGATACGAGACGGCTGAGGCACGAGACAAGAGACGTCACCAGCAGACGACCAGAGAGCCATGATCTACCAGCAGCCATCCGGAGGAACAAGCCACTCGCCCTCACCGACAGCCCCCTAAAAAAGCAAATGACACGTCGCGCTTATACAAAAAAAAAATATCAAACATGTTAATTTTTTTAAATTTGTTCTGAAATATCGGGCGGTGGGGTTTTTTGCATAGATAGGATGTTCCCATGTTTCGGACATTTTAGACTAAAAGTGATAATATTATTCTAATTTGATATCCTACCCCGACAAAGCTACTTAGAGTAATCCCCTACAATGAACACTATTTTATTTTACGCTACTCCTTTAAAACAATATGGGCATCGTCGTTTTCGTAGTTCTAAACCATGAAGATATCGTTTTTAACAAATAAGATACACGGATTTAAATTTTTTTTTTTTTAAATGGTACTACAACTATTTTATTTTGTAATTCCGGTAGTACCGAATGTCAATTTTTCTCCTAATACCGATATTAAATCTCTACTCACATATTTACGACCTCAAATATTTGAAACTACTATATTTATTTTCAAAGACTTATCTTTAAAATCAACAAGAAACTACGTCGAAGGATAATTCGTAACTGAACTTCAGTGTTTCAAGAAGAATTAAACGTGTGATTTTATTAGTAGATAATAAGATATATATTTTAGTAATAATATCCGGTCCATTATTCGTTACGGAACTCCAGATTGTCGATACAATACAGACGGAGACCGATTATGAGATTTCCATAGGCGGAGAGAGGACGTTGTACAGTTGTAAGTGACATTGCTGGCAGCCACTTCTCCACTCTCGGAGACGTTTGATTGAGATGCTGATCTGCCATACAAGGTCTATGGGTTGGAGTGCGGCGTCTCGAGACCAACAAATACCATAATAATGGACGAACGGCGGAAAAAATGCGATCAAAAACGGATTCGGAGAACCTAGTGCTCAGACTGCCATTATTGGATCACTATAATGCGCCTCTAGCATCGTTAAACTTGTTATTATTCAGACGTTTATAAACGAGAGATGTGACGTCGAGTTTTTGTTCGACTCAATTTATCGGTTTGTAAGAGAACTAATGTTGTAAAGAGACCATTGATATTGTTTATGAATATAATAAGTCATATTACGATGAATTTTACACAGCGCTAGTCTAGAATCATAATTAAGTAAATAATACATATACAAAATTTTTTTCCCAATTCACACATAATATTATAAAAAATATATTTATTTGTATAGATTATATAAAATATAATACTCAATGATCCGATTCTAAGAACTTTCCGAACAGTCTTTATCTATCTATATAAGGCCTTACTGATGAAAGAAAAAACATCTAAGGATGACTTTTTTATTACTACTAGTATGGAAATACTAGTCGATTTTATTTCGCAATTTTTGCCATTATTTTTTTTCTGATCAATGAATTTACCGGCTCTGTCAATTGTTTAATTATCAAAAGATTCTTTAGCGTTCGGGTATTACAATTCGTATCTGAACATTTAATCATTAGATGCCGAATTAGGACTGATTGCCGCAGGTTCTTTCACATAAATGCATAAAATTACTCAGGAGGGCCACATTCCGAGACGTATCGCCATTTAATTGAAAGCCTTTTGCTTGCTCTCAGGGCTAACGACGTGGCTTCACGCACCGGCCGTTAAAACTTTTTTATGAACAAAAGACCATAGTTGAAACATGACTATTGTGGATAGGCTTGACACCATGCGAACGTCATTTCTGTTTTGGTATCAGCATCAATTCTCTGCTGAGTACCACCTGCTACAAAAATAGCATTTAATGGATTCGTATCATGATTTTTTTCTATTCCTTACCAAGTATTATTTTTTTGTATTGTAATAAAACAATATATAATTTATTGTTTGCCCATCGTAACGCATTGGAATAATTTGTAAAGTCACGATAGTTTTAATTATTTTAAATAAATAATAAATTTTATTGTGTTTTGCTTTTAATTTTACGCAGAAGCTCCTGAAAATAACCTAATTTCAAAGTTCCTTAAAAATCATATTACCAATTACTAAAATTACTATTTAAGCATTATATATTAACTTTTTGTCTGGTTCTATACTCAAACCACACAAAAACTTAATGATTTAATATTTGTAAGCCTAATACGGACCACACACTTTTTTTTTATCAACCTAAAAGTTAATTAACCATTGCGAGTAAACTATAAGAAAATCGCAAGATATTATTACACTGGTTATTATTTATAACAATTTAATTCCGCTACCAAGAAACTATCCTCATGAGCTTTGTCTTTGACAATCTTAAACATTACTATATATTATATTAATTAATTAAATTAAATTATCTAGTTATTTTTGTTAAATTATTTAACTCGTTTCGACTTTCGAGATTGTTCATAGTTGTTTAATATTATTTGATGTTTATGCAAAGGCCTTTCCATATATGCGTTTAAAAACCCAGTCCCAGTCACCTCCGAACTGATTTTGATTTTGGACGTCGATTGGACTAGAGAATGCGAAGAGAGAAGCGGTGGCTTCTGCACTTATAGATGGGCTGACCTCCTCTTGGTCAAAGTTTTTATGAATTTAATGAATCTGTATTGGAAAGCTATTTAAAGTTATAATGTCTTAAAGTCGCAAATACGTATTTATATATATGGCTCCTCGATAAGAAGATTTCGTTTCTCACTCCTTTTTAATGTTGCATTAAAAAGGAGTGAGAAACGCCAATCGGTCAATTACAAAAACTCGAGAGTGTACTTAAATATGTTATTGTTTGTTTGCTTTCTAATTTAAAGTTTTGAGGGCAGTGATAATTTGAATAACTATACGTGGCAGCATCCTGTTGTGTTATACAATACAATAATGCTTGCCAGTTAAATATCCTAAATGTTGTACTTTGCCTATAACACTTAAATACTGATCTGCATCACGTTAAGCCCTTTTTTTGTATCAGCTACCCGCCGGCGTTTATGACTTATTAACGTAATATTTATGTTCTCACGCCTGTAAAATTTGACTTCAAGATTTCTTTAATTTTAGACCGTTTCAGATAAACATTTATTGATTGCACGTAGTGCAAGTAAAGAATTAAATGGCATGCTATTGATGAACCCAACAAACTCTTATTACTATTTTTTAAAAATACTAATAAAAGTTTGTTAGGAATTGTGTTATTTTATTATTTTTTTTTTTTATTTTTTAGATTAAATTAGGACCATCGTGGCCTAACAGGTTACCCCAATGCGCCACGATGGTCGAAAACAAATTTTAAATTTATAAAACAAAAAAAAACGTATATATACATAAATAGAACAATACTTAAAAATAATAAACATAACAAAAAAATATAAAATATCAAAATTAAAGGATACAAACTGGATCTAGCTAGCATTAAACAGAACAATATGTAATGCCAGCGTATTAAGGAGCCGGATGGCTACAGCCATAGGCGAGTCGGCCTAACCCTAACGGCAAAAGAGGACGTGATCGTGATTCTCGAAAATGTTCCAGAACCCAAAACTGGAATTCCTCGAGAATAGCTGGATTGTCGACAGCACCTTTTAGTAATTTGAAAAAATGCTTAGCGACATACAACTTTCTGCGAGAGCTCAGCGAATCGTATCCTAACGCTCCTAAAAGAAAGGCGCTGGAATATATGTACGGACAATAACCAAATGTCCTCTTGTAAAGGTATCTTAAATACTTTTTTTTAATTTTTTTCACTTAAATGGAATATTTGGCTATTCGGGGCTTCCAAATTATAGATCCCGATTCAAGAATGCTACGAACTAATGTGTCATAGAGGATGCGAATAACTGACGGATCGTCAAAGTGAAAAGCCGAGCATTTTGGAAGATTTATTACAGACGTAGTGTATGTGTAGAGAGAACCTCCATTTGCTCTCGAAAGTGATTCCGAGATCTTTAGTGGAAGTTTCTCTAGTCAAAATGTTACCACCGAGATGGTAGAAATAAGCTGATGGCGAACGGGATCGAGAAAATGACACAATATGGCACTTTCCGACACTAAATGGCAGACGGTTAGTGGAAGCCCATCTCCACAGAGAGTCTAAATCACTCTGTAGAGAGAAGGAGTCCACAACAGATCGAATGCATTTATATAATTTTAAATCATCTGCGTACAGAAGAAAATTTGAATTTTTAATTGCTGTATTTATGTCATTAATAAATAATACAAAAAGCAGAGGTCCCAGATTGGATCCTTGAAGAACCCCCGAAGGGGTAAAATATTTTTTTGACAATCGGCCACCATAGGTTACAAACTGTCTACGATTGCTTAAATAACTCGAGAATAACCGAGTTAAATTATCTGAGCAACGGAGGTTCGACAATTTTTTTAATAATAACCTATGACAAACTTTGTCGAAGGCTTTCTCAAAATCTGTATACACGACGTCTACTTGAATTCCCGCATCGAGATAAGTTGTCACCGTTTTGATGAACGACAGAAGGTTAGTAACAGTGGAACGGGCAGGACGAAACCCGTGCTGTTAGTCTAACAAAACTTGCCGAAAGTGATTATAGATATATTTATGAATAATTATTTTAAATAATTTAGCAAGAGCTGACAACACTGCGACTGATCTATAATTCTTTATATATAATTTGTCACTCTTGTGCATTTCCATAGATCAGGAAATGATGATGTCTTGAGAATCAGATCATAAATACATTTTAGAGGAGCAGCGAGACTGACTTCGCAACCCTTCAAAATAAAATCGGGAATTAAATCAGGTCCAGAAGAAGTCTTTAATTTATTAAATCCTTATTTAAGATCTGAGTGCTCAGTTTCTTTGATGGTCAGTACTGAAGACCAAGAACATGAAGAAAGAAGCGACTGAACAGAAGGCGAAAAATATTCCTCGAAAACAGAACGAAAATATTGCGCTAAACCGTCAGCAATATTTTGTGAACCGTCCAATGCTATGAAATAATACTATGTATTGGCAAAAAACAATACATAGTATTGTTTCATAACACATTTATACTGGTTAAGATGGAGATTAATTAACTAATTGTATTGGATCGCTATGTAGTAATTAGCAATCAACCGCCACTTCTACTTAAAGCAATGCCTCCTAACAATCAACAACAATGTTTCAAAAAATGAAACTGTCTTTATCCTTCAAAATTCCATACGTGCCATAATTTCAATTAGCAAATTCTTACTCTTAGCTTCTTCTTATCGGTTCACATAAATAGCCACGTGGAATTGTATCGAGTTTTTTTAAATACACAATATATTTTTTAAGCGCAGTATATCTGAAGAAACCTAGATAGAATGCGTCCATGTAGTCTCGGCGGTGATAATTAAAAAATCGCAAGAATTTCGTAGAAGACGAAACGCTTATGGATCGATTAATTAAATATTGAATGCCTTCAAGTTTTGTGACGCGTTTCAATCCTCATTAGGCCTGAAACGGTCAATATTTTATAATTAACAGTCTCAATTATATATAGAGCCAATTAGAGCGTGAGCGCTGTTATGTCGGTGAACATAAAGTTGACATGACACTGAGCAGTTCCTTCTTGTTTTTATCATCTCATACTAGCGAATATAACGTCTTGCTCTCGCATTTGGATCACGCTTTTAGGCGTTGCAAAAAATCATCTGCCCATTGTTCGATCGATCTGGACTTTTGGGTACTTTTTGCTACTATTGAGGGAATCCGAGCAGGGATTGCTCGTTATGCGGATTCCTTCTGCCCTTATGAGAATTTGCTACCAATTCGCTAAAATTCTCCGTCTGGTATTGTGTATTTTAGACACAGCTGCCCGATACATTCCGGTGCATCGAAGGGTATGAAAAAAAATGGACGCGACTCTACGTCATTAGGAGCGGCTTTGATTTATCGTAAATAGATTTTTTATTTCAATGGTTTGTACTCATTTGTGTATTAGAGAAAATTTATAATTTAAATTTATTTTATGGCATCTCTAAATGCTAAAAATAAATATTTTGGTCATTTTTGTCAGTTGTAAAATATAATACTTAAGCTGTTTATATCTGAGTACTTTTTTTGTTATATCTGTGTTGGTGCACATATGTACTCTACATACCGATATTTAAAAGAAAAAAAAATGTTAACAATTTATACGAAATTGAATTAAATCTTTAAAAAATTTGGCAATTACTTTTCTTAAAACAAATATGAGTTACACTGCACTTGGTTATGCTTGCTTTTAAATATGCTAGATACAACACATACATACATAGTTTGTTATTGTTTTATATCGCGGCTATATTAGGGGACAGCGACAATCAAGTTAGAGCCGGAGGGGCAGAGGTATATAGGGTACAACCATTGGCTAGAACGCATCGTCCCGCTTTGGTACATCGGTCACGTACCGCTGGCAATTTTCATCTATTTCTTTATAGCCATCGACGGTATTGCGATGCAATAATAAAGTTCCTTTTGGGAATTGAGATGGGCACACAAAATAATTGACCGAAATAACATAAATCTGTACTGGCGCGGCACCCAGGCGCTGATCAAAAATTCAACGCTCGTACACCACACTTCATTTCGCACGATAATAACATACACGCGGACAAGGGAATGGTTAACTCAACAAAACAGTACACGTTGAAGAAGAGAACGAGAGGAAGAGTTTGCGAGTAATAGTAGTTAAAATATTTCATTAGTACCCGGAAGAAAATATATACTATCCATCAGTTAGTCTGATGAAAAGATTATCTTATAAACGTTTTCGCGAATAAAATTACATAATTTCAGAATTAAATTAAACTCTACCGGCAGCATGAAAAAGTGCACATGTTGATTCTTGAGAAAATCCTAACGTTATAGTGTATTTAAATAACACAGTGACGATATTAAAAAAACTATTAGGAATATTTTAATACAATATATTCCTACTGTTTTTCATTTAAGTAAATTGGCAAATCTGTAGAAATTTATTTGTCTGTTAAAACATAAAAGCAGTAACATCTTTAAAAATATCTTGAAAAATCATCCGCGCAATGAATAAATATAGTTTCATTTATGTTTGGGTTTAAACATGAAATTTTGCTCAATGTAATATTTTTTATCAAATAAAAATATATTTATTTAATGCTCATTTTTTTATTATTTTAATGCACAAATTATTTATTTTAGTGCACACTTCAAATAAAATGTTGCTCAATCTATTATTTTTATTGCACATAGATATATTTATGTATTGCTCATTTTTTTATTATAATGCACAAACAATTCGTTCTATGGAAAATTGTATTTATTTCAATGTACAATGAAGCACTTCAAAATTCTGTAGTGATTTAAATAAAGAATAATCACTGTTGCTATATGCCAAAATGCCGTAATAATTATAAATTATTACTTTAAAATAAATTTACTCTGAATCTAATTTAAAGCTAAATTTTCTTTTACATTTCCTGTCATTGTCTTTTCTATGGGACATCGAAGCTTACGCTGATAAATCGGATGTTATTATTTTTAAATACCCGTTCATGAGAAAATACAAATACAATATTAAGATATGCTGTGATTCGAATTTTTGAGTCGCGTCAACATGTATACTTTTTCAAGCTGCTGGTAGAATTTAATTGAATTTTTAAATTATATTTTTAGTTCTTACTTAATTGTTAGCGCTTGCGTTATATTTTCAAAAACATTTATAAGATGGAAAAACTTGATCTGAATGGCGAATGGCATGAAAGTTGCAGAAGAATACATTCTAAAATTAACTTAAATAACTAAAGAAGGTATTGTTTCTTAACGTTTCTTTAGAAAGATAACGCTAACTTTCGTGTACAAAACGAAATCAAATTACGAGAAGATTTCAAGCATCTAAAGATAGTAAAGCGTCAACTGACTAATTTATAAACCATGCACTAAATAGAATAAAATGACTGCATAATTATTCTGAGACTGATTATATTAAGATTTTGTTTGTGAATCTGAAATCTACACAAAATAAATAATCTAGATTTTAAAATCTTGCTGTGGCGACCACACACAAAAGCCTACGATTGAAAGGATCTTATTCTAAAATCTTGTGTTACTTTATTGGGTCCAAAACGATCATCCATCAACAAGGAAACAAGACAATAGCATAAATGATGGACCACACAAGCCCTAGTTACGACCACATAAATAACACGAGTTTTGTTCTTACTGTAAATATTCTCCGTCATTGGGAAAATATTTCTTTGTTGCGAGAGCATTTCCGTTGCAATGCAATACGACCTTGGACAATACCCATCAAGCGAACATCGCTTTCTAAAGGCGTATACCTATTTCGCCGTTCTGAAAAGTGACTGCAGCGATTGGCTGGATGATCGCTGCATACAAGCTTTACAGCCCTGGATACTTAAGTCTAGACTCCGATGAGGAGAAGACAGTCACCAGCAGTCACTATACAACTCAAGTAGTCACTCAAAGAAACCAGCAGACACCCGCCGCCCGCGGACAACATACGATCATGGACTCACACATCCCACAGCCAGCTTCTCCACCACCGCTCGGAGAATATACTGTCGTGCCACACCAATCAGAATTCTGAGGATCGTTCACTGAAATCATCCCTCCGCCAACTTTTCCACCACCACTCGAGAAAAACATCTTGCCATTTAACGTCTGTCGCAACATATTTAAATATAATGTAATAAAACTCTAACTAGATTCCACCCTAGGTCTTACTGGCTACGAAGTCACATTCCTAGGGTTCCCAAACCTTAAATTGCTACTGATTTTTAATGCAATAACACACTCCAATAATTTAAAATATTTAGTGTCAAGTTGTATTCAAACTACCTAACACGATTGATTCAATCACTAGATCAATGAATCATTTATACGCTAAAGACCTTAAAAAAAAATATTATTTTTTTAAGGCTTGTTTATATAATGCCAAATTTATTTAGTTCTGCAAAAACTTAAGCTTTAGCAATTGACTATAAATAATAAAATTTTATACTGATATTAAAAAAAATACTTTAAATGTATGCTTGAGCTTTATATGTCTTGGTAGATTAAAGTAATAATAACACTTCACCATATCATTTTAATGAGAGGCGAGATATTGGATGGTTTAGCTATCAATGAAATTATTGAACAGCTAAGAAAATTGGTTGATATGGCTACCTTAATTACAAGTGACATCGAAATGGGTAATACTAAAATATTTTTAAGCGCAATACTGTAACTAATACCACTTTAGATCTCACGTAGTTCAGGAATTATAAGTGAAATATACACATCTAACTATATAACCATAATTATTGGGTCACCTTTTGATGGCATGGTGATGATCATTTGCGGTGCTCCTATCGACTGATGTTTCGCTATTCGCAGAGCAATTACCGGCTGTTGATTCACCCGTAGCCGACATGTTCGGAATCAGTAATTTTCGCATTAGCTTCCGTAAGCTCCACCAGGAAAGGGGTGTCAAAATACTATACACACACACTGTTATACACACATACACATGCGAACAAGCATCCCCTAAAACTCCCCGCAGCACACACAAAATCAAATTAACGACATTCCGACAGACGACTCTTTTCCAGTTTTAACGTGAGGGGTGGGTACCGGAAATGAATCCATTAAAAACTACAATGTCTTTTATAAATAGAAAATGTTTGCAATTACTATAGACAGCATACAAAAGTATGATATAAATTAATACAAGGTAGACTATGTTCAGTAATGAGCAATTTAGACACTGTTTTTTTAGCTTATTAAAGACATCAGTAGAACCACTGATGCTTATATGTATTTATGAACGATACATAGTATATACACGTTCATTATAAGTTGTTTAATGGTTTATTGTCAATATTGGCGCCGAAGAGTCGCTTAAAAGGAAATCGTCATCATAATACGAGCAATTTGTAATCGGTACGAATTCAAGTACTTAAAGAGAACGACCGAATAAAAAGTCTTGGCATTACCTTAAAAAGCTTAATTGTATAGCTCCATGTATGTGTGGATAATGTTTTCCATATAAGCATTTGTATAATTTTATATAGTACATAATATCAAGCATGTAATTAAAAGTATTAGACATAAAATTAGTTTTCCATATATGTAATACTTTAATGCTTATAAATGTATACTAAAATAAATATAATCATGCATTACTTATAACACTTTTAACTGTAATAATCTAAACAATGGTATATAATCAATATTCAGTATTCAATTCAATTCAATTTTATTTATAAGGTCCCGTTGATTACCTTTACTTTTTTGCCATATTTTTTAATTATTATGGAACTTAAATTAATATAAAAACAAAGTATAAATAGTGCTTAAAATATAATGAGACTTTTTAAATAATAATTTAGTGGAATATTAAATATTTGTGGCAAAAAAAATAATAAAATAAAATCACAATAAAATATTAATTATAATACACTGAGCCATAAAATTATAAAACGGCAAATAAATCACTTAAATTTGTAAGCATTTTTCATGATAAGAGCTTTACTTTTTTACTATAAAATCCATTACCATAATATGGAGCTGAAAATTTGACTCTAAATTAATTAAATATGTACTATATATCATATTAATTAAAATAAATTAAAAAATATTTTTTTATTAACATAGCAAAATATAAAAAAATCAATGATTTTGCTGTAGTTTTATAAGCAAAATGGACCATTTAATAAGCCTAATATTGTAGAAATAAACTGATGACAGATTTAAATATATCATAGCTTTGTGGCAAAAATCTATTTTATATTATAATAATATTTAACCATTAGTGTTGAGTATTTTTATTTTTTTAAATGTATGAATTTATTAATTGGTATACAACAGAGATTTTCAAAGCATGTAAATTATCAACAACATAAATTAAAAATACATTTAATTAGTCACGCTGATTTTATAATCCAGTTTATTTAACGGTGGGTGGTGGTAGGTTCAACATCGTAAAATCTAAAACAATAGCCCTCTAAAAGAGTTTTATTTTATTTTTTATTGTTGATCATAAAATTCCATGGTGTTGTGTCCCAGTGGTATCTAGGACAGCGGTATGCAAAACTTTTTGAATCGCGCCCTACTTTTATTGAGAAACAAATAGTTTTTACGTTATTTGCAGATGGATTGGCGATAAGTATTTGCCTGATAATTAAAATACAAATAAACCCACTTATACATACAGGCAAAATAGACGAAAATAACTATAGTTTTATAAATTATTTCGCAGCGCAACGCTAATTTTAATGTTTCTTATTTGATAGTGATTTTTTTATATAGTTATCAAAATTACAATTATTGATTCGAAATTGTGGAGGACCGATTTATTTGGCCAAAAATACTAGGCGGAACACTGACGGTAGCTGGCGCAACACATTATTGAACCACGACGGAAGCGGGACGACCGGCGGGACCTCGCCCACCGATCATTTTTTCATAATTGAAATACATATAACAATATATAATGAATTCAATAAATACTACTGCAGCAGTTGTGTCTAATTACCATCCGTCATCATCCGTTTTATACAATAAGGAAAAATAAACAAAAAACTGTAATGAATATAAAAAAATTAAATTATATACTATTACAGAACTATTTTATACCATCAATTTAAAATTAAAGTTAGTTTAAATAAATTTTCCTGTATATTTATATTTGAATAACTGACACTAAGCAATATTTATTATTGGGTAGAGATATTATGTGATCGCCTCAATATGGCGTAGACTGTGTAAACTTAACTGGTCAAATGTCAGAGATGCTCGTCTCAAGTGGCTGGGGTGGACTTGAATTGTACTCCGGGTTGATCTGCCTTTAGTCCTAAATTGGACTGTTAAATAAATGTGCAAAATTGATAATGGACCGTTTATCTAGATTTTCTATATAGTTAGTAAAGAACCCTGGAAGCAATTACAGTGCTTAGCCAATGAGTTTTGGTTACGAATTTATTTAATTTATAAAAATGATGTCTATTACATATAAATTAAAAATACATATTAAATAATTTAAGTTGCGAATTCCAAGACTCGTTGAATTTAATATATACTTGCAGGTATTAATTACCCGCTATGAACAGTATAACGCATTGGTCTTACGGCTGTCAAGTTGCAATAAAAATAACAGTATAAAAACGTATTATTTTCGGCGTTTTGGTGATTTATGAAATGCATAACTCTTATAAATACGTTTGAGTCCGCCAGACACATATATGCGTGTTTTAAAAACACGCGCAATAATCCGAAAAACAAATATTTAATATTACACGGAAGGTTTTCAATTTAAATTACCTTTCATGTCTGAATATCTGTTGAATGAATTTTAATTGACTAAGAAATACTGCTTTTGAAATAAATAGGCATTTTGCTTTAATAAATATAAGATATATTAAGTTGAATAATATTTTTAATAGTAGGTATATAATAAATATATATGCTTTTAATATGACTTATTGGTTTTAACATGTGCGTGTAATTTATATATAATTAAACTACTATATAAAAAAGTGCTTTCACTAACAAAACATACAAGTGCTAAAATAATAATAATAAATCTGGTTCATTGAAAAATAACTAAATAAATTAATTTTGCTTCAAGCACATTTTAGATATAAAAATTCAACACTAAAGCAGCAGCAAAAATAATACATTAACATTAAAATCTAATTTCAACTAATGTTTTATGCAATTATATTGGCTCGTTCCTTAAAATTTCTATAGATCGTTATCTCGAGTTTGACGGTCTTTCAAGAATTATGGATTCAAACATTTCAGACTATCTTAAAATATATTATATTTCAAGCAAAAAAAATCTTCTGCTCTTTAAAAAAATTTAATAGTTTTTTTCTACAATATGTATAAATTATTGATCTTTTAAATATAAAAACTGTCTTAATTATCAAGATACTTTGTATTTTGTGCAATTTGCTAATTTTTTTTCGGAATTAATGCTTATGGTATGTTTGATTTTGGAAATGTATTTTGCTATTATTAGATTAAATTTTCGGTTTTCTAAAAATAGTTTTAAATAATTTATAAGATTTATAACCCGTTTATATAGGAATTACTTTAAAAATGTGCTGCGTTGCGATTTTTATACCTAAAAGGTACCTATTTTCAATATCTATATCATTAATCAATAGTTCATATAATATTAAGTTCTAAATGATTTTACCATCCTTTAGCGAATGAATCCTGAATGATTTTACCATTCTTTAGCGAATGAAATCCTGTTAGAAAAGGTAAACCACTAAGAGATGAGTTTCCAATTATAAAATTAATTTAAGTAATAGGTATTATATAATTTCAATAATATTACCTATTTTAAGAACACCTTGATTATTATTTATTACATGAATAAAGATTCAAGCACATAAAAATCCTTAAATAATTTAAACCTAAAGATAAAATTGATATTATTAAACCTAATTGACTTAAATTTGATAATGAAATATTTTTTTAAATTAAATTCTAAACAGACATATTTTTTTCAATCAAATTTAACAGACTATTTTCGCAGTTTGTAAATGATATACTGCCTAGTAGCTGCATATGTTTATTTTACTAGTTAATTTTAAATGGGTTAAAACATACATACATTTAATGTGCCGATCAGTGAGGCGTCGACTGGCGGAAGTCGTTCTTCCGTCATGTCTCCCACTGCCGCAGATCCAGGTTCACTCTACTATAAATATAGTATTACTAAATTTGACTAAGATAATATATTATAGACTTTGGCACTCACCTGGAGCTCTTGTTGTTGCTGATGCAGTGCGCTGTTTGGCCCTAAAAAAATATTCATAAAATAATGATTTTTAATAAAAAAATTACAATAAAATTTAAATATATTAATAAATGTGAAAAAGTAAAATGATGCAAAATGTATTTTTTAAGGATCATTTAAATGATGTGGTATTTTCTACAATTTCTGTATGTAGTTCCCGTGTTATTGGGGGGTCTTCTGTGCTTAGTTCCAAGGAAGCATCCAATTCGTACCTCCTTACAGCGTAGTCATGAACTTTCAAGCAGTCTGCTAGGACGCAATTTCTACTTTTATAGTATCCTCTATTTGCCATGCCTACTCGAGCCGTTAAACTATGTCAAATGTGCAAATAACAAAGGCAAATAAAATTCCATAAATATGATGGAAACATCCAAGGTCACCTTGTTAATGAAATCGTGTCGGCTCCGAGGCTCAAAGGAGAGTTTTCGATTACGCATCAGACAGGATATGAATAGCAAGTGTAAGCAACAGGATTCGAGGACACGGAGTGGCAATTAACGCGGTGGTGCGACACGTACAGTCACGATACGCCAACTTTAATTAAAGACGCCCCTGCAGACCCTACCCTACCCGAGGGTCGCCAGGAAGGACAAGGTTACTGTGGGCGGACCCCCAATTTGGCCCAAACAATAATTGATTGGCCCAAACGATCCAATTCGTCACGAGACTCAATGCAATAATTAATCGAAACTTAGTTGCTGACAAAAAAGGCAATTAATTATTTTTCAGTATTAATATACTGATTAAAATAAGAACAATCTTAAACAATTTTTACAGTCTATATATTGTTTACTTAACACGCAAAGCTTTTTTAAATATTTGTCATCCTTAATGACCTGCTTAAACAATTTTAGTTTATGTGAATTTTGCAAAGGCAAAACCTATTAACTAAAAATTCCCCAGCAAACTACTAACTTACAATTACTTTTCTCCATTCCTCACTAACATCCATTCTTAATTAATAACTCACAAAACTAAATTAGCCACAACGCACACGTAGTATACGGCGCGCCGAAATGAACGTGGAAGGTTTTGATTACTTTAAGCCGACAATGGGTTAATTTTGTTGAGCATGTAAACAGATGGCCCCGGGATACGGTCGGGGGCGTTAGGTAAATTTGGCGGATGAGGCGGGATGTGGGGTGAATATGGGGTAGGTTGGGAGATGAGAGAGAGCGACGATCATTACGTGAAACTAATATTAAATCGCACATCCGCGACGTATCAATCGCCAAATATTTGCGGATCGGTGAGCAATCATCTGATTGTAAGATCTTAGATAGCATCATCCAATTAGAGTGATTGAATCTAATTTGTGGAGTAGTACGTTTAATTGAAGCCGCTAAATTGTAATTAAAATAAATATTATATATAGTATAACATAAACGGTTCGGTAGGTATCATCTAAATACATTGAATCATTGCGATCTAATTTAGATTGTGTCTTATGATCTATTGCAAAAAATAAAATAAATACACTGCATAATTATATGAGCCAACAATATATTAATAAGTAATTATTGTACATATTTTTAACAGCTCCTCTAAGACGCTACTTTGCTGGTTCGAGACAATTCTGGCGAATCGCAGATGAAGATGTTTGCGAGCCAATTGCATCGCTTCTTGCACACACCTACGAAATTTGTTAACGCTAAAATCAGAAACGCTCCATATAATCGCTTTGGTGATCGGTAACCAATGGGTAAAAGTACAATACTTTAAGCGCATGGTTGAACAAAGTGTCTAGCGAGCATCCTTTCCAAACAAAGAGTATTATTTTAGCGGTATGCATAAGTGATTACCGTTTCGGGATAAATATGCTATTAAGTGGTCACGAGCCATGTCATTTTCAGCCCTCTGTCTAATTAAATAGATAATTAAAAAATATCAATTTAAAATTGAAATGAAATATCGATGATTTTTTTAAATATTTTCTAGAAACTTGAATGAAATATCACAAATCAGAATTTGCTACATTTATTTATATTTTTCTAATATTGTGTGAAATTTTGCTGTGTATGTAACAATGCAACTTTGTTTTGAGTTATTAAATGTTGTACCAGATAGAATGAACGCTATCCATGAAGAATGCATATACTTTCATCACAAAACAATCGTAGTAAAATATTTTTTTATACTTCAAGATACATCAGATATTTCAGAAAATACAAACGAGCGTCGATAATTCGATTTTATGACTGTCCTCGCCTTTGATCAAAAGGGTTTACAGTTTTATTATCAATTACACGTCAGCACGTTTTTCTTTATCGCCCGCACTCGGCAAATCCAGAAAGCTTTCGCAGATGGAAAGAGGACCTAGTATACCTAGTTACAAACATACATACACACATATTTGGGTTTACGTGTGTGTATAGAATGAGCGGGTAATGTAAGTGGCCATTCGAGTATCAAGTTACCACACAAACCTATCAAAAAGATCCAAATGGAATCCTGCGGCAGTGTTTCGCCGGTACCCTTGGGGTTGGACCGGGTTGGTCCTCCTCGTCTTGCGTTTTATTTATTCCACGAGATAAATCGGAAGCTGGCGCGGTCCAGGGCTAGGTGAATAAATTTTCGACGAGGAGACGCGTTTAAAGTATGTAGTGCATTGGCGGAACTGTGGGATTTGGGAGACCTACTTCAAATAATTGGGCACGTGTATTATATAGAATTTACCAAAAACGTATTTGCTTTTAAATTCAATCAAATCATACACATCAGATATTTTTTTAACATAAAAATAAAGTCAATTCTTATATTTATTTTAGCTAAGGCTGTCTTTTCTTTCGAAGAAGTCAAGTAATTAATTCCAGAATCTTTTGAATCAATCACATCCCCAAATCGATTCGCTTAGATTCGATTAGTGCGTAATGTAGTCTGCGTTATTGTCGTATTATATCCATATCCGGCAAACGACATGACTTCCATCTATACCTCGGCTCAGGGTAATCCGTCCCAGATTGATTGGATAGATTAAATTTGATGACTGTGTCCCTATCGCGGCTTATCCAAGGAGCAGGGGGCGCGTTGTGTATACAAATTTAATAATCACGTGTTACGTAGATTACCATCGACTCGTTTCGGCTAACATAACTACCACGTAGACTGTATCGAAAACGCGTAAACGGGTAGCTCGTTGTGTGTATGTATGTGTACTTCGTTATACGAGCGAGCGATCGGGCGTAAAAGAAACGATAACAGTAAACCACGGGACGGGTATGATGAAGTTGAACCGATGAAATTAAACGCGTCGACTATAAACTCGAATGTTATCGTGGGAAATTACTGAAGTGCAAGGGGAAAATTTAAACTTTTAAGAAGAAGAAGAATACAATTTTTTCACATTTTATTTATAAATCTGAAGACATACAGAGGAGCAGATGGGAGATGGATAGTCGAAGGAACTCGATCAGAGACGCCAAGGATCACGGCACGATACACATTAGCAAAATGTTCCTCATCATCATGAAAAATCACAGCCGACAATAATTCAACTCGACACTCCAGCGAAGACTTCGACTTCTAATACCTGCCATTTTTCTTCCACCCCCGGATAGCAGCGGTAAAGTGTTCATATATATGTGGTACTCCAGATCGCACCCAAAATATAGAAAGAAAGTAAGCGAAAATCGCGATGAATCCCGAGATTGTTATTTATATTTAACACTAATGTATAGTGAATCATATTATTTGGACTATTCGGATATAAATATGTCTAGTCTAATATGAAATAAAAGTGTACAAATAGTAGAAAGAATTTAGAATATGCAATACCTGCTTTTTTCACTTCGCCAGCCATCCCTATCATAAAAAAGGGGAAGTCATTTCTTTGTTACATAACAAAATTGCTAGGTACCGTTAGATTTGCCTGAGATAAAGCAAATGTACTCCTTTTATTTTGACACGTTGTGCATATACTAAAATATTATGGATAAAGTCTTCCATGATTGAACTATCCTACAATTGAACCAACTTGGGTATATCCCTTCTAAGCAGGTTACAATAAATACTGAATTAAAAAATAATATGATAGTAATAACATCATAATTAGGTCATGTAGTAGACTATTAATACGAATTCAGTATAAAATGCAATAAATAAACTGGAAAACGCAATAACAATTCCGCCATTGTGGTGGTATTCAATATTGATGAGAAAGAAATTCAATGTCACTTTTCTTACATGGGCCACGGAATACAATTTCGGCAATGGTGTGTATTCGGTCGGGTCTCGTGGATGGAGATGGAGATTGCCGAGGGGTGGCCCAGGGGTGGATCGGGGTGGTGGTCATTCAATGAGATTGCTTCTGGCTTCCACTTGCGGGGTAATGGATCTCGCCGGAATGGGCCGGATCAAGAAGCCGGCCCTGCACGCCTTGATACGTACTGCTACACTTCAATACATTTGATGCTTCTGTTACTATTTTTATTTTACTTTATCCTATTCACCCAGTTAATTAGGACACCTGATACTTGCTAAATACCTTACAGGTGATACTTTTATTTCACAGACAGTAATTATAACTATATTTTGAAATCCTTGATGAAAATTCCTCACACGTCTACTAGCGCTAAGCAATGTAATAATTTAAAATTGTTATTAATTCATCGTAAGTATTCAATATGACGATATTATTTATAAAAAGGGCGTAGACAACTGTTGAGCTATTTAAAATAACACGATGTAAAAAATGTCCAGATATATTTAGCAGGACAGTGCAAAATTTGGGCGTATTTTCAGAAATGGATCAAATATAATGTAATTCATCTAACTACTTGTTAGTCGCAAGATATTCTCTCGAAATTTACTTCTTCCCTCTCCTATGTTTAATATTGGAAATAATAAACGATAGGTTTAAATAATGTTATTTAGAATAACGTTTTATTATTAAAAGTCTTGTTACAGCATAAAAAATTAAGCCGCACGTAAATCTATCCTCCAAATATTTTACTAAATATTTTACCCAATTTATAAACTAAGAAGTTTGGCACAAATTCTTTAACATATATTGCATTTTAAATCTTTAATGATTTAGCAAAATCAACTTAAAATAATTAGAAAATACGCAATTTTATTTAATTAAATAATACATTTATTATATTATTATTTTGATTTCCATTTACTATGCATCTGATTTTTTTTTTAATTTAATAATTAATATTGTAAGTGTACTTATCATATTTTTTCTAAATATATGCATATTTTTTATGTATTTAATTTTAACCGCAGATTAAATTAATTCCCTCTCATTTAAAATCACGCAATAAATTAATAAGTATATAAAAAAAACTCAACAAGTATATATTTTTTTAATTACTGTATGTCACATAAACATTTTTACAAT
The DNA here is from genome assembly GCF_051122295.1 of Plectrocnemia conspersa. Classification (NCBI taxonomy): domain Eukaryota; kingdom Metazoa; phylum Arthropoda; class Insecta; order Trichoptera; family Polycentropodidae; genus Plectrocnemia; species Plectrocnemia conspersa. The sequence goes on from NW_028277172.1 coordinate 22,863,233, forward strand.
TTAAATGTAATTAAATTATACTATACACAGTGAGTGATAAAATCAAATATATATTATTTGCTCCTACGCTTAAAATCAATGATAAGTATATGGACCTTCAAAGAGAAGTTTCAAGGACAATAGACTAGCGGTATGGCACAAAAAAAAATGTTCAACGCAATCTATGCTTCAAAACGGGTGTAATTGTAAACAAGAACGATTTAAATAACGTATTTATGCGACATTTACAGACATTATGAGCAGGTAGCGAAACCCAAAAATTTCATTATTTTTAATTTGATGCAAACTTTTGGGGGCTGCACTATAATAATAGTATTCCATAAGTAACCAAATCACACAGAGTTGTTCAAAAAGAGACCAAACGTAAGATTCATATTCTTCCGATAGTATATAAACTAGCAAGAAATACTTGAAAAGCTAGCAAAAATTACTTGAAACTCGCAAGAGTTAAAACCTGAATTCGCCATCAGTGGAACTAACAAACGAGCCAGAACGAATATAGGTTTTTCACCTCAATCGTGTTATTTTAACCAAAATACGAAAGGCCTATATATATTATTTTGACATACAAATAGTTGATGACTAGATTTGGTATAGTTAACTTGATATCCTTGGACTCTGTATAATTCATATTACAAACTTTTCTAAAGAAAAGTAAATATAAGTCTCTTTATAGATATTTAAAAAAATATTATATTTTGTATTACTAATGTGCCAGTGTATGATTTTTTTTATAAATAACTGAACAATAAGATTAAAAATCTAATTTATCGGATCAGACACAAATTGCATAAAATCTAACAAAAAATTGCGTAGATATTAGAATTTGAAACTAAAGATTTTTACGCAAAGAAATAATTTACTGCTATTTCTAAAACTACTTGCTTTTAAAGTATAAAAGTTGACGATACGCTTAAAAGAATTAATGTAATTTCTTACTGAAAATTATATAAAAAAAAGTAATGATACTTTAAAAAAATAAATGGTAACGGAACTCCCGAAGGCGCTTCGTAAGACACCTTTTCTATTAAATTGGTATATGGATCTGTCGTTTTGTAATTTTCTTGAATGGTTATGACTTGACTCTGGTCCGAATGTACTAGGCCTGTTTTTACAGCGCCGAATTGCCAATAGAGGTCATTCGTGGCCACCCCTAATCTCGCAAAGCGGCGCTCAACCTTTTTCTAATACGGACCAGAAACTATCAACGTACCACATTCCGTACGGTTAATTTATTTTTATTCCATATATACTTAATTAATACATTTTACGAATCACCTGCAGATGTCTACCATAATCTAATGGTTCAATAAATACAATTGTATACATATATCTCTCATATAGTATCCATTCTTTCCACAAATGTATGTACATATATGGCAAAACGGGAAACAACTATCATATGCTGTAATTTATTATCTAATATGCTTATCGTTTTTTGATATTATTTTTGTTACAAATTTATCACATTTAAACTATAGAAAGTGATTAAAACCACACTACATAATCTTGAGCATGTAAGGTTGCTGATGAAATAATTTAGGTGTAGTGATTTTTTTATACTATTTTTTTATATCAAAGCTTGAAAAATTTATAGGATATATCGTTTTCTGGATCTTGTATATTAATTTACGATAATTTTAAGGTAAATATTATATATTATTATTAAAATAAAATATAAAATATCGTGCTACGATTATTATTCAGCTCATTTTGAATATTATACATACATACGCTATTGCTATTAAGCGCGATTAGACGTGTCATAATGGCACTCCGCAAGCTCGAACAAGCGAAGACTGAATTTGTGATCGTTCAAGCATCATTGGAAGGATCCAATATGCTGACGAATGAGCGACGTTCTGCAGCACTCAACGCTGTCAATAAAATTATGGAGTTGTTTGGCTCCGTGGTCGAGTCGGCAAACGATCCACCAACTTGGGTAAAGGAGGTATTAAGCGACCTCGATATAATTAAGAAACAGACAATAAAGGAAAGGAAGTCGACGAAGATATTATCATCATGTGAACCGCCGCCAGGGAGTCTGGATGAAACGCCCCCTGAATTACCAGAAATGACGTTGGTTGTGTCACGAAAACGGAAGACACAGCGCAGGGTTACATCGATGCCAACATCAACATCGAAACCAGCAACAACATCGAGGCCAGCGCCAGCATTGAAGCCTTTAGCAACATCGAAGCCAGCATCATCATCAGAACCACCATCAGTCTTGAGGCCAGCTCCATCATTCGGAGTATCAGCTGGATCAGCTGAGACACTAACTACGGATTCTAATTTGACTCCTCCACCAGCTCATCGCACGCGTTCAAGAATTATTATTCGTGGGTCAGGGGTATCAAACCAACACCATTCTGTATTATAAGGCCGTCGCGTAGGATTTTCCCATAGCCGTGACGTCACGGTCCAACGGTATAGAGCGCGACGGTCGGCGGCGGCCAGAACTAAACCGTCCGTTGGCGCGCGACGCGTCAGATTCACGTGCGCGTGTTTATTTACCAAAAATCGGTTAAATATCGCAGTTAACCATTTATCCGTGTCGTCGTGTGTTATTCAGTGTTATTTGGTGTATTTGCAACCATGGTTTATACGTGTTGTGTCCCAAATTGCAACGGAAACTACAAGAACGGCCCCAAAGTCAGCGTCTACAAATTTCCTCGAGATGAAGCGACTAAAAACAAATGGATCCGGGCGATTCATCGAGCACATTTTGCTCCTACTCGACATTCTAGGGTACGTATTGTTTTTACACATATAAGTGCTTGTTTATATTTTGCATGTTGATCGATACACACACCTAACCTACAATATAATGGATCATAACATAACATAGGTATGCGAGCGCCACTTTACCGAAACGGATTTCAGACGAAATAGTGAATATTATGACGAAAGAACCGGACGTCATCTGAGCGTTCCCTTGGACAAAAAAGCATTGAAAGAATCAGCAGTTCCGACGAAGCTACCCAATTGTCCAGATTATCTATCTGCTTCGGCTTCTACTTCGACCAGAGAGAGTGCAGAAGAGAGACGCACGCGTATCGACAATTCCAATATAGAAGCTGCAATTGCCAACAGCTATCGTTCCAAAGCTAAATATGATAGTAATAGAGTATTTTCCAATTTTAATCAATTTATTGTTTGTCTAGATAGCCATAATGTCGACGAGGAGTGGACCATAGTCAAGAAAAACGGCCTGGTAAAATTTATTTTAATAGAAGACGTTCCAGCCCCCGTCATTACGCTCTCTGCCGTATTTAGCCAAAACTTAAAATTAACATTATATAAAAACAAAACCCAACTAACTCGCTTAAATAATAAACAAATCCCATTAGCGTTTCAAAATATTAATGATGTAATTGAAACATTAAATACTTTTAAATCTTCTCACCAAAATGTAAACGAGAGTTCCGTCGATGACAATATTCAATTGATCCTCGATACGTTAGCATCGACTCGTACATTAATAGATGAAGATAAGAGGAAATATATCGATTTTTTAAGTGAGCAAGTAAAACTTTTCAATTGTAAAAAAAATCGTTATAGATATTCACCTGATTTTGTAATATTTTGTAGCATTTTGTTCTCAATATCTCCCCACGCATATAGATACATCAGAAGCTTTGATTATATGATTTTACCTCATCCGACTACAGTTCATAAAATTTGTTTAAAATATAATACCGATCCTCAGATTGAACAAAATGAGGCAAATTTTTTAACTTATATTAAACAAAAGTTTCATTTTTTAAAAGATAGTGATAAAGTTGTTAGTTTAATGATTGACGAAATTTATATTAAGCCATATTTTGATTATAAAGGGGGAAATATTGTAGGTATGGCTTATAACACTGAAGAAGCAGCTAAATCTGCTCATGTATTTATGTTACAAAGTTTGCTTTCTTCGTTTAAAGAAGTTGTGCATATTTTACCTGTAAAAACGATGAAAGCAATGGAATTATTTAACTTCATTAAGAGAATTGTAGTCGGTCTACAGAATATAGGATTTAATGTAGTCTGTGTCGTAAGTGACAATAATTCTATAAATCGTAAAGCGATGTCTTATTTTGCTTCACCTCCTCAAGTCAGTATAGTTTACAAACATCCTTGCAAAGATAATGCACCTTTGTTTTATATTTTAGATTCTGTTCACGTATTGAAATGTATACGAAATAATTGGATTAATCAGAAAGATACCGATCAGTCGATTAAGTTTCCATCTTTTGAAAATGTAAACGATGATACTTTATCTGTAGCTTCCTTTTTAAATGTGAAAAAATTGTATCAAATGGAAAATAATCAACTTGTCAAATATGCTCACACATTAAATTTAAAATCTCTCTCACCTAGTTGCTTTGAAAAACAAAATGTAAAATTAGTATTAAATATATTTAACGACAATGTTATACAGGGACTGTTAGAAATAGGTCAGCAGCATAATTTATCTAACCACCGATCTACTGCTGAATTTATTAGATTAATAAAAACTTGGTGGGAAATAGTAAATGTAAAAACACTGCACAAAGGTGACAGATTTAGAAATCCTCTTCAAAATCCTCTCGTACCTGCCGAAGAAAATTCAAAATTTTTAGAAAAATTTCTAATATGGTTAGATTTTTGGAAAGGATTAAATATAAAATGTAATAAACTAACCAGAGAAACGCACGATGCAATTTCCCACACGACACACGGGCTTTTACAATTAAGTGAATATTGCAAGGCAGAATTAAATTTCAAGTATTTGCTTCCAGGCAAAATTCAGACAGACAATCTTGAAGCCCGTTTTGGTAAATATAGGACGATGGCAGGTTCTCAATATTTAATTACAATAAGACAAGTGTTTGAAGTTGAATCCAAAATTAGAATCCAAAATTTATTGCCATTAACGTTAACGTCTGAAAAATTTGGAAATATTAATTTAGAAAATAGTATAGAAATTGATAATGAACCTAACGTAGAATCAACTAATTTTATGTCAGAAACAACAGACTTCGATTTAATTTATACTGAAGAGGATTTTAATATGATTCAACCACAGTTACCTATATTTACATATTTAGCAGGCTATTGTGCAAGAGTAGTACTAAAAAGAGTTAAGTGTGATATTTGTAAAAAGTTTTTAGTTTTAGACAAACATTTAAATTTTGCTAATTTAGAAGAAAATTTCAATTTTATTAAAAATGTTGATAGAGGCGGTTTATTGTATCCGCACTCTGATTTAGTAAATGTAATTATGCTAAATTACATTACAATAAACAAATTAATTAGCACTAATCATGAAAATAAGTTTTTAAAATGTAAAGCTCAGAGGGAATTAGTAATATGTTTAACGTTAAATACAGTCGAAGAACATGATTTCTTTCTATCGGAATTTTATTGTCCATCATTGAAGCATACCGATTTTAATATTTTAAGGCTATTAATAAAAACATCTACAAATATATTTTTAAACAATTATATGAAACAGAAAAATAACATAATATCGATTAATTCTGATGGAAAGAAAAGGAGAAAATTAGAAACACTCACCTCGGGTAGTTAGTTTTAAGATTTTTTTATTTTGTAAATATGTTGGGTTTTGTTTTGTATCATACCAATTAATTTTAATTAGACATATGTCAACTTACTTTAAAAGAGATCAGCTGAGCTGCAAAAAAGATATGTATTCAAATATTAATTTGTATGTATAAATATGGCAATGATTGACTTAATGTATTCACTTTTCCAGATCAAAACAACAATAGATTGAAGTAGCGATTCGAGAGAAAGCTGTTATATGTCAAATAAAATTCAAGTTTTATAAGTGAAATGGAGAAAAGTTATATTTATAAACAAATTATCTTGAACTATAAGAATGAAATTTATGTTAAGACCATGTACTAAAATTTGTTATATGTTTTATGTAATTGAATATGTAAACTCTTATCAAATAAACAGTGAAAAAGTTTTTTCATTAACATACAAATAAACTAGAATTTTCGGACATTCCTTAAATGTACTTTGTTTTAATTATATTTTTTTTATTGACCTATTTTTAAAAAATGTTCTGATAATTTTCAAAACTAGTAATAAAAATCATAAATGAAACCTTGATTTTATTAAATTTAAGAATTATTTTTATTCTAAAAAGGCTATTAAAAATACCGAAATCGTAAAAGCGCGTAGATTCTCTAGTACGTTTGCCGCGCCGAGTATCCCTACACCCAATGACGTCACGCGCGCTGCTGTCCGGCCTTCTATCTAGGTGGTGTTGATCAAACCCACGAATCAAGACAATGCAAAAGAAAAAACACATTCATCTGTTCTATCTGCACCCTGATACAACGTCGTCCGATATAGAAGAATATATCAAAGAATCTGTTCCGGCGTGTACAGATGTTTTAGTCGAAAAAATAAAAACAAAAGGGGAATATGCCTCCTTTCGATTATCTGTGCCAGAAGAATATTTTAAATCATTAATGCTATCAGAAATATGGCCTACTGGTGTAGCATTTAATGAATGGAAATTTCGACGAACCATTGCGCCCTCAGCATAATGGAGTGCGGAAACAAGACACCTTATTATGCTACTACCAAAATGTAAGGGGTCTCAACACAAAAACTGTAGAGTGTTTTTCTGCCGTCGCTGCCCAGGATCATGATCTGATCGCCCTATCAGAAACTTGGTTAAGTGATTCAGTGAGTGATGCTGAGATTTTTGATGATCGATATCTGATGTTCAGAAGAGACCGAGGCACCAGAGGAGGAGGCGTTCTGTTGGCGGTTCGCAGCGACCGTGTCCGCTCAGCATGCCGATTAGAACGTTTACACACCATCGGAGAGCACATTTGGATCGAGATTGACTTTTTAAACGGAGAACAACTGTATGTGTGTGTTGTATATTTTCCGCCAATGCAGGCACGTGAAGTAAGTGATGTCTTTTTTCACACTTTAATGTCTAACAGTGATTTTTTAATTGGCAAAAATATAATCATTTTAGGTGATTTCAATATTCCGTCCGCCCCATATTTGCGTGCGGAGATTGATTTCACCAGTTCATTATTTAATTTATCTGATATTAATTGTGTCAATAATATTTATAATAAAAAACTTGATGTAATTTTAACGAACATATATGCTAATTGCGATGACGTCACGAGAAGTAATTATGTCCTCGTTAAAGAGGATAATTATCATCCGGCACTCGTAGTTGGCATTAGGTTCAAACAGACAAATTCACGTCCATTTATAAATGAAAAAGTATGTAAGAATATACTGTATGGATGGAAGTTTAGGGAAGTGGATTTTGACCACCTCAATGGTTTGCTGTCTCGTACGGATTGGACACAATTGTATCAAACAATTGATGTTAGTTCTGCTCTTGGTGTTTTTTATAAATTAATTTATGGTATTTTTGATGAATGTTTTTCCAGAAGATATCCAACGACTAGTAGAATTTATCCAATATGGTTCTCGAATGAGGTAATTACAATTCTTAGAAAGAAACATGTCATACATAAAATCTGGAAACGAACACGAAATTCTCTCATCTATGAAGAATTTCGTACTCTGCGATCGCGTGCAAAATTGATGATTTGCGATTGCCATCGAAACTATATTGGAGACTGTGAAAAGTCGATAATTTTAGATCCGAAAAAATTTTGGAAATTCGTTAACTCAAAACGCGATGGCCAATCCTTACTGTCATCGATGAGTTGGAACAACATCAATTTTGAAGGTTCTGAAGAGATTGCAGATGGATTTGCTAGGTATTTTCAAACCGTATACCATAATGATGGGTCACATTTAGAGTTTAATTCTAATTACGATGAGACTCATCGTTCATGGTCATCTTTGTTATCAATCAAAACCTTTAGTTTGGTTGATATGGAATATGGATTTAGCAGACTAAAGTCCATTTTTACCTCGGGACCAGATTTTATTCCAGACTACATTCTGAAAGGATGCAAGTCTGGTATTTTACAGCCTCTAAAATTTATATTTAATTTAATTTTGAGATCCTCTTGTTTTCCAGAATTGTGGAAATGTTCAAAAGTCACTCCGATTCATAAAAAGGGTCCCAAATCTCAGATTGACAATTACAGGCCAATAGCTTTGATCTCATCACCTGCAAAATTATTTGAAATTGTTTTGCATAAATACATTTTTAATCATTGCAGGTGTATGCTTCTCGACCAACAACATGGTTTCCGTAAATCTCGATCCACTGTCACTAATCTAATGGTTTTGTCTAACTATGTTTCAAAATCATTGGACTCTGGTGTACAAGTAGACGTCATATACACAGACTTTGAAAAAGCATTTGATAAAGTTAACCATGCTTTACTTGTAAAAAAGTTATCTAATTTTGGGTTTTCTGAAGATCTGATAAATCTATTCTCAAATTACTTGACCAATAGATATCAATTCGTCAAGTATAATAACTCTTTTTCAGAACGATATAAGACCCCTACTGGAGTACCTCAAGGATCCAATTTGGGTCCATTGTTGTTTTTATTGTTCATTAATGACATAGAAACAGCAATAGAGCATTCAGATTTTTTATTATATGCAGATGACTTGAAAATTTACAAGAAAATGCATTCGATTTCTGATTCCCTCGACCTACAGGAGGATCTCAACTCTATATGGAAATGGTCTTGCTATAACCAATTGCCTTTCAGTGTAAAGAAATGTCACACAATTTCATTTTCAAGGTCGTTAACGCCGGCAAAATATTCATACCATCTAGGCGGATATTTTCTGGAAAGGTTTTCTTCAACTAAGGATTTAGGAGTGACTTTCGAAGAACGTTGGAAATTTAGCCAGCACATTGCAGAGACTCATAGCAAATCCTTAAAAATGCTCGGTTTTATCTTGAGAAATGCGCGTTACTTCAGGAATACTTTAGTATTGCGCACTCTTTATGATACTCTAGTCCGCAGCATACTAGAAACTAGCTCCATCATTTGGATCCCAGGCGTAATGAATCAATGTAATGAATTGAAGCTGGAAAAAGTACAACGTAAATTTCTTCGATATTTATACTTGAAGGAATACGGGTATTATCCGTTCTTGTTTCCCAGTGCTTTTATTTTGGGAGCCCTGGGATACGTTTCTTTGTCGACTCGCAGAAGTGTTTATGTAATTAAACACTTCTGGAAATTGCTCAAGGGCATCGTCGACAATCCTTCAGTGCTCGAGCAGCTTCAAATGTGGGCTCCTGAAGGTGGATATAGTTCTCGGTCGCGTCCACTATTCTTGCCTGTTAAGTGTAGAACTGGAGCACTTGCCAACTCTTCTCTGGCCAAGGCCATTTATCTGCTCAATTCTGTCCATAGTAATATTGACATTTTCTCTTGCACTTATGGAGTTTTGGTTCAATTCGTATGGGACAATGCACACCTGTTGAGGTGATTTGTGTCTGTTGTTTTGTCTTGTTTATATTTGTATGTATTATGATGTATTATTACTTTTGACTATCGTGACACATTAGGTTTGCCTGTCAGGTCACGATGGTTATAATTTTAATAAATAAATAAATAAATAAATACAGAGTGATGTGAGTAAATATTATAAAAAACTAAAATCAATTTTTTAAATATTAAAGCATAGTTTATACATGTTAAATTTTAAAGAGCAGTATTTTTTTATGCTCCTATGTTCGATTAAGCAGATGCAATTCAAGCCTTATATATTATATTAATAATACATATTTGATTTAATTAAAGATAGATATACATATGAGTACATACATACATATATCACACTTTAAGGGTTTCAACCAGCTTCACAATCTGTTATAATTCAGAGGTTATTTAAACGACCATTTAGAGCAAACGAAAATAAAAAGAAGAGGTATCTTGGAATTGAACAAATTTCACATATCACTCAATTTCACATCCGTCCCGAGACGTTAATCACTCATAAGGGCACCGTAACGTGAATGAGCAGGACAAATGAACGCAGACAAAAGTGCGCGAAAAAAATGACGCAGCGACAAAAGAGCGCGGACAAATGGCGCAGCGTCAAAATAGCGCAAGCTAAAACGGCACAACGACAAAACAGCGCAACGCATATATATAAAAAAATGAAAACACAAAAATAGAAAAAACATTAAAATCTGGAAAAATTCGATAGGAAAAATTGATAGGAAACAATAAAAATAAAATAAACTTGAATTTTTCTATTTGAATTTTTGATGTTATTACTGCGATGGGGATTATGACGAAATCTTTTTGGGGGTGCCCGACTGCATTACAGATAGTCCTTCCTCAGTGATGACTCAATATCTACTGATCATGGCTCAAAATAGTTTTTATCCCTGGCGCCTATCAAAGGACGGAGGTTTCTCTGAACGAAAAACTTGATCAACGACTCATGATCATTTCTATCGACAAATCATACTCCTCATCTTTCACAGTAACAGTTTCAATCTAGTACTAATGAACGATATTATCTCATTTAACTTAATAAACAGTTGCCACAGTTTGTTTAGGTCATATTTACCAAACTAATATGTATTGATTGTATACGCAATACTTACTATTAATTTGACTAATTAAAACGCCTCGCGCATGTAAGGTGACCCTATATTGACTAATAAATTAATATGGCTAGCAGATAAACTTTTTTAATTAATAATAATATAAGTATAGCTTTGTATGTAATAATTTAGTTAATCAAAATTTCCAAGGTCGCTCCGGGAAACGATATTAATTATGACAATTTTGAGAGTTACAAGGCGCCAACACAAAACAACTACGAGGCTCTTGGAAATTTTACATAACGCTAATTAAATTTTACACGACGATAAGTTCCATTTTTATCGTCAAATTATGTTTCGGCCGTTGATTAAAAATTTTAATAACACGCCGTGTTGCTTTCCTCGAATGTTTATGTTTATTTTAAATCAACTCTCTAATTAATTTATGTAGTTAAAATATGATTGGATGGTTTGCAGAAATATTTATTTAACTCGATCTAATTCGGGGAATTTTAAAAATTTGATTATAAGTCATAAGCGTAATAGTGTACATAAAATATGAACAATTCCTCAGAGAAACACATTAATTAAATAAATTCATACTTAAATATTACGTCATATTAATGTTTTTGAAAAGATACCAGGAAACAGCAAAATGATGTTTCATTGTCGTGCGTTATTTAATTGATTATCTTTGAGAACGTTTGGGTGATACAATAAGACTTTTAATTTAATTACCGATATACATATTATGCTTGTAGTTACCACACACAGATGAGCACGCTTGAAAGGTCATTGTTTCAAACCCTAAACTAGCGTTAATAACTATAACCAAAAACGATCATTCATTAACAATTGAGAGAAACAACGATCCCATAAATAACGCGAGTTAACAATAAATATTCTCCGTCATTAAAAGAATTCCCTTGTGGCGAAACGGTCAGGGATATCATAAATCACCACATCCGTGACATTTCCGAAAATGTAATACAACCTTGGACGAGCGAACGTCGCTTTTTAAAGGCGTAGACCTATTTCGCCGTTCTACAAAGCAATTGCAGCGATTGGTTGGATGATTTCTGCACATATGCGATTGGCCAGCAAGCCTTGTAGCTCTGGATATATAAGCCTTGACTCCGATGAGGAGTCACGAAGTCATAAGTCATCAGCAGCCTTTCGAAGAGACCAGCAGACGCGCCACCACCGACACTGAAATATTGCAATAAAAAACTCTTACTAGATTCCACATTGAGTCCCACTGGCCACGAGGGCAATCACCTCTAGAATTCCCAAGCCCTAAATACTATAATAAAGTTTGTTAATATGATTTTTTTAAGAAGAAATTTTAAATTAAGGTCACGCTATGAAGGATAGGCATTGGTTATATTGATTGCTGCAAACGTATTTTTTATGATCCTAACGAAGTTTTTTATTGATACAGCAAATAACACAACAAAAAGCACACATAATCAAACATCTCCCTTTCATCTACACACACGTTCGTTTTGGCAATCCTTCACCGTATTTTTTCTTCTTCTCCATTCTTATTCTCTCTCTGCCATCATAGTACAACTGTCGAATTGTGGATGCGAACGAGGCGTTTGTCCAGAATGAGAATGAGGATCAAAAACGTAGAAAGAGCGTAGTTGAAAGCTCTCCTCTCCCCGGGCTTAAAAGCAATATCAGTCCCGCGTGTCGCTCATATTAGAAGCCTTTCTGCGATAATGAAAATCAAACGGTCACACGAACAGACCGACGAGGCAATAAGACGATCCCGGCGAGTTTCGGTTTATAACGCGGTCACGTAGCGGCCGCCTTAGGTATAAACGACCCCACACACTATCGACGGAATGATACGAACTGAAAAAATATAAGGTGCTTTCGAGTCTCACGTGCTAAGGATTGGGACAAACTATCTGATGATGAGCTACAAAATTAAATTAGATCACATAAAAAATCAGAAAGGGACGATATTCCTTGGTAGGTCATCAGCTTATTAAATTATATCGGCTTTCTATCCACATTGGTATTATATCCGTGTCGGTATTTTCTTTATTTATCTATATTTATATGTTTGTATACATGTCGGTCTAATTCAGTGATACCTATTAAAATCTGAAGCGGTAGCTTGCACAATCTCAGATTTATCACTGTCCGCAATATAAAAAATGTTGGGTGCAAAAAAATTAATATATGTGTAAGTAACGGTCCAGTATATTACGATTTGCTCAAGTAAGTACATCAGTCAATGCTACTTGCTATTGTAACCAACTTGATAAATATAATGCAGCTATTAAATAAAATTTAAAAAAAATTAAAGCAAGAAAATACAATTTAACCTAAGATTTAAGTAATATGATAAATGGTCTGGGGAACTCAATGTGTTAAATTATGCATTTTAAATACACTGATAAATCCAAAGATTTTTAAAAGATAATTAGATGAATTCAATAATCAATTTCAAATGTGCAAAACATATTTTCTGTCCTATTAAATACATTGCTAGTACCATATTAAGTTTCCTACAGAATTACTTTCCTGAAGAAAATCTTGTTTTATCAGCAGGTAAAGATTTGTTTGCAATAATGTTTTGCAAATTATATGCAAAACAGTTGTCACAGTTGCCAAAAAATACAGTTGGAAAAATAATAATGATTTATCTTAAGATCTTTCTCGACTACGTACTTTGAAATTTTCTATACAAGTAGATGAGGATATGTAGCAAAATATGCTTATTTAATTGCATATGTTAAATATGTTACAAAAAATAATATACAAAAATATAGAAAATATCAAATCATTTTGCAACTAAATTTTTTGAAAAGTCATGTCCAATGAATTATTTTTTTTAAATGACTTTTTTTACGAGAACGAAAAAGTAGAATAACTGCATTGAGCTAATATTAGAACATACGGTAGGTCTTTAAGCTTTTGTTAAATAAAGCACCTGAAGTTATCTGGACGCACTGTGTCAAAACATGTGATAAAAAAACATCATTGTTTCAAAAGTTATAAATTACATCAAAACAGTCATTGAAAAACTAGGTTGCTTAAAAAGTTTTATGAAGATATAAAAGTGAAGTGCGTTGGCTATTTCGTGCAGCAGTGATTTATAATTTTAAAAAATACAATGTTCTTTTATGAACATCATAAAGAAGAGACAAATTTATTTAGGAACGATAAATTTATCTTTAAACTTGCCTATTAGTTTATTTTTTTTAGAATATTGAGTGATTTAAATAAATTAATGCGTCCACTGATTCAAAAAATCAGATTGAAAGCATTCATAAAAAAAATATGTTCATCATGTTCACTCTTCAAAATGATTTCTGCCACAGAAATGAACAATATTTACTGAACATCTGCAATGTTTGATCATGCACTTTTCACATTATTTCAATGACCTTGATTTCACAAAGTTCGCATGGTGTACAGAATTTATTTGTCGATGAACCACATGATGCATTTGAATTAAAAACTTTTGATAACTAATATTATTACTATGCAGTATTTCATTGAAACAAAAATTTGAGATTAAAACTTTATATTAATTTTGGTATAATCAAGTAAATATTTTTTTGAAGACTGTCGAGCATTTGTAACATCATATTTAAGACTTTTGAAAAAACCGGTTTTTAAATTTCAATATTTCCTAAAACTCGGTTTTCGAAGTTTACAAATAAAATAGGATAATTCAGTTAAAATAGCGAAAAAATTTTCTTAAAGTTCATTAATTTTATATGAAAATATTTAAAAAAATAATAAGACAAAATATCATCTAATTTAATAATTTAACAACTCTATATAAAATCTAGTAAAATCTAAAATAATTTATGATAAAGACACCCGCATTATTAAAAACATGTTAATATTAAAGCTGAAAATAAATTAAATTAATATGTCCAAATTAGATGCGGTGTACGACAATCGAAATACGAATCAGTATTTCAAGAAGCTTTAGATGAGAGTGAACTGGAAATACTGGTGAATGGTAAATTATTAAATAACATTCAATTTGCATATGATACAGTAATACTTGCAGATAATGCCAGCAACCTTTAAACACCCATAAGAAATTTGAATACGTCAAGTAACAAGTATGTTCTTTAGATGAACATTCGTAATAATTAATAAATATTATTTCCGAAATTAACCGTAACCATAAACAATTAATTAATCGAAAGAGTCACACGGAAGAAATACCTGAGTAGATGAATGAATGATAAATAAGACTCGTATCAAGATCAAAGAACTTGAATAATAATAGCAAGAAGTGTATTTTTTAGGACAAGATCTTTAATTTCTTATACGAAGTGAAGGTATGGATCTAAAATCAAGAATTAATCCGAAAAGAGAGCTTTAAAATATGGTGCTATAAATGTATTATTAAAATTTACTGGGTAGATAGAATTGTGGGAGACCACACACATGGCTCTCGTTTGTGGGGGATCTTATTCTTGAAACTCGAGTTAATTACTCTGACCAAAAGTGATTATTCATAAATAAGGATAAACTAGCCAATAGTGAAAAAGACTCTCGTTGCGACTAGAAAAAATAAGGGATTCTCATAAATAACACGCAGCAATTCTCCAGTGAAATGAATACATATTTCTTTGATATTAAACGGTCACGGGAAACAATATATCACCGAAAGACAACCACCATAAGGCTACAACATTCCCGTTGCGCAATTCGACCTTGTAGATCATCAATCAAATGTCACTTTCTAATTTACAATAAAATAAAACTTTATTTAACGGAAAAGTAGAAAAATAAAAAAAAAACTTTTTTAAAATAATAATTAATTTATAATAAATTTAGACAAACTTTAAAAACAATTGTACTAAAAAAAATCTTATACATTTAAATTACATCAAACTTAAAATATTAATAATAACTATTTACTTGAATATTAAAAATTTAAGAATCAAGTTAGTGTCATTTCTAGATAGTTTTTTACCAAGATCGACTCCTTTTAATTGTTGCGTTTAAAATATATATAGCATGTACTTGATCAACCCATATGTAATATAATAATATAACTAGAATATAAAAAAAATGATAAGCCAGTGCCACTACAAGTCATCCAGATTGATCAAGAATTTGCGGGAGAAACGGGTCGTTAATCTCTTCCTCTTTCTCTTATAATATATAAGCCATGACACTGCCACTGAAAAATCACTCTTTTTCAATTTACCAAATATAACTTGGACTATCACTTCACTTTTGACTTGGAACATTTAGACCTGAACTCGCATCCGATGAAGACTTCATCAAACACCATAGACGACACTTTTATCCAGAGAAACAGCTGCTTTTTAAACAGTAACTTTGAATACTCATAAATAAAAAACAATTTATGAACTATCGTAATTTAAACACCTCAAATTATTACCATACTTACAGCACAATTAAGACAAAATTAGGCATTAATTGAAAATTTAAAATTTAAAACAAATGCTAACCAAATGAGCTTTAATGAACCATTAAAAAAAAAGTCTTAATTCTGTGATTCAAAATTTACCATTGAAATCTAATTTAAAAAAATACAAAAATAATGTCATTAAAATAGTATTGTTATAACGAATATAATGCAAGCTAAACATATTTATAATAAATAAACAGTTATTATAAAGTATGTATATACTAGATATAATAGATAATATGATACGTGTACTTTCTATAAAATAATATTGCGTATTAGATAGGGTCAGAAAATTATAATTACCTAATATATATGCTTATCAGTCAGTATTCATAAGGGGGATTCAAAGGGTTTTACGCACGCCCTTTACTTATACGTCTTGAAGATTAATAAAATAATAAAATTTTATAATTAACAAATTTGCATCTGAACCCAAGGGTGTCACTCTAAATAATTAAATAAAAAATATATGGATAGTGTGTGGATCACTTTAGCGTCGGAGTTGTTTTATGAAGAAAAATCCGTAAGCTCTCGCAAGCTCGTCTGGGGGTGTGAAAGGCTAATTGAAACAAAGCTGAAGGCTTCTGGCTTACAAATATGGACTCATTTTTTTCTCGAACCCCTAGTCTCTCGATCTGCTCAGATAGAGAGGAGAGCCACGTAACTGATATAAAAAGAGGGACACGCTCGAGGCTCAACAGGTAAGCCCCGTAAACGTTTTGCGGGCGAACGTGAAAGTTCACGTCACCGCATTGTGGCCAAATTGAAAACTAAATAGAGACAAAAGAGTATTGCCCTATTGGCTTAGGTCTAATCCGAAACGGTGTCGGTTTCATTTCGTAAGGGAATGGCCAACTGTAAATGGCTACGGATGGGGGGATGATAAGGAGAAATGGTTTCCTATACGGTTTTACGACACGGACTGTGCACACATTGAGACAGAGACCTAGGCAAATGTATAAGCCGATTTAGAGAAAATCTTTCCATAAGCCTTAAATTTAATTAAGCGTGAATCAATCATTGTTTTTTATTCTAAAATATGAGTTTATAATTATAATATATATATTACCCAATATTTTTTTTATGGGAGATTAAATGTGTATTGAGATGAACCCTATTTTATAAAATAATATATATATTAAATATATGACTTTTTACGTAAAATATGGAGGGAATTTTATCCATCTTTATGGTAAGCTGCTTGATTTGGAATTTTGAGCAAATGCATATTTTTCTGACAATTAAATTGCACTCATTTATTTTGTTACTCAATCCGATGTTCTAAATTTCATGCCTAAAATATGACAGGAAGCATAAAGAGAAACGTATCTTTTGTTATTGAGAACTCATTCTATCTAGCATTTATATATATTAATATGCTAATTTGAATACAGCCGATAGAGAGATTATCGGGAAACTGCAGCTTATCTATAAGTCTAAATTAAGGGTGGACAAACATTTTGGCTACCTATAGGCAAGAAAATTTGGCCGCGTGTCACATATAAAAGTGTTTTTTGAATTAGGAAGATTATTTTATAAATTTTTAAAGCAATATTTTTAAACCAAAATTATATTTATTGTACAAAAATAATTTTTAATAAAATGTATAGCGTACTCACATTCACATTTGTGCCATTCTTTTCGACCTGCCACAAATAAAAAAAAATAACGTTATTATCAAATATTTAAAAAAAATTACATTTCTTATATAACACAAATTCTAAATACAATTCTAAATAAAATAAAAATGCAATTGAAAGAAAAACTTTGACATATATAATATATAACTTTGAATTTTCAATAATTTCAATTTTTCATTAAATCAAAAAATGACAAGAATTAAATTTTAATGATTTATTTATTAAAATATAACCATCGTGACCTGACAGGCAAACCCAATGCGTCACGATAGTCAAAAGTACTAATACATCATAATACACACAAATATAAACAAGACAAATCAACAGACACAAATCACCTCAACAGATGTGCATTGTCCCATACGAACTGAACCAAAACTCCATATGTGCAAGAGAAAATGTCAATATTACTATGGACAGAATTGAGCAGATGAATAGCCTTGGCCAGAGAAGAGTTGGCAAGTGCTCCAGTTCTAGACTTAACAGGCAAGAATAGTGGACGCGACCGAGAACTATAACCACCTTCAGGAGCCCACATTTGAAGCTGCTCGAGCACTGAAGGATTGTCTACGATGCCCTTGAGCAATTTCCAGAAGTGTTTAATTACATAAACACTTCTGCAAGTCGACAAAGAAACGTATCCCAGGGCTCCCAAAATAAAAGCACTGGGAAACAAGAACGGATAATACCCGTATTCCTTCAAGTATAAATATCGAAGAAATTTACGTTGTTTCATTCATTACATTGATTCATTACGCCTGGGATCCAAATGATGGAGCTAGTTTCTAGTATGCTGCGGACTAGAGTATCATAAAGAGTGCGCAATACTAAAGTATTCCTGAAGTAACGCGCATTTCTCAAGATAAAACCGAGCATTTTTAAGGATTTGCTATGAGTCTCTGCAATGTGCTGGCTAAATTTCCAACGTTCTTAGAAAGTCACTCCTAAATCCTTAGTTGAAGAAAACCTTTCCAGAAAATATCCGCCTAGATGGTATGAATATTTTGCCGGCGTTAATGACCTTGAAAATGAAATTGTGTGACATTTCTTTACACTGAAAGGCAATTGGTTATAGCAAGCCCATTTCCATATAGAGTTGAGATCCTCCTGTAGGTCGAGGGAATCAGAAATCGAATGCATTTTCTTGTAAATTTTCAAGTCATCTGCATATAATAAAAAATGTGAATGCTCTATTGCTGTTTCTATGTCATTAATGAACAATAAAAACAACAATGGACCCAAATTGGATCCTTGAGGTACTCCAGTAAGATAATATTTTTTTTTAGAATACAATTTTCATATTGTGGAAAACATAAAAGGTAGAAAAAAATATCAATAGAGATATTAATCATTACAACAACACATACAATTGTTAATAAAATTATGATACAATTTATTGAAAGAATGATATTTACATTAATTTTTTATTAAACCAAAAAAAATATCGGAATTACCTTATTGTTAAGAAGTCTCATATTTTTTTCGTATGTATATTTCTTATACTGTGCGATACGTAACTAAGTAAATAAAATTTTTAACAAAAGAAAAAGTAATCGTTTGAAATTAAAATGTAAATAATAAACATGTTTAAATTCACATAAAATATATACACATTAATTAGATTTATAATAAAATTATTTTTTTAAATTAAGAAGAATCTTTAGAAATATTTTCTTTTCTTTAAATATTTTCCCAAAACATACAACTGTATTTACGTAACAACATGAAATACACGCAACACATTAATTTTATAAAAAATATACAAAAATAAATTATTTTTAGGAGATCAAAATTTTAATACAAAATTGACAAACCAACTAATAAAGTATTAAAATAAATAATTAAATATAAACAAATTCACTTTTTTATATGAAGCAATAAGTTATTCCAATTAGAGTATATTTATTAGTTAGCGACAAGACTTTTTAATTAAAAACGTAAATTATTTGCTTCGATTTCGCTAAGGACCTAATTGATCCAAGGAGCTCTTGAACTTAACAATAGCATATAAGACCTGTGCTTTCGCCTGAGTTCAATTTAATTGAATAAGAAGTCCTTCTAAAATATTTCATAACCAAAGCGAATTTATGTTCTTGACCCCATTGAATTTAATGTTTTCATAGATCGGCGGAAGATTACGTGTTCCGTATTTCACGAAGCAAAAAGTTGCGGAAATCTTAATGATCTCATCACCTTGATCTCATTGTCGGGGACAAAGTGTAATAAATCACAAAAAAATCTCGGGAAACGTCGGAAACAAATTGTACTAAATATCTGTACGATTCAGCCTACCTCTTTAATTCTTCGCCAAAGTAAGAAGAACTCCTCGAGTGTAAACTGGAATAAAGTTTTAATTGCAATATTTACACTTCATTTATTTCCCAGATGAAACTTCCTGCAGGCACGGTTTGCCACCGCTGCGTCACATACACTGATTTGCATAAAAAACTTTTTTATTATATATTTTGCAGAAAAATCGACGGTAAAATTATAACGTTTTACTCTGCTCCTGGCAACATCCCAACGGCAATAAAATAGTGAAATTGATAAATTGATACGAGTATAAATTGTATTTTATAGCGTGAAAGTGAATAGATATGCGAATATATATTTTTTTTTATCTTTGTGTAATAGTTAGAATGAAAAATATTTGCTTAACATAAATTCATAGGTACACTCAATTTTTTTTTGTTTATTGATTGTATCATTAGTTTTTCGTTAATACAACACAAGCACACATAATCGAAATTAATCATGTATACATACAATAACTTAAGGACGGAATAGCGTAGTCCGTAACGTCTCTGACTAGTACCTTTGGGGTTGCGGGCTCGAGCACCAGCAGTAGCAGCATAAAAAAAAACTGCCCCAGGTGCAATGACATCTATTGGTTATCAATTTTCAGTCTGGTAGTTAATACTTACTTGTAAGTATTTATCATATGTTGTTGACTTACTCAGTTATTACAGATTTATCCCATTGTAACGCATTGGGCTTACGCTTGTCAGGTTACAACAGAAGATTTATTAAAAAATAATAAAAATACATAAATAAAGGACTTCGGCAAGCTACGTTCTGTTTTTATTTATATAATATTTCGACGAGCTACGTTCGGTTTTATATCGACAATATTTCGGCAAGCCACGTTCAGTAGTATATCCGCAATATTTCGGCGAGCCACGTTCAACTCAACGGAGCTGCCACATTCAGTAGTATATCCGCAATATTTCGGCGAGCCACGTTCAACTCAACGGAGCTGCCACATTTTGAAACAAAAAGCAATCCAATCTTGTGAATATTTTATTTATATTTTTAAAATGGAAAGCTTCTTTTCTTTTCTCCGCGTAATGGAAACATCACCTTTGATTAATCCAAACGTAGATATAATCGGAAAACTTCCACCAAAATTGGGTGTAAAAGTCTTCAGGTATATTTTAAAAATATTTTGTATTTTTTTCTCAATATTATATCTAATCACTTTATTTTTTTTACAGGATGCTTGATGGATATTCGTTATATACTGCTTCTCTCGTTAACGTCAAATGGATGAAAATCATCGAAAGCAACAAGGAATTAAGGAGCAAACTAAGGAAACACATAAGAATAGCCAGGATGGATAAGATCAACCAAAGAAGACTCATTTCAACGGAAGGAATTATCAAGAAGACATCTCCAGCCACTCAATTCAACAAGAGCTTCAGTCTGCCTCAAACGACCAAGAGAGAACAAAGCCCCATTGTAAGGCAAATGAAAAGACAGAGACTTGAAGATACTTTTAATATTAGCTTAAAACGAAATATGTTTAATTAATTATATTTTTAGCATCAAATTTTACTAAGCAATAAATAAGTTGTGACTAAATCACTATATTTTTTTTTTAAAACAACACACTTTTATAATTTAAATTCGCTATAATATTTTGAAATAATTTATTGTAACCTACTAAACTTGTTGATTTATTTTTTATTTTTTGCGGATTTTTATTGTAAAGGAAAGTCATTGTTATTAACATTTTTAACATAATATTATTTTTAATATTAACCTAATAGAAAATGTTTTTATTTTTTATTACCAAAACAGTTTATTAATAATAAGTAAATAAGTTATGCTAATGGTTAATAATTTTTACCGGCAATGAATAAAAATATGCTAAAAATGCACCATATTTTTAATGTATAATAATTAATGTTTATTTAATTTATTAATAAAAATATGATCATTCGGTCTTGATTTGTCACAATAGTCAAAAAGTTCGTTTTATTGTTACTATATAAGTATTTTTGCTTTGCCGAATAAGTGCGTTCGTCACACCGACATCATACAAACGAACGTGACGATCGGAGATTATGCAGTTGTTTTTAATCTTTTGAATTTTTGGGCTCAAAAACCTGTAAAAAAATTAATACGTTACCACTTCTGAACCATATAGTTGAACTAGCCTACTTATTTTCTGGTTTAATCTGAGCGTCCTACATATACGAATTAGGTGTTCTCTTATCAAACGCCCGTCAAATTGAAATGGTAAACGCTTTACTTTCGCCGTAGGAAAAAACAGCGCGCATTCGGCGAAAGCCGTCAAAGCACTCACAAAGCACTCCTTCTTGGGCTGAGAGTGCTGCTACCCTCGCCCACACCATCGCTCGCCGCGTTTCGGCCATCTTCCTCGCCCCTCCTGCCCGACACCGCTTCCCCATCAATCCATTAGCGGCCAAAGATCCAAACGCTGTTCTGCGCCGACCAACTTGGCGACACACATTTTCCATTTCTGTTCCGCCGCCATCACCGCCCCCACCACCACCGTGGCAATCCCACTCTCGTAACTCTTGGCTCGTCCATAATTGAATGCAAACTGAGTCCATTGTCCGGTCGCAGGCAAGGAGCCGATAAAAGGACCGTCACTCTCGTTTAAAAACATCCGGACCAACTTTTTAGCCGCATTAGAAGTGAATGTTTTTAATCCTCTCCATTGCTCTCTCGATGGAATAAGCAAACACTAAATCCAATTATATATAAAAAAAATATATAAAATACTCAAATATCACGGACCTGAAAATATAAGTTCTAGGTTATACCATAACACTTATTTTAAATACTCATAAATTTAAAATTATTTTAAGTGATCATTTTTGTTACAATAGTACACGAAACATTATTTAAATAAATTAAATTATAAAGGGACGCCTTATTAACTATTTTTGTAATTAAAACTAGTAGACAAGTTGCAACGATATTTGTAAAAACATTTTGGCGAAAGAAATGCAGTTATCATTTATTTAAATAATAAAAATTTCTACCGACACAATCTAGTTTTGTCTATTTTTCAAAAATAATTTACAAATACAAAAAAGTTGATTTTTTGCTTTACAAATGTATATTCGTAGTTTTAGTGTTATAACTAATTTTACGACAGAAATATGTAGATCAAATTTGAGAAATGCTTTAAATGCAATTTCTGATTTGAATGGAATATGACACTAAGATCAGTTTCAGCTGCCAAAGATCATATTTATATGCGAAATTCGTTCAGACAAAAACCATTTCGCTTAAGAATCGGAGTTTTCCATGAGCCAAAACTCCCGAGACTGGGCGCGTTGTTTTAAGACAATGCTCTTGTCGAATATGACGTTTACTTTTAGCGAGTTCCTTTAAAGTAAAGTCACTACAATAAATAAATGTTCAATACAGAAGTTATTTTAGTGTTTGCTGGGTAATATATGTATCATAATTCAAGTTTATTTTTAATTATTACAATATCAAATCACTGAATTTTTAATAATATATTTTTTATAGCTATTTAGAATTAAATCCGTGTTGAAATTTGTATATTGCTTAAATTTTCAAGGTATATATTAATATCGATTCATGCACAATTTTACCTATAATATGGTTAGAATTTATGCAGCTTATTCTTTAATTATCAAACTGATGCCATCATGTCGTGTAACATAAGCTCTCTCCTTAAGTAACGTGTATTATACTTCGCATCATTATAACACAAAATTATTCCATGGATTTATTATTAATTTTATTCCACTCGCATTTCACATTATTTATCCAATTTTAATAACGTATCCGTATTGAATTATTCCAAGAATCGTATAAGGTCGCACACACAAAATCGTATGTGCCAAAAATAACACAGCAACACTGGTAACAAGTAGACGAAATGGTCCCGAGAAACCCTCTTTACATCTCTTACTTCTTTCTAAACTTCAAGAAGGGGTTGAGTGCCGTGCTTTTAAAAGTAATATATTATTTTGTTACTTTTCCATTAGAGGCTGAAATGTAAATACACATACATATGTATTATACATATGAATACAGGAAATAAAATATCTACAAAGTGCTGTAAACTTTTTAATTAAAATATTTTTGACATTCTTTGCAATATATGTAAATTCAGCATTGATAACATAGATGACATATATACTTTGCAATATATATAAACGCAGATAAGTGTGACAACTATTCAGCTTTATATATTCACAAGCACATATTGATCTTAAAACTTACTAAGTGTATTAGAATACTGCTTAAAACTATAGTAAAACTAAATACGATTTTTTTATCCGTAACTGACTTTACCCACTAAAAGTTTATTATATATAATAATAAAATCACAGTTAAGCTGCCATTTAATTCCAATTTCAAATGAATTAATATGTCCTATTATTAATAAAAAAAATTAAATAAATAACATTTTCGTCATATAATGTTAATTTACTACAAAATACAAATAAAAATGGCAATTAAACAGCAACAAATTTAAATAATACTACTTTTTTACCATTGTGACTCATTGGGGTAATCTTTTAAGTCACGCTGGTCTTACTTTAATTTAAATAAATAATTATTACTGCTTGCAATAGTCAAGAAGCTCGTTTTTTATTGCTGCGTCAATTGAGCGAAATATTATATATTGATGATAAGTTGAAGTCGACTGACTTTTTGCTTGCAATTCGTTACTTAAACATAATAAAAATAAGTTGTTTCTCTAAGAATTCATCACAGGTGATAAAAAAACATTATAACAGCGTTAGTCGAAAAAGATCATGGTCATAGTAGAGACTATCGCTGGGGATTTGAACCAAAGATGTTAATGTTATGTGTCGTGTACCACTAGCTGCTGCTATTAAAGTGAAGTATTGATTCCACTAAGTACTGCTTACAATTCACCAAACTGAATGAAGCAATCGTATGAAAGAGTTCATAATTAGCCAATATAAAAGTCATGGAAATCGGCAAAAACTATTGCAATTATTTTGGATTTATTACCATAATTTTTCTATATAAGTAACATTCTTAATATGAAATGATATTTGTGTTTGTACTTTAAGTTACTTGCGAAAAAAATATAATGATAATATTTATATATATAATTAACGAGAAAATGACGCTGTTAAAATAAAATAAAATATAATCAATATTTACAGATAAATTTATTATGAAAAATTAAAGGAAAAAAAAACATTTTCAATTTTATATTGTATCAAGGATTTGATTTTTATAATTCAGTCTTTTTTTAATTTTGTATTATATTTTTTCTTATATTTTTACAAAATTTTCTTATAATTTATTTTTTTCTGAATTCCTAAAATTTCTAAAATTATTAATTTTTATTTCATATTTTCCTAATTATAATAATAAATAATAATAAAAATAAAAATGTAATTTGCTCCGATTAATTTTCAAGCCGCCGGTAATGCGTTCAGTTGTTTCGACCAATGAAAAATAAGCATTCAAATATAAAACAAGATGGCCGACAGAACCATGACAACAGCTTTAAATAATTATTATTTAATAATAAAATTTTGCTACGCGACAATAATTTTCATTAATTCGTCGTTTGACTGAATAGAAATAATCGGATTGCAAATTAACTAGGTGTGTTATAACTATGAAAATTAAATATATACATAATGTGTTGAGGATTAGAAGAATACATTGATTAAACTAGATAAACAATCATAAAACAATCTTCGTACTGAAATCCTCAAATTTTGAATTCCCGGCGACGGGCTCCGAGGCCGAAAAGTGAGTTTTTTTTATAAATAATAGATGTGTTATAACAATTAAAATTAAATATATACATTATGTGTTTAGGATAAGAAGAATACATTGATTAAATTAGATAAACAATCTTCGTAATGAAATCTTCAAATTTTGAATTTCGGCCCCGTCGCCTGGCTCCGAGGCAAGTGAGTTTTTCATTTTATATTACATATACATTATCATTGCTTCCGATTTAATGCACATATACGTTAAATTTTAAGAATTGCAAATAAACCAGGTATGTTTTAAACGTGAACGTGTAATATATCCTTAGTATGTATAAGAATTGAAAGTTAATGTCGATCAAATCGGCGCTGTCGCAGTGGGAACGCTATATATATCAGCCAATGCACAACTTAAATGTGTAGTTTCTTGGATGTTATCTAATAAAAGACATTTTACAATAATTACAAATATGTGATTGCATACCTTAGCCAAAATACCTAAGAGTGGCTTATTTTTAATTTTGATGAGGCAAAATATGTATGTGTACGTCATAGTTTTTAGTCAATTTTGGCTCTGTACCATCATTCCTCTTTAGAAAAAGCCAAATTCTAGATATTCAGTTACAACAAACTTATGTAGTATGTTCTTTATAAAAAGATAATACTTTCTGATAATGACTTTAACATGAGAAGATTCACTGTTTATATATACCAATTCTACGTTGTAGCCATATGGGTCATCAAATTGTTTCATCATTGCTTCTGAAAAATAATTAAAAACAATAAGACCTTTACCGAGAGTAAACATTGAACACATTATTACTACTAATATAATTCTCAAGTTATTTTGATGCTGTAGTAATACGATAAATAAAAATATAACATATTCAATATAACGAATTTTCAGTATATCGAAATATATTTATTGAGATTTCACTGTACAATACTTAATTTATTATTATCTAGCTAAGTTTTAAACCTATTCATAAATGATATACAATATTTAGATTTATCATTAAATATCAAAATTTTAAATCTAACGTTAAATAATATAAAATGTTTTTTTTCTGGAAATATTTAGTCAAGTTCTACACCTATTTTCAAATGAATTGAAAATGTTAAGTAGCTTTTTATAGATTGAACCATTTTGACTATCATTGAAAATCCTAAATAATAATGTCTAATTTGAACCATTCAATTTTAAAATATATTTTTAAAAATCAGAACGAAGCAAAAATAATATTTAAAACCCAAAAATTTGATAGTCTGGTATTCGCACACTTGCTAGCTTTGATATTACCGACAGCTAGTATTTTTAAGTCATTAATCAGTGTATTTTTATTTTTATGTTGACCGGCAAAAAAATGTTTGTTAATCATATATCATATATTGCTAAACAATGTTTTCAAAATGTTAATCGAAAATTACTGTCTGATTTTTAACCACCTGCTCTGAATGTAGCTGTGGATTGAGCGGATTTAAAACTGTGATTGGAAGGGCACAAATAAGTCTATTAATTTATATAAATTAGTAAAGTAGATGACAAAAATTTCTCTAGACCAGTTTAACTATTGTTAAAATGAAAGATGGTTTAAAAACACTGGTAGTTGACGATACAAAGCGGTAATTTCCATTTTATATAATATCTTAAATACTCTTTACAACGTCTCTACCAACATTTCGAGATCCAAATAATTCCTATATTTGATACGTTTTAGTTGATTTTGTCATTGACTTGAAGTTGACCCAAGCGTCTTACGCAACAAATTGTGTTAGTAAATTATGCTTTAAGTGGTAAATAAGCTTTAAATTTCCAATCTTATAAAAGAGGGGGATCAAAATTTTAAAATTTTAACCCTCGTTCGGCAGTGTGTCAATTTGGCCGCTCGAGGGCGTCTCAAATGTTTGCTTGGCGAATTGAAGAATTCTGGAGCCGCGCTAGGCCCTCCCCCATCCTCCACATTCGGATGGTTTAAGGAAACATCCTTTCTCTCTTTGCAGCGCCACTCGGCAGTAATGGATATGTCTCCTGAAAGGACCACCCCAAGAACGACACAACACAACATCCACTCCGCGGGCCGCCACTTACGGCCCCCGTCGCCCACCGACCGTGGGGGCTCCCATCCGAAATGCTTTGTTGGCCTAATGCATACATGGAGCGCTTAATGCACGCACTCCCAATTATTTGTCATACAGTCAATTTCACTCGGAGCCCATTCGTGGTCAGGGCGTTTAATATATTCTTTGAAAGGCCTTCGTGATATGCAAGAAGGCGAGTGTTCAGGCCGTACGCTTCAAACTGTAAGTAACCGAGCGCCTGAGTCGACAACATAACACAATAACAAATAAATCTATTTCGAACCAAACATATTGAAGAAGTAAAAAAATATATTCTTGATAAAAATAAGTAAATATAAAAAATAACAAAATTAAAACTTCATGTTTCCTCTTAAATTTAGTTTTAAAGCAAAACAAATTCGAAACAATTTTAGATAAAATAAATCCAATCACATTGTCGTAGATACTACACAAAAATATGTTACTTCAAAATATTTCGATAGTATATTTTTTTAAATACTTACAAATTGTTATTCTATATGCAATAAAAAAATGTTCAAATAAAAAAGTTACTACATACATGTTTCCAACTAATACATGAGCTAAAATAATTACATATTATTCAACGTAATGACAAATCTATATAATTACTATGCAAAACTTTTCTTCATAAAAATCGTATAACATACTTTTTCAATTACATAGTAATTTGAATAAAATATAAGATATTCTTATTCAGATTTATCGTCAGATATTAGTCGATTTATATCTTCAATCAAGATCAAACGTATATTAAGATGGAGAGTCATTTAAAATCACTTTTAGACGAAAACGTCAAACACTTGAAATCCTTTTTATCCTTATTTGGATTTTGGCCTCACCATCTCACTAGCGCAAAATTATCAATCCGATTTTTATCCAACTTCTTGGGCTTTATTAACATAATTGTATGCGCCATAGTTTTAGGCTGTGGAATAGGATTCATGGTGGAAAGTTGGCCAAACTTACCAAAAGTTACAACAGCTCTTGCAACAGTCATTGTCGATAACTTGACTATGATAAAAATTCTGATACTCTATTTAAAAAGAAATGGCATTGCTTCTACTATTGAAATGGCCATATTATCAGATTTTACTAAACATTTTCCACTTCTAAAAATGGCCATGAAAGCTAGAGTAACTGATGGTATAAAACAAAGAAAAAATCAACCTTTATTTAAATTGAGAAAATTTTTGGAAGACAGCATGCTTAAAACATTGAAGAGATGCAAAGTCATATTTGTAATGAATTCCTTTTTTGTGAGCGCCACAGTATTGAGCTATTGCGCATTACCTTTAATTTATTTGACCATGAATTTGCTGCCAGGAAACTCTTTTAATAAAAAGGAATTTATTTTACGTAAGTTATATTGAATCTTATACGACATTAAAGTAATCAAGCACTATCTACACTATTTATATTTAAGCTTATGAAGCAGGAGTACCATTTGATAAAACTACGACGCCAGGATATGAACTTTTATATCTTCTACAAATATGGGCATCATTTGTCACATGTCCAGGTTGTATTTTTGTTTTAAATGGATTTATTATTTATCAATAAAATATTTTTTAGGACAAATTGGAATGGATACATTATATATGTGGCATGTAATAATAATAAAGCGGCAATTTGAACTGATTATTCACGTCATGGAAAATATAGAAGAATATGCGAAAGATTGCTTAAAGTTAAAATACCAAAAAGAAGATGAAATAATAAATAAAGAAGAAAAGAGAAATATGGTTCAAGACATATTAGTGCAATGCATTGAACACCATAATAAATTGATGAAGTAATATTAAAATTAGCATTTTAATATTTTTTTATATTTATTAAATAGATTTTTAATTTCAGTTTTTTCGAACTATTCAACTCGGTCTTTGGCATTTTAGTTTTGGCGCAAATGCTATCAAGTTCTTTAATGCTATGTGTTGTATTGTTTAAAATGAGAACAGTAAAAAAATATCTACTTCATAAAGCATTATAAATAAAAATAAAATACTAAATAAACTATTTTTTTTAGGATTTGGATAACCGATTTATTTACATGTTTTTCATAATTGCAGCAACTAGTCAACTTTTTCTTTTTTCTTGGTCTGGCCAACAAATCATAAACATTGTAATTTGCTTTCTTTTATTTTATAACACATATTTTTTTAATAAACACAGTTTTAAAAAAACATTTTAGAGTACAAAAATACGAGAGAGTGCTTACGCAATTGCTTGGTATAAGTTTCCAGTGAAATTCAAGAAATCTATCATGATGTTAATGAGACAAACTCAAAGACCTATAAGAATGCTAGCTATGGGATTTACAACTTTATCTTTCGAGACTTTCACTTCGGTATATATTAAATAAAAATATTATTAATATACTATAATAAATTATACTAATTATCTTTTCAACAGATTTTAAGCGCTGCTTGGTCATACTTTACACTGCTAAAAACCCTATACGAGGAAAAATAAAATAATGTACCTTATGATTTGAAAGCTTGAATCCGAAAGAACCAGTAATTTTTACATTTTATTGTTCCTTAATATATATTTCTTAAATATTGTTGTCTCTTTATAATTATTTTCGTCTTTTTCTGAGGATGAAGTCTTCAATTTTCTATCTAGGTTTATACTATAATATATTTATACGTAACTAGCTGTCGGTACTTCACTTTCGTGAGGTACCGTAGCTAGCGAGTGTGCGGATACCGGACCCTAAACTTTTTGGATTTTAAATATTATTTTTGCTTCGTTCCGATTTTTTAAAATATATTTTAAAATTTAATGTTTAAAATTAGACACTATTGTTAGGATTTTCAATGATAGTCTAAATGATTCAATCTATACAAAACTACTTAACATTTTCAATTTATTTGAAAATAGTTTTACAACTTGACTAAACAGTTCAAGAAGGAAACAATTAATATTATCTAACGTTTGAATTGAAATTTAGATATTTAATGATAAATCTAAATATTGTATATCATTTATGAATAGGTTTAAAACTTAGCTAAATAATAATAAATTAAACATTATACAGTGAAACCTCAATGAATATATTTCGGTATACAGAAAATTCGTTATATTGAATGTAAGGACGATGATATATTTTTTTTATTATTAATTACCATATTACAACAGCAGAAAAATAACCTCTTATAAGGTTGACAGATCGTGTTTTGTCCATTTTTAGGGATACTTTATGAAACACAATAAAATTTGTGAAAAAATGTTTTGTAAAAAAAGTTTGAGGGTCAGTGAAACACCTGTAATGTCGCTTTTTTAATGCACAGCATTATATAATATAATAATTAATAAATGCAAAAAGTTTTTACTTTATTTAAAATTAAAAATGAACTAAACATATATAAAATCTTTAATAAATAATATTATTTTTAAGGTTGAAAAAAATATTTTTTATTTTATTATGGATTTTAAATATTCTATAAATAAAATATAAATCAAATTTGATTTTAAAAAAACACCCATCAACATACATTAATTAATAATTATTTTAATCATATCGTCTAGTACAACCTATCTTTATTGGATATCAGAAAAAAATAACATTGAATTATTTTCTAATGCAAATTTTTTTTTTTTAAAACATACATTTCGAACAATATTTTCAATTACGTTTCTTATTTAAATATATTTATTTAGACTACTTATTGCTTATATTTAACACCATCTATTTGCATAAAAATATGTCTAAATAGAGGTAAAAATTTATAAATTTCGTATATGCAATACCTGTTAACTTCGCCAGCCATCCCTATCATAGTAAAGAGTGCAGTATTTCTCTGCTTCATAACAAAATTACCAGGCCCTGCTAGGTACTGTTGGATTTGCCTGAGATAAAGCAAATTATATTCATTTAATGTTGACACATTGCGCATATACAAAAATATATTCCAAATTATCAATACATAATGAGCTTATGATATACTACATATGACTGACAGACTATATATGGACTTTTCAAAATCTTAATTTTAAGACTGGGATTAAAAATACATCTCAACCTTTCTACCTAATCTAACGTTTACTCATATCCTTTTGATGACATTTGTAATAAAAATAATGATTCTTATTTTATAATGTATTAAAACAACTGTATATGCTGTTGTAGATATTGTCAAATAAAATTATTAGTATGTAATTATAATGAATAACTCAAATATATTCATAGCAATCATAAAAACTTTTTTCTTTAAAAGAACACAAAACATATTAACATGTAATATATATTGAATGGCTGTTTATACACAAAACACAAACGCAGCCGTATAATTTGTATAAATATTGACACAAAAAACTTTTCTTATTATGTTTTACCCAAAATGAAACTATAGTACTACGTCAAATGAAAATTTTCCTACATTCAACCAAATGATATCGCACAATATGGAACTCGGTGAGTTTTAGCTATGAAATTAACTTTAAAAATACAAATACTATAAATACAACAATATTTTAATCAGGAGAAAATAGGGTTCAAACATCTAAAATGGAAAATCATCTCAGATCATTATTAAGTTCTAATCTTAAGCCTTTAAAACGCATGATATCACCCTTCGGATGGTGGCCACCACATGCATCCAACAGTAAGAGATATATGCGTATATATTCAAATATATGCGGAATCTTTACCATCATAATGGGTACTCTCATAAATTTGACCGAGCTGAGTTTTATGGTCCAAGCTTGGCCAAGTTTTCCAGAAGTGGCCAGCGTTGTTGCCACGGCCGCCACTGGTGTACTGACCACTCTAAAGTTCACCACAGTGTTCTTCAAAAGGAAAGCTTTGAACTACGTAATCCACGTGTCTCTGGTATCAGATTTCTTGATGAAGTTTCCGATGCTGAAGAAGACCATAGAAATGAACAAACACATCAACGATTCTAGAATTCAACCAATGCTAGATTTAAGAGCTCATCTGCAAGATTCACTTTTGAATAAACTGAGGCAATGTAAAATGTTATTTAGATTGAATACTTTCTTCGTGTTCATCACAGTAATGGTTTATAGCATGCTACCGTTGATAAATGTTGCGATTCATGGTAAAAGAATGTCTAAAAATGGGCAAGTATACACACGTAAGTGTATTAATTATTTTTTTACACATATACAGATTTTCTTCTCATATTTTATTTTATACTTCAACAGCTTATAAGTCATCAGTGCCTTTTGATCAAACCACATCGCCTGGCTATGAATGTGTTTACATATTTCAGATATATGGATCAATAATAACCATAGCAGGTATAGAAATTTATAAATTCAGTTAATTATCAATACACCAAATTAATTTAATCAGTATAAAATAATAAATAATATAAACACTTAGGTTATGCAGGAATCGATACACTATACATGTGGCAAATAATTTTGATGAAGCGTCAATTCGAAGTCATCATTCATATTATACAAAATATAGAAAAATATGCCAAAGCTTATGTAGTAATGGACCAAGGAAGTGAAATTAATATTTCTTGTAAATTTAAAAATCATGTAATTTTCGTTCAAGAAATAGAGAAAAAAGCTCAAGAAATTTTGATCCAGTGTATCGAACATTACTCGAGATTAATAAAGTACTTTACTTTAAATTTATTTATATATTTTTATTACATAGAATTTAATTGTATGTTTTTGTGCAGATTTTTCAAAAAGTTTGATTCATTATTTGGATTATTGATTTTGGCACAAATGTTTACGAGCTCATTGATTCTTTGTACGGTAGTTTTTAAGTACAAAACTGTAAGTTTATTAAAATATAATGCTTATAATCAGTTTTACATAAATGCTTTTATTTTTTATATCAAGGAACCAGAAAATAGACTCACGTATTTTTTCTACCTTATAACAGCAACTCTACAACTTTTTTTATTCTGTTTATGCGGACAAGAAATCATCGATATTGTAACATCTTTTTTATTATTTATATTTTCAAATTCATCCTAACTATATATTTTTTAGAGCACAAAAGTTGGAGATGCAGCTTATGAAATGCAATGGTATAAATACTCACCAAAATTTATTAAATTACTTGTAATGCTGATTCGACAAACTCAAAAACCAATCAAATTAACAGCACTTGGATTCAGTTTCTTATCACTGGGATCGTTTACATCGGTATGTTTATTACAAATATTTTAGTAAATCATAATAATATTTTTTATATTTTTTTACAGATATTAAGCGCGGCTTTGTCTTATTTTACATTACTGAATTCACTGTATGAAGATAAATGACATGATGCCTATCATCAAATATATTCATTTAATAATACTTATGATTATTAGAATGTACCACACAAAACAAAAATAAAATCCAGGAACGGAGAGTTAAGGGATGACTCATCGACAATTTTTTTACTGCGTCATACTGTAACAGTCATCTGAGCTACAATTGAGTAGACAGTCGAAACTTAGCTGTCATTGAAAACAGATGACATGCACCGTACAAAGTGTCCTTCAGCCGCTCACAGAAAGCCTACGCCGATAAGCCCTTCAAAGAACATACACAAGTCATAATAGCGAATTTTCAACGGCGTATATTATAGTTTGCAATTGTAAATAGGCAATAAAATATATATAATATTATATATTAATAATGAATATTACATACACTTTTATAGCAGATATTAATTAAATTATTATTTAAATAGTATATATATGTGCTTAAAATAATATTAAAAATTGTATTCTTCATTAATATTTAATAAAATATTTTTTTTATTATAAATTATGCTGCTGTTTTGCTAATTTCTGTTAACATTTGTACATACAAAAAACAATGAGAATATGGTCAGGTAGTTTTTTGGCTTATTACTTTTGAAAGCTAATGAAAAATTTTAAATAAATATATAAAGAGTATTTTTATATATAATAATGTACAATTATTATAAAACTGATTTAACTATGTATAATATAGTATATAGTTTTGACTTTTAAAAAATTCTATTTAACAAAGGCCGCACCATTTTTAATTCAGAATTATGAATGATCCCATACAATATTTTAATAAATAGAACCTTCATTAATATCACAACTTTATTAATATCATAATTTTAATAAATAGAGCCTTTATTAACATCACAACCATTTTTAAATTATAATCATAGTAATTAATTTTGTCGCAAATATTCGCAAAAAAGTATTTTGCGAACATTTTTTTAGTTGTTAACCTAATTTATAAAAATACATTTTTATTAATAAAATGATGCATGTATGTATATATCGGTACATCGTGTGGGATAAGTCTCGTTTCTAATTCCAGTTAAGCTTTTTTTAAGGTCCTCCGAGGTACTGTCAGCGCCGTGAACTTCAAAAGGCGCATCAATATGCAAATGAAATCTGACGCTGAAACTGTTAGACTTTTAGGCGGACGTCTCGGAGGACACGCCGCGGACATATTTTGTTTTTGATGTGCCCCAGGAATAACGAATAAATTATGAACTCTCAGCTTTTTACCTGTCACCTTCCGCTTTAGTTTACCTCGTAAAATATACACCTACACACATGCATACATCTTTTTTAAATCAAATTCAATAAAAAGTCATATGAAATAAACAATTTTCTCTCTTAAGATTATGAGTAAATTACTAGTATTAATGTTTATTACATCACATATATTATAATATAATTTTTAATTTGAATTAAGATGCTTAAAACGGCATACCTCTAAATAACTTTCATACGACAAAGCTAGCAGTTGGACCATAAATCTAAAAATAAATGTGTAAAACATGTGTATCGTATTTATTTAATTATTAATAATCTTACTTTAAAACACAACAGGCGTTAGCCTAATATATTACAGCGGGGTAAGCACAAGCAACAGTAACTAAATCAGTGAGACACCAGACTGAAATCAGTGCCATGAGAAAATTCAAAAATTCAACTATAGAATGTCTAAATAGTAAATAATGTTGCCCCTAGTTGTGACGCCCTTTATCAGCTTATATTTCATTAAAACTTAGGTTCTCAACCGTTTTTGGGTTGAAAAAACCAGAAAGATAGATTTTTTTTAATTTTAATTAAAAATATTAGGAATAATAATGCATTGCTCGGTATGATTAAGAAACCTTTATCAATAAAAAAATGTATATGTATAATATATAATGTTATTAATGAGAAGTCTGAGCTTAATGTAATGACTAATTTTTGACATCAGCAAACTTAAATCGCAGCATAGTCTGTTTCTTTTTTGTTAATATATTGGTGACCAGACTTAATTCCTTTTCGGTTAAATATGATGATAGAAATGCAATAAAAAATTTTTGCTGCTGCCCATAAAGCTGGATATAATATTAAATTTGACTTTTGAAACCAAAGTTCTTGATACCCATTTTCTTAATTAAAATTTTAATTATTCGTTGATTGACAATTTGATGAACTCCTCCAGCAGTAATAAATCTACTATTTGTAGGTTTGAGGAAGATTCTAGGATTCAATCAAAAATTGTATGTGAAGAACAACATTAAATCTATTTGTAAAATTTTCTTTAAGCGCTTCCAAATACTGGCGGTAAAACAGCACATCGTTATCAGCTGTTTATATTAAGGAAAGATTTGGAAACTGATAAAATTGTCTTAGACCCATATTTCCTTTGTGCAAAAATAATTGCCATTGTTTTGATTGCTGTAAATTCGTTTCATTAAATTTGTTTTATAAATCTGTTCTTAAATTTTAATCAATTATCTCTTAACGAAGTATATTTGTTTTCAAAAAAGTTTACAACCAAATCAATAAGTTCATAAATTTTTTTAGACACGTATCCTTTAACAGCCAACGAACTTATATGTGCAACAGTAAACGATTAAGATCTTCGTAATTTTCATCACAAAGCTTTCCAAATAATCTATCATTGAGAGCACTGATTCTGATCTTGTTAACTGCCGTAATTACAGACGAATAACAAAAACGTTCACTAAGGTTTTTGCAATCAAATATTAATAAGCTCGTAAGTGTCCAACTAGGGATTGCAATACTGGTAGTACCGAAACCGGTAATACCGGTATTGTACTAAAAACATTTTTTTTGCTGAAAACGATATTTCCATGACTTGAAACTACAAAAACGACGATTCCCATATTGCTTAAAAACAGAAGCGGATAATAAAATAATGTTCATTATAAAGGATTAGCATAAGTAGTGTTTTCAGCGTAGGATATCAATGTAAAAAATATTATGCAGTACAGTAGAATCCCCAATAACACGATAAATTGGAGACGTACCATTTGGGTGCCCGTTACTTTATGTGTGAGCGAGTCAAAGGGAGGATATCTCACCATACGTACTGCAAAAAAATATATTTTTATTTTATAGTCCCCAACTACACGCACCCAAATAGTACGTTTCCAATTTACCGTGCTATTGGGGAGTTTACTGTATTTACGTATTCTATAATATTTGCATAAACATGTATAGGTAAAATTGAGTTAATGTTACTTTTAACATGATTAGAAATATGTATACGAGAGAAAATATGTTAGATAAATATTTTTCAGAAAATATAGTAAATGAATGTAAGTGAAGAAATAAATGGGAAGAAATGGTTTTTACACAGTTTTTGCACACAACACAATAAAAGATCAGCATATAAAGTATTTTTAGAAGAACCTGAATGTAAAGAAGATTGTTGAAATTTGTATTAACAGACAAACGGATCATCGATCATAAATTTTGGCAATTTAAGTCGAAATTTGACTTTCTTGTTATTTGTATTTACAAAAAATGAAAATATTAAAATATTCACTACATCTTCATTCAGTATATTCAAAGAAAATGATCCGACTCTTGAAGCCTTTAATTTTTTCGCAAAATTCGCAAGCATATATCAACATTTAGCAACATATAATATTGCAGCATAAACAATAAATAATTCAGTTCGACTTTGAATAAATAGACATCATTTTTACTACCAATTAATAAAAAAATAAATAATAATGTCAATACCGGTAATAGTGTCCAACTATGAACGCCTTTTCTTTTACGGCAAATGTGTGTGCCGAACACTTCACATACGTCACTAGTTGGTCCTGAGTACCACACTGAATTTGAAGTTAACACTTTATCTGAAAAACTCTAAAACAAGCTGGTATTAATAAAAAAAAAGCTTCTCGCATATTTATAATAATGCTTAATTACCTTGTCAAAACATGTTTAGATTCGGTACCCTACACGCGCGATGATCTTGTAAGGACTTGCATGATCTAAGAATGCATGACTTGTATTATATATAAACTTGAATATATGTACCAATTCCTACTATTTAATATAAATAGTTAACACAGTTATTAGTTTAAACATGGTAATAGTCCAGTGGGAGTGGCGACTGGTCTTCAGCAACCCCTTAATATGTCTTAAACAAAAAACGCACATCTAGCTCTCTTCAAACCTATGCATTAGAATGACCAAACTTTTAAAGTCGATTTTATTATTTTATTTTTAATCTGGTCCGCGAACATAAGTCGTTTCCTTTGTGTAAGGCACAGGTTGGAGACCGGTGGGCAATTTTTGAAAGGCGAACCTCCAAACTCCAAAGAAAGGACAAAACATGAGGGATGCTGGTGGTGTGGGGCGCTCGGTGGTGGTGGCTGGCACAACGGAGAACACTTCCAATTAGGGACCGCGCTTTTGTTCACTTTTAATTAACGCCACTCCACACCTCGGCCGTGGAGGACCTCACCGACGAATATGCACCAGCCGAGGGCCGCGTGTCAACACCGAGAGGTCATATTTGACTTTCGAAATTCGACCCTTTATAATTAATCCGAACACTCGACTGCATACTGAAGGCGCTACAGACAGATACAAATATATTTACTTGAAATTTTATTATTCAAGAACCAAATTGATCGTAGGCCTAGATGCGGTGCGAGCGACAGCGAGCACTTACTTTAATTAATTAACCCATTGAGTAATGAGTGAATTTATACACATTTATTAATTTGTTAGTATATAGATGGAAGTAAATTAATTTTACGTATTTTTTTATAATTATTTCAAAATGAAACATTGTATGAACGTTGTATATAATAATATACAAATACAAATGAAATATATTTAATTATATTAATAAAAATAAAAATTCAATTAGCTCGGTTGCTTTCCCAGCCACCGGTAATGCATTCTGTTGTTTCGACCAATGAAAAATAAGTATTCAAATATAAAACAAAATGGCCGATAGTAACTTGACAACGGTTTTAAATTTAATTTATCGAATGTCAAATATTTTAAAAGTTTTTATATTGATTTCTTTCTAACAATGAACATTCAGATATTTATTACAAGAGTTTTTGATACGTCTAAGTTATTATATTATAAAATAACGTTTGACCGATTACATAATAAGTTCGTTTGATGTTAAAAAATCATACCTTATTTTTATTACGAAATAAAACCGAGGGACTTAGCTAGCAATTAAAATGCTAATAAACTACTTGTAAGGAATTAATCAAAGGGATCGTTAACGCGACCCTTCCCAGCAAAAAATAAGTAATTTTGATTAATGAATTATATATTCGAGCAAAGTCCTCAAATTATAATCAACACCTGTAAGGTTCCTTGAATAAATTTAAATATTATTAACGCCAGCGCCGGAAGACACGCAAAATTGAATTTCGATACTGACACCATAATATACAAAACAGAGTGTATATAAAGTCGATATTATTATTTTTTTATAATTATTAATTTGTAATAAAAAAAACACTACAGTTATGCTGTAAGTGTTCTTGCAACATTATTAAATATTTTTTAAAAATAAGCTGGTAAGACAAATCAATGATTCAATTCAGTTGTATTATTTGTCTTACATTGATACGATTCTGAACCATCTTCAAAAATAAATTAAATAGAACATTTACTTGTAAAAGGTTGCAAAATAAGGTATTACTGCACGACAACGCTCTGCCTTATAACGCACATTTTAAACATAGTCTAAAATTTCTCTAGTACAAATATTTTAAAATCTCTTTTAGTAAAGTAGCATATACAAAAAAGCTACTCTGATTAATAGATTATCCTTTTAAAGGAATAAGGGTGGTAAGAATGGTGAGGGTGGTAACATAGCAGGTGCTTCTCCTTCCCCTCTTCATATGGTATATAACGGCGAGAAAAGCTGCACAAGAAGAGCGATTAATGTTTGAATTAATAATTTAAATTAAACGCAAACTTCATAAACGAGCTTCTCGTTGCCTTTATCGGTGTTTATCCTGCACAGTGAATGTCAAACTTTGTAATATAAAATTAATATGAAAGTCATATATTACAGCAATACATTACGCATTTTTACTATTAGTGTCCCAATTATATTTATTTTATACGCATGAAATAATTAAAAAATATTGTTTTATGTATCATATTATATACACGTGTTTTAGTGATATGCAGTAATTGCTAAACTTTGTAAGTTATGGAACTTTGTAATGGATAGAGTGCTTTCTCACTATATACTACACACATCATATTAAGCGAAATTCAGATAATGATTTCATGCAATTTATTACTTGTAATATTATTAAAAAATATTTTTTTATATAATAAAAAAATGTTTGATTAAATCCAGTGCCATTTCTACGCCAATGAAGTATTTGATAAATTAAAAAAGTTTTTCACTTTAATAGCCCCAGGCAATCGTGACGACATTAAAAAGTTAGGACTGATATTATATTATGCTGGAGTGTATGTGTGTGTGTCAGTATTCATCGTCATTTTCCTTAAGGTGCATGTGACGTTGTAACACTCGGGCGGCCGTCAAATGGAAGCAAAGAATTAAATTTTTTTTTTTAAATAAAATTTAGGTTATTATTATTTAGCGATTTTATATTTACTCAATGTGCACTTTACCTGCAGGAACAGGATCATGACAGTGTCGTTTTTGGCAAATAAGTAATAAAGTGTGAGCCGGTGCATGATGCAAAATCCAATAGTTTTTTACCTATGATTCTGGTCAGTTTGCCTTATGCAAATGGTGTTAAACTATAATACTTCTTACTAAAAATCATAGTGAACTCTGCCGTTATATTTGAAGAAACTAGTAAAAATCCTTAACCTTCGATCGCACTCGACGTGCTTTTTTTGCTAATATTTTATCATGATAATCGGACCATGTTTCGATGTCATAATCTGATTCGTTACCTCTAATATTTATTTCAAGAACTCTCTTGTTAATTTTTATTGAGCCTTTTTTGTGCATTAATATTTTTAAAAAAAATTATCCTTTTACATAAAAAAGGGTGAGTCCGTACCAAGTGTTAGAAAATAAGCATGCTTTATTGTAAGACTTTAATAAAAGTCGGAAGTATTCGCATTGTAAAAAAATGTTTATCATATTCTCAACTAC
Source organism: Plectrocnemia conspersa (assembly GCF_051122295.1). NCBI lineage: Eukaryota > Metazoa > Arthropoda > Insecta > Trichoptera > Polycentropodidae > Plectrocnemia > Plectrocnemia conspersa. Next base: position 22,904,228 of record NW_028277172.1, read on the forward strand.
TCTAATTGCCGTTTTGTTTGCTTTGGTAACCTAAGATCTAGAATAGTCAAATAATAAGAGACCGCTCCGCGTTCCGCCATAAAGTTTTCTGGTTGGTGAATATAAATCTTGTTTTTTTAATAATCCAAAGAGGTACTTTATCTTTATTTTGTTTGAAATATGAAAAATTTCAAATAATAACAGCTGTTATTGACAACTTTGTTCAATAATTCAGATATAAATAGCTTGAAATTCTTTTGTTGTTCGACGCTCCGTGGTCCTTCGGTCATTTGCGTCTATTATAATCTTCATTCCAGTGAACTTTGTTCCTTTTAACCGTTTGAGCAGTATCGCTGTAGAGCCAGTGGGGCTAAGATATCCGCACTTACCGACTCGTCTATGGCTGTGCCGCTCCAAAATCCATGGTCCTTTATGCGTCTTTATTTTCAGGTCAATAAAACGCTTCTTCTCAACAAAAAAATGCTTTTAGGCTTTCGAAAAACCTTTGCGAATAGAAGGTTCATCAAGTGTCTACTATGACCGAAATTCGCAGAATTCGTTCGTTGAACGAAGCAAAATGTTCGTCTCCTGCTCTCATTACTGATATCATTTGTAGCTGTTACCAGGGTTCGAATGTGTACTTTTTTATTTCGATGTTTACAATATACTAGCTCTCTCGAATCATAACAGGTATGTATTTTATTTTAACCGCAGAAGTGTTTATGTAATTAAACACTTCTGGAAATTGCTCAAGGGCATCGTAGACAATCCTTCAGTGCTCGAGCAGCTTCAAATGTGGGCTCCTGAAGGTGGTTATAGTTCTCGGTCGCGTCCACTATTCTTGCTGTAAAGTCTAGAACTGGAGCACTTGCCAACTCTTCTCTGGCCAAGGCTATTCATCTGCTCAATTCTGTCCATAGAAATATTGACATTTTCTCTTGCACATATGGAGTTTTGGTTCAGTTCGTATGGGACAATGCACACCTGATGAGGTGATTTGTGTCTGTTGTTTTGTCTTGTTTATATTTGTATGTATTATGATGTATTCGTACTTTTGGCTATCGTGACGCATTAGGTTTGCCTGTCAGGTCACGATGGTTATAATTTTAATAAATAAATAAATAAATAAATTATTTAGCTCCATTTTTCTATGTGATGATTCAATGGCGTTGAAAGCCTCTATTAATGCCTGTTTTGATCTTGCAACTATGTCGATGTCATCTGCATAACTGATTTACTATAAATACTGCGGCTTATACCCAATTTGTCATCTCTAATGATTTTTTTCATGGCAATATTAAATAGAGGATTTTGTCGGATATATAAATAAACATAAATACGGTTAAATACAATATATAGAAAGTCTACTTATTATTCACATATAATAGCATAACTAAATTAAGCATAAGTGATGCCTATAGTAATTTAATAAAATTTAAGTATTTAATATTTCTGTAATAGATACATTATGTATTCTTTTAGGATGAACACATTATGAATAACTAACTGCAACGAATCCGTTTCCAAAGAAAAAAACTGAAAATTTACCTTATATAAATGCACAAAAAACTCGTTTTACGGAACAAAGTATTTATTTAAATGCACGTATCTCACAAAATAATCCTTGTTAAGTTAAATAATAAATAGTTTAATATTAATTTTAATTTACATAAGCTTATCAAAAAAATATTTAAAATTCATCGATGTCAACATACATATTTTTTGTGCATAAAATAACTAAATGTAATTTAATATTGATAGTAGATCTATATTAAAAAAAAAACATAAAATTTATAAAGCACAACAATATTATTATCATAGGCCATAATAACCGTTCATAAATATATAGGGTAAGATAATACAGATATTATATTAGTTTTCGTACTCTCTGTAATATGATAGTTGTATTGATTAATCTAAAAATGAATAATAATAATAATAATATAGGTTCAAATATAGCATTTTGAGTCTTAGAATAATTTAAGCTGTTTCTAATCGAGTACCTTTTGATTATGAAGTATATACCTCAAAAATTACGCTTTACCGACCACTCAATTTAATATTATCGATTATTATTTATACGAAAGTATTCTCTGAAATGTCCACACATAAATACATACATACATACATAGCAATATACACCGTGTCCTAAAAGTAAAATTAATATATGTCTAACGTAAAATGTAAAATATGCAATTAAATTATGATATTAAATTAATATTTTCTATATATTAAAATAAATGCTATAATCCATAATAAAATTAATTTTATCATAGAAATTATTCAACGATTAATTAGATTCGATATATATCGCCATAAATTTTTGTGAAATATAAGAAAATAGTGACAACGAAAACTGTGTTGTTGTTCCACTAAAACCTTTAATTATTGATATAGTAAATAATTTTACTGGTGCTAAAGGAACGATGACTAGTAATCAGTATACTATATATTATTATCACTCATGTGCCAGTAATTAAGAAATATTTACGCACGTGATCTTTACGTGAGCTTTTGATAATGTAATGCTGAAATATATATCGTTCAGAGCTTTTTTTCTAAGAGCTATTACCTTAAATCAAATACATAATACAGATACAAAAAGCTACTTAATGTATATATTGTTAGTTTGTCTATAGCATTACCGGTTCTTAATATATCAGCATTTAAAAAAGTACTTCCCGTTTTTAGCCTCCCTGTATATATACATACATACATGTCAACATTAAGTTATTATTCATATACTTCCGTCCAATTTCCATTAAACGCGATACGCATTGGTCCTTGACATGCTCTTTCGTTTTATTACGACGTTTTATCATAAATTATGCATGAAGACATCAAGAGAGCGAGAGAGCTATGTGGAATTTTTGATCTCAGGAGCACTTTGCAAAAACTTGGCCGGTCCACTGTCCACTCACTTTTGCCCCCACCTCCACAAAGATATTTTCCGATACACCTCCCCCCACCTACCGTCGTTCCGCCCGTGTTTGCCTTTGTCCCCCCCACATCCCCACCCTCGGCCTCATATCTTCTCATCTTAATTTCCGCCGCCGAGAAAATTAATTAAATTGCCGTCGTCGTATTATGCAAGTCATGTATCATATTACGTTTCGGGCGTGTATCTAATTAGTTTTGCCAGTGTTATGGTCTGCGGCGTCGAGATACGCTGCTGCTGCTGCATCAGACTGGTGCACCTACGCGACCAATGCAATATTTTATCTGGCCTTAATTGGTTCAGTATTTAAAAATATTCCATAAAGAATACTAGATTGTATTCGTGCCCTAGTACGCTCATAGCACCGCTGAAAGAAAAGCTTGGTGGCACGCTTTTGATCAATGCAAAGGTCTCTGTCTACCTTCCTATTTGAATTTTGTAATAATAAATTGCTAGAGGAAGGGTACTGTGGGGCTCGAGGGCAACATTCACTCTTTGGTGGAATATTTGGTGCGGCCTTGTCCGCCGACTTTTAAATCATTCGATGCAAATATAAAAAATACTTCTGCAGTCTACTAAAGTTTAATAGTAATACAGTTTTTTATAACATACACTATTTAATCAATGAGTAATGCAAAATCTGCTTACCTAAAATGTGTTTAAATATATTTCTTAATTATATTTACACAATAATATAGAATGTATTGATTTTTTATTACACAATTTCAGGTTTTATGCATTTGATCTATATTTTATTTTAGTCAAAATTTTTTTTTTCTAATTATAATATTTCAGATCGTTCAAATAAAAACTATTGCTTGCTGCATGATATGGAAAGATTGCAATAAAAAAAATGCAGAGTTTTCCCTGTTAACAAGTCGAGTGCAGCGCTGGCGCACATAGCGGGGGTGTGTGTTACTAATAAAATATTGATTTTAAAGAACATATTAGCATTGCAACTATATATGTATATTTGCATAAAATTACAAAATTAAATTGTTTTTTTAATTTTAAAAGCGCATTTTACATTTTTTACCATGCAGCTTATCCCTCTACTTTTTTATTATTATCTGAAAAATATTTTTGCTTTCTTAAAACATGATTAAAAAATTTATGCTTAATTACAGTTTCACAATAACTAAAAAGTGATAAATAATAAATAAAAATATTTGCATTTCATAAAATAAGTACTAATTTTATTTAAAATAATATTTAGCGAATTAGAATTATTAATTTATTAGAATTTATACTTGTTGTACTTGTATTTTCTGATATAATAATAGAATAAATTTTATTGCATGTATGTATAAATACTGAGAAGTAATCTTACAAATAAACGTTTATATTATATGTTCTTTGCTTCTATACAAATAAAAGTATCGCAATATAATCAAAACTGATTGCATTCTCTAAGATGCATAAAAGCTCGCTTAACTCTTTAAAGTTTTCAGCGGATAATAAAAGCACATTGTCCAGCAGAATAATCCTGTTCCGCCACCCAACTTTGCTGCAACACCCGCCATTGCAGCAACAATCTTTTAATTAAAGATAACACAGTCCAGATATGCATCTAAAATACTATACACATAGAGAAGAAATTAAAATCTCGATCAATAATTCAGAGACGTGTTTCGCCAACTTTTGTACATAAGAATAATTATGTTTAATCACGGATGCTGTGTGACCTGTTAGCCGCGAGCCACAGCTTGTTAGTTGGATGATGCAATTTGTGAAATTGTCCAGAAGTGGGCGCCTGCATCATTACACTGCCATCCTGTCATGCAGCACTCGTGTACTAAAACACACAATTAGACAATGTGTCTACTGGCATAGTTAAAACCGTATGTTTAAAGAGAGAAAATACAAAAGTGAAGCACAAACGCTCCAATGAAAGTATGTTGAAATAATTCAATATTCTCAAAGTCTACTGAATTTAATTATAATCTAATAGATTGCTAGGAAAATTATTAGCGTGATAAAATTTACTCGAAAAGGTGTAATGTATACAGGTTTCTAAAACGCTTTTATAAATTAAACCATCTACACTTAACGAGCTTCTTTGTAGCTGCTTACTTAACAACAATTAATTTATTATTTTAAGAAATGCTAATTTTATGACTCTGCAAAAAAATGTATGGGGGGGGCGGCAATTTTAAGGATTGCCCCGGGCGGCAAATACCCTACCTACGTCACTGGTTCCAGTTCCCCAATGAAATGTACTCAAAGTATTACTTAATTCCTATATTTTTCATTTTCTTTCACTTAAATTGTACAAGGTTTTTAAGTTTTTTCCCTTAAATTACAACCACAAACAATTTATTTTTTATCATCAAATTGTAAACATGAAAATGGTTATAGACTAGTATATATAATTATTATATTCATAAAATTATCTATATTATTGAAATAAACGTATTAAAAAAAACAAGGATCGACGAATCCCCAAATGTTTACGATAAAAAAATTCTCAGTCAAATCAGCGTACTGAATGTGGGAGCAAAATCTTACGTTATTAAGTCATAAACATCGGCAGACCATTTTTCTTTTTGTCATACCAGCCTATAGGTGTTTTTAAGTACCTCCCATAAAAACAAAAGCATAACAATAATAAAGCGCAGTCACCAAACAAAGTGCGGACGAATTTTAACAATAGACGAAGTACTACAATAGCTTTCGGAATCAAAAAAATACTAATACCGTTATGTTTGCTGCCGAAATACACTAAAATAGCATTTTATACATCAGAAAGAAAAGTTGAAAGATTAAAAAAAATTTTCAAATAAAATGAAATTATGTTATATTAAAGATATTATATTATAGGTAAAAATAATTAAGTATATTAATTATATTACATACATAAAAATATTTAAAACAAGAATAATTATTTTATTTTAAGAAAACTCCAGTTCCACAGCCCATATGGACATTTGAAAATATATTATACATTTAAAAAACGACAGATTGTACCTTGTACAAATGATCATTAGCAACAAAATTCGGCGAGCCCTAAATCTCCCTTTAAAGGAGCCATTGGTATAAAATACTGATACACGTCGCCTAAATATAACTGTAACATTGTACTTCAAGACATCAGGAACTTCAGCTAAGCTCTTCGACTTGGACCGCGGGCTTGTCGAGACGATGAGGAGACAGACCAACTTTAGATGGGGAAGATCGCAAAAGCAACTGCTTCCCTCTTTACGTCAAACTCTGGTCCAGCTTGAATCAAAAATCAACCGGCTTCACAGACCACTGGATAATTCGGATGCAGATAAGAAAAGATGACTTCACATCTACAATAACTAAAATATACAAACTGTACGTGAACGTTATTTAAATTGTTGGTAATGTAAACGTCGTTTGTATATGTTTCGAAAGGCTGTAGCAATTTCCACTTCTGGCATATCGCGTTTTGTTTAAATTGCGATTTCATAAAGCGCCTTAATTTAAATGACGTGGATCGAATTGGATAGAATTTTAATATGTGACTTAAATTATTATTCTTGAGATTTACCTGTTTAAAAATTATTCTTGAACGACCGGTAAATTCTGCTCTTCCTCAACAGCAAGTATTTATTGCTCTTCTTTGATGGAATTAAAAAGATCCACTTAAAAAACATTGCCAGTTGCTTCTTAGCCTCTCATACCTGCTCTTCTACGATTCTACAGAGAAGCCGTTGAAATTTTTGACGTATCGCCGCGCGAGCGTCGGTTTAATCTAAATTTAGATAAAGTTCTGCAAAGTAAATACTCTAATTAGATATAGTCTGGCAAGAAAAACAAAAGGCTTGCCACGCCGGCACCGGTCTCCTCTAATTAAAATACTTGTTCCAGTGGCGCGCGCGGTAAGGCGGCACCAACTTTGTTCAAGGCAACTTAATATCGTTAATTAGAAATTTTCCCATTTTCCCGTCACTGGAGCTTTCCCCCAAGGAGCCATCATTATGGAAAATTTGAGCGCACCCATACACTCACACGGTCTTTTTTCTAGCATTTTTCAAACACTCGTATACAACTAGAACTCCCACGGAAGTGTCGAATATATTTTTTAAATGCAAAGTACGCTATTAATAAAAACCGAGCTGCATGTTGACAATGATTGAAACATATATTTAAAATAGCATAAAAAATAAAATAAGTAATCGATTCTCAAACTGCTTTACCAACTATATTTGAAGCAAATATCTAATGTTTTTTCCTCATAGTGGCTGCGAACTGCAAACAATGAGTATATATTGAGTTATATTAATTGTATCTAGAATTTGAAGCCGACGAATAAATTAAAAATCAACGCTTTATGAGAGCCGGACATCGTCATATAACGATGATTCAAAGCCTGCAAAGCGGTTAATTTTTACCAGCCGCGACCGTGTAAAAATATACCTTAGGATCTTTGGTAGCGTCAGTTTTATTAATATAATACATTTAATCATTTCTTTATATTATCATACGATCGTTTTAACCCCGATGATGATTAATCAAAATGATTCATATCATATCCAAGATAAGTCCCAAAATTTTGTATTTGTATCAATGAAGAACCGATTCGTTTCTGCAATTATTCCTACATTACATTAATACTTAACGTCCCTTCCGTCTATTTTCATAATTCCTCCACTTTGGAAAACTACTGGAAAAAATCCAATCAAAAGTTTGCCTTCCGCGCGCGAGCTCCTCGCTTCGGAAATCGTTAAATTTTATATGAGGGCGTGTTTATTTTTTCATAAATTCGTTTTTTATATATGTATATACATATATACATATACTCAAACTTTTATTTTCTTCAAAATTGTATTCAGCCACGAATGCGCCAATTGATACTTCATTTCCAAACGACCACCTTGTTCGTGATCTATTAATTACACTGTACAAGAATTTCACACTATTTTTCCAAATAAAAAATATATAAATTTATATATTAAATTGCACTATAATTTGGTATTTTTTTTACAAAATTATAAAATATATATACATAGTAAAAAAATACCTACTAAATACAAATTAATGTTTTTACAGTTTTGAAATCATTATTTAATCATTGTGGCAAAAATTAAAATCAAGTTCAATCCAAGAATAACATAAGACATATTTGGATACGTGTCATACCTAACAGTGAAAATATATAAACGACCATAACCATGACTTTATTCATTACACATAAATAATTAACGATTTTAATACTAAATTATTTTTTCTTCAACAACTAAATCTTGATTTCAAATGATTTAAAAAAATACTATGTAATATAATTAATAATAAAAAAATTGCAAGGAATTGTTGAGAGTGATTGATTTTGAAGAAAATATTTAAAAAATAATATTTATCAATCTGATTTTTGTGACAATATATTTGTTTTGCAGTGTTTCAACTATTCATCGTGCATCAAATGTATTACCAACACCAACTATATAAAGGCCAAAGTGTTCAATTGCATCCTAGTCATGACGTCACAAACGTAGGGTAAGCAAGAGACAAATGTACAGTAATATGGGTACGTCAACGTGCAGTTTTTGCGCTGGAAGTGTTGCATTATTTAAAACGCTTTCCTGATATAATATAAAATTGTAAGGTATCTTACATTCATATTTTTTTAATTTACAATATTATAAGATAAAAATGAATAAATGCAATTCGTTACAGAGGGGTTGCATAAAATCAACTAATCGTATAATAATATTATTTAATTAAAAAAAATATTGGCTGATAATTATTATTTTAAATAATCAGATATATATTTTAACTAGCAAAAATATAATTTAATTGATAGACGCCACTAACATTAAATGCTGCCTATGAAACTCAATTTGCCAATTGCGAAACGTCCATTTGCTGTTCAAACCCAAAGCTTACCTAAACAAAAATAATATACAAACTAAGTCAACTCGTCTATCAGGGATAAGTAAACAGAAAAAGAGGTTTTGGCAGACATCGCATCTTGCATAATGCTCTATAGTTTGTCTGCGCTTGGATTGTAAACTATGCTTGGAAAATATGATTTTAACCGATATTACTACGGATCTCTGATATAAGAAGGCTGATCAAAGTATATTTAAACCAAATTTTGGTTAATAGGAGGGCGCAAAAACAATTATGACTTCTCTGAAGTCAAAAATTCATGTCAAAAGCAAAAAAATCGTATTGGCACCGTCGTAGTGGGAACGCTTGGTAACGAGTATTCCCATTTCGATGGCGCCGACACAATTTTATTGCCTTTTACATGGATTTTTGACTTCTGAGATGGAATAATTGTTTTTCGCGCTCTCCCATTGGTCAAAATTCGGTTTAGATATGCTTCATTCGATTCTCACTTATTGTAAGTCGTTATATTGCTATAAAAGTCTTAATATTAACGCTAGATAACAAAGCGCTTCCACTACGACGGCACGATTTTATTGCTTTTGACGTGGATTCTAAACAGCCAGAAAAATGCATGTCATTTAACGAAATACTATTAATCTTAAATGGAAATATATATAAAAAAAAACACTGAATGGCCAACTTTTGCCTCCCCCCCCACCCTTCCTGTAAAAAGCTGAAATGACATTCCTGTACTAACGCCAACCCGTTTATCTTAGCTACTTTAGTGCCTATACGTTTTTAATCGGGTTTTGATACGTCGAGCAGGCTCACCCAGTCACATAGGTCATGTTTGACTTTCCCGGGCTGCTCGTAAAGTTGAAGAAAGTTCATATATATTCCAATAAGCGCGGTCGCAACCCAGGGGTGGACAAGTGCCGCATTATTGGATATTTGACCGTGGAGAAATCTAATAGCCGTGCCGGCCCGCGCTGGTACCTGCTGCCCGGGCCCGGGCCCCATCTCGCCGTTATTAAAGTTTTTCTCCATATTAAACATTCCAACAACCAAAAAATACAATCTTATAAAGAACGACGCGTGTGTGGGTATACATTACGTATGTACGCATTACATTCTGCTTGAAGGCTAGGCTCCTATCGTTTTTAACCATGTTATTAAGGTATGTCACTAAGATTATTATTTTAGATACTTTTACTTACCTTACTTTTTAAGTCCTTTAAAATAAAATCATCTTTCAGTTAAGTGGTGTCGTCATATTTCATATTTTGTGAAATAACGCGTAAGCCACCGGTTGATTCGCAGCCTGCGAACTATTCACGCGCACGAATGTAAACCATCGCCAATGATATTGCTTGTTAAAAAACTATTACAATCTCGTCTATGAGGCATATTTTTTGAATTCCACTCTCAAACTAGCATTCAATTTAAGGAAGATTTGTGCATCCGCACAGCACATTTTTTTATTCCAAAAATTATATTTTTATATAATTTCTGTTTATTCAAAAAAAAAATCTTCTTCTCTGGTGAGGCACAATTCCATCTCTCTGGGTATGTTACTAAGCAAAATTGCCGCATATGCCGCAATAAAATCGTGTTGGCACCGTCGCAGTGGGAACGGTCGTTACTAAGCGTTCCTACTGCGACGGCACGATTTTATTGCTTTTGACGGGAATTTTTGACTTCTGAGAAGGGAAAACTGTTTTTTGCGCTCTCCTATTGGTCAAAATTCGGTTTAGATATGCTTCATTCAATTCTCACTTATTATAAGTCGTAATATTGCTATAGAAAGTCTTAATATTAACGCTAGATAACCGAGCGATCTACTGCGACGGCACGATTTATTGCTTTTGACGTGGATTCTAAACAGAGACGCCCCTTAAATTGCCGAGAAAAATGCATGTCATTCAATGTGATGGAACCATCAAATTAACTGCATATTATTTTTATTAAAAATAAATGCACATAGCAACAACGAATCAATTTTATAGACACATATAAATTAATTAAATTGTACATAGTTAACATTTCAAGTGTAGTGTATTAAATATTTAGTATATATATATATGATGCGATTAAAATAAATAAAGGTCATTAACCAGTCGTCACAACTACGCCACCGTCGAAATATTGCTGGAGCATCTACGCCTCACTTATTCCTGGCTTCCGCCACTGAATGACGCTAAAATGGTGACCTACCGACGTGATCTGGACAAGAAAATCTAATTCGAGCCACGGCATTCAAGACCAGGACTGCGCAAAAGTGGTACCAACCTTCTGATATCGTTAACGACTTGATGACACAACCGTTCACGTTCCTCACCCATCGCCCCAAATAATAATCTACCAACTATCAACTGTCAGCAGTGGAACACCTTTGTAGACGCAGCCAGACTTTCTCGGCCGGCCGGTCAAATCCAAATGCCACAGAGATTCCAGTTCCAGCAGCATCATTAGCATCAGCTCATTCAACATCATCAGCATTCAGGAACAAATGAAATACTATAAAACTTAATGAAATCGAATTTTTTTAAACCGACTTTATATATTAGTAATAACAAAATCCCTTGAATATAAGTTCAAATAATCTAAAAATCTATGTGAACAAGAATTTGGTTAAAAAATACTTTAGTTAAATAGATATATCGGAACACCTGAGAATTTTGCACTATGGTCACATGGATTTTCGAAAGCCAGCAATTGCCACAATTCTCTTAATTCTTTATTCATAAGCTTTGAGACACACGTCTATAAAAAGTACTAATAGAATATACATTATTAGATAATTGTCCACAAATGGCTATTTTGGATGTTATGCTTTTACCGAGGTATGCCCTTTTATCAGTAGACATTTGCCTCCTCTTCCTGGAGAGGAGGCAAATGAGCTAGCTTCCTCAAGATACCAGTATAAAGGATGTGTCACAGCAATCACTCGGCGAACTTACTCACAAACGAGAACCACTCTCACACCACTAACAACACAGAATTACTTGACGTTGTCGCTCAGACTGACAAGACAAGGAACTAAAACTCAGAGTGACTCGATTTTTACAACTGCAAGACATTTTTATTATCCATTTTCATCAGTATGAATTATATATTTGTGTGTGCAATAAGCTCTTCCGGTGCTTCACTGGCTACATAAGTCACAACACTCGGCTGCTATTAATTCCAAAAATATCTGATGTAACAGTTGCTTTGTGTGTGGTCATTTCTCCTACACCACTATTTGAAACGGAATATCGATATGAGGCAACAATATAATAAAAATATTTTTTAAAGACACTGACATATATTAAAAAAATAATTGGTAAGTTTTTTTTAACCAACAATGTATTATAAAATATAAATAATTAAATATTACAATGTTCTATATAGAAATGAACTACTTAAAAATCAAACGTAGCAAAGTTCAAATTATTTAATATCAGTAAAATACAACTGCTGAACGAACCATTAAGAATCGAACTATGAACTTTTATTAACACGCCGAGAACATTAAGTTATATTTCTGGCATCAATCAGTTAAAAAATAATATGATTGTGATAAATAATAAGACATGTTTTATAAAAATTAATTTTATTTCAATTTTAAAATAAAATTTTTGGCACATAAAAATATAACAAAAACTATACTAAATTCATATTATGTAAAAAGAGATTCTATAAAATTTAAAAGCCTTAATACTACGGAGTTAAGTAAAAAACATACAAATACAATTTGTTCTAGTCAATATGCTAAAAAATTAAGTTAGCAGATCTAAGTCAATAAATGCGTTATTGGAATAATCATAACATTTTCAAAATAAATATTTATATATGTATGTATATATATATATAGAAAAAATAAAAACTTCATGCTAAGATTTATTTGAAAATCTTTAAAATGTGCTTAATGTTTAATTAAAGGAAAATACTGAATCAATTCCTTACTCTTTGGTAGACCATGGACACTCATTTGCTCTTTACGCTCATGTTTATAAATATATTAAATCTAAAAATATGCCACAAGCTAAGGTACAATTGCACAAAATTTATAGTTAATGAAGGAACGCTCTTTCAATACTTTGTCGTCGGAACAAAATGGAATGAAGCATTAAATATAATTGTTCTTTACTGTTAGACATCCAACTTAATATCTAATCATTAAGAAACGTACAGTATTTTTTAAGAGAAAAAGCTCAAAGGCACCGTTAGCCTAAAATATTTTGTTATCAAAAATTACGTCAGATTGAACTTCAGAATTCATCGTGACGTGCTAGAGCTTCACCAAAGTCAGTGGCTTGAGAACCGACGAACAAATCGTATTTGGCCAAAATTTCATTTTTGGTCAACTTCTCGTCGGCGTCTTTATCAGCTTCGAATATCAAATGCCTGGCTTCAGCTTCAGCGTGGTCGAAATCTGGAGGAATGATCCAAGATCTCACCTCGTCCAAGTCCATAAATCCATCTTTATCGACGTCCCTAAAGAAGTAATATATAAAAAATTATATTTCCAAGGTCTTGATAAGACAATACAATGCTCCAATGTTTATATTACCTATATTGAAGGAATTGATCGCGTTCATTCTGTACCCATTCTGGTTCTTGTCCTTCTTCTTCCGGTTTATATAAATCACCAATATATTCTTCCAAAGAGACCTTAGCATCCTATAAAAATATGAAGAAAAAATAGTTAGTACAATATTATAAATTGATATAATCTGCATTATAATACCTTATCTTTATCTATATCTTCTAGAGTCTCTAAAACGACGATCTCTTTCATCAGAGGATCATCTTCTGGATGCAAAAATGCTCTAAACTCAGTTCTATTCAAAGCATTATCGAGATTTAAATCTGAAATATACATAATATAAATAAAACTTATATCATTTAGCATATAATAAAAATAAAAATATATATACCGGCATTACTCCACCGTCTACGATCTCGTTTCAACAATGAAGCATACGAATATCCTTCGCCGGTTCCTTCGATGTCTTTAGGATCCATATCGACCATAAAACCGTACATGTTATTTTTATAAACCTATAACATAATAAAAAATATTTTAATTAATATGAAATGATAATACAATATATTTCTAATACATACCTCCCATGGGATAGATTCTTTATTTTCAGGATTGTTCTGCTTCCAGTGTCTATCGACGTCGTCTTCGATATACCGACTTTGAGTGTATCGAATCCAATCTTTCAACTCTTCCATTGATATTAAACCGTCGCTGTTAAAATCAATTTTATCTACGATGATTCTAAAGAGATAATTATATATTAGACAAATTCGAAATTAAAAAAAGTTTAGATCGTCGATTAAAATTACCCGAGACGTCTCCGACTCTCTTCCGGAGGCAGCTGATCGAAAGTTTTAGCTTGATCTTCGCCTAGAAACGCCTCATGATCGTATTGGGGATTATGATGTTGATTTTGAAAGTGTTCTGCGTCTGATATATCATTATTCAAGATCCGCTTCTCTTCAGGCTTCGGCACAGCGCCTGATATAACCAGCACGATGACGTTTAATAAGATGAGCACCTTCATATTGATTATTCTATAAAAGTACAACAAATTAGTTACATAATTTTATAGGTTATTAAATAAATAAAAGATAAAAATCACATGAATTTTGATAGTTCATTAATCTGATTAATGTAACTGTGTTAAATGGAATGTTTCAGTAAACTGATAATAATATATTTTTTATTGATATTAGAAATTGTTGAAGAAGCTAGTGTAATGTGTGTACTAGTTTAAAGATGAGTTGGCGTTTTGATATTAAACGGAATTAATTAAAATGTTCACATACGAGATGATAAAGTTGAACTAGATGACGTGGAAGAGTCCTGATTTGCTAGAAGCGTCTCCCACTCGGAAAGCTCCACATCATCTGTTCCTGTCAAATGAGATAAATCCGTATGTAGTTGGTCTTAACTTTATAAATGGCGACCTATATAGCAACATTAAAAAAAATCATAAATCAAAATATATAATAAATAAAAAAATATTTATAATATTAAAATATACATTAAAAACAATATTTATAATAAAACTTATTTATAATAAAAAATATTTAAAATGGCAATTACACATCGATTGGGCCGGTGCATGAGATTTTGCGTTTAATAAATATATGCGTGTTTTGAACACAAAAAAAATTTTAAAAATGGAGAAAAATCCACTCCAGTGCCAGATTTAGGCAGAATTTAGTTAATTTTCTCGATTTGCATCCAGGCATTGTGGACCTTCTTTTTGTCCTTGTGCCTTTTATCTTTAAGGTCCCAAATAAACGGCTCATACTGAAGCAAAGCGTTTGCTTTTGTGATCACATTGCCACGTACGAATTACAAGACATCTACATGCAAACTGAAATAGAATGAGTAGTGTGGTGAATCATTTCACGCTCTGACTTTCGTTGCTTTGACTCGGACCACAAATACCGACACGATTCGGAAGTACTTCGAAGCTGGCCGAGGTGAAGCGAAGTAACCTACTGCACTATCCATCCTCGCCTAACTTCTTGCTCTCGAGAGTGTAGAGAAGGCATACCCACAGAAGAATAAATATATAAGTACCCATCTTTGTTTTCAGATAATGCACCGCAAAATTGGTGTAATTTTTTTGTTTTATATAACTAGACCACATCTAGAAAAAATTCCTTTATGCGCGCTTGCAACAAATACATAACCACCAATACTTAAGGACGTTATTATTTTACTACGTTTTTTCATTTATCGGGATTGCAGCCTTCACAAAGCGCCTTTTGTTGCTATTATGTTTGGCAAGAAAGAAAAACGAAAAGTACTAAAGCCGATGATAATCAGACTATTTGACTACAAACAATAAAAATAAAATTAAGTGCCTTGTTTGCGTGCAAATTATAGCAACGCCTAGAGTATAACGTGAAACGACACTATACTGCATTACACAGCGAAAATTTTGATATTTATAACTGGTATGAAAAAATATAAATATTGCAGAATATCAGAAGAATCTAATGCAGCACACTATATTTTTCAAGAAAAATACCGCTACAGAAAGATCCAGCCTTGCTGCTTCATACTGTGTAGATTTGGAGCTAGCGATAACAGTGAGAAAATATGTATTTAATTACAATATATATTTTCATAACTGTACTAAAAATACAATAATTTTATGTAATATAAGGCAAACAATTTAGAATGACCATGGCCACTTTAAACGGTGCTAAAACCCTGGGGCGGACTATTCGCACTGACAGCAACTGTCAAACGCTCAGATAGGCGCGTGCCATGCCGCGACCGTTTCGCCGACATGGTAAATATCCAATCTAATACACAACAACACTGTCAACATGACGCACTAAACATATCACACAGTAACTCGCAACTTACGCTAAAATGTTGTTTACAAAAACACTTCAAAACACGGCGTCGTTACAAGTGCATCATTCGCCAAAATACGCAAGCATTCTACGCGCCTTCAAACAAACTCCACATAAACACTCATTTGAACATAAGATCACTATTATTATCTTAGATGAAATGACGCTTTCGATAGTTTGACGCCTCTGAAATTATTTAACTGTCATTATATACGACACTACTGATATATTTGTACAACAATGGTATTTTCGTTTCAGGGTGGCAATGTATCACAACTAGAACGAGATATAGGCTCTGATCAATTCCCTCCCAATGAACATTATTTTGGTTTAGTCAATGTATGTATCATAAATATTTCATTATTTACCATGTGTGGATTTATAATTATTATTACGCTACAGTTTGGCAACACATGCTACAGCAACTCGGTACTCCAAGCGTTATATTTTTGCCGTCCATTCAGAGAGAAAGTGCTCGAGTACAAAGCTAAGAATAAGAGAACGAAGGAGACGTTACTCACTTGTCTGGCTGATCTGTTTTATAGTATTGCGACGCAGAAGAAGAAGGTCGGATCTATTGCTCCAAAGAAGTTCATAGCGAGACTAAGAAAAGAAAAAGGTAAACTTCTAAATATTTAACCTTAAATGTCAATATTGATTGGCTAATTATTATTGTGTTTTTTTATTTACAGAGGAGTTTGACAATTATTTACAACAGGACGCTCACGAGTTCCTGAACTTTTTAATTAATCATATAAATGAAATTATAGTAGGTAAGGATATTATAATATAATACATATGATACTAATTTTATTATAGCACATTAAGACCCTAAGGCAAAAACATCTTAATTGTCAAATATTGCTATTCAATTTATTTTTCTCTTTCATATACATTTATATTTCAAATTTTCAGCACGAAAGCTTTTAATAAAGTGAATTATTCAACCTTAATCAACAATTTCGATAACCTAGCAAGGTTTTTTCATAATTATCTTTAAATCTTTACAAGATTTGAATTCCATTCTTAGCATTCTGCATTGATAAATATCATGTTGTAACATTTCCTCCAAGATCTCGGAAAAATTCTACAAAAGGTCTTGGCATTTTAAAGAGCAGTCCAATTACCAAAGGAAGTCTCTTCGTATATAGATATCTTTCATATTACATATTCTAGGCATAATAACTCATCTTCAGTTTACATGTTCTTGCCTTGGAGTCTTCACATAGCAAGTTATTAATAAAATTAATTAATCTTCAGCGGAACGCAATCAAAACACAAAGAATCCAAAGCCCGGCTCAAGCGATAGCAGCAATAGTTCAAATACGGAGCCGACGTGGGTACACGAGATATTCCAAGGTATTCTCACGAGCGAGACGAGATGCTTGAACTGCGAGACGGTCAGCAGCAAAGACGAAGACTTCTTCGATCTGCAAGTTGACGTCGACTTGAACACGAGCATCACGCACTGCCTGCGATGCTTCAGCAACACGGAGACGCTATGCAGCGAAAACAAGTTCAAGTGCGACCACTGCAGCAGCTATCAAGAGGCTCAAAAGCGGATGAGGGTGAAGAAACTGCCGATGATATTGGCGTTGCATTTAAAGCGGTTCAAATACATGGAGCAATATAACAGACATATAAAGGTGTCTCACCGAGTTGTCTTTCCGTTAGAGCTAAGGTTATTTAATACGGTAAGCTAATAACGGTACTAGCAAGATATAAAAAAATTAAGGCAGCAATCTTTAGTTATTATATAAATTAAATAAACAATCTCAACACTGAACTTGTTACGCACCAGTGTATTTAAAATTGTTTCAGCTTTAGTTATTTTATACTGTTCACTTTTATAATGATTAAATATTGATGCCTACTTATAGTTTAATATGTTTCAGTCTGACGATGCCGTAAACCCCGATAGATTGTACGATTTGGTCGCAGTCGTAATTCACTGCGGTCCCGGTCCAAATAGAGGACATTACATTAGCATAGTTAAAAGTCATGGATTTTGGCTTCTTTTCGATGATGAAATGGTAGACGTGAGTATCTTATCAATCTTGTTTATTGTAAATCTATGCTTTTTTAATTGTCAATTTTTGCATTGCAGAAAATCGATGCGTCTACGATTGAAGATTTCTACGGACTAACGTCAGATATACAAAAATCGTCTGAGACTGGTTACATCTTATTTTATCAATCGCGAGATTGCACATAGTGTAAATGTTCATTATAATTATTTTTTATCTATCTGCATCACGCGGAAGAAAACTACTAGACAAATCATATGGAATACTTTTGGTTTAGTTATATAAAATTGTTTAATTGTTAATATATCATAAAGTATTACATTTATTATTGTTTGTACATAAAAATATTTAACATGTAATAAAAATTGTAAACATTTATATTATAAATATATTTGAGTAGTTTCGTATTACCTATTGCCGTGAATCTAATATTTTCAAGTTTATTTTACTTAAAATTATATTCTTTATTTACACATATTATATATACAATCTACGATATTCAGATGACACCATTATAATACATCTCTATAGATTGAACTAAGACTAAGAGACTGTTTCAACTAGTAAAACCATTCTCACTCTTGAATCCAAGTGGCCAATCAAATTTGGATAAAATCATATCTGTATTGCATTGTGAATTAATTGATGGCCCGATATATATTTTTTTTACTTGGCACTCCAATATTGTATGGTAGTTGACTGCAGCTAAGCGTTCTCAGAGTAGTATACAAAAAAAATAAAGCTTTGTGGTCTGGATAAAAATTTCAGCAATACTTTGTGCTTTATAAATATGAGTTTGATGTAAATCTGGACAACTGCTTCGCCCTTACTTTGTTCTTAGTAATATTTTTTTAATCCTCGGTTGTAACATAACAGGCTTTATAACGGGTTAAACACAATCAACGCTTACAGGTGAGTAGTGAAACACAAGTCAAAATCGGCGACATTTATTTTTTTAATTATAATTTAAAAAATCTAATCTGATGAATCTTTCAGATACGATAAAAATTTAAAACACCAGGGTTCATATGGTATTCAAACCAAGATCTTTCAGTTATTAGTTATTGACTTACAACACTGATTATATGCTGGTTTTAATACATCTAGGCGTTATAGATGTTTTGCTCGTGACATTGTGTGTAGGATTATGCCAGATTCAGGTAAAAATACCCAATCTAAGACTCGGCGGATCTGAGCCTTTTTTGTCATACAAAAATTTTCTAATACGCACCGAAGAAATTTGTAAATTATTTAATTCAAAAACTTAAAAAAACATCACCTGTGTTTGAATCACACTATACACCTTTCTGTTTGCGATGTATAATACTTGACAAAAAAACAAGTTCTAGCATACAAAATCAAAATATCGATAATGGCGATAATAAAAATTAAAATGATATTGATGCTGTGGGGAATTTTTTTTTTAGTATTAATGACGAAATTGAAGAAAATGATAAGTTTGAAATTACAATTTCATATGCTTTAACCCAGATATGCCCACTGTCCTATGGGTAGGTCACAAAAATCGTGCCACTGTTTTTTACAATTATGACGTTTTTATTACTTTTACATGACTAATAGATAATATCAAAGGTGTTCATACATTAGTAAAATATTTTTTAAAAATTCACTGCGAAATAATATTTTACAAGATAAAATATTTTTTTTAGGGAAATGAACTGCAGTTATACTTTATTTGCATTAACACAATCAGTTCGAGAGCTATCCATTTCGTCTTTATTCATAATTGAGAAAGAGATTACAAGTTTGGTTCTACGCCCCCTACTAGTTATAAAGCACACGATACTGATTTATTTATCATTACTCCTGTTCATATTTTGAACAAATTTATAGAATTAAAATCATTCCTATATTTTTTTTATTTATTAATCAATCGGAGTAATGATAAATATATCGAACGTATATCCGTATCGTGTGCTTTAGAACTAATAGTAGGGGCATATACCCAAACTTATCATCTCTTTCTCAATTATGAATAATGATGAAATTTGTAGCTCTCGAACTGACTAGAGTCTCCAATTCGAGTAATCGAGTACTCGATACTCGAGTATTTTTGTCTATTTTTCAAGTACTTGATAATCGAGTATTTTGAAAATTACTCGATTAATACTCGAAATTAAAAAATTTTGAAATATTTCAGAAACAAAAATAACTTTAACTCGGTCCGGTAAAGGTTAACGTCTTGCTTTTATTTGGCGTTTATGCCCGAAGTCCCGAGTTAGAGCGGTTACTATCAGGTATAATTTTTTCATAGTTCCATAGTTGCATAGTTCCGGTCGTCGGCTATGTTAGTGGGTACAACGGAGAAATTTCTGTTGTGTTTTCTGTTCGACAGTCTCGACTTATCTAATTTATGGCAATGAACAATAAGAAATATCAACAAAATTTTTTTTTAGGTTTTATGACTATGCAGTTGTAGCGTAAAGTGTTGTCAATTGTTTATACTGATCCCTCAGCTTAAAATATAAATCAAAACAATTGTGTGTTTTAAAGGCATTTAAAGTCAGTTCTTTGCGAACCGTTTAGCTCTAGAGTGAAAGGGATTCACCCAAATACATCTTCGAAGGATATAGATTTAAATTCTTCGCATTAATCAGAAGGAGTAGAATATTGTATATTGTTAAGAAAAAAAATCTATTCAAGAAGAATTACAAAATGCTACGTTGTCAATAGTCGAAGGAAATAAGAGAAAAGCAGAGAAGGGAATGAAAGAAGAGAACATAAAAAGAGAGTTAAAAAAATTTTATATCTATAAAAAGCGAACAGATATAAATTAGAAGCCTTATCCAACGCGTTAATGACAATAAGACCAACATCAACAGCAACGGAAAGGGTTTTTTTCCATAACGGGAATAATAAAACCAAAGGCTAGCAGTAATATTAAATTCGAGACACTTTTTGCATTATTGTTTTTAAAAAGTATGTTCGTGAAGTTAAAATAATTATAAAAATTAACATACTAAGTATTTTATTTATTTATTTATATGTGCACGAATTTGAATAATAGCCATTTTGGTACATTTGGTAAATACTCGAAAGTACTCGAGTACTCGAGTATTTTAAAATTTTAATATTCGATACTCGAGTAGTTGATGGTTCGAGTAATTGGAGACTCTAGAACTGACTGTGTTAATGCAAATAGAGAATAGTATTGGACGTGAAAATTTGTTTGAGTTCTTAAGATTTTTTATTATTAAAGAAGTTCTTAAATATATTGGGAATTTATATTTAATTATAAACATTAACATTAAATTACTAAAGGAATTGGAAAATGCAATAAAATCTGTAAATTTACAATTGAAGTTCTTAGCATAGATAACGTAAACATTATTACTTCTTAATTAGCAATTAAATTAATGCTTAAACAATTAAATGAAATAAATGGTAATTTAAGTAGAGTTGTTAATAACAATAGAGACTCAAAACATAGATGGCAAAAATATAGAATTAATAGAGCTATTAGACTGCCTCAGAAATGTTATTATGATTTCAAAGAAAGTACTTATGTTTGCAAAAGATGTAATAAAAAGATTATTTGATGAAGAAAATGATAAAACTAGTACGGCTGCAGAAGAATATCCATTTAAATTATTTAGGTGATACTCAGACTGAACAATTATTAACAATGGAAGAACTCGATCAAATCATAAGAAGCAGACAATATCATGGGGCATTTAGAAAATTAGTTTGCATACATTAAAAAAGAATTTGCTTTATTTTCAGATACAAAAAAGAGTACTGAGTATTTGAGAAATTATACTGATTTTACTACCCTAATGACAATAAAACCAACGTCGACCAATGCAGAAAGAACCGTTTCTGTGGCGAATAAATTTAGAACTAGCGTTCATTATTAGACATCATGAAATGCATTGGTCTTATTAAAAAAAAAGATTTTATACGTATAAAAAAAAGATTTTTATTATAGGTATTTTTTTATAGAAACAGTAGACCCCCCAATAACACGGTAAATTTTGGGCGTGCTATTTGGATGCCCGTTACTTTATGTGTGAGTAAGCTAAAGAGAGGATATCTCACCACACGCGCTTGATTTGTACATGCCTATTGCAAAAAAATGGATGAATATTTTCTAGTCCCCCAACTACACGCACCCAAATAGCACGTCCACAGTGTACCATGTTATTGGGGGGTCTACTGTACTTCTAAAATTATTCTTGCTTCAGTTCTTTCGCATAAGATGATAAATACATAACCATTAAAAATATATTTATTATTGTAAATATGTTTAAATAATTTGTCTTCTCTTCTGCTGTAAAAATAAATAGATAGTATTCAACATTTAATAAATTTTTTTAAAAATCAGCTGAACCACTCACCATTTTTACAACTACATCAACGCCGACCGCTTGCTTCAACCACTATTAGATCAACCTCGACTCTTGCTCTAGACTTGCATTTTAATTGTAATATTTATTAAGGACGGAATAGCGTAGTCCATAAGTTCTCAGACTAATAACTCTAAGGTTACGGGTTCGAGCACCAGCAGAGGCACTCGAAATTTTATTTATAAAAAATGCGCTATTGTTAAAAAACCGGTCCCAGCTGCAGTGACATATATTGGTTATAAATTATATTTAACATAATAATAATAACATATAAGATTCTTCTGGCAGTTGAACAGTACTGAAAACAGATGCTTTTTTTAGTGGACTTTGTTAGTGTCGGCGCATCTACTTTTATGAGCCCTTCTGTAACTTGATACTCTGCTAACTCTGAAATAACTTCAGTTGAATGTTCATCAGCTATGCTCCATTGACAATCACCATTATATTTTGGGTTGATAATATTACTTGTCAAAATTTTCATAACATTCTGATTTTTTTTATTGAATATTTTTTTACATGGTTGATTAATTCAAAAGAATGGAATTGAAGTACAATAGACCCCCCAATAACACGGTAAATTGGGTATGTGCTATTTGTGTGCGTATAGTTGGGGGACTAGAAAATACTTACACAATTTTTGCAATATGTACGTACAAATCAGGCGTGAATGGTAAGATATTCTTTGGCTCGCTCGCACATAAAAGTAAAGGGCATCCAAATAGCACTTCCCAAATTTACCGTGCCATTGGGAGGTAAGCCGATTCTAAATCTATACTAAATTATAATTTTAATATCAGTACAAATGTCGGGAAACGAATTAGATGCATTGTTTAACCTGATTTTTAGTAGGATATGTGGTAAGGTATATATATGGAATAAAAATCAAAATAATAACTTTCCGATGTTTTATTATTTATAATTAAAAATATTTACGCGATGCATTCATACGGAATGGGGGCGAGCACAACAGCTCCCTTCTTTCCGCTGACGTTGTGCGCGCGTCTCGGCTGGGCGGGCTGGCGCTTCAGATTGAACTTGACTTTGTTCTCTCTGCTCGTCCTCTGCATCTTAAGGTTCTTTTTGACGCGGGCGAGGAAATCTTGACGGCACTTCGAGTGCTTGACGTGCTCGATGCGCACGTTGATCCTCTTGGGGATGATGTTTCCGCGTACTCGCTTATTGACGATGACGCCCAAAGCGTGTGCGGTCACATTGAATACACGGCCGGTTTTTCCATGATATACTTTGAAGGGCATGCCCTTTTGTACTGCTCCGTTACCCTGCAGATATAATAAAAAATATATAAGTAAAAATGAAGTATACAGAATGTGTCACTGATACAACATTAGTTGGTATATAATTAATAAACTTGCTTCAATTGGTAAAAGATGTTGAGAAATTCCTTTTATAATCACGTAAAACAAAAATAAACCAAACCCTTTCATAAAAAGATTTCTTCAGAACAAATTATACAAATCAATACATTAAATAGCATATGAAGTATATATAAAGTAAATTATTCAGTTTTCTTTTAAAACTGAATTGAAAGATAGCCGCAGTATTGTGTTTAGCTGATTATTTTATTTTTGGACATGAAACCGATAACTATTGATATCTAACTTAGTTAATCATAAAACAAAAGCATTAAGATATTAAGATTGTTAATTAACTGTACATTAAACCATTTAATTTTTACTTAAACAAGGGCAAATTAAAAGTTTAATGGAAGAATCAAGTTTTAGCAAGGTACATTCTTGCTATAAGGGGTCAAATTTATTCTAAAAAAATGTTAATTTATCTCTTCATAAATTATATATTTAATTTATATACAATTATAAATGACATTTTTTAAGTAATTAGTTGCAGTTATTCATTTTGGTGTTCACGTTCTGACCAACGCTCACTCGCTACCGCTTCGCATCTAACTTGGTAAAATTTCAGAATGTATTTATGTACCTATAAGTTGGCCAGAACAGTGTACACCCCATGAATTGTACAACTTTTGTTTCAGTATGAGACAGTTTGAACACGTTAATTTTCAATGAAACTATATTTGTGTATAAATAACTAAAATGTATCAACAAATGAGCAAACATATTTTTAATAAATTTGACCCTCGATAATAGGAAAATACCTCTTATACAATAGTATACATACATATGGGGATTCAATGGTTTTAAAAAATGATTAACTTCCGTAGTTTGAATACAATGCTTTTCTTAAAAATTTACCAAAACTTGCAGATATCCCAAATAAGATCGCTAAATATACTTATCCGGCATCTTATTAAAAAAATGGGGGTCATAAAAAATATTAAAATTCTCAACTCTGTTAATAAAATCACAAGATGATTTTTGCATTCAGTGCCAAGATTTTTTTGACTATGAAACATTTTTACATTATAAACCCGAAAACGAGAAACGTCATCTTTGAATCTTTGACACCAACATAACCTAACAAAGATGGCGGACGCCCAATATGCACATAGAAAAGCGTCTCAAAACTTACCCTGATGTCGACGATGTCTCCGACTTTGTATATTTTCATATACGTCGAAAGCGGGATGACTCCATGGGAGCGGAACTTGCGCGAGAACAAGTCTCGCGTACCGCGGCGGTAACCTTTTGAGTTAGTCATCTCGAAGACCTGAAACACACGTGGTCGCAACGTCAAACAAATGAGCAGCAAATGCAGGGGGTCCAACCGCGACACCCCCGGACGTGACGCCGATCGTCAAAATCGACGCCGGAAGTCTCATATTAAAGAAAAAGAAAATACGTACGCTCCGCTAGAACCGCCCGACAGAAAGAGGTTAATAATGGAAGCAGGGTGGCCAACCTGATCGCAAAAACGTGTTCGCGAATGCTCGGATAATACATATATGTACTACTATAATTTATTATTCAAATATTTGCCAAACTAATTTGTAATAATAACGCAAATGCTTGCATCAACTAATATTATTATTTAATTATATTAATACTCCAAAATTTACCAGATTTTTAATTTACGAATCATTTTTAAATAATCTCAGAATAAATAAGTTAACTAAGAAAAATCAAATGGGCAAAAATATTTTTCAATTTTGCTTTTTTTATTTGTCAAAGCAACGAAAATGTCTATAAAATTTTCTTTATATGTAAAAAAAAGCCGAACACCCTATTTTAAAATATTAAATAAAATATTTTTGAACATATAATATATATAAAAAAAAAACATATAGACGTGTGGATAATAAAATCTACTTAAAACTGTTGTAGCCATAAAAATGCAATTAGTGTTAAAAGAGTTCATTAAATATAACACAGCCATGTTACTCGACGTAAACTATTAGTCAAAAAACAACATTGCAAAAGTTGCATTTATTTTACAAAAAGTATAATTGAGTTAACTTATTTTGTCCGATGAGAGAAAAGAAAAAATCGTTTCGTCAAAATTGATTAAATCGTACCATTGTCATTGTAATTTAAATAATTGGTTAAACTGATATATTATATATATTACATATGGTAAAATTCATAGAATAAAAAAAACTGATGAAAAGCGAAAAGTGAAAAAAAAATACAAAGGAATAGTTCACACATGACCAAATGGCGGCTCTTTTGTATATTTACCACAACTCCACAGTAAGAATGACGGACAGACATGACATATGTTTCTAAAGAAACTGATTGAATTGCAATTGAAGCTAATTTCGTAATATCTCGGATAGTTACTCTGTCTATATGGTGAAGGGCAATTCACTGAACAAAATATGAAAGAATTAAACAAAATTTAAGATACAAATAATTAAAATCTACAAAGATTAATATCCCAAATTATAATTTCCGATGGCATATTATTGAAATCAGTAAAGACTCTGAAGCTGAAATATTATTTGAAAACCTGTCTAGTATTCAGTTTAGCTTTTGATTAATTTACAGATAATTAAGATAATCTGCAGCTAGATGTGTTTGCTCGATATGTTTCTGCAGAAGTAATTATAAAAGAAGAAATGCAAGAATGCACTTAACACAACATTGAACGATGCTGGAACGATTTACAAACTTGTACAGTCCGTCCAAGATAGGAACGCTCATCATCGCAGTATTGGTGAGAAAATATAATAGGGTGACTATGTAAAATTACAAGTGCAATTAATTTTTACTTTTTTAATTCAATTTGTTGAGGAAAGTGTAAAATATCACTTTCTTACTTATTTTGTTTATTTATATACATTTTTAACTCAAAAACATGAGAGCAGTTTTGGTATCACTCTCCAGGCTGAATATCTGTTCAATATAATATTTTTTTAAATATCAATAGAATATTACAGGAATTGTTTTATTGATTATAAAATACCACAACATGACAATAATTTATAATAAATATATAACACATTATAATTTTTAATTCAATTTCAAACATATGGTCACCCTACCCTTAAAACAGCCCTGATTTAGTATTGGTAACGTTCTCCTATCGGTAAAAACAAATTCGTAGAAAACTGTGTATGTATGCATACATGCGTACACGCACCCTTATTTCCAACACAACAATGATGAGTGCTAACATATTGGATGGACTATAAATCACTATAAGAAACTGACGGAGCACCTGCAATATTAGGTAAAAATGTAGATCTCATTGACCTCTTGAAAAGTGTTTCTAGATTTCCGCGGTTTATACCTCTTCGTGGCATAAATCACTGTGAACATTAAGCAGCTAAATGTTTCAAATATGATAATGTTGTCAAGACAGCTCTACAGATTATAAATTACACTCAAGCAAATGCAAAGAATCATCACTATAATCAAGATTTTCCTTAAAGAATTAAAATATGAAGATTTTCCGAATGATGTATCTTTTTATCGTATTGTGAGGTGCTATTAATTTACAATGTATTTAATCAGTTTGTTCAACTACTGGAGCCTCTTCTTTAAAAAAGGAACAAATCGTACCCACAGCTTGAAGATAATGATTGGTTACAAAATTTAATATCCTTGACTGACATATGGAACATTTACAATTTTTGAACTAAGCGCTGCATATTATATTAAATATATAGTAAACGATATTCAGCTTTCAGAAAAAGCTGCAACTTTTTCAGAATGATCTTATATAAGGTAATTCAATTATTTTCATAAATAATTCACTTTTTTATTGGTTTGCTTATTGTTAAAAATAGTATGCAGATTCTGTACAAAATAAATTTATGTAAATATAATTTATAATAAACAATTTTAGAAATCATTGTTTTTCTTTCTCTTGAAAGAACATTATTGCAGATTTCCAGTATTTTAGATTCTTGTATGTGGCTCACACTGATACGAAGTTAGCCCACTCTTCAAATAGTTCAACCTGATGTATAATTCATTGTATATAAAAATCTATATTATATCAATTGAAATCAACTAGTATTGTGTTAGCATTGATACATGTTTATTGTACTAGTTATTTATTTGTTTAATTCACAATGATAAAAACAATCGATTTATAAGAGTGAGTAAAATGAAAGCCTTAATTTTTTTATCATAATTTATTGATCAAAACAGTTACAGGAGAACATAAAACTTTTTTTAAGGAGAAAATCTTTTTTTAAGAGGGTGGCAACCGATTTTTAAGGAAATCTACACAAGAACATCAGCTAGTGTTACTAGCTGATATAGGATTTTTACTCACTAAAATGTTTCCTCTGTTCATGTTGCCTCCTCGTTACTTCAAAAAGCCAGCTTTGTACTTTGCAACATATTTCACTTTTAGGCTTCCCTCTGGCTTCCTTGAAGCAAGGTAGAATGTCTTCCTCGGCTCCTGTCAGGCCACTGTGATCTTTCGTGTGGTTTTTTAAATCCTATAGTACAGCACCCCTTACGGGTCTGTATCGACCGGTTTACACAGTTTGGCCTTGGCTGCCTTGATGGCTTGGCGCAAGGCTTTTCTAGCAACATGGTAAGCCTGTTGTTTCTCTTCGTTATCAAAGTGTCTTTGCGACTGTCGTCGGGAGGCTAAACACACACGTCGAAGATCGGCTATAGTGTCACTCCACCATAAAGGATTCTTCCTGGGAACGTAGCCCACGCGCTTTGGTAGCTAAAAATAAAATAAATACTTTCCTAAATGATGTATTATTATATTAAACTTATTTTATCAATTATATCAGTAAATAACTAATGTATCATGATTAGTTCGATGTTTGTAAAGACCAGTCACCTACTGCTGGCACTGGCCATTTATTAAAAACATCACAATATGAAAAACCGGCTTTAGCTAAATTTAGTACATATAATCTTTTGAAGCAAATATCAAGACAAGACATAATTAAACGTTGTACTTTCCTTCAAACCGGATAATTGAAATTTGTACGGATTTTATAAGATACAGTCATTTACTGTGGGTATTACTATATTGAAGAATTATAGTTATACACTTTTCAATTGGCTTTACAGTGAATATAGGTATTTAATTATTTACCGTAACAATAATATACTGTCGATTTGAAAAATTTCCTAAATCGCTTTCTTGACTTAAATTAAGTTTTTGAAAATCTGAAAATACAAAAATTAATGATTATAATATGATTAACAAGTGATCATACACATGAGTTTTTATTACCTATATCTATAGTATTATCTTCTGCTACGTCTCTGTCACACTAATAAAATAAAACATAAGTAAGTTTTTATTATGTTATAATATATTTTTAGATAATTTTACCTTAACTTTACACTTGTTCGTGTTATTGTAGTCGATATTTTCATCTTGAATTCCGTCATCTGTTAATAAAAATATTATAAATTAAAATATTATTAACACAATTACAATTAGTATACCTGTTTTAATGAGCTGTGAAGACATCTTAATGATACAACTGTAAAACGGAATCAAACTTAAACGGTTAATGTCAAATTTTTTTTGGTCCAAGTATTGTATATTTCGTCCATAATCGAAAGACGATCATTTTCAGAGCATTATAAAAAGTAGCCAAAACGTTTTTAAACAGTTAATTTTTATTAAATTTAATGTCCATAGTGATAATTTCATTTTTAAAGAATTGGCCGTGCTGAATTATATACAATAGAGACGATTATAAAAGCTTGAGACTGCTGTTGCACAAACCAAAAATATCTAGTTTTGTATTAAAATATTTATTCGATTGACTTCTAATACCATATTACACTTAGTACTGCAGTGACAATAAATTGTTGATCGCTTTTGAAATTTTCCAAAATCTACCAAAGTATTTCCCCTCACATTGCTGTGAGAGGAATACTTTGGTAGATTATATTATTCTTTTGGCGGATCACGACGAAAAGACTACGACTGGCGGCGCTTCGTTCGTCATCATATTTCAACATGTAACTAAACTATATTTTAATAAATAATACTGCAGTGGCTATATGTAATTGCCACAAGTCACCACCTATCTGCCAAAATATTATATAATGTATTCCTTCAGGTATCTGATAAACCTATTTTGGACCTTTTCTAATAAAAGAGAGTTGCTTGGATTATTTGCCCACCAGACCAGAGAAATATATTTAAGAATACTGCACGCCAGATGATGCTACAAAATACACAGTGCACCACTTCCGTGCGAAAAATATTACACAACAAAAAATAAAATATGAATAAAAGTGTTTAATATCACTGACGCATTATTTCATTTACCATTTACTTTTTCGAGCATTGTGGTGTTAATGACGATACTAAGCAACAATATGCCGTTGAATTCCTTTAACGCTAAACAGCAATATATCTTTATTATATAATATTTATATTGTGCTGTCTAATCAAAAATAGCACATATTCTAACGTTTCCTCAAATCTGCAACACATTTATGAAATACGTGGTTTGATCTTTATTTGACTTCTATTTGATTGCAAAATGTTGTTATTTCGATGTCATCTTTATCTGTGAGAACAGGAAAAAGTCGCGGAGGGGATGATATATTTTAATTTTATTTTATTATTAGATAATAGTTATCTTTACGCGCAATTGTCACCATGCAAGTTTATCAAAAATTATCAATATTTTGGCGGATCCTTTAAAAACGTTGTCTTTTGTTAAAAAAATATGATTTTTGATTCGTTCAATTATTAAATAAATGCTGTACATTTATAATTTGTATTACTTTTTGAACATATATTAAGCTATTATGGCCAACGATGTGTTTAAAACAAACTTGAGCTGTTGGCAGTAATGTGGCGCCAACTGTCAAAAACTGAATGTTGTGAGATCACACAATTGTACTAAAAATGTTTTTATTGGAATGTCACGGTTTAGCAGACAAATTCTGTCAAAGCAAATCGTCTTTTATACAAAAAGAAATAAATTACGACAATTGCGAAGAAAGTGACGATGAAAAATCTCAAAGCTATCAGACCTTAATCTTATTTAAAAATATTTATAACACTGGTTCAGCACTCGCAGAACATTCTTCAGATTTGTTCGACTTTGCTAGGTAATTAATCATTAAATATGGTAATACAAAGCATAAATTAATTAACATTTTAATGATTTAATAGGAAATATTTTCAAATTTTAAACCAAGCCGCTCTAAATGACGGTGAGCCTATTATCGAAAATGAATATTCTGATAATGGGTTCTTAAGAGAGAATATTTTAAGTTTATTCGTACATATTAGATCAACGTTGTTAAGACTCGATTCTGATGAAGAATCGTTGAACGATGAAATTTTTCTGACGTCAATTAAAGAATACTTACTTAACTTTCGTATTATGCTTCAATCGATTGATACTTTACCGAATTTTGTTATACAGAACTGTACATCAGAGATAGGAAATCAGGTGTGTATAAATGAAATAAGTTTTAAAATAATCTCAATATTTATTTTATTACAATTTTAGTGCTCTTTTGCGTCGTTTCATATCTATCACTTATACTTAGAATTACTTTGGTTGAATTTTATTATAATGGTAAAACTCTTATCGACGAATGAAGATCAGAATATTTTATTAGAAACTGAAACAGAAGCATTCGCTACTGAAAATATGAACAAAAGCTCCAATTTTAATACAGAATTTGAAAAAGAAATAGATTGGCTCATGTACAATATGATATCGCTATCGATTAAATCGTACGATCAGGTATTTGTTTCATAATATATTATTTTATTTTTAAAATCTTATCATGTTGTGTTATATTTTCAGAAAGGTAGTGAGAGCATTTTTCCCTGCTCTTGTGCTAAAGAAATGTGGTTCGGACTACAAATATATTTAGAGAGACAATCGTCGCAGAACAAGTGTGCTAATTTTTGGCCGTATTACAACAATATCATGATGAAGTTTGTTTTAGAAGCAAATATCAATAACGATGTCTCATACTCGTGTATCGATCTATATACATTTAGACATATCAAATGTAATGAACCGCAAGAGTTCTCTTTGTGTCTATTGTTAAAACTATCCCGTTTACAACAGTATGAATTTGGCGACGATTCCAGAAACGCTTCTTCTTTAAGAGTATTGTTTGAAGATTCATTTTATATTATTAATGTGTATTTATGATAGTCTTATTAATTCGCTTTTAGATAAGTGCCAATTTTGAACATCTTGAATATATTATTACGAAGATAACAACTTCTGAAACTTCAATGAACGAAGAGAATCTCAGAATAATTATGAAGCAGATCATTAAATTATCGATGATATGGTCAGAACCGAAGCATGAGATTATAACGTTGCTTTGGGAATATTTTCACAAGCATTTAAATTCAGTTTTTTCAGTAGAAAGCAAAGATGATGATTTAACTGCTATATTTAGGTATTTATATAATATTTTTCATTGAAATTGTATAAAGATGTAATAAATATTTTTTTTTTATTAATTTTATACTACTTTTATGTGATTTTTCAATGGCTAAAATATTCTATATTACTGATACATTATTCATGATGTTTTTACAGTCCATCTGTAGATGAAACAATCGCTGATTTGAAATCGCGACTATCCATCACGGAAGTTACGTCCGGAAATAGCTTTCAGCTCTTTAACGCCCTATTAGGGGCATATCTAAAGAAAAGCCTGATGAACAACCAACTGAGTCTTTGCCAAAAAATTAAAGGACGCATCTTACCAAAGTTTACTTTAAATAAAATATTGGCGTTGAACGAATACGGCTTGAAAAACTTCACCACAATATATTTCACAATGGCTATGGCGACTGATTTGAAAGATATAGTCTGTATATCGATAAAATAATATATAATGTGATCATATTAACCTTTTGCCTGATTAAGAAATGTAAAAAACTACATTATCAGGCAATAGATTAAAGTCACATGACTGAATGGATATAATAGGATCTCTAAATATATTATATATTTTCAGTGTACAAAACTACAAGGACTCTTAGCACAAATTCCTATCAACAATCTACAGTTGGACAAGAAAAAGATAATAACAATGACTCATTTGACTATTCTTTATTTATATATCGAGAATAAGTACAGTATTGCAAAAGCTGCTTTACCAATTATGAATTTAATGAATTCTTGTTCTGGTCTGAGGGACTCAGATTCATTATCTTTAGTTAATATGACACTCAAAGGATGCCTAGATGTACTCAACGCTAGTTCAGACTTCAAAAACGAAGAATATGTCTTGATTGGTATTTATTAGATTATCGCACAATTTGAGTAAATTTATGGTCTTTTAAATTATTTAAAACTTAATTACAGATTCTTGGATAGTTAAATACTTGACAGTGTGCAATTTATCAGATACGTATAATATCATAGAAACGTTTTCTTCTCTACTATCAAAATTACGTATCTTATGTTCTTATCAAATAGATTTTAATCAAAGCGTGACTTTAATGGTAGACGCTCTATTTACACACATTTTAAACTGCACTAAAACTCTCTATTCCAACGGAACGTCAGTTCTGCAATTAGCCGAATTATCATTCAACTTCTTAAAATTCAAGTTAGATACTAAAATATGCACCAAAAAATATGGATCGTTTGAAGACATGCTCAATTATTTTCTGCACATCGAAAACGCCGACGATCAGTAAATATCATTTGTATTTATTAATTATTCATATGTAAATAATAAAATGATAATTTTGCAGGGTGACGCGTCATCTTTTGATGCTTATATTGCAAGACGATGAAATGTTGCAGTCAATGGAGAATGAAAATGAAGTTTGCCAAAGTTTATTGATACAATGTTGGATCAAGTGTACTTTAATAGCTAAAGATAACGATACTGATGATGACAATACTCATCTGATGCTATTGATATGTCAACTGAGAGAGTTTGCCGCGTTAAATATAACGCCTACTCACGGAAATGTAGAGCAGAAAAATTTATGCAAATTTTTCTATGCTATTAGTAATGCGTGGCATAACATTCAGGTATAATTTATTCTTTAACATTTCCTCATCATTGAGATGGTTTCTTTAATGCCTACAAACTATCATAAAATAATAACAATAAATTAAAGCTTATTTTAATTACATTACATCACACAGTAAATCAAATGTATATATATTTCAGGACACAAACAAAAAATTGCAGTTTAAAAAGCAAGTTAATCAATATTTAAAGAACATTGACAAGTACGCCGCATCCGCAATTAAAACGCCGCCATCGTCTCAATATGTTGTACAAATATTCATGACCATCGCAAACCTTTTTCTGCATTGTTCTTCCATCATTTACACAAGAGTAAGTGTATCAATATTTTAAAGTCACACTTAAGTAGTAAAATAATAATCTAAATCAACAGGCCGATCCCTCATGTTTATTACACGGCATCATTAGCTCGATAATCCTCCCGCCTCAACTCTTCATGGAGAAAAAAGTCCATTCTTACACAGTCACAGGCATCTGCAAGAGCTGGTCCATATTCATGAAGGGATTATATCTACTAGATTATAAAAATGACGCTTATATAGATAAAGTCATGAAGGACATGATCTTGCAATACTTACCATACTTTGCCGAAAAAACGCTATCGACTAAAGACGAAAGCTATATCGTAGTTCATAAAATGATTCCTAATGAATGCAGCGTTGATTTAGAATTGGAAAGATACATATTGGAGAAGATAGCGGTTAACTTCATCACATGCAGAGGAAAACAGAACCACGTCCATTCAACGAAGGTAGATTTTTGCTACTGATACAACGCTGGAATGATACTAATTTGCGATTGACATGTTTCAGGCATTGTCGGTGATTCAGAGTATCAGCTATTCGGCAAATATGAATCTATTATTAGTGATTGTGTCGTGTACGCTACTCCCCATATTTGAACAACTCATGTTCTCCGATGTGAATAGTCCAAATAAAAAGATAGCTAAATTGATCGTCAGCATAATATGTAATCAATCAAACACTGAATTAGATATTAGGTAATAAATACTTTTATACATAATTTTTTATTAGGATGATATTTATGATTTAATCTATGTTCCAACAGAAACGAAGTCAGAGATATTCTAGTGAAAACGTGTCAAAAACACTTAGCATTCAACTCAGTAGCTTTTTTCAAACTAGTATCAATCATAGTCCCACTTTTAGGAGTGTATCACGTGAACATTTTTCTAGCGAGTTTTAAAGCTGAAGTATCAAAAATTGAAAAAATGCGCGGAGTTGGTTTCGATCACGGATTAAGGTAACAAAATAATTCATCTATAAGTCTATAATAATTACAGTCTATTATATTTTTTAGGAACAGCATCAGCGAAATAGAAACTAGTATTGAAAATATCAAATAACAATTAAAACTGTATAGTGTGAGGATCGCTGCATCTGACTTCCTCGACGGTGACTTTGTTAGTCTCTTTGTTTGCTATGCAGAAGGGAAAAACTGCCATACCGTTGCAAGCGGCTCCGTAATTTCCTTTCTTGTCCAATGCCACAACTCCTCCGAAAAATTTTGGATAACGCTTCACAATTCGAGATATCGCTATCTGCGCCGCTTCGGAAGGAGTGGCACCTCTCCTCATCTCTTCGACGGCAAGAAAACTAGAATGAATAAATTAATTTTTAAAGACTCGTATTTTTCAGATCAGAATTTATCGTATTAATCAGATTTTGTATTATGTGGGTCAGAATATAAACTGCCAGCATAAATATTAGATGGTTAGAATTTAAATTGGACTAGTCAAAATTTACATTAAACGGTAAGAATTATTTTGACAGATGGTCAGAATGATTTTTTCAGTTGACAATAGTGTTATCGTATGTTATTGCTGTAACGCTAAAGATTGGTACAACTGGTCAATCTGTCATATCAATTTGTTGAGAGTTATTAATGGGGTGCTCAATGTTTTGAGCAACGCTCACTCGCACATAATATTTTGTAAGATTTTTTTAATTTTTATTCTGATCTTATGCATTTTTTTATTTTAACCTTTTGATATTTATTCCGACCCTGAATAATATAATTAGGACCATTCATTATTTTAATTCTGATCACTATATTTTAATTCTGACCCTGAATAATATAATTATGACCAGGCTATTAATAAAATTCTGACCGAGATTCGACTTTTATTCTGACCCAAAATTGGTTTAAATTCTGACCATTTTTAAAACGATCAATCGGTATTATTTTCAAACAGCTTTATAAACCTCGGTAAGAATCGCAGCATGACGTCTCCGTCGCCAGTCGCTGCTGCTCCTCCTACTTCATTATCAGCATATGCTCCAGATCCTGGTATTGGTGAATCTCCTACTCGTCTAAAATTTAATATAATATATCTCAGTATTATTTTTATATCATAACATCAAATATTGCATAGTTATTCTTTAAGACCCTGCTCTAAACAGGTGTCCTTTTTCTGATGACCCTAAATTTATTTATTTATTAAAATTATGTTTATCGTGACCTGACAGGTTAACCTAATGCGTCACGATTGCCAAAAGTATAAAATATACGATTTAAAAATATATACCTATGCATACATACACACACACAGGCATATAAGTAAAAACAAGATAAAAGAACAGACACAAATCACCTCAACAGGTGTGCATTGTCCCACATGAATTTAACCAAAATCCCATATATTCAATGTCAATATCTTGATGTACAGTATTAAGCAGATGCATGGCCTTTGCCAGCGAAGAGTTGGCAAGTGCTATAGTTCTAGACTTTACATGCAAGAATAATGGACTCGACCGAGAACTATAATCACCTTTCGGAGCCCACATTTGGAGCTGCTCGAGTGCCGAAGAGTTGTCTACAATGCCTTTGAGCAATTTTCAGAAGTGTTTAATTATATAAACACTTCTGCGAGTGGACAACGAAACGTATATTAAAATTCCCAAAATAAAAGTACTAGGAAACAAGAACAAATAATATCCGTATTCCTTCAAGTATAAATATCGAAGGAATTGTACTTTTTCCAGCTTCAATTCATTACATTGACTCATTACGCCTGGAATCCAAATAATAAAGCTAGTTTCTAGTATGCTGCGGACTAGAGCATCATAAAGAGTGCGCAATAATAAAGTATTCCTGAAGTAGCGGGCATTTATTAGGATAAAACCGAGCATTTTTAATGATCTGCTGTGAGTCTCTGCAATGTGCTGGCTAAATTTCACATCTAAATCCTTAGTAAAGGAAGACCTGTCTAAAATATAATCGCCAATATAGGAATATTCAGACGGCATCGATAACCTTGAAAATTAAAATGTATGACATTTCATTACACTGAAAGGCAATTGGTTACAGCAAGCCCACTTCCATAAAGAATTGAGAACCTCCTGCAGGTCGAGGGAATCCGAAATTGACTGTACTTTCTTGAAAATTTTCTAAAAACTAAATAAATGATATATAAATAACAGGTAAGAAGTTTAATTATTGTGATTAAATAAATTAGACCGCAGTGGATTTATTAAGAAAAAAATATTAAACTGCAAAGGGTTAAAAATATTTTATAACATATTAAACTCTTTCTGAAAAAGTATAACGCAACAAATTGGAGAGATGAAGAAAAGGCCTCAGCGATGAAAACATATTTTTTAAATAAACGTCCATATGAAAATATTAGAAGTGAGCTTTTACTCGATGTTCGCCGTTTTAATGTGATGTTAACAGTTTTTTAGAAATTGACAATTCAACACATTAATAAAAGTGCTTTATAAATTTAATATTAATAGTGTTAACTGTTGGGATATCAAGATTAAAAGGATCGTTCAGTAATTTTTAAGCTACTTATAATGAACAATATTAAAATACCCAGGAATTTTATGTTTCATTCCATTAGTCGAAGTTCCAGCAGCTATATCTCCATTACCATCGATAACTACCATTCCAATAGTATCGTGATTATTGATTCCGACATCAAAGTTTTGTTCTGTTTTGTACGTATTCAAAATATAATCTAAAGGCTTATAAGGTCCACAACTTTGTCTAGAATCTGGTTGTACGTTCTAAAATATAATGCATTTTAACATCTTGCTAAAGGATAAATAATAAGAATGATATTACCATCCAATAGTTTGGTTGACAGTTATTTTTCTTCCAATCCGTCCACATCTTTTTAGAATGATTAGTCGATAGAGATTCTTCCTTGAAGCCCATCTTTATTGCAAATTCTGTCGCCAAGTCGCCGGCAAGAATCGAATGAGACGTGTGATCTAATATTTTTCTTGCGACTGAGATTACGTTTTTAATCCGTCTCAACGCTACGACTGCTCCGACGTTCATGTTACGCCTGTAAATAATTATAATAAAAATATATACTGCAAATATAAATATGATTCCTATTTAGTTATAATATACCCGTCCATGATCATGGCATCTAAAGTGGTTTCACCATTTTCATCGGGACTTCCTCCATATCCAACAGTTCCATCACATTGGTTGACTTCACAAATGGAACACCCTTTTTCAATTGCATCGAGGGCAGAAGATTGTTGAACGACTCTCCATGCTAATAATAGAGTTATGATATTTAAACTCAAAAAGTATCTTCAAAATCATTGTAGGTGTGCTTATTTTACTGAAACTTTGCATGAAAACATGCTTTCTATATAATTATCATTTACTTTAGAGAAAAAATGAATAAAAACTAGAGATAAAAACATATTGGTACACACAAATATTAACAACACCATGTAGTCAAAATTTCTATAACCGTTTGTCCCCATTAAAAAATGTATTGTACTCGTCGAAACAATAACATTGATTCGATAGATATATAGTTCAGATTTTCTCATTCATTTGTGTGGAAATACATAAATTGATAGAAACAAACATTGATAGAAACATTTAAATTGTAGAGTGAATAATATTATCAATTTATATAATTCTCCATTTAAGTAAATTCATTGCAATTATTTGTGGTGTTCGGTTTTGACCAACGCTTGCACCTGCGTATTTATGTAGCAAAACGTTATTGGCCGCTTTCGTAGCCGAGAGTTCGTAACCATTAGTTGCTGAGTGTAGCGCCGACATTCTTAATGAGTTTTATTCATGTAACTCGTGATATGAAAACGAAAAATGACATTTATTCAATACCTTTGGATTTAAAATTTTCAATACTCTTTTAATATGTAGTCTGTGATTAGGAGCAAAAATAAAACTTTTTCAAATAAACATTTGTTTACTAAGGTTCTCCTTGCATACTCTAAGCCGCAATCAAATTAATATATAACATATTATAATTGTATAACCTTACATAGGTAATAATATATAAAACACAAACCTTCTTCAGCAGCGGTTGTAAACTTCCATGTGGTTATAACCACAGGCTCGATCGAATAACAAGGAATAATTAAAAATAGAGATAAAAACGTATATAACCTTAACTTTATCATCTTTCGACACACCAAAATGACAACTGTCAGTTATCAAATATTTGGTCTTAAATCATTAATTTTCAACCATAAATGTTATAAACTATTAACTTCACTATAAGCCATCATAAAAATACATATAAATAAAATATTAGGCATTATTTAAAATTATATATTTTTACAATAATCAATAACAAACAATTTGTGTCAACTAACATTGTAAGAGTAATAATTATACAATATCAAGTTTAAAGTAAATAGCAATTAAAATATCGGACTAATCGAACTAATATATCAGCTGCGGTTTGCTTATCTGCCACCACTCTTTTGTATTAATTGTGAAAATCTGTTGGTTATCAATAACGAGACGTCTAAAAAGCGCTCCACGCAGTTAGATAGGCATGTCTCAGTCCTGGAATCCAACTTAGTGCCAGGTTTATCCATACACTTGTCCCAACAGAAGTCGTTGAATTCGTGTATCTGCAAAAGAAGAACGTTTTTATATGTTACGATTATAAAGAATCATTTCATCACTTCATATTTTCAGTTGAAGTTATGATGCATATACCTGGGCGTTTAATTGGGCTTTTTGTTTCTCTATCATGAGGAATTCTTGGAGTTCATTTTCACCTGCTTTAGGCATTTCCATCGCAGACAGGTCGTACGTATCAGCCATCTTTAAATTTATAGGTTAGACAGCTAGTTACAAGTTACTTGCCAGAAATCGCACTCTGAGAGCAGTGCTGCCAGTATGAAAAATAAATATAATTTGAGAAATCACAAAATGCGTATTTTATAAATCAAAAAAACTGTTTATCGTTCGTAGTTTTTAAAAATACGGTATTTGTTACTTTTATCGGCACCACGCACAGAAACTCAATTATTATGAACATTTTTTCTGCTTTTAGAATAGAGATACAATTTAGGAATTATATGAATTAAAATTACATATAATATGCTCGTTGGTTAAGAATAAAAACTTACTTGTCTGTCACTTTTAAACAAATGTGTGTCAATAACTATTTTTATGTTGAAGTTATTAATCCAGGACTGTGGAGTCGTTGGAAATTTTTCTCGACTCCGACACCGACTTTTTCGCAAGGTCCGACTTCGACCGACTCCGAATTTAAGCATTTCGATAAGATAATCTTAAAATATTAAATTTATTTTTAATTATTTTATTTATGTAAATAACAGCAAAGAAGAAAGAACTTACTTACGTACTTAATTTAATCAATAATATATTCGAAAATCCGTGATTCAAAGGGAATTAGATCTTAAAACAAGAATTTCTTCTAATACTTTTGTTTATTTCATATTACTGACTTAAAACATTATTGATCGGGATGGAAAATGTTAAAAAGGAGTCGGAGTCGGTCGATTTTTTACGACTCTGACTCCGCTTACAATACTCCGACTCCGACTCCACAGCCCTGTATTAATCGATGAGTTACTTAGTAATGGATTAAAATATTCAAAGATAATATGTATTATTCTAGAGAATGTGAATGCAAAGTGCAAATATATTTTTTTTATAAAATGACATTTCTGAGGAAAGAGTAAACTGATTTACATATATTTATAAATCATTATATTTTATTTGACTTTGGTTTAGTTTCGCTACAAGTGGCAAATTTCAGTTGAAGTTCTTAGGCAAAAAAAATATTCCTACTGCTTATATAACGCTGGCGTGAAATATCATCTTGACATGAATAACTATAAGAATTACTTTTTATGTTTTTAACAAGTAATTGCAACAAATTTATTATCCCTCTCAAAGGGTGGTTCTGGCAATTTGTACTCTGATATAAAGAAAATATTTGTGCTAGGTATTAATTTAGGCTAATTTTGCAAATAATTTTATTCTGTATTTTTCATTAATATTCAGTCATCGATAAATAAACCAGATTCATCAACAATTAATACAAATTTATTTGGAAATCGCTTTGTAATCACATTCGCGTTCCTTTTGAGTTTCTTCCATGTCACTGAAAATAGGTATTTATGTCAATAAATTTACCAGCTTCATCAAAGATATCTGATAATGTACCCATTTATTTTTATTACATGTTTCTAAATTTTCTTTCCAACGTGAATACAATTTTAAATTACATGTTAGTTACAAAGAAAAGAAGCTGAATGTTATCTGTTGTGTGACGAAGTAAATAGATCGGAATCCTTAAAAAAATAATAAAAATATTTTTGACTAATCAATGATTATTGTTTCTACCTTTACTGCTTTGTCTTTCTAAAAAGGTTGAATACCAATTAACGTGATTTATCAGACCCTTATATTAAAAATAATTTAAGATTTTTTAGTTTTGAAAACATTGTGTACTCACTGCTCTGAGTTCTATAAATTTATATTCACATCTTAAAATATTCAAAATGCAATAAATGTAATTTATTTATTTACCAAAGTTTTAAATAAAGAAAATTATGCAAATATCCCATTTTATTTTTACCTAATCGGTATTCTCTAGCTGTTGTAATACAATTAATTTTAATATCTAAATTAATGTTGAAAAAAATCTATTTCCTAAGTCATGAAATAAATCCGATTAATGCTTTTTATTTTCTAATAAGATTCATTGTAATTTTTTTATGAAAACGTAAATCAGTTTTCTGATAATTTTATGTACATGATACAAATTTAGTGAGCTTATATTGAAGATAAAGTAGAAAATACGCTTGTAAAAATGTAGATATACCATAAGATATAAGTAGTTTTGTGAATTTATTACAATGTTCGATAATTAAAAAATTATAAATTCATCTCCATTTTCATATCTACAACACGATTGAAATTTATTTCTTTAACCGTTATCTTGTTTTATTTGTAAAAAATGTAGTTCGGGGCTTTTCGAGAATCATACATACATACACAATTTTTTAGTGATTCTTGGAATATATTAAAGATGCTCAATATTTTTTTTTTAATTTTTGATGCAACATCTATAAAATATTATAAGAAATTGATTCTCATCATGTTATGAACAATATTGAAAGTTGATCGGTACCAGAACTTGATGTAGCACTTATAAAATGTATTTGCAGCAAAAGATAAATATATATTAAAATAAATGAAATGTAGTGTTATTGATATAAATTAAAAACGGAATATGGAGTTGTATAAGTTTATTTTAAATTATACATGTTTGTATCTTTACTTCCTGGGCCTGTTCTGGTTTTTGTTGTCTCGTGAGAAACGTTGAGGCGGTGTGCGGATCCTCCTGTCTTTCTTTGATCTGTTGCGCACCACTTTGCTGTGGATGGCGCACGATACGCAATAGTGGAGCTTTGCGTACAATTTAGGGAGTTGATAATTGGCTATAGAACGATAAAAAACAATTAGTAATGCAAATCGCACTATTGAGTAATGACCGTCTTGAAAGACTACTCACAATCATACGAAGCCTCCATGATGTCCCTGACGGCGGCCGCTTCGACGATGTTCCTGATCACGAACTTCTTGATAGCTTTATCCTTAGGGACGCAGCGAGCGCAATTCGTGCATCGCACCGGGTCGACATGACCGCGTCCGCTTTTGGAGCGACCGGCGTTACGACGCTTGCAAGTCTGGAAACGAAAAGCATTCCATGTTCACAATCGAACCAGACGTCTGCCACATTTTCAGGTTATGTTGCAATGTAGCGTTCGGTTTCGATGATTCAACCGTGGCGTGGTGCCCTTTCCGACAGGACACGGCACAATATACGTTGAATCATCGAAGTGTAGCATAAGAGTGGCAATATGAGTGAAATTCAGTGATAAAGGGAGAAGTAAAAGGTTGACGTACCATGGCGGCGACGGCGTGAGAGACAGAAGAGCGTGGCAGCACCTGCTTCCGGGCGGGCGGTCTTAATAAGAGATAAAATATCGGCCATTATCCGCACTGTTTCCGTTTTTACAGATTCATGTTTTATCAGATTTTAATTATATTATTCCTTTCAACGCCAAGCGCATGATATGATGCGCAACTAAATCTACTGTCTAACGCCAAGCGCATGATATGATGCGCTCGTTAAAACCTTCGTTTTTTAAAGAAACGGAAAGGTAAAAGTTGGCAATATATGTTTTAAAAATCAGTTTGAGTTCCTAGTAAACGATTTCAGTGATTTTATTTATAGAATTTGCGATGAAACAGTGGTATATATAATTATAAAGTCACGCCTTAATTTTAGTCGTTTGTATTTCGCGCGTGGTTTCGATCGTGCTTATTTAGACCACTTTTAGGGTTAGCACAAACGCATCGCGGAAATTCGTTTTTTTATACTTTAATTTATGAATCGAAATTAAATTATGTCATCAATATTTCAATGATAATTGTGATTTGTAAATACTTGTGAATATATTTATACGTTATTTCGACTGTTTTAATATTGTCAACTGTTTTTGTGATTGGTTTTTATTGTTTGTAATAATTAAATAATAATAATAATAATTACTATTAAATACTTATTAATAAAAATAAATAAGATATAATTAATAAAATATCAATATTAACTCTTAGTAAATATTAAATAATAATAATAATAATAACAAAAACGATTCCTTGTCGTTGAATCATTTTATTTTACTTGTTCTATTTATTTACATTAAATTAATACCATCGTGACCTAACAGGTTACCCCAATGCGTCACGATGGTCGAAAAGTTTATTATTTATTGTATATATATGTGTGTGTGTGTGTAATATATATTACATATTCCGCCTGGAGT
This sequence comes from Plectrocnemia conspersa, assembly GCF_051122295.1. Lineage (NCBI taxonomy): Eukaryota > Metazoa > Arthropoda > Insecta > Trichoptera > Polycentropodidae > Plectrocnemia > Plectrocnemia conspersa. The sequence continues at coordinate 22,948,199 of NW_028277172.1, forward strand.
GTAGATATGTTGCACTCTTGCCGGTCCCAAGCCCGGATAAAGGAGGAGGGTTTCTATCATGGAGCAAACCAACCAACGTGGATAAATCCAAATAGTTATGCAAAAATCACAAAGAAATAATAAATCCGCCCCGATTCATAATGACCTAGACCAGGGGTCGGCAAAGTGCGGCTCCGGAGCCGCATGCGGCTCTTTGGCTCCTTGAGTGCGGCTCTGGCACAAATATCCACGGGCCCGGGCGCTAATTCTGATCGAGTGTCCTTATGTCCTGATCTTCTGCTTCATAACGAGGTTCGATGGTTATCAAGAGGAAACGTTTTAAAACGTTTCGCGTCCCTATTGCCAGAAATTGAAGCATTTCTCCTTGAGAAGGGTGTTCACTATCCTGAACTTACAGACAATCAGGATCTAAAACTTTCATTTCATGGTAGACTACAAGGGAAAGGAAACACAATTTTTTCGATGTTAGAAGAAGACATTTCATTCGAAAACAAATTATCCCTTTTTGCTCAAGATTTTGAAAGGGAAACATTGTTTCACTTTCTGAGCCTGCTGAAGCATCGCCAAGAAAATAATTCCTCTATTGACAAACACCATTTCAAAACAACTATTTTAAATATGAGGGAAGCATTTCTCAGCAGATTTCATGAGTTTAAAAACAGCAAAGCGACCTTAGCATTCGTCAAAAATCCTCTTAATGCTACAATAACTGAATTGAAATTTTCTCCTTTTAGCATTGACATTGGTAACATTGAAATATAATTGCAGGATTTAAAAAGCAAGGAAATATGGAGCTCTAAATTTCAACGTCTTTGTATTGATTTGGAAATATTAGAGAAGAACGAATGTGATCTTAGTTCACAACACAAGTGGTCTGCTTTGAAAGACCTGGAGAATGAAGACATGATCATTTTCAACGTCTGGAATAGTATTCCTGACTCTTACGATCAGCTGAAAAAACTTGCGTTTGCTGTTCTTTTCCTTTTTGGTTCTACATATTTATGCGAACAATCCTTTTCAAGCATGAACTTCATCAAGAGTAAACTGAGAAGTCTTCTTATTGATGAGAACCTGGAATCATGCCTAAAATTAAAAACAACAACATATAAACCTGACTTACTGAAACTTTCCAAGGAGATCCAAGGACATTGTTAGCATTAAGTGTTTGTTAGTCATTGTCATGATTTAAATTTATGGATACCTTACTTTAATTATTGTTTATCAACTAAAATTATAATAAAGGTTTACTAAATTAAAAAACAGATTTGGCTCTCATAACTTTTTTAAATCATTGTAATGTACATATTTGGCTCTTCGACCAATAAGTTTGCCGACCACTGGTCTAGGTCAGTGGTCGGCAAACTTATTAGCCAAAGAGCCAAATATGTACATTACAACGATTAAAAAAAATTGAGAGCCAAATCTATTTATTAATTTAGCAAACCTTTATTATAATTTTCCAAATCAACACAAAGACGTTTAAATTTAGAGCTCCATATTTCCTTATTTTTTAAATCGAATGCGCGAATGCGCGTGGATATTTGTGCCAGAGCCGCACTTAAGGGGCCAAAGAGCCGCATGCGGCTCCGGAGCCGCACTTTGCCGACCTCTGACCTAGACCATGGTTTCCCAAACTATGTTCCGCGGAATACTGGTGTTCCGCGAATTCAAAATATGTGTTCCATGGAGCCTAAATAGATATTTCACAAAAATTTGGAGTAAATTAAAAGAATGAACATATTCTACTTCATAATGAAGGCGAAGATTTTAGTACCTAGAAGTTGGGTACAGCAAAATAATTTAAGTGTTCCGCCAAAATTTTCGGATTTACGAAGTGTTCCGTCGCTCAAAAAGTTTGGGAAACCCTGACCTAGACGATCGAAATCTAGATAAACGATTGGACTTCAATTTTGGAAGCTGGAATGTGCAATATTACAACCAGGAAAAATGCAAACAATAGCGGAAGAAATACTAAAACTCAAGATATATCTAGAAGCCCTACAAGAAATTAGGTGGAAAGGCCAAAACCAATCACCGGTTGTAGTGCCGTGGAAGAAGAAGAAGAATATGTATATATTATAAATTATACATATAATTATATATAGTTAAATGTAACATCGTATCTTGCTATCAAGTTTTATTGTTTATTATTTTTATATATAAAGAAATATGACAACCTTCAACAACAACCAATTGTAAACACCATTGATCAAAAACAAACGGTTTGGTTATTAGGGTTATTTTTGTGTACGATATATGTGATTTTGTATGCATCAAAGAAATCTTGTCGATTTGTAAATTATTATAACAGGATGTAGGTCAGACGAAGAAAATATGCGTTGCAGATTTATATATTAAAATTGTCTCAGTGTGAGCATGACCCTGCTTGTCGTTCGCTTGTATAGTGCCGCGCGCGTACATGTGTGTGTAGGTGTGTGTACGCGAGCCAACACGCGGACCAACAAATAGATTTAGTTTTGTTCACTTTATATTTCCAACAATACGACTAAAAATGTTTGTTTATTGATATAATTAGAATGGTTAAATCATGTTAATCATACATTAATAATTTTAAAATATAAAAATTGAGTATTTTGGCTGTAATGATGTGTTAAACAGAGTAAGTAGCCAAAAAATTATATCGCTAAAAACGCATGGCGTACAGCGAGTAATTAAGAATTTACCGGTCGGCAGTCTAAGGGTTAAGCATTACGATACTTTTTTGAAGAGTAAGATCTTTAACAACTAGGCTGCTGCCGAAAATGCAATTAAAGATTGAGATTATTAATTGATAAAAAAACGTGACGAAGTTAAGAATATTTAAGTTTTAATTATTTTTATCACCGTAAAATATAATTTACAATATTTGACAACATTTTACTTCTTGCTTTCCTTTTCTTGTAGGGTAATTTTGATGGGAGTCAATGACGGTTCTAAGAGTTCCAGCGCCCCGTTACAACTTTCTACTCCACGCCTTACAATTAAAAAAAGCTATTTCAATTTATTATACGTGTAGATGCTGACCAGATTATTGCGCTAACAAAAATTGAGCATACAAAAATTCTGAACATAGATGTTTCAATAAGAAATATGTGCAAATAAACGGTTGATGAAGCACCACCGGCCGTTACGCCGAAAGAATTTGTCCAGTGTCGCCAAGTTTTGGCCATATTGAATGAATAAATAAATATAATAATAAGTCCCCAGAGACTTGATAATTAGTTTACACTTTATAATACATTTTTTACTTTACTATCTTTTAGGAACACAAATTTGTTTAATAATTTTTCAGTAGAGATTATTGAAAGTTCAATTATTCTTTCTTAAAAAATAGTAGAGCGGAGATACGACTTTATCAGTTTAAGCTTTGAAAATGATGTTTCCTCAGTAGCTACCGATGGAAGTGTTATTAATATGCGCAATAAAATAGATAAATTATGAAAATATTTAATAGGGGATAATTATTTATTTTTTTGTTTTGAAATTTTTCTATTTCATTTTTTTACTATAGAGCATTAATTTTTATTTATTCTGCTTAGCTCAGAGCAATTTATAAATCGTTACAGTTTTAAGTATCATCATCCATTTTGCAAAGTTTATTAAAAAAATTATTGAAAGAAGGTAAAAATTTACGCATATATATTTGTATGAATTTAATAGATAAACACTTGCAGCTTTTTAATAAACAGTGTTGAAATAATTAAATGTAAATTTTATTGAATTGAGTAGAGTAGGTGGTGAAAAGGTATAGCAACAAGCGCCGCGCGACAGTTGCGATTCAAAAGCCGGCGGTTACTTTTGACGGATAGCGGCAGTCTTTAAAAATGCAATCGCAATTTGCAGCGAAGCGGTCGTTGGCCGCGAAGAAGACGTTGCGCAGGAGCTTCTCGGTGTCTGACGTTCAAGGTATGAAACTGCACCCAGGGCTACCTAAGCCGGGGACCGCGCGTTATGAGCCCGGCAAAGAAAACAAGGGGAGGAGTACCATCGGAGTCAAGAGAGCCGCCGCCCTGGGGCCTATCTTGGCGGCGACGGCGGTCAAGAGACCGACGCCCGCGCCCCCGACGGTGACCGCCAATCCGCCGGCTAAAAAGATCGCTCCGTACGATTACAAAGCGCGCTTCAACGACTTGCTGGAGAAGCACAAGCCGCTGAAGGCCGAGCTGCCGGAGTTGAGGCGGCAGCGCGACGAGTTGGCCGAAGAGAACGCGGATTTGCTCAAGCAGAAGCAGGATCTCTCGACCGAGACCGAAGAGCTACGCGTCAAGGATAAGGAGCGAGAGTTCAGAGAGGCGCAGCTGCTGACCAGGTTTGTATCGATTATCCTGTGTTTTATTGATTCATGTGCAAAAAATGTATATAATATAAATAAATATTTTTTAGAATAAATTTCACAATCATTTTAATAAGATTCACAAAAAAAGTTTTCCAGTTTATTTTACCTCCGCCATATTGGATTAAAGTACAGTTATAAAAAACATATTTATAGTTTATTTAAAAAATCTAATATGTCTTCACCAGCGATGGTGAATTACTGTCATTCATGCTGTCTATCTGGTAATAGACGGTTAAAATAAGAGCATGAAGAGACACACCGACTCGCGACTTATGAGTGGTCAATTTACTGCATCATCTAACGAGCAGAATGAATTATTTCTAAAATTTAAATTACTTTATTTACGAAACATTTTTTGTAATACAGTTCACATCTAATTTCAAGACTTATCTTGCATTATTTTTGTTCACGATAGAATTGAAAAGGCTGAGCGAGAGCGTGACGATCTGGAGAAAAGGAACGCTGAAGTGTGCAACGAGCTGACTGAGACTTCTTTCGCGCTCAGTGTCGCGAATCGCCAGTTGAACAGCACCACCGAAAGGCTCGCCGCAGCCGAGAGGATCAACCAACAACAGGAGAGGCTCATCTCCTCGCAACAGGAGGATCTCGAAGAGCTGAAAGAGTCTACGCAGAAGTTGCACTGGGAGCGACGCTCCCTGCACAACAAACTTCAAGACCTAAAGGGCAACATTCGCGTCGTGTGCCGGGTGCGTCCTGCTCTGTCTGTCGGCAGGCCGGTGGCTACGCTCAGTTTCCCCGATATGTGCACGCTGGAGATGGAGCGCGTCGAGCCCGGAGCCACGCGCCGCCTCTCCAAGCACGACTTCAAGTTTGACCGCGTCTACGGCCCGGCCAGCGGCCAAGAAGACGTCTGGGAGGAGGTCTCGTGTTTGGTGCAGAGCGCGCTCGACGGTTACAACGTGTGCATATTTGCATACGGACAGACCGGTTCCGGTAAGACGTATACCATGGAGGGTACTCGAGACGCACCCGGCGTCGTACCTAGGACCTGCTCCATGATATTCGACTCTGTCAAGCAGATGATCAGAACTGGGTGAGTGGTTGTTTTTTTATTCGCTTTGATTTGATATCCCCAAATTAATATCCAATGCTTTCAGATGGGAGTATACCGTTCACGCTTCGTTCTTGGAGATTTACAACGAGCAGATTTTCGATCTGTTAGACCCTACCAAAGACCCTAAAGAACTCGACATTAGAATGGTAGACGCCAAAGGCAGCGATATCTACGTTACCAACCTCAGCGAAAAGGTAAGCATTGCTTTGTTTCGCTTTGTCTCGATTTCAATATTTATGTTAATTGTTATCTTGACCCTTTGCGATCAGATGCCGCCAATATGGCGTCATCTATTGCACTCGGAAGCCGACACTTCAGTGGCATTTTTAACTAGATTTATCGTTTGAAATCCAAATTTATTTTGTATTTTGTAAAAAAATGCATTATTCGTATTAATCACCTCGTGCTCACAGTACTTTCTTAAAAATAACTTAAAAACTTCTTGCACAGACCCACCCCTTTTTATGCAATGGTATAAAATATGCAGCCGTTGTAAAACATTAAGAAAAATATTCATACAAATTTAATTTTAAGCGAAAAAATCTGATAATTTTCTCGAGAAATTTGCTGATTTTGATTTTCTTGAAAAATTTGCATCTATTATACATCATTTTAATTTTTACTAATTCATCAACAGCGAAGGCTTTTTTTCTACGAGAAAATATTACTGCAACGCTTTTAGTTGGATTTGCAGTGACAATTTATATATAATTTTTGAATATATCTCACAACTCAATGTACTTGATCCGTGGCAGAATGAGAAGATCTGAAGCAAGATATTATTATTATTAACATGTTCTAGAACTAATTTTTGAATTATCTTATCATGTATTTTGCTTGCGACGGGCAGTAAACTTATAGGTCGATAGCTCAAAGGAAGCGTATGGTCAGTACCAGGTTTTCGAATAACTATTACATCAACTTGCTTCCAAATGTATGGAAAATATAGACGAGCAAGTAACGAATTTATAGTATTTAGAAAGTAATCGATGGCAACCAGTGAAAATATTTTAAAGGCTGCTGGGAATAAAGTTATTTCCGGAAGCCTTGTGATCAGGAAATCGTTGAACTATATTAGCTAATTCTCGAGTTGTTATAGGGTTGAGTATTGCGAGATAATCTTTTCAATTTTATTTTTAAAGTTGTTTAGTACCAACTGTGCATTGTCTTGTAGATTGAAATAAAATCTTTGCATCTTGAAGCAACAACGTATAAAAACGTAACACAAACTTCACAAAAATTTGAGATGCACACTTGTTTTTGAGATAAATTTTGTTTCGTTCAACGAATGAATTCTGCGAATTTTGGTCACAGTAGATACACTGATAAACATTCTATTCACAAATGTCTCTCGAAGGCATTTGTGAATAGAAGACTGTTGAAATAATATCTTCGATCGCAAAGGATTAATATAAACAACAATGAATAAAATATTTTAATTTATACAAGATTTGTTCTTGACCCTTTTTTGCAGTCTTTTTAGATTACTATCTAAATATAGATGTATTAAACAATACTAAAAATATATATTAGAAAAAATCATTGCCCTGACAGCTCATTAAAAATGTATCCAGTATCCAGGATGACAGATAAATGTCATCAAGAAAATCGCCATGTGTTAATCGCAATCGGTTAATCTAGCAATTCTCATCAAAATAACATTAGCCAATATATGTCAGATTTCAGCAACTAAGTGTTAAAAGGTTTTAAAATATATAAATCCTGTATTAATTGTTCTTGAGCAAGATTTAATTTGACGTTAAAAACAAATACTTTAAGAAATCATTTTTATGTTACTATTGTAAATGATTCTGATATAATTGAATAAATAATATAATTTACAGGATGTCGATAATGACATGGCACTACTGAAACTAGCGGCCATCGCTCAAGCCAACCGTCAAACTGCAGCCACGTCAAGCAACGAGAGATCTTCGCGCTCGCACAGCGTCGCCCGCATCAGACTTTCCGGAGTTCACTCCGGACGCTCGCTCACCCTGACTAGTCGAATCTGTCTGGTAGATTTGGCAGGCAGCGAGAGCGCCAAGACCACTCAAAGACTCACTGAGACTAAGAACATCAACAAGTCGTTAAGCGGCTTGACGCAAGTGATTTTGGCACTCCAACAGAAGCAAGATCACATTCCGTTCAGGAACTCGAAATTGACTCGTCTGCTCGAGCCGCAATTGGGAGGAGCGGCCAAAGCTCTGCTGGTGGCCGCCGCGGCTCCTTACGAAGACTGCGGCCACGAGTCCTTGTCCACTTTCCGGTTCGCCACTCAAGTCGGCCACTGTTCGACGGCGTCGGCTCGAAGAAATTTAGCCATGGCGCAACCGACGGCAGCCGCACACTCGAAAGAAGCGGCTTAAATTTACATTTATCTCCCTTTGTAAATAAACACTTTCGTTGTAATACTAATATATATATATACAGTAAGGAATATAAATAAATACTAGTGTGTTTTAATTTTAATTTATTAGACGCACCTCGATAAACTGAGGGTCTAGCTTAGAAACTAACTATGTACACGTGTGCGTCGATTATTGCAATAATCACGAATTGGTCGGAATTGATGTTTGTATTCTGATGCCATGCATTTCTTTGATCTGTTTGTTCAGAGCCTTAGTCACCATTTGATGCTGCTTTACTATGGACAGACCTTTGAAGTTCTCGGCCTCTATCGATACCTGAAAATTATACGTTAACGAGGCTCTCCCTTTTTATATATTTATTTTATAATATTGCCGTACCTCGTACATGGCCCCACAGCCCCCCGAGACGTCAGTCACTTGGATGTATGTCGCCTTGGGAAAGTTTTCTCTGAGGACTTTGGCTAAATTTTCTTCTCCTGCTACATCGGTGGTAAAAAATCTTACACCCGTCGACTCCAAAATGAACCGTCGACTCTGAGGAGTTAAATTATAATGTAAATATCATATGGACAAATTTAGTTTTTAAATAAAATATATTATAATGAAACATGGTTTTTACTGATTTGAAATAATTAAGATTCAAGACCCTAAAACAAGACTGTCAAACTCGATTACTAATAGGGGTCATGAATATAAGATTTAATCTTATATCACCTCGGAAATTTTTGTTTGTGTGGCTTTTCTTCAGCTCCCGCCAATATCCATAAACGAAAAATTTCCGAGGTGATCTTTATTGCCCAGGGCGCTGAATAACTTGAGATTGCTTGAGCAGCAAAAAAGTTTACTGTGGACCGCGAGTTTTGACAGGCCTGCCTTAAAACATAATATTTTATTAGAAAGAGCTCGCGATATATGAAGGGAATACATAACATAACTTGAAAAATTATCATTAAATTAATAAAGCAGATATGAAGGTATGGGAGCCGAATTTAGATTAGATGGCCAAAACTGGTCGGCGCTGGAGTAGCATCCCGTGACCGTTCTCTCTCTCTACCGGCAAGCCCGCAAGGGTTCGGACGCGTGCCGTCGCGCGCGCGTCCCTTGAAATGTAAACAACTGTAACCGTCATTAAATATACTACTGCAGCGGCTCAATCTGTGTCTCATTGCCACCCGCCGTCACCAACAACCCCTAAAAAGGCTTTTAATAGTTGCGTGGCTATTGTGCAATTGTATGTGTTCCCCATTTTATGAATTTAATAAAATGGTTGTAAGAAGCTATTGTTCTTTTTTTGTGCAAATAGTCATCGGAACCTCTATAAATCAAAGTGATTTAAAATTTACGTTTTACTGAACTTCGCGTAAGTTGGTGTTTCTTATGTAATAAATAAATAAATAAATACAAGATATATAAAAAGTTTATTCAATCTTGTGCTTTGTCGATAAATTTAAAGACAGCAATGTTAAAAGGTTAATAATCAAACAATAAGTTTGAAAGGAATCGATCGAATTACATAAATAGACCGGCAATACTGACCCCTTGACAAATCCGGCGCCACATGCTTCCGCAATTTGACAACTTTGGCTTCAACGCGCAAAAATTCGACCATATATTTAATATTTATCTTCCATATTAAAATTTTAAACGACGGTCGCTGCGAGTGGCTGTGGGCGGTAGGCGGTTTATGAATGAAAAGCGTTTAAGGTTGTATGATTTAGTTTGTTTTTCGCTATAGTAAAAGAAAACGAACGGTTCGATAGTCGAAGGGGCAAGCGCATGCGCAATGGAATGTTGTGGAAGAAGAGCGTTCAGTGGGCCGCCATGCCGTGCGAGCGCGAGTCGCCGCTTGAGCTGGCGGCCGACGTGGACGAGCTCGTGGCCGATATAAGCCAAAAGCTGCGCCTGAAGAGAGACCACAGACCGCGGAGAGCGCGCCCCTGTCCCTACGACAAGTACGACAAGGGGTCGCGCAGGGTGGAAGATCCTCACGAGCTGCTGCAGCGATTGATCGACGCCAGGTCGCTGGTGGCCGAAGCCGTGAGGAGGTTGAGGCGCACCTCGCGCTAAATTCTCTGATAAACTGTATTAATTAGTCGATTCCGTTAATCAATCGCCCCTCCCCACCCCCGACCGTTGTTTACTATCGCGATGTTTACACACAAGCCGTAGTGCGCATGCGCACGTCTGACGCGACATATCGCTAAAGATATTGCTCCTCGACGCAGTCAGTCGCAATCATGAGCTGGTCTATGGACGGCGACACTCTGAAGGTGCCCATGGCGCTCTTCGAGAAGAACAGGAAGCGGCTGGCGGAGCGCCTGCCCCCGGGTACCGTCGCGGTGCTGCAGGGGGGCGAGGACCTTCACCTGTACGACACCGACGTCGACTACATCTTCAGACAGGTAATACCCGCTGTACTTTGTTCCGTTTTTGTTTTATCTAATCTGAAACGTACTAGATGAAACTGCATAATTTAAATGTACAGCTTAAGGGTCGACTCTTGAGCCACTTTCACTATTTTAAACTTGATTGCAATGTAACTTTGTAAACAAAAATGTAATTTTTTTCAAACTCAAAATTGGGACATTTTTTCAAAAAATATTTCTACATATAATGACACTAAAAAAAGGTCATCTTTTTTTTTCTTCATTTAGAGATGTTGCAGTGACTAAAAAAGGTTTACAACATTTTTAACCACGTTCCTGACGCTCCTGAATAAACAATAATCATTGCTTATTGTTTATTCAATGAAGTAAAATTACAAAAAAATTGATTTAATAAAATGAAACAAATAACAGTAACTAACGTTTCTAATCGACGTTTTAATTTTGTTTTTTTATATTTTTGAGATGAGTAGATTGACTTTATAATAGTTCATTTTAATGTTTATAATGTTTATAAAATTCCACACAAGACTGGTTAAAATTATACTTAGTTATTATAGTCAACATTTAAAATAATAAATTAACAATTTAGACTTTGAATTCTTCAAAAAGCGTACTGGTTACATCTCACGACTTATTAGGATTAATGATAAAAAAAAAACAGTACTGTAGATATGGTAATATTAATCACTGATAATAAATAGTTGATCTAAATTTAGAATGTTTTCGCAAAAATTAATCACAATGCTATTGTTTTACTATCATATTATTGTTTTACTATCATAATCGAGCAAATATTCTCCATTAAAAAAATACATTAAAATATAAAATTATAGCCCTTTATAACTACTATATACATATTTAATTGGTCAGTATTTTATTAAGCGAATGGTCAGTGTTATTTTACTGTAATGGCCAGTATAAATATTAAATTTGGTCAATAGCTTTGATTATAAAAATTCGGTTATTGCTCTTTGATGTATAATGACTTTCCTAGAAACTGAATACAAATATTTCAGGAATCCTCGAAAAACCAATATTCCCTCTTAGTCGAAAAGGTTCTTAAAATACCATTATAAGAGGATATTTGGTTATTATTCGTTCTTATATCCCAGCGTCTTTCTTTTTGGAGAGTAGGGATAAGTACTCGCAGCATTTCTTCAAATTACTAAAGGGTGCTGTGGACAATCCAACTATTCTAGAGAAATTCCTGTTTTTGGTTCCGAAATTTTTTCGAGAATCACGATTGCGTCCTCTTTTGATAACAGTTGGGACTAAGATGTCCGCACTCGCCTATAGCTGTCAACTACCTGGAAGTAATAAATATATATAAAAATAATTCGGGTTCAACTACCTGGAAGTAATAAATTATGTAGATTAACTATCGTGGGAATAATAAGATAGTGAAAGATAAATTATATTGTTAAATACTCAATGTCCTATTTGTTTACAAATTTTTAAACATTTATTTTCAACTTGTTTATCTTCAGGAGTCGTATTTCACGTGGGCGTGCGGAGTACGAGAGCCTGGTTGCTTCTTGAGCATCGCTGCCGGGACTGGAGTAACTACTCTCTTCGTACCGAAGCTTCCTGAAAGCTACGCCATTTGGATGGGGCCATTGCTGTCGTTGCAGGAGTTCCAGGAGATATACCGCGTCGATAATGTTTACTATACGGATGAGGTAATTATTTTTATGTTACAGATAAATCAGAAAAACAAGTGGTTTTGTGGTGACTGATAATAGTAAAACTATTGCGTTAGTGAATCAAATAATCATATTGCAAAATTAATTTTCAGATAGCCGAGCGATTGGAGAAAATGAATCCGGAGAAGCTGCTCACATTGGTTTGTGTTAAATTTCGTAAAACTCTTCCATAACCCTGTCTATTTTATTTATGAATAAATTTTACAGAACGGCGTAAACTCCGATTCCAACTTGCCGTCTGTCCAAGCCACTTTTCCAGGAATTGAAAAGTAATTTATACTTACAACTTATTAATAAAAACTTAATGGTAATCTATAATGAGTTTTAATCGTTTCAGATTCAACGTCGATAACGTCATCTTGTATCCGATCATCACTGAATTGTAAGTTTTTTTAATTAGTAGTTATTTATTTATTATTTATAATTTAACGTATGTTATAGGCGTGTCATCAAAACCAATATGGAGATAGACGTAATGCGCTATGTGGTCAAAGTGTCGTCAGACGCTCACAAGCAAGTGATGAAGTATTGCAAGCCGGGCCGAAACGAGTACCAATGCGAGTCGATCTTCTTGAACTGGTGTTACGAGAAAGGAGGCTGTCGTAACGTGTCTTACACTTGTATTTGTGGCTCCGGAGACAACTCGGCCATTCTTCACTATGGTCACGCTGGCACACCTAACTCGAAAAAGATCGTAGACGGCGATATGTGGTATGTTTTTGTCACCGCAAAAGTGCATTATCTATTTCAAAGAAACGGGCTATTATTAATTTAATTGCTGTGGCCTATATACTAATGATAGTGTTAGCACTTGATGAAGCTGTGAAAGTCAAGGTCAAGGAGAAGATGAGTTTTAATTCAAATCTACTCTTATAGGACTTGTTACATAAGATCTAATTTATTTAATCTTTTTTAACGTGCTTTCAAGCTTACTTCAGGTGCTTATATTTTTATCAAATCTATGACAAACTGTCTCTCTTAAAAGTACTTATCCAAACCTGAATAAGAATACAATTGGATTGAGTCTTTGTTAACTTTTGAGCCAACATCAGTAGCTTTCAAATTTCTGTTGTCATTCAAATGTATGCAAGTTCAGAATGGTGAAAGAGTTTCTCTTATAATATATTATTATTGAAAATAAATATAATAAGCTAGATTATATATTTTATCTGATTATGGTCCTCAAAATGAGTAGTACTCTGATGCCATATTTATGTTTCAAAATATACTTTTCATTTATTAGTTTATTCGACATGGGAGCCAATTATGCCGGATACGCTGCGGACATCACTTGCTCGTTTCCTGCTAATGGCAAGTTCACCGATGACCAAAAGTTCATCTATAACGCTGTCTTAGAAGCTAGGAATGCTGTCATCAGGTACGTGTACATAATTCATTAATCAAAAGCTAACAGATTAATTTATAATCTAACATTTTTTTAGGGAAGCTAAACCTGAAGTCTCATGGAAAGATATGCATCTCCTCGCGAACAAAACAATGTTGCAATGCCTCAAAGATGGCGGCTTGCTGACGGGCGATGTCGAAGATATGATCAACGTAAGCGATTATCTGTAGATAATTCAGTGTTTATTAAATTCATTGTTATCTACGATCAGATGATAAAGACGAGTGTGACGTACGAGGTAATACAATGTCACATTGTTTCAGGCTAAATTGCACGGAGTTTTTCAACCTCACGGATTGGGTCATTTGCTAGGATTAGATGTGCACGATGTCGGCGGTTATTTGGAAGGTCATCCGGTTCGTCCGGAAGCACCCTTGCATTACTTGCGCACGGCGAGAATTCTGAAGGCCGGAATGTGCCTCACTGTGGAGCCGGGATGTTACTTTATCGACCCTGTAATTATTAATCTTAGTATTTTTTTCAACATCTTTTTTCACAAGATCTTGATACGTTAAAATCTCTTTATATCAATAATAATTATGTATTTTTATTTTGATAAAGAAAATGTTTATTAACAAAGATTTTAATTTTAGCTTTTGGATGCGGCACTAAAAGACGAAGCTCAAGCTCGTCACATCGTACCTGAAGTGTTGAAACGTTTCCGTAACTTTGGCGGTGTACGTATCGAAGACGATGTGTTGATAACGGAATCTGGAACAGAAAACCTGACCATTGTTCCTAGAACGTATGTCAAAGCAAATATTTACGTATCTAGTAATTTTATTATTCTTGACTTTTTTCCATGATTGTTTTTAGGGTTGAAGAAATCGAAGATTGGATGTCTTCAAAGAGTGATTAAACCGAACAAAAGTATTGACAGTTTATATGGTTTTATTTTTATATATTGTTTACGTATTAATTTGGCAGAGGTGGATTTTTTGGATGTATATATGCTTTTTTGTCTATTCCAAAAATAAGTATACGCTTATAATAGTTAATTGTGTGGAAATAAAGACAATCCAATAATTTGCAGTGTTTTTGTTCATATATCTAATTTATAATATACCAATTATCCTTTTAGTAACTTTTACTACTTTAAGGAAATTTTCAGATTCAAGGCTGTATTTCTGAACATATATTATATTTACTTATTGTGAAATGTGTATTACCACTGAAAATATATTATATTTTCACTGGGGTTTCAGTGAAATCATATTCAAATACATTTTCACCGGTAGATATATATTTCTATCAAGAAAATATGGTTGAACTGATAGGTGCTAGTAAAATCATATGCTGCTTTAAAATACATAAAACTCAATTTGACAATTACGAAACGTTCATTTGTTGTTCAAACCCAAACCTAATCTAAACAAATTAATCAAACCCAACTTGACTTGATGAAAGTTCTAAAACTAAATAGTTTTTGAACTTTCATTGGGTTTGGTTTAATTTATTTTAAATATTGTAGAATTTTTGAGAGAAAGAAAACGTTGCTTTAAGGACCTAGTTTTTATATTTGTGTATTTCTGGTATATATCAAGTGTCAACATTAAAACCCAAATATCTTAAAATTGCATTTTGTGTCATTTTTTAAATTGTTATTATCATTTTTTAAATTGTTATTAAACATTTTTCGAAATGTAGTTTTTTGCAGTCCCGTTTATTAACCTACATACAAATAGAAAACGCACCCAATAGCGAGTGAAAACCAGAAGTCACTGTAACAAGAAGTTGAGTACAGATTTAATGAACACGCACAATACAACATAACCTCCTAATTTGCATCAAATTCTGGTATTTCGAGATTGATCCAAAGGGAAAATGAAGCGCAGGAAATGGCTAAAACGTGTCCAGGTGGTCATTTAAGTAAGGAAGTTATAGGAATCTTTGCATTACTGAATGGAAGATGCTTGTTATTTTTATTAGGTGGCGTACCACTTGGCGATATCAAACTTAATATTATGATGCAAATCGTTCAATCTTCCAATAACATCAATTGACCAATCACAAACCGAGAACAATTAACGTCATCCGGTGTCAACTATAGTTATACCTCTTACGAGATCGTTTAATTTTACATTCATCTATTAATTCAATAAAAACATTTGCTCATATCCATTAAAAATGCTTTTATATTTCAGGAGCTTACAACCATTTCATCTCTGAAGACAAAATTAATTGTTCAATATTTAAAATCTAATTTCTGTATTTATAAACATTTTCACACCACTTGACGATCGTGTAAACATATTTTTCGCAAATCGTATGTACATAAATGTATATATTATTAGGTATGGAAAACTTGAAGTCATATAATTTTGCTAGCACATGCCAGATAAATTATATTTTCACTGGTAAAAATATATATCTACAAGTGAAAATGTATTCTGATATGATTTCACTGAAATGACATATTTTAAAAAATATTTTCTGGATCGATTCGATACTATTTTTTTATTATTTTATTTGAAGGATAACCCAAAAATTTCTAATTTAGAATCAGGGACGATATTTCAGCTTTTTGCAGGGGAGGGGGGAGTGGCCAAAGTTGACCAGTCATTTGGATTTCATTTAAATTCATAGTATTTCATTAAATGACATGTATTTTTGGGCAAATGCTCCCATTTGCGCTCCCCTAAATGACGTCCCTATAGGCAGATCATATGAACTTTTTCCATCTCGAACAGCGTGTATAAGCTCGAACATAACATGTACCAAACCCTTCCACTAAAATTTTCAGCAAGAACACCAGATACTTTCGACTTGGGACATACGAGAGTTCATATAAACTCACATCAAGTGGAGCTACGTCGATCATCGACCGAGCCAATTGTACTGCAATTTTATTATCTTTTTTGCAGTATTTTACTATTTGAATCCGATATTAATTAAAATGTTGGAATGAAGTTAAATTATTAAATAACACTATATGTTTACTTAATTGTCAGTTTTTCACGCTGTAACGCTTTGGGTTAACGCATGTAATATGTTACAATAGATTTACTAAAATAAAACGGAACTATTATACTTCGCACGCAGTTTTGCTGCTGAATCATAATTTTCAGCTACGTATAATTAGTTATTTATGGTTCATGGTATAGAGAAAAATGTAACTGCAGCATGGCGTGTCGCTAATTAACTACCATCAATTGTATGCACACGCCAACCAATGTTCAATTACAGTTTTGCGTTTTGTTATGGGTTAACACCGTCACGCGTGTCTTATACGTGCGTCTGAAAGTCAGACTTTATTGAAGAAATAAAAAAGAAAAGCTGAATAGCTGTTGAGCTCTGTCATCTCAGCATCTGTGTTTGTCTCGACGCGATGGCATAAAAATAGAAAGCTGTTGTGAAGAGATAAAAAAGTGAGCTAGTGTAGTTTGCGGAGACGAAGAAAAATAAGATACTAATCGACGTATGTATAATATCTTTATTTTTAGCTTGTGAAGATGTTCAAACTTCAAAGAAGACACCAACGCAAAATTTGTTACTAGGAAATTATACCTTATAAATGCCGATATCTTTTGAAGTATTTATATTAATGATACAAGAATAAAACCAAGGGCTTTGAATTAGCTATAATTTCAGAATTGGCATAACGTATGAAAAAATAGTGTCATTCAGTACTTTATATGCTTGTAGCATCAGCGATTTATGGTATCTCAAAAGCATTTTTATAAAAGCTCCCTAATATCATAAAAAGAAGATGTTTTTCTCTAGTTCTGTATTTAGTCTATATCATTAACACTTGATTTAATAATTCATTAGCATTTAAAATACGTATGTATAGGTTATATATTTGGTGGACAAACATACGCTCAAACGAAATCAGTTTCCCAAACTGTGTGAATTTAATTATGCAACTGTAAAAGATATGACCACCCTTAGTAGAAACGTAATTTTAAAATAAAAACTATTATGACGACGCACAGTTTGATAAACGGAGGCGCGCTGCGCTGGCTTTGACGCAATCTGTTTTGCCGATACGATCTACAAATTACGATCCGAAAAAATAAAATAAAAAAGCTATGCCAGGACCTCCAGAATGACTATGAAACTACAATGACTAAAGCAAATATTACATTTTTATATTACTTAGTATCATAAAAATTAACACTATTTATATCAAAAAATATTTTAAAATCGAATCGCAGTTATAGATAATCAAAAATAATTAATTTAGTATCTTTTAATATTATTGAAAAAATAATATATCTAGGATTTTATTAAGATTATTTTCTTACATATCTAATATTATTATTTAGTCGCTGTTTATCGAATCATTATTGTAAAAATGAATTGATAAAACTATCTATTTCATTTAAAGTATTTTTATTATTCTTTTGTTTTTGTATTATGTATTATTCATTCATATTTCAAGGTTGAGCAACGGGCATTGAAAAATGTAACGTATTTAAATAATTTTATACATGTACTTTAATTTTAGATAGTTTTACTTCATTTTGATATTCTTATGACACTGGAAAGATATTTCTCTCATATCTCTCATATAATATATTTGTCATCTTTCAACAATGAATTATTTTGAGAGAAATGTGCTTTTAAATAAATACTTTGTGCCATAAAACGATTTTTTTGTGCAATATTGCAAGGTAAAGCTTCAGATTTTTCTTCGGAATAGGATTCGTTGCAGATAGTCATTTATTGTTCTTATCTCGCTGGCTCGCACCATATCTGTCCAACAATAATGCACAAACAATTCGTTTTGTGGAACAATTATTTTATATATTGCTCATTTAAATTGTCTTCCTTTTAACCTACAATATTTTCATTAAATTAACGAATGTCTGTATTTTTCTATTATATATCATAATTCTGTTTTATTATATAAACATTAAACTATCAAGTATTTTATACAGAAAAAAACAGTTAATTGCTCCTTATTAATAATTTATTTTTTCGATACCCGAAAAAGCGTAAATAACGAATATTTATTTTATTGCTAGTGCATTGTATTTGTTCAGAGCTGAATGTTAGCACGCGATCGGCTCAGTCGCACGATGTCCGTCATACTGATACTGGTGATTCTCATGGCTTTCGCCTCCGCCCTCATCGATGACTCTTACGATTCTTCGAGGGTAGCCAACGCGGTCGGGTGTCTCAGACAAATCACCAAGAAAGAGTTTAGCTTTAACCCAAGAGGCTTCATGGTTGTCTCTAAGACGTTCAACGTATCTAGAGAAGCAGACGATGTCCAGAGCCAGTACTTGAAGGTGGTACACGAATCTAGGCGCACTGCTGTAATGTCTGTGGGAATTGACGAGGAAGATGTGTCTTGGTATAAGCAGAAACCTGGTGTTACTGACGTATCTCACCACGACGATGGTGACGAGATTAGCATTTCAGTCGAAGAAGACGTCTTCATTCAGTCTCACTTATTTTTCATCAGATTATCTGACTTCTACGTGGTGGTGATCGACGGATATAGGGCCTATAATAGCAAAATCAGGCAGTTAGTGAGAATACCATCATGGAACGCTCGAGCTCCTATGATAATCTATTGCTCAAAGCACACTAGAAGTAAAAGAAGGATGATGATATACCCTCAACACATCTTACATTCGCTCTGGAGTTACCACGTAATGAACGTTATAGTGCTTATACATGATTTTAAAAACCAATCGGTGATTAACGCATATTCTTGGAATCCATACGACCCACCCAAAAGATGCGGAGAGAAGCACCAAGACACATTACCATATGTGCGTCTTTATGATACATGCATCGCTGGCGCTCTGCAAAATAAGGTGAAGCTCTTCCCGAATAAGTTGCCTAAAGATCTTAAAAAATGCCCTATTAAGGTATTAGGAGTCAAATGGCATCCGTTTCTGAATCATAATCGCTCCGATGACAATCCTGGATTTGATCGTGAGATCTTAAATGTGATAGCAGAGAGGATGAATTTTACCATGAAGCTGGATATTTCGATCTCAATCTGGGGCGATAAGCTAGAAAATGGCTCATGGGATGGTGTATTTGGCGGGCTTAAACACGGCTTAGGAGAAATAGCTATAGGAGCCATTTATCCTGATAACGATGTACACGAAGATTTTGATTCTACACTATCATATTTGCAGGACTCGTACGTTTGGGTGGTTCCAAGAGCGCGCGAGCTACCAGAATGGGAGAATCTGGTAGTCTTATTTCAACCCACTATGTGGCTTGTCACTGGATTAGTATACGCACTCTGCTCTTTTGTATGGTATGCTATGTCTAAAGTACCATGGGAATCTGGGATCAAAGATACAGGTTTCGTACTTAGTGCGCTCGATTCTTTGTGTATGAACTTATGCGCATCGATGACCACGAGACCAGATAGCTTATCTTTCCGCACCTATTTCGGATTCTTTTGCCTCTACGGCATGATCTGGTGCACAGCCTACCAGACCAAGATGATCACCGTTTTCACTAACCCAGCATATGAGCGTCAGATCTCTACCGTCGATCAAATGCTGGCAACGAAGCTTAAATTCGGTGGAAACGAAGCTTTCAGGTTCCTTTTTAACAATTCGATCGATAAAATCGAGGATTTCTTCTATGAGAACTATCTCACTCTGAACGTTCATGAAGTGCTAGATCACTTGATCAATTATCGCAATGTATCTGTCCTCACAACCAAGATGTACGTAAGGTATCTATCGGCAACGACTCTTCACTACAACGATGCACACGGTGCTCCTCTATTCTACGTCCTTAATTCTAAAGTATTCTCGTTTCCAGTCGAGATGGTAGCTATCAAAGGATTTGCTTTTCTTGGTCGCTTTAATGAGTTAATCTCGAGGCTCAAGTCAAACGGACTCATCGGACTTTTCAGCAATCGTTTTAAAGAATTTGCTAAAAGAAGCGCAGCTAATCTAGCGAGGAAGGAAGATGTCTACGAAGAAGATAACGAGCAGCGCCTCAACTTGAATCACTTACAAGGCGCGTTTTTTGTATTGATCTTAGGAAACTCGCTTGCAGCGCTAGTTTTTGTTATAGAAACCATTATTTATTGGAGAAACGGTAAGAAGCAAGATAAGCAGACCCAAGCGAATGAAGAAGTAATTATTATTCATGGCATTAGAAGTCGGAAACGAGTAAATTTTTCTCCCAAAGAATATTTATTAAAGCATATTTTAAGTAAAGAAGAACGGACATTCATGCGATAGCTTTGTTGCTTTTTTGTAAATATATATAATATTCTATAAGCTAGAATTAAATATAAGTTCTACTATATTCTGTCTATTGAATCTTAAACGTAAGATAAATAACAATCTTGAGATGTGATATATATAAAGAGCACATTAGAACTAGAAGAAAAAGTATCTACAAAAAACTCATCCATTTATGGGCTTCCAAAATGATTGAAAGAAAAGTTGAATACTATTTCATGAACAGCATGTTACAAAATAAATAAAGTGAGATCGTCTACATAAGCTTTTTCCGAAGTGCGCTATTTTTTCTGTATTACGGATATGTGATCAATATCAATGAAGCCACCAAATAAATATAAGAATTAAGTAAGTGATGAAGAAAGTAAATTTATACACATTTGTTAATTTGTTAGTATACACCTGGGAATGATTACTGAATGCTGATGATGCTGCTGGTGCTGAAGTTTTTGTTGCACCCGGATTTGACTGGCCGGCCGAGAAAATCCGGCCGCATCTACAAAGGTGTTCCATTGCTGACAGTTGTCAGTTGCTAGATAATTTTAGGCTGTTTCTTGTGAGGGTGGAGAGCGTGAGCGGTTGTGTCATCATGGCGTAGGCAATGCAAGCGCCATCCTACGATATCAGAAGCTTGCGCGTTCAAATCACGTCGGGATCACCACTTTTGCGCGAGACTCCAATGGGCGCAGATTATGGGCAGGAGCAGTGAAGATGGTAAACGAGCTCTCTGAAGATGGTAGACTGGTTAATGACTTTTATTTATTTTACTCGCTCCATATTTCACTAAATATTTAATATGATACACGTGAATTAATAACAATTACTTATTAATAAGCAACACGTGTAAAATATTAATTACATAAAATTTAATAATTTTGTAACATGTGTCTATTCGTAGTTGCTATGCGAATTTATGTTATGCAGTTGTTGGTATATGTGCAGTTACCTTTTTGGTTCTGACACTATTACTGAATTTCGTATTTTTTTATATTTATTATTCGGATTTTGTGGATTCTTTATATCAATTCAGAGGCTCTCAATATTTTTTATAAAATTAATATGAAATATTTTTTGCCATCCTAATTTATTTTATACTCTTTAATTTATTAGTATTATTTTTTTACAGAAACCATTTAAATTAAAGCATTTTTTATATGAATATAAGGTTTTTTTATTATTATTTTAGTTATATATCTAAATATATAATTATCTAAAATTGTATCTAAAAGTATATCTAGGTATTTTATATTATCATTTTTGTAATTAGAGAATTTTTAGTAATTGTAATAGCAAAATTACTTTTTTTCTTTTTTTTTTTGATAAAACTAGCAATACATATATACATAAGGCGATAATTTTTAGTTTTGGTAATTTTTAGGCAATCGGAGAATATTTCATTTTCGATTAATTTTACTAATAGGTGCAATAAGACTGTTATTTGATTTGATTGTTTTAACTGTTATGGCATCAGTACCAGGGGATGAGTTCTTTTTTTGTATATCTTATGACATAATTTATTTTAATTTAGTGAAAATAATTTGATGCGGCACCCAAGTATCAAGCATTTTCATCATTCCAGGCTTTAAGGTCAAACCAATCTCACGTATATTCAAATGGCGTCCAATATCAATCATGCTCTTGATTTTAGAACAGGTCAAAATGTTTTGCTATATTTTACTCTCTAAATCTCTGGAATCACTTATATGTTACGATCTATTAGTATGAACCTAAAGGTCTATATATACGCAACTGAAGCTGTTCATAGTTTTATTGTTATATAGTTTCACAATATAGCTCATGACTTTTAGAACAGGTAGATCCATAAGTGATGAATGAAAGAGAAGTATATATATATGTATAAAAGATGATCCAACTTCAGTTTCCGAACTTAAAAAGAAAACATAAATTTAAGATAGCTTCGGAATTATTTTATTAATCGAACATTTGATGTATTTCATTAATTATAAATAATAATATTAATTAAATGGCCGCCTCTGGACCTTTCGATTTAATTTTCGATGACTTTTTCGTACATTTCATAATTTGGCGGATGTTGGTTTTTAGGTGCTCAAACGTTTCGGGTTTGTTGACGTAGACATGACTTTTAGCGTAACCCTACAATATAATCCAACGGCTTTGAATCGCATGATCTTGGCGGCCAGTTAACGTCGCCAAAACGTGAAATAATGCGATTTATGAACTTTTCACGCAAGACATCCAATATTGCACCCGATACGTGTCTTCCACACCAATATCTTCGATTTCATATCAAAAATAATCGGTTATCTTGCGCCTATAGCGCTCACCATTGACTGTTCGAGTCCGACCTTCATCATTTTCAAGAACGTAAGGCCCATTGCCGCCGCCTGACCACAATGCGCACTAAACAGTTACTTTTTGGGCATGTAATGGTCTTTTGTGAATTCAACGAAGATTTTCCTCGCCCCAAATACAGCAATTTTGCTATTAACATACCCAAAGAGATGGAAATGTGCCTCATCATAGTAGTAGATTTTCTTTGAAAATTCAACATCAACTTCCTGCTGCTCTAACACCCAATCTGTGTAATTTTTTTACTGTCCATGGTCTCTGTGTTATCTGAATTTTATATGGGTGTAGATGCAAGTCCAAATACAAAATGCGCCAAAGAGAGCAATAAGAAAAGCCCAAAAGCAATGAACGCCGACGAATCGACAGTTCCGGGTGTTCAGCCAAACTTTCACTTACAGCAAATATTCTTGGCTGAACGGGCGCCACGATGATGCACAGACACCCTATCTCCAACGCTTCCAGTCTCATTACACTTTTTCACTACGTTGCTAAATGTTCGCTCAGTAAGACGATAAAATTGACCACAATCTTTCCGTACATTTTGATATACAGTTCGTACAGATTTGATATTTCTGTAGAACAATTTCAACCCGTTGAGTTGTTGCAAACTAACATTTGACACTTTGAACACGCGTGAATATTGACAGCTGCCTCATTTACAGTGCTGCCTACATAAGGAATTCGAATTCGAATATCATAATTAAGAAATATTAGTTACCTACATATGGAAACAATGAACCAGTTTCTAGGTTTCTTAAAACGTATTAATCTTTCGTTGAATATTGGAATGATAGAAGGCTACGTTTTACAAGCATCTACACGATGGTATGATCAGAAGTAGAATACATAGAAGGAGATCGCATACAAGTCGAACGTCTAGGTGAAGCAGATACTAGGTTTTTCATGAAGAGAAGAGGATATATTTGGATAACAGTTTGAGAGCGCTTCTTGTAGCTCTCCCGCTGAAAAGAGCAAAAAGTGTCAGACTCCGAGGGGGAGCTGTTCTGTTTTGACGCACGTGCGTTCTTCTTTTTATATCCTGTCTGATGTCGAGTATAAAAGTGTCGAGGCTCGCCATCGGACGACAGTGCTCGTCCGGTGCAGTGTTCGAGTGATCGCCTTCGGGTTGTCTATTATAAGACCGCGACCATGGATGAGTTGGCTCGATGTCAGGGATCGGCTCGAACTATAACGAGACACACGTCCCGTCGACGGACCGGGACACTCGTACCGCCCCGAAAAAAACGGATCTTACATAATCCTTCACCTTCGATCGGACTTCGATCAACTAAGTACTTGTGGCACAAGACATGATAAGAAGATAGCCTATCATGAGGATCACCATAGACGTGCTAGGTATATTCTTGAAGATAGTCATCAAGGTAATATTTGTTTATTTTTATCCCTGTATCAAAATATGTATGCATGCTCAATTGGCCGATTAGGGACCGACGACTGTTAACAAAACAGATGTCCAATCAAGGTCTTAGGCGCACTGAAAACGCTCTACGATAACGTGCAGTCGCTCTCGTAGAGTGCAGTCTTCGAAAGACTCGAGTGCTAGATTGATTTTTCCGCAATAGAAACACTCCTTTCACACACATGTGAAAGGCGATGAAATCACGCAGGATACAGTAATTTAGTTATGATTAGAGCTTCCGTTTAACATTGATGAATTGATACAGGTGAACAAGATGACGTTTGCGCCGCTGGTGGTGTCCACGCTGTTCATCGTGCTGACTTCTCTGCTGGCTCACTGCGCCAGGAAAGTAGTCGCCAGATTCGTCAGGGAGCCTTTCGTCAGACTGCTGATGGAAGAGGCGATCGCAGCTGCAGAACTCTGTGGATGCTGTTTCGAGCTCATCATAAGTAAGTATATCCTGTTTTGATTCGGCCTAGGAGTTGATTCTTCGATCGTTATGGTCGATGAAGACGCTTCAAGGCCTACATGATAGTGGCCGATCTACTCGAACCCTGAACGACTTCTTCTAAAGGGTTTAATGAAGTCGGCGACAGATTATGATGATCTTTAGTTTATGTATTAGGTATTTAAAAAACAACGTGTTTATATTAATACTATTTTAAAGTGCATATTTTAGTCTGTATTTTTTATAACAAAAATTAGATTTTTAAAATTTTAAAAATTAAAGTGGGTGTCAAGGTTCAAAGCAGATAACAAAGCAAATAAATTAATCTTAAACTAAACAATGATTTTAGTGCGAGTATCAGGGACGTCATTTCAGATTTTTACAGGGGGGGGGGGGAGCAAAAGTTAATCAGTGAGTCAGTGGTCGTTTTTTTAATATTTCCATTTTGCCCAACAAAAGAGCGCTAAAAACAATTATCCCTTCTCAGAAGGAAAAAATCCACGTCAAAAGCAATAAAATCGTGTCGGAGCCGTCGCAGTGGAAACGATCAATTATATAGCTTTCATTTGAATACTTTTTATAACAATATTACAGCTCACAATAAGAGAGAATCGGATGAAGCATATCTAAACCGAATTTTGACTAATACGAGAGTGCAAAAAACAATTATCCCTTCTCAGAAGTCAAAAATTTACGGCAAAAGCAATTTTTTACTTCTGAGAAGTGATAATTGTTTTTGCGCCCTCCCATTAATCAAAATTCGGTTTGAATATACTTTGACCAATACTCTCATATCAGAAGTCAGTAAAAATATCGGTAAGGATAGCTATTATATTTTTAAAACATAGTTTAATATCGAACTACAGAAAAACCATGCGATGTGATGTTTGTCCGTATTTTTTCTTCCGCTTATTTTCTTCTGAGAGGTTGGGTTAGTTTGTATTTTGAACTTGACCTAATGAAAGTTTTAAAACTATAATTAGTTCTAGAACCTTCATTAGGTCAAGTTAGGTTTGGGTTTGAAAAGCAAATGGACATTTCGAAACTGTGAAATTGAGATTCATATACATTTTAGAGCAGCATATAATTTCACTAGTGTCTATCAGTAAAATTATATTTTCGCTAGTAGAAATATATATCTATTGATGAAAATGTATTTGGACTTCACTAGGGAAAATATAACTTCACTGAAAAATATATATTCACTGTAACATTTGCGCGTTGCATGTAAATGTATATATTACTATGTTTGGAAAAGTTAAATTCATATTTTACTAGCACCTACCAGATGAATTATATATTCACTGGTAAAAATATATATCTACCGGTGAAAATGTATTCCAACATGATTTTACCGAAATGATATGTTTAAGAAAATATTTTCGGAATAGATTCAAAACTGTTTTCTTAGATTTTCTTTGAAGAAAAACCGAAGAATTTCTGATTTGGAATTAGGGTCGATTTCAGGTTTTTTTTCACAGCGGGGGGGGGGGGGAGGCAAAATTTGGCCAGTCAGTGGTCATTTTTTATAATATTTCGATTTCATAAAGTTATTCTCAAATTGTTGATTTATATCTGTATTCATGATATTTATTCTTCGTTGAATAGTTCTGCAAAATTACATTTTTATTTTGAAAATTGTAATAAAAATCTTCAGACATCCATAAGCATCTTTCTTTATCTATAAATAGTTTTACATTTTTAGCGATGCAGTATGAAGCTGAAATACTTGATTTGTTGATTTCATTATTTTTTTTCATAAAAAAATTTAACGAATTTTTTTGATGTTCGTATTTATAAACCTTCTATTTTAGGTATTCTTTCCTTTCATCTGGATTCAAATGAGATAATCGTTCCTTATATTTTGTATTGCCATGTCACTTAATACTTGAAGTACGTGCTACAATTGTTTTTAAACCAAACAACACGTTACTTTTTCTCCTCGTATGAAGAAACTATAATTTATTTTCCAATCTTTTTGAAATAGCAGAATTTGTTTTGGTTTTGATGGTGTTTTTAAAAGTGCAATTGACATGTTGTCGAAAATAATTTATAAGTAAATTCAACATAAAGTGGTAGGTGTGTTATAGCATTTATAAACTTGTATGTATTGTCGTGTATTTTTAAGTCGGGAGTCAAGTGATAAATAAGGCGTGATTTTGCTACGGCGGCGTTCCGGCTTATACACAATATAATATATTTTTTTTAATTTCTATCGTGTCTGGGAAATTAGAATAAGAGATTATTATATAATCATAATTCCGATATGGTTTTCCAGATGTTTCTAATGTCACGGAGCAACCGAGTTAGGTCGTGCATAGTGATGTCTATTGATTGTAAACTGTAATAATAGTTCATAAATAATAAATTATATGGTACTGATCATTTCAGTATTGTGTCTCACTACTTATCAAGTAGTTGTTGATTGTTTTCACCCCATTGTAACGCATTAGGCTAACGCATGTCATGTTCCAACGGAAGATTTCACGGCCGCTATTTTTATTCTCACTATTTGATCATGTTGCAAAAACTATTATTTACTTAATTGAATAGAATATATTTTCTCAAAACTCACAGATTAAGAATCACAATATAACTAATTTTAAATAATAAAAAATTCTCGACAAGACCAAAAAAAGTACATTTGCATCTTTATGCATAACACAAGGATTGCTGATAAATGTTTAAAAATTTCATTCAAGAATATTTAGTTTTTACAAATAACATTAATATAATGCATTTGTTTTCAAGTTTAAAATAAGGAGAAATACGTGTATTTATGTAAATGTTTTGATCTTGCTTTCGACGCCATATTAATTAAAAAAAAATATATTAAATTCATTTTAACTCTACTTTCAGTTGCCGAAAACTTTGGAGTGACCACATACGCGATCTATCTATTCTTGTTGACAATCTGGTGGGGCAGCAACTGGGGTGATGCTTCAGCATGTCCTTATACTCATCTTGAAGAGTACGTCGAAGGTACGTGCTTGTCACAAAACACAAAAGAATCAACTGAATTGATCTAATTTGAGTTGATCATCAGGAAAGGCCGATATCCGGACGGTACTGCTCAAAACTATGGCTGAACTCGGGGGCGGTATACTAGTCTTCAAGTACGTCCAGGCTTACTGGGCACTCGAAATTTCCGACACACACAAAGACAAGGCGTATGAAGATTGCAAAGCTGATTTACAGGTCAGTGCCTTTAAAAAAGATCTCGGTTAAAATAATAAGATTGATTTATATTTTGATTGTAGGTACCGATGGTGTACGGAGCCGTAATAGAAGGCATAGCCACATGCGTTTGCCGATTGTCTTCCAAGGCGCTCGGAGAACTTAACCCGAGATTTGCAACAGCCATCGATTCCTTCATAGGCACATCGTTAGTCGTCGCAGGTACGTCTTCGCTCCTAATTCTGATTCGTTCATCCTCGTCGGACTGACAGTAAATTGTGGACTTGCAGGAGTTATATTCAGGGATACGGAATTCTTCTACAAATTCCAAGACTCGTCCAGCAGTTCCGACATGAGCGTGTCCATATCATGCAAAGTCAAATTAGGCCAAGGTTTGGAAGTTGTTGAGCTAGCATCCGTTTTGAGCCTTACCTAATTTGACTTCTTATCGCTTGATCAAAGCATGTTCGATCCTTCTTTAAAAGATTGTACGATTTTAATGAGTTTTGTTTTATTTTACAGCTTTCGACTACTCGGGCGGGTACTTCAATCCGGTGCTGGCTACTTCTTTGAAGTACGGTTGTGAAGGAAACACGTTCGCCGAGCACGCGATTGTGTACTGGATTGGAGCGTGCGCCGGCGCCATATTGTCTATTTATCTGTACAAGATGCCCTTCGTCAAGAACATGCTGCAAGGCAAGGGAAGTGTCAGTGAAGAGTCTGAGTCTATTTGGGGCGAGAACAAAGACGATTAGAAGAGAAGTCACGACTGAATCTATAAAACGACATATCGACATATTTATTTTAAAAGATGTTATTCTTATACAAGTTATTGTGTTGAGGAAGATGAGAATGTGTTCAATCTAGTCATAAATTTATATCAAATGAAATAAAATATATGTACACATTAAGCGATTTATTATTATAAATATAGTATTATAAAAATATATGAACTGTATTAACATATTACTTTATATAAACTCATTGGATATTGTAAATTAATGGAAAGTGTTGCACTCTCCCGCTAGACCAGCCGATCGATAGACAAGCTCCTTCGTTAAAATTGTGCTGGAAAGCTATCACATTTGCCTTTTCACTCTCAATCCCGGTAACATAACAGCTGTAAATATTTAAAAAACATATTTAATATCACACATTAGTTATTAATCTGAATTAGGAAGAGAACAAACCATGGCGTTATTTGAAGTGTGTGAGAAATATGTGTGTTGAATACTGCAACGAGAGGAGACTCTTTGAAGATCACAGCCAAATGGTGTCCTTGCGGACTCCACTGAAGATCGAGCACTCTGCCCCCAGCAATTTTACCATCTTCGAGTTCGACTTTAGTCAAATCCACGACAGGTGCAGCTGCCACTGGTAGATTGTCAACTGAAATGTATTAATACAAATTAGGATAAAGTAACATTACAGAATTACAATAAGACACTTAGAAATGTGTTTTGCGCTACATATTATTAAATATGTACAATGAAAGTATTATTTATGAATTAATTACATCAATACATATGTATATGTATATAAAAAATAAATGCATGAATAATTGGAAAATATACATTGTAGATAAATCTAAAGAACAATTAACACTTAAAGCGTCGGAATCCGATCAACACGCTTTTATGAAACTCGATCTTTAACAGATTCTTACAGACATCCTCGAATATTTTAGGGCACCAAAAGGGATTAATTATATTTTAGATAGTATAGTCTTCTAAAAGATGTTGTTATTATAATTCTTTCCATACAAAATTAAATAATTAAAAAATAATTAGTGGTTCGAGATTTTGTTGAAAAATAATCTTTTCGAATATGCTAATATATTATATAAAAATATGATAGCTATCCTTACCGATATTACTATGGAATTCTAATATAAGAGGGTTGATCAAAGTATTTTCAAACTGAATTTTGGTCTATAGAAGAGCGCAAAACTTATCACTTCTCAGAAGGTGAAAATTCACGTCAAAAGCAATAAAATTGTGTCAGCGCCGTTGCAGTAGGAACGCTCGGTAAAAACATGGGAGATTTTTAAGCTGAAAAATATTCAATATTACTTCACCTGCAAACAAAGATGCATTGGAAAATTTCAGTTCATATATCAGCGTCTCTTCTTCTGTTGCAAATAACAATATTTTGGAGCACGGTGACCAGCACGCTGCTTGGACACGTCCGCCTCTTACTGACCACCTCTCCGCTTGCCACTTTTCCGTTTCCCAAACTCTAAAAAAATGACAATAAATATATCGATTCGACTTATAACTCAGTATTAAATCACAAAGTACCTGAATATAATTCCTGCAGTGGCGGCGAAGAGCCTAGTTCCATCCGGAGCCCATGAAATGTGAGCGACGCCTCCACCGGCCAGACGACTCACTGAACACGGCTCTCCTCCCGATGGATTCCAAACATTGAGTCGACAATCGGCTGCACTGGCGCTGATCAGAAGATCGCCGTCTGGAGACCAACTGAGACTAGATATCGGACGATGACCGGAGCTGAAAATGTATCATTTAATTTCTGATGCAATCATACCACGATAATAAAATCCATACCTTTTCAAAATGACCGCATTGCTCGGC
Organism: Plectrocnemia conspersa; assembly: GCF_051122295.1. NCBI lineage: Eukaryota > Metazoa > Arthropoda > Insecta > Trichoptera > Polycentropodidae > Plectrocnemia > Plectrocnemia conspersa. The sequence continues at coordinate 22,978,625 of NW_028277172.1, forward strand.
GATGGTTTAGTGAATGTAGAATTCGGATCTACTGTCCACACAATTATGCAACTCTCGCATCCGACTGCTATTTCAGACGCCGAGTTGGGCCTCCACGCGGCGAAAGAGACGCCCTTCTGTGAGCTGCATTTTAAGACTGGTACAGAATTGGGATCCGAGCCAAAAATCCTAACATTATCGTCCGCAGTGACTACGGCGACTTTAAAAGCGTGCGGGTGCCATGCGATGAACCTGACGGCCGAGCCGCTCCAGTCTCTGGTCCTCGAGTATTGTGAAGTCAGCTCCGAGGATGTGTAGCGTGAAGGAGGACGAAAGGCGGATCTTGCTCTGTCGAATGCGTTGATCGCCTTGAGGAGAAGAGCTGCAATACGGGAAACGAGAGCGTCCCGGGGATCTCGAGCCTCGGCGGCAACTTGAACTGCGTCCACGAAGCCTCGCTCATACCAGACGCTCGTGAGTCGTTTTAAGAGTGCATCCTGTACTCGAACATATACAGATAACCCCTCGTCTCGCGTTCCGCTGATCTCTCTGGCGACGTGAATTGATGGATGACGTTCAACCTGAGTTTTAATTAAAATTGTCAAGTGATATATGTATCATATATACTAGAAATGGTCATCTGCACTCAAAGGGTTAATAGATTTTCTTTTATATCAATTCAGATGCTCTCAATATTTTTTTTATAAAATATTTTTTATTTATTTTGTATTCTATAATTTATTGGTACTAATTTCTATAAAAAATCAATTTCATTAACACTATAAATGCTGCATAAAATCGCTACAAACTTATGCTAATGGCCGGCGATTTTTTATTTTTTTGAAAAATCGTTATAACTTTTGTAGTAATCGTTCTATAATAAATATTTTTTTGCATTGTGCGTAAAATTAACAAATAAACATTAATTATATATTGGGCAGCTGTTCTCAACCTTGAACGTTCAGGAAATGATTTTTTTAAAATACATTTTGAGATTTATGGTCATAATTTCACTCGAAACAATAATAAACTGGCATATATACAAACATATGTTTTGAGGTCGTCTCCAGCTTGTATTACCGACGACTGTAAGGCGAGATCAAGGCCGGCTATTCTAGATTTTACTGTCGTGTATCATGTTACGAAGAGGGCCTCCCATTACATATTATTTATGATTTTGTTCTTGTTGAATAAAAGTGTAGAATCAAAATGATAATAAATCAAAGGGACCACCTGTATGTGAAATTGGCATGGGTCACCAACTATATAAAATGACGATTTGACGCAAATGCAACTAATAAGTGTTCCAAATATAAAGTAGACTATTCACTTACATATGTTTAAATAAAAATAGACAGATATAAAAGCTTTATAAATTTATTTATAAAACGAAACATACAAATATACTTAAAATATAATTAAAAAAAAAGAAAAAAATACAAAAAAACTTATGCTATAATTACAAAAAAAATATTACGCTAAAATTACAAAAATATTTGAAACACCAATATTTAAAAAAAATTTTTTTTATTGATTTAAACACAAATTCAAAAAGATTCCGATAAAGAAAACGCGCCTAAAAACGAGCGGTACGAACAGTTCTTGCCCCAAAAATACCTTCGTTTTGTTATTTTATTCTTATAACATATGTGGCACCTTCTTCGTACTATATTGTTCGAAGATATTTTCACCAGCTGGTGTTTATTCAATTCCTTTCGAGCTGATAACCGTTCGATTGGATCAGATATTGTAGAATGAGAAGTTGAGGGAATATCTGCTTCAATATTTCGTTTTTTATCCAATTATTTGCCAACTGTAGTACAAAATCGTAATAATTATATTTTTTGACAGCGTCAGTATTCAAAGTTTGGTATGATCTAAAAGCATTAAAAAAAAATGCACAATTTATTAGGTACAAACCAACTTTTTTTATCCATTTTTTCGTTTTTCTATATAAAGGATAATAACTATGAAATTGATCAGCACGATCCACTCCTTTCATAAACATATTATAATCTGTTATGCAATTAGGTTTTTTATTGGATTGCCAGTTTTTCTGTGAACTTTTCCTGTGTCTATTATGTTTGCATTGTGTATTGTTGAAATCATCAGAACCACTCTTTGTTTGGTAGTTTTATATAATTGTATTAAAATTTCACCACAACGAGCAAATTTGCTCTCCTTTATATTTAAATTTTCCCGTTTTAAAAATAGTGGTAGACCTCGATTCAACCTTATGGTTCCGCAAACTCTTGTTTTATTTATAAGTAATTTTTTCGCTAATTCTACACTATTATTAAAATTGTCCATGTAAAGATGGTGCCATTTATAGATGTAGTCACGCATTAAATCCATCAGTTTGATTCATTTTTTGGGTTGCTCCAGAATATAATTTAAACCCTAAAATATAGGCAGTAACCGAATCGCAAACCATTCTCACGAGTATTCCGTATTTAGTAATTTTACTAGGGTTATATACTCTAAAATTTAGTCTTCCACGCCACGGTATCATTCTTTCGTCTATAGATAAATTTTATCCCGGATTAAAATTATTTTTAAGTTTTTGAAAAATAATCAATTAAACATTGAACTTTGTGTAACCGGTCAGCGTTGGGAGGTATTTCTGAATTATCTGAAAAATGCAAATATTGCAAAATTTGCTTAAACGGCTCATTGTTTTGGAAAAAATTGCCTTTTCAATAAGCTTATAAGTTTAACCTAGCTTTTCTCACTAGTCCCATTATTATAACTAACGCAAACCACGTCTTTAGTTCTGGCACTATTTCGTCATACCACTTTGAGCTTTTTTGTGGAACTTTATATTTATGATAGTTTTGCGAATATTTATTATTTTCATCACATATAACACTGAGAAGATCGTCTCCCAAAAAACACTTCACCGCATCTTCTACTTTTTCACACTGCTGTATTTGCGATCCTGTCATTGAAAAGGTTCATTATTCAATATGCAACCAATCAGCAGGGTCTTTTCTGCATCACTTTCATCATTGCTCGATAAATGCATTACTCGGGGAGTAGTCCTTGTCTTCTGGAAAGAGTCGCCTGAACTTTCTTCTTCTGTGTCAACGGCACTTTCTTCATTGCTGTCGGAGTTTTCGTCACTAGGCACGTCACAGAAATCATCGGCATACTGATCCTCAAATGTTTCGTTTTCCATTCTAAATAAGGGATTGAAAACAAAAAAGAAAATAATAAAAATAAAATTACCTAGCAGCGAAGTATAATATAACAGCAAAAAAACACAGCCCACACTTGCTCAAATTCAACACAGGAATGAATTCTTCCTTAGATGCAACCGGATTTTAAGCAAAGTCAGAAATATGTGAAATACATATGGCATATTAGACGCAAAAAATAAAAGATACATTGTGACAGGAAGCAGCCAAATATAATATGCAAAGGCATGGTTTGTCTTTATAATATGAAACTTCTCCGCCAAATTTCACGCATTTGCTGCTGCTGCTGGTAGACATAAAAAAAGCACCGAAAATATATTCTTCAATATAAATTCTACACAACAAAATTGACAGCCATGTGTTTTCCACAATTTCTTCATTTGTTTTGCAATTTAGTTTATGTCGAAATATTCTCAGATTATTATATTGTAGCGTTAGTGGTTCTTGGGGCTACGTAATTAAACGACCTTTTTTAGAGAGCTGGCGAGGACCTGGGGTGTTAGACCGTTGTTATATGATGAGTGAAAAAAAGAAAAAGAAAAATTAAATTGTATTATACCCAAATAAATGTTGTACTAAAAATATTAAAATTATATGTCTATTCCATAAAAAAATCCAAAAAATATTATAAGTCGATACTATAAAAACGGATATATAACTTATTTTTACACTTGCTGGAGTGACAGACATGCATCACAATACTGATATTTTATAATATTTTTAAGAAAAATCTCAAGTAACACTGTTTATAAGTTTAGATGCTGAATAAGTAAATAAGTAGGTATTTTTCATACTTATTGACTCATAAAAACTGAACTTTGAAAGTTGATTGTTGACTACTCAGATTTATTAGAGACTATACATTTATAATGAGTTGAATACTGAAAGCAAGAGATAGCCAATGAAAAAAATGCTTTGGATTAGAATAATCATGTAATTGGAATAATTTTTACACCACAAAAAAGAGAGTTAAAGTAGCTCGACCACATTATAAAAAAATCTAAATATTACATACGGAAGAAGATAACTGATGACATATTAAATATACATCATCGGCAAATCTACTATTTTTTATTATTTTATTTTAATAAAACTCTCTACTGCTGCAATGTTTCTGATGAGACGCAACTTTTTCTTTTAAACTTGAAAATGTTTATATAAAAATTAGGTACGTAGTCTGTACTAGATGATAGACATGGTTCTGATTTATAAATTATATTTGAAAACCAAGAGACAATTGCGCAGCATGATCTGCAAATCATCTCGAGAAGTACCATCTTTATACATCACAATTTTGATTTATCATATATGTTGACCTTGGGAGCCTTTTCATACGTAATATGTAGATGAAATATTCACATTATAGCATTAATTTTAAAACTAGAAAAGCTTTAATTGATGCATATCTTCACAAACTCTCTTATTGAGAAGCCTGCGTTCACAAAATAAGTATTTGAGTGATATTACTGGGTATATATCATAAAGGAGTACTTGTTTCGATGGTCATCTTAGGTTAGTTCAAGTGCGAAAACGGGGACTCACCGAAGGATGCGCGGGGCGCCCTGGCGTTCCGAAGATTATCCTGCCGTCGACTTCGGCCACTGGGGCCATGTCGCCAGCTCCAGCCGGCGACGATCGAGGAAAACCACCCAGCGAGACCATCGCTCCATACGAACCGAACGAACGGCCGTTGCGGTGTTGCCAGCGCAAAAAACAAGCGCCACCTGTCATTAATTTATTTTCTCGTTTATTTCCGAGCAACCGCTAATCTTTGAGCCGATTTCGATTTCAATTCGTTCTCGTTAACGGTAATTGGACATCGATTCCGACTTTCTTTTTGTTCGATTCGCCCATTATTATATTTTCGTTCGATTAATCATTTTCATTTTTTAATAAACGCATTTAATCGACAAATGAGCGATGGCCTAGTTTTTATATTTTCACGTTACATTGTAAAGTTTTAAAAGCGATTTTGCACTTTTAATGAGCATTGTGAAACGTCGATTGTTTTCTAATTTCGCAATTCTATTGATGATGTTATAATTAAGATGAACACATTGCATAACAAATAATGGGGGCAGCAATATTTATGAGTTCAATAATATTATTATTATTCAAGCAATTTATTAATTACTCTAATACACATCTGATGGCTATATTAACATCATGCATTTTCATTCTGAGTAAAGTTTCATAGATACAGATAAATTATGAGCTATTTTTTAACAATTCATTATGTACACACTGACAGTAATTGTGTCAGACGTAGTTGGTTGATTTAGAGAGAGCCTGTTTAAATTAATGTATTAGACATACTTTTCATCACCGTAACAATTCTGTTAATAAATAGATCACTCCGTTGGCTGGACAAATTATTATTAATATTTGACAATGGACGCAGAACCAGAATGCATTGCCTAGATACTTTCTATTTCGTGAAAATATATTTATATTATCGACAAATTAGTCTCAAGTGTGTCGACTATATTTTATACGGTCAATCGGTGATTTTAAAAAATCATTATAGAATTATTTACTGTATTGTATTGATGTCGTATGTAAATTGATAGTCCGCCATTATGTTTCAGATTAATATAAACTGATTTTTGTTAAAAACAATGAACAATATCTGTACATATTTATTTATTAAAAATATGACTACTATTACTAAAAAGCTGGAGTTGTTTTATTAATGTATACTGACGACTAATGCATGACTTAAAATGTATAAATATTATAATATGTAGGGAAAACGTGAATACACAACTATTCACATTATTGTTATGCCTAAATTGCTGAGTATTTTGTGTTTTTGTCACTTTAGTTATGACATTTTATTAAATGGATTTATTATAATAATATTTTTTTATTGTTCTGTATTATTTTGCGTTAATATACAGATTAACTGAAGAATAAAAAAATCGCTTACAATGTCAGTTACTATATTTATAATTATGTATGATAGATTAAGTCAAACTTCGATAGTGCGGTAAAACCATTATCATAAATTTTCTCTAAATCATTCAGGTAAGCAAAATGAAAACCATTACGCTGTAATTGATTTCTATGTAAGCTTATTGTTATGTACATATTTTTACATTTTTTACAATATTTTTCTCCGAAAGTAATACAAATACGACGGATATTCTAAAAGTAATTAATTAAATATTAAAAAATAATTATTTTTGAATTGCCATATAGTATATATAGAATAGTCGCCACGGAGAGGTATAAATCCAGGGGGGGGGGCAAACTTATAATTTGCTCGAGGGCGGCAGATTTAGGAGTGGACGGGCAAAAATTGGTGTAAAGAAAAAAAAAATATAAAATCAAATAAAAAATATAATACATAGACGTGTCGTACATTGTCAACACTCCGCAGGTATTTAAGAAGTTGGGCAAACCATCGATGACATTACTAAATTACCGCAGACCATTTAAAATCGAACAATAATCGACGGTCGTTTCCGGCGCACATATCAATGCCTTTATATTGCCTTTGTGCTTTTGTGAAATTAAATGTTTAAAAGCATATTATATTTTTTGTTATTCTTTAAAAAATGAGGTTTTTACTTATTAAAAATAACTTCAAAAAATTATGTTTTAAAATATGAATATATAATATTTATAAAGGGAGGCAAAAATATTTTTTTCTCAGGGTGGTGAAAAAGCTGAAGCAGGGCTTTGATGACTTTGGTTAGCTTTAGTCCAATATTATTCAAGACTCGTACTTATTATTTTTCGGCACCAATCACGCGGATGAGTTTTTGCTAGTCATTTTCAAAATAACAGTTCTGGACACTTTTAGACAATGTAAATACGGCTCATTTATCGTTTATTAAATGCCTTGTAAAATATTTGTGTATTGTTGCGTTTATCAGTGATAGCGGATGGCCACTTCTTTCTTAGTTATGAGCACCACTCTAAATTACAACACCATTTTTATTGTTCGTTACGTCAAATTACGTCAAAAACAAATTCTTCCGGTTATTGAAAAATGTACCGGCACCACTACACTACCGAATACAATCGTATAACTACCCTTTATTATTATATTATCTGATATATAAACAAAAGTATATAAGCAATTTAATCTTAAAATTGAGTAATTTTTGTTTTTTATGAATTAAATTGTATTAAAACTGTCAATTGCTCCCATCGGCAAAAAATACATAAATTTGCCTATACTCGTTTTGAACGGTGTTAAGACTCGCATATCAGCTGATGTGTTTCCTGTCAAACGTGAAATGAAACAACGGCGCCATTTTCAAACGTATATTTTTATTCAGGTTACACATTTCGTTCACAACGCAGTTATAATACGATATAAAAATAATAACAACAATAATATAAAATCGTAAATGTACACACGCTCACTTACAGCTAAGAATTCAGACTCGTTTAACATAGGAATATTAGTCTACGTTTTTGCCCCGCGCACCTCGTTACCGTGAAAGCGTAAACGACGCACCGTTCCATGTATCGTATCGTGATCTATGATAATTAATTATATTATGATTCATGGGTATGGATATGTACAAATATGCCTTACGTCTAATATTGCAACGAGAATTGGTAAAATTACGTATAAGTATTAAATAATAATATATGTACAAATGTTTAGATACGCGATCAATCGAGTAGATTGAGTTTGCTGTTGGTCTTTCTGAGTTGCGCTCTCCACGGGATGATCTGGATGTCGTCGTCCGAGTCTCTGCCGAGCTGTTTGTTGTTGCTGTTGTTGTTGTTGTTGTTGTTGTCTTCGTTTCCGTTCGTATGATTGCAGTGATGGTCGTGCTCGTCGTCATCTTCGTACCCGTCGTTCTCTTTGTCTCCGTTGCGTTCGTTAGAATCGACCGCTAAGTTGATGTTGTCTATGGACAGAGCTCTCTGGTGGGGTCTGGTCCAGCAGGGGTCCGGCTCTCTTTGGTCGCTCACGCGGGGCGTGTACAGCGACGATCTGAAAGCGTCGCTACTTATCATTTCGAGCAGATTCTAGATGTGAGATAGAAGAGAGAGTTAGTCACTTGAGTTTATTGTCGGTGTCCTCCTTTTTGGCTAGCAGCTGTCGCTTCCAAGCCGGGATGGCCTGCAGTCTGCGTTGCTCGGCTTCCTTCGCCAGCCTCTCTTCGAGCTCTTTGCGAGCTCTCTCGGCCGCCTTTTTCGCCAGCATCTGACGCTTCCAGGCAGGAATCGCGTTGCCCGTTTGATCGCGCTCAGGAATCTGTAACTTCGCCATCTGTTAGCTCTTCGAATGATTGAAAATTTATCGTATATTTTTACAATGTTTATAAATTTCAAGTAATTTCTTCATACTATTATATATAATTCAATTTAAAATACATAGCAATTGTCATTTTACTTAACAATAATCGTTATTCATTTTGAGCATATCTTCGCATTAATAATCTGAAACACATCTGGAGATAGAAGAGAAATGCTGCGACGAAAATAATAAATCACTCATAAGATGTTAGCAAGTTCAGAAAAAAGATAAATGCATTTTATTCAATCATAAGCAAGAAACCACGAAATCATCATTTAGTTGTGTATCTATATTATTAGTATACTATGTATAGGATATATACATTTAATAAAACTTAAACATTGTCTACAACGAAATGTAAACATTAATATCATAAATCACTATGCAGTATCATGAATGTATAGCTATCATGACGCATTGGTGAAATCTGTCAAGTCATGATGGTCAGATTTGTATTAATAAAAAAAACACATTTCATAGTACTAATGTTCTAAAAACAATTTACTAAATTTAATACTAACAGACTAAATCTATCTGATTCTCATGGACAGTGACTGTTGGGATTTTTTGCATTAATTATGTAAAAATATTGATCAAAGAGATAAGTCAAAAAAAAATCTACAATACTAATTTTTAATCAAAATAAAAAATATATATTTTTTTTTCACACACAGACAAATTTGATTTGTATCTGATTATAAAAAATATGTATATTTTCTTTACATACACAAACAAAATTTATATGACTTGTGTCCTGACTTAAATGGTATTTTTTACTTTAACCACGTTTTAAATTAAAAATCAATCCACTACACTAATGTTTCAAAACAAATTTAAAAATAAATATCTTTCCAATCTAAAATACAGACCTAAATAAGATTTTTTATTTAACTCCTTCCACATTGATACTAAAAAAGCTAAAGAAAACATTTTAAATTAGTAATATTATTATTTATCTTTTCACAGACAAAATCTACTTGATTCTTTACTATAACTTTGTCAATATTCGTTAATCTTAGAGAAACAGATAAAAGATTACATGTTATATTGTATTAATGTGTTATACCAACTACAAAATATTGATATACACGATTTTTGCGACTAGTAGGAAACGGCTTTTTTTTTACTAAAACCGAGCGTTCACACTACGTCAGCAACGGTACGGTTTTACTACGTAAAAATAGATTAAAACAGATTTTGTCTATTGCAAAATTGCACAAAAAACTTCTAAGAAGTAGAAAATTAACGCCAAAAGTATTACAATTGTAGTGGGAACGCTCAGTAAGGTCAAAACTTCTTCAAAACAAAAATCTTACGTAACATAAAAAAAACTTTCAGGCAAAAGCCGCAGGAATCAGATTGTGTAAAATTTATATTTTAGACTTTTTTAGTTAATAATTTTATTTTTAGTTATTAAATATATTATAGAACATATTTGTACTCTTAACTTATTTCACTACAATTATATCAACGGAATTATGATTTTTTTTAATTACCCTCATTGTGAAACATGAAAGAAGAGACTGGTTATGAAAAAAGTTTTATGAAAATCAAATTAAGATGCATAATATTCCATATTTTACTGATTTCTTAAGATTTTATTGTGAAGCATTTTTGCCCTTATTACTTTTTTTTTTATCTAGAAGCTAGGTATTTTATTTTTTTGAATTATTTGTATTTTTTAAAATTATTTGTATTTGTTAATTGTTATTAAAAAAGTTTTATGATAATCTGGTTAAAACTACGATAAAAACCATACTATGTTACAATTAACAGAAAATATTTTTCTAAGAAAAGTATTTCATTTACATAAAAAAAAGCATTATTTTTTTTACGAAAAGCCGCTATTTTGAAAAAAGTTATTCCATTTTAACCAAAATATTTAAAAGATCAGTTTTTCAAAAATGTTAATTTGAAATCTAATTAAAACTACGGAAAAAAACAAATTTATTAGTCATAATTGTTTTATAATAAAAAATAAATTATTTTTTTTCGATGTTTTAATTATATTTCAAATAAACTCTTTTGAAAAACTGATCTTTAAATAATTTTGGTAAAGTTTGATAACTAGCCTCTACAAGATGAAAGATTTTCATTATTATTAAAATATCATAGCCCTATTAAAATATTGTATAATAAATAAAAGTGTATAGAGATTTTAAATGATTTTTTAAATAAAATATGTTTTTTTAATTTTATGAACAGCCGACATTTTAAAACAAAATAGGCAAACAAAATTGCTAACAAATTTAGCCAAAATATTTAAAAGATCGGGTTTTCAAAATAGTTTTATGGAAATTTAATACCATATTCTCTCACATTTTATTTTAAAACATTTTTTAATTTTATACTTTTCAAAGGAAGTTATGAGATTTTTGAAATAAGATAAAAGATAAAACTGGCTAACAAACTTAGCCGAAATATTTTAAAGTTTAGTTTTTCAAATATTTTTTATTTAAATATGATTAAAACTACGGCAAAATAAATTTAATTATTATTATAAAACCTTTATGTAGGTGTAAATTATTAAATTTTATGAATAGCCACCATTTTGAAACAAGATTGATGACTAAAGAGGCTAATAAATTTAGTCAAAATATTTAAAAGTTCAGTTTTTTAAAAAAGTTTTATGATACTAACTCACAATTACCAGACATTTTTGACTTTTATATATTTTGAATTTTGAAATTTTTCAATGAAGTTACGGTTTTTTGAAAAGCTGTTATTTTATAAAAATATGTAAAATTAGGTTAGCTAACAAAGCTAGTTAGATATTTATAAGTTCATTATTTTAGGAAAATTAAAAGGAAATCATTCCATATATATTATAGATATATTTTTGACTCATGGTGATTTTGGGTGGTTTTCTCTTGATGATAGTTAAGAGACTGCATTGTATTTCTATTGAAATCAATCAAAAATATCTAAGTATGCCACAGTGATATTATAAAAGTTAATTTGTAACGAATTAATATTTTTTTCCTACGCGGCTTAACTATTATATGATTTTTGTAAAAGCAATTAAAAATATAATTATTTGATCAAATTTCATTGAAAACTCTCACTGTGCACTGTTTGACCTACTTTATAGTATTACTAGTGTGACGTCATGCTACATTTCAATAAGGGAAGTAAAAGATTCTATCGCCTCACATAAATTAAGTCATTATAGATAGTTGAACTAATTAATTATAAGAGATATTCGACTTACTTTCCATGCAATTTGTCAATCAAGACCGAAGATTTCCATAATACATCATTGTACAAATAGCATAATCATGTTATGCTACGGTCCACTTCCACGACTGATTTACACCCCTCGAGTAATTGAGGTCACGAATGAACAAAAACAAGGAACTATCTAACCTTTTCGACGAAGTTGCTGGCTGTGAACTGTTTGGTGAACTCTGAATACGCCTCTCGATCCACCATATGCTCCATCTTGGCGCGCTCCACCTTCATCTTCTTGATTCCGGTGATGTCTTTGGACATCTTGAGTTCTGCTATTAAGTCTGTCTTTTGAGCCTGGAACGGCTCGGTGGTAGCTAAGCATTGCATGCTGACGCTGCGCACTGGTGCAGATAGGGTCTTGGAGGCGGGCATCTTATCTCCGGTTCGCCTCAGACGGACGCTGTTGAGCTCTTTGATGCTGATGGCCGATAAAGGCTGGTGCTTCTCTTCGGCCGGGTGCTTCTCTTGGTGGCTTCCGTTGGTGGCGGAGTGGAGCAAGGGCGGCGGCGGCGGAGGCGGCGGGGCGAAGACGCTGGGGCCCTCGCTGGCGCAGCGCTCCGGGGGCTGCGACACCACCATGTAGTTGTCTTCGGCGTCCGACGACTGCTTGGAGGAGGCGGCCGACGAGCGCCGGTCGCCGATGCTCTTGAGGTACTCGGAGGGTTTGATCAGGCGGTTGGAGTCGCCGGTGTGAGGGAAGCTCGGAGGCACGAAAGGCAGCGCCAGCTGCTTGTTGACGAGGTGGGGCGTCGCAGAGCGCGCTCGCTCTCCGCCGCTCTCTGAAACAGAACCGAGTCATTGGAGAGAGAGACGAGCCAGATGCGACGGGCGGAGGAGGTGGGTGGAATGAGAGAGGGGCGCCGATGAGCAAGTGTGTTAGCGGCGCGCTCTCGTCGTCGTTTTTTCAGCGCGGAATTAAAGGACCGTGAACGTGAGCAGCATCCGAGAGGAGGTCGGCGGTTCGGTTCCGCACTGGTGACTTATCTGAAAAACTGGGGCGATTCACCCCTATTTCATTTCTACCATTCTTAAGCCGCGTACACACTAATTGAATCGTGTATATGCTGAAGAGTCAGTACAAAATTTTCCTACTCTGACTCCATGCATGCAAATATTTTCTAAAATAGTAAAACGCACTGAACTTTCAGTATCTAATGTTAAGAAAAGATATTTAATGCAATTACAAATAAATAGTAAATTACAATTTGAGATAATTTACAAATTTAAGAAAACTCATAGGCATTTGAGATCAAAATAGAGGTATCGAGATGTGAGAAACACTTTTTACATAAGCTATTGAAGCAATGAAGATCATCAATATTATATATTTGCTACAAATATTATGTGTCATCGCTAAAGATACAATAGATCTCAGAGTATCAATTTTTGTTGTTTTTGACTTGACCTATTTTTTTGTACTATGTTTTATTGAATCACTATTTAATGAAATTTAAATTAACTGTCAATAAATATGAGGAGTTTAGTTATTTTATATTCAATGTTAGGACTTCCAAGCCGGTTAAAATCGAAACCGATTAATCGTTTTTTCGTTTTTTTTGACTCGGTAAACCGTTTTTTTAAGATTATTATTAATTTTTACTCAAAAATTATAAATAACGAAAAAAATCGATGAATAAATTCGTACCCTAAAGGTTTTCTTTAGGTTATTTTTTTGTGAGAGGCTCGGCCAATACCTGATAAGTACATCAGTAGATAAGTCAGATGGTTGAGGTAAATATTAAAATAATCAATTATGTTGAAGATTAGAAATACTGAATAATATGTGTTTTTAAAATATATTCATACAATATTACCTCGTTTTTTTTTCAAAATGTATTTTTTTCAAGTTAAAAAATCAGTTGAAAATTTCATTTAGTGTTTGGAAGTTGCGTATATTTTCATGATATAGTGATTTTTGTATTAAAATATTTTTAATATATTACCTCCAAATTTAAGCTTTGTTTAACACAATAATCCATTTGTATTTTTCCTGTCAATAAATTTGATATAGTCCATTATAATGTATTTTATATTTATTTCAAATTCTTAAAAAAATATAACTTAATTTATACATCTACTTTGAAAAAAAAAAAAACACTTTTTTTCTTGCATTTTATTATAAATTTCTGGTTATTTTCCCATGAATATTAAATTTATAAGGAAGGAAATTAGTTTTTTTTTTGCATAATTTAAAACAAATATTTACAAATAATTTTTTTAAATAAAAAAAATCGCTTTTTGATTTGTAAAAACCGAAAATCGTTTTTTTGCAAGCCCTAATTAAATATTAAGTTTTTAAATTGCACTTTGGTTTAAATAGTTTCCACTATAAATTTAATACCTTGCACTAAAATCTTAACATCTGTTAACAGTTGCGAAATGTTCTTTTTCTGTTCAAACCAAAACCTCACCTAATTAAACAAACTCTAAAAAATAGACCACACGCTTCACGTACGGTCTATTTTTATATATGGAAAAAGGGGACATCCCTCCCCTTGAACTTGAACAGAAAAATTCATGTCATGTTATGAAATACTATAAATTTTGGTAAAATCGAAATAATAAAAAAACGAACACAGACTGACCAATTATTACCCCCCCCCACTCACTGAAAAAAGTTAAAATGGTGTTTCTGGAATGCGTTGCGCAATTTTTATATTGAAAAGTATTACATGGGGGGGGGGGCAAGAAGGGGACATTTACCCCCCTTTTAAATTTACTAAAAAAATGCATTTCACTTAATAGCATACTATGAATCTTATTGAAATCAGAATATTAAAAAACGACCGAATTTTTGCTACCCCCCCCCCTCTAAAAACAGCTGAAATGAGCCGCATTTTGTACGTACAATTTATTTTTTTAGTGCAAAGTATTACATTTATATTGCAAATTATTACATTTAGTACAAATTTGTAAAGTGCAAAGTTTTATTTTGACTGACTTAATTTAATTAAATTTTATAGAGGTATGATATTCTAAATATATTATATAAGGCGAGTAGCTAAATATTAATTCATTTTAATATGTACGACCTAGCTCAATTTAAGTTAATCATCACGATCTTCATCCATGTAATTAGGAAAATCTAGGAATACCTGAGACAAATGGGTATAAATGAATTTTAATATCAAATAGAAGTAAACGCAATACTTTAATTTTAAAAAGAAAATCGGAATTCTTAAGAATATTTTCACATAAAAATGAAAAAAAAATTGATGCAAATATTATTATACTATTATTAATAATAATTAGTAATTTTCATAAATTTTTACTATTTGTTAAATGACATTAGAAAAATGGTAGCGTCTTTTAATTTATTTATAGAACTACTCGGAACACATTGTAGCGATATACTGCCGCGGCGCAAAAGAGATTGAGAATCACTGCAAAATATTATGCTGCATGGTACATATAAAATGAATAAATAAATATAAATATCATATTTAAAGGTGATATTTATACATAAAAATATGAATTTTTAGATTAGGAAAAGATAATAATACTAAAATTGCTACTGTATTTTTTTTACCAAGTATGTTATTGTTGTGATATATGTTACAGTGATACATATGAATTTTACCGGAAAGTTATATTTTCGCTAGTGAGATTATATGCTGCTCTAAAATGTCAATGAAACTCAATTTGCCAATTGCAAAATGTCTGTTCAAACCCAAACCTTACAAAAAAATTTTTAACGCAAACCAACCTAATCTAATGAAAGCTCAAAAATGATTTTATAGTTTCGCTTTAAATCTAAATTTTGAAATGAAATATTTGTGGTGACGTACAGGATTTACTAAGTGGCGTTCACAACGGTCCCAAAAAGACCACCACTTAGCGTTTCACGCCTGTCAATTGACAGTTGCATATAATTTCATTATACATCCATAAATTATGGCACAGGTTTTTCTTGAAATTTTTACACCTCCATATATGTCACAGGATGTCATTGAGCTAGACTCCTATTTGTTTTACACTTAAAATTCCACTAACCCCCCCCCCCTCACCCTAAAACTGTGATATACTCAAATAAATTATATTTTTATTGTTTTTGTCAAGTGACATCAAGCTTAATTTAAATGCAAAATTAAATGTTAAATTCAGATAAGTCTAATATGTATATTTGTTTTTCTTTATAATTGATTTTTTAATTTATACATACAATAAATTACAACGGGGTAATAATCGACACCTGCGGTTAAGTATTGTGGCAACACCAAACTGTAAATTTAGGAATCAGTGATATGTTAATAATTGTTATTTATTTTATATATAAATAAATGCTAATGACGGTTTTTATTAAAAGCATAATTTTTTTTATTTAATATAAATTAGATTTACGGCGAGAATATAACATCCCTTAATTGTATATTTTTATTGTGGTGATTTTTATAAAGAAAATTCAATGTATCATAAACATATTTTTGAGTCTTTCACCAGAAGCTAATGATGCAAATAAATGGGCGTTAAAATAGTTTGAGCAATTTTTTTAAGATAAAAAAGTTGTTGCTAACTATATCTACGCAGGTAGGACATTTGTACATAAGAAAATAATTGAGCAACAATTTCATCACTTGAAACACTTGCTTAAAAAAATCCAGTTCACAATATTATGTAAGAAGTACAAATAAAATGTGCAGAAATATTTTTAGAATAAATTTAAGATCAAGAATATTTTAATGTATTATTAGATACTTTTAAATTATTCGCGTTTTTCATTCTTAGAAACTTACTAATTAAAACTATGAATTTCTAATTCGATCTCGAATGCACACAAACCATATGTTGATCTTAATCGAAAAGTGCAAATTAACACACCAAAAAAAAACACTTTCAAACGTCTGAAAAAAAGTTCGTGAATCAACATTTTTAGATAAGAATGTATTTCGTTTATAAATGCTTTATTTGATTTAAATAATATGATTAATTACCTGTCCTCTCAGACTGCTCTACTATCCTATCACTTGGGGGCGCAACGGGGGGCGGAGGCGGCGGCGGAGGGACACTGGCCGCCGGAGCCGAAGCAGCTCTATGTAGGGCGCTTTTTCCTCCAATCTCCACCCTCTCAGCACCATCGTCGGAAGAACTACCCACGTCACTAGCGCTAGACACGCCCGACTCTCCAGAATTTGACGGAGGCTGTTGAGGTGGTGCGGGATGCTGCTGCGAGGCTCTCCTCTCAATCACTTTTTGCACTTTGCACGCATACCCGTTCTGCTTGGACGTCTTGACCGACTCTTCCGCGTTCTTCTTGTTCTGCTTGGCCTCTCTAAAAGTTTTTCATTTCAACAATCGCTCTAGATCGGTTTCAATCAAATTTGAATGCTCACCTATCAATGCCATTCCTGGACTGCCTAGCAGACTGTCCTCCGTATATAGACCTATTCTCATCTCTTGCCAGATATATATCTTCATAATCATGATCTCTGTTGTTGTTGCGCTCCTTCATCCTATCTGCCGACTTATCTGAGAAATCTGATGAGGATAAATTACCATCAGATCCAGCTCCTGAACTAGATGAATGCACCTCAGCTTTCACTATGAATCAAACCAAATGGGTTCAATATAAATATTAATAATAAACTGCAATGAGTTCGGTAACACTCAGAATAAAATGACTATGCTACGAATAGTAATAATATTAAACATTCTTACCTGCCGTTCCATTGCAGACTCGCATTGTCGCTTCCAGTTCTCTATGTCTGCTCCTCTTAGAAGAAGCACTCTCAGATACAATCGAACCTTGCCCGGATTTGCCTTCAAACAGATCCTTCACCCTATTGTAGATCAACTCTTGTGGATTATGCAAGTAGAAGCTTTCTCCGACGCCTGAAGAGTTGCTCGAACCGCCTAGAGCAAAAACCCCTATACTGAGTCGCTATCGAAAGAACGTATAAGATAAACAGCTGAAATGGACGCACCAGAGCTTTCCTCTCCTGACGAAGCTGCAATTCTAGATCTCATTGGATTAACGTATAGTCCATCGGATGGGGCGTGAGCCGGTGCTAACGAGCTTCTAATAGTCGAGTTGCCACTAACTGGAGGATGAAGATAAAAAGGTTCTGGAGGGATGCGAGAAGCAGATTGGGAGCGCCTGCGATTTGAGTTGATACAATCCGGTAGAGAGCACTGAAAATATATTTATAATATTATATAATTTGATTGAACATATTATTTTAAACTAAATATTTACAGCATTATCACTAGATCTGCAAGCACATGAGTGTACTCCTTTATAGCCAGATAGAGATTTATGTGTTTCTCTACCATCCATAGCTGCACCGTGTTGCACCAAAACATTTAAACACTGAAACAATAATAAGTGTTAATCAAAGTCTATGATTTAATCTCGTAATCTTGGACTTACTTCAACTTGCTGATTTTCAGCTGCGTCATTGATAGGCGATTTTCCGAATCTGTCTAAGCTTATCCTAGCACCGTGACTTAGCAGCCAGCGTACTGTGGAGAGGTGTCCTCTGGATGCTGCAAAATGTAGGGGAGTCGCTCCATCGCCGTCTCTTAGATTAGGATCAATTCCTTGTTCGAGGATCTTTAATGTAAAGTAAATATTTATTATAGTAGTTTTTGATTATGATAATTCAAAGCTTGACTCACCATATATTTGAGGCAGTCTAAGCATCCCATCTGGCTAGCTGCGTGCAAGGGTGTCATGCCATCTCTAGCTCTAGCTAAAAGAGACCCTCCGGCTTCTTCGACGAGGAACCGCAGCACTGACAAGTGGCCCTCTTGAGCTGCTAGATACACAGGTGTGACGTCATTGTCCATTTGGGTGTTGGCACTGAAAAATACAATGAAATACATATAAGTACTGATATATAAATATATGTTAAATCTATATCACTACCGCTTCTTGACTCCCATCTTGGGATGAATCCCCAGATACTTGTGGTACAAGAGGGCTAGGAAGTAGACGAGGCGCTCAAAAAGGCCCAAGTTGGAACGGTATTGAGTCCTCATGAGCACGTCTTGACGGATCGAATTTTCCCCGGCGATAGAAAGAGAATCTTGAGCGATATTTGCTTCGAAACGAAAGCTAACGAGCGAGAAACGCGTCTGGACCGGATTTATAGAAAACGGTGCGTTTTCGCCACCGGGCGACCTATATAAATTTTCACTTTTCCTTCAATCTGAAGTCATAGTCTGACGCAATGTATTGTTAGAAAAATAAGACAGCATCAGCTAATATTATGAATCTCACGACTCATTGTCAAATCAAAGTTAAGTATGTGTTAAACATACCTAAATAATGTATACAGTAAAATATATTTTAAATAAAAAATAGGCTGTGTTAAATATAATAATATCAAAGTCAGCTTGTGTCACTAAAACTGAATTTTCATGACGTTTACAGAAAAAAAGTCATTGTACGCATTGACAATAAAAAGCCCAATTAAATTAGAGCTGGGTTTTTAGTGCCACAAAAAACTTTTAGTAATACAGTAAGAAGGAGATATGTTTTGTAATTATCGCAATGTTAAAAAATGCAAATTAAACATTATATAACACAAATTAATATGAACTATATTTGATTTAAAATGCAATGATAATAAAATATAAATATATATTTATGGTCATATTAAAATGATGCAAATTCATTTTAAGGATATGTTTTGATATGCTTTTAACCACAAAGTAAATTAATGTTAAAAACAAATCGAATCTTTGATTCTTCACTCCCTCGTATGCAAATTTCCACTTTTCCTTCTATCTTAGGTCATCGCGATCTGACGCAACTGATTGTCCGACCGAAATGAAGACGGTAGCCGACTTTTACCGTAAAAAATAATACGGCGATTAATTCGAGTACACTTTCACTGGTTTCGCTCGTATTTCGAGTCGTTACCGTTCTTTGTGATATGGGGGTTCGATCCGATTTACAAATCGCCGCTTTATAACACTTTTAAATCGTTAGAAAGTGCAATTGATCGACGTCGTCGAGCCATTTATCTCCAATTACGAATTTCTAAATCGAAGAATACGCGCTTAACTAACCTCGATTCCTATTCGAGTGGATTCAATTCGTTTCGAGGGGTATAAAGACAATCAATAATGATAACCACAATATTTTTGATTGATGGTAAATGAAAATACTATATTATTTCATAATATTTGTATGCAATAGATTTTCAATCATTTTTTCTATCCAAATTTAATTTATATATAATACTAATTATTCGTCAAGTAAATATGGCTGATAAAAATAGAAGCTCGCTGCGACTTAATAATAGCAATTTCCAATCAAAGTTTAGTGATCTGTTTCTTCTCTGTAAATTAAGAATAAATTGCAGCTTAAATTCATTGCCAGATTATTTATATAAACAGTAAGGAGAAATGTTCATGATAAATAAAATAGTGAAAAACTATAATTTATCACTGATTAATTTAAAAAAACATGGAAAATAATTGGTTTGGCTTTTAAGATCCGTTATTTATGATTTTATTATCAAAAGATTAGAAACTCTTTTATGTTGCTGGAATCAACAAATTATTTGTATAACGGCCAATAAGCTCCCATTTATAAATATGTTTTTTTTTAAAAAAAACGGTGAAAATCATAGTCTTTTTATCTTTTTGTTTTGATACAATTCGTAATTATTTTTTAATTGCATTTTTAAGATTGATTATAACATAATATAATATGTATTATATTCTGCACTTATTTTAATCCTAAAGTCTTAGGATATGTTATAAATATATTTTTTTATTAGAAAGACTGATTTTTTGAGATTGAACATACTCAAATTTAACATATTGTTTTGGATAAAATTCGTATAATTATATTTTAATTGCATATATTATAATACGTAGTATATTTTACACTAAAGTTTAACGATATTATATACTATATAAATATCAATTTTCTAATTAGGAAATGTGATATTTTTTTTAGATAAAAATAACTACAAAAAATGCTTAGTATTTTAGCTTCTTGTTTTGTATACAATTCGTAAAATTATTTTTTTAATTGCATTTTTACGATTTACTATAACATATTGTGTTATAATACACAATATATTTTTTAATTTTACGATATAATACACAATATAAATATGAATTTTCTGATGAAAAAAAAAAAATTTTAAGATTCAAGTCGCTACAAAAAAGTTTAGTTTTTTTGTTTAAATTTTTGATACAAATCGTAAAATTATATTTTTATTGCATTTGTACGATTATCTGTGACATATACAACGTATATTTAAATATTTAGGTTTTAGGCCACACTAAATTAAAATAAAATCTGATCAGAAAAAATATAATTTTTGAGATTAAAGTCGCCATTAAAAATGCTTTGTTCTTCAACTTTATGATTTGATAAAATTTGCAAAATTTCTTTATAATGACATTTTTATAATTTACTATGACATTTATTAATATATAGTATATTCTGTACTCATTTAAATACTTAACTTAACAATATAAATGTGTTTTCTGAGTAAAAAGTGTTTTTTTTGGGTCACTAGAAAATTTGTTGAATTTTTAAATATTTTGCTTTTATTAAATTCATAAAATTATTTTTTAATTGCATTTTTTTGATTTACTATAACATATAATAATACGAAGCTTATTTTTCACTTCAAGTTTTACGATATGTTATAAATATTAATTTTCTAACGAGAAAAACGCATTTTTTTGATATTATAGATAGTCGTTAAAAATTGTTTAGTTGTTTTGATAAAATTCGTAAATGTAATTTTTAATTTAATTTTTACGATTTACTAATATGACATATATTTTACGTGAAAACATCAAAAAAATTCAGGCTAGATTTGATTTAAGAATTTTATGATCAGGAAAAGTTATATTTTTGAGATTTAAATCGTTACAAAAATGTTTAATTTTCAACTTATTGTTTTGATAAAATTCTTAATTTTTTTTAATTACATTTAATATCAATAACTTCTTTTTTAATTAAATTTTCATGACTCACTATGACATATTATTACATATTGTATTTTATTATATTAATTTATTTAAAAATTAAAATTTAATTTTATAATTACAAAAAACTAAGTTTTTTGGTTTTTGGTTTGAAAATATTCATAAATAAATAATAGTGAACAGTGGCGTAGCTATGGGAGGGGGGGGGGGAAGGGGCACCCCGGGCGGCACTTGCTTGGGGGCGGCATATTCGTGATGGAATCGTCTAGTGTGTTTCTTAACCCTGAAATAACCCTAAAATTTATGTAAATCTACGAATAGCAAAGGCTTAATAATAATAAATTTATTATTTTAAGTAATGCTGATTTTATGAGCCTGCAAAAAAAATGTATGGGGAGGGGGGAAGGGCAATTTTAAGGATTGCCCCGGGTGGCACACACCCTAGCTACGCCACTGATAGTAAATCATATTTGTTTTTATATATTTTGATATATACTTAGTAACTTGTGCACACTTAATTGAAATGTAAACTAAAATCTAAGATTTTAGGAAGCAAATACAATTTTTGAAAAGTCTTCTTGAACATACGGGATGACACAAACTAACCACTTTTTAAAATGGTGATATCTCTTGATTTATTAATGTTTTGGTTTTAAATATTTATAAATTACTTAATATTAATAAGCCTATGGATATTTTCTATTCAGAAAAAAATATTTTTTGCGATTAAAATTGCTACAAAAATCATTGTTTTAAAAAAAATCGTAAATTTTTTATAATGATTTTTTACGATTTACTATGACATATCTATGTTTAAATAGTGTGTATAGTATTTTACTACAATATTTTAATGTTTAATAGTCGTTCCAAAGGCTTTTAATGTTTTAAAATTAAAATCAATAATTTTTTGTTATAACATTATTTTGGTTTATAATTTGTGATTTGCAAATTTTTGTCATTATTACAATATGCTAATTTAAAATCATACGTGGAAAAAAAATTATTTTTAATTATTTATAAACATACATTTTTAAAACCACCGTTGAATTATGCCGCTTGAAAATAATATTGTTGTATTATATAAAATCAGACAAAATATTATTAGGTAATATATATTTTGAACACTAAAACAAATATAAATTAAGATATAACACAGTGGTTAATTTGTGTCAAACCATGTTTTAAAAAAGGCATATAATTTCTGTTTTTGCCAAAAATATTATACGTTGATATAAAATATGCTAAACTGTCTTAATAACAAGTTATTAAAAATTGCATTTGTATTATTCTTAAGACATAATTAAATTTAAAAGAAATTATTAGCAAATACTACATTTTTTAAAATTGTATTAATCGTTTAATATGTGTAATTAAAATATATTTATTTTTAATGGGTTCAGCTCGGATATGTGTTTATTATGTTTATTACAAATATTGTTCCATTGCGTCCAAAATCTTGGATAATCTAATTTGTCGTATCTAGATAAGTCAATCGATATTAAAACTAGTAGATAAATAATTATGAAAAGGAAATGAATGTAGACGATAAACGCTCTTGTTAGGTTTAATTTCCTGTTTAGTGTTGTAATCAGACTCTAATATTTAATAATTTGCACTATTAAAACTACGTCTCTGCCAAAGCAACATTCTCTAATTGAAAAAATAATTGCTGCCATTATTAAATATTATATTAAAAAAAATCTCAAATTAATAATTAATATTGATTTTCCATTCAGACTTAAATGTCAATGTTGCTTAAAAAATGAAACAGTTGAAAGACTTCCATATGAAGAAATTAGATTCTGCGATAATCTCATTCGAGGTGAAGGAGACAAACCGGGAAAACTGTCACGGTGGTTGGACAGACACGCGAGCGATTAACGATTTGTTGCACTCGCATTATAAATAATATCTAAGTAGACCAGTTTAGTCTGCTTAGCTGTTCAGATGCAAAACAACATCGAAAGTCAAAGAGCAATTATTCAGCATCCATTCGTGGACAAGTGGGTTTGTGGATCTAGACGACACGAACGGTTCTATTATACAGTTTTAACGATCCCCGGAGACTAATCGACGCTTTGGTTACATTTAGTCGTTGAATAGTTCATAACTATTATATGTTTACGCTATGTTGAGTATTAGAGACATATTTTATTTTCAGGATGAAATTTAGTGCAACTGTGGCAAAATTATCTAATCTAATGTGTGTATATCGCAAATCAGAAAGTAGCATTTAACGATTGTAAAAAATACACTTGTAGCGGAACAAGAGGAAAATTAACGCCGCTCGGATTAAGTTTTCACTTTGTGTTTGACAAGTATAATATATTTTTTTCCACGCTGAGTTTTTTGCTTGATGTTTACGGATAATAGACTTAATATAATAATGAAATTTAAGTTTGTGTAATATATTTATTTCTACACTTGTTTATGCAAAATAAGTAGTGTGTCATAAAATTTGTGAAGATTGTGAAAAAGTGAAACGAAAGTTTATCATATATTTTACAAAAAAGAATTAGTCCTTTATTTATTAAGTTATTGAAATATTCTGATGCTTCTTCATATTACTTGAAAATGAATTGACTGCTCTAGAATATTAACAAAATTTTACTTATAAATTATCAGTAGACCAACAAACAGAATATGTTATAAATATGATCTTTTATGTGAAATAAATTTGAATAACTTCTAAATGTGTGAAACTGAGATAACCGTATTTTTATAATTAGTTACTTCGACATTTTAATAATATATAATGTGTTAGAATTCAGATATATATATATTATATATATATAGGAAAAACGAATTAATATGTTATGCATCTTTTACTCCGTTTCTACATAATTTGTATTTAGTTGTAAATTTACAAAAATATTTTTTTCTCGCTACGCGATCAGTGGATTTAAAATATTAATAATTTTTGCTTAGATAATTTATTATATTATTGAAAATATAACAGTATTTCAAATAATCAATTCAATAATATATTGAAGTAATATGTTTGTAAATTTAATCAATATATATGTATATATTAAAATAAATATTTAACAACTAAAAAAATAAAAAATAAAAATTATTTAAAAATATTTAACAGCTTCGTATTTTTATTGTCATTTTTCGACTTATTCAATTTTACTAATAATTTTATAGTAATTTAAAATAAATTATGTGTGTGCTGCAATTCTAGTTAAAGATATTATTAATATTAATCTACTTATCAGATAAGCACATGTTTTAAATTATTGTAAATTATTTGTAATTTATCTTCAATCAAACATTCATATTAACTTGTAAGTAACATTACAATAATATGGATTAGAAATTTTATTAAAAGCTTTTGCAAATTTTAAAGAAATAATACGTTCTAAGTATTTTTAAGTACAAATATATTTTATTATATAAATAAATTGATACATTATTTAATTAAGTGTATGTAACATTTATATATTTATATTTTTAGTGATGCAAGAACTATCTGGAGAGATTATATAGTGTATTATTTGCTTTAATTGTTATTATACATTTGATACAATTGAAATTCGAATAGTATAATGTATGTAATCAATTTTTGGAAAGTAATTGTTTCGAACGTGTGAATGACTTTTCGCCACGCAATCTTTTTTTATGTAATAATTTCAGTTTAATATAAATAATTAAATGCACGTTAAGCGCTTCCCAATATTTAAATATATTATTAGAAAATGAAATCAAAATTTTCTTTTCATATTTCAATATTTTCTTTACCAAACATTATCAAAAAATTGTTATGTTATCATGAGCATTGAATTGATAATAATAAGACTTTCAAAACGTTCAAGAAACACTGCCATATAACCTAGACCTAGACATTATCACTCAACCGGTAGATCATGCCCATACTCGATTACATGTTACATTTCGAGCAGGTTTTCCCCGTTTCGTACATTCATCTGGAGCAAATTCTAAGATAATCGGGGCTAGCAATAATTTGTCCCATATTTGCATCATACTTATTGCGACTTGTGTAATGTAACTCTTTAGCGTGACTTTAGTTAATTAATATAGATATGCTGCCTGCAAGATTATATTGTAGAAATCCATATATGATATATTAAATCGATCTGTGAATTCAGTTAAATACTATCTGGTTAAGATTCTTAGACTATCAAAAAATGAGGATGAAATGCTGTATTCAAAAATAATGAACAATATTAACGTAACAATCAAATCGAACTAATAATATCTGGGTAAGAAGAAGTTAAGATAGACAGATAATTTATATCCTTTGCCTTTCTTATTTAGTTAAGATTCCTAGTCTATCAGAGAATGAGGATGAAATGCTATATTTGAGAAGGGATGAAATGTCAAAAGCGATTAAATCTACGGTATATCAATAGATTGAAGTATAATCATCAAGACATCCATTCAAAAAAATAGTTGTGGATAATCTATACGACAGCGTAAACTAAACTGTACAGATACTATTTAAAACAAAGATAAAATAAATATGTATAATGATCAGCTGTATCATTAGTTTTATTTTGAACAATTTTTTTGATTTATGGGTAGATTTTGCCCTTTTGATTTTGGTATAAATTTCGCTTAAAATCCACTTCAACAATTAGATACTTATATTTTATTTTTGTAAATTCTAGAGAAAAGGTTCGTTTCATTATTTAATTTTCAAGAATTTGATCTTATAATAAATATTTTATTTTTACACGGAATTATTAAAATATTAAAACCATACTTTGCAATTTTTTTTCATGAACATAAATAATATCAATCGAAGGTGTTGTAACCATAAAATAGGAAAATAAGTGTTAAACAGATTTCTTAATCTGTCGAAGACAAAGAAAATATAAATAAAAGGTTTGATGTATTCGAAACAACTGATTGATATTTTTTATTTATATAGTTTACATATTTAAGAAGTCCGCGTAAAATTATATATATTTACTATATTATGAACTTTTCGAGAATTCATAAATGAAGTGATTTGTCAATTATATAAAATTTATAAGAACTAAGGGATACTTTATCAATGATTAAGCATACGTCCAGTAAAAACTATTTTTTATAAAAAAAATGTTTTTAAGCTAAAAACGTACTGAAAACTCTACGTTTAATTATATTTATTTTATAAAGAATTACTGTGAAGTAAATAAATAACTTTTATATGAATTACATTTGACTTTTAAGAAGCATTACGTTCTGATTTTTGTAAAAATTCTGTTTTTTAGTTTTTGTGAAAAATTTTGCTTCAACAGAATATTTTAGTCTTAAAGTGGTATTTTTAAGTTCTTCTACAATATATTTTACTATGATTCGTTATGTATAATTATTTAAACACATATAAAGCTCAGTTTCCGTATATTAAATGTTGAGTCTTGAAACTTTTCAGATAATCCTCGTATATATAAACTAATGTATAATAATAAAATATATATATTCTACAAAGATTCGAGAATACTATTAAACTGATTTATATAAAATTAAAAAAATATATATATATATATATATATATATATATATATATATATATATATATATATATATATATATATATATATATATATATTGTATATATAAGAAAATTTAATTACGTGATTTTCTCGCGTTTGAATTAGTTCCTCTATATTTCGCCGGCGATTTTCCCGGCATCTTCAGGAGTTTTTCACATTTTTTTTTATATGTACACTTTTATTTACTTCGCGCAGGAAGGGATTTTTTACTCGCATTATTTTATAAAAAAAAAATGTGAAAAACTCCTGAAGATGCCGGGAAAATCGCCGGCAAAATATAGAGGAACTAATTCAAACGCGATAAAATCACGTAATTAAATTTTCTTAAATATTATGCCGCGTAAAAATTCAAAAAATTAAAAAAAAAAGATATATATATATATATATATATATATATATATATATATATATATATATATATGTATATTGTATATATAAGAAAATTTAATTACGTGATTTTCTCGCGTTTGAATTAGTTCCTCTATATTTCGCCGGCGATTTTCCCGGCATCTTCAGGAGTTTTTCACATTTTTTTTATATGTACACTTTTATTTACTTCGCGCAGGAAGGGATTTTTTACTCGCATTATTTTATAATAAAAAAAATGTGAAAAACTCCTGAAGATGCCGGGAAAATCGCCGGCAAAATATAGAGGAACTAATTCAAACGCGATAAAATCACGTAATTAAATTTTCTTAAATATTATGCCGCGTAAAAATTCAAAAAATTAAAAAAAAAATATATATATATATATATATATATATATATATATATATACAATATATATAAGAAAATTTAATTACGTGATTTTCTCGCGTTTGAATTAGTTCCTCTATATTTCGCCGGCGATTTTCCCGGCATCTTCAGGAGTTTTTCACATTTTTTTTATATGTACACTTTTATTTACTTCGCGCAGGAAGGGATTTTTTACTCGCACTATTTTATAAAAAAAAAAATGTGAAAAACTTCTGAAGATGCCGGGAAAATCGCCGGCAAAATATAGAGGAACTAATTCAAACGCGATAAAATCACGTAATTAAATTTTCTTAAATATTATGCCGCGTAAAAATTCAAACAATTTAATAATATATATATATATATATATATATATATATATATATATATATATATATATATATATATATATATATATATATATATATATTTATTTTTTTTCAGTCGCAAACAATTCGTGATCATGGCCGGAAAATCACGGCCGAAATATAGAATACAAGTAAGCATAAATCACGATGAATCCCGAGATTTAAAACATAATTATACTCGCGAAAATCTAAAAATTTTTTTTATATATATATATATATATATATATATATATATATATATATATATATATATATATATATATATATATATATATATATATATATATATTTAATGGCATCATCAGGAAACATTTACACTTTATCTAAGCAATGTAAAAAATAGGGTAAAAATAAAAACCTCCTGATGATGCTAAAAATATTTTGGCGAAATATATCGAGACTGAGACTCCAAAGAAAAATGCCATTAAAATCACGTAATTTTAATATTTTTTTAATGAACAATTTTAAATATATATAAATTTGAGAAATTAGAAAGACTAGTCCTAGCTTTGCTTATTTCGTTGATTTTTTTGTCACAAATCTAATGTATATGTTAAATTATGCGTTGATTGAAAATGTAAATTAATTTTATTCTAATGTATATATTTTTTTATAAACAATGTTTTTATTACATGATAATCGGAATGCTAGAAAAAAACTAATGACAGTTTTTAAACCGGCGTTTATTTTTACTTTAATATAAATTTATTTATCAGTATATTGAATCTTTGTAGAATATATGTAGATATATTTATAATTTAATATACATCACTTAATAGTAATCATATTATATTAAAGCGAAATAATGCATATATCTAGTAACATTAAATTCTTTAAAAAAAATGATAAAAATCATGCTATATAATATTTTTAGGCGATTTTATCACATAAAAAACATTTCAGTATAATAATAATGGAGAGCCCAAAACCCACTTTATATGAGTTCGTATAATAAATTGTAACAGATCTTAAAAATACTATTTTAAAGACTAGAATATTATATTGAAGCAAAAATTCTGCAGAAATTTTTCAACACATAATTAAAAAAACAGAATTTTTGAAAAAATCAGAATGTAATGTTTCTTATCTTAATGGAAAATTACACTATTCTTTGAGAAAAATTGACATATGAATTGGCGTATATCAATAGAACATATCAATAGAACATCTCAAGATAATTACATAATAGGAATTGTTAAGATTTTCATCCAAAAGTAAATTTTTGGTTGTCATAAATAACTCAATGGTTATTATAGACATATGTATTTGAGATTGGGGCATTATAATTAACACACAGTGCTACAAATTTTTACATAGCTGTTTTTACTAATATGTACTAATAACTTTTACCTAAGATTTAAAAAAAATATTTTTCTACCTATGAAAAAAAATTTCGTCGAAATATATTTTATATTTCACTATCATTTTACTCCAATGTTTATTTAAAGGAAAATGTGTTGTATTCACATAGTATTTATTTAACAAAAATTTGCATACGAATTAATCGTTCACGACTTAGTGAATATGGTACATAGAATTCTAGACCAAGAACTAGAAGAAATGCACATTTCAGATTTGGTTAGTAACAGTCTGTGAGCATTTCACCAAGAACGTTTGCTAGAAAAGTCAAGAAAGTATGATTCAGAAAAAGTTATACGGTTGGAATAATTTTGGCAACACCGAGACTGTACACTTAGATTAGCCATTTGTTCAGAGGAAAACAACATTGAAATTCGTTTAACCGAACTTAGTTTGCATAATGCAATTTAGTTTTATATAAATTTTAATAAGCTACCGTATTTTTTAGTGTTTTTCTTAAAGAAAAAAGGATAAACATATTTAAAGCTTTCATGAATATTGAAAATGGCAATCTCTCTAAATTATTTTGCGACTATCCTTTAAGAAAACTGTGGTCTAATCGGAAAAGCTGCTAGATTTATTAGATGTATATTTTTTACTGAGGATCTAAAGATTTCATAGGAAAGACGATAAAGAGCTTATTGATTTATGGACAAATCTATCTATTATTTGGTTGATTGGTAGAGTTACCGCTGAAGCAAAACTTTACGGTTCACCTAGTTTCTGCCTAATGATCGATCATCGAATTGCTCTAGAGAGTGTTAAACGCTACATCAACAACAACAACAGAAGTCCGATAGAGCGCGACGACCCCCGTCGTGAAAAAAGTTGTAAAGGAAAGTGGAAGCAAATCGGCTAATCTGCCACGACACGCTTCGAATCCTCGCTTCTGGTTAACACAGCATAGCACTGAGCAATTGCCCAACTGCCTATGAATATGCATACACGAAATTAATTCGAGCGAAAGGCGGTAGCTACTTCTGCACACATGAAGACCAATTATAAGACTTTCGTTTCCTCCTATCCGATCTAATATCAACCTGAGTCCTCTGGAGCCGTAGCGGAAGCGCTTCTTGGACTTGGAAGCACTGCATGATGACGTAGAGCTCGATCTGGATAACGTCTGATTTTTTTGTCTCTTGTCAAGAGAGGCGTTTGATAAAGTCCTCGATATGTTCACGGAATACATCTTGTTATTAGCACAGTTAACTGATAGACACTCGCAGCAGCATCGTTGTCAAGGGTCCGTGCGCGCAATGCGACGTTTGACGAGAGACTGGCGACGAAGAACGCGGCAATTATTGCAGTCCGTTCGCCGAGCCGTGGACGCGAAGCGCGACCATAAAATATATAAAATATATAAATGACTGCCCGAAAAAAAAAAAACGAAAGTAATTTTCCCTAAAACCGCCGCTCGTTATATCAAAACGTTACCGCACGAGCGATTGTTCTAGTGTCGGCGGCTCATCATCACTCATGTTTGCGGGTGTTTCAATTATAATATTATGCGCGCGAATGGCTCATAATACAAATAGACCAAATCACTGTAACTGTAATTTCAAAGATTTTATGAATGATAGATTTGAATTTTCATACAAGGCAATAACTATTAGTTGGCACAAATCAAACAAGCAGAACATCTATGTCCCCATCCTCTGATCT
Source organism: Plectrocnemia conspersa (assembly GCF_051122295.1). Lineage (NCBI taxonomy): Eukaryota > Metazoa > Arthropoda > Insecta > Trichoptera > Polycentropodidae > Plectrocnemia > Plectrocnemia conspersa. The sequence goes on from NW_028277172.1 coordinate 23,009,826, forward strand.
TTGGCTATCACTAAGTTTATGTATGTTTCATATAAATCACTTGATATTGTATTGACACTAGCTTTTATTGAAAGCATTGGAAAAAATGACTATAAAAGACTGTTAAAATCAAAGGACAACTGTGGGTGGAAAATGTGATAGATTTTCACTGTTAAATTCATAAAGTCACAGTAAACACAGATTTAGTGAATTGACTGCTACCGTTGGTATTATAAAAAGCATATTTAAAAAACTTTAATAGTAATAATATTGTTTTGAATTTTTTTAATAATTGGTAATAATAAAAGACCGAAAAAGAATGCTTTATTATTAATATATTGTTAAATGTTGATACATACATGCAAATTTTTCAAAATAAAAGCAAAGGATTCTAGAGTTGAAACAGTTTCTTTGAAGATATTGAATGAATATGTATATAGTAAATATTATTGTCTTCATATTTTTTTTTGAAATATAATAAACAAGCAGCATTAAAAGGTCATAAATTGCCGACATTTATGACAAATTATTCCATATTTCATGTTTCAAACAATAATAAGTTTTTAAATAATATTCTTTACATTCAGGTTCTTCTAAAAATACTTTATATGCTGATTCTTTATTATGATGTTTACAAATACTAATACAAATCAATAAGATGACTATGTACAAAAACATGTACTTTTATTCATTTAGTATATTTTTGGTAAAAATATTTTTTTAAATGTATTATTTTAGAACAAAAAGTCTAGAAAATCATCGTCTTTTATGGACCGCTTCTGAATGCCTCCTAATTTTTTATACTCATTATTTTTGGTCAGTTAAGATTTTGCGAAAGAACCTTATGAAAAATAAGTGCAATAAAAATTGCAAATCTGTTTTTTTAAAATGCGACATATCTTTTTCTAATAATAGATTTATATATATATAATCATATTTTAATTATTGCACATTTGATATTAATTTTAGAATATCTCAATAATTACTATTTTTGAAAGATATATATTTTTTCGGTACTACCGATATTTCATTTTGTAATATCGATAGTACCGCAGGTTGATTTTTGATTCAATACCGGTATTACCGGCTTAAAATCCCTACTTGAAATTTAATAATTATGCAGCAATATTAGTAAAATTATATATCAGAATACCTGTGAATGTATAAAAATATACATTAGATAAAAATCATGATTAGATAAGGAACATATAATAATCAATATCGGACATCGTGTTTCGTACATGTTAAAATATAATATATTATTATAGTTATATACGATTCTTTAATGAATCAGTAATATTATAGAAACATTCTTAGTCACTCAAAAATTAGATTAGTTGAATACAATCAACATATAAAATTGTAAATTTTGTTTCTCTGCTATTTTTATTATGCTTTATATATATATATCTAGGTACTAATTGGTTATAAGTATAAATTATTAAATAGATAAATAATGTGATGTAAATTAAGTACTGCTTTTACAGATTCATTTTTCTTACAATAAGTTTCAGAGCTTTTCACCCATTTTTTATGGATAAACTTCATGAAGGTATTTATAGCTCTTATAAACTGTAATATTATTTGTATTTTTTAATAAATCTTCCGTTGTAACCTAACAGGCGTGAGCCCAATGCGTTACAATGGGGTAAATCTGTACAAATCAGATATAATGAATACCTACAAGTAAGTATAAACCACGAATCAGTAATATATATAATACTTATATATTATTATGTGTAATATAATTTATAATCAATAGATTTTTTAATAAAAGAGTATTTTTTTATAAATAAAAATCGAGTGCCGCTGCCGAGGCTCGAACCCGCATCCTCAGAGTTACTAGTCTGAGACGTTACGGACTATGCTATTCCGTCCTTAATATTATATATACATATGTACTCAGAATATTTTTTATGAATATTCTGAAACACTTTCAGGTCATCAGCATATAAAAATATAGAGTTATTAATTGCCACATATATGTCGTTAATATAGAGCCAAGTGACGATTGCCATAGCTTACACATTATCAGCGGCGATTTAAGTAACTTTTAAAAAAGCTAGCAATAACTCATGACAAATTTTGTCGGATGCTTTTTCGCTATTTGTATTTTAGAATCGAGGGTTTTTGTCACTGCGTTATAGAGGCGTATAAATAAGCATGGAACGAAGCGGACGAAACCCACGTTGTTGGTCTACTAGTGCTTGCCGATAATAATTATGGATATATCTGAAAATAATTATATCAAACAGATGGTGAACGCTGAAGTTTTCAATACATAATTTATCACCTTTTTGTGGATGTAAAAATGAAATATTTAGAAATTAAAAGCACACTTAAAATTCATACAGTACCACTGACACAATTTGAATTGATGTAATTTTAAATTGACGACATATTACGACAAGTTTAATATACATATGTATATAATCTGGCATTATAGTATAATAAAATGAATAAACATCTGTCATATACCTAATAATTACAGTAATTCAGATCATAATTGGAGCAATGCGAAGCTTTATGATATGTTGCATATTATACGAAATGATATGTTGCATATTATGCGAAACGAAATTTTCATCATACGCAATGATTGCGTATGAGAGAGTGCGTCGGCCGTCTTAACCAACTATCATAATTTTCCCATTTTCTCCGCATTTATTGCCGAATTAAGAACGTCGCCATGGACATGCGCATTCATTTACATATAGGCGTGATAATAATAAACCGATAGATTGCAGTTTAATTGCATTAACGCGCTGAACCGAGCGTATCGTTCAGTTGGAAGAAGTGGGTGAGCGGCTAACGGAGAACGGTAACGAGAGCCGAGTTAAAAAGCGGACTACTCAGAGTAACTGGACCGAAAGAGTAAGTAGTACCGATCTGACGCATTACTGGATTGAAACATTAAACACCCATTAAAATAATGTCAGCAATCTCAACGATTTTGGAAAGGTACTCTTCTTACAAAATCTTTAACTGATATTCTGATATTGCTTACTGATTGATTAAACAGACTTATTTTTCAGCCAGGAGAAAGCGACCGTACTGTTAAGTTGCGTGCTTTATATTTTCATTTACAGCTATTTAATTTTTAATTATAATTTGTTTATTTTAAGTAGTATATACTAGTATGTATATATGCACGTCACGATCACTAGAAAATATGGTTCATACAATTCCAAACTAGCAGTTAAAAAAAAACGTTTTTATAATAAATAAATAATGGCAACTTTTAGCTTTCAGCAAAAAATAAAATCAGGTTGCAATAGTATCGAGAAGATTAGGCGAAATGGTACAATGAATCAAACTTGATATTGTTTGTATCATTACATATTCAGGTATTAATAACATACGTTGCTTGTCAAAAAGACAAGATTTAACCAGTCAATTTAAAGTGTGAATGTGGTGTGATTGAGGCATTGAAATTATTGGAATACACACAAATGCTGCCTTACTTGTTTCAAAATTTCACTCATATATGTGTAACAAACTAAAGAATTTCGAAATGTTAAATTACTTCAAGTGAAAAATATCTCTAAAGTCGAATTATGTACATATAAATAAAATTGTGATTCATTCGGATTTTTTTCATATTTATACAAATGGATGAAAAAGTCAGATGTTAATGAAATATTAATTAAGCTGTGGGAAAAATGATGAGCGTCGTAGAGAAATGTTTAGTTATTGTCTTTGACTGTATTTATCAGATTTTAGATTTTAATTGCAAATTTAGATGATAATTTTTTTATACCTTTAAAACTATGAATTTAACATAAAGCTCATTAAATACTCATAAATCGCGCTCATAATATCACGTTTTGTGCTCGTAACCCTATTTTTTGTTAGTGTAGCTCACGACTAATTATTTTTATTTATAAAAAAATAAACGTATGTATATCACATAAGATTTATGGGGGACCCGACAAAGTCGCGCCGACTAAGCCGCTCCGACATAGCCGCGCAAGACAATCCCGCGCTATACAACCCCGACATTGCCGCGACGATAAAGCCGCGCCGACATTGCCGCGCAAATCAAAATTATAAAATTGAATAAAATGAAAGAAAATGATTTTTTTAATTCTAATTATTTTGTTTTGTGGACAGCTCTATCACTAGTGATTCGCTTTTTGAACAGTTAGTCATAGCTTGGATGATGCTGGACAGTTACAAAATATACCGAAATGAAAATAAATCAATAGAATATCATTAAAAAAAGGTTAGGTTGTTTGGTTCTACAGTGAAAGTCGGCGCGAGCGGTAGCGAGACGCCTCCTTTTTCCTATATATGTTTGTAATTATTAATAAATAAAAACCATGTTATAAAATGAATTTTGTTTTGACTTTGCGCGACTATGTCGGGGCGGCTATGACGGCGCGGCTTAGTCGGCGTGCCGATTTATGACTATATAGAATCATTATGAAATAGGAATCAGATATAATATTATAATAAAATGGGTTGCAGATATATACAGTTGAAAACTGAGGTCCACTAAATATTAAAAGTATGCTTTTAAATAAATTATGTAAAAAAATTACAAAGTTAAAATCATTGATTAGAAAGTGATCTTAAACTCTGTTTACCCTTCTTAAATGTGTGTTAAATTAATAATCATATCTAAATAACCGTTTAAAAAAAAATGTTCCTCACTACCTTGCAGAATTGTTTAGTTACATAAACATTTATGTATTAACTCACATACAAATACATCTTAGATAAATTTAATTTGATATTTATTTATCTTTTGACTTAAATATTATTATTTTAATATTTATTTATATAGCTTCTGATATAATTATTATAATTTTCCCCATTGAAATGCCATTAATTCATTTCAATAAATGAAATTGTAAACACTTACACTTACAGGTTTTTTGCTCGTATGTCGAGTCAAATTTATAAAAAAAAATGGCTCGTGTCTCTAAAAACTCGTTAGTCAAGACACTCGAGGTTTAACTCTATTTATAATATATTCTACAACACTTTATGTCTTATGAAAATTTATTTTCATTAAGCAAAACACATCTTTTGTACTTTTTTCTTTTAATATCGGAAGCAAATCTTTTTAGATAAAATACTATATAGTACGTATAAGTTTGAAAAAGTTAGAAATATTGGAAAATATATCCAATTAAATAAAATTTGAGTAGTTAAGTATGACATAAGATTGAGTAATACATGTTTGACTATTTTTATGAATTAGATAAATCATCAAGTAATGGAATTCTAAGTTAAGTTGACGATGATTTAAGTTGACAATGGTTTCTCGATGTTTTTTTATTTCTCGGAAAATTAGAATTCTCGAGAAATTTTGATATATGTATGTACAAAAAATATATTTAATGTGTGATTATATAATATTATAATAATTATAATAATCTCTATATCGTTGAAGAGAACAAACTTCAGTTGAATTTGTTACAATGGACCAGAACCGAGCGACAAGTTACGAAGGAATGAATCGTAAAGAAAATTGTCATTCACAGCTGTTGCTATCTTACACTTTTCATATTTCTAAGAAAATAAAGATAAAAAACCTCTTTGAATAATTAAAAAAAAATGAGATTTAAGTTCGCCGACTGGTACATTTTATAGAGAAACTTTGTGAAAAGCCACCATACATTTTTAAAATCTGCGGATTTCCATGCAGAACAATTTCTTCATATCTGATGATTAATATTGATCCTGGATTACCAAAGCAAAAATAAGGCCAATTGAAGGAGTTGAGAAAATTTTTGCCATTCAAATACTTCTGACCTTTATTAAAAGTTTCCAAAAAAGCATGCATATTTTCACATTTCCACATTTTTTTATGTAGCATTACAAAAAGTAATGCAGCGGTTGTTAAACATTTAAAAATATTCGTACAAAAAAATGCTCTATAAAATTTTTGAGAAGCAAGAATTCGAAAAATGTGAATTCTTGTTTCTGAATTTAGATATTCTCGAGAAGAAAAACTAGATCTCCTCAATTTAAAAAAAAAATACTTTTTATGCTATTTTTTTAAATAAACTAATAATAAAAGACAAAACATACATCAAAACCAATTAATTAAGAATCAAAGATTTTTTTTGACGGCGTAGCAAGCAAATCAATGTGCGTATCCGATCCGATGTCAATTAACGCTCCATTAATATTTCAATACAAATTCAAACAAAATCGTTAGTGATGCCGGAAGATTATCAATACTAATCGTTTCGCCTTAGGTCGAGAACGGAGGTGGAGCACTTTGTTGGTACACAGCGGACTATGCGAATCCTACAGAATGTTAAAGCCACTGGTTGCTAATGGGATTATGCTCGACTATTAGGAATGAATGGGAACATCTGGGCTTTCAATAGCTTTCAAATACATGGATCAACAAGTACGACATTTTCGGATTATGCAATCTAGAAGATGACAAAATCGCTAAATGTACTGATACTGATTTATGACAATAACAAAGAGTCTGTTTCCGACCCGTATGATCAACATGATGGCAATAACCTTGAATTTGAAATGGTATATTAGTCAGAACACTGCTGTACTTATTAGAATCAAAGAAAATTTAAATTTAAATTGACGAATAGAAAAGAAAGGTCAGCAAAGAAGTGCAAGGTTGGTCTGTAGTACCTATTAATCGATATATTATCTAACTATCCTTATATTCCAAATCTATTTTAATATGATCATACTAGCTTTAAATATTGATATCATATAAAAAATGCAATACTGCTGAGCGAACGCGTCATGCGTCAAATTCCATATTTACCACATATTTAGGTTTGATTTAATTTAGCGTGTGAAAATGATTTCGTATCATATGATTGTTTCATATATGGCACTGACCTGACGTCGGGGGCCGAGTCTGCCAGCAGCCTCACGCAGTCGAGACAGCCCCTGGCTGCGGCGTAATGGAGGGCCAGCGCTCCGTTGCGGGCTTTGCTGGTCGAGTGGCCCCCAGGGACTCCCATGGCGCACGACCTGCAACAAAACATTGCACTTAAATAATAAATTTTATGGTGACATCTAGCGGCGAGTAGCGACAACATTTATATTCACACCATCGCCAAATACTTTCTCCATTAATTTTTAAAATACTAAATAAAATTATAAAGCTAACATTATTGGCAATAAAAGTCACGAGCTTGTTGTTTGGGATTAACTGTGCGTAAAATATTGTAGCGCCTAATGTTATTATATCCCATACACAAAAGAAAATCTATAAAAATTAGAAAACGCCTATAATCAGTAGTAGTATATGTAATTAGGAAGTCACTGTTATTATAATTATTGGTGTAATCAACACGCATCATACAACACGTTATTGTGATAACTGAACATTTTAATTTAAACATTTGATTAATCATATTTTTCGTTAGATGAGGCACAACGAAAAATAATATTGCCGACCAGTAGATGTTTTTAACCTTTTGGTCGCCGAAATCCGATATTACAGTGAATCATCTGATTCGACGTCATCATTAAAAAATAATTAGAAACATAATATTTTATTTAATATGTGATATATCGACATTTAGATAGTAATCGCAAACGCTTTAAAACAAAATGGTTAATATAATTTTGATTAGTAAAAAAAATATTTTAACGTTTCAAGTAGATTGTTATAATACAATTATAAATTAATTTAGCAAGGAAAAAAATAAAGCGATCAATGTAAATATAGTTTTGATAAGCATTGTTATATTTAAATTTTTATTATATTTAAATAATAAATTTAGAGCATAAAGGTATACTAAAATTGATTTTAAAGCTCCGTAATAAATTAAACGTTTACAATAAAATACAATAGAACGAGACAAGAGCTGATTAATATGAAATTGTTAAACTAAAATATTACATACTATAATAAAATAATAAAACTAATATTACATAAAAATGGCCAGTAGATAAATATCATAAAAATGAGATCTAGTCAACATATGTATGTTTAAGGTTAAGGGCTTAGCGTATTTTTTTTTTTAAATAACAATATAATCGACTTTTTATTATAATATATAACTTTTCGAGGCTTGAGGAATATTATTATTAAATTATTATAATCCTATTTTTTACGATCTGGATATTGCTAAGGACGGAGTCTTGTTACAAAACCTTTCAAAACATAAATATATTGCTGTAATCTTATGCTGATTAAAAATATAAATAAATAAATATTTTTAGTTCAATTTTTAAATTGATTTAAAACCATTTAATTTATAGACTCTCGATTTTTATCGAATAAAAAACATTATATTCGCTACTCGCCGCCGGGCGGCCGAGCACAAAAGTAAAAGTCGACCGTTGACCGCCCAGCACTTTCTTCGACCTTGGCACCGACTTGCTCCGAAGCAAAACGCTCCACTGCACACCGACACGAAAGTTACCTCAAGTTACCGGCGTATGCCTTCCGCGCCGTCGCGTCCAAGATCCTCAAATCTCCATGACATCTGGCTATCATCTCATTGACCGCCTGATGCACATCGAACACTGCTCTACCACTATCGATCTCTGGAACTCTCGGACACTCCTTTCTTCTCTCCATGTACCGCTTCAATCTCATCGACAGCATGAACCTGATCCTTATATGTCTCTTGATATCTCTATCGTACCTCAACTGCTCCTTCAAGATCTTCCCGTCACATTTTCTAGTTCGATATTTAAACTTGCGTCTGATCCGCTTGAGACGCTCCATACATCCTAGCTGCTTTTCTGGCACCGGTGCTTCAAATTGGTGGTTTCTCCAATGTCTTCCTAAAGACCAATTTCCATCGCACGTCGAGTAGCTCAATCTAGGATCTTTACTCTCCGGTTTGAATCTGAACGGCCGTTGTTCCTCTTCCTTGCTCTTCTTCTTGCCAAAAAATCTTCTCTTGAGCGCCTTCTTGAGCAAACTGCGCTTCTCCTTGTCTCGCCTGATCTGATCTTCGCTCATAGGAGACCAGCCTCCGGCTTCCGAGCAGCAGCATATCTCTTTCACGAATCGCGCCAAAGCGCCACAGTACGACAGAGTGTCCCTCGTCATAGTCCCATGGCGAGTGAACCAGATCGTCAATTGTAAACAAAGCAGGAGGTAGCGGCCGCCAACATTTTTGCGTTCGAACCGCGTGTGGATCGCGCGGCGATCGAGTCGTGATTAACGATCGGTTATAGAAATCGGCATACGCTTGCTAGTTATGATGTTAAACGCCTCTTTTTTCCACATCGATACAGAAGAAACATTTCTTTCGAGGAAAGTCGGCCCGGGGCTAGAGCTTTTCGGCAGCGACCGGTTTTGGGGAAAAGTTGCGATAAGCAAAGTTCGTTAGGATGGCATCGTTACTTTTGACAGATGCTGAGTGGGCGAAAGTGTGCGATGTGTATAGAAATTCTAAGTCAACAAGAGTATTCTTTGTGACTCAATTTCAACTTAAGACTCTCAAACTAGTCACTGTGAGTCATTAGATGAATTTTAATTGGTACTTAAAATATTTATTGATAATATGAAATTCAATCTTTGGTTAACATACTGTCAAAAATTGAGCACGAAACGTCTCTTAGTTTAGTTATGGTATGTGTTTGGCTATTCAAATTAAAAAATATGGAAAGACGATAGCATTCTGATTAATCATTGTAACATTAACTTACTGTCTTCATTTAGAAGTAATAAAAGCATTCTTTGTGACTCAAATTCAATGCAATACTCTCAAACTAGTCACTGTGGGTCATTAGATGAATTTAATAAGTATTATCTCAATCTAGAAAAAAATGCTGTAAACGCTTATAATAAAATGTTTAATAATGCTAATAATAACAATTATAAAAAATACTCCAGAAAATAAAAATCTTAATATTAATGGAGATTTAACTACAGATAAAATAATAATAGCCAATGAATTAAATAAACATTTTATCTTAATCGGAACATTTCTATCAGATAAAATACAAATTAACATTGACTATATAAACACTATCACAAATATGGCTCAAATTAACAGATCTATTTATTTTTACCAAATTAAAATAGGAGAGGTCAAAAGATATACAAATAAATTAAAAAATAACTCAGCATAACAGTTAAAAATTTATTGCTCCTATTTTAGTAAATTTATTTAATTAATGTTTGTAAAAAAGAACAATTGCCCAAAAATTGCCAAAATAACTCCTTTATACGAAGCTGAAAATAAGAGGATCACTAAAAAGTATCGTCCTATATCTGTTTTAACAGTTCTATTGTAAAAAACAATTCTAGCCAATAGAATAAACTAATTTTTAAAAAGCATAAATTTTTTATAACATTTACAAAAAGTCAAAAATTGTATACAGGTTTCAAAATATATTATCTTATAAAACTAGATTTAAAATTTATTTTGCATATATTTATAGTAGTGGCGTAGCTATGGAGGGGTGGAGGGGACGGGCTGCCCCGGGTGGCACTTGCTTGGGGGCGGCATATTCGCGATGGGATCGTCTAGTGTGGTTCTTAACCCTGAATGCACTAAAACATATATAAATCCACGAATAGCAAGAGCTTAATAATAACCAATTTAATTTTTTTTAAATGCTGATTTTATGATCCTGCAAAAAATGTATGGGGGGGGGGCGGTAATTTTAAGGATCGCTCTGTGCGGCACAAAAAAAAATGAACGGTGATATTTTCTTCGTAATATAAATATTTTTAATTTACGATAAAAATATCTTTTATAATAATTAATTTAAAATTAATTGTAAGTTATATAGATAGCTGAGAGGTTTGAGCTCCAAATTATAATGTTAGATTTTTGCAAAGTAATAACAAAAAATGCTTTCACCAATATATAGTTTAGTTATCGTAGTGATATAGAAAGCTTATATATATAATTATTTTTCTGTTTGCATGTAAATCTTTATTATTATGGTTGATTTTATCAATTTTCTGACAATGTATGATGCGTTATAAATATGCGATATTTCACATAAATTGCATTTTACTACAATTTTTCTGAGATATCACATAAAAATCATATGATTTGTATTAAAAATATTTATTTACTAATTGAAATTTCGTGAGAATGAATCTAAAATACATTAAGGAATAAATTATTAATAATCTTTGATAAATAACAATATATATGAGTCTTAAAATAAGTTTTTTATAGATATTATTATGTAATGCATACATATTATTATGTTGTACAATATTTATTTTTGGCAAAAAATACTTATTATCGGGTGATGGGAAAATTTTCGTACGTAAACGAAAAGTAAAAAATATTTTTTCTTTTGAAGATTGATATTTTTCATTACAAATCTTACTATCATGACTTGACAGGTTTCCCTAATGCGTTATGATTGACATTATATAAACAATAAATACACAATAAAAAATAAAATTAAAAATTATTACAATAAAACAGTTATGGTGCACATCTAAAATAGATAAGCACCATTTTACATATTTTTTTCAGCACCTCATAGCTATTTGTGTTTGGCAAGCACGTTGAGAAGCTGGGTGGCTCGTGCAAGAGGAACGTTTTCAAGCGCTGAAGAATAAGGGACGCGATCGCGATTCTCTAAGACACTCTGAAGCACGAAGCCGAAAGTCATTGAGCAATGACGGGTTGTCGAAACTACAAAATATATTTTATTGCGTAAGTGTATTACTAATGAATATGTATAAATATATTTGCACAATAAAATGAAATGTATCACATGAAACGATAATATTTTTTTAACTTTTCGTTCCATGTCTCTGTATATAATTTTTTTTCAGTATGTCAATTATTATTTAAAAGATTAATCGTCTAATTAGTATTAAATTATATATATTATATTGTATATTTATAATATTTACAATGTAATAAAAAATGCCAACTTATTAGTAAAATAAAAAATAAATTATATTTTATCAATAAGCTTATATTTTTAAATTAAAAAATGTGGTACTTGTGATTGTCACTTTGTGATCGAGTAGCGCAAAATAATGAGCGCGTTTGTTTTCTTAAAATATATTTATTAAAATTTACACATTTAATTTATATATAATAATACACATTTAAGTTGTCACAAGATAAATCAAAGTGGCACAAAAATCGACTGTTTTTATTAATTATATTTGCAATAAATAATATTTATATGGTGATATTAAACTAAGAACAATCACTGCTAAATAAAAAAAAATAGCAAATGATTGATTTAAAAAAAATAAAAATTAGGATCATTAAAAATATTGTACGGTTAAATCTGAATAATTATCCCTACATGTTTATAAACAATATTTACTATACTTTGTTATTTAAGTTTAACAGTAATTAAAGACAATGTTTTATTTATATATCTATCTACATAACACAGGATATAACTCATGCATATTCTACATATACTTATAATAATGTTGTTTAGAGACATAATAAATCGCTTGAGTAAGTTAAATAATATTATAATAATATGTACTTGAATATAATTATTATGATATTTTTATTCAGTAATTTCTGATATGTAAAACAGTACATAGAGCACTTTCACATGTTGATGTACAACAAACTGTACGTGCAGCACAACAACTTGTCGTGGAGATATCCGATGTTATTTTATTCTAAAACTGCTAGAAAATCATAACATTGTCTTCTGATGACACATAGAAAATTAAATATAATATGTAAATAAAAATAATAATTAAATTAATTAAGCAATTTACTTATGGTCCAATTATTAATATCTCGTTTTGATTATATAATGCGTATTATACTTGCAAACAAAACAAAGCGGAAACTGGCGAACCTGGGAAATTTCCTACAATTACATAAGTAAACGACGATATTATTATACTACTATGTTAAACACCGAGCATAATTAATCTGACGGCTTAATAGAGCAAACGCTTAAAGTAGAAAAATATATACGACAACAAAGAGAAAAGTTTAATTAGAATCGAGAATAGCAAAGGCGATAAATCCGATTTGTATGCTAATGTAGTAAAATATTTAATTGTTGTGCGCACCTGAAACGAAAAATTTTTCGAACTTTCAAGTTCGCCGCGTGACGATCTAATAAAAGAGATTGCGCAATTTTAGTTTTTGCATGTATTGTGTACATACGATAATGTATTAAACATAGCTTAGTAACAGATAAAAATTGGAACACATTCATCATACATTACATTTTTTATACAAGTCATCCAACTGTTGATTATTTTTTTTTACTAAATTTGTATTGTAAAATTGGGTTAGGAATGCTTATAAGTGTATGATATACATAAATTTATTAAGTACTTTATAAACCAGTTTTGCCTCATTTTATGATACGTAAATGAAAATATTTCTTTATAACGTCAACTGTGTAAAAAATAAATGTTGTGCCTATATAATAAAATATTATATACATACAATTTGATCCAATTAATTTTTTAATGGTGTTTTTATTTTTAATGTAGTATTATATTAAAATATTATGATACATTTTCTTACGACATATTATATATAATATATTATATATTAAAAATAACAGAAACAACTATATTATATTTTATAAATATATGTATTAGACATAATATTTTATATTAAAAAAATTAATGCATAATAATAATATAATAAAAAGAAAACAGATCGACACTTTTCAACCGTTAATTAAAAGTTAAATAACTGTTCTTTTTAATAACAATTCTTGAAAATGTTTTTTAAAATATTATTATATATATATATATAGGCTCAGGTGAAAGTCATTCGCTCCTAGTTTATTTTAAAACAAATGTAATTTTTGTTTTTTTACATATTTAATTATTAAAGGTGGCATTAGCATATAGCATTTGGTACCAAACGGTTCATCAAGACAATAATAATATCCATATTTACCTGAATCATGGCAATAATATGTTTTTATGGCATGTTAATGGGTATTGCCAATAAACCTGGAAGCTGGAATTATCGAGAATTTATTTAAATACCTAAAACACTTCTCGAAACATCCAGCAATAAACTTTTACATTGAATACTTTCTCAAAACCTCCATAACCACAGAATTCATAAACGAAGCAAAATAGCAACATAAACAGTGAGCTTCAGACATTCATGTATAACAATGTAACTTAAAAGATAATTTAGAATCCATAAACTGAGTTATGTTAAAACAGAAATGATGTGGTAGATATATTTATAAAAGAAAAACACATTTAGAATTTCGTATGACACTATTTTATATTATTTATATAATCAAATTGCAAACAAAATTTACATCTACAATTATAATTAAATAGTAATAAAATACAATTTCTTAATAGAATTGCCTGATTTTTTTTATATTGACATTTAATTAAATCAGAAAAAACATTTTTAAATGTATTTATTGTAATATTTTTCTCAAGAATTTTGAGAATTATCATTTTTAATTTTTAGTTAATTTTTTGCTAATAAATTTTTTTTCAAGAATGATTTTAAATGTTTTACGACCGTTGCATGTTTTTATATTGTTGCATAAAAAGAGTTGCTCAGTGCCATATGTTTGAAAATATGAAAAATGATCGTGAAAGAAAAAAGTGGGTGAGCACTAAACCCCCCTCGTGCTGACAATGTATATAAAAACAGAATACCACAATATCATGAATTTAGAGAAAAGAGTGGATTTTATATATTTTAAACATGATGTTTGATTTTAAAAAATGACGAATTTTTTTAAGCTAAAATATTTAGATGCTTTATAAAAAAATATTGTTTCACTGCGTAGACAAATAAATGTGTCTTAATATCGGTTAAATTATACAATGGTTATTTATTTTTTAAGAAAAATAGCAATTAAGATTCAAATGTGATATTTGTTTATTCCCAGATGCATAATAAAAATAGATATATTGGAATGTAGTAAGTTATAATGTAGGGTAAAATATACAATTGCCTTTTGAAAGCGTTAATTGAACAAAGGTGCTTTGCAGACAAATACTCGAGAGAAATCGTCAGATTTAGGACACCAAAGTGCAACGAAAACAATGACCATGATATCCATAAATATTAGTTTGTCGTAAGCACTTATTCATAAGCACGAATTATTGTATGACAGGCATTGTTTTGCTCAAACATGTCGTCCTTAAGATTTGATCCAATTAAACCTCCAAGTCGTGGAAGTAAAAAGTGGGTGAGCACTAAATCTCCCTCGGACTGTAATGTGTATAAAAACAGATACACAGTATACAAATAAACAACTTTCGTTTAAAACTGGCCCTCAACAACATAATCATAAAAAAAGGAATTTAGACTCATTGAGCTTGAACCAAGTAGAGCCGTCGACCATTGATAAAATATCGCGAAATCAGCCGTTTCTCTCTTAACGTCAACTTCACGTCTGGAATCCAGAATTCAATCCACTTAAAATACAACTGGATATTTATGATGCAGACGTTTAAATTTAAAATACATTAAAAACTTCGCTGAATTTTTTAAGGTATGCAAAATTATATTTAATCGTCATTTTGATAATAATTTAATTAAATAAGTATATAATTGTGTTTCTGATATTAATTTTACATGTGAATATTTTAATCTTAATATCTAAATAAGTTTATCATAATAGATATTGTATTTAAAAATTAGGTTTATAATCAAATGTATATAATTACTATTATACTAGTAAAATAGTAACATTTTCTATACTTGCAAACTCCAGTTTTTTTGTCTCAGAATACGTTATTGCATACAAGAACACAACGCAATAAGAAAGAAGCATTATTTTAGTCAGTTATAAATCACATAAATTAAAAAATTGTAACACTTATTTTGTCACACTTGTGGAAAATGTTTGCAACATCTGCTTTAGAATCTCCGGATTGTGAAAATCAAAAATCAACACTCATTTGGATCAAATAGAGTTCACCACACCGACCTTTAACTACCTGTTTTTTATGTATTTTTTTTATAATAACCAAAGCGACCATATAGCATACGCGGTGCGCATCAGTGCGTTTCGACTGTGGAAGTGGAACCGGAAGCTCACGTGCACTTCCGCTCGTCGCCAATATCGTCAAATATCAAATAATATTACGAGCTCGTCGATGAGGCACGAATTGCGAAATTATTTTTCACTCCCAGTGAAAACAAACGTCATTATGCAAACGGCGCGGTCTCACGCCACAGACAATGTTTTTTTAATTTATTAATTAATTAATTGATAATCTGACGACTCAGTTAATAAAATCGAAACGGTCACAAAAAGTCGTCTCGATTAATTTATGGGGATAATTAGATCGTTATGTAAATTAATTCGATCCTCATTTACATGTACAAAAAGTTGTCTAAAGCTTATGCTAATTAAAACAGCCGTTGGCCATAACCCCATTTTTGGTCACTTCCGGTCACATGCAATGTCGCAGACGCTATTGTGCACATTTACATTCGAATCCCTCAAAATACTGATACCGATACATAAATTATAAGATGTAATTAAATATGTATTACTTTTATATGTTAACTTTTTGACAACAGATGGCAGTAAATATTTTTATTTAAATTTATTAAATTTATTACTTAATAAATTATATAAAAAACGGTAATGAAATATTTTATTATGTTTTAAAATAAAAGCTTAAACTGTAATTTTTATTATCTATAAATAGTAATTAATTCACAATAATTATTATTTTGCTATTTACCGCTAGATGGCTCAGTTTTTATTGTTATAAATAATAGTGCCGCGCAGTTTGAATATGTATATAGAGCATTTTCAATATGCAATGAAAATTTCTTTGCCGATTATATAATTCAAATTTCTAAACTAATATTTTAGTTATATAAGCTCAAAATTCCACAAAATACTATGTGTATTAATCCAATGTTAAGAATATTTTTTATTATCACTGTTTCTAAAAAACTGATTTTTTAATTAATTATTAACTATGAACAATTAAATATTGTTGTATAAAAAAATACAGTATTTAAAAAATAATTTGAAGCTGTTAAAAACAGAATATTTTTGTATAACTTAACAGACAGAAAGTCAGTTAAGGAATCTGTTTATTATTATGTATATAATAATAGTATTTAGCAAAAACTTAAACCAAAGTTACATACAATACATAGCCATTTAAAATATAAATAAAGTAATTATATGTTTAAATTTTATATTGATAATAAAACCATAACTTGATATTATAAAAAACAAAAATATTATTTTTAGAAATTTAATTAAAATATTTTATGAATACATTATAGTTTTTGTGGATTATAAATTGGTTTATGTTTATAAACTAATTTTAGGCACCCTCCGTTGATTTTTAAACGGTTAAAATGTAGCAAAATTATTTTATTATGAACTAAAAAAATGTTTTTTTTGCATATGTCACAACAAATTTTCCCCTTTTTTGCTTCAAAGATAAGAATATTAACAAAATGTATATAAAACATTTAAAACTGTGTTAAAATATATCATTCATTATTTTATTAATAATAATTTTTTTTAATTTTTTATTAGAAGGAATACCAAAAATATAATTTTTAATTGCATGAAATGCGCAATATTTTTAATTTACTAATTACTAAATTAATTATGTAGTTAATAGCTTTAATTAGTTGTTTGCTATCGTGTTTTATTATAATTTTATATATTTTTTCGGTTACATGAAACGCATAATGATTTTTTCTCTGGCATATATTAACGACTATTTTAAATATACGAAAATTATTATTATTATCAGATCAAACCATTTACAATAATTTATATTTTTATATAATAATAAATTTCAATAACTGAGAGACTCAATCTAGTTCATTTTTACGTTTAAAAAAAACTGTTGATTATGACTTCAATTATCTAGAAATCATAATGTTATTATTGAATATTATTGTGACCGTAATTATCGAATGTTTCTGATAAAAATGTGTAATGAAGCGAAATAGTGCATGGCGTTGCAATATAAAATGAAATAAACTAAACACGCTAGCAAAAAATATAAATATTAACAATGTATAGCATAAAAATAATCATTCATTAACTTAAAGCTCACATGTACATTATAAAATTTATTTATTCTATGATATGTACTAGTTAAAATTTAATTCAACATTCTAAAACTGAATCTTGTCTCAAATGAAGCAATTAATAAACGTTGATCATTGCTCTTAAAATAATATTTAGAAAGCTAATGACAATGTTTCATTTACAATTTATGGTTCAATGTATGATCTAATTTGTAAATCATACATTTAATAATATTACGGAACTTAACGATTGATTTAATTAGAATTTCTAACTATATTATCTTGGATACTTGTGACTATAATATCATAGAGGGTTTTAAATGTATACATAGTACGCAAACTGCATTAGAAAGGCGCAAAAATAACACACTACGACTTAGCTGTAATATTCGTCATATTTACGCATTTGATTATACACAGATAGACATAAAGTTTCCCTAGAAATTTTCCTTGGCCGGTAAAGGCCACACAAAAGCTGTCAGTCAAGTCCGAGTTTTCTTTCTTAGCTCCGCGCAAACTTTCGAGTGCCGGAGAAACTTATACATAGCATGCTTACAAAGTTAAAATTGTATTTAGAGGTGGACGGCTCGATGATAATAATTTCTCTTATTATCCGATTGCGAGTTCTTAATTTAATAACGCCGACGTACGTTAAATACGTTAAAAAAAGAAAAAGAAAGTCCCAAGCGTTATTTTGCATTAGCATAATGCGTTCGGTTTCGTTCCGCCGAAAAGGCCGAGTGAAAAATTGCATCGACGAAAATTGAGATTTCTCTCTCTGCCTGACAGAACAAAAGGGTTTCGTGGGAATTTTTCGGTGGTGGCCTCAGGAATTCGCTTAATTAGCATTGAAAAGATTTTCAGCTCAGGTGCGATACCCTCTCGCGTCAAGAGATAAATAAAAGTGAACGCTTCCCGAGGTCGCGATAATGAAAGGAAAAGCTCATTGATTGCGGAAATCCTAAATCACTTTCCTTGTCCGAAAAGCGAGTAATGTATGCAAAAGAGAGAAAGCCTCTCGATTAGCGATCAATTTTTCGGTGATTTTTTGCCTTTGTTTCATAACTAATTATACATGTTATATAAGCTAGTCTTCATAACTATCTATTACACATTTTTCATAGTTTTGCAAATTGAAATAATTTAACGTTTACGCGTGGGTGATTTTGATATATTTTTATCCAGTATGCGTAATATTTTTTTAACATTACAAATTAGGTTCTGCGCATTTTTAACGCATTCCGTAATAATTGGATTTGTACTAACAATTATTAGGAAGGTCAATTTTGCATTTTTATAAATAGAAAAACCAGTATACTTTGAAAAATATTGAAGAGAAAGTCTCAGAATTAGTAGAACAGATAGGCAGTAATTAATGACTATTGAATAAGCAATAAAAAAAGCGCTTTTGATACAATTTAATTTAACTAGTAATAAGTGGCACATTTTAAAGTAGTCTAATAATTTATTAGTTTATGTTATATTGCACAATTTTAATTTTATATATACCTTAAAATAAAGATTGAAAAATAAAAATTATTACAATAATTAAAAACTATTTTTTAAACTATACATATATTATAATATAAGCTAATTTTTTTACTGTTAAATATTCGCATTTATAGTACATCAAAAAAAAAATTGCAAAGAGCTAGTTTATTGATTATATTATTTAATATATAAAAAAAATATTTTTATAACAAATAAAAGTAGCTATAAATAATATTAAAATTTTTAGTAAAGTAATAAATAGAATGAAAAAAAATAATATTAACCTGAACCGTAATTTATGTCAATTTAAGTAATTTTTTTTTTATTATATTGCGAACGAATATTTATAAAAATTCAGCTTCTTAAATATTATTTAAAAAATCAGATATAGATGATAATTTCTAGAAAAAAATTATATTAAAAAAAAGTCAAGAAAAAATTAATCAACCAAAGTGGATTTTTAAATCAAAATTGCTCTAATTAATTGTTTTTTTATGATATTGTAAAAAATGCAAATTTATAAAAAAAAATGATTTTCTACATATTTCAACATTAGAAAATTCAATAGAGGTGAAAAATACAAAAAAAAAACATTTCAATTTGGATTTAAAGAATAAATTAAATATTAAAACAATAATTTATTGCTATTGTATAATAAATAACAGGTAAAATTTATATATAGGTTAACTTAACTAGAAACCAAAAAAGATTGCGCATTTAAAAGCAGTTTAATAATTACTTTTTAATTTGTATTGTTCAATATTTTAACAGAAAAAAACGATTTTTTTCAAGCATTTTAAAGCACAGAACAGAGAAAAATCCCAAAGAAACAGATATTTAAATAGCAATTTTCAGCTACGTTTTTTACAATAAATGCTTACTAAATTATCAAGCAAATATAATTACGCATTAAAATGTGACTTAATGATTATTTTTCAATATAAAATAAAATAATATAAATAAAAAAAACACAAATCCGTTTTCCACATATTTCAATGCAATGTAATAAAAATGGAACATGATGAAAAAACCATTACGATTTAAAAGAAAAGATTAAATTAAAGAGAAAAGCAAGAATCAGCATAAATCAAAGCAGTAATTGTTGCCTAAAGAATAAGTAGTAAAGCGGTAAAATTTTAATGTAGGTCAAATATATTATTAACTAAAAAAGATAGATTATATAGATTAACCCTTTGCACTCGTATTTTTTTTTGGTTGGGGTAGCGCCAGCTCGTATTTAATTTCGAGACTTTTTTTATGTTCAATTTTTGGAAGTAAAAATGAAATAAAACATGTTTTGATTAATCTTTTTACAAATTAAAATTAATACAGCGAAAGATTGATAGTTTGTCAGTATTTTAGTTAAAAAAAATTAATTAAATATTTAAAATATATTATAATTTAAATACTTTAATCGGAAAATAACTTTTTTTATTGTACTTTTTTAAATAATTTGTAAAACGTTAACCATAAAACTTAGAAAAGAATAATTTATTAAAATGTGTTCACGAAGAATTGTACTTACTATTCACAAAAAATAAATGACATAGTATTAGGTATACATAGTATAGGAAGGTAAATGTAATGATGTTTTTAGATGATTTTTCGTCCATCGCAATCAAATGCGCGGTAAAACAAATAAATGAATTATTTAAAAAAACAGCTGAGTGATGTAGCGGCAGGGGTTTATAACCATTAAGAAATTTGTAAATAGCTAGATGTCATATGAATTCTAAATAATTAAAATATTGGACTGTTTGTATTTTTTTTGCACCCATCGTTTATTATCTTGCGCAATGCGCTTATTATCTTGCGCATCGCGCTCGTTCTATAGCGTTTAGCGCTCATAACATCGATTAACAATTTGCGTTCATACAAAAAAATAATGGTTACAATAAAATTTAATCAAGATTAAAATTACAAAGAGCACAAGTTTTTTACTTGTAGTTTTTTTTTCTTAGTAAAACCTTAGTTTTTAGTTTTTTTAATTGTTGTTTTTTCTTGGTAAATAGTTAATATATTCCCATTAACAAGTTTTAGACTTTTTAGAAAATCAGATTACAATAAACGTATTATAAAAAATAAAAAAATATACTGTTAGTTAAATAAAACATATATCAACATATAATAACGTTTAAAAACACATTTAATACGAAAAATTGTTATGCATCTTACAATAAATAAAACACAAACAATATGCACATCAGCACATATGTTTTAAGCAAAAGGATACATTTTGACGATATAACCAATGATTTTTAAAAGCAAAATTTAACACTTTTGACGCTAAGTTGCCGATAATGAGATTCCAAATAAAGTAAAGCGAAGGTCCATATATAAAGGAGAATCTAGATTAGGAAATATGTTTCTAGGACACTAACCGCCTGGAAATATACCCCTTGGACAATAACCCCCCGTCAAAACCCCCCTGGACATTGACCCCCCGTGCAAATAACCCCTGACAATTAACCCACCATGCAAATAATCCCCCTGACAATTAACCCCCGCCACGTATAAAGATAATACAGATATTACTTAACACGTCTTGTGACGCTCTATTATACTTAATAAAACATATACTGACGCCATTACCAAAGTTTAGCTGTATTATACATACATATGTATCTAGCCTAATAATATTTTTTATTTTTTTTTAATACTCTTTATAACAATTTTGCTTGCACCGGTCACCGGTACAAAATATACAATACGTATATTTTCTTCGTAAATGTGTTAGTTTTATTGATATTTTAAAAATTCTGTATTTTGCTGAATGAAATAAATTAGTATTGATACTGATTATTCGTATTAAACATTATTTTATTAAAATAATGACCATTTATTATAAATAATAACAACTTATATAAAATACTTATCTCTATACGTGGCGGGGGTTAATCGTCAGGGGGGTTATTTACACGGGGAGTTAATTTTCAGGGGGCTATTTGTCAGGGGGTTATTTGCACAGGGGATTATTTGTACAGGGGGTTAATGTCCAGGGGAGTTTTGATGGGAGATATATCTATCCAGGGGGTATTTGTCCTGCGTTTACATGCACTTAGGATAGGAATATTTAAAATACGAAAAAGAAGGCCCAATTAAATTAGATATTTTTTAATATATTCACTGTCCATGGCAGAGGTCAGAAAATTACGGCCAAATCCAGCCCTCTGCTTATTTTAATCCGGGCTGCAAGTAATTGTTAGATTTGACATATAAAAAAATCAAAGTATGTGCTATAATAGAGTGGCCAACCGTCGAGTTAAGGAGCTAGCTAGGTATCACCTTATAAGGTGCTCCTATTGCTTTGTATTTTACCGTGACGTTATGCACTTTAAATTTGACAGCATCTTCAGTGCCCACGTAACGCCTTTTGCAATACATTTGAATATTTGAGAGAAATGATAAAGCTCATTTTAATTTTGCTTCCTGGCCCGCTGAGCTTAAAATATTTACAATCTGGTCCTTCACAAAAAAGGTTTGCCGACCCCTGGTCTATGGTGTTACACGAGCAAAATAACCTTGTCTATATTCTTTAGTCATATGTTTTACAGAGAGACATTCAAAACGCGTCATGGCGATTTTACAACTTTATATTTAGATTGTCTTGTATAACTGGAATGTCGTAGTCCTTAAGGCGTTGAATTGATATCCTAGAGACTATCGGTTCAGGTCCCGCAGCAAACTAAACATTTTAATATTAAGAATGCGCTATTATTAAAATTAAGTCCTAACTGCTAAGCGACATCTATTGATTGTAAGCTGTAATTATAGTTAACAATATATAATAGATATCACTAATTTACAAACTGTGTTTTAAATCTTATCCAATTAAACGTGTAAGTGTTGATTATGTTGTGCATAAACGACTTTTACCAATAGTTTTTCAATGACGCATATTTGAGTCATCCACCTTTAGAGTGTTAAATATGGATAAATTTATATAAGTGTAATACAATCCTAAAACTCACTGAAAAAAATATGTTTTACAAGACTTTTAACCCTTTCACCGCGGATGACTTCTATAGGTGTCATCAAGAAAATCGCCAGTACTCATTAGACATTTAAAGGTGCCGTAAGCATTTGAGCCTAATAAAATGGCTTTTTAGTATAATTTAAGGCTGTAAATCAATTATTTGAACCATAATATTTTTAAAAATATGGCATGAATAGGTGCCCCCACATATTAACAAATTTCGAAATGGCGCTCAAAAATATCAGCTGTGGTGATAATATAAATGCAATTGGGACCAGGCCCCACGCAATTTTTTCGTACATAAAAACAAATAGGTGGGGCTGGTAAAGTTTTATTATATTTTGTGAAAATGATCAAATTTTATATTTAGACAAATATTATACAAGTTTTTCGTATGTATTTGCCCATTTGAGGCAGAAATGATAAATATTACATTGTTTTTTTGTGGGGATCTGTTTTGGATTGGCAGGCGTTTTTACACCTAGAGCGAACCAGCGTAGTTTGGCCTCGTGGCTTTATTTTTGAATTTTTAAGTTTTGAATTTATTAAAACAGTTCTTAAAAATATAAATAAATTGATCATAAAAAATTATTACATTAAAAGATTATCCTAAAACTTGAAACTTTAAATACTTGTACCAGATTTAAAATTGGTAAAAATAGTCTTAGCATAAACGCATACTATTACTGTCACAGTAATATCGAATTCTCAATATTATATCGTCATTCGTAATTATATGGATAATTTTTAAAAGAAAATCAATATATGTATTTATAAATAATTAAAACACAGATTACTAATTCTGTTTTACATAATTTAGCTATTTACTAGCTCGAAAATATATTAAATGTGTCGAGACTAATATTATCGTTTGAGTTGAGTACCCAGGTCGATAGTTGTCAATCGCTCATTTTACTAGTGCGAGCGAGTAAGCGAGCTCTGCTAGCATAATGGCATCTCGCTCTTTTTTCCGTCTTAAAAATTTTATTTTTATTTCATAACAGACACACAATATAAAGTAATAATTATGCACAATTAGAGCATATGATCCCGTTTCATCCCATATCATAAAAATATAGATGCCCTTAGAAGGAAAAAATCAGTTTTAAAGCATTAATTGACAACCTAAATCTGTCAAGTCTAGCGCGATGCCGTCCTAACAGCGCGCGCTTTGACCATGTTCCGATGAAAAATTTTACAATAAACTTACACTTGTAAATTTAAGATTATTGAGTTATTTGCATAAGTTAAAAATTCAATATTACTGAAATGTGTTTAACAGAAGTCTTTTTACTATTAATAAATTTAAATTTTCAAAATTTGCTTGAACACAAAGCCAATAAATGCATTCAAAGTTTTGTCGACATATTGTCGACGTTCGAGTACAACGCTTGAAATACGATGTCGACACATAGTCGACTTACGAGCGCAAAGGGTTAATAAATAGCTTAATAATTGTTTTCCTAAAATAATTAATTTTTTATGTAATTAATATTTTTTTGCATTGTTAAAAACATCAATATTTTAATATGTTTTTTTAGTAAATAAAAGATAAATTATAGTATATTTTATTATATATTTAAATCACTTAAATCAAAAGTAAGGAAAGTGTTGTAGGTCTTAAGATGATTATAAAGCTTTTTAAAAATCAATAAAAACTTTCGATATAAAGAAATTTAACAACGAAAGTAAATGGTGTATTTTTAAAGTCGTTCAATTAATTCAATTCAATATTTATTTACAAATTTGTACAGGGAAAAGTGTATTATTAAGCAAACGCTTGGTAATGGACAACAATGTGGAGAAAATTCTAAACAAATATTAGAGAAGAGATCTTTGATATTTAACTATATTAATAATAATAATCTAACATATTCTAAAAATTTTCAATAAATAAAACCTAAAACGAAAGTCTCTTCTATCCGTTTAAATAAACCGAAAATCATATGCTATCATAC
This sequence comes from Plectrocnemia conspersa, assembly GCF_051122295.1. Lineage (NCBI taxonomy): Eukaryota > Metazoa > Arthropoda > Insecta > Trichoptera > Polycentropodidae > Plectrocnemia > Plectrocnemia conspersa. The sequence continues at coordinate 23,035,130 of NW_028277172.1, forward strand.
AGAACCATGAAGAAAGCCAAATTAATAACAATACAATACAGATATAATTTTCATATAATTACTATAAAATGTATTTTTATTTTAATTTGAAAAAAACATTTTTAATTGAATTTTAAGTTAATATTATAAATCTATAAATAGAATAGATAGTATTACTACATTAGGAAAAACGTATTTTTTGTGAAAAAGTACTTTATTTAAACATCCTTAATTTTAATTGAAAGTATAAAACATAACTTTAAAATAATTGAACACACACATTAAATTTATTTTAAATTATTTTGTCAAAGCAAATGTTTTGAGAAACATAAAATAAAATGTAAAATACTGATGATAATTATATATATATACATATATTATGTATATTACAATAGATACAGTGTTATATGTTTTTTATGTTTGTCTTAATCAATATGATATTAAACCAACATCTGTTTTTATATATATTTTGATAAAATATTGCTTTTTTATACATAAAAATAATATTCTTTGCTATTTGTAAAGATTCAATATTATTATGCAAAAATAGCATTTTAAATATATATATATATATTTATATATATATATATATATATATATATATATATATATATATATATATATATATATATATATATATATATATATATATATATATATATATATATATATATATATATATATATATATATATATATATATATATATATATATATATATATATATATATATATATATATATATATATATATATATATATATATATATATATATATATATATATATATATATATATATATATATATATATATATATATATATATATATATATATATATATATATATATATATATATATATATATATATATATATATATATATATATATATATATATATATATATATATATATATATATATATATATATATATATATATATATATATATATATATATATATATATATATATATATATATATATATATATATATATATATATATATATATATATATATATATATATATATATATATATATATATATATATATATATATAGTGGTTTAAAATAAACGTTTACCATATAGTTATTAACTATTTATTTCTAAACTGACTTCTTAGAGGCAACGTTAAAATTTATTTAAAAAAAATTGAAGTATCTCTTAAATTTGTAATCAAAACGAAATATGTATGGAATTGCTATGCAATAATAATATTTGTATCAACATTGTTTTAGTATGCACTGCATCATTGAGCAGAATAAATGTCGAAATATATTTTGACCACAAGAGCTTCCACTTCGATGGGCAAATCAACTGTATTTTTATAACAGTTATGAACGATATGGGCACTTCAATTTTTTCATTTTAACCATACCCGCAATTAAATATTGTATGCATTCATATTTTTATACCATAATAAAGACAAAACTGTCGAATTAAGGCCGTTGCGGAAAACTCGATATTGTCGTAAAACGCCGCTTTGGAAACAATGGCTATAATTAAAATGTATTTACGACGCTTTTCAAAGTAGCCCAAAGTCATCATCATAGTAAGAAGCTTACAATATATTTACTTGATGTGTCGTTATTGCTCTGATTGGCGTGCAAAGATTCTATATGCCTAGCCATAGGGTTAATCGGGGCAGTGTATCAATATGGCGGCCGAGTGCATCTCGTGCCCCGACAATGGAGATGCGTTTTTGTGTATTCTTGATTCTTCCCACGAAACACTGTCGAGGAGTTTCTCCTTGCCTTTCCCAAGGTCGGCCCCTCTTGACAATGAGCACTTTTTCCACGGGCGCGTAAACACACACGCGGACGTTATTAAATTCACGGACGGTGGCCATCGGGGCTAATAACGAGAAGTGAGCTTCGAAACGGTATGATTGATTAGGTTCAGCAGAAAAAGATGCCCCTTCAATCACTTTCGCTGTTGGTTGAATATAGAAAAAAGAAAAACGTATTTAACATATGCTATTTTTGCTTTCTTTGGTTGATTATATGACCCACTATAAATGGCAGTTATGTCAGAAAATAATTTATATTTCAAATGTAACCCTGCATTTTTGACATAAACATGTAACTCAATTTTTAACACAATAAAACAGTGGTGTAAGTCGTTGACTAACATCTAAAACACATGGGCTTAAATTCCACTCCGGATTTAATAATAATTTTTAATACAATTTAGATCAATCACCACAGATTAAGTTTTTCTAGTTTGTTCTTAAATGACTGATTCAAAAGCTGTACATACATGATGTTAAAACATCTCTAATAAAGAGCTACTTGAATATGATAAAGAGTATCACATTTTATTGCTGAAATTATTTTTGAAGTAGCTCATTATTAAATAATTTTCAATACATAATATGTACAACCTAGCTTAATTTTAATTAATCATCACGATATTCATCAGTGAGATAAAGAAAATCTAATAAGTGATGACCAATCGCAATTATAATAATATAATAATCACTCGTTCTGACCTCTCAAGACACCATAGTAATTTAAAAACACTTTCAGGTCAATAGTCAGCGACTTATATCATATAGATATATAAAGGGTTTTAAATTAACATATATAAATTCGCGTAAATTGCATTTTTAATATTTATAATAAAATATTTTATTACATATTATAACAGTTTTCTGTTACAAATTTTAATTATTATTTTTTAAGTAGCAGTAAAACTTTCCTAATAATAATATTTTTTTAATTTTAAAATGCTTAATTTATATTGTTAAATAATATAGTACATTGCTATACCTAATATTTGATAATATGTGTAGTATTATTAAAGTAGGTTACATGAATTTTACAAATTTACTGCAATATTTTAATAGACTTACACTGTATTACAATAATATTGATTTACTATACAGTTATAATTAAATGAGTAATATGGTATATTTGATAATTTCATATTAGTTTAATAATAACAAATATATCTAACCATTGCAATGCAAATTTTTTTTTTGGGAAATGATTTTAAAAAATTCATTTTTTCTAATTATATTATGGTACATAATAGATTAATATAACATAGATAAAAACTTAATAAATAATATTGTAGTATATAATATAATAATATACTGCAAGAAAAATTTAATGTTATAATAAAAAAAATTTCGAGTATTTGGTTAAAGCAAATTTTGCTGATTTTTTGAATTTTATAATCACTGTCTTGTGGTAAAATCTTATTTTTATATAACTATATATTCTTAATAATTAATAACAAACTAATAAAATTAGTGGACAATGTAATTAAACATATAAATACATTTAAAAATTTGGTTCTTAATTATTTGGATATAAAAATGTTTTAATTGTAAGCTTAATAAATTAATTCAATAATTAAGTATAAAGTAAGCAATTGTGAAAACAGCTTATGCTAAAAATTGTTATGACATTACAAATTTTATTTATTAAAATCAATTCTTTCTACTTATTTTATGATTTTTAATGAAATGTTATAAATGTAATCTCATTGCCAATTTTGATACAAAATCATATATCGTTTATTATAAATACTATTTATAAAATATAGATAAAGTGTATCAATATATGATATTTTTAAAGAAAATATTTTAAGGAGCAATACCTTCCATAAAACATGATTATTTCCATACTTTGCTAAGCATAATTTTAATTTAAAATAAACTGGAAAAATGGTTTAATATAAATACTTTTAATTATTAATAAACTGCATAAACTACCTGATTAAAAATACTATTTTTTGAATCAAAATTATAAACCTAATATTTTAAGAAAAGCTAAGCTGAAGAATACACAGTTACTCTGCAGAACATATATTATAACAATTTATTGAATAAACATATACAACAAAAAAAGTCTCATTGTTAATACTATTTTTAATAGTTTTAAATCCATAAATAATGTTTATTTATGTAATTTTAAATCATGCTCTTTAAAAAAGTCATAATTTTGATGCTGTATTAAACATATATTATTTTGATTTATGTAATAAACATTATTCTTACCGCAAAAAAATATAATATAACATATATCATAAACCTATTTTAAAGAGAAACAGTGATTTGTAAAACACTTATTATTGCAATTTATTTAATAAACACTATTCTTAAAAATAAGCTGCAAAAACAATTTTAGTAAATTTATCTTTGAAAAACGTTAAAATTTAGATTGCTTTTGCTGAAGATAAATTTAATAGTAATTTTTTTTTTAAAAAGGTTTAAACAAATTGCTATATTGCAACAAAGAGCGTGCTTTGGGCTTAAATGCTAAAAAATCTGAAGTGTAGAAGATAAAATCCATAATAAATGTATGTAGATACAATTAAATTAATTATCTTAATAATTGATTCCTTTATATAAATAAAATTATATAAAAAATAAATTAAATTAAAAAGACCACCGTGAACTTACAGGTTGCCCTAATGCGTTACGATGGTCAAATAACATAACATAGTATTATTACACAAAACACACAAAAAAATATTATACAAATTAATGCGTGAACGCTTCTAAAAAAAGGGCGCTGGGGTTTTAGAACGGATAATAACAAAATCTTAAGAATCTTTTTAAAACTTATTTAAAAATTCAGGGATTCTAAATTATAGATCGTGAATTAAAGTGTCACAGAGGACGTGAATAACTGACAGATCATCAAAGTGAAATGTGTTCCTCATAACAAACCGAGCATTTTGAAAGATTCGTCGAATTTAATTCCGAGATTTTTAGTGGAAGTTTTTCTAGGCAAAACGAGATCAATGAAATGACAGAGTATGGAACTTTAAGACACTAAATTAAATACTTCAGAAGGAGTCCATGACATATCGAATGCATTCAAACAATTAAAGATCATCTGCATACTGATCAGCTGCTGTATTTATGTCATTATTAAATAACGTAAAGAGCAGAGTATAGGTTGAACTCTTGAGGGACTCCTGAAGGGGTGAAATACTCTTTCGAGCATTGTCCGCCATAGGTCAAAAACTGTCTACGATCGCTCCAATAACTCTAGAATAATCGAATTAAATCACCTGAGCAACACAAGGTCCGACAATTTTTTAATGATAACTTATGACAAACCTTGTAAAAATTCTACTACTTGAATTACCGCATCGAGAGATTTGGTCATAATTTTGGTGAAGGAGAGAAGGTTAGTAACAGTGGAACAAAATAATTATTTCGAACAGTGACAACACTGCAACTGGTCTATAGTTATTTTATCCGCAATTTGTCCCTCTTTTTTTATAAATAAGGGTGACTTTTGTGCATTTACAAAGATCAGGAAATAATGACGTTTTGAGAATCAGAACAAAATACGTTTTAGAAGCGTTTACAGCGAGACTGATTTTAATATTAAATTGATAAGCAAATCAGGCGTAGAAGAATGCCATCTTTAAATTCGCAAAGCTGTCTTTAAGATCTGAAAATACTATTTTAATGTAATTTATAATAATAAAGTATTTTTTCATTTGAATATATAATCATATTGATACTATAAAACTTGTAAAAAAATAAAGCTTTAAAATTCCATGACAATATATAATACTTTTAAGTCCACAAATATTATATCATACAATAATACATAATTGACTACTAAAGACTACAATATACAAAAAAAAAATGGTAAATATGCCAAAGCAAATTACATAATATGATTGATTAATTTATTGTGCATGAAGTTATTATTAAATTTGTCAACAATAACATCTATTACATTGTACTAGCAGATAACACAATTTTGTACTAATTTTTTTAAATACTAATTATTTCACTGTATCACTTTTAAAAAAATAGCTTTCAATATAATTAATATGTATTTTAAAATATTTTTACAATACAAAAAAAAACTAATGATTTAGAATCAGAGTGTAATATTACATAAACAATTTTCTTATCTTTGCGGCAATAAAATATTTGTACATGCTTATTAATATTTTACAAAATAATATTTATTTTAATATTGGCTCATCAAATCACATAAGATTTTTAGGTTATAGGCTACTTTTAAATGCGCCACATAATATCTAGTCTATATAACGATAAATACAATAAATTGTATTATAGATATGGTATACAATACGATTTTTCGCTCTATTTAAAATTTCATACGAATCGGGTTTGATACACACATGCGCGTCGATGTCTCTAAAGAAACATTGATTAGACATCGACGCTCGAGTTATTTGAAATCGCAACCCGTTCAATAATCTTTAATCGTCGTAACTGTTAATCTTTTGATCGAAATATAGCATTTTTATTTTCAAATACATATTCTAATTAACGCATGAATGTCATGAAGTAACAGTTAATAGCGCATTACCTTCGTTGAATCCTTTCAAGTTCCCGATTATGTCCGCTCAATTACTCGAGCGCCTCCGATTTCCATATGTTCCATCGTGTACTGTTACGGGCACTGTTCATTCACTGGTCACACACATATACACTCACTCGCGTTGTTTTTACACCAAACGTCAATATCACATGGTAGTGCGGCAGTGAGCGGCCACTCGCTCCGCGGTCCGACTGGCGAATGAGTACGGTACATGTGTGTGTTGCGGCAGGTGAGCGCTCATCTCGGCAGATGTGCCGTTCTTTCGCATGCCGGACACCCCGGGACGAAAAGAGAAACGACAATCGCCGATTTTCGAGAGATTCGCGCTACCGTTATACAGCGTGTTATTAATGTTATTATGGTAGATATGTGGAGACTTTCGGCACTCTTGTTACCGTTAATGACAAACGATCGTTCCATAGTAATTAATCATTACTTTGTACGTCTCAGGAGTTTAAATATGTCTGCTGTAAACTGTTTTAAATAATGATAGCTATTTAAAAAGCACAGAGGCTTGATTGTTTGGATGATTATTATATTATCAAACAGGTGCGGGAAATTTGGCGTTAATTTCGAAATGTCTAAGCAGAGGCGGATTAGCTACCCATTTACTTTCGGTGTATATTTTAGTGATTTATTAATAATATAATTTATTATTCAAGAAAAGTAGAAAACTCGTCCTTTCAATAATAATTGACAGAGAGCTGCATGAATGTGTAGGAAAATCTGTAAAGATTAGTTTAAAACTAAATGGGTTCCTTTAGTACGAAGTAAAATATTAACCTCAAAATGTTGCACATTGGAAAAAGGCGATAGGTGTGTTTGTATTTTAAACCCAAAATGTGACAATAATGTCAGAGCCAAGCCAACTTTTCGCTGCCCTCTATTTCATTAAAATAATTTTTGGGAAATTACAAAAATACTCATATTTCATGTAGGATAAGATATGAGGAGCAATACTTTTTGATAAGCAATGTTCAATGGATATTACTGCTAGAATACTTTAATTTTCCTGAGACATCATAGATCAGAGATAAATTTAAATTAAATTGAGTTTTGAAAAAAGTGGTTAGGGAAACTGTTAGTGTTAAAAAAATTCTAAGAGCAATGGTAAAATTTGGGAAACACGCTATTAAATCTACCTCTAAGATATTTTGTAATATTTGTAAAAGATTTTTCAATGACGAAAAATCGGGGAAAAGTGAATAATAAATAAATCCACCTTTCACATTAAAAACTCACTGTTTGTTAATAATATTTATAATATTTTAATAAAATTTAAAAACATTTTTTTAGTACCATTTTTAAAAAGTTGTCTTATATCCTTGTTTATTAAAATTTAAGCTATACTTAAGATAAATTGTTTAACCTCAAAACAATAAATTAGTATTGCGTTTTTTAGTTATAATAAAAAATTAAATAATCATCCATTAAAAAAACATGTTTGGATAGCACTGCTGTAGATGATTCAAAGTACATAAAGTGGTTATAGAGATTTCTAGAGAGGAAAATTCTGATGGTAAAGGTGCATCTCGCGCTAAACGACCTATTACCACAATTATCAAAACAAGAGCATGATTGATAGTGTCCGCCATTTGACGACACGTGAGATTGATTGGGCACTAAACATTACTGCCTCCACTGTTTCGAAACATGAATAAAAGCTTTATGGTAATAAGCTCAAATTTATTATTGTAAATCGTTACCTAATTCTTTTCTCAAACAACTCATCACTAGCGATGAAAAGTGGATTCGGTACAAAAACGTCAGTGAAAAACGATAGTGATCATAGTACAGACTATCGCAAAAGCTGGATCGTATCTAAAGAAAGTCGGGTTTTTATCTGATGGGATTAAAAGCGTATCGTGTGCTACGAGCTGCTGCCACTAAACCAAATGATTCACAATTACCAAAACTGAACAAAGCAATCAGAAAAAATAGATTTGGCCAATAGAAAGTATATTTTTTCACTGTTATAATATTAGACCTGACTTGCATGCTTTTGTGTTTAAAATTTGCTTAGAGCCTTGTATAACATTATTAATAATGTAAAATTACTAGATTTATACTCTTATCAAAACCATTTGAATCCGAAATCTCAGGATTTTTTTTAAAAAGGAATCAGCTACTATAAATATAGATAAAAATGGCTTGTACTATTAATAATTTTGTCATATTATTATATAAAAAATATGCTATGATATAACTATCTAAAAGTGTAAGAGCAGCAAAAAAGAAATCAGTCAAGAAAACTGATTTTAAACATCTTCCTTTTGATAATAATAATAATTGAAATGAGAGATATTAATCACAGAAAGTAGTATTGTCATTAAAAAATACTATTTCATCAATAAAACAACAATACTCTAAGTGAACTTGTTATTAAAAAATACTTCTTTTTTTACTAAATAAAAACACATTGAAAAAATATGACTGTCTTGTGTTTGCATTTTTATTTAAAACCAAATATGTCGTTATTAACTGAAAGGATAATTTAATACAATCCTGAAAGAAATTCCTTATGTATGATACACATATGAATCTTAATGCAATTTAATCTTAAAGGAGTATTCTTTATAATATAGAAAGTGATTTAGTGGATTCTGACACACCTGAGTGAAATTGCGTATTAATGGAAAATTTTGAGTGCTTTGAAAATAATCTAGTATTGTAATTTAATTAATTAATTGCGACACTATAGCGAAATTAATTAACCAAAAGTGATATTTTAATGATGTAATTGCGCTAAAGAAAATTTGTATTGATATTCGAAAATCGTTCGTCCATATTTTCACACACACAAAAAACAACAGATTTTCGTAACAAATTATTCATTATATATACATAAGATTTAAATCTGTATTAGAAGTAAATATATACACATCTATTATACGTGTATTAAAATACAATATCTATTATATGTACAAATAAATATACTTAAAAATACTTATTTTTAAACTAACAGATAAATAATTTTGAAATCAAGAAAAAATTGAGTTTTAACCCAAAACTATTAGATCATATCATATATGATATATTCCTATGTAATAATTATTTGATCTAAAATATTTAGATAAAATAGGTTAGAGTTAATAAATATGTTAAAAATAGTGTTAAATAATTATTTAAATCTAGCGAATAATTTTATCCAACGGCAATGATAAAAGTTGTATTATAATATAATCCATAATATGCTACCTTGAAAAGCTCAATTATAAGAAGAATAACAAACAATGCAAAGCAATTAATCAAACAAAAAATATACACGTGTTTTCCTTGAATACCGACAATTTTTACGGAACGTTAAATTTGCTTTGTTATTATTTTTCTATGGCAGATGTATGCTACAATATTTGCTTTTGCAATATTAAAATTACATTATCAAACGTATAAGAAAACGAAATTGTATAAATAGCATAAGGACGATTACAAAAGAAAATTTTCAATACTGTGAGAAATCGAGTTAAAAATATAACAATATTGGTGGAAAAGGCTTTCTCGATTATAATTAGGAGTCGAAATAAAATAATATTTTTATTATAATTTTGCATAAAACACTGCATAAAAATACATTTTTCGGAAAGTATTTAGTATGCTTATGTACGAAATGAAAGTTTTTTTTGTGCTAGAGGTCAAGTTTTATTTATTTTACAAAATTTCATAACATAATTATTGCATAATATGACAAGTACTCGATGATACATTAATTTTATCTTGTATCTTGAGAGTCTCTCTACAACGTCCAGCAATAGTCTGCTAGCATAGATGGGCTCCATTTTCCTTGGTATCGCTTCTTTATAGCCGCAATATCCTGATGAAAGCGCTCTTTGAACTCGTCACTGACATCACCCAAACTTTCAGGAAAGAAATCAAGAAAGTATATTTTCAAAGACATATTACATCCCATGTATTTTTAGGCCGTGAGCGTTTCGGAAACAATGTTGATATAGTCTTCGCTTTTATGGTTTCTAAGAAAGTTCTTGAAGGCTCACCAAGCGGATAGCTCAAACTGTCCCAACACTAAATTGAAATTCAGATCAGTCAAACCTCCTTTATATGTGGTCCCACAAAGATTCCTATTTTTATTTTTGGATCGCTGATCCTAGAAAACTTTTTTTCAAGTACTTTGAACAAGTCTGTGACAAAGTTTTTCTTTGCGCCAAGGATAAGGTGCTCTCTGGTGTAATAATTTTTCCTGTCCCTACTATCCCACTCACACAGAAAACAAGTTTGCATGCCGAGTAATAGCCCCATTACTTTCAGGTAGTCACATATTTTCCATCCGTATTTTTCACACTCAATTTTTGTCAATAGCATCAAATTTGCAGCATGACCAATTGAGAATTTCGATTGTGAATCAAAACAGCTTTTAAACTCACTTTCGAGGAGTCGATGAAAAGTCTCCACTCTGTACTGTTTTGTTGCAAGTCAAGAGCTGTCAACAGATCTTCAGTAAAAAGTCTTCCATTACAAGATAAAGAACTAAGAGCCGGATTCTGAAGTGAGTAATTTTGGTATCCTTGTCGAGAAAATTCCACTGTTGCAAGCGCGAACCTAACATTTTTGCTTGCAGCTTTGACAAATTTAGGTCACGTAACAGATCATTAAGGAACTAAAGACGTAGACGTCTCCGTGAGAAATTCTATATCCAAAATTGTCATTATTTTTCTTTGAGAAGCTGGTGTAAAATCACCGCATGTATAAAAAAAGAGGATTTTTTTACTAATAAAAACACATAAAGCACGTGCTCAGTCAAAGATAGGTTAAAAAAGTGATATAAAAGTGCCATAAAAATCGAAAAAAAAAGGTACACACATTACACAAAAATTGAATTTTCCACAAAAACGTGCTATAAATTATTTTTTGACGTTTCTGAAATCAGCGCAATTTTTTTTATCAGAATCAGCTATTTACATTAAAGGGACCAAAATTATACAAGCAATATTTTTACAGTGGAGAATTTCTTTGCGTAAAAATTTATTTCCCCTAGTGTTGTAACTTTATTTTAATTTAGACTAAGCAATTTGATTAGAAATCTATCACTTAATATTATGCACACTTTTCTGAATAGATCGTTTATATGTTTTTGCATATACCACTTAATCGTTTTACAGACTTCGATAGGCAGATTATTTTATTGATAATATGATAGTGTAATAAATCTCATTTGCGGTTGATCCAATTTATTATCGAACAAAATTGCCACTCGAACGTGTGGTGCAGCGATAAATAAATAATTGGTGAAAACAATAATCTCGCTGCTAATCGTCGCCGATTTATAATTCGAAAACGGCAATTTTGGTGTCTTTTTAGCGTAGAAACTTTTCTCGTTACGAGATCGATGAAATTTCTGTATATAAGAACAATTATCAATTATTATCTAGTGTTCGACGGCGCGGAAATGAACCGCAGACACACTTTGGCGATGCGGAATCGAGACTGCGAAAATTCTACACAGTCACACTAGGATGTGAGCGAAAATTGATGCGTAATGACCATAATTCATCGCCACACGCCAACCGGCAATGAATTTAAAAGCTTTTACGACGATTTTGTTAATCTCGTACGTTATTGAATGTGGGTTAGCGTTGCTGATGTGTAAGAGTAAATAAAAGAGATATTTTTTACAATATCATCATGATTTCACGATGGATTATAATTATAAAAACGCAAAAATGCTCGATTTCTATGTTTGTTTGGTCTTATTTCTTGACTGAGATGGAATGCTTGAAGCAGGTAATTTATATGAGCAGTGTGTCAAATATATATAGTTATAAGTTCACCGCAAAGGGTCGCTAGTTACTGATAAGTTAACCGCAAAATTTATATGATAAGGTATCTCGCAATATGAAAACGCGTGTAAAAGATTCTGTTCGCAATGAACTAAGTGAAAGTCTCAAGCTGAAGTGCTGTTTCCGGAAATAATCACGCTTATCTACGAGAGGGTTTTAAAGATCGGAGAGATCTTGGCAAAAGTGCCGTATGTCGTGCCATTCAAGATCAATGCATGATATTTATTAATTGTAGATCTTCCGTTGCAACATGACAGGATTTAATCCAATGCGTTACAATGAAGAAAACAATCAACAATTACTAACTAAGTAGTGACACACATAAACTATTATTATAGTGTATAATCAGTAGATGCACGACCCAATTCGATTTTAATTTTAATTATTAATTACGATAGTCATCCGTGAGATTAGGAAAATCTAAGTAGACATAATATGTCTTGATCCTTTAAAATAAAATTATATAATAATCACTTACACATGAAATAATTCACACAAGTTGCGAAAAAGCATTAGCATAGAACAATTTGGATTTAGGAAATATACATTTGTATACTTATTTATTTATTTATTTATTAAAATTATAACCATCTTGACCTGACAGGCAAACCCAATGCGTCACGATAGTCAAAAGTACAAATACATCATAATACATACAAATATAAACAAGACAAAACAACAGACACAAATCACCTCAACAGATGTGCATTGTCCCATACGAACTGAACCAAAACTCCATATGTGCAAGAGAAAATGTCAATATGTCTATGGACAGAATTGAGCAGATGAATAGCCTTGGCCAGAGAAGAGTTGGCAAGTGCTCCAGTTCTAGACTTTACAGGCAAGAATAGTGGACGCGACCGAGAACTATAACCACCTTCAGGAGCCCACATTTGAAGCTGCTCGAGCACTGAAGGATTGTCTACGATGCCCTTGAGCAATTTCCAGAAGTGTTTAATTACATAAACACTTCTGCGAGTCGACAAAGAAACGTATCCCAGGGCTCCCAAAATAAAAGCACTGGGAAACAAGAACGGATAATACCCGTATTCCTTCAAGTATAAATATCGAAGAAATTTACGTTGTACTTTTTCCAGCTTCAATTCATTACATTGATTCATTACGCCTGGGATCCAAATGATGGAGCTAGTTTCTAGTATGCTGTGGACTAGAGTATCATAAAGAGTGCGCAATACTAAAGTATTCCTCAAGATAAAACCAAACATTTTTAAGGATTTGCTATGAGTCTCTGCAATGTGCTGGCTAAATTTCCAACGTTCTTGGAAAGTCACTCCTAAATCCTTAGTTGAAGAAAACCTTTCCAGAAAATATCCGCCTAGATGGTATGAATATTTTGCCGGCGTTAACGACCTTGAAAATGAAATTGTGTGACATTTCTTTACACTGAAAGGCAATTGATTATAGCAAGCCCATTTCCATATAGAGTTGAGATCCTCCTGTAGGTCGAGGGAATAAGAAATCGAATGCATTTTCTTGTAAATTTTCAAGTCATCTGCATATAATAAAAAATCTAAATGCTCTATTGCTGTTTCTATGTCATTAATGAACAATAAAAACAACAATGGACCCAAATTGGATCCTTGAGGTACTCCAGTAGGGGTCTTATATCGTTCTGAAAAAGAGTTATTATACTTGACGAATTGATATCTATTGGTCAAGTAATTTGAGAATAGATTTATGAGATCTTCAGAAAACCCGAAATTAGATAACTTTTTTACAAGTAAAGCATGGTTAACTTTATCAAATGCTTTTTCAAAATCTGTGTATATGACATCCAATTGTACACTAGAGTCCAATGATTTTGAAACATAGTTAGACAAAACCATTAGATTAGTGACAGTGGATCGAGATTTACATTATTTACATTTGCTTATTCTTGAAACTCGCGCAATAATTACCATAAACAAGACATAATAATGATGAACTTGAGTGTAAAGAATAGGACCACACAAAGGCCCTTATTACGTCCAGAAAAAAAGGTTTCACATAAATAACATGTAATTACTCTCCAATGGATTGAAAGAATATTTCTTTGCTGCGAAACGGCCACGGAAAACAATATATCACGAGACGAGACGTCACAATATTCCCGTTGAACCATTCGACCTCGAAAGAATGTTCAGTAAATGTCACTGGCTGGTTGTGATTCGTTAGTGAGCTTTGCAACCCTTAATATTAAAAGCTGGTCTTCAATGAGGAGATGGCAGATACGGTTATGGATAATCCACCATACGATTGCCGCAACAGAGAGAAACTAACCTCCATTACACTATCGCTGCCACAACTACAAGAACTCTGAGAACCATCCCTTCGCCAGCTTCTCCACCACTGCTCGGAGAAAAACGATACTCGCCGACCATAGTTTGTCGCAAAATATGTAATATTATATAATATTTTTTACTAGTTTCCAACGCTTTCCTTATGGCTGCGAAGTCACAACCCTTAGGGTTAGAAAGCTTAAAGTTCTATTGGGCTATATGACAGATATGTAAGACTTCTTAAAATCTGTATTGATGTCAATCAGTAGTAATAAGCATTGATGGAGAACAAACCGAAAATATTTTAATACAAAGATAAAAGCAAAATTGATGGGGAAACAATCAACAAAATTCGTTGTGCTGATGACAAGGCAATATTTACTGAGACCAAAGAAATCCTTGGATAGTGTAAATACAGCCTAAATAAAAAAGGGATTACGAATAAGCATCAATAAAACTGTATTTATGGTTATAAGCAAGCTCTTTGTCAGCCTAAGTGAGATTATTAGAAATTGCTAGATCTCACAAACAAGCACTTACATCACAGAAAATAATTAAATTCGTAAAGTTCTATGTATGGTCAGAGCTATACAAGCAAAAATTGATCGAAATGCGCATATAGACGAGGATGGCTATCGAATAACGCCAAACGCCAACGTCTGGAATCGAACATAACACAAGAGTCTATATGGGATTTGAATCAAGATCTTTATGTATTAGTCACCGGTGTATACCACTAAAAACAAGAGTGTAATTATTGATTTGCATGTTCTTTAAGCCTTATCCTGTGCTATGTTAAATTCAGCGTATAAAAAAATCATGGTATTTTAAAATTGTTAATTTTGCATATGGAACGCCAACGGTCTATTGGCAAACGCGAAAGAAATATTATTTTTTCTTGAACAGTTTACGGGAAAAAACTTAACGAAAAATAATAAAAATGTTAAAATTCTAGACGCTTACTCATCATTATCGCTTTCTGCCGTATATTGCTCCACAAAATACAATATTAAAAAGAAAACTATAAATCCTTTTTCAACAAATTAGGAAATAAATTTATTGCTGGAAAGGATTTTTATGTCAAAAATCCTCTATGGGGATCAAGACTTAAAAACAATGAAGGAAAATAATTCTAACAAGTGGCAGTGGAAAATAACTTGAGGTGGGCCATTACAGGACAACCAATATACTGGCTTTTGGTCAGAAAAAACTTCCTGACTTGATTAACTTTTACATTATCAAAGGCATATATGTAAAAAAAATTCGAGCTATTGTCAGATCATTTGCCGATACTAGTAAAATTACAAACGAATTTTACAACTTTTGATTTAATTAATGAAATACAACAAAACTTAAACGATAAAAATTTATAGACTTAAAAAATTTTTTTGACACAGTAGACCATAACATATTATTAGAGTAATTAAAACATATTGGAATAGTAGGAGCAACGCTAAATTTACTGAAAAGTTATTTAAATAATATATAAAAAGTAGTTGTATTATAATAAATGGTACACAAAGCAATGTGAGGTAGTGAAGTATGGAATTTCACAAGGTTATATTTTGTGACATTTATTATTTAATCTATACATAAATTATATAACCCTATATAAAATTGCAGGAAGGATTTAACAGTTTGCTAATAATACAGTACTAATATATGCATTAAAACATACAAAGATATGCAGAGTGATTTAATCCATTTTAGTAAATGAATGAGATTAAATAAATTAGCAATTAATAAAAAAATATCTATATGATATAATATTTAATGATAATTTTGATATCACAATCGCTGTAAATAATTCTCTAGTGCTAATATAAAAGTCTTAGGTCAACTTTTGGATTAAAGTTTTAATTTTTTTGACCATATTGATTGTGTAATAATAAAGTATAACCAATGTCAAAAATTTTAAACTGGTTTCAAAATTTATTATCGTATAAAACTAGATTCACCATTTAGTATGCACATATTCAGTCATCTAACATGTGTATGTCTCTTGCTTTTGGGGATTTACGAGTAAATTAAAATCACTACAGGTTATTCAAAATAGTGCTGTAAAAAAACGTTAAATTCGCCTCTCGATTCTTACACAAAAGGCATAAATATGAAAATTAAAATGTTGTCTATAACTATTCTACAAAAATATAAACTAATAATGGTAGCAAAAAAATAGGTTATAGATACTGAATTTAAATTCAGAAAACAGCTACATAAATATGAAATTAGATCTGCCGATGATTTACTCATCCCTTAAGCATTTTCTGTGAAGCTTGGCACAAATTATTTAAAATATTTTGCATTTAAAACCTTTAATGATGTACCAAAATCAACTACAAATAATTGCAAATAAAATAAAAATATTTTTTTAATAAATTCATGCGGCTTTAATCAAATAAAATTAAGTCAATCATATTATTATATATTTGTTAATTTATGTTTTACTATTTTTCTTATCTGTTCTTTTAAATTTTAATAATACATATTTTAAGTGTACTCATTATATTTTTCTAAATGTATACGTATTATATTTATAATTTTAATGTAGCAAATTGTAACCGCAGAATTATTTATTACTCATGCGGTATTACGTAATTCTGAATAATAAAAAAATCCACAAATAACAAACTCCAATCTTATATAATCATAAAACTGATTGAGATTTGTTCAGAGAAAATTTTGAACAAATTATCGAATTGAACATTCACTTGAAAAGCACTGATAAAGTGCAACAAATAGCCACATCCAATATAAATCACCCCGTAATATTAACAATAAAAAAAGCAATAAACGCAAGCTAACATTAAAAAAAAGTGGTAACATTCAAGATTACCAAGCGACAAAATAAAATTCAATAAAGTCGTTAAAAAACTAAAGGCTCCATTAGACAACTTAAAAAATAATGCTATTCATAATTACGTGAAGAATTTGTCGACCTTAAAAAGCAACGATTTTGCGCTGTGGAAAGTTACGAAGAAGATAAAGCAACTCATAAAAAACAGAAACAATAAATGGGATAGAAGTTATAAGGAAAACGCCGATATATTTTAAGCTCAAAGAGGGTTGATTAAAGTATATTCAAACCGAATTTTGGTCAATAGGAGAGCGCAAAAAACAATTATCACTTCTCAGAAGGCAAAAATTCACGTCAAAAGCAATAAAATCGTGTCGGAGTCGTCGCAGTGGGAACGCTCGGTAACGAGCGTTCCCACTGCGACGGCTCCGATACGATTTTATTGCTTTTGACGTGGATTTTTGACTTCTGAGAAGGGATAATTGTTTTGTGTGCTCTCCTATTGATCAAACTTCGGTTTGATGTGCTTTATTCGATTCTCATTCGTAATATTGTTATAAAAAATATTAATATAAACGCTTGATAATCGAACTTTTTCACCGCGATTTTATTGCTTTTAACATAGACTGGAAATTCACTATATGGTAACACTAAGCAGCAATGAAAATTCGACTTATTAACAACTTAATATTATGAGTCGATATTTTTAATGCCTAATTAAAATAATTCGCATAAAATATGATTTCAGAAAATATTTCGCAACTATTATTCAAGAAATTATATTGCGATGTTAAAAATATAATATATAAAATACCATTTTTGTCATGAAGCCCAGAATCATGGTTTTCCCAGGACTCAGGATCGCTCTCGGCGGCCCTGTATGCCAATATCGTAATAAAAAAATACTTATTGTTATATTGTATATATATATATGTATATATATAAACAGATTGTAAAAAAAAATAAAAAAAATAATCAAGCCGGTCTTTTAAGAGACCGCCCTTTCGATTTCACCACAACACAACCGAGCACAACTAGTTTGTCGAGGCTCTCTTCTTTTCTCCTACAGCATACGCAAATATTCTACGATTTATTGTTTAAAGCCTTTCTTTGATGGATAGTTGTTAAAATATAAAGTTATATTTTTAAAACGTTTATTTCGCTATAATAAATAAATTTATAAACAAACACTAAAATAAAATTCATGCCACTCTTACTATTTTAAAGATTACAATTAAAGTAATTTTAATTAAAAAAAATATAAAAAAAAGTACAACTTACATAATACAAATTTTTGATACGAAATTATTATATCGATTTGATCACAAAAAAATACGATATTTATGAATAATGCATTTAAGGACCAATCAGATAACCTAGTCTATTTATAATTTTTGTGATAAATATTCCGATCGTAGGAAACACTCGGTCGATGTTAGCTTAATTGTAAGCAATGACTTATACAAAATATCTAGATTCGGAATCTGCTTGTCAGTTGAGTTTAAAATCTGCAAACTCTTTTTGAAAGTTGTATATTTTTTTTCTCACGGTTGTAATATTCTGGTGGTTCAATAATGCATTGTTTAATTCTTCTTCAATTGACATATTCTATACTGAAAAAATCCGTCCCAATAATTCTTCACGATGTTTTAAATATACTTTTTTGGAACAACTTGAAAAAAGTTTGTATTGACAACATGATCGGGATTTTGTTAAAAATGTATCAAACCAATGAGGCTCTTATTTCGCCTTTCTTCAATTTTGCCTTTCAGAGTTGTAAACATGTGCGATAAAATTATGTTAATTTCACACATTTTATTTCAAAGGAAATCAACAATAAAGTGGCATCTCGGCGACTTCATAAATATTTTCCAGTTAATGAACGTTCGATTCATTTCAAGTATGGCCATGTCAAGATCAATTAAAAATTTTCTGATGCAATCCCGTAATTTTAAAAATCTAGCGATCATTGGAATTAAGGAACTCCATCTTGTCTTCATGTCTAGATATAAATTAAGCTCGGCCTCAAATTCTCTCTTTACATATTTTTGTAAAATTGTAGTATAATTTGATTATTTTTCGAGTCTCATTTAGAGCCTTATTAAAGCTCAGTTTCAAACATTTTTTTGCACTATCTGCACTATCACTATTTTTAAAATCACTTTCTTGAATATATTATACATCGTGTAAACGAATTGTATGATTTTCGACAGGACGTAATTTTTTTTATGACGTTAAGATTTTACAAAAATATATTAAAATTAAATCAGTGCGTTAAAAATAATCTTTAATAATACAGATGAAAGCAATCCATACCATAACTTATATAAATCGAGTTTTTTAATGTTTATGGCAGAAAAGTGGAACATTTCTGTATAGTGTAATCAATCAAATACAACAGGATCTATTCGGGTTAATTTAATAATCAATGCTTGCATAATAGCTTTTAAGCGATTATATATAATTATTAATAAATAGTCAGTGCTAATTAAAGTCAACACGAAAATGTAAAATAATGTTTTAATTATGGTGAAATTATGAAATATTTTTAAGTCGTATGCGTGCATCGTTTTTAATTACATACAAAGCGCAAAACGCACGCAATCGCCTGAGCCTATTACGGTTATTCGATTTTCGGCAATCGATCCGATCTGAACTCTAAGAAATGGCTTATTGTGTTCCGAGTGAGAATTCGAGTCGTCTCTTGTTCGATTTCACGTTTTTACGATGATTTCTCTTCTGCTAGCGCTGGATGAGAACTCGATTACTAAAGACGCGCCGACGGGCTTGTTTCTTATTATTATCCATATGCACACATATGTACCTACATACATACACAACCGAAATGTACTGCCATAATTGCAGTGCGAATTAAGCTAGAAAGTCGATCGGGATTCAATTTTAGCATAATAAATATTTAAATAACAAAAAAAACTCGTTTGGACGTCGGACACAGTAAGCGGTAAAAAAAATGATTGACGATAAGTAGAAAGCAATTTTTCGCCACTGTGTATGTGTGGATCGCTCTTGATATTGATAAAGCTTTTGAAAGCCCCGACAAAAAATAAGAAGTTCGATCGGGGCCATCGAAAAAGAAAGTCGGCCCGACAAGATTTTTCAATCTAGACTCGTGACGTCTGCGACCCGATAGATAGCCTTCGGTCGTGAAACTGACGGTCATGATCAAGGCCGATTATTGTATGTTCTGGATGTCATTATAATATTAGATGGTGTAGTTTGAACCGTTTTAACTGTTAGCATACAGTTCTAAATGCAGAATTCGCGTATCGATGTCATTGAATTACTAATATATACGAATAACTGATCATTAAGTATGATACGATAATAATAAAATGAACGGAAATTATAATATTTATGCATACAATTTACTATTATAATCTATAAAAGCTTGATCTAATTTTAACTGAAATTATATTCTTCTAAGCAAAACTTGTATGAAAAATATAAACATAACTATACATAACTATTATTTTCTCAACCACAGTAAGTTTGTTCGTGAATTATTAAGGTTGACGAGCTTTAAATTTTAATATTTTTAAGGAAATGAAAATCAATGGTTATTGTAAAATTTACTTTAAATGGTTTGAATCTTGGCTAAAATTAAAAATAAACTTTAATAGTAAATCTATTCGATTCGAGACGTCACTATTTCTTTTATAAAATAATATTTCTTAACAGTAAAGAAAATTACTATAATTTGAATCAATTCTATTATTTTTTTATAAATAATATAATATCATTGTATAATCAACAAACGCTTTTAACTAAAAGGGGGGCAAAGAATAGGGAAAATAATAAATTGTTTATTTTTTCCTTTTAGTTGCTAGATATTGTCAATTTTTCTAAATTTATTATTATTTTGGAGAAAAATGTTGAAAATATTTTTAATACAATTAAACTAGTGAATAAAAAAAATACAGTATTATAATATATATTACTACTGATACAACTTTTTTGAATTTTTGTATTATTAATTTTTTTTATAGTTTAACTAAAAAAAGAAACATTGAACGTCAAAAAAATCAGCTCATCAGAATACGTTTAAACTTAGGGACGTTATTTCAGATTTTTCCAAGGGGGGGGGGGGTAAAAGTTTTTTTTTTAATATTTCCATTTCCTTAAAATTATTAATATTTCATTAAATTAAATGCATTTTTCTAGGCAAATTAACCGGGTCCCTGTTTAGAATTCACGTCAAAAGCAATAAAATCGTGCAGTCGTCATTGCAGTAATAACGCTCGGTTCTCTAGTGTTCATATGAATAATTTTTATGACAATATTACGACTTATAATTAGTTAGAATCCTATGAAGCAAATCTAAACAGAATTTTGACCAATAGGAGTTTGCAAAAAACAATTATCTCTTCTCAGAAGTCAAAAATCCACATCAAAATCAATACAATCGTCTCGGCTTCGTCGTAGTCGCTCGGTAACGAGCGTTCTCACTGCGACGGCGCCGACACAATTTTATTGTTTTTGACGTGAATTTTTTACTTCTGAGATGAGATAATTGTTTTTGCGCTCTCCTATTGACCAAAATTTGAATTGAATTTACTTTGACCAATACTTTTATATCTGAAGTCCATAGTAGTATCGGTATAGATAGCTATCATATTTTAAAACATAGTTTAATATCCAAATTCAGAAAAACTATGGAGCAATATGCGAAGATGTGACGTATGTCTGCACTTATTCTTCAGCTTATTTCTTATTATGAATTAAGTTTGCTTAGTCTATATTTTGTACTAGACCTAATGAAATTTCTAAACTTAATTACTAATTAATTTTAGAACTTTTGGGGTTTAAACAGCAAACGTACATTTTGCAACTGTAAAATTTAAACATTTTAAAGCAGCATATCACTTGCGCCTATCAGTTAATATAAATATAGTATGCCTACTAGTAAAAAAGTATTTAGACTTTACCAGTGAAAATGTATCTTAACTGAAAAATAAACATTCACTATAAATGTAAATAAATACTGATAAGTATGTAATTGTAAATGTATACATTACTACATATGGAAAAGTTAAAATCATAATTTTACTAGCACCTGCCAGATAAATTATACTTTCACTGATAAAAATATATTCCGATATGATTTTACTGAAATTAAAAAAATATTTTCTAGATAGATTCAAAACCCGGGAATTTCTGATTTAGAATCAGGGACGTCATTTTAGCATTTTTCAGTGAGTGGGGGGGGTAGCAAAAGCTTAAATTATTTATATTTCTTAAAATTAATTAATTAATATTTTTTAAATTTTGATTTCATTAAGATTCATATTATTTAATTAATAGACATGCATTTTTCTTTCCAAATTCAAGGGAGGGGGGCAAATGCCCCTCCCCTTCTCCCTAAGATTAATCCAAAATATAAGAAAATCTCACAGTGTTTCTGTAATGCTTAAATATAAGTTTAATAAAACAATCACAAACATAAAAGAGATACAATCTTTTAATTTGCTGGACTTAAAATACTCAAAGAAAATTTCCCCGTAATAAATAATGAAAACTATAGTTGAGTCGTTGCAAAACCTAAAATTATTCATATAAAAATGATTATTACATAATACACGTATATTTTTTCAAGTGAATTGCCTGTGAAACTCATTAAATTAATAACCATCTTATTTAACTCTAATGTGTAATCTGTAATTAAATGAAACTACTTTCCAAACAAACGGAGGGTTGCTAAAATTATAAATTTTCTGAAATCAGGTAAAGAACCAAACACTATTGCCTCCTACGTACCGATAAGTATCTTACAAGTTATGTTTAAATTATTAGGAAAATACTATTAAAATTAATCAAACCGGTAATAAAGGAACTTAATCTCTTACCAAATCATCAATTTGGCTTTAGAAATAAACATTTTATAAAAGAGCAAGTATATATGTTGGCAAGCAATACTGCTTAACCGTATTCTTAGATATAACCCAGATTTTTGACAAAATGTGGCAGCCTGGACTAACCTGAACCCATTTTTTTATTCTTAAGCAATTTTCTAATGATGGCGTCCAATACTGACTCAAAAATAGCATCGAATAGACTGCAAAATCATTTCTCAAAAGTCTAAGCTTAGCTCTCTAAATGGCGAATAAAAGATAATGGAACTAAATCAATCAATATTACATTTGCGCTTAACTAAGATAATTGTGTTTCGGTATCCCTTAATAAGAAATGGATACCACAAGAGAACACTCCTTGAAATTCATCTCAACAGAAGACTGACCTGAAAAACTCAGATTTGGAACAAAAGAAATATATGGTACTTCAACTTCACAGGCTGTACTTGCTCACAGGATCAAATACAGGCTTATCATTGTAAAACAAAATGATAATAATATATAACTTTATCATAAAACTGATGTGGTCTTATGCAGTTCAGATTTGGGGTGCGACTTCCATATCTAGTATCAATATTCTTGTGAGATTCCAGAATAAATTCTTCAAGTTTGTGCTCCTTGATTTGTGCCTAACAATTATATATTAAGTGACTGCAACTGTGTCAGTGTAAAAGAAACAATTTAAAGGGTAAGTAAACAATATTTGATCAGATTAAAAACTTACCGCAACATACTGGCAAGTAGTCTAAAATACAATGTTATAAGTAAACGTAGGCTTAAGCGTGTAAATATGTTAAAAATAACAAATTAATTACCATAAGCAATATCATGACCACTAAAAAAAGTAGTACTAACTAATCTATAATAAGATACAGATAAGACTATATTTTATGTTAATTATTTAAAGGAATTTTCCAGTGGGAAATTTCTACGTGCTTTATTTTTTTTATTCCCTAAGTGCTCGTGCTGAGAGAAAGGAGAAAGAAGGAAATACATATATTATAAGAATAACAAAGAAAGAAGGAAATATATATATTATAAGGAAGTTCATATATTATTGTCCAAATAAACAGATTTCATTTTAATAAAAAAAAACTATAAATATTGTGGTCTAATAATAATATTATAAAATATACAAACCAAGAAGCCCTACGTTGCTTTTTACCTGATTCCTATCTTACCATGATTTTTATGTGATTAATGTTTCTAAATTTTTGAATCGACTGTATTTCACTAATAAGATAGCAGTGAATAAAATAGTTGTGAGTTTTTTCAGTGACATTTAATTTTTATTTAATATTTTAAGATGCGAAAATATTGGGAAAATGAACAGATTTTTTTGCTGCACAACTATTTGTAGTAATAAATGGCAATTTGTTATTAAAGTGTCTACTAATATAATGATTTTAAAAATATCTAATATTTAATAATTGTTAATTTAAAAATATTTTACTTATCAAAGTTTCAAACCATTTTTCTGTAGTTTTTTAAATTTTTGAATTGATTTTTTATATAAAAATAGTGTAATATATCAATATAAATTATTTAATTTTTTATTAATATATAAATAATTTATATAATAAAAATTAGATATTTTTTAAATGTTTTCTAAAATTAATCAAATTTTATTTATACTTTACTTTGTTATTACAAATATTTTACCCATGTAAAATATTAAATTATGTTATGTTTTACTACTGTACTTAATGTATTATTATTTTTTTCTAAATTTATTATTAATTTCGGAAAAATATTTGTAATGCGCAGTTCTATTAAACCTGCTAATAAAAAAACCTATATTACTACTAATACAACCTTTTATAACTTTTTTATTAGAATTTTAATTTATTTTATTTTTTAACTAATTTTACACATATAAAAACAATTAAAAATAATATATTGAAAAAACCCACTGTGTAAGTCAATTACATTTTTAAAAAATTAATTAAATTTTCTAAAATATCGCGCCTTACGACTAATGGGAACACAATTTATGGGAAATAGTGAAAAAATTCCCGCTACGCGGCTTAATATACCTTAAATCTGGCAATAAATAATATATGCTTATTAACACTCATAACCAAAAATAATTATAATTACAGTTTTCTCTACGAAGTTTTTTATATAGTTCATCCATACCAGAAATAAGTCTTAGCATCATCAGATAGTGTTTTTTCTTGAAAAATTAATTTTTTTATTTTTTGTCAGTAAGAACCAATAATGTCAAGCGGTTCTTAACTAAACATTGTATGATGAAAAAAATGGGCACTCAAGACAAAACACCACCCGATGATGCTAAAGAATATGTTTAACGAAACGTCGATGCACAAAAAAAGCGTAAAGAAAACCGTAATATTTTTTTTTTTAATATAATATATATGTATATCTTTCATTGTATTCAATCCTAATTATTATGACAGTATTTTTACAATTTCATATAATTTTACTATTTTATAATGTATTTATATTATCAAAAAATTAACTCCACTTTACTATAATACTTAAATCATTCGAATGCTTTGATCATTTGAAAGTTCAGGCAAACAGAGCCTAAATTTGCCACGGAAAGACAAACCAGACTATAGAGTTCTGTTTTACAATATGACTAAATAAAAATATCAGAAAAGATATTCATCCGCGCAGAACAAGAACTTTGCGGTTTTCTTAGAATAAACAATCCAAAAATAGTTATATATTCTTTTTATTTTTTATTGCTATTTTTTCATCCCTTTCTTTCTTTCGAGATCATGTATGACTTTATATATATATATATATATGATATTAAAAACTCACAGGCTCACAAATATTACTGTTTTCATCAATACTTAATTATTAAATTTTTCATTGGTAATAAAAAAACTTTTGGTCAATTCATATTAATTAATTTTGTGTTCGATATTAGTATCTTAAATAATCTGTTGAATTACCAAAAACTCTCTTGCAGTGAACAGTCATTGAATTTGCACACACAAAAAATTCAGTTCACAACTTTAAAATATCTATTCAACTATCAAATAAGCACACTATATATACTGCAAGAGATAAAACATCTCAGGCAAAATTAGGTTAAAAAAAGTTTAATTTAAGTTTATCTCTTGCTAAATTATTTCGAGACCGAATTATATAATTGTTACGCTAATTTCTCTGTTTTATTGCATATTACTCGCAGAAATTTTACCACTAAATATGAATGGCGCGTATTCAATCAATTCTGGCAAGGACCGTTATTAATCAAAAGGACTTGCTAAAAGGCAATAAACCAAATTTGAGCGGATTGCATAAAAAAAAGCATGAGAAAAGGCCATCGTCTGTGTTAAAAAACATACTTTGACACTCAGATCCGCTCTCACTATTGCCAAATCTACAGATGTTTTAAGTATAGACTTTAAAGAAATTTGTATCTAGTTACTTAGTAGCCATGAATCGTCGCATTGGCCAGTCAATCGAGATTAAAAAGAGTGAATCGCCTCCCCTAGCTCTGAGAGGATGTATAAAAAATAACATGGTGTGTTAAACTCACTTTCATCGAGAATTTTAGTTAGAACTTCTAGCACTTCGCTTCTGACTTGGAACAAATGAGAGTTTAACCTAACTTGCACCAAGCGGAGTATCGTCCGAGACAACCCGCGAAAGACCAAGAACGCTTTCCACTTCACTTTAGACCTGATGCAGCCAATAAGAATCAGCTCACTGAAATAGCAAAATGTAACGCAACACTACGAAAATAAACATGTTTATATACACTAATAATTATAAGAATATCAGTGGCGAATTGATTGTTATTTTGGTTGCCTATTTTTGAGCGAGTTGCACGAGATTTTGAGCGCGTATGTATCAATGAAATGTATCTAAAACAAATATTTCGATACAAAACCAATTTATTTGAATGCATGTCATATTTTTCTCTTAAAAATATACATTTTCATGGCCAATAAAAAAATCAGGAAGATGAAAGCTTCCGCTCGTGCGTGTAATTCATGTAATAATTTATTGAATAATCCAATCACGACAAGTGGTACTGAGTTGCACGTTTTCTACTCTTCGCCACATATTAACATATTGCCGGTATTTTTTTCGAGACCTCATCAATTAAATTGCATTGTCGAAACGAGGAAATGTCATAATGCGAAATCAATTGAGTTCGTTGCGCCAACGCCAACGGCGTTTTGCCATAATAGTTGCCCTAAAAATACACTAAATGCAAATCAACAATTAGAAATTTGGTCGTCTAAAATCAGAGCGTTATTAACATTATTTTTTTTTAATTTTAAGCACTGTCGATAAAATTTCACACTAGCGTTTTAATCGTTCAGATCTAAAATGCATAACGACCGGAAATCTGGAGCGCTCTTGATGTGCAAGTAAAGAAATGAGGTTCTTATGATATATTATTATTATATATCCTTACTTGTGTAGAAAAAATACATATGTATGAACGATGGATGCCGAAACACAAGTAGAATTGTAAAATAAATTATTTAACGCTAGTGTTTGTTAACTATTGCATAAAGTTTGTAATTTGGGTTATATGGAGCTATTATTATAACATTGGATGCACAGTTGCAAAATGTGTAATAGCGTTGATTTGATATAACAAAATTATATTGTTCAAATATGTTAATAATAATATAAATAAAATAAATGAAAATTCTTGAAAATATAAAGATTTTATTTCATTGCAAAATTAGTTATGCTTAGTATTTAAATAATAGAACTTATACGCTGATAAATTAATATAAACCTAAGCTACCCGACAATAAAAAATATATGTAAGAATATAAAAACCTAACTGAGAAAATAGTTATAATAATGTATTTATCACACACAAAAAGTTTAACAAAGATTAGAGAATACACTAGCTAGCTTTGTTAAGTTAAATATAGCTGTAATAAACACGCGCAATACAACTCAATCTTTCAATATAGACAATCTATTTTCTAACAACCATCAATCTATCATTCTCTTTTGTTACAAGAACATAAACATTGATGTTGATGTAATTTTATAAACTTCAATAAATAGCGGTAAAGTATGTTTGATGTTTCAAATGGCTTAAAACACAATCATAAAAAACAACCTCATCTTTGTGTGTAATGTGTAGTATAACGTATTTTTTTAAATACTTTTTTTGTAAATTTAATGTTATAAAACATTTTAAATCTGTAAGCTATTTATTTATAATTAAATAATCATTTTTATTTATTTATTAGGTTAACCTAATGTGTCACGATAGCCAAAAGCATCAAAAACATACACATGTAAACAGATACATACACTTACATACACATACATACATAATTAAAAACATGAAGAGATGATAGACACAAATCACTTCAGAATGTGTGCATTGTTCTATTGAAATTGAACCAACTTCTCGTATGTGCACCAGAAAACTTTGGAACAATTTGACGGATCAGACTATTAAACGAACTTTTAAATTAATCCTTTACGCATTATGGCCGTACCAGTACGGCGTCACTAGTGATTTGCATAGAATATGGCCGTTCCACTAACCACTAAATTTATGCAAGCAAACAAAATAAAAGCGTAATATTA
This sequence comes from Plectrocnemia conspersa, assembly GCF_051122295.1. Lineage (NCBI taxonomy): Eukaryota > Metazoa > Arthropoda > Insecta > Trichoptera > Polycentropodidae > Plectrocnemia > Plectrocnemia conspersa. The sequence continues at coordinate 23,063,729 of NW_028277172.1, forward strand.
GTGTATACAACTAGAAAAAAATTATATTTACCTACAATACAACATTAAAAATCACTGATTTTATTTTTCATAATTTACAATGTAAGCACGGAATATTTTTATTTTATTTAATCTTCAAATCAACTCATTTCCAAGACAGATATGCTTAAAAAAATAATTATAAGATGAATTTTATTGAAAAGATTTATAAAAATCAGATTAAAACTACATTACAAAAACCGTTATATCCCACGAAAATATATATATATGATATAAATAATTAAAAAAAAAAATTTATAGTTGTATAAAATATTTTTGACCTGTTTACTTTTTTCTCTTGAGATTTTTAACTGAGTATTAATTTTGAATCAAGAACTCAAGATATTTTTTTAATATTTTTTAGAAAGATCGGATTAAAAATACAACAGTTCCATAAAAAAACTATTTTACTTAAATTTTTATTATCGAACAATTTTATCTCTAAGAAATTAATTTGATTACGATTTTTATAATATCGAACAAACTAATCCGAGATATTTACAAGGTCCATTTTAGAGAAGAGTTTTATGTACGAGTAATCAAAACTACGTTTATTATAGTTGTCAGCAAAATTTACATTTCCCATATAATACTAATTATTTATATTTTTTAATTTTCTCAGAAAATTGATTACCATAAAATTAAAAAAGAAGAATCAGCACCTTAGAATATAATTTTATATATGATTGCTTAAGTTTTATAGTTATTAAAGCATACAACATACTACAAAAATCAATGGATTCATAACCTAACTAACTAACCGACTAAAAATGTATATAAAAGTAGTATTACTCAAAAGTAACACAATAGTTATAATATTAAAAGTATTATATTGCATAAACACGTAGCTTGATAAACATGATTGCGCAGACTTTGACGCGATATGTTTTGTATACGCCAGGCACACGTCAGGTTATAAAATAAAAGCTTAACAGTTCAGCGTATTTTTCATTCGTCATTATACATTTTTATAAACTATTATTTAAACATACATACATAAGCAACACATTAACTCAAAGTCAAACATTCACACATACATATACCTCTAGCCAAATATATCACTATTAATTTTCAAATTAATGCAGTAAAAATATTGTTAAAAATAAACTACGATTTAATTAGAAAAATTTGGGAAATTTTTTTTTAAATTATTATTTTTGGCACGTGTTTTTAGAAGTCCTGAATTTAAAATATTTTTAAAGCTCACATTTTACAGAGTTATGCTCTCATTATATCGTGCTATTCACACCAAAGGAGGCAACATTAAAAGTGATATGTTTAAGACCTTTTGAATACGAATTTATGATGCAAATTTTGTCTCTAATAGTGCAATAATAACATTAGCTTCGAAATAGACAGTCCTTGATAATTTAAAAATACCCTGAATTACTATTAGCACACTTATTATAAAACATCACCTAAATTGTATTTATAACAACATAAACAACGTATAAAAACGGATCTGTGTACACCACATAACAATTATTACTAACGGTGCGGCCAAACATCTCGAGCGATGTAGAGCGTATAAGTTTGATATGAACAGTATCTGAAAATGTGACTTACTGGCACGCGACGAATCCGTCCATCTCTTCTAGGGCGCACTGGTAAGTTCTGCAGAAGTACTTTCCATCTTTGAGACACCCTTCACCGCCTGTGTGATGTCCTCCATTGAATATATATTCACTGCAGCACACTGAAGAGAACCTTCCACTGTCATCATCGTACCTCCTGCAATCCGAGCAAGTATCTTCACTAGTCTCCCTATCGTCTCCTGAAGGCAACATGAAGATAGACGCAGGTTTTCTATGATTGCTTAAATCGCTCTCTTTGCTTTCAGGATATGTGCTCCATAAATTTGTATCGTCAGATCCTGATGGATGATGTCGGTATCCTGTTTCTACGTTCTTTCTGTGGTTGTGTACGAACGCCATGGCGTATTCCCTGGCATATTTTTTATACAGCCTCTTCTGTCTCTGGTTCTGGACTATGTGGAGTCTCAGCACGTTTAACAGACACATTTTGATCTTAGTCCAAAAGGCTCGAAGCATATTCAGCTCGTCCGGCTTGAGCTCTCCATGGTCACTGTCGAGTTTTCCAGTCAGAAAATGAGGAAAAGCGCGCGAGCTACTCGAGCAGATCGCCTTCCGCAGTAAGACAGCCGGTGGGCGAATAGAGACTGAGCTTCTGCGATTCGCCATCGAGAGCTAATTGCAGCAGAAATCACGCTTTGCTGCCTCTGTCGACGCTTCGGAGACCATCGCGGTTAAAGGCGTATCTAAGAGTACCCCCCAAAGAAAATAGATCCGAGAACTGTTTTTTGACAATCACTTTTTAACGATCCTCCGTAAGTAGTAGTGATTGTAAGGCGAAACGGTTTAATATCTTCAGGTAAATATCAACTTCTTCGCTCTGCGTCTATAACTTGCATGCTTCGTTATAAGACGAGTCGATCAGTTATATGATCTGATTATGGAATATGCCGTTTGAGAGCCGCCTAATGTCTAATGTGTATTTCGTGTCAGTATAAAGCAAAAGCATTCTTGAAACTTGTACAAAATAAACAATGCCTAATACATAACAAACAAAAGTATGTTTAATAATTGAATATCAAATAACAATCGAAAGTTATTATTTAAATCTAACTTAAATATTCGGTTCAAATTTAACTTGACCTAATCATGAGAAGTCCTATCGTGGAAGGTTCTGTTGTTGTACTTTTGTCCTCTCGTGTCTTGTATAGGATGTCCCAGTGTACCTAACCGTTCTAAGATAATCTCGGCTAATTTCAATGTTGATAATGTACGACACATTCATGTAAAATATATGTTTTATTTATTTATTTTTAAAAAGAAATTTATATCAATTTTTGCTGCATTCTTCTGTCTTTTTCTTCAAAAAATGTCATGGATTGTTTATTTTTACAAATTTTATTTTTTTAAATAAAGTGTAGATGTGAGTTTGGCCGCGTAGCGCAAAACGTTTAAATTATCTCACTTGAAAAATGCTATTGGTCCAAAGAAAATTAAAAATAAATGTTACAAATAGTGATAAGTAATACAATTATATATCTCACAACAAATCATTTTGATTCAACGTCACAGATAAAGTTAATTTTGGTCAAAGCAATTGGGATACTGTCAAAGTAAAAGAAATTGATGTACTTTTTAATTTATTTAAGAAATAACTCTGTACGGTTGTTTTAAATTGCATTAAAAAGTATCTTGAGTACTTTGGTTCACTCTTTTGGAGTTAAGAAAAGTGTGTCGCTTTTTCTTGCTCTTGAGCGTTTAGCTAAAGTGATACTTTGGAACAGAAACAGACTATGGTATTGTCTGTTACCTATCTTATAAAAAATCTTGCGTAACAACTATTTTTCAAACCGCTGAAGATTTCGCAACGCTCATAATGGGCACGTGTTATTCCAGTAAGTGTTCCACCTGCACATTCCATCAATTTTTGTAAGCACTTTCGTGGACAGCGCATTCCTTTTTTGACGGGTTTTTGCAAGGGATCCTAATCTTCCCAACTATGCGATCGGCACGTGCGCTTGTTATTAGCAAGTCGCAAATAACTACGGTAAGCAGTTTTAATATGCTTTAAAACTGTAATTGTTACAAATTTAAAAAAATATTTAAATTGTTTACAACCTTAACCGCTACGACGTTAGTTTCTAGAACTTGAAAAGCTTATATAACTATTTCATTTTTTGGTTTCCGTTGGATCTCGTCGGCGTTATACAAGAGCGGACGTCAATTAAACAATGTTGCTTTGATATTAATTGCAATGTTAAAAAACATTTTTATGTATTTATTGTATTTTCACCTTTGATACATAATTTTATGTATCAAAGGTGAAAATACAGTGAGTATGTGACAATAACACTGCAGTTAATTCCAACGCTGCAACTGAATTTCGTAATATTTTTTGTTCACTAATAGGTAAAGGCATTTTATTATAGATAATAATATTTTATGAAGCGCATGTATGACATAACCTCAATTATTTTATTATATGTTTTCAATAAAATAAAATTTATTTGTGAATCAAGTATACAACATACTTATTTTCAATAATAAAAACACGTGAAAAAAAACGTGGACATACGTGGGCAAACAATTAACTCAACACTATTGCCGTAAATGGTATCATATATTTAGCTTACATAAAAAAAGTGCAGTTATTTACTACTTCATATGAAAGTTGGTTAAGAATGTCAAGATTTTTATATGTTAGTTATTATAATATTGCATTTTTTACGATAACAATAATACAGTGTCTACGAAAAATAAGTCAATTTTACGTTTTCAATCCTATCACAGCGTGTCGAAATATATTAAAGATTAAATGCATTTTGCAGTGAATCAAGATAACTATTTATTTCACTGTTTGTTATAAAACTTCTCTCTTTAAGTAGATACAAAGAAAGCCTTAACGAGAAGTCGCATTGAAAAGAAAAATGCGAAGATACATTTATAACTTAAGAAATTAAAACTGAATTGGATTAACATTTTTTAAACATAAATAAATGAGTCACCAGATAAAAATTACAAATATTGATTTAACGGCTGCATTAGACGATTTATAATGTTTCGGCAAATGTTAAATCACTTTAGATAGCGTCTAAGTAGAATATCAGAGCAACGTTTAAATAAGAGCAATAAATTTGTAAAAGTTTTTGCTGTTGATGAGTTAATATTTGATCACTGTGAAGATCAGTGAAAATAACTAGCGTGTAAATATCAACAGTCAGGTTGATGTTAGGTTAAGAGAAAATAAATTAGAATACAATTTTAATTTCTCCCATAGGCAAAATAAGAATCTTATATAATATATTTATATTGTTGCTAATAACAAGTGGGCTGTTAAATTTCGTGCTTAATAACCACTGAAAAGAAATAAAAGGAAATTAATGCAATGTATTAAATTATTATATAGGAAACATGTTTTTTTAACTCCTGCCATAATTCGCAACTACTCTGAAAAGTATATTGTGAGCAATCGATCTGTGACCGATTTTCGTGTGAGTAAATTGATTTGTGACCAATATTCGTGTGAGGAATAATCCGCGTGACCAACGTTACAGTGAATGTGTATTTTTCGGTGAAGCTATATTTTTACTAATGGAGTCAAAATATATTTTCACCATTGCTTTGTGACTCTTTTATTGCTCTACGCCCAAATTTTAAGATGTTTTGATAGTTATGATTAATTTATGTTTGTCAATTGATCATGCTTTAATAAAAAAAACTTAGGTTATGAATGGTTAGAGGACCTCATGATTGTTAAATGATCCAAATGAATGCTTTTTAATTTATTTTATTTATACCATTTTTAACTTTTTTGCGATTTGTGTTCAATAGTAAGTTGACCAGATTTTGAAAATATCAAAAGAGGATACAAAAAATAAAGGGGCTATCTCGAAAAATTTTGTTCGAGGAGGATTAAGAAGGATAGATTACCGCGGGAGCAAAAAAAGTTATTTCGAAAAGTTTTATTTGAGAATGACAAAAGGGGGATAAATGAGGACAATTTTTTCGAGGAAGACGTCTGGTCACTCTATCGATAGTCTATGTGTTCATTTGTCACTGTGTGCCATTGTCTCTGTTTTCAACTATCGTGTCTTCAGTTCTCATGTGTTAAACTGTCATGTATAACCTCTCTTCTAACCATATATATTTTATTTGTAAATTTTCCTATAACTGAATTTGATATTTTTAATGCTATTTTGGCGACGGGTGGTAATTAGACACAGATTGAACCGCTACAGTAGTATTTTATTGAATATATTTATAATAGTGTTTGATATTAAAATGAGTGGACCGCACCGACCGTGCGAGCCCGCCGAAGTCGCCAAGAGAATCTGTGTCCGTTACGCTGTTTCCAGAGTGCCTTAAAGTTTTAGCCACAATAAACCCAAATATAAATATATATTTAACGTACCCCATACATTATAAAAAATAAATTGATTTATTATATATTTAATGATTTTTTTAAGATAAAAACATATATATATTTTCCTCTTTTGGGAAATATCATGATTACAGTGTTTGCCTAATTTAATTATTTTAACAATGTATATGTAACTTTAATGTTTTTATTATGATCAAAAATAAATATTATATATGTGTAATAACCAATTCAAACAGTACACCGGACTAATTATGAGACATAAATTTGCCTAGAGACGTCACTTTAGCTTTTTCCAGGAAGGGGGGGGGGAGATAAAGTTGGCCAGTTGGTGGTCGTTTTTTAATATTTCGATTTTATTACAATTCATAGTATTTCATTAAATGACATACATTTTTGGCCAATTTCAAAGGGGGCAAATACATTTACCTATCCTAAATCGCAAATAACGTCCCTGTTTAGTTTTTTGGTTATCAAAATATATAGGTATTAGCAAACATGAAATTTTGCACAATGGTCACTAAAATACGTGTTATGGTTTTAAAAATCATGTCGGTAAACAAGTTTTGACTTGCTGAGAAACGTCACTCGTTAGCGCCCTTAATTTTTTTTAAATGAATATTTACTTAAATAAAATACAAAATGGCACCGTCGAATGTTGAAGCTATCGTTGTCGTGCTGGACGTTGGAACATACGTCGCAGAAAACTTGGAATACGAGCTACAAACTTTCTTCGAGAAATCTCGTTCTTGTCTCATTAGAATAATCGAGAGGAAGATATTCAGTCATCCGAACGATCTTATCGCCTTGGTTTTGATGGGCTCCGAAGAAACGAATAATAATTTGGCGACGAATGACAATGGTTATCGTCACATCAGCATCGGTATGGAGTTGTCCAATCCGTCTTGGGACATTTTGGAAATAGTTAGAGACAAGGTGAGGCTTTAGGATTAATTAATTTCTCGTCATATTTATCTTTAAATTAATTCCATATTTTTAGATTCACACCACTAAATACAGCGCGGATTGGATAGAAGCCATGTTAGTGGCCGCGGATTACTTAGACAACGGATTAACAAAGAAAGTCGCTCATAAGAAGATAGTAATGATGACGGATCTTAAATCCTCCGTTCCGAAAATGTGCAACTCAGAAGTTCCTTCAATCATCGATCGCTTGAAGAAATCCGATACGGAATTGATTGTAATTGGACCTGATATCTGGACGGATGATGAAGAATCCGAACCGACAGAACAAATCAAGTTAAAATCTAGCGAACAGCTTCAAAATCAAGATATTTTAAAGCAATTCATCTCCGAAATGGATACAACGACTTGCAGTTTCGAAGATGCTATATATCAAATGCTGTTTCATAAGAAGAAAGCCACTAATCCGAATGCTTGGAATGTCGATTTACGCATTGGACAGAGTATAGCGATTCCAGTATCTGGATTCAACAAAATCAGAGACGATAAAACATTAGGGGAGTGGAAGAAAGCCTTCAAGAATCCGGTTACAAAATCACCCGATAAAACAGAAACTATAGCGCGCAGGAAGAGTTATTATAAAAAAGAAGATAACGCAGTTGACGTGGACGAGTTGGACATTGTTAACGGTTATTTATATGGTCAAAAGATAGTACCGTTCACTGATTTAGATCAAGATATGGAATACAAATCAGGTCCTAAATGCTTAACTTTGTATGGATTCACAAATGCCGCTAACGTAAACTGGAATAATTTGACTGGAGACGGTACAACTTATGTAGTCGGCAGAAAAGGTGACGAGAACGCTAGGGTAGCTATCGAAACTCTAGTCACGTTAATGGACGAATTAAATCTTGTTGCTATTGTGAGGAAAGTTTATAACAATAATAACGCTCCGCACATGAACGTCCTCTTTCCAGTAAAAGAAGATAGTTATAAATGTTTATCTATGGTGGCTCTTTCGTTCAAAGAGGATTACAGATATATGTCTTTCCCGCCTCTTAAGAAAAAACTGTACAACAAAGAACAAGAACAAGCTATAGATAGCTTAATAGATTCCATGGATTTGAATGAAAGGGACGAGAACGGTAAAGAGTTATTCTGTATTGAAAACTCGATAAATCCAACACTGCAGCATTTCTTCGATACGTTAGCTCATAGAGCAAAAAATCCCAACGATTCTCTGCCGCAAATAAGACCTGAAGTTAAAGAATTGATGGAAGTGCCACCCGTGCTCTCTAAACGTATAAGCGAACCGTTGAAAAATATCAAAGAGCACTTTGAATTGACTGTCAAGGAAAAATCTAAAGGTAGCAAACACTGGACTAATCAAAAATTAAAGACCGGAGATGATACGGTTATCGATGAAAGTGACGGATTAAAGATAGATCCCGATCAGATCAACGCTTTATCGGTCGTTGCCACTCAAGTGACTTATATCGGAACGGCCGAACCGGTGAAAGATTTTAAAACTTTGATGAGTTACGGCGAACCTATAGATTCACTAGCCGAGCAGATGAAAGAGGTCATTGAAAGATTGGTGTTATTGGCGTTCGGAAGCAATTATTCTAAACCCTTAACCGCCTTAAAAGCACTGAGAGAAGAATGTATGAGCTTGAATCCGACTTTTTATAACAAATGGATGACGGAGTTCAAGTCGGTCCTTTTTGAAAGGTCCAAAGAAGGCTTCTTCCAGATGATTGTGGATAATAAATTAGGTTTAATTGTGAAATCGGAAAATGAACAAAGCGGAACAAACGATAATGAGGCAGCTGCCTTCTATAGAACTGAAAAATTGTCTTCAAATAATATGGATGTTGACACTTCTGAACTTAATGATTTGTTTGATGATTAAACGACTGTATCATTATTATAAAATATTTACATATTGTTACCATTTTTATTAATAATTAAATTCTTCTACAACATTTTATAATTGTGTATTATTGAGATCACTAAATTTAAGATAAAGCAAAATATAATAGTAACTTAAAAAGTTTTTAATTTTCACATCTCCACGTGTTCTCTTTGTCGGAAATTGTATTTTAGACATTTCACAATATTTTTTTTATATAATGAAAACTAATAATTTTATGGAGTAGTTTATTTAATAAAAATGGTACAGAATGTCATAATTTTTAATGTATTTAGTTTCTGATTGGTGTGTCAAATCTGGTGGAGTAGTAACTGCTTTAGAAATCACGCTGCAACAAACATTTTTAGCCCATGTGTACACTTGCTTAGTGATAGACATGCATCACCACATTAAAATATCACCCCTTTACTGCACAAAAAACGAATGACTGGTATGCTGCAAGGGTGGCAGATATTTTAAGCTACTGTTATTTGTTCTTATTTAATACCTGGTTATCAGTGCCACCTCTTGGCAAGTTTTCAAGCTAAATTTATTTATAAATACTGCGCATCGCCTTAAAAATATATAGTATCTGTTAACTAAAGACTAAAATCTATACCTGCTGCCGGATTTTACGGACAATGTGCTCGAAAGCTTGCTTTTTAGCCGTAACTTATAACTCGTTATTTAACAAAACTATTTTTATTTACTGCTATTCTATCAGTGAACTTGAGACGTTTTAAGAAATCAGATAAGAATCATAGTATATGAGAATAGTCGGGCATCGTGTTTCGTACATTTCAGAATTTTATTGTTAGATAATCAAATTAAATATCATTACCATTTAAAATAAAATTATAAATTGAAAATCGATGTCAAATATGAAATATATGATATTGATTTCTTAAATAAAATATGTGGGCAATAAAAAATATATTACAGCGTTAAAAAATTGTTGGTTTGTTATTAGCAACCAATGTTGGCAGCACTGTAAATCAGACAGCTGTCAATAATTACGCGTGTTAAAAGTGTCAAATGTAAGTTTGCAACAAGACATTTATGAAATGGATCGCTTAACCACAGCTCAACGCGTTAAAATTGTTTAATTGTTTTACAGAAATAACAATTCTGTACGAACTGTGATATAATGGTAAATTTCAATGTCCTACTGAGTGAACAATTTGCAGCGTAAGAGACTGGAAGTTATGGAGATAGGATCATCGTAGGGGCAGTAGAGCCAAGAATATTGCTGGTGTAAGTGAAAGTGTGGCCGAAGACCCGGGATTTGGGCTTTTTTAATGCTGTAAGAGCTGAAAAAGTCATCACGGAAATTTTTGTTTGAGGACAAACTCCAGAGAGAACCAAAAAGTGTCATTTCGAAAATTTTTGAGGAGGACAATCCTTCTCAAAAAATACATTTGGTCACATTAAAACCACTTAAACGCAAGCGAGATCTTTTAAAATATTTTTTTAATTACAAAAGATTATTGTATTAGCATAATTATCAGTAAAACAAGTATTTTATGTTTATTCTTAGAAAAAGATACTTTCGCGTGAAGAGAAATAACAGGTGACTCACTAATTAGTCGCTGGCGTTTAAAGGGTTAAATAAGTATATGTATGCCTGACCTATATATTTCACAATTTATTTGTATGGCTTGCGTTAATCATTATTCGTCTGCTATACTTTTATTATTATATAGGCGTGGCGAGTTGATGAAATGTATATGATATACGCATATAAATACAACACCAGCCTTTCATTAGTATTGCGTATTTTCGTTATAAGTCATATATACTTTAGAAGTAATATAGCATGGATTTGAATCTGTTGAACTATATATGAAGTGTTCAGCTGTAAGTAGCATGATAGTGACAGCTGTCATAGGACAGAGAAATAATATAGTTGATCTCTTTTCTCCCTCCCACGCTTCTAACTTTCGCAGCGCGCATGTCCGACTGCAAATAACCTCAGCGTATTGATTAATTCAATCCAGGGGTTGGTAACGCTTCCGGCGAGAGCCACCCCTTGTATGGAGATATTAGTTCTATTTTCCAGGCCACCGCAAAGGTTGACTATTCGGGTCTCGCCCGAAAACAAGTGGCAGTTGAGGTAGTCTGGGTTAAGCAGCCGGGAGACCTAAATAAATCTGCTTGTTTAATCTTTACCGAAGCGAAAATGGCGTCGTTTAGAAGTCGACGCAGGCTCGAAGTGTGAAAGCGGACATGATCGAAGTCATGATATTGAACAAGGAATGGAAGTGCAGAGTTTGGGCTTGCGGGCCGATGGAGCAGCATTGCAGCTGGACACAGTGAGAGCTCTGCATCAGACGGTAGTATCTTTAAGAGCAGCCCTCGAAGCGTCCAAATCGGAACTGAACGATTTGAGGCAAAAGTACGAGTCTAGAGCGGCTCAAGAAGAAGACGACACACAAAAGAAGAAGGTCACTTTCGAGGATCTGCCCGAAGAGGACTCAAACTGTGAGTCTTTGGTGACTGTGAGGGAGATTGATAATAAGTTCGAGACCAAGATCGAGCTGGAGTCCAAGTTCGACGTGACCATCAAAGTGTCGGCTAATCAAGGGGACGATGGTGATATCCGAGTGTCTTCGGATGAAAAAGTGAGCATGGCGGGTTCTAAGGAAAACGCTAACTTGAATAATAAGACCAACGATAAGTTCAACGTGCAAGTTTGTATTACGTCTGAGGATAACTTAATCATGGACAGTGGAGAGAGAGATAGTGCTTCAGATAACATGAATGTAGAAGGAGATGAAGTCAGCGCTAGGTGAGTTATATTGATATCTGTTATTTACATATGTGTATGAAAATACATAACAAAAACCCATAACTTATTATTGTAACCCATATTGTAACCTATAATACGTTAATTGCGTAAGCTTGATTAATATATTTGGAAAATTAAGGAGAACTGGATAAACATGTATTGATTTTACATAAAATTTTAAAATATTTTAGCACTTCTGTATGTATCTTTAAAATGTATATGATAAAATGTATCTTTAAAATGTATATGAAAAAAATGTATGATCAATATTATTTATAAACCAGTCTCAAATATTTCCGGTTTTTTCCTCATGTGTCTGTCAAATGGATTTATAGAATAATTCTATCTATAAGATAGCATAAGATTTGTATTATGTCTTAGTTATTTATTCAATAATAATACGTTTAATTTGAAAAAAGTGTGATAGTTAAATATTTAACCTTCAGTCAAATAAACGATCTGATTTTAAACTCTTGCACTCAATATATTTAGACTTAAAATTAATAATAAAAACATAGAACTATAGGAAAAAAAATAAAATATATTGTTATTATAAATATATCGCATTAATTTTTAGTCGAATATTGTGCAATATTTTTGCAAGAAAACCCATAAAAATTAAATTTTAATTGAAAATTGCATTAGTTTTTCCACACAATGGCTTGATTTAAGGTAAATTTTTATTTATTTTTAATGTTTTTCCCATGAGATATATTTAAAAGTATTTTATAATTACAAAATAAAGACATTCAATGGCAGCTTATGATTTTACATGTAAATCATGTTATCCTATCTTTGAAGCAAAATTTTTGTATAGTGACAAAATGCGTATTATGTTTAATATTGCGCAATCTTTGCGTATAACTCCCGACAATAAAGAAAAATCTAGACGTTCTATGGAAAAACTCTTTATAATTATACAAAAACCATAATTATTACTTTGTAAAAATATACAAATCAAAATGTTTTAATATCTAAAAACTCATTTTTTTCAACTTTAAAAATTAAAATTTTTAATTTTCTACATAAATTCATGGATAATTTCCAGCAGAAAACGACAATGGAACTAAGATAGTTTGCCAAACAAAAATACGAAGAAATCGTAATTTCAGAGCACCCAAGAATTAATAAGCACTAATAACCGCAATTAAAACTATTTAGTCGCACTAGGAATATTTATTTATTTACTTATGATATTGTATTCTTTATCATCAACGGTAAGCCACTTTAAAGGTTTAACTTGCTTTATTTATTTTAAGAATTTGAAGAGCGGTTAACCTCGCAATAACAACGCAGACTTTCGAAAACTTTAATATCTGTAACAAAAGTTCCATTATTTATTTTTAATATTCAAGACACGCATTGTCTCGCAAACCATATTGCTTTGTTACTTGTTTATTTTGTTGAAATTCGGTAAGCAACCGCAATGTTTCCGCATATAAAAAATCACACGGAAGACATATATTCATAGGCGATTTAATAGTCTAAATAAGCCTTTTCCATTCGTCCAAGTTATTAAGAAAAAACGTATAAACAATATTAACACTCACCCTACTTGACGAGGAGAGCAATCTACAGCTACCATGAGCTGATCGGCTGAGATTAGAGACCAGAGAGACTCGACATTTCTACAACATCATACTGCGAGGACTACTACTCTACATCGAACCCTTTTTGACCAACCTGGATACAACAAGATATCAAACAGCTCTTCTGGCGTCTTACTGACTGAATAAATCACACCAGTCGGCATAAAAAAACCGAAAAACTCTATTTTAAATATAGAATAATAATAAAATATAAGCAACACTGACTTTATCTTTAAAAATGAGAGTATTTAGGATGACACTAATAATTCAACCTGTAATTGTACGTGATAATTTCGTATTTGTAGCAGAGAAAATATTATCAAAGTCTTACACATATAATAATAATAATTAAGAGAGAAATTAGACCAACTCTCTCAAAAAAAACGACAGATTGGCAAAATGCACAATTAAAAAAAACAACTTGAGGAAGAAGTTCAATACTATTTTAAGGACATACAAAATTAGATTGGAACAAAACTAAAGAACTCACCCATAAGGCAGTAAGCAATAACTACACAATAGAGATAAGAAATCTAGTATATGAAAAAAGGGCAAGAAGAATATGGAATCAAACCAGAGACCCTAAGGAGAAATATACTCTAAATAAAAATTCAGAAAGTAAAAATTTAATAGAATAATTACCTGAATAATTTAACAGCAGATAAAGATAAATAATATTCTTTATGGAAAGCAACGAAAAGGTTAAGAAAACCTATAAAACCCATATGCCGCCAATCAAAACGATAAATGGTGATTGAGCGATATATAACAAATAAAAAGCCAATGTTTTTGCTAACCATCTTGAGGAAGTCTTTAAACCCAATGAAATTTAAATACAGGACAACGACACAGGAAGCGAAATATAATACCAAGAAAACGAAGGAATAAAATATGTAACAACAACAACAGAAGTAGCTATGGTAATAATAACTAATATTAATTCAAATAAAGCAACCTAATTTAACTGGCGAAATTACGAAGAAGCTTCCATATAAGGTAATAGTTAAGCTAACATATTTAATTAACGCAGTGTTTAGATAAAACATGTGCCCAGTGCCTGGAAAACCTAGACTTGAGCTGTTGTCAATAAATATAACCCATCTTTAAATAATAATTAAAATTAATATTGTTTTAATCATAGATCTACTTCCGAGGGTGAAAACTCTGTATTTTCCGAAGTGGATGGAACAATCACTGGCAATACAGAAAGACGCCGCGTTTGCGAACAAGACAGTGTCGGAGGTAACGACTCTGAAGAAGTGGACGACATTGAATTAATATTCACTACGGACGAAACCAAAGACTTTACCACATTCCAGGTAATATTACTAAAGATAACTTGAACCACTTAATGAACTAAAACACATAATGAACCGTTGATTTTCTAGGAGGATCTGGTGTCCATAACTGACGGTGAAAATTGGACTCGTGGTGACTCTTCCACTCCAGTTTTGTTGAATTTCAAGATTATAGAAACTGAAGCTAGTAACAATGAGACCACAGATAACTTTGAAAATGAAAATCAAGAAAATGTTAATCTGCAGCAAGTCTTGGAAACTAATCATCTAGACAAATCTACTCAAGAAGACAACGAATCACTTGACAAGATCGACGATAATATCAAATATAAAAAAGGATTCATGAGATCTTCGAGCAACAAGTCTTATTTTGAAACGCCTGATTCTAAGCAAAAGATATTCGAGAGCAGCGATAGTTTGGCGCAAGATAATATTAAGTCTTACAGCTTCGATACAAAGTCTTCTAGCCTAGACAGAGGTTCCAGCGTGGATATAGTAGTTAGAGACTTGAGCTTCGACCAGAAGGAAGAGAGCGCTGATCAATTCGATGCTTATAAATGCACCAAGCGTAAGAATTATTCGGTTTACGTTGAAACTGATATTTCAAAATGCGGTGTGATGGAAGATGACACAGTACCTGATAGTCTTAATTTGAGGAGGAACACTTGCCCTAATCCGTTTCAATATAGGTAACTATTCAACAGTTTTTCTTTGAATATCCATATATTAAATGTATTCTTATTTCAGACCACTATCTCATCGCGATGTAGTCAAAGGCTTTCCAGTAAGACCATTACTAGACTCAAATATACAGAAAGGACCTAGAAAATCTAGCGCAGCTCAGACTGACATAAGCGCTTTGCCTAATCGATGGCGCTCTGATACCCACATTGCCAAAAAAGTATGCCTTTCAGAGATTTTCAAAAGTGTATTTATGATACAAAATATTCACTCCTATTTTTTAAGGCTTTCCCATCTGCTCTTACCACATTACCTGGTAAATTAGCAGGAAGAGGTAGTAGTTACAATCGACACGCTGCTCCTGCTCCAGTTCGTCCTGCCAGATTGACAGAAGAAAGTAGAAGGATTCTTCTAAGTGATATAGGTTTGTTGAACCATATATTTAACTGCCTGAGTTAGTGTGTTATTTTTTTACTTTGCGGTTCATATAGGTTTTACTTCAATGGTTCCTGAGCTATCTCGATCTGCAGAACCGATCTGGGGTCCATTGGGAGCAGCAGTAATGACTCCTTCTACATCAGTCACTCATTTACCAATATGTTGTGCTCTTCATGCGACTCCTTATTATGGCTCTGTGCCTTCTTCTCCAACTAGACAAGACTCCAGCAACACAAATTCAAAGTAAATATATAATCCAGAATCTTTAACCCTCACCAAAATGCATGCATTTAAAATCATATTCTTTCTTTTGTAGATATTGGTCGAAGAGTTCCATCCAGCGCTCCGTATCTGGAAGAATGGGAGAAATGACTCCAGTTTCCCAAAGAGTCAGTTTCATAGGTGAATATTTTACTCATTTATCTTAGTTTTGAATCAGTTCTTGATGATATTTTATATATAGATCAACCCATGAGGGGAGGTTGGCGTGGTTCTATGCCAGAGTTGAGGAAAAACGTGACGTGCTGCACCAGATCGGGACACCATTTCCACAAAATGGGGCACTTCACTGGATCTGCTAGGTCCAAAACTATAGAAGGAGGTGATAGTGGAGATTCGACTGAAGAATTACTTGACGAAGCTGAACATTTCATACGGAGCTCGATTGACTGCATGTCTTCTAGTAAAATATTCCAAGGTATTGTCATCATCTATCTATCTTGATATACAATATGAAGCTTTTCAAATTAAATAGCAAAGCACCAAAATGCAGCACAGTCTGTGGTTCTGTCTCCTTTCACCCTTATTTGATATTGTTCTTTTGACTTTGCCTAGTATAGTTGCCATATTTGATTCGAATATTAAACATAAGGCGTGCGATTATATTCATCAACATATCTGATCGTTACATTACGAAAATGAAGCAAAGCACATTTATCATTTCAGATGAATTTTATCCTTCTCGTCACAGCAGACCATACTTGCCAACCGTACCGCGCCAATTGCGTTTGGGGCATCTTGTGAAAATAATCGCACCTCATGGACGTGTAGCTTTAGGAAAAGTGAGGTAAGGTCTTAACTTATTTAATAAATACCTTCAATCGCCTTAAACTTATCTGATATTTTAAAAATAATTTCAGATATGTAGGCATCGCTGGAGGTCCCGTGAACAGTGGCACACCAGCAGCCACTTACGTGGGAGTCCAAATGAAAACTGGCACTAGTATCGGAGGAGACGGATCATTCCACGGCAGACGATATTTCCACTGCGAACCAGGATGCTCTCTCTTCGTTCCTTTTTCTAAAGTCGTCGTCGCTTGGGCAGATATGTAATTTTATTGAATTTCCTACGCAGCTCTTTTCCAACTTGCTATTTTTTAAACTTTAATAAACCATACTACTGCCATTCCCTTTTCGGCAAACCTCTGTACTTAACGTTTTTGTTTTGATACTCGAAAGGGGTGCGTTTAATGCAATTATTTAATCCTCATATAATAATTAATTACCCTTTTATATTTGAGCTTTGGTGTTGGCGCCAGTGTGTCGCAAGTTACCAACTTAACGAAATAATGTACTATAAAACGTTAACTTTGCCTTAATATTTTATTGATTTTAGTACTAATGGATTACGTAACTTCTTTAACGCAAACAACTTCATTTGTAGCGTACTAGGGAATGTATTACAAGGTAGTTTATCGTTTTGACTACTTTGATAAAAATGGTAGCATTGACCGCGGGCCGGAACGAAGTGCCCTATTTTTTTGCCATATATGTTAAGGCAAAGTTGCTGTGTTTTATTGCATGAACAAATTTACGAATGTAATTTCTTGTTGACAATCTACCTGATTAGAAAAATATCTTCCCTTATAATGGCGCACAGGAAAACGGATATGTAGTTATATCAACACGCGGACCACCGTAAGAACACCGTAGTGTTCTAAAGGTATTTGAAAAGGCTCTAAGCATAAGACTTAAAACTGTACAGTATTATTGTCATATATACTTATATGTATGTACACAATTATTTCAATTCTATTGCATTGTTAACATAATAAAAATTAGCTAAACATTTAAAAAATCAAATACGATATACGTTGTAAAATACCGTTCGATTTTATTAGCCAACATAATGGTTGTGGATGTGAAAATACATATTTTAATAACTCGACATGTGAATAAATATATTTTTTCTATGTAAACGTATTTAAAACATATACTATGCTGAGACTCGTGTGACCCGTTTCATAGTTCAAACACTATTGAGAACATATTTTATGATATCCTTCAGTCTACAATGCATATATACTACATATACAAAATATATTTAACACAACAACTTATTACATTATAAAATACCTATGAATTAATCAGTGTGCATAATATATTTATACACTTATATCTTTTATTTGAGGTTGTATCTTATAAATCTATATCTATATATATTATATTAATAAGATGAGCGTTGTATATACACAATATATAACGTTTTAATGATTGTGCTATTATTTCTAAAATGATGTTTTTATCAGAGATGGCCGGTGTTACGATATGTGGAGCTCCGCAAAGCCAGACGCTTGGTCCACTTTATATATTTTTGGTAGCAACTGTATTTTTTCAGTTGTAATGACTTCAATTATAAATCAATATGCATTATATTAAATAATAGGATTGACATGTAAAATACATAATGGATAATCTGATTAACATACATATTATTGTTTCTTTACACTTGCAGGCAACAAAAAGTTGTAAATTGAAATTATATGAACATATATTAATGTTATATACTATGTAAATAAGTGAAAATTACCCAGTTCACGATGCTCTTGTAAACATTTAACAAAATGTAACCGCTTTTTCCTTCTATATATATTGACATGGCAAACTACAAACACTCCATTGCAGCCCGCGCACAAGTCACACCATTCCTTAATCCATGCCGCTACACCCTGATGCTGAAATTAAAATATATTTAAATTCTTTTTGTAAAGAAACATAATAACATAATACAATTAAATATAAAGAAACAATTATCTAATATGCATTCAATGAAGAAAATGTAATAGTTCATAAGTAAAATTCTAATTTTCCATCATGCTTAGAATTACTTTGGTTGCATATTTGAATAGCATTGTATCAGTGAAGTCGCTCCTTTTTTTTAAGAAAGTACGCAAAAAATCTAGCGTTAAAATTAAGATTGGCTTCAATAAAGAACATTGACATTGATTTAAATTAATTAGAGATCTAAAACTTGGGTCAACAAGAAAAGGTAGCTCATAAAATCAATGTGGCACAAAAACAGAAATAACTAGTCGGTGTCACAAAAGACGGATATAATAGGACCTTCTCCAGAAACAAAATATAATAGAACGCGAATAGCACCCTTGAATATTACAAAAAATAACAAATTTTCACAGTGAGTATTGAAAAATTAAAAGTAAATTTTTGAAATGTTCTGAAACTTTTCTTATTTAGTACCACACCACTGATATTTATCTAGATTATCAGTGAAAAATAAAACTTGCGAAATTGCCCACTTGACCAACCCATCGTGCTAATTCAGTTATCCGTCCGAAGTAGTAACCTATTATTTCCCCCGCTTATTTTCCTCTATAATTATATGCATGTTAAGCAAAAGCAACGTCTAACTTTCATGACTTACAAACTGTTAGAATTAGTAAGAACTTCTTATGTTTGAAAATAATTGTAATATAATAATTATATCCTGTAATTCTCCGGACCATCTCTGATTTATATATTATAATATTGACTGTTTATCTTCAATAGAAGTAAAAAATATATTAAGTCAAATGTGTTATATTATTGTTTTAGATTTAGTTCCATCAGTTAAATTAAGAATCGATGTTGTAACAATTTATTTTCATTTCTCAATTCAATTAATTTCTAGTCATATAAATAAATACATACATACAATACATACACTTAGTTTGCGAGAGAGTCGAACACGATGGACGATAAATACTAAGGACTTTTGATGAGCTTAACGTGTTTCAAGAGATGTGAATTATTAACGTTATAATATGTTTATTAATTAGTACAGAGCACTTTATGGAGAATGTATTATTGTAATGTTAGAAACGTAAAACATTAATTATAAATACGGCGTATTGGAAAACAGAGAATTGTAACAAGACTGTCTAAAAATGTTATTTTTATACAATTTCAATTAGTATGCTTTGATCATTGATTTAATGTCAATACTTACTCATGCAATCTAACATTATATTTTTAAACTCTTTGGACCATCGATCATTTGCTAGCTTTATTTATACTCTTGTAAATATTTTTTTAATATAACAAATATATTTTTATGTACAGATGTTATCTTAGTAAATCATAGGTGACTATTTACTTTGCGTATTAAGCTTGTTAATTGTTTATGTTTTATTTCAAAGTTTATTGCACAATACAAGTTTGTCTGATTTTCAGCTAGAAAGAAAGTGAAGAAAAATGTGTTACGGTATAACATTAGGAATTATATATGGATTATATAGTCATATTTGATTATTCATATGTGTTCTTACATGTGTACAATAAATATAAGCATATACATATGAAGTTTTATTAGTATAACAGTTAAGAATGACGTAGGAAGAAACAATATTTAAAATACAGTATAGAAGAAGAATAAAGAGACAGTAAGGATTGAATATTAAAATGAAGAAAGAAGAAGTCTTTGGTTTACAATCATATTAAAAAATATAACATTTCTTTAGTGATGTTGATTCTGTACAGGATACTCTGCGTACCAACCATAAGCTCCATTATTACCGGTGTGAGCTCCAAATTCTACATAGTCGTCTGAATTTCCTTCGTACGAAGAATGAGGCTCTTCTGCTTCATCATCTTCATCTGAATCTTTAACAATACAAGAATATTAATAATAAATAAATGTTAATAGCAAATAATATATGATATACATACCTTCATCATAATATGATGCGTCTCTAGAAGGTCTTGAATTTCTATCTTCTTCTAAATTGTTGTCATCTTGATCGCCTTTAGACGTCGACGGAGAAGAAGCTTGCGCCAAGATGAACAGACTTAGAATTACGACGTTGAATATCAACTAATAAAAAAGTAAATAAATGAAAATATTATATTAAAATACATTATTTTTATAAAAAGCTTACCAATTTCATTTCGCTGCAACAGTCTCAGAGATCAAATCGATCTGAAGATTTTTATTGTAGTGCTCTTTATATAAACTGATTTCGTTGAATGTAGAGGGAATTGTGTCAATCGTAACGAAATGTTTTTGCAACAGTTTTCAATAAAAAATCTTTGTGAAAGTGTACAAAATTTGTTTGTTATAAAATAATGTTAAATGAACCAAACATGATATGTATTCTGTACATAACATGATAAATTATAATTTCAGTGGTAAAAATATGTATCTACCGGTGTAAATGTATTCCGATATAGTTTCACTGAAATGACATATTTTAAAATATATTTTCGGTTTTGATTCGACATTGTTTTTTTTTTAATTTTCTTCAATGGGTAATTTTAGAATTAGGGACGTGATTTCAACTTTTTTCAGAGGGGGCGGGGCAAAAGTTAACCAGTCAGTGTCGTTATTTCATTTGGATTCATAATATTTCAATAAATGGCATGCATTCTTCTGGCCAAATTCAAGGAGGGCCTGCTCCACCCCAATGTACGTTCCCGAATTTCGAAAAAGATTGTCTGATTTTTTTGGTGTAACGAAAAATAATTTTAGATTATCTTCGACCTCAAACCTAACCAAAATGTGCAATTCTCATTTTCTAGAGAGCTTAATGTCAAGGTGAACATATTTTGAAAATATTAAAGGAGGACACTTAAAATAAAAAGGCCATATCGGAAACATTTGTTGGAGCAGGACAAAGAATAACAAATTACTATGGAAACTAAAGAAAAGTACATTTCTAAAAAAATTTTAATCACAATTTGTATGGGAGTTGAAAAAAAGGTTATTTTAGGAAACTTTTGGAGGGATAATCCTCAAATGAGGATCTGATCACCATATAGCCTATAAGGTGATCAGACAAGTTTTTCAGTGCCTATAAGTTATAGGCACTGGAAAACTTATATTGAATATCACGGAAACGTAGAAAAGTATATGTTTTATACATTTTTATTTTAATAATGTTATTACATTTAGCTTTAGTAAAACTTTCATTTATAAAATAAGTTGCAATATTTAATTTACGGTTGATCGGCGCTAGTCATACTTTCGCTAAAATGTCATTTTGCTTTATTCAGTCAGTACCCACTGATTTCACTCTCAAGTCATGCTCAATTAAATTTCTTTTTGGATCATAAAAAAATATTTCAATGTCAAATTTTCTGACAAAATTTAATATAATAAAATAAAAACATAACCTCAAAACTTTTATTTTATAATTATATACAAAAATATGTATTGCATAATTTACATAACACTGAAAATAAGTACAATATAAAGAATTAAGTAAATATACATATATTTTATTCTTAAGTATTATCCAATTTGTTTATTTTATTTTGAGGTATTTTTTATAAACGATCTTATTCTATAGGAAAGTTGCATACTAACAAAAAAAACACTTTTTGAACACTTATTATTGTACTATTTGATCACGTTTATATTTCACCAAATTCAAAATTTTATAATACAAGATAATTTCAATTACTTTATCAGTTTATTTTTTAATAAATCTAAACACTGTTTTAAAATTGATATCACATTGAGATATTACTAAAAAAATCAGAGATTTATATAAAGCTCTGCAATTAGCTAATGTTAGATAGCTAAAACTAAGAAAATAACAAACTTTACACAAGTCGTAATTGACTGATTCATTAAAAAAAATATTTAGTTAAAAAACAAAGACATAAACAAAAATAAAACACAGGAAAATGCTTGCATTTTTAAGTACAGAAATGGTAATTTTTTTAATGAAACTTTGTACTTTGAGGCTATCGAAACATCAAAATGCACTATTTATACTCCGTCCGCTAATCACTACCGCATAATCAAAAAATCTTTCATACTGAGGATTTATATTAGATTGGATTCAATATCAACATTTCAACAACTGTAGATGTTTAGTCGTATTCGATCGGACTTTTTTTTCAATATTAACTTTTAACAAAAAAAATTATAATTTAAAAAAAATAGGCCAACGTCTTACCGTACATTATAAATATCGATGATACATCGGGCATATATACATCACTTGCAAAGCTGAATGAAAGGATTAAACTAAAAATTATCCCGTGACAGAGTATAACGGCATTTAAAAGCGTAACATAATACAAATAAATAGCAGTGCCTGTAAATAAATAGTGCACTATATGACACTGAATACTTTTACGTAGTTGTTTAATATATCACATAGTTCATGAGATGGATATTTTAATTCTAATACAGAGACAGCCTGTAGGGGTATATGTGAGTCAATATCGTGGTTACCACATGAAAAACAGTATCGCTCACTTACTTACCTTTTACGTTATAATTCAATAATAATATAAAATACATCTTCTTATATAGCAGGCATGGCGAACCTTTTTGGGTTCGCGTGCCAAAAATCATCAAAAAAAAAAAAAAAATATTATTCCTCGATTGTGTGGCGTGCCCAAGGAGTAAAAAAATTACCAAGATAGAAAAAATAAATAATTATTTTTTTTAAAACGATTGTCGTTTATCTTAGAAAACATTTGATAATTAATAAAATTAATAATTCACGGGTTATTTAATCAAGATTTTCATTTTTAAGTTTCAAATTAAAAAAATATTTTTGAACTTGGAAATCGTTTGCGTGCAATCCAAATTCTCAAACGTGCCACCTCGGGCACGCGTGCCCTAGGTTCGCCATGCCTGTTATATAGTTTTGAATTCTCCAGGCCGTCTCTGACGTAATCATAATTGATCGGTTTTTACTTATTGTCCTTCTGAACCAAGCATTGAGGAGGAGTATGCTTCCCCATAGCTTCCAAACTACCGTGGTGCGAATCGACTCTGTTCATCTTGGCCTTTAGTTCGTCCTTAGGATCGGGGACATGAAATGGAAGCGGTTTAACAGTTGGCGTCGATTCTGAAGTAGGTTCTATGTGTGCCATTCTCTCTGCATTCAGAAAGTCGTTGCCGTTGTGAGATATTTTTGTGCCATTGCTGACGGTTCCATTTGAATGTTGGATCCCATTCGTTTCTTCCTTGGAATAAGCAAGATCTACAGACGGTTTCGGACTCGGTGATTTGGAACTGCTCGGACTGTCCATTCCAGTTGCCAAAGAGAGCGATTTTAACTTATCGTCATCTTTAAAAAAGGCATTATCTACAATGATTAAAAAAGACATTACGACTGGTTACAGCTTAAGAGTACTTGAATCAATATACCTTGAGTGTGTTTCTCGGGATGTGGTGATGGCAAGGGTGATACTCGTCCATGAGGCAAACTGGCGGCTCTCTCTTCGCGATTACCGACCACCATCCCCAATACTCTGCAATTTTATTATGACAAAAAATTAGAAAGTATGTTAGAAATGAAGTGTTAGTAATAATGACTTACATTATTTTAAAATCTCTCTCCGTTTACTGACGCATTAATACAAAAATATTTACGTATGTATTATTTTGAGCACGATGATGTATTATATAAAAAATATGTATAATTACCGTGAACATTCCAAATCTCCGAAAGTAGGCGGACGGATGTTTGCTGGTGGAGGTGCGACTGGCGTAGAAGGTTTTGATGGCTTCTTTTCTTCATCATGAACCTCGATGGCATATCCTTCATCAATCAAGATTTGTCCGATGTTCATGTCCTTACCTGCAGTTTTTCAATACACAAACTTTCGTTATGAGCTGTTGACACAGATATATCATTTGTATTTTTAACAAAAACTAGTTAAATTTTTTTGTCATTAAATTATAATACATAACAAGTAATAAAGTTTTTTTTAATGACAGATAACTTCATAATTTTAATAAATGAATGTTAATGTCAACTGTTTTATGATGACAACTTAGGCCATAAACATTGTTGTTATTGATGTGTTTATATTGGAGCATACATATTATGAAATTCTTAATACAGGATGATCCAATTCGAGTTTCCTTTGTTGGCAGCACTAAATCCGACAGCTGTCAATAATCATGCATACTCAAAGTGTCAAATGTTAGTTTGCAACAACGCATTTACAAAATGGATTGCTTAACTACTACTTAACGCGTTAAAATTATTCAATTGTTCTACAGAAATAACCATTTTGTAAACGATGAAGGTCAAACTGTAATAGTCAATGGTGAGCACTACAAGCGTATGATAACCATTATTTTTGGCACGAAATTGAAGATATTGGCGTGGAAGACACATGGTTCCAACAAGACGGTGCAACTTGTCACACATCGGGTGCAACGGTGAATGTTTTGCATTAAAAGTTCCTAGGTCGCATTTTTTCACGTTTTGGTGACATCAACTGCTCGCCAAGATCATGCGATTTAACGCCGTTGGTTTTTTTTTTTGTAGAACACTAAAAGTCGTGTCTACGCCGACAAACCCAAAACATTTGAACACATAAAAACCAATATCTGCCAAGTTATAGCCAAGATGCCGCTCGAAATGTATGAAAAAGTCATCAAAAATTACATTGAAAGGATTGACTACTGCAATAGGTCCAGAGGCTACCATTTAATTAATATTATTTTTCATAATTAATGAAATTTTGAATAATTAAAAAAATCGGAAACTGAAGATGAATCACCTTTTACTATATCTTTCTCGCACTGGCGAATGCGCGGATAGATTTCGAGTGCGTTTTCTTTCAGGAGGATACTTCACAACTTTACAGTGGCAAACTGTCTAGTCTCAAG
The DNA here is from genome assembly GCF_051122295.1 of Plectrocnemia conspersa. Classification (NCBI taxonomy): domain Eukaryota; kingdom Metazoa; phylum Arthropoda; class Insecta; order Trichoptera; family Polycentropodidae; genus Plectrocnemia; species Plectrocnemia conspersa. Next base: position 23,089,152 of record NW_028277172.1, read on the forward strand.
CGGCATAAGAATACTATCTCCTTTGTAAAACAGACTAGTCGTGAAGCCTTGATAGAAGAAACTTGATAGGAGTTATTCTCTGCTTGCTCGAGTACGAGGCCAATGCCTCCTCAGTTGATACAGAGAATCCGCCCCCTTAAGCCACAACGAGCTAGAGACGAGATTACACCTAGCAGTCTACGAAGGCAGCTAGGTGTCGATAATTCTACCCTTCATATTGGACACTCACTGGACAGCCACAGGGAAGTCTGGTGATATCCGCTTCGCGTGGATTTTTAGTGAAAGTATATAAATGGATTTATGATTGTGATTGAAAATCTTTATATACTTAGTGTAAGCTTGACGACTTAAAAGTGTAATAAATAGTTTGAGTAAAAAGAGTAATTACTTTAAAAGATTAAAATTTTACAAGAGTTATAAATAATTGTTTTCATAACATACCATCTTTGGTATCATATAACTTGACGCCTGGAATCGGTGAAGATTCTCTGCTATTACGGGCGGAACTGTCGCCAGCGATCATAGCCACGTCAGCTTTAGGTCGTTCTTTGAACGTGCATGTCCGAGACCAAAGTCTCTTCCATCGAGCCACCTTAAAAATATATATACATAAAAACATCTAATAGAACTGAGATTAAAAATATATAAATACATTTATACATACGTCAGTCAGAGCTTCAAATCGTTCTATCGCAGATTTATTCCAATGAGGATCATTGCCATCCTTAGATGGATCTCCGATAGGCGCTACTCCGGCCAAGAAGCATTCGACAGCCTGGAATCTTAACTGAAGCATGTCAGTTCTCAAAGAGAACAACTCTTTTTTTGCAACGTATTCGTTATCGCCATAATCGACAAAGTACAGATCGCACATTTCTTGAGTATCGTCAAATTCATTCGGTTTGATTTCGGCGACCTAATTTCATTAAAAACCTTTTAAAGACTATTCAGTATATTTATATTTGACAATGTTGTGTATGAATACCTTAGCTCTGTACCATTTACCGTCGTGTCTAAACACGGCTGCTACAATCTGACCAACTTGGATATCAGCGAGCTAGGAAAAATGTCAATTAATAACCAATCAAATATAACCAATAAATGTCTATATAAAGATGTATACTTTATGCAATTCCCTGTTGTCCAAGTTGTTGTAATACTCCGTCATGGACTGTATGAGTTGATCGAGCTGCTCGACCTGGGGGCCGAAAATCTGAAGCCAAAATCTCGACGGGGAAGACACGGCCGACACAAACACTTCCAAGAGTGCGCCGCTACTGCCTACAAGCGACACTAACGTCGATATTTTTCATGATGAGTTAATGATATTCTTGTTAGATACAATTAAACACTATTCCCAGATTAGTTTGCAATGGAAAAAATTATTTACAATTATTAGAAAATGACAACCTAAATTTGAAGGTATTTTAGGCAGAAATGTTTCTACATGGAATCCATTACAGCACTTGAGCCCTACGAGCCTAACCCTTTGGGTGGGCTCCTGGCTTTTAAGGTCCGGAAGAGCGGTCCAAATCCCCCGTGATACTAATTATTTTAAGTTAATTTAGTATTTCTCTCGAGCATAAAGGAAACGGGCCCTCGTTGGCTAGCTTGCATTGCGTTTTGATCATCGTCATAGCACCACCCTCACCAGATCGATGGGGGTGTGTTAAATGCTACCTCAACCACAGCCGTTAGCTCCCAATAATCCCCACTCCTCAAGGGATAGATTTCCCGAGGAGGAGTACGAAGGACGGGCCCTTATTGGCTTGTTTGCATAGCTATGCAATGCTTTTTCGTCCTCGTATAGCACCACCCCCCAGGAAGTCTCAAGAGGGGGTTTAAATGCTACCTCAGCTGCTAGCCCGAGTCCCTTCTCCCCAAGGAATAGTATTTGAGGCAGTGATAAATAACTAAATATCTAATCGGTGAAATGGTATATTTTAATTAAAAAAAACATTGAAGTAAAATTTTTAATGAAGCATCGCCCGAGTCCCCCGCCACCGGAGTTTTATATCTTACCAGCGGGCGGGGCGTTCTGCGGGCAGGATCCCTTCGTACCTGGATGTTCCGTTCCGGTACTTTCTTCAGACTTAATAGTGTTTTTACGGCGAGGTTCCCTTCTCTTTGAGTCCGCTTCTCTCCTCTGTCTGTCTTCTTCAACCTTGTAATAAAAAATACTATAAATTACACTACACAATACAACAGATTGTTCAAAAAATAGTTTTATGAATAACTGTGACACAATGTACACATATGTTACAGTGAATGTGTATTATTCAGTAAAATTAAACTTTGAAGACAATTTATAAAATACTTTGTTCCATAAACTTAATTGTTTATGTATCACAATAATAAGAAATGAGCATTAAATAAATGCATAGATTGAGCGACATTTTATTTGCAATGTGCATTAAAATATATAAACTGTGCATTAGCGTTTTGTTAGTGCAACGAACAATCGAAGTTAAACAGCATTGGGCGTGATCGGTTTTTGAATGGATGACCGCTTATAAAATTTCTGGAATAGTTTTGTATGTTTTGAAATAATGTTTAATTTGAGTTAATTATAATAAAATCGAGTACAATTCAAATGAGCAATATATAAAATAAAATGAGCATTTATTGTAAGCATTTTATAAATATGTGAATTAATAAAATATAGTGAGTTTTCTACCGTTACCTCCTGGATTTGCGCCTGTGGGATGCAATATGTTTTGTGTTTCGATCGAGTTAACTGCTTATAATATTTACAGGAAAAATACATAACGAAATTGGTCGAGAGCATTTATTTAGAGCACAATAATAATTGTAAGCTATAGAAAACACATTTTCAATAGCTTACAAGCTTTTCTTGAAGTGGAAGAAAGATACCCATATTCCTGAGGTACTTTCAAGAAGAATAGTACAACAAAAACTAGAATTGGTATGATGATCCGGTACATGTACGATTGGAAAATTTTGGCCTTAATAAGTAATGTCGCCCTAAAACTGTTTTGAAAATATAATTTAACTGATTAACTGATGTTAATGAAATTATGTTTGCTTTAAACCATTTTTGAAACTCAATTTGACAGTTGGGAAACGTCCATTTACTGTTCAAACCAAAACCTAACCTAAAATAATTAACCAAATTGAAACTAAAATTAGTGAAAGTTAGAAAGAAATCATAAGAAAATCTTTGTCAACAGAAATCTCAGCAAGAACCAGTGAAAATAATCAAAACAATGAGCACTGGATGTGATTAAGAAGTAACTAACTTATCTGAAGTCTGTATTACAACACCGGAGATTCACTAAATGACCACCTGGATCTTCCGACATACATTTGTAAATATAATTGTACTAAGTAGCTAATAAAAACCTACAGCTTCATTTCACATTATGCCATGGCAATATATATATATGTGGAACAAGGACTGTGATTCCACTTGAAAAATAAACGTTTCTCTAATGGTCTCAAAGTGCATCAGCAAATCTTGGAAATATCAATTCAGCAATTAATCAAATAACTTACAAGCAAGTCGATCATGTCAGATGCCATCTTTATTTGAACGGGCGTGCCAATGATCGTGATGGTCCTTTGAGACGTGCTTCCTTGAGAACTATCGACGTTGATTTTGGCGCCGCTGCTGCAACTGATCTTGGTAATGTTTTCGCCACCCTTTCCTAAATAAAATAAAAAATACTAAGTATAAATCTAGCATTATCGATCTATATTAAAAATACAACCATAGCATATTCCAAGATCAGAACATACTACAAACAATATATTCACCGATAATTTTTCCGACTGCCCAATACGGAACTTTAATAGTGCTAGTCTTGTAGCTTTTTTGTAACTCGATGATTTCGTCAATCAAATGCTCTGCAATCTCCAGAGCCACTTGCGATCCACGCAGAGTTAGCATCTTTTCGTTTTCGTCGTTTGCAGATTTGGACAAGTTGATTCTGGCACCTGAAATTTCCTCGATCTCCTTCACTTTAGAGCCGCCGCGACCTGTCAAGATGAGTCAGCGAACATGTTAATAGGCAGATGTAAATGTGTGATTCGATTCTGCGACTTACCAATAATGGCCGGGATTATCTCCTTGGATATAGACTTGTCTCTCTTGAAATGCTTAGAAGATTCAATCTCGTCTCTGGCTCGTATCTCATCATCTTCTTTTTTAAAAATGAAATATAGCAAAACGGCGGACGCGGTGCATAGCGAAAGGCCGAGTACGATAGGCACGATAGTTTTCGAGTCGAGAGCCATTTTGAAAATTAATTCGAGGCTTCGATCATTTAGTATCTACAATTAAAATAATCATCTTTATAATGTATACATATCGAGACATACGCGTTTTGAAAATAAATTTAATAATGTTATGGTGGATTAGGATCAACGATTGTACTGACAATAAATATTATTATTGTTGTAAAGAAGTCAACCTACTCAACATTTGTATAGCACATTTGTTCCATAATAATTTAGAGACGTATATATATTGTACCCGAATTTTTATAATTTTCCTTGGTACAATACCCATTTTAAGTTATTTTTCTTTGGGGTAATTATCACATTCCTTTAGCTAAATCATTTCATATCAACAAAGATCACACTGAACGACGACTTGCTGCTCTCTTTAACATTAAAATGTATATAATCTTATATACATTAGTCAATTAAAGGAACAACCATAATTCAGAGACTGCAAGTAGTGATACGAACAAAATTTCAAGAGAGCTTTCGAAACAATAGATTATAGATACACGTGAAATAAATTTATAATGGTTTGATAATAAAAAGTTAAAATAAATTACCATTGTTATTTGTTATTGCTTTGACTATCAAAACCAAAAACATAATTATTTTTAATGATGCAAATAATTGTAGTGTAATTTATATTGTATGTAAGGTTAAATTGCAAGAAAATATTTAAGCGAGTATAAAACCAATTCTCGAGTGCATATTACGTCATCGCCGGTAGACGTAATTGCTAGTCACAGATAGAAATAAGTTTCGATCTCACGTCGGATTCTAAAAACAAAATTTCGACTTTGATGTTGACACTTAAAAAATGCAAGAGGCTATAATAAGACATGACATAATATGAACGCAATTACATTACTATAACAGGAAGCCAAGTTTTAGGTTAGGTCTATCAAATGCTGAAGAAAGAGGACGAACGTGAACGTTGTTGAATTTCCGAATCCGTTGTACGCCGAAGATCTGCGCTTAGGCCGAAGAACCACTCACCTGTCATGCGACCGCGGGTGTTACCACAGCTAAATATTTTCTCACTAAGAAATATTTTTTAAAATCGGAGACTTTTTATATATGATAAAATAAAAACAAAATGTAATGTAAATATTTGACAGTGATTTATTCTTTTAAAAACATATAATAAGCCCTCGTTCTGCTCGTGCCCCTGGAGCCCTACGCGCTGCCCGGGTCTACTATGTCTACCGGGTCTACCGGGTCGCCGGAGCGTCAGGCGCGATCCTGTGCAGAGGTGATGCACAGGCGACTTGCCTGTCGCGGCAACCTATAAAAGCATGGGTTTAGATGAGTGCATTCGCACGAGGAGCGACTTTCGAGGCGACTTATATATCATTCACACAAAATGGCTTCGACACAGAAAAGCTCATTGTAGACATTGAATCCCGAATCGTTTACAATAACTTTATATGAATATTGATAACGAAAAAAAATATTGTGAAATAATATGAATAATTATATTATATTATTTCTTGCTTCTCGATTTAAATTAAATTTATTAACATAATTATGTGATACATTTATAATTGCATTTGGGAAACAAAAAGCGTTTCATACGGGGAAATTCAATATTATATTGAAATTAAAATAATATTTTTTTCTCTTTAAAATTAATATTGCAATTTTTTCGCGAATATACTACCCGACCTCGAGTCGCTCGGCTTAGCCGCCTAGCCTAGTTGCCTACGTTTTTGAGCCGGCGGCTAGCCGACAGTGCGTATGGGCCCTAAGCAAAGCCTGCACCGCCGCACTAAGGCCGGTTTCACACGTGCCGGATGGATTCACCCGGCACCGGGCCGGCGCCGTTTACAAAGCTTTCACACGTAGCCGGTCTCTGGCCGGTTTCTGGCCGGTTTCTTCCCAACCCGACATATACCCCGTCAACTGGTGCCAGTAATGAGCGTTTCTGTGTCGAAGCCATTTTTTGTGAATGATGTATAAGTCACCTCGAAAGTCGCTCCTCGTGCCCTATACGTCACGATTTTGTTACCTTTGTGCCGCCAACATTTAATAATTTTTCAATTTTTTATTTTTTTAAACCGCACAGCACAATGACAGAATAAATAGGAAAAACTTTACTTAAATTACGTATTTATTTCTATAAATATTTATGTTTTCATTTTATCGCAATCTAAACACAAAATGATTTTTTTCTTCTTGTGGGTACACAGTTTTTTAACAAATATGACAAATTAGTGTACTTATTTTTTAATATAATTATTTGTAAAAAAATATAATGTTTTATTGCGAACGTTTGAGAAGCTGTGCGTGCTGACGTCATCGGGTTTGAGTAGGAAACACGTTTGCGTGCTTGCATAAGCAATGACAAATAGGCATAGCATGCTCTCGTTCTACACTAGATTAAAAATATTTTAGTTTCTCGACAGCAAAGTTGCGGAATAAAATTGCGTCAATTGACGCCTTATAATTTTTACGAACGGCAACACTGTCACTCTGATCATCTCTTTCTCGGTGACGGGTGACTTTAACGACTCGAAATGTTCGAAATCGAAGAGCCGACGATCGTCGAGGGCGAAGACCCAGCGGCAGCTTTCTTGGCCAGAGAGCAGCGCACCCTTCAGGGTCTGGCTGACGAGCTCCAGGCGGACGTCGCGGAAAGCGCGGAACCGCCCCCCGAAATCATCCACGTCTCTCCCCCGTCGCCGGTACCTTCGGCCAATTTCGACAACTTCAGGGAAAAGGAGGAGCCCGAGAAGATCCGCAAGTGGCGCGAGGAGCAGCAGTTACGCCTGCAGCAGAAGGACGCCCAGGAGGAGGTGAACAAGACCGAGATGCGTGAGATTGCCAAGAAGGAGCTCGAGGAGTGGTACGCCCAACACGAGGAACAGATCGCAAAGACCAAAGCCGCCAACAGGTTCGTCACTTATAATAATCCATCTGGAACAATTTACATTTTCGATCGATTCGAACAAATGTTACTTTCAAATAGAGTTCGACAATAAAAATAAATATTGCATACAAAAGATAACAAGTGCGCATTCCTCAGCAAATACAATATAACTGATATGTATACAAGTCAAAACATGTCTTAACAGTTCCGATTAGAATGAATAGAGCTGTCGATCGCTACTTCAGATCAGCTAAAAAACAGCCCCTTTACAAATCCATAATTGATTCGATAAATCAATTAATTATATATTTGTGTAAACTTCTCCGACTGATAAATAAATAACAAAAAAATAATATAAGGTTTATCAATATGCACACGGTAGTGCTAGGAGCAAATTTAATGTGACCCATGTTCGGTCTGCCTCTACTTTCAAAAAAGCACAATGAAATAAACTATATTGTACACATCTATTATTATTAACCTTATAACTTAACCGTGATGTCTTTTCATGTCTTAACAAACCAGGGAGGCCGCTAAGTAAGTTCTCAATTTGTGCTATAGTATAATATTGATATTAATCGATTTTGAAACATTACAGGAGCGCCGAAAAACAGTTTGTGGCCGAGAGCGACGAGATGGAACCCGGTACCGAGTGGGAGAGAATCGCCAAGCTTTGCGACTTCAACCCCAAGTCGGCCAAATCTAGCAAAGACGTCTCCAGAATGCGTTCCATCATCTTGCAGCTCAAACAGACGGGTCTCAGCACTCCTAAGAAGGCTTAATATTATCGTCTATTCCGAACTATTATATTCCATATATACATTATGTTATTTATTCCGAACGTATCTCGGATATTATTTTCGGTCGCTATCGCAAAACTAGACTGAATCTGTTATCTCGCAGAGAGAGACGCGTGTATTATATATAAAAATTAAATATATAAAGTACGTATATTAAAACGATGCTTTTATTTTATCTGAATTTTATTACAATCGTAAACTCCTAGTTTCACTTCCTGTCTCAAATTGTCCACGAAAACTGTCTGAGATTCACATTGACGTTCTCTGTCTCTGAAATTTGCTTATAAAAAATGTATATGTTACAATATATAAGAGAAAATATATGCCATCTATACCGTAGTCGTCGATGGTCGAGAGTTTTACATATAGCATTTGATTGCATTTTATAAAAACAATTTCTCGCGATTTCCCCGAGCATTGAGACAGAGCCAATTCTTTCAGTGTAGCTGCGCAGCGTCCCGATGTGAAGATATTCATCGCGACATCTGTGGGCTGTAAATAACAGACGGTTAATCTCCATATTGGAAACAATATACGAAGTACCATATTTTCTATTTGAAATCTAATAAAATAAATCAATTAACCTTCACTTTTAAATTTTTTTATAAAACCATTTATATAGAATTGTAAAGAACCATATTTACTTAATTTAATTTCAAAAAAAATAGAATATTATTAGTTAACCTTTACTGGACGAAAACTTTTTTCTTATTGAATCCACTTTGGTCCAATTTATTAAATCACAAAAATTATACTTCTTACCTATTATTTATATATAATTTATTTAGGGTATATTCTGAAACCGTTTCAGATGTTATGACCACTATCTAAAAAAAAAATCACCCAAGAATGCTATGACAAAAAAAAGAATATTTCGCTGTATCCTTGAAAATAGTATATAGTTAATGTTCACTATTGTAATTCACACAACATGGTTCTCAACATATTTTTAATCGCACAGAATTTATTGTTTTTTTATTACTTTGATATATGAAACACTAAATATATGTATATATGTACATTACAATTATTTACATATTTATATACTTGATGTTTGGTTATCTATATTTTTCTTTCATCAGTTTTCTTTACATAATATAGGAATTTACTATATGGCAATCGTGCTACAAGCCACGCCATATTGTGACGAATATTTTGTTCTTTCCATGCAAATACTATAATATTATTGTTTGTTCATTTATATGTTACAACTCCTTGCATATTTTTTTATTTGCTTGTGTTAGACCAAATTGTACAAGTTAAACATAATTTTTGGAAAAGTGAATTGGCTATTGTACAAAGTAATCCAATTCGAGTTTCCTATGTTGCAACACCATAAATCAGAGAGCAGTCAATAATCACGTGTGTTCAAAGTGTCAAATGCAGCAAAGTCGTTCCAATTTTTCCAGTGGGGAGGAGTTGGTTAGTCAGTGGTCGTTTTTTTAATATTTCGATTTCATTCAGATTTCATTAAATGACATGCTTTGATTTTGTTTTCACTTTGCGTCCTGTTAATTTTGCGATCGATTTGTGAGCAATAATCCGAATGACCAATTGACATGTTAGCAATGATCACCGAACCAAAATTTGTACATCGCACAGGAATAAATAATGATAATTATGTAAATGTATATATTACTACGTACGGAAAAGTTGAAATCATATAATTTTACTAGCACCTACCATATAAATTATATTTTCACTGAAATGACATTTAAAAAAATATTTTCGGGATAGATGTTTTCATCCTGAGAATTTCTGGTTTAGAATCAGGGATGTCATTTCAGCATTTTCAAGAGGGGTAGGAGGGGGAGCCAAAAATTGGCCACTCAGTGGTCGTTTTTTTAATATGCCAATTTCATAAAGGTTCATAATATTTCATTAAATGACACCCATTTTTCTGGATAAACGGAGATCAACTAGCCCCTAGGATCATGCGATTTAACGCCTCTGGAGCACCTACACACCAACATTTACCAAGTTATTGCAGAAATATCGCCCGAAATGTACGAAAAAGTCATCGAAAAGATCGGTTGCTGCAAAAGGTCGAAAGGCGAATATTTAATTAATATTATTTTTTATAATTAATGAAATACATCAAATGTTCGAATAAAAAAAAACGAAATCTAAAACTAAAGTTGGACCACCCTTTATATATGATATCTTTCAGCATGAACAATGTGACGCAAAAATCTATTGTACAACTGAAGTATTACTCTTGCTTAAAATAAAACATTCAGTGTAATTAACCCTCGCGATGATATAGACCTATAATAGGGCACAAAATAATAAATATATGACAATTCGTCAACATCAACTTCACAATTCGGAATTTAATGCTCTCAAAATATATTGTCTAAGTATTGAGTTAAATAAAAAACAGTAATTTAATTTATTTAAAGAAAATATGTACGTAAATGTAGAAACAAAAATGTCTAGATTGAGAACCATGAATAACAATTTATACATCAATGTATTGGTCAAAAAATTGTTTCCAAAACGATGGATTAATAGATTTTACAACGAATTTTAGTAATTAAAAAATTCCAGGTAAAACGGTTAGAAATTATTAAATCTTTTTACCATGATATATTGTTATAAGTATCTCCGAGAAACTAATGAAACAAAATACCGGAAATTTTATCATCAAGTCATTTAAAATAACTTCAGAAAACACAAAATATATTGAGCATGACATCCATGCCTCTGGACTTATAAAGGTTAATGTTTTTTGACACCGTCTAGAATTATTATAATAATTATTTCATCACTTCTTTTCATTTTATTGGCTAAAAGCTCATATTGCAGCTACTATCTTGTCATAGCGACACCATCAAAACAAATTTATATTGACCATTTAATTAAATAATGTAAAAAAAACAGACCTTTTAATAATTACTGACCATGGCTTCTACAAGAGGGGGCTGTCAGGGCCTGATCGATACTTAAAATACTTTTTTCATTATTTGTTACGATAAAGATTAGTTTTGTTTGTTCGTCTTTGTACTTCTTGGTTTACCTGCTATGACCGAAGTTCATAGAATTCGTTTGTCGTAATCTCAAAGCCTTTGTTATTAGTATCGTAAATAGTTTTACGCTTATCTTATTTATATTGTGGAGCCACAAACTTATATTATATTATATACTTTAAGCTGATTTTATTCTGTTAGACTAAGTTTATTTAAATTGAAAAATAAGTGTTTTTCCACATTATTGTGAAATATTATGTAAAGAAGGACGTTGAAATTTAGAATGGGAGCAATGTTATTTGTTAAAATTTCAAAATGTTACCGAAAATCTTATTACTCCCAAATGTTTATTGTAAAAAATATTGATTCAGTGATTTTTTAACTGTGTTTTATGTTCTAATTTTTTATTTAAAAAAAAATATTTATTTTAATTAGTTATTTTTTTAAATTTGAACTATTTAGTTTAAAAAATTGGCATTTTGGTAAGAAGAGGGGGCCCAATAATCATGTTGGCTGGGGGCCTGATTCAGGATTTGGGGGCCATGTTACTGACCATTTAATTAGATTATTTACATGTCTTGAAAACAACCATTGTCACATAATTTATAGATGAAAGTTAAACCTGTTTTGATACCTCTATTATGGAAAAATACTTTAAGCATAACAAAATAATATAAACCACCACAGACATTGGCCTTTTTCAACTATTTTATGACATTTTCAGTTATAGGTAGATTTCCTTAAAAATAGTTCCTATTACAAAAGATATCATGCCACATCTTCTGCAATATTGCATAACAATTTCATCGACAATGACCAGGAGACCCTCCGTTAAACATATTAATTATATTGTAATATATGGGATTTTGTGCATTTTTTATCAGATTTTCAATAAAAATACCCAATACATATATTGGCTAAGTTAACCAGCCAGATTAGAAATATTGTTTCAAAATTGTAACTGTAACATTTTCCAAGCCAATGAAGAGCAACTGATGCAGATACATATGCATCAGTCACTCAGTTGCAATAAGTGCAAGCAAAATAAAAATGTATTTTTTGATGAATACGAAACCTTAAATCCTTGAGCGTAGAGTGTTGTAAGAGATAAAACTGACAAATATATCAGGCTATTGTGTCCAGTGTTGCAGTTATCAATATTCACCGTGTGGAGTAATGGACAGTGTTTTGCCAGTATTCGCACTACTTCATCGTTTATGGATTTGCAACCAATCGTGGAAAATATTCGTAGCTCAGTCATCTTAGGTATGAGTCGTAGAATTGCTGGAAAGTTTTTGGAGCTTGAACGTCAGTAAAAAGATATACATCTCAGATTGTGTGTTACCTTCTGTTGTGCAACTTTTCGTATTCTGCATTATGAATTCTTCTAAATTGGAGGTGATTAGCAAAGCGTCCAACATTTCATTAGTGACATCGTCGCAGTTTTGAAAGTCTATGACTTTGGTTTTGGAGTGCAATAGGCTTTTTAAAATATTTATGTCTGACAAAACTCCGAGTCTTTTCTGTGCTAAGTGCATAATTTCGTTTTTCATCAAAGGCGGAAGTAAGTGGAGGGAATTTACATAATAACGTATGTGGTCGACGATCTCTTTTATACACCTGTGAAATAAAATATGGATGTTTCATATAAAAAAAACATTTTGAACATTTTTAGCAAATCAACAAAATAATAATCTTTTAAATAATTAAAATAGCGTAATATGTTATTTCTCTGTTAAAGTAGGGAAAATAGTGTTAATATCAATGGATAGATAAATTACAAAAAATATTATATATATATATACTGTGAAAAAGTATAGCAATTACAGCTGTTGTAAATCTGGACAAGTATACGGCGCCATGACGTTTATTTACAAGCAGTTGTCTTAACAAATGATATACTGACCATAAACTAATTATTTTAAAATTATATAAAATGAAATGTTGTTGAATAACGAAATTCTTCTAAAAAAATAAAAAAAAATGTTCAAGATGTAAACCATATAAGGGAAATTAGAAGTTAATTTGTGAAATAAGGCTATACCTAAACAATGAATCAGAGCATGAATAATATGAAAAATCTCTTGAGAGTCGAATAAAAAGAGTTATTGGTTTATAAGGCATCTCGATAAAAAATAGGAAACATATAATACTTCGCAAAAAAATAGTGGTTGATAAATGAATAGTGAATTTTTAATATATGGTAAAAAATGCTGTATGGCTTATAATCTCTATACACTAAAAAAATAGTATATTCGAATATACACATTATCAGATACAAGTTATAATCTTGTTTCATTTTATATAATATCTATAAAATGAGTTGATCAAGCATTTACTTTATTTTATATTAATAATCATATAAATATGATTTTTCAGGCTGATTAGTATAGGTATGTTGACTGACAAATCTTCAATTACCGTACATACAATGAAAAATAGTTTTCTATGTCATATGTGTATTTGATAGAGAAATCGGTAACTAACTAACTTAAAAATAATTAATTCCATTGCTAGAACAATAGTAAAAGTAAAAATCGAGGTAGAGAATTTGAAATTATATGTAAAATAAACAAATTAAGTCGTTAAATGTCGATTAAATAAAAGTATATAAATTTACATTAAATATTTCTGAAACAATTATTATTTTTTCGAGTTATAATACATGTATTTATCTTTTAGTACAGTCATCATATATCTTAATGATTAACATATCTTAAATAGAGTTTCTTGGTTCAAAAATCATTGAATTTTATCGCCTACTCTTTTTTTCGACATCCTATGCGCGCAGATATTTCGATAGACATATCTCATATTTATAAAAAAGAACAGCTTCGGACACTTCATGATATTATTTATAAGATTCTTAAACTGTCAACACATATTATTACGATTTTAAGAAGGATCTATTGATCATGAATCATTTCTTTCAGGTTTAAATTCATGTAACTATGTTGTCTTATCATTACCGTGCATAGAAACAGATCTATTTTAATATCATTTATCTGTAGTTTCTCCTTTGGCAGAAAATAAACGAATCTGTAGTATATAAGACACCAAACTATTTGGTTTATAGTAAAAGCTTTTTCATATATTACATAAGTAACATCAAAGAATACTGCTGAGTATATATATTTTTTTAAATTATATGCTTTATAAAATTATAATGTTTGTGATGTGATAAGCTTGATTTATAGTTGCTTGTTTTGAGGCGCTTAATAATAGTTTCTTTAATATCTTGGGAATAACTGTGTGAAGCGATACCATTGATAAACATAAAATCATATTCTTCAGCCTATAGATGACGTTAAACAATATTTTTTTGATAATTTTAAATAAAAGTTATTTTAAAATTTGCCATTGATAAAATGATACTCAGCCGATATAAACTGGTAAAATCACATCCATTTGTTGCGCTGATATTTTTTATAGATTTTGTTTTGCATTTATTTTCCACATAATTCAGCAGAAAAATGTCAATGGAGAACGAAACGAGGGTCAAATATGCTTTACACGCGGTAGCCGTTTGTCGAGGGGCGCAGAGCCGAAATGGCGGATGAGACCGACGACTCGAAGACCAAGTCTAGCCGCAAATCCAAGAGCAGTAAGAAGAGGACGCGAAATCCTACAGGTCTGATCCACTTGTTGATTTGTACGGTCGGATGTCAATACGGAGCTTTCTTTCTAATCGACACAAGTGCCGGAGAATGGCCGGTCCGCCGCTTACGGCCTTCTGTCTCAAAACGCTAAATTCGATTTCAAACTTGCCAATGGCACTGCTTTGTTTTGTTACCACTTTCCCGGTAATATATTTTTATTCATCGTTCATAAATGATTCAAGGAGGTACGAAAATAAAAGTGACGTGCGATGATCATGCCTGACTTTTTGGCCGAAAGCAAAGGTTTCATTTTCGATGTTTGCTTTTTTCTTACGAGGATATGGGATAGGGATTATAAAAATTATTAATCTAACTTATATTATTTAATTTCAACTAAACCTTTTTTTGCTATTTTATGGTATATATTAAAAAGTGCAACACTAATGTTAAAATTGTTCATAAAAAAATTGCCCTAAAAACTTATTTCAGTTTTAGTGCATTCCAAACCTTCCAAAATTTTACTATAAAGTTATGTCTTATTATTTTTCTTTTCGTTAATTTATTTTATATTTTTTTATATAATATTCGGCTTTCGGCTATTTTTATTTTACCAATTCAGAGACAATAAAATTTATATAAAATATTTTTTATTTATTATTTCTTTAGTTATATATCTGAAAAATATATGAAAGAGTGACCACCGTATATGTATATTGATACCGCTCAAAGGGTTAAGTTAATCAGTTTTCAAGTTTCAATAGTAATGGGAATATGTATATTACTCAAGTATTTTTCATATTTATTTATATAAATATAAAATTATCATATTATTTTATTTTTTTAGAATGGCACAAGCAAAAACAAAAACGGCTCCGCATCGCCGGAAAGGCACACATAAACACCAACGGACAACTAGTTCCAGAGAAACGACCCGGTGAAGACTGTCGCTGCAGAAGAAAATGCTTCGACAGAGTTCCAGAGAACATCAGAAACAAGACCTTCGATGGTTTTTATTCTCTAAAAACGCACGATGAACAGAACGCATACCTTTTCGGTCTAATGAGACAAGTCGACGTCAAGAGAAAGCGGAAGAAAGATAGCACAAGACGAACTTGCACGTTTGAATATTTTGTTCGGGTGCGAGGTAGAGAGACGCAAGTCTGTCAGACGGCGTTTAAGAATATTCACGCCATAACCGAGCGAAAAGTTAGGGTCCTTTGTAAGAAGATGGACGACGGAGTCATGTTTCCGAGCGATAACAGAGGAAGAAACAGCAGCAACCGTCTCGGCGAGATCAGACTACCAAATGACGTCATAAACCAGGTCAAATCTCACATTTACACCATAGTCCATACGCATCGCCTCAAAGACTTTATCAGACTCGATAAAAACACTGGCTTAGAAATAAACATATCAAAAATGTGGAAGGATTACGTTGAGACGCATGATTCAGCGGATAATTTATCTTCGTCGAAAAAAAGAAAGAAGACGTCGAATTCTGAAGAGCAGCATCATCGTATTGAGCAAAATGTTCCTCAGCATATCACGACTGCTTCGACTGATAATTACTGTTTGACTTATTCGGGGACTAATAATATAGTTAATGTCGGAGATAATTATATAACCCAGTATTCATCTCAGCCTCTTACAGTTGGCAGTTATATTATTCCGGAGAAGATGACTTATTTCCAGCAAGGCCAGGTCGTAGTGCAACCTAATAATGTACAGCAATTGATACGAGTCCCCGAACAGATCTCCGGTTCTCCGTCCGGAACTCACTTTGTGCAGCAGGGACATCCTCAGCAAGAGTCCAATACTTTCTTGATAGTTCATTCTTTAGACCCTCCTGTGAAATTGGAGCAGCAGAATAAAGAAACTGCAGCTCCGACGACTGAATCTAAAAGTAAACGGAAATCGAAGCGGCAAGGTCCGATCGTCAAGCAGTGGAGGTACACTAGCGTGTTCCACAATGAGATCAACGGAGTGGTATTGAACGCGATTAAGACGAGATTGCCACAGTATTACAACGAATTGTGTACCCCCAAAAAGAAGAAACAAGCCAAAGCGGCAAAGGTTGAAATGCCAAACGAACCACAACAGCAACAGCAACAACATCAGCAACAGCAGCAGCAGCAACAACAGCAGCAGCAGCAGCAGCAGCAGCAGCAGCAACAACAACAACAACAACAGCAGCAACAGCAAACTCAAATCGTCATGTCAGCACCGATGACATTATCGACAATGCCCATCGTACAATCCGTCATGGGAAGTTATCATTGTCCTTGCACTTCATAACTTATTATGGATATGTTAAGGGTTCTGCCATATATTTTCATACATGTACAGTGGCTACTTCTAAAATTTGGACTCAATATTTTATTAATTTGAAATGGATTATTCCAAGTTTAAATTTTTGATGCTGGAGAAGATAATGCGATTAGTACAGGTAACAATAAAAATGTCTTATAATGTTCCATTAGCTTATATACCATTTATTCAACAAAATCTCTAGGTTTTAATAAAAATATTTATTAAAATGATCTTATCTAGCATCTATTTGTACCAATGTAAAAGGGAATAGAAAATTAATTTATTATCTTAGATTCTAGTATCATACAATGACTGTTTTAATACCATCTATTGATACAATAATATTTTGCATTTAATTTTGTAAATTATGTAAAAAAAACCCAAATTATTCCTGATTTAATTAAAAGCCGCTTTATCAATTTTTAGATAAATTTTCATAAATATTTGGTCACTCAAAAGTGTTGTAATTATACATGAGATTTTATTTTGAGTCTTAATCAGCACAAAAGTGACCTTAGTGTAGTTGTTAATTGGAAAACTGCAACTACTTATGTTTTGAATTATATTTTCCAAAATAAGTCATACTTAAGTAAAACCGTGTATATTATTTTTTTGTTATTTATTAATGCTACAATGTTTTATTTATACAGATTTCTTTAAATTGTGATAATGAAAATGGAAATAAACCATTTTGAAACATAAATTGTATTTTTGACTTTTATTTATTTATTTAACTATATGGTATCTGAAAAAACTAATGGTGAAAAAGATGATTCAACTTCAGTGTCCGAACATTTTTTTAAAATACAAATTAAGGGTTGTTTTCGATTTTATTTTTATTAATCTAACATTGATGTATTTAATTAATTATGAAAAATAATATCAAGGGTCGCCCAGATCCTTTCCATGATTTTTTCGTACATTCGGCGGATGTTGGTTTTTATGTGCTCAAATGTTTCGGGTTTGTCGGCGTAGACATGATGGCGTATCCCCACAAAAATCCAACAGTGTTAAGTCGCATGATCTTAGCGGCCAGTTGACGTCACCAAAACGTGAAATAATGCGGCCAGGAAACTTTTTACGCAAAACATCAACGTTGCACCACATGTGTAGCATGTTGCGCCGTCTAGTTGGAATCACATATCTTCCACATCA
Source organism: Plectrocnemia conspersa (assembly GCF_051122295.1). NCBI lineage: Eukaryota > Metazoa > Arthropoda > Insecta > Trichoptera > Polycentropodidae > Plectrocnemia > Plectrocnemia conspersa. The sequence goes on from NW_028277172.1 coordinate 23,107,099, forward strand.
ATATTTTCGATTCCGTACTCTGTTGAGTTCATAACAATAATTTATATAAATTAAATAATGGACGAAACTAGCAAGTTTTTTTTAAAAGAAAAGAACTGAAAGATGTTAACTTTGTATGTTAAACAATGTTGTATAAAATTAAGCTTAAGGTATCTCTACATAAACTTTTAAAACCAGCAAAAATAAGACTTACAGCAATATAAATAAATATAAGAAAATGGTATTAAAAAAAATTACTTATGAAGCTGTATCTGTTTGTAAATCATTCATTTCCCGTAAGCCCCGCACCTGACCATTGATTCGGAGTCACTTACTTGCGCTTTCGCACGGATCTTCAGACCCTACACTATTGCCTCATAAATGTATTGATTATTAAAAATGATGTCAAATTTAATACTATATTGTATATAAATATGAGGAAAATATTATATATATTAGTATATTAATTTCGATTGTAACATAATTGTTTATCTTATGTTATGAGGCGACAAAATGAACACACAAAAAATATCAATAAAATGATAATAATAATGAAAGATTTGTAAGCCAATGATCTGAGATTTATGTACATTATTGATTGTTTTATTTATGATGATTTTATTTTCAAAGTAATTTTTTTATGCAGATCTTCTGATTTTGTTAATCCAATTTTCCTTGTTGATTGAATATGCAATTTTCATTGTGTATGTATTGCCCAATTTTAGAGGAAAAATATCTAGATTAATTATATGCAAGTTATATAACACTTGTTTTTCATTGTTTTACGACCCTCAGTTTTAGGTACTTATTTCATTCATGCAATTTCTCAATTTCAATTTTTATTGATGAATGTACATTGTAAGTCGACTGCTACAAATTGTCATAAATATGCAACATAAATATTTAGAATTCATAGAATCTGTTTTTATATTTATTATTAATCATATTGTGTAAAAGAATATAATTAACTTCTTAAGAATATAACGATATATCGGATATTAATCGTATAATATTCAGTATACAATTACTTCGTCAGAATATACTTACCAAATTTATATTATATCTAGATAATAGTCCTTGAATATTTTTTCTCCTTTATAAACAATATTTTTCCGGAATTCACGATTGTAGATGGTCCGATTACATTTTAGTAGCTCAGTCGGCCTATAAATGCGAATTCTCGTAGAACAGTTTCAGGATGAATTTGCGCTGAGCTGCAGAATCCGGATGCGGCTGGAAAATTTATGAGGGGGTGACTCAGGAACCGATGCATCTCTGTCGACGTTGCCCAAACACGTGCCTATAATTGATAAATAATGTACAAAAAAGCATATAATACATAGCCTACAGCACAATGGTGTTCATACTGATAGGTAAATTATTGTAATATTGCAATAAAAAAAAATTCGCTACCTTCATAGATACTTTTATTGTACCGTTTTTAAAGAAAGCATATAAAAACAATACATCGTAGAAAAACAGACAATTCAGGAGAAAAATATGTAAAATTTCTCACCGCACGTCCAAACACAAACATATAAAAATCTAATAAAAAATGTATGTAAAAGTAATACTACTTAGCAGTAGACTCAATCCATTAGTGTTTGAACCAGAGTGACAAAATGATTATTAAATACTATGACGTTTTTGGAAGACCTAAGTGGTAATTCATAAAAAATATGGTGGTTAATATATGTTGAAACGGAAAAACTAAAAATTAATTCGCTGGGTCTAAAAATATTTTTTTTTTCAATAAATAATAGAAATCTATCATTAAATTATATTTTTAAAAAATAAATTGTATGGGATTTTTCACAATTTTCCATTTGAAAACGTCAATTAAAGAATGGCGTTTTACAAATAAATCATCATATGCGAACACCTAGAGCCAGACTTCAACAATAAGCATCAGATTGATTAGGATGGTTGGCAAACATGTTTGTCTGTCAAATCTTGTTCGTTTACGATGTAACTAGCTCACGTTGCAGAGTTTACACTCATTAGTTAAAGCATACATTATCTAGTGAAAGTATACACAAATTGTAGCATTGTAATCTTTAACTAAAACTCATAGCTAGTGCATACTTTTTCTAATTATTATATATTTTATCGAAATTTAACACTTAATGTTGACATACAAACATACAATAAATAACAAGCCATAAGATTTGCGTCAGCCGAAATAAGACCTAGACTTTGCCTAAGATGGTGAGCCCAACATCGAAGGTCGAAACGTTAGCAAAATAGACGAAAGCTAGAAAAGGCTTGATACGCAAGCCTTCCTATCTTCTTAAGGTAAATACGCGTTGAAATCAGTAAAAAAAAGCAAGCACTTACAAATGAATATAGTTTTGGGTTAACGAAATAGCATTAAGTTTTTTCAAAGTCGTGTCATCACACTTTTAGGTTAAATAATCATGGCTAATTTTTTCTTATTTTGGTTTAAAATCCTACTGTAGATGTTAGTGATTATTTATATTATCTCAAAGATAACGATCTAATAAAGAAAATTTTGGGTTTTTAGCGAAATTTAAACTGGAATAATTAGAGAAGAGGTTCTGGCAACATTAACAAAACAAAACTGACTGGCAACATATCCATATACTTGGCATAAATAATGTAATCGACGCTAGAGAAATTGACGTCTAATAAGAAAGTGAGTTTCTAATAAATCTATAAATTTTCTTGTAAGCTGACATTTTATAAAGTTAAAATTCATAATCCATAAAAGCCGCGTAGTTAAAAAATTTTCGATATATTTTTCTTACACTGTTATTTTTATTTGTTTAAAGAATTAGGATATATTGGGCTTGAGAAAGTTTTATTTTCTTGGAGTGCTTACTTTGAGAGAACTACTTTCTCAAACATGTATCTAGAAGTTGATGTGGCTTCGCAGCGGGAAATTAAGATTTTTTCTAATGAACTTAAATTTTATTTACGCAATCTCTTTGGGATGTATAGCAAAGAAGCGTTTTTGATTGAAATTCTCTTATGAACATATTTATTATAAAAAAATATCACAACTAATTTAGCCGCGTATCGAAAATTGTTAGGATTTTTCTCTATTTATTATAAACAGCTGCAGAAGGTTTTATTGTTTCTTTACAAAGCTGTGTAAAGTCAATTCCACAAATCTGTAAATATATTTTCCTTTAAAAAGTTGATAATTATGGATAATATATATATATATGTAATTAAATTTTAGCTTTGGGTTATAATCAAAAACTAAATTTTTCAGTACAGAAATATAGTATTTGTTTACAAATTAACCAGTTTTGTTATATTTGTGGCTATTGCTTTTCTTAGTTTTTTATATAAATATCTAGCAAAATCGTCTAGTAATAGTATACTTGTGATAAAAAGGTGTAAAATTGTTGTACAGTTAAATTTAAATAACTTTTTAATATTTTGATTATTGCCGAATATTTATTTTTGTTTCAAAAACACTTTTGCAATTTCAACCATATTTACAGGTTTTCTCACCTTAATTAAATTAATCAAATATATTAGTTATTGCAAGCACAAATCTATGTGACGTCAATTAGATAATGAGACTTGATAATTGATTTGTTTCACCTAAATTCGATAGCGATTGTTAATTATTATTTAATTGTGGTTCTTCTAAATCACTTAGGTATAAATATAATGTTCTTATGAATGAAGTTATTATATTTTATTTAAAGGCAAAGTAGATGGTACAGAATATTAATTATATGAAAGCGATATAAAATATCGATTCGCGGTAGTATAATGTGGTGTTTATTATAAGAATTAAGGTTGCGGGGGTTAAACGACGTCAAACATGATGAAAAATTCTTCGGTGAAGCGTTATGAAACGTCGACTCCTTAATTTATTCGCTCGTTTCCTCAAGATATTAACGTGAGACTTGTTTAGGCTACCCGGAATAACCCGGCGGTGGTTGTTTGCACATAATCTGTCTTGACACCTGACTACATCGCTGGGGACGCCACTGGGAAAAATACATATAACTTATTGTGTTTTTCATTTTTATAACCCCATATTAATCAGTCTATCTTTAAACAACGCATTTAAAAATAGCGTAAGAAGGCAAAAATAAAGAATAAAGAAGTGTATTTTAAAAACGCTCGATTAAAACACTTGTACCAAGGTTTTATCAAAAGTGATTATTGTGTTTGTCTCCTTAGGTGTTACTAGCACAAGATTATAAGCGCGTATGTGTTGTAAGAGTCAAATTACATTTTATTTCAAGTATGCATTTCGATATACAACTAATTCATTTTAACATATGTTAAGAGTTTATGTCGCCTTAGGCGATACTGGGTAATACAACTAGTATGTATAATAAATAATATAAATTTAATTTAACAAAATATTATAATGGTATTTAATATTATTAGGTCAAAAAATTTGATTCCATATTTTCTATTTTGGCTTAAATGTCATTTAAATACTGATTGCATGTCAATTTAAATTGTTTTTAATTTTTGACATCAGTTTTCATCGAAAGGATTTTCCACTGATTTTTATCATGAGTTCTACCAAATTTTATGTTATAAAATAAGCTTATATATTTTATTGATGGTTTTAATTTAAAGGTAATATTACAATTATATTATTTAGATTTAATTAAGACCATATTAACCTAACAGGTTACCCCAATGCGTCACGATGGTTGGAAACAATAATTGTAATATTTAATACACAAAAAATAATATATATATAGATATAGTTAAAATATTACACAAAAAATAATAAAATAAAATATTTAAATTAAATGATACGAAATGGACCAGCTCCTCATAGCTAACATTAAACAGATCAACGTGTAATGCCAGCGTATTATGGAGCCGGATGGCCACAGCCATAGGCTAGTCGGAAAGTGCGAATGTCCTAGCCCCAACGGCTATCAAATGAGGAAGCGATCGTGATTATTGAAGACGTTCTGGAACTCAAAACTGGAATTCCTCGAGAATAGCTGGATTGTCGACAGCACCCTTCAATAATTCAAAGAAATGCTTAGCGATATACAACTTTCTGTGAGAACTCAGCGAATCGTATCCTAATGCTCCTAAAAAAAAGACGCAGGGATATAAGAATGGATAATAACCATATGTCCCTTTGTAAAGATATCTTAAAAACCGTTTTTCATCTCCATAGAGAGTCTAAATCACTCTGTAGAGAGAAGTAGTCCGCAACAGATCGAATGTATTTATACAATTTTAAATCATCTGCGTACAGAAGAAAACTTGAATTTGTAACTGGCGTATTTATATCATTAATAAATAACATAGAGAGCAGAGGGTCTAGGTTGGACCCTTGAGTAACCCCCGAATGGGTGAAATATTCTTTCAACAATCGGCCGCAATAGGTTACGAACTGTCTACGATCGCTCAAATAACTCGAGAATAACCGAGTTAAATCATCCGAGGAAGCGAGTTGCGACAATTTTTTTAATAATAACCCATGACAAACCTTGTCGAAGGCCTACTAAAAATCAGTATATACGATGTCTACTTGAATTCCCGTTTTATCACTAGAAAATTCAGTTGCTATTTCAAAATCATCTAAAATCAGGATTTGGATAATAAATGTATCAGAATGATAGGAGTCATGCAAGTAAAATGTTTTATAAGATTTACATTAAAAATATTTGTTATTGAAAATACGTTAAACTAGTACAATATTTATTGTTACATAATTAAATAACGTGCTGGAAAAGTCTTTCTCTCCTGTACGACACCGCGAGCCCTAAATTTGCCGTTAACGTATACGTTTTTATACAAGAAACATTTTTCAGGTGGCGATAACTATAAAATTGGGCCATTTCTCCACTTGAGCATTACTTTCGTTTGAGTTCTTCGTTCGTCAACATCAGCACTAAGGGTTTGTATAGCTCATTGTTTCTAAATATAAAGTGTATACATATATACAAACAACACCTGTTGCACTTCTATTTCAGATGAATCTCGTGTGGTTGGTCGGTCTGGTCTTCCTTTCAGCAGGAGCTGTGAAATCTCAACCGGATCTGACCGAGGAGCTGAAGAGAGACAACGGGAAGAGACTGTGCGGAAAGATGCTCACCCAAGCGCTGAGTCTAATCTGCGAGGGCAGATACAACGAATGGAGACCGAACCCCAAGAGGAACGGATGTGAGTATGAAATAGGGCAGAAAAAATTACCAAAGAAACCCAAAAGTGATTTTCAATTCAGAAGGAGACATGCCCGCCGCCGACTACTTCTACGAGAAGTCTTCTGAAGATTTTGTGTGGCCCTTCTTAACCAGACAGGCGGCTCTGGCTCTGATGGATCCGAGCCAGGCCAGCAACCACAGGAGGTACAGGCGAGGAGTTGTCGACGACTGCTGCAAAAACACATGCACCCTGCATGAGCTCAGAAACTATTGCGCCATCTGAATCCTCGATACGACTCCACATTATTACTAGATACTAAATTAATATAATGTCGTGTGCGATCTTATTATTATTATTACATTATGCTCTTTTGTATTAGTGAATCTATTTAATTATGAAATTTCAAATACAAATGTGATATGTTAAACTACTACCTCTTATTGAAAATATTGATTTCATTGTGTAATTAATAATAATTGAGAAAAATGTATTTAACTAATCGATAATTTCAACTTATAAATTATATATTCGGTGTCTTAGTGAATAATTATTAAATAAATTATTTATATGAGCACTATATAATGGGGTTATATTTTATTCCAAGTTAAAAAGATACCTGAGTCTTCACTATACTTTTCTATTACCGACCACTGCTAGTATCTGCTAATGAAATTAATTATTATAGCAAATATCATATATCAATTTGAAATTATTATACGGATTTCATGGTGACACATTATATACGTATTATACATGTATAGATAATAACGAAGTTCTTTTACATAAATAATAAATTAGTAAAATAGATAGTACTGGATGTTAACTATGGTTACAAGTTTCTTCATCAAAAATTTTCGAGAATAAACGTATTTTTTTATTTATAATAATAAATTAAAAATCCATTTTTAATAAAAATTTAATACTCCGTTAGTGGCGCCTCTAAAGTAACACCAATGGTGACATCTTGGCACCGTGGACCGAAAATCGATCATTTAGTGACTTTTGTTCGGAAAAGGTTAAAAAATAAATCAGATGAATTAATATAAAACTTTTATTTGAAAAAAACATGAACTCTAACATAAAAAATATTTATTGCACAAAAACTTAGACTTAGACTAATAAAATAAAAACTGACTTTAAAGTTATTGCAAAACACTAGAATGACTCTCACTTAAATTCACTTGATATCACGAATATCCTTATGACTATTTTATCACTATCAGTCAGTGTTCCTCCTGGTTTTATTTAACTCTCAAATCAGTCAATAGAGCACACAAAGGAACAATGTTGCAGGCACAAATATTGGCCACATAATTTACAATTATATTTAGTCAGTCAATTATAAACAAGTTGGAGATCCTGCATTAGGTTTCACCGCTACTACCAAACTTGGATTGATCTCATTCATTTCTTACAGGATCTGTGGCTTCCACATACATTCAAAATGACTTCACTAAATAAATGCACATACGTAATATGTCAAAATTAAAAAAATCGAAAAAATTGAGAAAATTTACATATTGGTGGCAAGGATCCATCGGCCTAAAAGAAACGTATCACGCACCACGCAGAGGTAATTAATGCAGTGGCACTTCAAAGTAGGAAAATAGAAGAGGGGAGGACTCCACCAAAAATAAACTCGTAGAGTGATCATAACAAAATGGGAGCGTGGATCCACTAGCGGAATGCTAAATATCGAGACTGAGCTCTATATTTTTAAAATTGCATAAGTGATATTAATTAAAAGGAAAGGTCACTGTGTTCAGTAGCATTTTTATTTTCGTTTAAATAATACCATTAACCATTTGAGCGGTATCGCCGTACATGTACGGCGGTAGATCTTTCACTGTTTTGAGGTACTCCAGATATATACATATTTAACTGAAGAAATAATAAATTAAAAGCATTATATGTAAATAATATTTTTTTAAATTCAATTTAATGTAAATGATTTCTATAGAAAATAATATCGATTAATTAAAGAATACAAAAAAATAAACATTACAAAAAATTTTTATAAAAAAATATTAAGAGCTTCTGAAATGATATAAAAAAATCCACAAAAGCCGAATAATATATTTTTATTATACTAAATTCATTATTTAAATGATCTACAACTTCTTTAACATTATCACTCACATTGTCAGTGCCACGCACAGAAACCAATGCTTATGAACTCTCCGCTGCATTATATTGCTGGTTTGGCCCTAACGGCTAGAGTATTAAATTAAAAATGTGGGTATGTTCTGGAATTTCGGCAATTACAAAGTGTTTTTTTATTATTATTTCATATGCCATTGCTTGTTTTTTTGTTATAAATAAATGAATGACAAGAATATGAATTTCATAAATAAAAAAGCGTGCAATGAGCTATACTGAAGCAGTTCATCTGGGAAAATAGTTGACTACCTGCGTTGTTAAACTATGTATAGCCATATTCATCTGAATTTCAAAACAATATAAATATTTCATTACAAATATAAACTAATACTGCACGAATAGTTGGACAATTATACGAAACACAAGTAGATCAATAGTTATTCGAATATTCTAATACGTTCGTAAAGTTATAAAGAATTTAAGAATATAGTTTGAATACTGAATACAAAAACATTTATATGTTAACTATAAAAAAAATCAAGACTATTTATTTTTATTTTAGAAATAATAGAGCTTAAATGTTAAAAAATTAAAATACATTGGTAGAAAGTTTTATTTTAATTATTCATGCTGCTTAAAATACTCTTTTGCTCGATGTGCATATGGGTTGTAGCAACTATAATTTGATATGATAAAAAAATATTACCCTAATAAATTAAACATATGGTTTTAATTTAAAATTCAATACCAGCCATTGAGTATGTCCAAAGCTGCACAATAACAAGTAGAAAATATGAGTATACTTTGAAATTTCAGCAATTACAAAGTGTATTTTTAAATTATTTTATATGCGACTAGTTGTTTTTCGACGATGAATATATTAATAAAAAAAAGTTGACTATGTTGAACTGTATTTTGCAATATTCACTTAGAAATAAGAATTTTAAAATATTTCATCACAAATATGGTCCGTATCCGGTATACGAAGAACTAATACGAAATTATAGACAAGAAGGGTACGAGTTTATATTGCTTAAAAAGCAGTCTATGGCAATAATTAAAGGCTTTAAAATGAATTCACTTTAAAGTCTTCAATATTTCAATGGCCTTGTTAGATACAGTAATTTCCAGTATGATTCAAATTCGCTGAATATTATTTCATGGTTCGTGATTTGATACATTGTAAATTTTTTAAGGGATTTGAAAGGTAATCTTTGATTGATAAACTTTTTATTGCTTTTAAAGGATAGCTTTAGATTATCATAAACAGTGTAAACAATATTTTGCGAAGACGATATGTATGTTTTACTTTAGATCTCAAATATGTGTCCGATAATTATACAAAAGTTGCTTTTAAATGATTATGCTGAGATGTACCTAAGATTCATTCATAAGCAACTAACTATTTGTCAGCGAAAGCTCGTGTGACTAATATTTGTATTGAAGTAAAAAATGAGAAATTATATCAAACAAAGACGCAACAATCAACTTGCATAACTGATAGTGCAAAAAATATTCAATGCCCTAGAAAAATTAAAAATATAAATAAATATAATTAAAGGAAGATTTAATGAGGCAGATCAATTCACCCTAGAAGACCCTTGAAAAAATGGATATGGATCATTTGATATGAACAGAATCAGATATTTGAGAAGAAAATAACTAGTTTTGGTAAGGCAGAGCAATTCACGTGTATAAGAGATTTTCATGCCCTACAATTGAAACAGCTTCAGAAAAAATCAAGCATTGAAAATGTTATTATAAACTTCGATTAATTGTTTGATGAAGCCATGCATGAAAATGAATTCTGGTCTTCAAACTGTGACACAATTTAAATGCACAAAATATATGTAGAAATACTTTGCTCAACATTAAATAAATATATTTATGATCGATGCAAAACAAATAAAATAATAAATATCTCTAGAGTAATACAGTATTATTGCCTCGACACAGAATCGCAGGGATGTCATTTTGGATAGGTGAGGGGGGGGGGGATTTGCTTACGTTTTTAACCGAGTAAAAATTGGTAACGACCGTCTTGTTATAAAATATAGTCTAAAAAATTTAAATATTCGTAATTTCAAATTTCAACGTTATTCGTTCGAACCAGCTGTAATTAAATTTCACACCACTCCGTCACGACATCTTACAAACTGACTCGTTTTGTACAGAATATTGCATTTTAACCCAAAATATGTCATGGACAGTATAAAAACAGTGATATCAAGCAATCTAAATCAAAAGCCAGTGTATTTTTCAGTATTAGTACATTGCAGGCATTATTATTATGATATATGTACATACATATCTATTCAATATTGAGTCATAGCTCATAAAAGTGCATCTATGTTGGCTATAGTTTTATGATTTGATAAAGTATCAGAGATCTTTCTGGTTTAAATGGTATTCAATTGCTACAGTTTTAAAGATCATAGTGAATTATTTACATAGAATAAATAGATTAACTAATTTTGATGTCAAATTATAATCTTTGCCTTCATATTATTAATGTACATATATATCGATTCTGAGAAATGGAACGTAAAATTGAAAATACCACCGCTATCTTGTTTACCGACAAAATTCACGTGTCGTATACTTTAACGGGTCATTCTATAACTTATGTGTTTTTTAAATAGACCGACAGAACAGATTTTTCAAGTGTAAGTTAAAAAAATATATACAGTGTAGCACATAAGTTTATTTAATCGTTTTACTACTATTTGGTGTAATGAATAAAATTGCTGTAATCGGTTTCCTAAATAGGTCAGTATTTCTGGAAAATGTGCGCAGTAAGTGTGGCTATTTATAAATTAAGAATATGTGATATTTTATAGTATGATGCAGGTTTAAGATAGAAATTTTGCGTCGTCGATTCCTTTATTTTTGATAAATTTTTTGACTTATTTAGGGAATAGTCGAAAAAGATTAACGCGATTTGACACTTATCTACCGGCTCGTAGTATTCTCTAGCATCGGGTCTAAGATGTATCATAAATTAATTAAAAATTGAGAACTTGTATTGCCAGTAGATGATTCTTTTGAAGATAACCCTCAAAGTCTCAAAATGCACATGATCATCCTCCACCAGACACATCAGTTCATTAAAATCACCAGTTCAATTACTCAAGCCCATGAATCAGCAGGTCATTTAATATTTCAAAACGTTTTCCACTAATCATGATTTCAGCAATGCTTAGAAGTGTTTTTATTCTCAAAGACTTTTGAAAAAATCATTTACATATCGTGAGCATTGGCCAACCATTGTTCCCCTCTTCTGGAAAAAGCGGGAATGACGTCCCTGAATCTAAACTAAAAATTTTTGGGGTATATTTCAAAGAAAATTAAAAAAAAATAGTCTATCCCGAAAATATTTTTTAAAATATGTAATTTCAGTGATGTTGCAATACATTATCGCTGGTAGATATATATAGTTTTACCAGCGAGAATATATTTTATCTGGCAAGATATACTTTCATTGGTGAAGTCCAAATACATTTTCGTCAGTAGATGTATAGTATTATAACTAGCGTAAACTGATATGTGCTAGTGAAATTAAATGCTTCTAAAAAGTGTACCAAACTCAATTTGACAGTTGCGAAACGTCCATTAGCTGTTCAAATCCAATCCTAACCTAATGAAAGCTCTAAAACTAATTACAGTTTTAGAACTTTCATTAGAGCAAGTCCAAAATACAAACTAAGTTGAAGAATAAGTAAAGACAGACATCACATCTCACATATTGCTCTACAGTTTGTCTGCATTTCGATATTACACTATGTTTTAAAAATATGATAGCTTACCGTATCGATATTACTATGAACTATTGATATAAGAAGGCTAATCAAAGTATATTCAAATCGAATTTTGGTCAATAGGAGAGCGCAAAAACAATTATCACTTCTCAGAAGTCAAAAATTCACGTCAAAAGCAATAAAATCGTGTCGGCGCCGTCGCAGTGGGAACGCTCGCGAGCGTTCCCACTGCGACGGCGCCGACACGATTTTATTGCTTTTGATGTGAATTTTTGACTTCTGAGAAGGGATAATTGTTTTTTGTGCTCTCCTATTGGGCAAAATTCGGTTTAGTTATGCTACATTTGATTCTTACGTATTGTAAGTCGTCGACGACGGCACAATTGTATTGCTTTTGACGTAGATTCTAAGCAAGGACTGCTTGAATTTGAACAGAAAAATGTATGTTATGTAATAAAATACTATGAATCTTAATATTAAAAAAATTACTATTTACTGGCCAAATTCCCCCACCCCCTTCCTCTAAAAAAAATTGAAATGACGTCATTGGTGAGGTAAGTACTAAAATAAGGGAAGAGATAAAAACCACCGGTGGTTGAGAGTTATCTCTCTTCAAAGCTTTAAAAACAATTCCAGATATTTTAAAATATTAACGACATAACATGAGCACATTTCGCATTATCTAGAATGTGCAATTTGGGGGTGCAGCACCTGCTCAGTGACATCAGAGATATTCGGCATTGACCCTTTTTTCTGTTAAAGTAAGTTCCAACGGTTTTTAGTACAATTGCCACGTAAATATTAATAGATACTGTTAATGAACATCTGCGCAAATATGCATTAAAATTTGAGAGTTATAAATCTATTAGTTTATTATAAATAATTTTGACATATAAATTTTAGTATGGTAGATATTTTTTAGTAAATATTGAAAATGGTTTATTCTGATTACTATTGTATTTTATTTCACAGCACCCTAGTGAAATATTTCTAATTATTAAATTAATAGTTTTATAGGAAGCATCTTCTCTTTGACGTCCGCGCGAGTTTGTTAGTTTCATTCATATTTACAAATTTATATTGTATGTACATATATCATGGCGCACTATAAAAAGCCTCGAGCTATTGAACCAAGACATCATTATCTCTCAGCATCGTCAACATTGAACAACACTACAAAGGTTTGCTATTTATTTAGAACCTATTAAAAATTACCTCCCATCTTGTTAAAATGCTTAATCGTTTTAAATCATTAATATTTTTTTATTTATGTATGTTATTATTATTCAAGTCTATAAATAAAATTTGCTTATATGTAGCAGTGTTACCAACTTGACATAGTTTAGCAGTTTACCCCCCTTAACGAAATGTATATATGCATATGTACATATATAATAATATACAACGTTTTCCTTTTGTAGATGAGACTTTACATTTTTATTACAATAACAATGTTCGCCATTGTAAACGGCGATACAAGAAAAAATCTAATGGACATGATAGAAAACACCAATAAACCGATGAGAGTTTGCAGCACTAAATTATACGAAATGATGAAAATGGTATGCCAAAGCAATTACTACACTCCGGACAATTATCGCAACAAAAAAGATTCTTTCGGTATTTATTTTCCTATACATCACATTTTCCTCTCAATTGTATAATTAATTTATTTTGTATTTTTCTAGATTTTCTTATTAATGATGAATATGCGATGGACGAGGACGTAGGCAATGACTACGACTGGCCTTTATTTGGCAAGAGTTTAGTGTCAAGAAATAGTATTAACAAAAGAGGAATAGTTGATGAATGCTGTAAGAGGGGCTGCACCATTAACAATATGCGAAAATATTGCGGATAATCAGACTGTAGCAATTATATGCGGTGATGTCATCCAAATTCTAAATAAAAACGGTTTTAAAAGTAAAAATTATTCTCAAATATTGCTATTTTTGTAATAAAATTTGTAGAGCAACTAAACTGCGCAATGCAATAAGTTGTATTTATATTTTTTTTAATTATTGTCAACAAATGGAAACTGGATGACACTACTGAATATATTTGTGGTTGTTCCTAATTCCTATATTTCTACATGTTGGCTGGCACCATGTAGTGATTTCAATATTTGATCAAGAAATTAGGAATAACCCTGTAACGAAAAAGATTTTTGCTATTTATAAATTGTATGTTGTGTCTCACAAAACGACGATGCCTATCTATTTATTCTATTTTGTATTATAAATAAAAATATATTACTCAAACTACATTTCTCTTATTTATTTTTCGTTTAATTATTGTTATTCGAACAGTGACGTATTTGTCATTTTCACGTTCTTATTGCGTCTTATTGTACATACTTCCTCACTAGAAAGGGCCATTAAAACAATGGTGCTTTATGAATAAACCTTTGGTTGGATTTTCCATATTAAAACACATAAGAAGTAAACATCAACAAAAGTTACACCAGACTTTCGAAAACTATAAGCAATAAGACTTCTATAATTGTTTGTCATCATTAAACAATGTATTGTACTCGTCGAAACAACAAGCAATGATTCTCCCGTCAAATATGTATTTATAATTATTTGCGTTAACGTTAAACCACTCTAGAAAAATACTTTTACTTCATTAGAGTAGCATACATTAGAGAGACGAAGTTTGACAATACGGTATATTTGTTGTAAATAAGTATTTTCTCTATTCGCAATGGTTCCTACTGCAACACGATTTTATTGCTTTTGATTAATTTTTAAGAAGTAATAATTGTTTTTGCGCCCTCCTATTGACCAAAATTTGGTTTGAATAAACTTTAACCAATACTCTCATATCAAAAGTCCGTAGTAATAACACTGAGGATAGCTATTATATTTTTAAAACAGTGTAATATCGAAGTGCATATGAAAAATATGCAAAATCTGTACTTCTACTTTCGCTTACTTTCCTCTAAAAGAAATATTTTAGAGCTTTGAAAACTATAATTAGGTTATGGTTTGAACAGAATATGAACGTTTCGCAACTGTCAAATAAAGTTTTATAAATATTTTAGAGCAGCATATAATTTAATAGCGCCTATAAGATAAATTATATTTTCGCTAGTAGAAATATTTATATACTGATGAAAATATATTTGGACTACATTAGTGAAAATATAACTTCACTAAAAATACACATTCACTACAACATTTATACATTGCATGTGAATAAATAAGTATGTAATTGTTATATAAACTAGTTTACTGCTAAAAATATATAATATATCTACCGGTGAAAATATATTCCGATATAATTTCACTGAAATAGATTTTTTTAGGGATAACTAGAGAATTTTTAGTTTAGAATCAGGGACGTCATTTAAGCTTTTTCAATATACTAAAACAACAAAATTCTTCTTAGAAGTCGATTGCCGTAAAAAATTGATTCACAAGTAGCGCCTAAGCTCAAAAAGGTTGGGAGCTCTAACCCTAATATGACGAATAAGGCATTCGCTAAACAGTTTTACACGCATAAGAATTTTGACACCGTTATTTTATTTTTCAGAATATCATTTATTGAGGTCCTATTAATATATCATTACGTGTCACCCTTCGATCGATCCCTGCGCCCCATCCCTATGAAGAGTAAAAAGGATAAGAAATCGTTTTTCTATTGATTTTACAGCAAATTTTGAGCTGACATTTTCTGCGGGAAAGACACACCTGAAAATTATCCTAATTTTTAATATTGTTCACTATGCAATATAATTTTTTGCTTCATTTAATTGCGATTTTTGAGATGATTACAAACGATTAGTGGAATGACGAATTCAGTAGAATCAAAACTAGAGATATTTGTAAAGGTAAGAAAAATCGAAAAACACAGTTTGGATAATAAATAGACATATGTACATGAGTTTTATTTAAATTATTCTTTTAAAGTTTCATTTCAATTAACAGAAAGTAATTTAAAAAAATGAGCAACAATCAACTTATATAACTGATTGTGCAAAACGTATTCAATTAACTATAAAAATTGGAAATAAAAAATAAATATATAGTATTTAATTTATAAAACAGAAGTTTTAATGAGGCAGAGCAATTCACGTAGATATGAGATATTGATATTTCTTTCTAGCTTTAGAAAAAATTATGCACTTGAAATGTTTTTATAAACGTCATTAATTGTTTGATGAAATCGTGTATGAGATAAATGTGTGATCATGACGTGAATTCTGATATTTAAATTGTAAAATATGAGAAAACTTTATGGTTGAAAGACTAAATATTATTTTTAATAACTTTTGCTAAAAAGGAGTCGTTTAAGCGAAATCCTGTCTCTGCATAATAATGAATAATACATTATTAAATTTTATTTTCTATTGAAATTACTATTAAAAAATTCAATATTTATATTTTTTTAGAGAAAACTTGACGGTTAAAAGACAAAATATTATTTTTAATAACTTTCGCTAAAAAGGAGCCGTCTGGCATTTATTTAATCGTAATTATGCCGATGCATAATAATGAATAATATATTCAGAAATATTATTTTCTTTTGAAAAGACTAGCAAAAAATTGCAAAATGTTTTTTTTTATTCGTGTTTGATCGCAGAGAGTTCTCTAGTAATTTTAATCTCTCCTGAGAACTGAACTGAACTGAAACCGACAAAGTTGTCTTAAATGCCAGTTTTTTACTGCTTGATACATTTATGTTATGTTAAACAAACACGTAAATTTATATCAATAAAAAAATATTTTTGTTACACAATTTGCAATTATTTTTAAGCAATAATTTTCCTGAAAATATTTAATTTCAATCCTTTGAGGAGTATTGCCGTACATGTACGTTAGTCGATTTTTCACTGTTTTGTTGTACCCCAGATAGTTATATATTTACAAATATATATAACTGAAGAAATAACAAATAAAAAACATTATAAATTTATAATATTTTTTAATTTAAATAATATAAACCAATAAATTAAAGAATAAAAAATAAATTACCATAACAAAAAATATTTTATATTTATTTTATAAAAAATATTGAAAGCCCCTTGAAAGAAAAAAAATCTACAAAAACCGAAAAATATATATTAATATGTTAAATAAATAATGAATTTGAATAAAATAAAAGTGGTAAAATAAATAAATAAAACATATTTATTCAAGAAAGTAGTAAAATAAATCAAAGCAATGAAGCGTTAAGAATCACTGATTTTTTAAATAAAATTTACTATAAATGCAATATAAAATAATTAAAATAAATAACAACATAACAAAGTTAACTTACTCCCAGGTATATAATAACAAAAATATGTATAAATTAACTCACTACTACACTGGTAAGTATTTACACAAAACAATTTTTGATCTTTCTTTACTACAATTTGTAAATAAATTAATGTAGGTACATATGTATTTATTATATCGATTAAAAAATATGAAATAATTAAAACTACATACTATTTCTTACTGTTCACTTTTAAAACCTCTTCACTGAAATACTCGATCTGATCCATTTAATCACAGGATTATAGATTACTTTTATATATTCCTCCAATGCGCATGCAGAGCATATATTCAAAGATTGAATCATGTATATGTATAAGAAATAACGAAGCTGATAAAATTTGTGAAATTTGCTTCAATAACCTGCGCCATTAGTCACAATTTGGTGGTCACCATAACGACCACTTAGACAACTAAGAGACAAATCTCCCACACTACATCTTTATCAATCCGTTACGAAAGTTTAGACCTTTAATCACACAACGAAATATAGATCCCGGTAAAACAATAGCAACTATTTGTATACTATATAACGAATATTACCATTGTTATTTGTAGCTTCCTGGTTATGAAGATGTTAGCTATCCATCATCACCACCAATAAAAACCTTCTTAATATCATAAAATAATAAATACTCATAAAGGAAGACAATATTATCGCCTAAAAATAGGTGCTAATCGATCACCATAGTTGTATAAAGTATATGATGTACGACAATTTAAAAAAAAGCACAAAGCGTAGCCTGCATTTTGATATACCGAAAGGCAATAAAAAAATCAACTGGATCAGAAAGACAGAATAAACCAGGTTTCGCAGAAAAAAATCACGTTTCGTATATTGTAAGGGGCCATTTTATAATTTATGTGTTTTTAAAAAAAATTGACAATACAGATTTTTCAAGTGCATGTTTAAAAAAATATATACAGTGTAGCACATTAGTTTGTTTTACCACTTAATTTTAATAAATAAAATAACTGATTGGTTTTCTAAATAAGTCAGTATAAATTAAAAACATGTCACATCCTATAGTGTGATAAATGTTTATCTTAGAAAGTTTGCAACGTCGATTCCTTCATTTTAAATATTTTTTTGACGGGGGAATAGTCGAAGAATATTAACGCGATTTGACATTTATCTATGGCTCGTGGTATTTTCTAAGATTTATCATAAATTAATTGAAAATAAAGAGTCTGTATTGCCAGTTTGTTTTGTCGAAAACGTACTTTGCAATTAAGAAATATTAATATTTATTATTTGCTAATGACCTAAAAGTATTTTAGAATAATCGTATAACTTGAATTCGCTTTTTTTACAAAAAACCTAAACTCACTGTGGAGGTGATCGAACGACAATCGACTTTTAAGCATCGTTAAGTGTCACGTTGTCACATTTTTCATATTTTCTTGCCTAGCAGAATTATCTTAGAACTTAGCCGGAGGTTTATTGAGCAGAAATATTTCCATCGATAACTTGGGAGTAGGGATTCCAATCCCGGGCCAAAATTTTGATCCCGGGATTTCGGTATTACAATAAGTCGATCCCGGGATCCCGGGACCAGTCCCGGGATAATTTTCATGTTATTTAATCGATACAAATAATTTAAAATGAATAATACAATATATTTTTACATCTGTTTTTTATAACGTACAATGTATAAAGTACGTATAATTTTAGTCTTGAACTTAAAATAGAAAATAATATAATAAAAATAAAAAAGGGAAGGTCTTATATATTTATTTGAGAAGAAAAAAATGAACTTTTGACAATGTATGTACATAGGTATGTACATTCATAGACACAATTAATTGAAAACATTATTTTGAATAAAACTCACGAATTAACATCAAAGCATCAAGTGTTTTATCATTTAGCCTTGATCTGATTTTGGTTCCTAAGCAGCCTGCTGCTGAAAAAGCACGTTCAGACTCACAGCCTCAAAGATTCACAGATGACACGTGCAACTCGCGCAAGTTTGTACACGAAATATAACGATGTTGTCAATAATAATTCGATTGTGCTTGATAAATCAACCAATCCGAAAAATTCGGGATTATGTTTTATAATCCCGGGACTCATCGGGTATTGAAAATCGTTCGGGATCCCGGGATCCCGGGATTCGGGATCCCGGGATTGGAATCCCTACTTGGGAGTGATGGCTGAGTATGAATGGAGATCCTATATGCTCGGTTTCGTTATGCGGTGTCACTTAACAATTTATTAAATATTCACATTCTGTACTTTTTTTTACTTCGCACATATGTATGAGATTTTTTGTAGTTCGCACTTTCCCTTGGTTTTAATGTTAGAAACATTATTTAGATTGACTAAATAGTGTTTTTAACATTAAAACCGAGTGAAAAAGTGAACTACAAAAAATCTTATCTGTGCGAAGTGAAAAAAGTGATTCTAAAAAATGCTAATGCCTTCACTACACTCTATCGAAGTAGTCCGAACCGAAGCTACAACTGAAGTCGGCCGAGATAGCCGACTTCGAGTAGCGCTCCACACTCTCGGGGATTTAATTCGCGCGCGCGCTTCCTGGCATGGATGACGAACAGGCGGCAGCTGTCACTGCTCTATGCGCTCTTGCGTATTATAATATTGTGTGTGTTTTGAACACAAAAAAATCAAAATCAAATGATCCCGATTTTAACGACTATGTTATTTTCCGATTATAGCTCCTGTAAGTGGCAAAAAGGGAATCTTTCTTTTTATTTAATTTCTTCACCGGAATTTTATTGGTAATTGGATTTGCACCCAATCATCGTGGACATTTTTTTGTCTTTGTGCCCTCTATTATTTGGGTCCTAAATACATAGATACAGATAAACAGATCGTTTGCTCCTGTGACCGCATTGTACCGCAATAAAAATGAAATAGAACCGAGTTACTAGTTCTATCTCAGTATGCGAACCACCATGCCATTATTTCTCTCACTCTCGTCACTTAACACTCGAGAGAGCGCAAGGGGAAGTATCTCACCGCTCGCGCTTGAAAGAGTAGCTCCATCTTCGGTCTCTTTGACTCGGAACGAATACCGACAAGGTTCGGAAACGCTCGAAGCTAGCCAAGTCGACTGAATTACCCCCACTTTGCTCCCCGTTCTTGGTAAACCTCGGACATTCGAGAGATTTTAGAGCAGGAAGATCCGAAATCGACCGAAGTAACCCACTACATTCTCCATCCTTGGCCAACCTTGGCCAACTTCGAGAGAATTTAGTGGAGACATAAGAGTATCTTAGCGAAATATATCGAGAATAAGACTCTAAAAGAAAAAAACCGCGATGTAAAACACGTAAATATAATTATAATATAATTTAATATAAATATAATTATGCTATTATTATTAAATTAATAATTTTATCGGAAGCATCTTCTCTTTGACGTACGCGCGAGCTTGTTAGTTTCATTCATATTTACAAACTTATATATGTACATATTAAATTATGGCGCACTATAAAAAGCCTCGAGCTTTTGAACCGAAACAACATTATCTCTTAGCATTGTCAACATTAAACAACACTACAAAGGTTTGCTATTTACTTAGAATCCTATTAAAAAATACCTTACATCTTGTTTTAATTATTCTTAATTATTCATTTTTTTTAAATTAATTCATGTTAAAAGAATTTTAAATTATCAATCACGTTTATAAATATAATTTAATTATTTGTAGCAGTGTTATCAACTTTACAGAGTTTACTCCTCTTAACGAAGCATAAATTTATAAAATATAACGTTTTACTTTCACAGATGAGACTTTATATGTTTATTACAATAACAATGTTCGCCATTGTAAACGGCGATTCATTGAGAAAAAACAAATTGGATAATATGTTCAAAACCAACAAACCGCAGAGAGTTTGCAGTACTGAATTATATGAATTTATGAAGGAGGTATGCCAAAGCAATTACTACGTTCCGGACAATTATCGCAACAAAAAAGATTCTTTCGGTATTTATTTTCCTATACATCATATTTTACTGTCAATTGTATAATTGATTTATTTTGTATTTTTCTAGATTTTCTTATTAATGATGAATATGAGATGCTCGAGGACGTCGGCAATGACTACGACTGGCCTTTATTTGGCAAGAGTTTGGTGTCAAGAAATAGTATTAACAAAAGAGGAATAGTTGATGAATGCTGTAGGAGGGGCTGCACCATTACTAATATGCGAAAATATTGCGGATAATTAGACTGTAGCAATTATATGCGGTGATGTCATCCAAATTCCAAATAAAAATGGTTTTAAAGTAAAAATAATTTCTCAAATACTGCTAATTTTGTAATATAAAATTTGTATAAAATAATATTTTTCACTCGATTAACTTATGGTTGTATTTTTTTAAATTATTATCAACAAATGGAAACTGGATGACACTACTGAATTATACATTATATATACATACGTGCGGTTATTCTTAATTTCTATACTTTTGCATGTTGGTTGGCACCATATAGTTCAAGTGTAGTGATTTGAATATATGGTCAAGAAATTAGGAATAACCCTGTAGCGAAAAAGATTTTTGGTATTTATAAATTGTATGCTGTCTCGTAAAACGACGATGCCTATCTATTTATGCTATTTTGTATTATAAATAAAAATATATGAGCAATGATATCTTTGTCATTTTGCATGTTCTTATCGCGTCTTATTCTACACACTTCCCCACCAAAAGGTTTCATTTAAACAATGGCGTTTTATGAAAATTAAACCTTTGGTTGGAATCGCCATATTAGAACACGTAAGAAGAAGACATAAACAACAGTAACACTAGACTTTCGAAAACCATAAACAATAAGACTTCTATAACCGTTTGTCACCATTAAACAATGTATTGCACTCTTCAAAACAACAAGCACTGATTCTTCCGACAAATATGTGTTTATATTTATTCACGTTAACGTTATACCACTCTAGAAAATGCACTTGCATACATTAGAGAAACAGAGTTTGACAATACGGTATAAATTGTTTTTCACAATCAGATTGACAATAGTTATCTGAATGTTAAAAATAATTACAGGTATCCAGAATAGTATTTAAAATGTTTCATGTTCTAAAAATATGATTAAGTAAAGTTAAACAAATTGAGTTATTAATGACTTTGTAATGCAAAACAAGATGGATTAAAAACAATTATTGGAATGACAAATACATCAAAATCAAAACTAAAAATCCAAACAAAAGTAAACGATAACATATTCGAAAAAACATCTTCACCGAAACACTAGATCTTGTCCATATAATTACGGATTTAAGATGACTTTTACATATTCTTCCAATGCGTATGCAAAGCATATATTTAATGATTAAATCGTGTAAAAGAAATGCAAAGCTGCTTAAAAATAAAAGCGATTAAATTTAAGCATCTGCGACATCTACATTATTACCAACCCGTTACGAAAGCTTAGATCTTTAATCACCCAACGAAATATAGAGCTCGGTAAAAAATAGCAACTATTTGCATACCATTGCTATTTTCAACTCCCTGCTTAACCATCTGCGGCATTAGTCATAATTTAGTAGTCACCATAACTACCACTTGGATAACTAAGAGAGAAATATCCTACACTAAATTATTATCCAACGAAATATAAATTATCCGTTAAACAAAAAACAACTTTTTGTATACTATGTAATTATTATTAGCAACTCCATCATTGTAATTAGCCACTCCATCATCATCACCAATAAAAATCTTCTTAATATCATAAAATAATAAACATCCCTAACGGAAGACAGTATTATTCATAGGAGCTAATCGTTCTCCATGGTTGCATAAAATATTTAGTGTACGACAAATTAATAAATGCATACATTTTGGCAAACCGAAAATAAAGATAAAAGAACCACTGGATCCGAAGGACCGAAAAAACTATAAATAAAAAAATGAGCAGGATTTGCCGAAAAAATTCATCTACTGAAGTAATTAAGTTATTAAATAAGTAATTTATCTAAATTTACAAACTAATAAATTAAATACGTTAACTGACATTTCATGATTTTTAATAAATAAATCATCGGCGATCAATTGTATAATCGGTAAACTTTCCGTCAGTGCATTGCAGTAGGTGATACATATAAATTAAGTATATGTCATATTCTATAGTATGATGCATTTTATCTTAGAAAGCTTGCGACGTCGATTTTTAATTATTTTAGAAGAGTATTAACGCGATTTGACATGTATCTACGGCTCGTAATATTCTCTAGCAACGGGTCAACAAGATTTTCATAATTTAATTTAAAATAAAAAGTCTGTATTGGAATTTTTTTCGTAAATCCACTTGGCAATTAGGAAATTAAAGATTTGATTAAATGCTGACGACCTAAAAAGGCATGCTGACCGCATTCTCTTATCTATCTCACTCTCGTCAGCTAACACGCGAGCGATCGAGAGGGAAAGTATTTCACCGCCCTTGCCTGATATTCACATATAAGTAAAAACACACAAAAACAATATAAAATAACAGAAACAAATCTCCTCAACAGATGTGCATTGTCCCACACAAATTGAACCAAACCCCCATATGTGCAAGAGATGCACAGTTTTGAGCAGACGAACGGCCTTTGCCAGAGAAGAGTTGGCAAGTGCTCCAGTTCTAGATTTTACATGCAAGAACAGTGGACGCGACCAAAAACTATAACCACATTCCGGAGCCCACATTTGGAGCTGTTGTTTGTCTACGATCAGTGGCCTAGCTATGGTGGGGCGGAGGGGGGTGGCCGCCACGGGCGGCACTTGCTTGGGGGCGACATATTCGCGATGGGATCATCTAGTGTGGTTCTTAATCCTAAATGCAGTAAAACATATATAAATCCACGAACAAGATCTTAATAATAACAGATTTATTATTTTAACAAATGCTGATTTTATGACCCTGCAAAAAATGTATGGGGGGGGGGGCGGCAATTTTAAGGATCGCCCTGGGCGGCACATACCCTAGCTACGCCACTGTCTATGATGCCTTTGAGCAATTTCCAGGAGTGTTTAATTATAAAAACACTTCTGCGAGTTGACAACGAAACGTATCGCAGCGCTCCCAAAATAAAAGCACTGGAAAACAAGAACGGATAATACCAGTATTCCTTCAAGTATAAATGACGAAGAAATTAATGCTGTACTTTTTCCAGCTTCAATTTATTACATTGACTCATTATGCCTATAATATAAATTATAGCGCTAGTTTCTAGTATGCAATTTAATTTCTAGTAGTAATTTTATACTGTAACCCTTAAAAAATTGAATAGACCACATTTTCTTAGAAAACACAAAAATAAATTTTCCAATGCTAAAAGTAAAGATAAATTGATATCCGAATTATATACATAAATCAATAAATTATATAAAACAATAAATTGGTCGATACATTTTCCGACGTGTCAAAATTAATTGAAATTGTTTTAGTGACACTTGTATGTAGCACTTTATAACGTATATAAACACTTTTAAAAATTGTGACTGGTCAAGATCGGTTGAATGCTCTAGCCGTATTATGTATTCATAAGGATTATTTACAAGAAATCCAACATTTGTTCATATGAAACCAAAAATAGCAGAATCTATACTATAAAACAGAAAATACAAGTGTCCGTATGTCTGTCACAAAAATCTCTAATGGTTAACAGTAGCGACGTGGCATTTGCACATGTCATTTTGGCTATGGTTTCTATGTCAACTGTAGTATTTTCAACTTTAAGTTGAAAGT
The DNA here is from genome assembly GCF_051122295.1 of Plectrocnemia conspersa. Classification (NCBI taxonomy): domain Eukaryota; kingdom Metazoa; phylum Arthropoda; class Insecta; order Trichoptera; family Polycentropodidae; genus Plectrocnemia; species Plectrocnemia conspersa. Next base: position 23,132,032 of record NW_028277172.1, read on the forward strand.
TAAGCTGAACAGCGATATGCTGATGACAGATATTTTAAGACATATTTTCCGCAATTTTGCTACTAAAGGAAATCCAAAAAACGTATATAACATATTTCTTAATTACAAAGTGCATTTTCGTCAAGACAAACTGAAATACAGGGAATCTATTTTTAAATTATTTATGATACATTTTAGAACCAATGCTATAGAATACCACTAGACGAATAAATGTCAAATTGCAATAATATTCTTCGACTACTTCCTATACTGAAGATAAAAAATAAAGGAATCAACGTCGCAAACATTCTAAGATAAACATACATTATACTATGGAATATGACATATTCTTAATTTATATATATCCATACTTACTGCGCACATTTTATAGAATTACTGACCTATTTTTAAAACCAATCACAGTAATTTTACCTGTTACACTAAATAATGGTAAAACAAACTGCGCATTCCATATTTCGCATTTATATTTAATATAAATTGAATATAAATGATGAAAATAATATTTAATTTGTATTTTTATAGGAAGGTTCTTCTCTTTGACGTATGCGCGTGTTCATTAGTTTCATTCATATTTTCAAATTATCATAGCGCACTATATTTGCGAACTATAAAAAGCCTCGAGCAATAGAAGCAAAACATCATTATCTCTCAGCGTTGTCACCATTGAACAACTCTACAAAGGTTTGCTATTTATTTAGAATCCTATTAAAAAAGTACCTCCCATTTTGTTTAAATTCTTAATAATCAATTTATTTATATTACGATTATTTTTGTATGCATGCTATTTATGTTTATAAATATAATTTGATTATATGTAGCAGTGCTACCAACACGACAGCATTTAGTAATTTACCCTTCTTAAGCGAAATGTAGTTATAAGTACAATGTTTTACTTTTATAGATGAGACTTTACATTTTTATTACAATAGTAATGTTCATCGTTGTAAATGGCAATTTAACCGTTGAAGAAAAATTGAAATGGATGAAATTAACCAATCAACCGATGAAACTTTGTGGCAATGAGCTATACAAAGCGGCTAGATTGGAATGCCAAGGCAGATACCATACTCCGGACAATTATCGCAACAAAAAAGATTCTTTCGGTATTTATTATCTTATACATCACAATTTACTGTCAATTATATAATTTATTTATTTTGTATTTTTCTAGATTTTCTTATTAATGATGAATATACAATGGACGAGGAAGATGGCAATGATTACGACTGGTCTTTATTTGGCAAGAGTTTGGTGTCAAGAAATAGTATTAACAAAAGAGGAATAGTTGATGACTGCTGTAAGAAACGCTGCACCATTGGCACTTTGAAACTATATTGTCAGGGCCGGCGTTAGGTTATTTGGCGCCCCAGGCAAAAACTAAATTTGCGCCCCCCCCCCTATACATACTGTAATAACTCATTACATGAGCACAAAAATTTAATTCAAATGTGGGTATTTAAGAATTTGTAGTTTTATTTTCGTCGCGATTTTTTACTCGTGAAATAATCTAGAGTGCACAGTAGTGTATACAAAAAAATAATATCAGATTATATTCTTTAACAATATGGTTTGATAATTTTAAGTGAATATTGCGCCTTTATTTGGTATCACGGCGCCCCACAAGATCTAGCGCCCCAGGCGATCGCCTGTACTGCCTGCCCCTCGGGCCGGCCCTGTATATTGTGCATAATTAGACTGTAGCAATTATATACGGTGATGTCATCCAAATTCCAAATAAAAGCGACTTTAAGAGTAAAAGTTATGTCTCAAATATTGGTATTTTTGTAATAAAATTTGTAGAGCAACTAAACCGCGCAATGCAATAAGTTGTATTTGTATTTTTTTAAATTATTGTGAACAAATGGAAACTGGATTACACTACTGAATATATGCGTAGTTGTTCTTAATTCTTATACTTCTGCGAGCTGGCTGGCACCATGTAGTGATTTCAATATATGGTCAAGAAATTAGAAATAACCCTGTAGCGAAAAAGATTTTTGGTATTTATAAATTGTATGCTGTGTCTCGTAAAACGACGATGCCTATTATTATTTATGCTATTTTGTATTATAAATAAAAATATATTACTCAAATTACATTTCTCTTATTTATTTTTAGTTGAATTATTGTTATTCGAATAATGATGTATTTGTCATTTTCACGTTCTTATCGCGTCTTATTGTACATATTTCCCCACTATTATGGGTCATTTAAACAATGGCGCTTTATGAATAAACCTTTGGTTGGAGTTGCCATATTAAAACACATAAGAAGTAAACATCAACAAAAGTTACACCAGACTTTCGAAAGCTATAAGCAATAAGCCACGCTAGATAAATACTTTTGCTTCATTAGGACGGCATACATTAGAGAGACGGAGTTTGATAATTTCACGTCAAAAGCAATAAAATTGTGCCGTCATAGTGGAAACGCTCGGTTATCTATCGGTAATATTAAGATTTTTGTATAACAATATTAAGACTGACAATGAATAAGAATCGAATGAAGGATATCTAAACCGAATTATGACCAATAGAAGAGCGCAAAAAACAGTATTCCCTTCTCAGAAGTAAAAAATCCACGTCAAAAGCAATAAAATCGTGTCGTCACAGTGGAAATGCTCGGTTATCTAGCGTTAATAGTAAGATTTTGTATAACAATATTACGACTGACAATGAGTGAAAATTGAATGAAGGATATCTAAACCGAATTTTGACAAATAGAAGAGCGCAAAAAACCATTATCCCTTCTCAGAAGTCAAAAATCCACAAAATTGTGCCGTAGTCGTCACAGTGAGAACGCTCGTTACCGAGTTCGGTATTTAAATATATTGTTTGAATATAGATTATTACTAACTTCGTTCTGGCGCTCCTCTCAATCTTGCGTCCGGAGGCATATTCTTCCCTCTGCTCCTCTACGCTACGGCCCTGGAAGCAATTCAAATCAAAATTAAAAGGTAAACATCGAAAAAAAAATATTTTATGATAAAAAATAAGTAAATGGAAAACTATTGTTCTCTGCGTTTATCTCAGGGCTGTGGAATCGGAGTCGGAGCCGTGGAGTGATGTTTTGGCCGGAGTTGGAGTCGGAGTCGGAGTCATGAAAAATGAGCAACTCCGACCATTTTTTCTATAAAATGAATTTTTTAAATTATGAAATTTTAATTGCGTAATAATGAATGTGTATAGCGTATGAATATTAATCCTTTCAACGCCAAGCGCATGATATGATGCGCAACTAAATCTACTGTCTAACGCCAAGCGCATGATATGATGCGCTCGTTAAAACCTTCGTTTTTTAAAGAAACGGAAAGGTAAAAGTTGGCAATATATGTTTTAAAAATCAGTTTGAGTTCCTAGTAAACGATTTCAGTGATTTTATTTATAGAATTTGCGATGAAACAGTGGTATATATAATTATAAAGTCACGCCTTAATTTTAGTCGTTTGTATTTCGCGCGTGGTTTCGATCGTGCTTATTTAGACCACTTTTAGGGTTAGCACAAACGCATCGCGGAAATTCGTTTTTTTATACTTTAATTTATGAATCGAAATTAAATTATGTCATCAATATTTCAATGATAATTGTGATTTGTAAATACTTGTGAATATATTTATACGTTATTTCGACTGTTTTAATATTGTCAACTGTTTTTGTGATTGGTTTTTATTGTTTGTAATAATTAAATAATAATAATAATAATTACTATTAAATACTTATTAATAAATATAAATAAGATATAATTAATAAAATATCAATATTAACTCTTAGTAAATATTAAATAATAATAATAATAATAACAAAAACGATTCCTTGTCGTAGAATCATTTTATTTTACTTGTTCTATTTATTTACATTAAATTAATACCATCGTGACCTAACAGGTTACCCCAATGCGTCACGATGGTCGAAAAGTTTATTATTTATTGTATATATATGTGTGTGTGTGTGTAATATATATTACATATTCCGCCTGGAGTGTAGATATGTTGCACTCTTGCCGGTCCCAAGCCCGGATAAAGGAGGAGGGTTTCTATCATGGAGCAAACCAACCAACGTGGATAAATCCAAATAGTTATGAAAAAATTACAAAGAAATAATAAATCCGCCCCGATTCATAATGACCTAGACCAGGGGTCGGCAAAGTGCGGCTCCGGAGCCGCATGCGGCTCTTTGGCTCCTTGAGTGCGGCTCTGGCACAAATATCCACGGGCCAGGGCGCTAATTCTGGTCGAGTGTCCTTTCCATGTAACGTTGAATGTGTGCGTGAGCGTTGACGTAGTACCTGTTTCGTCCGGTAGGGGCGCAGCGCAGCGTAGTAGCATGACAGCTGTCAATCTGCGTATTTGGCGGTTACAGACGGAGCCAAAAGTATGACCGGCGTCAGAAAAGGGTCTGTTGCCATTTTGAAAGAAAAAATGAATCACGAGATATTGGTTTATCATTGCATTATTCACCAAGAAGGGCTTTGTGCGCAGACATTACCGGAAGAAATTAGTAAAGTTATGGGATTAGTGATCACGATCATCAACTCCATTGTAGCTAAAGCTCTTAATCATCGTCAATTCAAAGAATTTTTAGTTGAAATGGAGAGTGAGTACGCTGATCTTTCGCTTCATAACAAGGTTCAATGGTTATCAAGAGGGTACGTTTTAAAACGTTTCGCATCCCTATTGCCAGAAATTGAAGCATTTCTCCTTGAGAAGGGTGTTCACTATCCAGAATTTACAATCAGTGGATCCAAAACTTTCATTTCATGGTAGACGTTATGTCTAATTTAAACCAGCTTAACCGTAAACTACAAGGGAAAGGAAACACAATTTTTTCGATGTTAGAAGAAGTCATTTCATTCGAAAACAAATTATCCCTTTTTGCTCAAGATTTTGAAAGACCAACCTTGTTTCACTTTCCGAGCCTGCTGAAGCATCGCCAAGAAAATAATTTCTCTATTGACAAACACCATTTCAAAACAATAATTTTTAATATGAGGGAAGCCTTTCTCAGCAGGTTTCATTCGTCAAAAATCCTCTTAATGCTACAATAACTGAGTTGAAATTTTCTCCTGTTGGCATTGACATTGGTAACTTTGAAATACAATTGAAGGATTTAAAAAACAAGGAAATATGGAGCTCCAAATTTCAACGTTTCTGTATTGATTTGGAAATATGGAGAAGAACGAATGTGATCTTAGTTCACAACATAAGTGGTCTGCTTTGAAAGACCTGGAGAATGAAGACATGATCATTTTCAACGTCTGGAATAGTATTCCTGACTCTTACGATCAGCTGAAAAACTTGCGTTTGCTGTTCTCTCCCTTTTTGGTTCTAAATATACATGCGAATAATCCTTTTCAAGCATGAACTTTATCAAGAGTAAACTGAGAAGTCGTCTTATTGACGAGAACTTGGAATCATGCCTAAAATTAAAAACTACAACATATAAACCTAACTTACTGAAACTTTTCAAGGAGATGCAAGGACATTGTTCGCATTAAGTGTTTGTCAGTCATTGTCATGGTTTAAATTTATGGATACCTTACTTTCATATCATATTTTATCAACGAATAAATCTTTATTAAGTGTGAAATCAAGTAATTTAATGAAGGTCTAAAATTATAATAAAGGTTTACTAAATTAAAAAACAGATTTGGCTCTCAGAACTATTTTGAATCGTTGTAATGTACATATTTGGCTCTTCGGCCAATAAGTTTGCCGACCACTGACCTAGACGATCGAAATCTAGATAAACGATTGGACTTCAATTTTGGAAGCTGGAATGTGCAATATTACTACCAGGAAAAATACAAACAATATCGGAAGAAATACTAAAACTCAAGATATATCTAGAAGCCCTACAAGAAATTAGGTGGAAATGCCAAAACCGATCACCGGTTGTAGTGCCGTGGAAGAAGAAGAAGAAGAATATGTATATATTATAAATTATACATATAATTATATATAGTTAAATGTAACATCGTATCTTGCTATCAAGTTTTATTATTTATTATTTTTATGTATAAAGAAATATGACAACCTTCAACAACAACCAATTGCAAACACCATTGATCAAAAACAAACGGTTTGGTTATTAGGGTTATTTTTGTGTACGATATATGTGATTTTGTATGCATCAAAGAAATGTTGTCGATTTGTAAATTTTTATAACAGGATGTAGGTCAGACGAAGAAAAAATGCGTTGCAGATTTATATATTAAAATTGTCTCAGTGTGAGCATGACCCTGCTTGTCGTTCGCTTGTATAGTGCCGCGCGCGTTCATGTGTGTGTAGGTGTGTGTACGCGAGCCAACTCGCGGACCGACGAATAGATTTTTTTTTGTTCACTCCATATTTCCAACAATACGACTAAAAATGTTTGTTTATTGATATAATTAGAATGTTTAAACCATGTTAATCATACATATATAATTTTAAAATATAAAAATTGAGTATTTTGGCTGTAATGATGTGTTAAACAGAGTAAGTAGCCAAAAAATTATATCGCTAAAAACGCATGGCGTACAGCGAGTAATTAACAATTTACCGGTCGGCGGTCTAAGGGTTAAACGTGTAGAAAAACACTTGATAAAATTAAACTTTTTTGTCGGAGTCGGAGTCAGAGTGGAGTCGTGTTGTTGGTAAATATTGGAATCGGAGTCAGAGTCGGAGTCGTGTTTTTTTTAACGACTCCACAGCCCTGGTTTATCCACATCAACTTAGGTCAACTACATGGTTTTGATTTTTCAGTTATAAAAGAGATTATTTTATGTAATAGGTGAAATAGTTATATATTTTATAAATGTCAATGTTAGCATTGATTTTTCCGAGTTGAAATTTATAGGTTTAAATTTATGTTTCAAGAAAAAGGGGTAATATGGAACAAAATCCTTGCGTTGAGCATAGACAAGGCCGGAGCGAAGGCGACTTGTCTATGGGCCACGTTGACGGCCGTTTGACGTTTGGTTGTTGTGCGGCCGCCGCCATGGCGCGCTGAACGCTCGTCGGCCGCCGGCGATGCGATTGGAGCCCGAAGCTAACGTCGACAGACATGAACGGGCTGGTCGCGGCCGTCGCCGAAGCCGAGGTGCCCCCGTTGTTTCCGCAGTTCGCCCGCGCGACACTTGTCACTTGCCGCCTGTCTATTTGCCCCCTTTTTGTGACAGTCGACTGACGATTGCGCCGCGGCGCATTCTCGCGTCTTTTCGACCGCTCGCCGCCTTCCGATACGTGCGCTGCCGCTTTGTGACGTTCCCATTTGTTTACGCGCATATTCGCGCTCGTTATTTCAAACCAAAACACGTTTTATCATACGTCAACATAACACATGGTGTTGTGTCCGAGAAAGTGTTGTTATAACTCAACTTCTATTAGATATAATCGAACATAAACAGTCGGTATTTGCCCTTCGACGATTATGGATGATTTCCTCAGTGCTAAAAGCTTTATAATGAAAGGCGCTTATTATGTTGTAACTACTCGTCAATCATTATTTGATTATATTATATAGCAGAGCGTTTCGAGCTTTCCCAATTCTTGGAAATCATATTGTTCATACGTACTCGATGTCTTATCTTTAACTCGCGTGTCAGATATACGATTACAAATCGCAATGACCGTAAAATTAAAATTAAAATTTCATAATATTAATTAAAACATTTGCTTTTTACATTTGTTATGGAATTAATTTCATCAAAATTATCCTTATAATTTTAAATCTAGTTTTTTTACTGAACCATTATTTATTTCATCTGTCTCTAGAAATAATAAAAAAAAGTCTCTTTAATATTTCATTATTGTGTCTTTGATCATTAATATTATTAGTTCCAATGTTTCATTAATAAAAATAAAATTTTACTTTAAAAATCTTTGTTAAAAAGAGTTAGCTTTTTGTTATAAGTATAAACTCAAACAAATTGGAAGGCTTGGAAGGCTGCATTATAATATATGAGTAATGCATAATATATGAGTAATGCATTATAATATATGAGTTTCAAACAATAAAATTAATAATTATAAAATATACAAATATGTATGTACAATACATACAATCATATACAGTAGCGTGCAAAATAACGTATTACTTTTTGAAATCGTAAATTTTTTTTACGGAGTTTACTTGAATTATTTTGTGTTCATTTAGGGGTATGTCTCCATTGTTTTCTATTAGTTACCTAGTCGGTTGACTGACAGCTTTCGTGGAGCAAATATTTTGAAAAGTAATATTGCCGAATCGCTTGGAATTAAGTGAAAATCAAAAAGCCGATATTGTGTATTCAGCAATGGGGTTTTCCACAAGACAAATTTTCTAGTCTGTTGGTTGTAACTAATAAACAGTTCGAAGACTTAAAAAAAATCATCTCGTATGGTGAAGATTGATTGATACGTCGAATCTGTTGCGAGTGGCGAAAAACAGTGGTAGATATTACCAGCGAGTTCAATAATACAAAAAACAAACAAATAAGCGTGGATACAACTCGTAGGCGTTTTTGGGATGAAGATCTCTTCAACATATACCTGCTAAAAAGCCGTTATTGACCCAAAAAACCCATGAAATGGGTCAATCGGTATAAATTGGAGAAGGGTGATATTCTCCGATGAGAGCAAAACTAATTTATTTGGGTCAGATGGAGCACTTACGTTCGTCGTCGAAAAAGTGAAAAATTCTCTGATTATTGTATCCAGCCAGCTATGCGAAATCCATTAAGCCAAATGATCTGGAGATGCTTTACGTATTTCGGAGTGGGAACTATACACTTTATCAACGGAACGGTAAAGACGGCGGATTACAAAATCATCCTGAATTTATTTTTAATCCCTTCGATTAAAGAGCACCTGGGCTCAAATTGGGACTGAATCTTCATGAATGATTCTGCGCCCTGTCTGGGCGAAAATAGTCACTTATATTTTTGTTAAATCAATTCTATCAATGTCTTAGAAATGAGATTTAAAATTTAAATAAAATTAATTATTTAATAAAAGATTTCAGATTATAAGGAAAAATGCGGAATTAAATCGACAAATTTTAACAAAAAATTCTGTTTCCGCGCTCAGATCTTTTTAGTACAGACAGACAAATCTGTATCTTTTCTCATCACACACGATCGGATTTATCCGCCAGGGATCCGTGACGGGCATATTTGTCGGATGTGCCTGAGCGTGTATGGCCAGCTAATATCTAGCTGGAGAAATTACAAATAATTTCACAATCTTCCGAATACCTGTTATTATTTTTCGTATTCGGACATTAATGACCTTTATATTTTCAATATCTATATTGTAATAAATCGCCTTCCGTATTATTATAATGCAACTATTTAATTCCTATCTATCTTTTCAACCTAAAGGACTTTAAAAAATACTAAATGCAATCCATGATTATAGCGAAGTTATAGTAAATCAGCACTTACGCACAACAGATGCTATATCATCTTCAATTTCTATCTTTAGTTAATTCTATTCTGAAATATTATGCCTGCTTCCAAAAGTCGGCTTATCGTTTATTTTACTATTTTTTGTAATTAGCTTGAAAATCCATTTTTTTGCTAAAACACGTTTGATTGATATTATTTATACATTTATATGGGTACATTTTTAATATGTAACCTTTTTGGGAAAACTAAATATCATAAAAAATGTATTATTTACCCTTGAAGCAAATAATTACCGCACATTAAAAATATATACCATTCTTTCTTCAATTATGACTTAGAATCCGCCAATTATCGCCAAAGTAGCAGAACCCAACATATCGGAATTCGGCAACCAGAATTAAAATTCCATATAAATTGGAGAAGAAATTCTCAAGAAACACTAGGGAGAAAGTATATTCACAAAGCCACTGCACTTAAATAACACTAGTATACTGAATTAAAATATTTTAGCCAAATCTGTTCATTCAAAATGCGACATATTTTTTTCTTAAAACAGATTTATATAATTAACACCAGATTTACGGTACCCGTCAAATTAACAGGTTTCTGATTTGATTTGTATCGGAAAGTATTTTTTCTATTAAAAAATATTTAACCCTTGAAACCCATTAAAATTTATAATTTTTTTTATGAATCCAAATAAAAACATTCGTTTATGTCTCGCGGACTCCGGTTGGAACCGCTGTTCTTGAAGGAATACTTGAACTAATGAAAATTATATGTTCCCGCATATATGTGTGAGTGTACGAAATTTTATTTCGTGCTTAAATCGTAGTATTTAATAATAAATGCACAAAACTGAATTATTTGTGCATTTATGTAAGGTTAATCTTCAGATTTTTTATTCATAAAGGATTCATTATTTTGACCAAATCTGACCAACAGTAATGCACAAAGAAAGAATTCTTTTAATGGAACGATTATTTTATATATTGCTCATTTAAATTGTCCTCTTAAATAATTTGATAATGGTATATAATCAGGTACCAACTGTTTATGTGTGTTTTTCTTGAATTTTAGGCTATTTTAAAAAGAGCCAAATGGACCACGCAGTCGTTCGAAGCCAACGACGATGCTGAGAGTGACGACGGGTCCGTCGGTCGCGCCGTCTCCGGCTGGGATGCCGACCGGCCCTCGCTTTACTTCGGTCTCAACGGGCGCAAGAGGCCCGCTGACCGATACGCCGTTAATTTTTCATCCGGAAAACGAGAGCGCTCCTCGCAGAGCCTCAGCCCTGTCAAAAAGAAAACTAAGTTCAATATACACGAAAAACTAAGAGAACTCTACGAAGAGTTCAGTAACGACGAGGCTTTACAAGCAAATTACGTAAGTCCAGTACTGAAAGCTATGTTGACTATAAACATGAAGGTGAACATTCGCTTTCAAACATATCAACTTATATTGTAATAACCATTCATTCTGATTGCAGCAAGGGTTAAAAGTTAGTTCGTATTTATTAGAAAAATTATTATCTCGGATGAATTTAAATGTTTTAATTATAAATTTATATCCTGGGAATAAAGGATACTCGATATCGTTGAAAGTTAACGGCGATACACAAATGCTCTCTCCACCCACCGATGGAAACGCAAACGTAAGTGTCTTAAACGAGAAGTGTAAAAGCAAAGATATTCCTGAGAATCGTGACGCAAGCTGAAGTCTTCAATATAGATGTGAACAGAACTCTATATATTAAAGATAGATATGTTACGTATCTCGAGCATCAGAAAATATCAAACTCCTATATAAGATGAGTTACATTCACAATCACAATTTCTTCCTCGAGCTATTACGTATAATTAAAAAAGAATCAGAATGATGTCGTTGCTTTTATACTTTATTTATTTATTTTAAAATGAAATCCATTAACACATGTTTGTTTTATTTTAGGGTAATTGTAGATCTGAAGAAGCCTTCTTAGAAACGCCGAGGTGGCCGTACGAAGAGGAAGATTTACTTAGTTATATAGATAATGAAGAACTGCCTATAGTTTTATTGGATATATTAGAAGCGGAATACTCATGTTTGTTTTATTCCGGCTGTATTATTGCTCAAATTAGGGATTTTAGACAAGCGTACCCGAGCTTCGTGTGCGACACGCACCACGTGCTGCTCAAACCGACCACTCAGGTTACGATTGTTACCTACAACCAGATCATGACCATTTAGGACACCTAATGTCAAACGTAACGTGTGGTGGCACTTTTTCAGAGTATAATCAACGACGTTAATGCGATTGCGCGCGCGGGATCGTGGGGTAGAGAAGAAAGACTTTTTTTAGAATCGGCCGTCGTGCTCGCAACCGCTCCTCCCCTGTGCCTGGAGCCCCGGCCCGCCATAGGACTGCTGGCGGCGCGCCTCCACCACCAGCGCCACTTGCTGGCCACCCCGGACATAAGGCGTCAAGCCAAGAGATACTCTCAAGTATGCGATCGATTCATACGCGAATCTGAAAGATGCTTACTATTTTACACTGCTTGATCATTGTAGGTTGCTGTCAATCGAAAACGTAAATTAGACCAGCTCACATATCATCATGGATTGGGTTTGTTAGACATAATCAATAAGCAGAGAGCGAAGATGTCTTCCGTGCGACACACGTCGGCGAATAACATTCCTCGGGCGTCTTCAAAATTTCCTAAGAAACCTAGTGAGGTATATATGCGAAATATATATATTTTTAAAGCATGTTAAATGATTTTCTTACATTATAATTTTTTTCACATTATTGAAGCACATTACTTAATCCATCATTCAGACGATGTCTCTATAGAAAATTAACGTACAATTTCACGCAGTTGAACTCATTAAGTATCTTATATAAAATATTCGGGTACAGAATATATTCTCCCGTTTTTATCTCTTCGTAACGCTTCTCCCATGTTTGACCATATGGCACACAATTTTTATCCCTTTGAGTAGTGAATTAATTTGTTAATTATTATTTTATATTCTATTTCTAGCATATTATAGAAAAAATCAGTGATTCTCAATGTTGCAGTACTTTCACTCGTTTTTGTATTAGTATATTTTAATCAATTATTTTAACACTTTTCTATTATTAAATTTCGTTAATTTATTCTACATATTTTTTTATATCAATTCAGAGGCTCTCAATATGTTTTTTAAAATTAATATAAAATATTTTTTCTTATGTTCATTTATTTTGTACTCTTCCATTTATTAGTATTATTTTCTATACAAATCATTTACATTATATCAAATATTACATGAATATTATTATCTGGGGTAACTCAAAACTAAAAGATCGATAAGGCGATACCGTTCAAAATGTTATATATAAACAAACAAATTTAAAATAAATAATCAATAAAAACGAAACCAAAATACGTTTAAATTAATTATGTAACAAGGGTGAGTTAATCTAAAAGTTGGATTCATTTGACTAAATTACTTGTCCAATCTTCAAGTGTCCAGTCTCGGGTGTTGTTTATCCCATTCTATCTTTTTTATTTCTTTCTGAAAGCCTCAGTTTATCTAGAATCTACTTAACCCTTCTCTTCACTGTTTGTGATTTTGGAATGCATTGAGTTTTTACGGTACAAGCTAACTCTATGGACATTTATTTATTCTATTAATTTATTTAACTAATATAGATAATTGTTTATACACTTAACAAGTATAATTAAAACATACATATACAATAATATATCACATAAACAGAATACTGAAAAATACATATAACTTAATTCTTAATGCACGAAGGTGTTTCTTTATTCCATTGAGGAAACCCGCTACATTTTTATTTTTGCGGATTGTCCTAGGAATATTACCATACAAATTCACACCTTCTTACAATATTTCCCTGGCCGTACTCGCTTTCTTATACTTATCTTTATTTATTATTATTGAATACATAATAAAATACTGTGGTAATATATTGTTTTCTAACTTATATATGAATACTAAAACATTCATCTTCAATTTTCCTTGAATATCCAACCATTCCAATCTTTCAATCATACTTCTAGAACTAGTAAATATATTTTTATTTAAAACTACTCTCATTGCCCTATTTTGTAATTTTTGCAACACTGTCTTATCTAATTTATTAAGCATATATATATAATTGTTGCCTAATTATTGTATTCTTAACATATTTTTTATCATAGATATTATAAATATTTTTCTACTAATCTTTTTGATTGTTTAAGTACAATTAGGTGTTCTAATTTCTCAGTGAATTTCATTTCTCGAGAAATGAGAATTCTCAACTTTACTTCTCAAATTTCTTGAGAAATTTTGATGAATGAAAAAATGTATGTAATACAGTAAAGTATTGCAGATACATTATTACATATTAATCTTAAAATAACCCTTTAAAAAAACACGTGTCATTTAATGTAAAATCAAAAATCCTCGTTTTTTTTTTAAAAATTCATGGTAAAATCCCTCTCGTTTTGGGATGATGTTGGTTTAATCGACAACAAGGTTTCAAATAGGCACTGTAAATTATTTGCTCTCTTGCCTGTCGATTCAAATATTTTAAATTGTTTCTCCATTAATCCCTAAGACATTGGTTTTCTGTAAGGCTGAAAGAAATTTCTTTCTCCAGTGGTTGCGCCAATAATAAATTTTCAATTTCTTTAATGGATTCTAATGATTTAATGAAGTCATGAGGGTCCTTAGAACTAAAAAGTCATTCTTTTTTTGACTGGTGAAAGATTCTGGATTTTGCAAATATTTAATTAATGACTTAATTGTCTGGTTTCTTCGATTATATAATTTCTCTTTAATTGCCTGTTGAAATTTCGTGCTTAGCTCAGAATTGATATTTTCCAATTGTTTCAACACAAAATTTAAGGCCCCACGGCTGTCAATAATTATTGTGAGACAATTGTTGTAACTTTACAAAAATAATATAAAAAAAACCTTTTTGGATTATCGAAAAATATAAGTAGCCATAAATCGTTTTGCACTCTGCCGATTTCCATACGTAATTTCTTCTTATCGGAACGGGTTCTTAGATCACTAAAGCAAAGATAAAGATGCCGGCCAGTTACAGTAATAGAAAATTACAAAAAAATTGTTGGTCATTCAAATACTTTTGATCTTCCGAGAAAGTATGCATATTTTCAAACATCTGGCATGAACACCTTCGGAAAGGTTTCTTATCTGAGTATCTTCTTTTATTACTTGAGCAAAAATAAGGCGATTTTGAGCGTTAACAATTTTTGTCATTCCAGTCCCCTATTAAAACCTTCCAAGAAGTATGTATATTAGGCATGAACTCCTTTACTTATACAGCGTTATAGAAAGGGCAGTAGTTGTAAATAGTTATACAAATTTAATTTTATTTAATAAAAAAATGCTTTATAAAATTTCTCGAGAAATGAGAATTCTCGATTTAACCTTTTTCTCGAGAAGAAACACTAATTACAATGTTCCTTAAAATATGTTTTTTTCTACAATTACTCCTAAATATTTTATATTATTAATTATTTCTATAAGAGTTATCTACAACTGTATTTATACAACATATATTTATAAATAATAATCATACAATTACTTTTATTCTCATTTAGTATAAGTACATTATTTTTTAACCATCTTTCTATTATACTTAATTTCTTATTTAATTTATCTACAACTTCTTTAACATTATCACCTATGCAATAAATTAAAGTGTTGTCTACAAACATGTATTAAACATTTTTATATATTATTGATTATATCATTAAAATATATTATAAACAACAATGTTCCTTATACCTATGATCTTTAATTTCTTTAACATTATATTATACATCTGTCTATTGTTTCAAAAGCTCTCTTGAAATCCAAGAAATCTGCTCCAATGATTTTGTTCGTATCCTTGGCCAACAACCAATTTTAATCACTACTTGTAATGCAATCTGTGGAATGTTTTTTTCTGAATCCCGATTGTTATTCACACGTGTTTTGTGAAATAATAAAATACTTTAATTGTTTGATTACTACTTCTTCCATTACATTTTCCATACAACGCATTACGTTAATAGGTCTCATTTTCTCAACCTTTTTACTATTTTTTTATTTTAAGTATAGGTATAATAGCAATGTTAAAATTATTAGGTATTTCTCCTTCGGAGAGTGCTTTATTTACTAAATAATGTAATTTAGTTCCTAGCATTTCCCATGTTTCTTTAATCATATTTACATCCAATTTATCAGTACTGGTACTTTTTTTAATTTACAAATTATAGTTTGAATTTATTTTTAAAGATACTGATTTAAATTCTCCAAATTTTACATTAACTGTTTAATTTTTGTATTGTACTAATTTATTTAACTGGGGTATTGAATTCACAATCTCTTCTATACTCTCAATGTAGTACGTATTCATTTCTTCTGCTATCATATAATCTTTATATATTTTTTCATCAATCTCCATATTTATTATATTATTTCTATGAATAGGATTAATTTTTTTTTTCATTATGTTTCACATTTTATTCCGGTCATTTTTGATTTTATTTATCAAATTTATTGCCTTGCCATATTTCTACATTGTTGATATGTTTTCCATTTTTCATTTAAAACTTGATATTCTATTCTTTGGAATATTTTATGTTTCATCTCTTTAAAGCGTTTTTAACATTATTAAACCACGGTTTTGCGTTGAATCGATATTACATTTTCTTTTTATTTTACTATCCACAATAACACAATGTTATCTACATTTTAATCATATTTTTGTAATTCTATTATTAATTTGTTAAAATCCATTTTTTTATATCATTATTTTTTTACTGTAAATAATGTGTATAAATATATACAATAAAATGATTAGTAATTCTTGGAGTTATTTCCACTTTACATTGTACTCTTTTACTATTGGTAAAAACTAAATATATTTGCCTATTTTTCTATTTTTGAAGTATAAAAATCCTCATATTTGTACCGATAAAAATTCCAATCTTCAGTTAAAATGGTATCCATAATTTTATCAAAACTTACTTGTGAATTTGGATTTATTTTTCATATCTCTTCAGTGGCCTCATCGTTAATATAATATTTTACAGGTGTTACGGGCTATATCAGCTCCACGGGTAGATAGTCCACCGTTGATAGCCCCTCCAGATGTAGCAAGCACAGTTGCGCTTTTAGCTAGGCCATACGAGCGTCCGCGAACTTCCTCTGATTGCGCCCCGCAATTAATGGAAGAGTACGTGTTGGAAACTGAGCGGGCTCCGAACTCCACTAGTTCAAATATGCCCGTTACACCCGGAGTTTTTCATATAAAACTTAGCATATTACAACGGCCTTCAAATCAAGAATTTCTTGGAGAGCTCTATGTCGACAGAGATCATGTGGAAGGAGAGCGAAACGGATCATCATGCAGATTTCCCTTAGGTAATTTTTCACGAGATTATTGGAAGTTACAAGAAAAATATTAACTATGTATATATTTAGGTACTAGAGCACACGCCAACAGATATATTCAACAGTTCACTGAGATATTTACCGAAGAGGGTAGGAAATCGGTCAGAATAAAACATATTGTACCTGGGCAAGCTCCTAAGGTATCGTTCACGGCTGCTATGAGAGAAATGGTATGTATTATTCTTTAATGTAATATTAGATTCCGTTATGGAGATAATCACTATGATTTTGAATTATAGAATCAAGCTGCTCATTTAGCGAGAGCTCAATCCTTGGCGGCGGCGGCTGCTGCTGCGTCACCGGCTCAATCTATACCGAGGTAAATTTATTATGGACGTTAATAATTTGCGATCTTGTAATGATGATGATTTTTTGTAGCGGAGCTGCCACTCCTTCAGTTCAGGCTACGGTCGGTGGCGGAGTAGTGTCTCAGCACGGATTAGTGAGTGCCATAAAAGTACCACCTCCGTCCCCCGCTGTACCCTCACCCACTGGCGTCGTAGCTGCGCCGGCTCCTTCTCCGGAAGTAGTCTTAGTTACGGGTCCTTCGTCTAATGCTCGTCGTACTATATCAGCCAATTTGCCTCTATTGGTAATGTTTTATTCACATGAGCTTTCACATATACGATGACCTGATTTGAATATGTTTTATTGTATTATTTTGCAGCAAGCTCAATTACAAGCTGGACCGCAAGGAGTGCAACAGATACAGGTGAATCAACAAGTGGGAAGTCCCGCTCAGTTGGACCATACTGTTCCGGGTTTGAAGCCTCAGTCTCAAACTCTAAACTCGATACACCACATACAGCTGCATCAATCGCAATTGAAGCAGCAGCAACAGCAGCAGCAGCAGGGCAACGAACCTCAGCTGCAGACTGTTCAGATTTCGTCTCAGCAGACTCAGGCTCAGCTGCAGCAGCTTCAAAATGCCCAACAGGCAGCAAATCAGCTCCTGGCTCAGCAGCTGACCAACCCGCCTCAACCCATAAACCCGCATAAGATGCAACCGGCGATTATTCATATCCAGCATCCACTCTCAGGTCAATTATTGCAGCAGAAAGTAACGGCGAATCAATCCCAGCTGCAAGCACACATGGCTCTGCAGCAGCAGTCGGGCATCACGCTGCAAGGGCAGCCTGGTTTATCATTACAAGGACAGCAGGGTATTAGTGTACAAAACCAGCAAGGCATCTTACAGGCGCAGCAAGGGATTCAACTACAAAATCAGCAAAACATGAATATGACTTCACCGCCGGGTAATTCGCATCAAGCGCCGATATCTCAGTTGCAAAAACCGGTGGCGCCAAAGCAAAGGACAACGAATCCGGCCATCAGCGCACTGGTTACGAGTCTCATGAACTCGGCGCATCAGTTTCAGCAACAAGCCGGTAATGACACGATTATATTTAATTATTATATTCAAATCATCATTTATTTATTAAAACATAAAATTTTAGCCGCGAGCGCTGCAGCCAAATCCACGTCTAACAACAGCAACATTGCCAATAACTCTGGGAGTAATGC
Organism: Plectrocnemia conspersa; assembly: GCF_051122295.1. Taxonomy (NCBI): domain Eukaryota; kingdom Metazoa; phylum Arthropoda; class Insecta; order Trichoptera; family Polycentropodidae; genus Plectrocnemia; species Plectrocnemia conspersa. Next base: position 23,150,368 of record NW_028277172.1, read on the forward strand.
GACGATATTAAACTTGCTGAATAGTGCCCCTGCTGCTATGACGAACTCCTCGGCGGGAACCACCGGGCTCGTCGACACCAACCAATCCAAAAAGTCGACACCTCCTTCGGCTCTCTTGGAAAGGTTAATGGCGCCTCCAGCTCCTGCGACGCCCGCTCAACAGGCCGGCCAGCAAATGGGCCTTCAGTTACCTCAGTTGCAAAACGTACAGGTTAGATTTGTCAATTCCTAATTTATAATATGTTTTACATAATTTAATATTTTCTTTTAATTTTTAATCAAAGGTACAAATACCAGGATTGCCACAGCCCATTTCATTATCGTTGAACGTGTCCACTGCTGGCTCTACTGGACTTTTAGTCTCGGTGCCCGTGTCGCAGCCGACGCCTCCTTCGACGCAGAGTCTTTTATCACTGCCATTAAGTATGCTTTTTACTTTACTCATGTATACGAGCGATATTTACAAAGTTTAAGTAATTGTCCAGTAATTTAATTCATTCAAAGTAATATTGCATTTATGCAAACGTATTAAGAAGATGGATAACTGTTGCCATAGGTCAAGTGACCAGATTTTGAAAACATCAAAGGACGCTAAAAATAAAATGGTTATTGTTGCTGTGGGAGCTAAAAAAAGTTCGTTTTGGAAATTTTCGTTCAAACGCTATCTCGGAAATTTTTATCCGAGGAGGATAAAAGAGGGCAGGAACGTCGTCACAATATTTTTTATTTAAAAACCATCTCGGAAATTTTTTTGAGGAGAAATTGCTACGAGAGCTTAATAAAAAGGTCTTTTTGGAAATTGCCATTTTACCATAGGGGAGTTAGTAAGAGCGACTCCTTGCCAAAATTGATTTAAATGCGTTTAAATAAATTATTAACCCTTTAGATGCGAGATGCGGATAAATCCGAATCACCATGCAGGGCTCTCAAGTGCGAGATGCGGATTTGTCCCACACTATAAAAATCATAATGTATTTTTCCAGATAAAACCAGGAAAATTGTTGTATTATTTTCCTTGTTTTATCTGGAATTTTTTTATAATTTCTATATTCTTTATTAATTAATTTTTATTCAATGACTGTCAAAAACATTTATACATTATTTTTCTTTTTCTCCTCATTTTATCACATTTTACTTTTTTAAATTAAATTCTGAAGGTGAAAAAAGATGCAGCAGAGAATTACTATAAACATATAAAAAAATCATAATTATATCTTCAACTTTTTTTTTAGTTGATAATTGACACATTTCCTGACTTTTTATGAAATTTAATTCCGCACATAAAGGGTTAATGTATAAATTGGGGGGGGGGGGCAAATTTAGTTTTTGTCTGGGACACCAAATAACCTAGGACCGACCCTGCAAGCAGGATCGCATTATACAGATAGGCCTGCAAAGACAAAGACAGAAATCATTTTGACACTTTTGAACACTTTCAAGTCATCCGCATACAATTAAAAGTTTCTAATGGTCATGTCTATATCATTAACGAAAATATAAATAACAGTGGTTCAAGGTTAGAACCCTGCGGAACTCCAGAAGGGGTGAAATATTTCTTTAATAGGTCCATAACTCATGAACAGACGGCGATTCCTTACATAAGTTGTGAATAGTCAAATTAGGATTTAGTCAAGATTGTCGTTCACTGCTTTATTATTGTTATTTTAAAATGCTCTTATTTCAGCTCACTTGATGGCGGGCAGCGTTAAAGCTGGTACGCCGCTCCAGCTCGTTCAGCGTCCTCGTGTCGCGCCCCGTCAGCTACCTACCAAGCTACCGACGGCTGCTGTGCCATGTGAGTTACTTCGGTCATGCAATTGTGTCTTGTAAACTTTCATCATTGACTAAATATGCATTGGAATTTTCAGCTGGACACGTACAATATATAGGACAGCAGTCAACGACGAGTCTTGCGCATCAGCAAAGGCGAAGGTCGAATCCCAACGAGCCCAACAAATAATTTAGGTAGCCTTTTTTTAATATATGAATAATTTAGCTATAATATTTGGCTTTAAAAACGATACATATATATGAAATCAATTTCATGATTTTGTGGATGATAAATAATATTCTCAAAGGAAAGATTTCTGATTATTGGAAACATAAACAGACTCCCGTGTTTGATGTATCATATTGTGGCTATTTAAATAGTGTTATTTATCATTTTTATTGATCAAAACATCACATTTTTTAAAACACAAACAAAAAAAAAATGTTGAAGTACTCTGTGGATTAATAAATGCAATACACTTCCAACTTAAGACTGCATTTCATTGCACAGTTCGGTGTACTCAAATTCTTAAGCATCGTAATAAGGCTATCAACTTTGACAGTTTGTGCTGTACTGGATAAGTAATATCTTATGTGTTACAACTGGTATCATCTGCTTAATTGAGAAATTGATTTCATTGACTTATACATTGATTGAGCAAGTATTTCGTTTTTGAAGTCGTTCATTTAAGCTACTTAAATTAATCTTTAAATAATTGTTAATAACAAAATACGTATATTATGTTCTTTAATATTAATATTATTTTTTAATTTTCAGTGAAAGGCAGCGAAGGAGGTCACAACGACAAATTTAGAATAAAAAGTATTATTTGATACGTTTTTACCTGAACTAAACGGATATTAATAATGAAAATAGTTACTAATTAAATAAGAGACCATATTAATTTTGATATATGTATCGTTCATTAGTAATATTTATTCCAATGTATAGTAAAAATAACGATGAAAATAATTAAAAAAAAGAAAAACAAAATGAAGCGTAATGTGTACAATATTACAATACTATAGAACTGTTTATATATATGTATATATACATAAATACTTATATATATATATATGTATATATAAAAGTCTATTTTCCAACTTTGGTTTTATCCTCTTCAAATGTATTGTGCGCGTGCGACTATATTTTGTACGTATGTAGGCATACATTGTGTAAATAAATACGTATTCTTCAGACTGAATGTTCCCTGTCGCTGTGTAACATTGTATCATATACTATATATTTTGTACATAACAAAATTTGGGTATTTTTTATACGCCGGATGTGTAAATTAGCGCGCTTGGACAGTGTCAGATCACACAAAACTTTTTGTACAAAGGTGATATTAGCGTTATTCTTGTTTTGCACACAGTAGCAACTTGGCAGGAATTGATCTCAATGCAAATGATCCGATCGCTGCATTTCTTTCTAAGGAGTTTTCTCTCATCTATCACATTGCGAGGGTTGTTCGGAAAGGAATCAGAACTAGGTGTATAATGGAAGACAAACCCATGATCAAATATGATTATTTTTCTATATTCTATATACACTTTACGAAAATGGGTCAAATGAAAATCTTAATTAATTTTATACGTAGTCTCCATGGCGTTCTAAAGTTTTCATATATACTTGAAAGTCCTCTTTATTTAGACTCAATTGTAGGTTGAAGGTCAACTATAATGAATTCCATGTGCTCATTTTGTAAAATTGCAAAAGGCCATTTTCAGCTACTGCTGTTCTTTCGTGTTGCATGCCTGATTCGTACTGCCATCTGTAGATCATTCTTCACACTAAATAGAGCCGTGTTTTGAATTTTTATTGCATGTTTAAGGTTTCATTTGACTCGGGCTTGTATTTTCGTATCGAAGATGTTATAATGTTTTTATATTAATCTCTTTCTATTTTACAGGTTCAAAAAGAGATTAGCATAATATCAATTATTTTAATATCAATCAAATAATTAATAAAACTTCACTCTGGTTATTTTAAGAATGTATTGATCACATTAAATATAGTTAAAATGTTTTATTTTTCTTCACTGCGGAAAGAGTTGTATTCATGCCGTCCATTGAACAATCCGATGCTATGATTTGTGACTCGTGAGTGGTCAATTTAACCATGCACAGAACGAAATATTTCCCTCTCGAGCGATTCATTCTTATATTAACCAGAGTATATGGACTATATTTTTTTATCAATTATCATAATATTTACTTTTCTTTTATCAATTTTTAAACCATTTGGTTTGCTTTCTTTTTGACTGGATGGATCCAATTCTGAGAACTTTCCGAACAGTCCTAGTATTTGTTATTATATATTAATAATAACGAATGAAGGTACAAATAGCGGTTAATTTTTTTCTAATAAATCATTTATATTGTTTGTTTGTGGTGTGGTTGTCTGCACAGTGTGGAAGGAATTTTAGATCTTGTACAGAATTATTGCGTTAGTGACTTAACACGTGCTGTGTTCATGTTGTTTTTAATGAATTGTTTAATCGTCAATACTAATTTATTATATATTGCCTTTTGTAATGTTTTTATTTTTGTAGATAAATAGACGGCTACCGTCGCAGAATACACAGGGTAGGTGTCGGTAGAAGCGAGGAGTGTTTTATTCAATTGTAGATATATAGGGATTGAGCCGGTAGTTGCTTTGCGGTTTAAAACGGTTTTTATTGTATGGTGTAAGTTAGAGATGAGTCTTCATTTTATTACATTCAATCATTTGAGTCACTGTTTATGTTTTATAAGATTGTATTTTAAAGTCTTAACAGAATCAATATAGGTTCAATTAGTTGTTTCATACTAACATATCGATATTTTAGAGAAAGACAAAGCTTCATTATAGCATTCACAATGTTGTGCAATCTTGACCTCGATAACACGTGTCAAAAAGTGGAGGTAAAATGTAACCTATTATATAAATAAAAAATGGTATTATTCAAATTGATTTAACCTAGTCTTTAAAGATTTTTGGCTTCTCTTTGTGTATTTTTGAATTTCTGGAGCACTGTGCGGCATATTTTATATATTTTTATTGAGTGGAAGGTTTTATTATGATGTTCTACCTTTATAGCTAGCGATCGAAATAAATGGTATAATTCAATCAGGCGCGTATTGTGAGATACATTTTCTTTCGCTGATGAGAGTGAGTGAGAAGAAATGGGCGTGCGGAACGCATGTAATGCACGCCCTTATCTCTCATTCACTCTTGTCACTTAACACGCGAGCAAGCGAAAAGTATCTCATCATACTATTATATGAAATGCAAAAATCCCTAAAAAATAGGTTAAACTATTTTTATTTATATAAAGTTCTATGATAACTTGTAATAAAACAAAGCCTTCCAACAGCTGATTATTTTTCAGTCAATAGAAATTTATGTCAGACATTATCTTACAAATTTTGATCGGCTGATGTGAGGCTTTTCTTAAAACATATCAAATTAACTTATACTATTGTTTCTGTGAGACTTTAAAATATTTTAATGCCATTTCATTGGTATAATTAATTTTTTTTACTGGTATTCTAACGGCCTAATGTAAATTTGAACCAATAGTCTTGAAACATATAATGGAATATTTGAAACATGAGCTTTAAAGATATCAACAACTCGTCTCTAGTGTATAATTAAAATTGATTTATTTAGCAAAATATCTTAACAATAAATTGACCGTTCAGATATATATTATACATACATATGTATAGCTTAGTAATTTGTTTTTCGGCAGTTGTGTTGTAGCTTAATGTTGATTTATATTTTTATTTTGTAACATATAAGCTTGGTTGTGAGTGATATAGTTAAATATAAATTTATTTTTGCTAAAAAAACTCATTAATTAATTAAGTTGAATTTGCGTTACCTTAGTGACCAAAACGCTGTTTTTGCATGAGTTTGTGTATATATCGTTCTCAAAATTAGATCAATTGAAAAGTCAGGTTATTTGATTTGCTGTAATGTTTTTTTTTATAATATATATATAAATCAAATTTATTTATTTAAATAAAGGTGTATTTAAATAATACAGCACTGACAATAACTCATATTAATTTATATATAACTCTTCTAGTGATGTTAATATTTTTATTGCCGTTTAGGACCAAATTATTATGTTGTATATGTATTTATGTCTCGTTTGCCTGCTTTGTATCATGTACTTTGTAAGTGTATTAAAAATTAGATAATCCGATCTACGAAGAAGTATATTTTGTAAATAGGGTATTTGATCAAATTGTGCAAGTTACATGTGTAAATAATATTTAAGCAGATTCCGAACCGTTTGAAGAGGATAAAAATAAATAAAATAAAAAAACGTAATAATTTAATATGTATTTGCAATAAAATATTGTAAAAATGTGTTAAGTTGACAAGTCTGAATGAAATAATTTTATAATAAAAAAGCATATATAAATATATGTAAATGTTGTAACAGCAAGGCTGTTTTTGTTTCCTACTTGTAAATATTGTCACAACATATTGTTATAAAATTTCATGATAATGTTTGGAAACTGACGACGAAGACATATTTTTTTTCTCATTTATTGTTTTGAAATAAAAGTGATGTTATGTATAAAAATATATTTATTTTTTTAATTAACTTTTCAATGCAGTACAGACGAGGTTTCGTATTTGCTTCGATCGTTTTTTAGCGATGTCGCACGTTTTTTGGATCGTTTCGGAAGAAAGTGGAGTTGCGCCTAACTGATGCATACCTAACATTAAGTCCTCCTTCTCATCTGCAGTTGTGCCCCATACGATAACCGTGCTTCCGAGAGGACCGCCACAAAGTTGTTCTTCTTCATGCGTCGGATTCGCAAGAAGAGTTTTACTGCAATATTAAATAATTATTTATACGAGAAAATAAAGTACACTGAAAAATTTCGCATCAAACGGGTAAAAAAATGGAATTCCCTGTGATGTACACCAAGTGTACATGTGCTAAATAAAATGTTGATTAGTTTTGTTTATGCTTTTAAATCGAGAAACTTAAGTACAAATTTTAATGTGTATCGAGCAGCTTTATTTGCTTCTTTTGAAATTTATTGAATTGAGAATTATACATTTTTTAATTACAAGGATTATGTTGGCGTTAAAAGATGCAGTGTGCATGCGACTCCTCTGCTTATATCACAATAGTAAAATGTCTTGCTAAATTTATAAGGGGCAGAACATCGAAGATGGCTTTCACAACTACTAAAAATGCTGTGATTATTATTAAAATAACGTGACAGTAACCTTTCAAAAAATGTAAAACTAGTCGCAACTGGGAATGTGTTGATCTCCAATGGAATTCTTTGTTCTTCATGTATGATGCAATTCCCTGAAGTCTCATCATATTCCACCTTTGGAAGAGTCGCTAAAAACAAAAAAAAAGTTAAATTACATTTGTTAAGTAAACGCACATAATTAACAGACAATCACCGGTTTTTAAAGCTGCGATTAGCGCCATAATTGAAGCGTCAACAATGGAACCTCCATAATTAACGCAAATTAAGTCACAGTGAACGACCCACACTAATTTATCCTTAACGATACACAATTTATTCAAATCGATGACTTTAGCGTCGTTAAATATGTCTGATACTAATTGGTTAACGGACTGAGCCAAGTCGCTGGGAGGTCCAGGCTTGAAAATGGGCGAGCAGAGAGCTGGAAGCTCCAAGTTTGTTACGACAAATCCTGTCTCAGGAGCTAATGCAGCCGGTGTGGTTATTTCCTAAAAGAAAAGATTGCTTTAATGATACAAAAGTTTAAAATCGTTAAATTTTTTACTCACTGCTTTAATGCCGCAGCAAACTTTAGTATCTCCCAACACAACCATGCAAGATCCGTCTGCCGTTGATATGGCTTTAGGATGGACCAATGCAGATTTGCATTGCTCGAATGTTCTGCCATCGGGACGAATATTGCGCGAGATAAACTCTCGCAAATATTTCTCCGGTTGGAGAACTCTGAAATTTTTAGGTTATGTTTGAGCGTGTGAAGCAAACTGTGTATAAATTGTAATATAATATATAAAACTGAATGCGGTATTGATTATAAGTGCGTTTTAAGGGATTAGTTCCATTTTTCCATACATACTTGTACACGTCAACCATTGCCGCTTTTTAAAATTGTGTTTTGACAGCTACTATCGGTGTTTCTATAAGTAAAAATTATAATTCAAAATTAACTAAACTCTAAACATTAAAATAATACAGTTCAAAGCACTACAAAAATATTCACAACTAAAATAAAATTATACTTTTTAAGTTTATACAACTTTTTGAGCAAACACATTTTTCTATTGGGGTAATGTCGAACATAACCAATTAACCCTTTCACCGTGGCTGCTATTTTTTCGCGCTATTTCGAAATTTACTAAAACGTAGGAAGAACGTATGGATGCCATAATTTATTTAAATATTATTTCAATAAAGTGTTTTTCAAAATTATACAAAAAATTGACATTTTAACAATTTTATTAGGTTCCAAAAACTAAATATTTTTTAATTGTTTGAATTCCAACAAAACCTTCATTTATAAAATAAAGTTACAAAATACTTGAACTTTTAATAATTGCTCTTTGTTTAGAATTCAGTTCATAAAAATGTCGTTTGTTATTTTTTTGCTTTTTTGTTTGTAAGTCTCTATTCAGCCCCCACTTCAATGACAAGTCTTTTACTTCATATTTTATTTCTTCATATGAACTCCGCACATGGCGTATAACGATACTTAATTGATCTGTCTTTGTAATGTCCTATGTTGCATAAAAGGGCAATGAATTTATCTTTCTAATTAGTTCTTGCTGTAAATGATTTCTTAGGCAGTGTATTATTATATTTCATTTTGAATTTTCAGACTTAAATGTGTTATCGATCCAGATGGCATATCTATTATTTGTTTTATAATAGAGTGGTAATTTGCAAATTATTGAACTTGACAAAAAATTAACATACCCATAATCGTTGTATTGAACAGTACTTCGATTTGTATAAATAATATATTTCACTAAAACTTACATTGTGTTGCTTGATATATTTGGTAAATAATAGTCCTGTAATAAAATAATAGTGCTTTGTCTTTCATGCCTTTATGCATATTATATAAACTAAATCACTTAATTTTTATATATTTTATTATTTACATATGGGTTTTTGAATTTATTGTTAATAAAACTTAAAAAGTTAATATAATACGAAAAATAATAACAGAACCCTAATTATTGCCTTCTAATAAAACTGTTTTTGCGGACGGTTGGTGACAGGTGACAATTACACGCAGATTGAGCCGCTGCAATAATATTTTTATTAACAGTTGATAATAGTTTAAAAAATATGTTACTTGATATATGCGAGTGAACGGTGGACGAGGCACCACCAGCCGTTGTGTGCCAAAAGAATGTGCTGCTCTCCGCCGTCATCGCGTCAGTGTTATCAGAGTTTTGCAAAGTTTTAACTATAATTAATTATGTAATAAATTGATAAATAAGCCATCACACTATAATAATTAATTTAAAACTTAAAAGCTTAATATACGTTATTATAACTATTTAGTTATGTTAACAAATATTATTTACTATTAATAATTTAAAAAACATAATAGTAGTGCAACAATGAATAAAAGTTCAATGACTGTCGGATTGCCCCATTTTGTAAGAATAGTCCATTTAATCCTTGCCCAAGTACTTATCATTATATTTAAGCATAATCTTAAAACGTAAGATATTTATGATAACAAAAAATACATTTTGCTGTTATACTGAAAAGACAATCACTATTGTTATATATTTTTTAAATTCAAATAAAATAATGTTTTTTACTTGACTCTCAATATGACGTTAAATATTAATATATTTTTTAATTTTAAAGGTTTGAAATCTCATGCCCCATAGTTCAAGTCGGTTTATTCTGCCCAATATTTTTTATAAATTTTCTTTACTTAAGCTTTAACTTTAACATACTAAGCAGGACGAATACTTGTAGTTTGTACTATTACATTAATTTATAAATAGTTTATTTTGCACATAACTGATTACGTTAACACAGTAACATCCAATATGGTGTAGTATGAGAAACGTTAGCGTGCGCGGATAGTAATAATACATTTTTAGATAAACTAAAGAAAATAATTTAATTAATTTTAAAACTTGACCTATTTGATAGTGACGTCATATATATTATTTTGTTGTCTCACATCTAATCTGATTAAATTCGAACTAAATTTATATAATCGATACATTTAAAATGACACGCTTTAAAGATATGTCATTATGAGTTCACAATTCTTAAAATATTGATATATAAATCCAATAAAACACATGATATTCATAATTTATTTTAATAATTTTTCATTCAATATATACAATTTACAATGGAAATAAAATTCATTTGATTTATTGGCACTATCTTATACACAATAGATTATTGTTAATATACAGTACATATTAAGAGGCGTATAATGATATTTAATAACGAATAAAATATAATATTTCACATTGAAATACTAGATAATAATAAATATTTTTAATTAATTAAAATTACAATTAAAAACATTTTTAATATATTGTATAATTATTTTCATGATAAAAATCGCTAGCGATTAATTATAAGCGTTGGATCAGGCTCTCCAATTACTGTAGTCCTGAAAAGAAAATAAAACAAATTAATATTTGTATAATATTAATATTATTATTTTATGCATTGTACATAAATACATTAAAAAAACTTATAGATTTTATTTCATTCCACAACCGTGCTTGAAAAATAAAAGTGCCATAGTTTTTAATTCAATGCCAACACCACAATATTTATTTCATAAATTTTGCCACATGAAGAGATGGTTAGATAAGTGCAGTGAAAATCGTGGAAAACCTAACCGACACCGGTTTAGTTTCGTACCGCTACGTGCGATTTTTTATAATGAAATTTCTTACGTTTGTCCGAATTTTATAGTTTTGTGCTGTACACCGATTTTGATAGGTACAATATGATCGTTTATGAACATGTGAGAGGTGTTTTTGAGTATACCATTTTGCGGTAAACTCTCCGTTTTAGCCAGTTCCAGCTTTCCGTTGTTAGCGCTGGCGTCTCCGTTATTATTGCTGAGGGTGGTGTTGTGTGATAGCGACTTAGTGATTGGCACCTTCGGGATGTTAATTGTCGGCGGTTGTGGTAGTATGGCGTGGCTGTATCTTTTATTGAAATTGGCGTTGGGCTCGTCGCTGTACTCGAACGAGAGGGCGCCGTTCTTGGCGTTATTCTCCTGGAATTCGACGCACAGTTAACGGACTAAGAATGGATTCGTGTCGAACGCCTTATATATTTTTTTGTTTTATTAATAATAATTAAAAAATATTTTTGCGAAAATTTATTATTTTCAATTCATAATAATAAATATTTTTTGCCAAGAAGCTTTGCTACCAAAATAAATATTAAACTATAAATTAATGATATATGTTGTAAAAAAATCATTAAAACGTTTAATAAACTACACAACATTATAAAACACTAAAAATCTCATTAGTGAAGGTAAAAAAGTTAATGAGAAATTATGTTGTTTCATTTTTGATACAACATAAAAATTAGGACTTGTGCTGTTAAAGTAATTTGAATACTATATTCAACTTTTTTCTTTTTTATATTATTAGGTGTGTGAATTTAAAATCTGCTGGGACCACCCATTGCATCAAAATTATAAAATATATTTATATTTTTATTGCATCTTTTGTTGTTATTTTTTTTTTTGGCGTAAACAAACTGTATTGCGTATATGATCGGATTAGACGGTATACATTAACAGTTACAAAACACATGCATTAAAATCATAGACTTTACTTTAATAAATGATGGGGTCGTTCTAAAAATCTCCATTATTGAACTAAAATGTCAGCGTCAAATGCATGTACCGAAGCTTGGATTACTCATTTCATAAAATGATAACTTTGCAGGTTTTTCCGATTGCGAATCTACCGTTACACGGTTATTGCCAATTTGATATAAGCTACAATAAGGGTATGATAAATCACATTTATGCCGTTTCAAACCTTTTTATAGAATAAAAATAAACATTGAAACAAGACTTAATATTCCCAAAAATGCACTTTTTTAGATAGACGTTTGTACGTTGTGAGTATCGTATGATGGGTTTATTTGATGAAGGCGGACCAATGAAATGTTTTTGTTAAATGTTAAATGATGCGTATGGACTGTGAACTTCTGAACATATTTTAGAGTACGTTTGGAACAAGTTTTAAAGTAGTTTTGATGATAATGATTAATATTACATATTTAGGAGACTATCCCTGTCATTTATTAAATTTGAATTATTTGCTTTGACTTATATAAACCCAAAAAATCCGCTTAAATTATTTATTGTATGTTAGATCTCACCGTCTCAGTCTTCTTCCTTAAATTCGATCTGGATAGCATCTGGGTAAGTTCCGACTGCAGCCTGCTACCAACCGGCTCGCTGTTCTTTGCCCTTCCGTCCGGAGTATCAACGTTGAGGAACTCCAGTTTAGAAGGCTGCTTTCGGAACGTATTTGTAGGATATTCGCCTATGGTTACAGATATTTGCTGACTGGCCTTTTTCATAGTTAGAGTCTCGCTTGGCTGCTTCATGAAGTATGTGGAAGGCGGTTTTGGTAATGGAGACGTTGGGTGATTCAGCTTGAACGATTCCAAGGACTCCATCTCGACCAAATCTGTTTTGGGTTTGATGGATTTCAGCTGGTTTGTCACCCTGATTACTGTATCATAATCTGGGGTTGGGGTAGTAGGCGGTTTATCTGCTGCGACTGTGTGATTTCCATTTTGGTGGAACTTCTTCAGTGGCGGAGGTGGTGGGGCTTTGGACTTGATGGGATTCGGTGCTTTCTTGTCCCCGTTTAAGATTTTGACTTCACTGTTCGAGACTTTGATGTCATCGTTTAATGGCATCTGTAATTCAAAACAATATATCATTACATTGCATATTGCCTATAGCTATGTAATGTAGCATGTGGACTACATAGTGATTTACAGATCACATCCATAGAAAAAATATGCATTTTTTGTCTAAATTCAAGGGGAAACAAATGCTTCTTCCCCCAAATCCCTTTAGGGAGGGAGCCAAAGATTTTTTTGACCCCTGTTTAGAATCCACGCCAAAATCAATAAAATCATGCAGCGGAAACTCTCAGTTATCTAGCGTTCATATTAGGCTCTTTTATAACGATATTGTGAGAATAAAATTAAGCATATTTGAACCGAATTTTGACCAATGGGAGAGCGAAAAAACACTTTTCAGAAGTCAAAAATCCACGTCAAAAGTAATAAAATCGTGCCGTCGCCGTCGCAGTGATAACGCTCGTTACTGAACGTTCACTGCGACGGCGAATTACGGTCACGCCCTCACAGTAATTCGCACAGCATTTTGCTATGCATATTTTATAAAATTCAAAAAGTTTAACGACTATGAAGGTGATTAATGAATTATTAAAATAATTCATGATTAATTAAAACAATTCATGAATAATTAAAATAATTCATGAGCAATCAAAATAATTAATGATAATCAATAATTATTTTTTAATTAAATATTATTTAACAGGCAGTTAACTGATTTTTTGCACTAATGAATAAATAAATTATTATTTGTAAAAACCAAGACAAAAATTTAGAATATATTCGAATATTCTAATAATTTATCCATTTTTATTCAGTTGAAAACTACGAATAATTGAGAATCCTAGTTGTGGCTTATTATGGTTTTATGTAGCTATGTCAGTGGCGTAGCTAGGGTATGTGCCGCCCGGGGTAATCCTTAAAATTGCCGCCCACCCCATACATTTTTTGTAGGGTCATAAAATCGGCATTTCTTAAAATAATAAATTGATTATTGTTAAGCTCTCGGTATTCGTAGATTTACATAAATTTTAGTTTATTCAGGGTTAAGAACCACACTAGACGATTCCATCGCGAAAATGCCGCCCCCAAGCAAGTGCCGCCCAGGGCGGCCCCCCCCCCCCATAGCTACACCACTGAGCTATGTTTATATTGATACGAAAACATATATTGAAAAAATAATATATACAAAACATTATATACTAAACTATCAATTTTCATAAGTTATTCATTTCATTCATTCATATTTGTTTTTATAAAACTAAAGATATTGCAGATTTTGGTATAAAAAATATATATTACCGGTGGTGGTGGAGGTGGAGGTGGCATTGAAGGAGATTTGATATTTCTTTTTGGCGTTTCTCCATTGTGTATTCCATTAGTTCCATTGATTCCATTGATTCCATTGATTCCGTTGATTCCATTGATTCCGTTGATTCCATTAGTTCCGTTGATTCCATTGATTCCATTGATTCCGTTGATTCCATTGATTCCGTTGATTCCATTAGTTCCGTTGACTACATTGGTTGTAGGTTTTTCTCTAGGAATCGTAGAAATCCTACTGTATGTGTCTGACTTAAGATCCTGAAAAATAGAAAACAGACTTTCGTTGAGCGCATAATGAAGAAGAAAAAGCTGTGAATTGAAGAAATGAGCAAATCGCGGAAGCTTTCATAATAACTCAGAGGCGTTGAGACATACGAACAATTTCTCAAGACGATCAAATTATGAATGAAAAGCGCGCGATGAGATTATTTTCAACAATACAATATGTTGTATATACATATAGATAGAAGTTCTCGTGTGAACCGCAAAAACGAAAGGTGTTATGTAGCGATCGCTAATTAATCAGCAAAAGAGCACTTCTTCGATCTTCTCCGTGCACCTTTTTGCTTGCAAAAGAAAATCGTCATGGTCTGGCTGCATTGAGCAACTTACTTCTAGATTATCATAATTGAATACGATTTCTTCAAAATATATAAATAAAAATATAGAAACTGTTAGTTGCATATTGTACGTATGAAATCTTTTGAGAAAAGAAAAGCTATTGTTCAAAACCACGATAAATTATCTGATAGAAACTAAAAATTATATGCATGTAGCCAAAAATCTCGTTCGCATTGAATTACTTTTCATGTATAAGTCATAAAAAAACTACGTGAGATAATCTTCAACGATTTAGAGGTCAAAGGTAAAAAAATGGCATTTCTTGTGTGTACATCATCAAAATCGATCCGCATTTATAGTAAATTGCGGATATATTACGTAACTGTTTATGAATATACATTTTTTTAGAATCGATAACGCGATGACGACATGCTTTTTGCAACGTTCGTGATTTTGCACTAGTCGTAAAATTCGATGTATCAAATAAATGCATAACAGATAAGCCTAGTTACAGAAAAGGCACGTGTCTATTATTGTAGTAAAATATTGTATATAATATGAATAGAAAAAAACAATCATAAGATTATTTGCTACATAATTATATGCCTTTCAATATCAAAAGAAGACATTTTCCTAGATGTTTTCTAAAGAATATGTTTTCTAAAACCTGTATTTAATTAATATTATACGTTAGTCTCACAAGAATTCCATAAATGTATTCATTGAAGATTGTATAAGGGTCAAAATGGCGTAATTCGTATTCCAGTTGATGTTGTTACAAAACCTAGTAATATGCGTTAATTGTAGTCTCACTATATTCTTTTTATAATAATCGTTATATTTCCTTATTATTTTTATAAATACTATATTATTGTTTATAGCTATACTTATTATTATTATCTTTACAAAAAGTATTACGTTTCAAGAATTTTGTATAGAAATGATGATGTTAAATAAATATTGTGTATTTTTTATTTTTAATGCTTGATATATCATATTTGTATACTATGATATTTTTATAACCTCAAATAATATTAAATCAGATTTAGTTTAATTTGACTGTTTTATAAAATTCTTCCACATAATAAAATATACACACAAAACCTAATTTCAAATTACTTAAATCACTTATTTCAAAATATATAAATGGTTCTCAAAAGTGAATGAGCGCATGAAACATAATCTATTGCTTCCAATCTATTTTAATATATTCAAAGAACACGCACCGACTTAGAATGCAGTAAAGATTTTAAATTTAATTTTAGTTACTGCTATTATTTTCAATAAATCCTTCGTCATAATCTGACAGGCGTAAGCCCAATGCGTTACAATGGGGTAAATCTGTACCAACTGAATAAGTCAATCAGATATAATGAAAACCTACAAAGTATTAACCATGATACCTATATTAATAAATATAAATTATTATATGTAATATTATTTATAGCAATAGAAGTCACTGCAGCTGGAGCCAGTTTTTAAAGAATAGCGCATTTTTTTATAAATACAAATTCTAGTGCCGCTGCCGGGGCTCGAACCCGCAACCTCAGAGTTACTAGTCTGAGATTCCGTCCTTGATTATTTATATACATATTTATAATATTAATAAAATTCGAAAACTAATAAACTTAATGATGAAAGATAAGATAAGATAAGAAAAATAATAACTGAACACTCATAATTGTTTTTGTCAAAAATCATAAAAATCAATTCTAGACTAATGAATTTCGGTTATTCTTTATACAGTTTTGTTTAGAAAAAATACCTATAGTTTTTATTATAAGCATAATTCAAATCGATTTAAAATATAAAATTGTAATACTATTTTCAACTAGTGAAAAATATTTTTTGAGTATGAATAACATAAACAAATAAACAATTTTGTGATTGCATCCTCACTCTTAGTTACTGTATAAAAGATTACGTGAAATATAATTTTATTTTATTTTTTTTAATTAAGCCGCCTTAAATGTCATACGTTGTCAACTATCATAAATTAAGCTATTATTTGATAAGTCAACTTGACACGTAATTCCATATAATTATAATATATGTTTTTATATAATATTGTATTACTAAATAGAATTTAACTATTGTCTTCAATATTTGAACATTTTAGTTCATTATCAAGCAATATATATGCTTGATAATGAACTAAAATGTTAGCGAAAATAAGCTATATAATCACCTTTCATGAGTAATTATGAATTCGTAATAGATAAGCATTAATCATGAAAATAAGTTACCTCCCAGATACCCTCCGAGCGTAAATGAACAATTTATAAGAATTTTAGAAGGTTTGGAACGTTCTGATCTAGTAGATATTTAGTTCATTTATCGTAGAAAAATACGTTCAACTATAATTTTATTTTTAAAGAAAATTTATAATTTTATTATCATTTTTATTTTATAACAACATATTAAGATTTAATATTATAATTATGATCGTAATAGTAACAAGCTTCAACAAAACAAAATCAAAATTTCAGTAGAAAGAGCAAATAATTATGTTTTATTTTACGCTTCATATTTGTTAATATCAATTTGACGTATTTTCACTGTTATTTATTTTTAGATCACAAATGCAAATAGATCAGTTAAATAAATATGCTTTGATTTTCGTCGGTTTTTAGCTACTCTTAAAACAATAGCGGTTAAAATTATAAAATGTAAATTTGAGCATGAAACTGTTACGCGATGAGAAGAAACGAGCGCAAAAGGTTATTATACGAAGAAGATATTCAAATAATTTGATTGATCAACAAACGCTATGTTAAGGCCAATAATTACGCTTTTAAAGTAGCATTCATGTTTATGGTTATTAGCCTGTTGACAATTTTACGTGTAATATCAATGCTCGTACAATGGGTTGTTATGACCATAATAATTACTCGTAATCGACAACGTATCGACCTATTTATTATCAAAAAAAAACATTCGATTTTAAAATTGCTGATTGGGGTACCAGATTGCATTGGAATTGAAATAAAAATATTTACGTTAAAAATTCGAATTTATTTGTCGTTTGAAAAAGCGGCGTAAAGAATGTTGTTATGGCCATAATAATTAGCCGCGAAAAATGACATTATTATTTAAACACAAATATTAAAAAAAATTCCAGTGTTGCAACAATGCGTCAGGTTTGAATTTTTATAATTTAAGAATCCCAATTTTTTTGGTCCTACGTATCGAAATTTTGGTCTCACTTATCACTATTATTAAAAATTATTTTCCTAAATATATTATTATTAAAATCACAATGTCGAGATTTAATTATCCACAGAGCAGAAAAATAGTGATTTTATTAAACATTCCGTTACGACATGACAGGTTAGCCCAATACGTTACAACGAAGTAATTATTGAGATACATGAAAAGTCTATAAATCAGTGATATTTATTTTATATACATGAAAAGTCTATAAATCAGTGATATTTATTTTATTAATTAAGAACTTAATTTCTCTCATTATGCAGTAGAGACAAGTTTTTATTAAAAGAGTGTTTTTATAGCGGTTCTGAATAATTAGCTCAACACATTATGGACTATTCCGACTTTAAAGGTACGAAATTTAAAGGTCCATAAAGTTGTTCTACGAAAAAAACGATGTTTCTAAATAAGTATTCGCATTTAAAAAATGGGTGTTTCCGCATTGCTAAGTGTAGCGTCATGTAGTTGAAAAATTAGTATGACCTAAAATAAGTAACGCATTGTACTGTATTGATCATTAATTATAATAATGTTTGTTGATATTGATTTAATATCTTAAATAAAAATGTACTGATGATTACACTATATAATATGTTTTGCCAAAATAAAAGATTTCTTAGATAAAATAAAAAGTTGATTTCAACTGCTTTCCCCAAAAGAGTTCATTTGGCCCCTTGTATTTTCGATGATATCTGCACGTCTTGACGAAAGCTAGATTTTTATCCATAAAATAATAATTATGTGATTTTATAAAATAATACAAGGCAAAACTGTATACTGACTAATATATTTTTTCAAATTAAAACATTAAGCACAAAAGTAATTGTTTAGTTACATAAAAAATACTTTGTATCATATTCTATCATCATCTTAAAAACGAGAACTTTTTGGAAAAACCTTGATATAGTTTTACTCAATAATTTGTATGGCAGATAATTGTTATAGTGTTATTAAGTTGTTGATAACTTGGCGTTCGTTATTGTTGGTCGTACAACTCGTATAAGCGATTGTTATGACCATATTAATTAGTCGTAATCGATGACGCTACAACCTATATATTCAAATTTTAAAATGGCCGATTTTGAATTGCCATGTCGCGCAATTTCTCTATAACATAGGAATTAATATAATTATATACGAAAGTTTTAAGGTTTTAAGAAACATAACGAAATAACAACGACTTACTTCGTACGCTTGAAAGACGAACAACGGTTTGGTTCTGCCCCCCATATTATCGAATTTTCACTTTTGTTCGCATCAACGTCTTGAGAAAATGCACTTTCCACCACAACGATCACTGTAATAATTCAACTTATCAGACTATGACATCGTCTGTCGGCGCCGGCAGAAACACAGCCACTAATCGCGAAACATTTTTGTGACAATAATTCGTCAGCGTGAAAATCGCAACGTAGATAATAATAACTAGGAAACGATAAATTCATCGATTAGTTTTCGCGGCGTTTTGTTTGTTATTTGTTTATATTTTTTTTGTAACGGTCGATTTTGGCACTCCGTTGCACTTTTGGTCACCGTGTTCTTGCACGCATCGCCAGCGATCGGAAGCGTGACGTTAGTTGCTTTTGCACTTCGGACGATGGAACGAGCGAGCCGGAGACAGGTAAGGAAATGACTGACTGGTGGCAATCGGTCTCAGCTGCGATTCCACTCCACTCCACAATAATGGCAATGCAGCAGCGGAGGGAGACTCAATAAATTCAACATTTGCATTTTCAGTTAACAATTTACATTTTGCACTAACATGGAAGTATAAAATAAAACCAACTCTTAAACTAAATCATAGTATACTTAAACCAATTCACCAAATTGACAAAAAAATATGTCTGCATATATAATTTATATTATGTTAAAAACAAATTAAAATAAAAACGCAAAAACAATTATTACTTCTCAGAAGTCAAAAATTCACGTCAAAAGTATTTGTTTTTTGTGCTCTCTTATTGGTCAAAATTCGGTTTATCGGAAAATTAAAATTCGGATTCCCACAATATCGTTATTAAAAATCCTGACATGAACATTAGATAACTGAACGTTTCCACTGCATGATTTTATTGATTTTGCCGTGGATTCTAAATAGGGGTCAAAAAAATCTTTACTCCCTCCCCCAATGGACAAAGTCATTTGGGGGAGAGGGCGTTTGTTCCCCTTAAATTTAGACAAAAAATGAACGTCATTTAATGAAATAAATATATTAAAAAAACGACCACTTATTGGCCAACTTTTGCTCCCCTAGAAAAAGTTAAAATAACGTCCCTGACCATAGAAGCCTGATCAAGTGCACACATAGAGATTATACAATACATACAGTACCCTTGAGCGTTTGAATTGATACTATTGAAAATGACTGGCTACCTAAGGTTCGTCTGTGATTATTTAGTGTGACCTTCACTGGTTACGAGATCAGGGCTAAACTAGATTTTCAACTCAAAATAAAAGTAGAAAGTTATTTTACTGTGTCGGTCTACTGGCGTATATATTGTCGGAGATATGGGTTAAGATAAACAATCGTTATTTGCACCCCCTAATAAGTCATAATAATTCGTTTTAATTATGCCGGTACGAAAATTTTAGCTCTACAACGCTAGTTTATTATTTACTTTTTTTTACCTCCGCATTAAAAATAATGATTAGATATTAAAAGAACAATTTTCAGAATTAAAAAATCTCTGGTTAAAAAATAATGATTAAAAGGAAAAATATGTTTAAAGTTTTAAGCAAAAAATATATAAAATAGATAAAAAAAGATGGGAAAAAGTTATAATAAATAAAAAGATTTACTCTAAAAATATAATTAAAACTTCAAGCACAAAATAAATGTATTATAATATATACAAAAATGCCAATTTAAATGAAATATGTATTAAAAATTATACACTTTTTGATATCTTATCTCTGTGGCAAACAATTTTTATAGTGCTTATTAATTTGTTTGCAGTATTATTTCATTCATAATTCTTGGTCGTACAAGCGATTGTTATGGCCATAATAAAAAATGGTATTCTACGACGCTTTGACCTATTTATTATTTCATATTTTAAAATGGCCGATTTAGGGTTGCCATGTCACGCAATTTACTCCGTAACGTAGAAATTGCTATATTAAAATGTGAAAGTTCTGATTTTTTAAGAATGACAATAAAATAACTTCTAATAATTAAAAAGTAATATTTTGCCAATTTTTGGTGATTCTTAACATATAATTATTTAATACTAACATAAACAATAAATTTAATAGCAATACAATCTAAAATTAGAAATAAGCACACATGTGTCTTTTCAATATTTCAAACTATAGCATTATAGATTATTTTTATTTTATAGTTAAATATAATCCCAGCAATGACTAATTTTAATAGAATTTTAATGTTAGCATTTTGAACGTTCATTTACTTTTAATTTAACTAAATCGTGTTTCTATTATTAAAATAATAAAATACAGACAGGAAATGCATATGGTAATTAACGTTGATGACTATCGTCACCTTGGCTGTTTTTGTGGAATATAATTTCCTAGATATAATTTTTTTATGAAAAATTTAAAACTTCATAAAAAAATGAAAACCATTAAAAAGCTACGAAAAGCTATCTTAACCGACAATAAATCACGTGTCTTTAAAAATTATGAATGCTAAAAAAATATTATTAAAATAAATATGCGGCAATCCTAGACTCAGCGTGCGTGCCCGAGCGCGTGCAAGTGTTGCACACATCTACAATAACGATCTAGGCCTCTAAGCTTTTAAAGTCATTATATTAGGATGTTACGCTTTTCCGCATTTATATTTCAATTATTGAACTATTAAAATAAGGTGATTTTAAAAATACTTTTAAAGTATCGATGAAATAATATTATATGGATAACATAATATTATTATTGTTTATCAAACGACCCACTAAGTAAAGTCTAAATTGTTCTTATCTGCATCTGGGAAAAAACTCAGATATCTTTCCGCATAATGTCCTATTACGTCAGAATTAAACTTCACAGAAAGGCAAAAAAGTAGCCTAAGATTAAAATAATTTTCCTCATTTACAACTCAAACGCTAAAAGTATATTGGTTTCTCGGTGCTATTCATCCAACTCAAATAAAAAAAATTAGACCATGACTTTGTAAGCAAGAATTTGCTGTTATTCATAACCATGATGGAATTATTATTATTGGAAAAACAGGCCATTGTTCTATTGGTGTTATTTTGTCTAATCTCTTCTAATCTTATCTGGGCCTAGTTAGTGTGCCAATTGATCCGAAACCAAAATTGATTGATTCGCTAGGTAAAGAGTGAAAACGCGAATCTCTCTTTCTAAATGATCATTTTCCAACTATAAACTCTCTGCAATATTCAGATATATCACGCGAGGTTAATTTCACTGCTCGTAAGTTCATCTCTTAACTACCGCCTTGTTCCATTAAATAAAGTGTTTTTTATCACGATTTTACTTTTATTAGTCTAGTGTATATAAGATGAACTAACATTTGTCTATTCAAGATATAATTATCCAATAATTTAGTCACTAAATATTATCTTAGTTAATTTTCAAGCTCGTTAATCTTTGTTTGTTAATGATTGGTTCCTCTTAATTCATTGTTGGTACTAATCTTTGCTACGATAGTCTCAGCATTGTTTTAAGTAATAGTTATGTAAGAGTATTATTCATTATTAATTATAGTTTAGAATTGCATTCTCTAACGCTTCACTAATTGCTGATTAAATATTTTTATTTTAAACTATTTAAGAATCACAAAATATGTTATTTTAACTTCACACCATTTATGTAATAATAAAAAGTAATAATGATATTAGAACGATTTCTGTCTTTCAGATTCATAAAAGTGAAGCTTTAAAGAAAGTTTGTTGAACTACTAACACATTTACAACCTAATCTTGGCATTGTAAATATTGTACATTTGTGAGAATGGCAATTTCGTTTAATATTTAAATCACTATTGATAGTTTCACTTTATGAATTGTAACTATGTACATATATTAACATGTTTAAGTATATTTATTGTATTAATAGGTCTAGGAAAATTATTTTCATATCCAAAATAATGAAACCACTTTACCAAAACGGTTTTGGACAAAACAGCTATGTTAATAATAACGACCTAGACATCGTTAAAATTCGCCTACTTATTCATTTATCACTTGCGAATAATGGCATTTCGCCCACCGTATCAGACAATTAGAATATCAAGGTCACACCAGGTGGATAGATAGGAAGCGAATGGGATTTATATCCATTCCATAAAAAGGCAAAGGTATCGCTGGACAATTTAACGATAGAAACGAGCGAAATTGCGCTAACCGGTCGGCGATAATTGATTTAGAAGTAGAGATGAAACATTTTTCCCACGTGTGCGTTGAGAAGCAAAAAAATAGCAACGAGAACAAGAATAAGAACAATCTTGTCTCGTTTAGCACAATAGCGATTTCTGGTCTTTATGTACGAATCAGATGATCGTTGAGATTTCGATCGTTGAAAAGCGGAACACAATTACAGATAAATTGATGGCGTTTTTGACGCGTGTGTAATTAATTTTTGGGTGAAAATTGCTTACTGTTAACCTTTATCGGTCTAATTCTGAATTTTAATTACACGCTTGTATTTTATAAGCGAATCAAATCCATAAATAAAAAATTGGATTAATAATATTTCATATAATCATACTATAATAGTACGATATATGTACATAAACTAATAAATAATGTTCTGTTGATTATTTTGTGAACTTTTTATATTGAATTTATTTGCCAGCATTATTATTATATAATAATTTTTGATTGTATTATTTTTATTATATAATAATAATGTTCGTTCAACGACGACGACGATATTGCACGTATGTTTTGCTGTTTTTTTAAGCCGCTAAGCCCCTGTGTTACAACAAATTAAAATATGGCCTCACAATTTGTGCAAAATTAATATTTACACAATATACGTGACTTTTAATGCCGTAGTACGTCGTTGTAGTTATCATTAAATATAGAATTCGACTATTGTTGATTCAGGATGACAGTCAAAGTGAAACTGACTGATTTGCTCAAAATTCTAAAATTGGAAGATTGAATGTATCTCCGATTTCTGCAAGTTCGACTGAACTATCGCTATTTTAAGTGAGAAGTGATAGTATTGTTATCAATTTCTGAATGAGAAATCTTTACTAAAGTTCTGGTATCATCTGGTAGTCAAATAAATGTACATCCAGTAGACTTGTTTCGTAAAACTAAGCTGTCGGCCAGTTCACGTGTTTTTAGTTTTAATTTAATATAAAAAACATATATACAATGAGTATAACGAAAAAAAAAGTGCAATGGATTTAGCAAAAACCACAAGAAATGTGTAGATTTCTGTATATAAAAATACATACACCTATTTTTTTGGTTAAAAATCTATTATCTTTGATCTCTTTATTTTTTTCTTCAGATATTGTTAAACAAATTGATGATTTTTTTAATGACCGCAATTTTAAAACAATATACAATAGTAGATCATTTTAGAAAACGAACTTAACCGAGATAAGTATAAGAGCATTTTTTTTTATAAAGTGCAAAATCTTGTAAAAATAGATTGTATTGCTATTATTTATTTGCTGGCTATTTTTTATTTTACTATTCTAATGTTGTTTTATTATTTTTTAAATTAAAATCATATATACCAATTCAATAGTATTCTTATTACTAGTAACATGTTTATAAATATATTATTTTAATTCGAAATTATTAATTTTTTCATTACGATATCAGGACCATCCATAATCGTTGCTTTCTAAAATGTTATTATGAAAAAAATGAAGAAATTTATGTCCTTTGGACATTTTTAATATAAATTATTGACTCGTCGGCAAAAAACAAACGATTTTATACCTAAGCGGACATCTATTAAATGGTATCTATTAACAGTTATAAATAACGAAATAAATTATTAATATATAATTAAATTTCACATATAAGATTTTCTAAATATTTAAAATTAAATTAAACTAGGACATACAAAGTGACATCTTTAAAATATATCAATCTGGTGCCCCTCTGGAGCAAGTAAGTAAGAATCTCTGATTAATGTCTAAAAACCAGTATCTGTGAGATTGAAATAAATGATTATTATATAATTATATATCCGATAGATCATCACAGATTAGATTTTACTAAATTATCTTAACCCAACAGATTAATAACGTGATGAACATTTAAAATATAATAGTTAGGTCGTGCATAGTGACATATATTGATTGTAAGTTTTATTAAATTATTTTTATAAATTAATAAAAATATATGTCACTGCTTTATAGACTTTGATTGTTGATTGTGTTTTTTACATTTTAACTCATAAAGCTAACGTTTCTCATGTTGCAACAGAAGATTGGTAATTAATAAATAAAATTAAACTGTGTGATAGTATATTGTAAATATTTTTACAATCTCTATAATATGTAGGTTTAAAACCACTAAAAAAATTATTCTATGTAATGCGCAATCCATGGATGCTTGGTAACTATTTTTACGGTGTTTACACCGTTGTAACGTACTAGGCTAACAAGTTGCAACGAAAAATTCGCAATAAATATATAAAAATATAATTCTTATATTCGATCCGCGTAAAGCAAATTTGAAACTAATTTTATAATATAAAGATTTTAAAAACTAATTTTGATACAACAATTATGAATGGTCCCGACATTAAAAAGCTTTATATTACTGAGCTTTATATTACGTGTTCCGTTTTATTAAGGAATTGTGAATAAAAAAAATATTCTGATACGAAAATCAGTAACTTAAGTTACAAATTACAACATTTTACCTCAGTTTAAAAAAAATAAAATCTACTCATTCATAGTTTTATTAATTCTTTTATATATTTAGTTATATTTAAAAACTATTACTAAATTAATTCTATTGAAGTTTGATATTTAAAAAAATCAAGATGTTTTATAGTAAATTATATCATTTCACGTTTTATATATGTATGCTATATGAGGCCGCGTAGCGATAAGTTTTACTACTTACATACTTCAACATTTTTAACAAATAATATTATGTATTGTCCGTAATTAAAATATTAATAAGATGAAATATATACTAAAAATACCCCCCCCCCCTTCTGTCCCTTTACCCACCTACCCACAATTACATTTTTTGTGATATAGTTCGTAAACGAAGCACGTGTATTTTTAAATTAATTGTATCATTAAAAAATTATTTGGCTGCTACTAATTATTTAATAAATCCTACAAATAAATATTCAAGAAATAAAATATGAACTATTTTACAACACTTTTTTCTTTAAAATATAAATAGAAAGCTTTTTTAAATTAAA
The DNA here is from genome assembly GCF_051122295.1 of Plectrocnemia conspersa. NCBI lineage: Eukaryota > Metazoa > Arthropoda > Insecta > Trichoptera > Polycentropodidae > Plectrocnemia > Plectrocnemia conspersa. Next base: position 23,176,444 of record NW_028277172.1, read on the forward strand.
AATATTCTCAGTACACAGAAAAACAATTTTTGCCAATATTTTTATTATTAAAAGGCAAAACTATTGAATTTTACTGTAACATATAAAGTGTTTGACATATTTTATAAAAACTATTTATTTTATAAAGCATTTAATGAAACACTCATATTCTTTAGTTACGACATAATTTTTTTATGATTTGACTTTTTAAATATAAAATATTGTAATTTAGTAAAAATTTTTAGTCACTACTTTTTTGGGTAAAAATTTATTATTATTAACCTTCTACAGTTAAACATTGAATTTAATTACACACTTTATATTTTTTTTATTGAATCGGCAGTATTTTATAAATTACAGTTTTACAGTATTTTACAGAAATATCATTTCTTATTACAATATCAAGGTTACATTTGATTGTGCTAGCTTTTTATTACCACGAATACTATATCGTACAAAAAAATATTATATCTGTGATACAGTCGTTTTGGAATGTTCTTCATTGCTATTAAACGAACAGTTTAATCAGTAATTAAATTACTATGTTAGATTTGAATATGCAGTAAAAAAATTAAATAATCAAATCATGTTTATTAGTAATTAAAGTTAATTCTTTTAATGTTATAAGAAAAGATTATATTTGAGTTCTTACTAATAAAAATGGTTAAGTAACTCTGTTCTTCTCTATAAGATTATAAGTGTAGCCCAGATAATCTACAAATAAATGGAATGTGACATTTTGAAACATTTCGCAATCGCTTTGCTGCTTAGCACGTGAAATAACGTTACGAGCGCAAAGTGTTAAATCGTTGCGTGTCGCCTATTGCTTATTATTAAATTACCTGGGCGTGGAAAAGTGTTAAAAAACACTTTATATAAGTTATGCTACAATTTTTCGTTAATTTGACGTACTTATATAACAATTGGGAAGTAAAACAAAGGGAAATCTAATCGCGATTATATAAAAATATTTAGTATAAAAAATATCGAAGATGTTAAACAGTGGTGGCGGCGCACTGAAAAATTGTCATAACCTCATTTTTAATTATTATTATTACGTAAAACAATTGCCGTTTTACGACCCGCATGCTTTGCACACCGAATCGGAACGTTTACTATCGCAAAATTGCGCAAATAGAAATTGGCCTGAAAGGCCTGAAGAAACGCCGTAAAAATAATCGCGCGATAAGATTGCAAAACCAATCATAGAATCGAGAAGACTATTGTACTACAGGGGGTACAATATAAACGTGACCGTTTGTGCTGTACAAAGTTGGCGTGACCAATTAAAGTGTGAGCTATTCATTTATTTATAAATGATATGTACATAACAACCTTCGGCTCATGTTCATATGTGATGGTCATCTGGAAAATTGATTCAATGTGAAAAATATAAAAACATTGAACGTCTCGAGTTCTGATTAAATGGAACATCGTAAATCACACTTGATAAGGTTTCCAGATAAGATATCGATTTAAAATAATCTTAATAGCCAATTCATAAGTAATTAAATTAAATATAATTAGACATCTGTACGGAATTTATGTTGTGTAGATAATTAGATAAAACATTACTCGATAGATATCATATTATAAATGAATATTTAGGAATAAAATATATTATAAAAGTATTAGCAGTAAGTACATAAAGTAAACAATTAAAATAACAAACATAGCAACAAAAATATTCTAAAAATAAATGGTTCAAGTCTTGGCTAAATATTTTTTTATTATATTTTGCTCCATATCATACACGTAAAATAAAACTATTTTATTTCTGTACATAATTTAAACTATCAGTTGATAATAACAAAACACAGTATCTAAATTAATATGGATATATTTCGTCGAAAATCAAGTATATATTGAAAGCATGGGACACAAAAAAAAACGTATCTTTTATACTTAATTTTTTTGCTTGAAACACGATCGTGCGTTGCTATTTTAAATCATTCACTATTAAGTTAACGAACGTTACTGCAGAAAGTTATATCTTCTGGGATGAATATATATCAGGACCACCCATAATCGTTGCTAGGAAATCAGTAGCGAAAGACTAAAATAGTCGAGTAAAACTAATTGATTTGTTTGCCTTCTCTAGATCTTCATAAAAACAAAACAATATTGCCTATTTAAGTGGTGTTTGAATTGTAAATTCCCTTAAACAAGGCACTTAAAGGTCGGCGCAAAATGCAAAGGAATGCGGTGGATATTTTTTTTTACCAAAACCTGGATTACAGATTTCATAAAATGACGACGTTGCCATTTTTATCTGTAATACTGTATAATAAGATCTGTGTAAGACAATTGTATAAGAGTCTGATTACGCCCCAAATTATCAAAATTAGTCAAAATATTTATGACTGGAAAGATCATTGTACATTTTCTAAATCTAAAATATATTTAAATCAAAAGACAGCATTTATTAATTACTTTTTAAGAACTTCCAACTTCACTTGCACTAATTGGAGCTAAGTGGAATTGACTAAAACAACCCTGAAAAGCTCGAGATAAGTAGCCGCTTTTATGCGATCGTTTGATCTGGCCTAGATAAAGTCACTAAAATACCAAGAGCTTAACCCAATCTTTGGTATGACTTAGAGATTATGTAACGAAGTATTACTGCATATCTAAAGTATTTTTTTAATTTACAAATATATTGTTTGATCTATTTACATTTTTCTCTTAATTTTTTAAACATAGTTAGGATGCCCGCCATTTTAAAACAATATAATAGATCAGTTTGAAAAACTTAACCAAGATACGTATAAAAGATGCAAAAACTCATTATTCATTTTCTAGTTATTTTTTTGTTATTAATCATATATATCATTAATTTTATATTTATTTTTAATTTACTATTTAAAATTTTAATAATGACTTATCTAAAATAAAATCATAAAATATTAGAAAATACAAAATAAAATCTTTAGGTATTTAATTTTCTAAGTAAAAGATTCTCATTAAGCGAAACTATACTAAATCGCATCTAAGAAAGCAACAGCTTTCATTCTTCAACCTTCGAATATGGTCCAGCTATGCGATCACCTGAATTCTAAGAGTTCAAACTGATCTTTAAGAAGACTTGTATACTATGTGACATAGTATTATGGTAAGAACAGACAGACAACTCTTTGTAACCATAAAAATAAACGCGTGCACCCTCAGGCTTTGCAAAATACAATTTTTTAAAGGAATTATTTATATTAACTCTAAAAAATCTAAAAACAAACCTATTTATATCATAGTTATTTAACTATAATATTAACACGCCACAAAAATCTAAATATCTAATCAGTGTTAATGCAATTTATAATGCTCATATGTTAATTTATTTTTAAATCTTCTGCTGTAAGCCCAAAGCGTTACAACGGGGTAAATCTGTACCAACTGGGTAAGTATTAACTAATATGTAAGTATTAACCACCAGACTGAAAGTTTGGTAATCGGTGAAAAATTATGATATGTATTTTAATTTATATTCAATAGATGGTACTTTGCAGCTGGGATCGGTTTTATAAAAGCGCATTTTTATATATAAAATTTCGATGCTGCTGCCGTGGCTCAAACCCACAACCTCAGAGTTACTAGTCTGAAACGTTACGGACTGCGCTATTCCGTTCGTAAATATCTCACTATAAGCAAATTAAACTTCTATAGAAAATAATTTATATGAAAGTGGTACTCACTGTTGTCGTATGGGTGAAGTGATGATCGCGCTTCAAATCTGGTTGATTTTCAGATTCCTGTCGCTTTTCTTTAATACAATCAATCACATCCGGTGCTTTGGAATTTCCAGAGAACATTTTCCTATGAGCTTTTCTAAACTCATCCATCAACGCATCATGCTTATGTTTCTTCTCATCGTCCACTCCTTTCAATATCTTGTTTTTTCTAGACTCTTCCATTTGAGCGATGCATGAGCTTGTTTCTTTGGTTCTCTGTAAAATAAGTAAAATAAATAAAGCATATTAGTAACAAAACATTGGCAATTTTAAAACGTACCTGTGATCTTCTCTGCAGTTCTAAAGCGATAGCGCTGGATAAACTACTGGAAGAACTATTCGTTGCACTACCGCTATCGAAACTGCTATTCGACGGAACCTTTTTCAATGTAGGCTTACTCACAGAGCATTCAATTTTGGTCACGTTATTATTTTCTTTAAATTCAAACTCGCTTCTGTGCACATCTACTACAACAGTTTTCTTGTCTGCTTTAGGAGAAACTATAATCTTTCTATCAATGCCTAAATTCTCCTCGGAAGGCAAAACGTAGTTCGTCTGTATCGTAGTTCCATTTTCTGATAGATTGATTATCGTCCTATTTTGCGGTACCAATCTATCCTTTTCGAAGTTGGTATACACAGGCTTATGCATTTGAGTTTCGCAATAGTCGTTAGCGCATTCAGAGTCGCTCTCTTTGATCGATATCTCTCTGTCCCACTCGAAGTTCCTGTGCTCCCATGTTTTGATTCTATACCTTCCACTGTCTAATTGTGTAAGTCTAAAAATAATTTTGATTAAGATATACATAATATATAAGATTGCATTTAATATACATACCTATCTTCTAGATCTAAACTTTCTTCTTTGACAATTGAAAGTCTTTTGTGATCCGAACTAGACGGACTTTGATCCCCGGTAGCGCTTGAGGCAGAACTGTTATATCCACTCGATTCACCTGGGAATAAATCTAGTCCTGCACCAGTCTTGATCCATAAATCTAAGCGTTTGGCTTGCTTCATCAATGATACGGCCTAAATAAATATAAAAATATATATTAAAATTATTTTTAAATAAAAAACATCTTAATGTAGGGTTGTCATTAATATGATTATAATAAGTTATAAGAAGAAAGAAAATCTCCTTTTTCCTAACTAAGATTGTTATAATATACAATTAATACAGTAAAGATTTTCCTACGCAGAGCCCAATAAAATATGCTTTTGACAATTAAAAAGAGTCTGGTTTCGCTCCGAATCATCGGCATTAATCAGAAGATCAAAGACATTTGACTTTACCAATTTTTCGATAAAAAACTGACGTACTAAATCACTTTAGTACGGAATTTACGTCCGTCACTACATTCAGAATTACCACTTTGCTTCTGATTATATCCGAATTGGCAAGCGGAGCTACGCCAAATTGACCGAGGAAGACGATGAAAATAGCAGCTTTACTTCTATCGTTCGATCTGGCCTAGTCATATTAATCTCTAAATTTAGATACTATGTGGCGCAAAACTGCGTTAAGTTGATATTCAATATTGCAAAAATTATACGGCCAATTTTTAAACATATAAAATTAATTCAATGGATCATTATTTCACTCTTAACTAACTTCATACGTTAAACATGAATCTGGGTGCTTATAATAATAATAGTATATTAAAAATGCTGATGTAATGCAAAATATCTCAACAATGTAATAACGCTTTATATTTCATATTACACAATAATTCTCATCATATTTTATACTAAAATTTAGATATATAATATATCAAATAATATAAAATTAAAATAATTAAATATATGTATTTATTGACATATCTAAGTGAGATTAAACGAATTCCTGTCAAAATGTGTATATAAAAAAAATCTACAATTTACTATCATGCATTTTCTTTTTATTTATTAATTTATTAATTGGTAATCGTCTGTTACAACATGATAGGCGTTAGCCAATGTGTTAAAACTGGGTAAATAGCCATGCGCGTACGATGAGATACATTCCCTTTCGCTCGCTCCCGTGTTAAGTGATAAGGGCGTGCGTTACATGCGTTCCGCACGCCCTTATACTTAACCCGCGAGCGAGCGAAAGGGAATGTATCTCACCGTACGCGCCTGGTAAATAAATAAAAATAGTCTGTAAAGCAGTGACATTTATTTTAATTATTTTAAGCAATGATCAAAACTAATAATAGATATATTATTTAATATACTATGCACGATCTAGCTTAATTTAATTATTCATTACGATATCCATCCGTAAGAATAGGAAAATTTAGGAAAACTTAATCCATTAAAAATATAATTATATAATATTAATTAATTCTGTTCTTTCATACACTATAAACATTAAAAAAACACATTTCGAACCCAGAATTTTCAGGTATTCGTCATTGAAGTTTATCTTATTTACTTGCTAAGGTGCAGTTTTTTAAACCAATTTTTGAGAAATCAAAAATAATATTATATTTCAATATTATAATATGTTGTAGTTTCGTTTAATTTATTAAATTTTGTATAAGAATAAATTATATAAATAGGCTTTGAAAAAAGCCATCTGTTGCTAAATAGAGTTACTATAAAATATCGTTTATGATATTTTTATTAACACCACTCTCCAACAGATGTCTCACAAACAAAATAAATACAACAATCACCTTTTACCTAAACGTTAGCGTTGCATAACAGCAATTTTAGGTAATGATACGTAAAAAAACTCACTTCACCGAACTGTATGTCTCGGAAGTCAATTCCATTGCATTGCATAATTTGATCGCCAGGTCTAAGTCCGGATTCTCTGGCAATTCCGTTTTCTTTTGTGAACTGCACAAAAATCCCAGGTCGCCAATCTGGTCCTTTGCAAATTCTATAAAATCATAAATACTAGTTAAAAAATGTATAAAACGTGGTATTAAAGCGTGTAAATACTGACCCGCATCCTAATTTTGATCTTGAGGGAACGTATAGAGTCAATCGTACGTCCTTTGGTTTATCGTCTTTGATGACTCCTATCAGAGGCGGTGAAGATCTAAGGATTGTCTCCGAATGAAGCATAGTTTCAGGTATCATTCTCCATGTCAAAGGATCGCTTGGTTTACTTTAAAATAATATCGATTATTAGTTTAAACTATTTTTTTGTATTAAAAAACAATTGTTAACTTACTCTTTGACCGGTATCATCCCCACGTCTGTAAAAATAAATAAAAGTAATGTTATTCTTTAGGAAACGTGACTCAGATGGTCAAAATCCGAACCATTACCCTCGACGCGAAGAGTTCAACGGTTGGTTGACCAAGTGTGATGTCTATTTCATACTTGGTAGTGTATAATGTATGTTTTTAAACGCGTTTAATATTTGCATTTTATTTCGCTCTTAATATCAAGTTCAAAGAACTGCTCTATAAAGCTTAATTTGATTATATTATTTAATTAGCATGTGTTTTAGTGGTTTATATAATAAACTAATTTAAAAATAAAAATTATAAGTTATCTAAAAAAAATAATTAAACACAACCTAAATAATAATTAACATTGACATAATATTTAACCTTAACAATTTGTCACGGTTATATTGGAATAAGTTTCTCTGATCTAATTACCTTAAACCAATTAAACTTACCTAACCTAACTGGAAATAATAAAAAAGTAATAAAATTTCTCAATGTAATAAGCATTATTCAGTTTAAGAACGGTTAAAAAAATATTAACATTAGCAAAAATATATAGCATCGTTAATCTAATAAACAACTAGTTCTTGATAAATATAATGCAATAATATTATTATTTATTAAAGAACGTCTAAACGGAAATGGCATAGCTAAGTACTAGACCACAAGAAAAGCAATCGATAGAGTAATTATTTATTCAATACGAAATTACATATCAGAAACGATACCAGGAAAATTACGAATGAAAATATTGTATCAAAATTGCTTTCTTAGAAATATTTGGGCAACATTGTATGGATTATTATTTATTGTATTAGTAATTCTTTAAAAAATGTTACTCACGTCTGACTTTGAGTTTGAGGTAGTTGAGTCCAGAGATGAGGTTCAGTAGCTCCTTGTGCAAAGCGTCTCCAACCCTGAAGCCATTGACCCTGACCACTTGGTCTCCGACCTGAAATTTATGAAACATAAAATATATAATAAAATTAGCAAATAATTGCAAACGATGTAATAAGTGACGAAAGCGTTAAAGACGTCCGTCGGCGTAAGATCATTTGTCACAATGTTGACAGACAATGGGTTCTGGTAAATATTAGACATAGTTTCGTATTGTTTACCGAACAAACGATGGTTTTCCACACAAGCCGGCAAAAACGTAAGGCAATTAGTATGAGAGCTGTGCGATTCTGTCCGTAGAAAAGGAAAAGAAAAAACAGTCGAACAGAAATGATACGCATTGTTTTAATGTGAATATTAAAATTACACTAATTATAAAGGCATTCATAAGCTACTGAAAAAGTCGTAAATGAGTTAGATTTTATTGAAATAATCTTCCATAAAATATATCGTGAACATACTTGTATTTATTACTTAAGTAATTAAATACTTCAACTGATTTTAGTCGTATCATTATTTTTTTATAATAATATATAAATATCGTCAAATTTTTAATCAAAATAAAATCATTTTCATTACATATTAAATGATAATAAATCGCTACAAATTATTAACATACATTTTTAGTATACATAGTATATTGTGTGCTAACTTATGCAATTTTTTCGGTTACATGAATAAACAGAATTTATCAAATCAGAACTGTGACAAAACAAAAGAACAAAACAAAAGAACAAACAGACTTTGAAATTCAGTATAGACTTCATCGACTTAGATTTTTGGAATCGAAGGATTCTGTCACTGCTTTTGATGTTATTGAACATGGAACGACGCGAACAAAACCCGTGTTCTTGGTCTACTAGCGCTTGCTAACAGTGATTGTGAATATATGTTTCTATAAAAAAGTATATCAAACAACTTATTAAGTGCCGAAGAAACGGTGATCAGTTTGAAGTTTTCGATACAGGATTTATCACATTTTATTTAGATAGTGGTGACTTTCGTACGTCTCTACAATCATAAATCATCTTTTAACTAATCTAGAGAAGAAAACTCAGCTTTGAATGAATCACTATTTCTGCGTGAATAAATAATAAATATTTCTACTAGTGAAAATATAATTTATCTAACATATATTATATATAATGAAATTATGAAATTATGTTGGGAAAATCTGTACCAACTGAGTCAATCAGATATAATGAATAAATTTATACAAATTCGAGTGCCGCTGTCGAGGCTCGAACCCGCAACCTCACAGTTACTGGTCTGAAACGTTCCGGAATACGCTATTCCGTCCTTACATATATTTTGTTATATTTATTATTTCTATTTAATTATATTTTAGTATTTATAAAACTGTGCTTGCCATACGTATTTTTAAATAATTTAACTATAGAGGGTGATCCAACTTAAAAAACACAAATTTAAGGATATCTTTGTTTTTTTTATAATCGAACATTTTGTGTATTTTATTAATTTTAAAAATAATATCAAGTAAAAATCAACCACTGGATCTTTTGCAACAGTCGAACTTTTCGATGTAACTTGGCTATAACTTGGCGGATGTTGGTTTTTAGGTGCTCTAACGTTTCGGGTTTGTTGGCGTAGACACGATCAAAGTGTAATCCCATAAAAAAATCTAACGGCATTAAATCGTATGATCTTGGCGGAATTCATAAATTGTATATTTTTATTTATATTGTAGTAAATATACATTGACAATAAAAACATAAAAAGATAACTTAAAAAAATCATTAGCAGGGTCAAAAAACGAAATAATCGAGTACATGCAGAAGAATACAATTTTTATTATTACTTGATTAACATTATCCGTAATTCATATTAAATGTAAATAAACTTGGTTTTTTTAGTGTGCTTTTGTAATTTGATAAGCGTAAGTCTAATGCGTTACAATTGGTAATGGGTAAGTCAATCAGACATAATAAAAACCTATAATAAAGTATTATATAATCATCAGACTAAAATTAGTATATGCAATATATTTTATAATTAATAGATATCATATAATTTATAATCAAAAAATTTAGTCTGCTGCCGAGGCTCGAACCCGTGGCCTCTGGAATACTAGTCTAAGACCTTACAGACTACACTATTCGAACTTTAATGACTTGATTAATTAGAGAGACCCGGAATCTTCATAAAAAGTACATAAACATAATTTTATTCAACGTCAAAGCAAATTAATTTTTCAAATTGTGCGCAAAAACATTACAAAAAACCAATAAATAATAATTAAATATAATTTAAATATTTTGGCGGGGTTCTAAAGAATAAGAATATTATTGTGGATATATAGAAAAAGAGAATTTTTACTAGTGATTATTTTACTATTACTAGAAAACGGTTTTTGAATATATTTACATAAATAGATCAGAAATTGGTTCATCAGAAAGAGTATATAAATACAACATTACCAGACGTAAAAGCGATTAAATTTGTACTTATAGCAAACTCGTATTATTAACCCTTGCCGCTCGTAAGGTGCGTGAGACGCACCATCGCTTGGGTCTATATTACTCGTAAGGTGCGTCAGGCGCACCATTTCAATTAATGAAATATAACGTCGATTTTTGAGTATTTCTTGAGCATGTTTTGAATGGCGTTTTTGCAGTGTTGTAGACAAGACTTTCAAGAAGCATATCTTATCAAAAAAATGTCATTTTTACTTGAATCAAGCCGAGAAGAGCTCATTTATCGCGATAAGTCGGGGTTTTTTTGATGACTAAATGCAGATGTGCCGTAGATTTCTTCGAAGGCAATGGTTGGCGATCGTCCTTCGGTAGACACGCGTCGGTGACATTTTTATTACCTATTGGGTTTTTGACAGAGTCTCGGGTGTGCATAATTTGTGTCTAAGTAAGACTATAGTGATTAATAATTTTGTTTTAATTACTTATTTTTTCATTTTATTGTGAAATTATTTTTTTAAATTTTATTGTAAAAAAAACAGTGCTATCGCTGAATATAGTGATTGTAAAAATAAAAAAAAATTTTAGTGAAATTTTTTTTATCTTTACAATCACTATATTCAGCGATAGCACATATTAGTAAAATATTAGTAAATAAGGTATAGATAAATTCATATAGGATTAATAAAAACATATTTCAGCTGGGCCCTGAAAAGTGACGATGCAATTTTTTATTTAGTTTGCGATAGCATTTCTGATTATTGTAAGCTTTGCAGAATCATAACGCGTCAGACTTGTTTAAATTATCTAAGCAGCTTCGTCGAAATCGCTTCTCAAACTTTCAAATTTCCCAACACAATATATGACGCATGTTTCTATTGATTTGATAAATTTCCCGGAAAACTCTCTTTATTTATTATTTATATATATATGCTGACAATTATCGAATAGTAATTATCTCGGTTCCCATGAGCTCATAATTGGTTTCTTGGATCCCTCGAGAGACGTTAGTGTGTCGCTTTCTTGTCTCAGGCTTCCTATTCGCGATTCATCATCGTCTCTCCGCAGGAAGCCGCCGGCATTCGCTGCATAGGCAGCTGCCTAGCTCGTAGGCAATTTGCCACTTTTTGCCAACCGGCCCACTTGTTTCGCGGCCCTGCTTAGGAAATAAAACAGCCGACAAATCGAATCGCATTCCCCGACGAGACGAAGGGCGATCCGGTCCGCTTCTCGAACTGTGGCGCGCGCGATCGAAACTGGTTTCGCGTTGATTTATCTGCGAAACAGCCGATAAAGCATAGATGTACCAGTACAGCTGTGCATTCCACTCTAGGATCGAGATGCAGATATCGAAGCGTGTTATCCTATATGCACCGATGAGTTAAGCTTCTGTTCTGTCTGTATGTCCACAATTATTTAAAAAATTATTGTCAGGTTAAAACACAACTTTCTCCATTGTATTATATACATCTTTAAGATGATTTATAGTAGAGATGAGCATCATTTTTAGGTCTGCCGTTTACTTGATGTTTAAAAGATCGTGAGTGATCAGGTCTACTTCGATGCTCCTCCAACTATTGTGACTAGCCAGAGTAATATTTTCCTATTCGAAAAACGTATTGTTGTACAATCAAAACTTGAGAAAGAAAAACCTAATGAGAATCAACAAAATAACAATTGGAAAAATAAATTGAAAAACTTTAAAAATAAAATAAGTTTTCCATAATTTGTTATAAGAATATCTAACAATTGTAAAAGCAGTCCTTTTAGGATAGCAGACATTTTTGCGATAAAGGGTTTTTTATCATAACTGATATTTAAAAATAAAACAAGCACTTTAAAGAAACAGATATCACATCTATCTACCGAGAAAGTAATTTCAAAACTCTTGCAAAAATAATAATTTATAGTATTAATAACTTTGCATCCGCAAGTTTTAAACATTATTTTAATTTAATCATAATGATAATGCATATTATTTATATTTATTTAATTAATACAAATAAACTTAAATCAACGTTAGACTCTTCGGTCCAAATGCTTTTCTACCAATCTCTAAGTGTCCAACCTCGGAGGGCACCCCGACAAAGCCGCGCAAAGTCAAAACAAAGTTCATTTTATAACATGGTTTTTATTTATTAATAATTACAAATATATATAGGAAAAGGGAGGCGTCTCGCTACCGCTCGCGCCGACTTTCACTGTAGAACCAAACAACCTAACCTTTTTTTAATGATATTGTATTGATTTATTTTCATTTCGGTATATTTTGTAACTGTCTAGCATCATCCAATCTATGACTAACTGTTCAAAAAGCGAATCACTAGTGATAGAGCTGTCCACAAAATAAAATAATTAAAATTAAAAAAAATCATTTTCTTTCATTTTATTCAATTTTATAATTTTGATTTGCGCGGAAATGTCGGCGCGGCTTTATCGTCGCGGCAATGTCGGGGTTGTATTGCGCGGGATTGTCTTACGCGGCTTAGTCGGCGCGGGATTGTCCGGCGCGGCTTTGTCGGGTCCCCACCTCGGAGTTACTGAGCTTATCTTTATATTTTTATACTTTTGAGTTGGCCGTTTTGTAAATATATGGATCTAAATTTGCAGACATTTGATTCGATAGTTTTGAAGACGTTTTCTGATGTTGTTTTAAATCAGTCAGAAAGTTATTTACTTTTTAACTTATTACCAACATTTATAAATTATTTATACAATATCAAAAATAATAATATAAGAATGAAATAACAGAAATTTAATAAATAAAACACGTAACTGAAAAGTCGCTTTCTCCAAATTGAACAATTCGTATCAAATTCGTTGGTATTTTATCGGAATTCTAGTGGAAACTACTTACTAAACATATTTTGAAATATCAATGGTTTATGAGATACATTTAAAGTTCATCTTTAGTGTATTTGTTTTTGTTTAACGGATAGAAATGGATAGAATAGGACCTTTTTTAATTATTTCTATAGCATTAACGGTTCATGCGAAATCAGCATTCAAATTGTACGTTTTTTTGGTCCACTATATATGGCTTTTTAAGTACTCGTTGGTCGTCAATGAACGCATTGAATGAAGCTACAGTACATTGAGCAGAATCAATGTCAATTTCTACAGTCCACTCTAGAAATACATGATCTCATCGATCGAGACAATACACCTGAAATCGTGATCGTGCCGTACGCACGAGACAGGCATTTGGCGGTCAAGGGCGGAAGTAAGAGTGCGTAGCAATAATTGAGAAGAAATGTGCACGAAGTGGAAGAAGAAGTGGGTCCGTCGAGTGACCGAGATTCGCGTTGACAGGTGGAACTTTCGTCGAAAGCACGCACTGGGTCACCACTTTTGCTCGAGTCGAGGCTTTGATGGGAAACGCACACATTGTTCTTCATCATCAACATCATCAACCGTGCAATATTTTCATTAATAACATCCAGAAGAGAATAATATAATGCATCGAGATAGTGACCCGCTTCTCATTTACTTTCTTCGCAGCCGTGGGAACTCGCCTACGCCCATCTTCATATCATAATCAATTAAAGTGATGACCCACAATAGGTGTGACAACTTGTGTATACGTAACTCGTCGATTGGTGCGTGTATTAATGTTCCAGAGAAGAGTCACACGAGCGAAAAGATCGCGAATCACTGGCACGTGGCGTAAAGTTTTCATTAAACGATAATTAAACGCAGACTAAGTGCGTGGTTGTGAAACAAAACTAATTTTAAAATTTAAATATGAAAAATAAATAAACTATTTCTTGGTAGTAATGTAATCCATGTTTTAGTTAAATCACTGCGAGAATTCTTAATTTTCGCACATTTATATTATTGCTAAAACCACCTAAAATAAAAAAATATTAATAATAATATTTTCAATAGCACCACATGGAATATTATAATATAATGAACCATAATAGATTAACAAAGAAATTAGATGTGACGATTTAAAAATACAATAAAGTCGCATTTTTTAGATATCATCAATTATTATATATAATTTCTAACAATATTGCGTTGACAAAATACTAAAAAAATAATTTTATCATATTAGTTGATTTTGGCTTTATTTATAAATATAATGTTTGATGTATAAAATCTAAATTTGTAGTGTGGCACGAAACCATATGCAGAATTTCATCATCAATAAGTTTTTTTGCCTGATATAAATTATGCATTAGTTTCACATCTTGTTACTAGGTTTTTTGTAGCCCATACATAATTTTAATCATACTAAACCCGTTGTTATTAAATTAGCTCATAATTTTCCATTTACATTAAGTAATAATTCCCAGAAAAATAATACTTTTTAGGCAAACATACTATATTATTTGTTGTTATCGATAAAAGTTTGTGAGTAATTTTTAGATTAAATATTTATGTTTTTATAAACACACAACCGATTATTTTATTTATTTTTTTAGCTGCGGAGCGTCACTTCTATAATTTATTGACGCTTCGCGTACTGTATGATACGTATGTTTGTAGCATACTCTTTTTATTTATTTTTTATTATTAACAATTTATTAAAACCCTAAAAGTTGAGAGTACTGTATTCACACACTTTTTAGCTTCGGTACCTCATGACAGTGAGAGACCGACCACTACAATAGTAATTCATAATTTCACAAACAAATCATATAAAACGTTAATAAAATAATAAATTAATATTAATTCTAAAAAGTAAAAAATTAGATTGTGGTAATCCAGCGGTAATTCAAAAATCAGAAAATTGAATTCTTACCAGTTTTTTATGATAACATCAAAACATCAGATTCGATACGACCAGTCCGTACAAATAGTACAAAAAACCTAGGATGTCTAGGAGCCAGGTAAAAGTTTACCTTAAAGGCCACCCACGTGGCGTTTTATCAAACTCGCCGACACGTCGCTCGTTGATTAGAGCGATTTTTGGTCGAGAGTATTCGCCCACTTTTCACCCATCTTGTAATTATTACAGAGCCTCGGGCGCCGAATCCGACCAAAGTGAAATCGTCCGTAAATAATAAACAAAACATTTTTCCGGCCTACGTAACTGACCGCGAAAGCCTTTCTTCTTTCCACACAGCCGCAAATTATAATAATCATAAAAAATCTTAATCTCGCGGTCATAGATAAACCATGTATTTTATTGGCTCAAATCACCACGCACACGATAATTTGTTGCGCAGAGAAACTTTTAACTTTTTGCACTATGTACATTTTTTTACTTTATTAAAATCGTGGTTAAATTACGCGCCTCTTTTGTGGAAATATTAAACAATGGGTTTGACCTTCGGGATTCAATAGACAAATGTTGTAACGATTTTCCGCGTTTTAAGAAAAAAATAACAATTATAATTATTAGCATACTTCGTATTCTGGGTTAGAATTTATTGTAATTTGTTTGAAAGACATTGTATGCAAGTAATTGACGATCAAGTATTATAGCCAAATTTTTAACGCCACTCAATGCAGTCTTGTGCTATTCAATATGGAGATAAGTATGACACAAAATATTTTTAATCTTGTTAGAATGTGTATTCAAACAATTTAAAATTTCAATAAGTGTGACAATTTAAATAGCTAAAGCAGTAGTTATAATCAATTCTTTCTGGTAAAATGAAGCAGAATTTGGTTTATATATTATTAAAATTTGCATCAGTGATAATATATAATTTTAATATATATTAGGAGCAAGAAAAAGAGTTTTAAAAGCTTACAATACATGGAAAATTATACGGTTATTTTAGTTTTCACGTTTCATTTTTCGATATGATTAATTTTATTTTTTGAAATATCAGCGAATTTTAATTTCTTTAATATATTACTTTGAGAGCCCTTTTATGTATTAATAATATTTATTTTGAGATAGAAAAAGCCTTTTTTTATCTGTAATTAGTATTGCTATATTATCGTATTTTTAGCTACTTGTGACTACATATTAATTTGCTTGGATTTCAGTTCATAATATTCAGTGATGGTAAAATAAATTGCTGTAGTAAGATTTTAGCGATTTATTTTTATTATAATAATGCGATTTTTTTATTATAAGTGATTAAAATGTAACACGAAACTATAATAAATCATTAATGTATTAAATGTATAAGTTTTTACTACAAATATTTATTAACCTGATGCATTAATGTCAAATATGTTATTAGTTTTTTGAGTGCTGTAAATATGTATACGATTATGCAGTTTATTTTGTTATAGTAGTAGTAAGTTTGACATGAAACTTTGAAATATAATTTTTTTACTGCAAATATTAAATTATCTGATGTAAATTGTGCGTTAACAGTTTTTTGTATTCTATAAATATACTTAACTGATTATTTTATTTTTTTGTAATATTCGATTAAATTTTGACATAAAACTATGACATGTCATTTCTAAATTACAAACATTTACTTTATAATATAAGTTTATTGTATTTTAAATATAAACATTCTTTGACAATTATTTTATGCGATTATGTTATTTATTATGTTATAGTAGATTCAGTGGCGTAGCTAAGGTATTTGCCGCCCAGTGCGATCCTTAAAATTGCCGCTTCCCCCCCCCCCATATATTTTTAAATCAGCATTTATTAAAATAATAAATTGGTTATTATAAAGCTCTTGTTATTCGTGGATTTATATATGTTTTAGTGCATTCAGAATCACACTGAACAATCCCATCGCGAATATGCCACCCCCAAGCAAGTGCCGCCCGGGGCGGCCCGCCCCCTCCGCCCCACCATAGCTACGCCACTGAGTAGATTTTATTTGACACAAAAGACAAAACAATAAAATAAATTATGCACTGATTTTAAATACATATGTTATTAGTTTTTTTGTAAGCTATAAACACACTAAAACTATGTTTTTTATTTTGTTATAATATAAATAAGTTTGACGCGAAACTATGATATATCATTTCTGGATAACCATTTTTTTATTATAAATCTGGCCATTATGACTTCACAGGTTTTTCGAGCAATAATTATACATAAATGCACACCTAAATATATTTTTCCAAGCTCGTTGAGAAACTGGATGACTCGTGCAAGAGAGGCGTTTTTAAGCGCTGATGTCCTGGCCGCAACAGGCAAGAATAAGGGTAGTGATTGCGACTATTTAGAGCATTGGCGGGAAGTGTCAGTTATTTACTAACTTTATAAATTGTATATATTATAATAACGTTTATTTAATGTTGTTAAATATTTTTGGCAGCAAATAGTTGCATCAAAATAATTTATTCTTTGCAATAAAAATATAAAAGAATTAAATCGACTATGCATATAATCTAAAACTAATTAGAGTAAAAGATTTTAAAAATTACTATTAAAATCGAATATTATATAATTTTAACACATGTGGTTTTTGTGTTAGTAGCGATTTAATTTATCAGCAAATTTACTTTATTTTGTTATAGTAAATATTAACGCATATATCATTTCTGGATAATCTTCTTAAGTTTTTACTTAAAATATTTACATAATTTTATAAATTATATTAAAATTATGAAAAATATACAAAAAAAATATGTCAATAAATATGCAATAACTGGTATAAAAATTCCTAGTAACAGATTATGCATTTATTTTAAATCTGTTATTATTATTTGCATAGCCCATTTAGTTTTTACATTATAGTCGGTTTAATCTTCCAAGTTTTTTGGTTCCAAAAATATTACAGATACTAAAATAAAGGTATTTGCCATATAAATAAAAACTATACATTATAAAATATTTTTTATAAACATTACTTTTGAAATCTGAATAATCTTGAAAAACAGTCTCGAATCTATCCCGAAAATATTTTTAAAATGTGCCATTTCAGTAAAAACCTATCGAAATATATTTTCACTGGTTAATATATATTTATACCAGTGAAAATATAAATGATCTGGCAGATGCTAGTACAGTTGTATAATTTCAATTTTTTTTGTATGTAGTAATATGTATATTTAAATATGTATCATTTTTTATTTACATGCGATGTATAAATGTTACAGTGAATGTGTATTTTTAAGTAAAGTTATATTTTCACTAGTAAAGTCAAAATACATTTTCACCAGTAGATATATATTTCTACTAGCGAGAATACAATATAACTGATGAAAGCGCTAATATCCTCCTCTAAAATGTCCATAAAACTCAATTTGACAGTTGCGAAACGTTGCTGTTCAAACCCAAATATAACCTAATGAAAGTACTAACACTAATTATAGTTTTAGAACTTTTATTAGGTCAAGTCCGAAATTCAAACTAAGCCAAATTATCATCAGGGGAAAATAAGCGGAAAAATAAGTACAGCATTTCACATATCGCTCCATAGTTTGTCTGCATTTCAATATTAACTATGTTTTAAAAATATGATAGCTATCCTTACCGATATTACTATATACTTTTAATATATGAAGGCTGATCAAAGTATATTCAAACCGAATTTTGGTCAATAGGAGAGCGCAAAAACAATTATCACTTCTCAGAAGGCAAAAATTCACGTCAAAAGCAATAAAATCGTGTCGGCGTCGTCGCAGTGGGAACGCTCGGTAACGAGCGTTCCCACTGCGACGGCGACGGCACGATTTTATTGCTTTTGACGTGGATTTTTGACTTCTGTGAAGCGATAATTGATTTTTGCGCTCTCCTATTGATCAAAATTTGGTTTAGATATGCTTTATTCGATTCTCACTCGTAATATTGTTATAAAAAAATTTAATACAAGCGTTTTCACCGCAAAGGCACGATTTTGACTGGAAAATTACTATATGGCAACACTGAGCAAAAAATAACACACGACTAATTATCAAGTAAATAATGCCTAATTAAAATATTTCGATGTTAAAAAATATATAAAGTGCCATTTTTGTCATGAAGCCCAGAATCATTGTTTTCCCAGGGCCTATAGAATAAAGTATTACCGAATTTTTTTATGTTACTTTCAAATTCGTTGTTCAATCCACCTCACGCGAGATTGGTGTGGTTCGCTCATAATGGATATTATGGTCGTATCTGATGATTTGAGCGTTGCCTTGACCGCTAGATGTTTTTATTGGCGACCGAGTGAAAGTCGATCATCTAGTTTCTACTCCACGCCCTTCGAAACAAACAGGTGTGTCTATCTATGTTCATATGTGTGTATGAGTGTATGACCAGACATACGAGTTTCGAATTTACTCTCACCATTTTTTGCCACCCCCATCATTCTTTCTAACGCTCACTCGCTACTTTACCAGACACGAATGTCCAGACCAAAAGCTCGCACTGACCAAACGTGGAGTCAATTGGGTCAGTGGAGATATGCTGTAAGTAAACATGTTTTGCTTGTTTTGATCTTGAACTTATAGAGTTGGTTTTTAAGGTAAATGCTTAAAGAGAAAAAGGATTAACTTCCGTACAACTATTTTATGAGAGTGACATTCTTAAGCTATGTAAAAGAACTACGACAAATAAATATGAGAAAAAGTAAGATATCTCTTAAGCTAATAAAAATATATACATATAAACGGTTATTACTAATACTAATTGTTCCATAAAATTAGTTATTAGAAATAATAAGAAATTGCGTAGAATATTTTAAATCATCACGAGTTTCAGGCTCTTAATTTAAATTATGCTTCGCTAGTGAAATCACTACAAAAAATTACTCAATATTCAATTTCTAATCAGCATTAAACATTATTTAAACCTAAGTCAATATTGCGTAAGTAAGTATTAATCAATAATATAAATAGTATAAGGTAATAATTATATAAATATAATTATAAGTGTAGTCGCAGTTTGCTTATGATAAATATAGCAGTTCATGAACACCGATTTCTTTCCGGTCTAAAATAATCAATTACATATAGTTAAATGAATTAACTCATTCATAATTTCACACATAAATATCGACCAGTTTCTTACGCACAGCCGCAAATTACAGTTGCACTTTCATCTCTGTCTATTATGCTTCTAGATTTTTCTGGCGATCATCATCATCATCAATGGAGACTTTCTATTAACCTTTTGCGTATTAATCATGCGCAAAAGCACTCGTTTTTCCGGTCGAAATTTTTGCGCAGTACACCTTTTTTATTATATATATATATATAAATATTGCGCAACATCGTTATGTTTTTTTTTCACAAAAAAATTTCTCTTAAAACGATTCTCTATAGATATTTTCGACGATTTCGCCTATCGAACAATCGCATTGCGCAACCGAATTAACAAGTAATAAAATGTAAACAATGCATCTGCTCTTACCCAGTTACATTACGTTCACTTTAAGTACGTAATTTACTATTTTCTCATAGTAAACGCAAAATTCGCAGATAATCTATGAAACCTTTTAACGGCGTATTTGCGGTTACCCCGCGCGTCGATGTCTCTTGAGAAATCCGCTACTCTAACTAACAAATCAACTGTTATGATACAATAATTAGATTATTTTCTACTGCATATATTCCTTATTTATTTAATAAAATAACTATCGCAAATAATTGTAAAATATTGATCTGGCACTATTTATATGTATCGACTTTTCAAGAGCCCTTCTTTATAAATTATTTTTAATATTACAAAAAAATGTTTCTTAAATAAAAGATCTTTTATATAAACATTTTTTAATCTATATTATTTAAATAAATAAAAATATCTAGTCTCTACTTATTGCAAAAATGTGAATCAATTATCGTGCATTCATTTCTAATACGTTTCTCTAGAATAATTTTTACCCACAATGTTTACATGAGAAATGTTTGCCATTTAAAAAAAATCTTTTTCTTCTTTATAGCATGTGGCTAAATCAGCTATCAATAATTTACTTCATAAATAGAAGTGAATCATTAAAACTGTATATCCACTCTCTTTATGCGCACTTCTCAATCAACTTTTTTGTGTTCACATATTATATTTTCTATTTTTAAATTAAGAATTTATCTAATATAATTTTTAAAATAATACTTTAAATATTAGAGTTGCTTTTTAAATCGTCAATATATAACTCATACATCCAATTTAGCTTTAGAGCTGTTTTTGGTATATTGTTAACTAGAAATTTTTACATATAAGTCAATAATTTTTGGTTTATTCGTACATATATTATATATAAAAAATTGTTTTATTTAGAATATATATTATAGATAGAAAAATATTCTATATACAGTGTATATTCTCTGAACTTTTATGTTTAACCATACTTTATGACCTTTTTACATAAGCAAATATGTTTGCTTATGTAACATTTGTTATAAAAAAGAAGAGTTTTAATAATGAGCTTTTTCGACTTTACTATATTTTTCCAAGTGCATTAATAATAAAAACTAAACTAATTGCAACCATAACATTTTTATTTTTTTTACTGATTGCAAAAAAATATTTTCCAAATAGCACAAAAGACTCTTTGGTATGAGTAAAATATTTCCTTCGCGGAATTAAATTTCAGATAAAAGTCAGTATCTTACTGGATAATTCAATGTATTTTAAACGATCGATAAAAGCACAATAAATTCACATTAACTGAGAGATGTCTTGTCTCTTTGACGCAAAGACTTGCTAAAAGCTTATAATTACTTCATTCACTACATGATAATGCTTTGTTACATCAAAATAACAAATCCGCATTTATAGAATGCAATTCATTAAAGAAACGATTTTTATGACATATTTAAAAGAAGAAAAGCAGCTTCATATTTCTGGAAAGATTTAAAACTAAGCAACAATTCGCTACTATCAAAAAACAAGACAAAATAAAACGCCAATTATAGACAAATGTAACTACTGCATTATTTATGCAATTGCAAATTAAAATATCTATAGTTTATAATATATTAATTTACAAAAATATCATTAGTATTAATTAATATGACCATAAATTATGGTTTATAAAAAGGAGCTTCATGTCATACCAAAATTTTAAAATATTATTTTACTAATCTAGTTTTTTATTACGCAGGTAAAAGCTAATATTTATTGATTAAAAATATTTTGTTGTAACATAGCAACGAAGTAAACACAATCAACAACTAAATCAGTATATTTTATTATCTTGTATCTACAATTATAGCTTACAATCAATATGTCACTATGCACGATCGATTTTATTTAAATTATTCATCATGATACACATCCGTGAGATTAGGAAAATTTAGGAAAACCTAATCTGTAATAATCGATCGGAATTAAAATTACATAATAATCACTAATTCCGATGAAATTAAATAAAAAACACTCTCATTTCGGATTTTAACTTAATTCTTACAGGTATTTGTCACTAACGTGCCAAGACCTGAAAATTTATTTAGTCCTGGTTGTATGTAAAACTGTTAATATAATAGCAAAAGTTCTGGAAGAGATACCTAAGTATAAAAATAACTATACATTAAAAATTGCACAAACCGAGTCTGTATTATCTCTGAATCTCATTAACATAAATAAATTTAAAATATATAATAAAATGGCGAAGATGCGATAAGAATATAAAATTATTCAAATTACACAGTAAATAACTAAAATTTGAGAGAAATTGGCTTTTAGTAATAAAAAAAGCTAAATAAAATTATTTTAATCCAGTGGCGTAGCTAGGTTATGTGCCGCCCGGGGCAATCCTTAAAATTGCCGCCCCCCCATACATTTTTTTGCAGGGTCATAAAATCAGCATTTCTTAAAATAATAAATTGCTTATTGTTAAGCTCTTGCTATTCGTAGTTTTACATAAATTTTAGTTTATTCAGTGTTCAGAACCACACTAGACGATTCCATCGCGAATATGTCGCCCCCAAGCGAGGGCCGCCCGGGGACGGCCCGCTCCTCCGCCCTCCCATAGCTACGCCACTGTTTTAATCATTGCCGAACTTAAACAATTAAAATTCAGTACTGCTTTTAAATGCTTAGAATATTGTAATGTAATAAAAAGGCGTATTATATTAGTTAAATCAGCAATAGCTTAACACTAACTAAACAAAAATAAATTTGTCCAAGGCTAAATTTCTTTTTTGTACATTCAGTACCAATATAGAATACTAAGTCATTAAAAAATTCTTAATAATATGTCATATTATCATACTATCATATTTTAAAGATATTTTGTATTTAACAATAGTTTCAGCCATTGATTGAATACGCAATGAGTGCATAGCAATTAATCTTAATGCAAATATGAGAATTCATAACAATCAATCAATAGTTACAAAACAAGTACACAATTAAGCATTAGCCATTTTTAGTATAATTGTTATTTCAATGACTCAAACGAACAATTAATCGTTCTTGGGTTTAGTTCTGAACATTTGTTGGTGATTTATCTTGATGTATTTTGTTTAGGTCTCCGGCCTTTGGAATAATATTGCGTTATTGCAATTCCAAGATTATGAGATTTGAATGCAAATAAAAAACTACAAAACGCGGAACAAACGAAAGTGGAACATTTGGCAAATTCTGTTTGCTTTGTAACAAACGTTATAACTGTTGCTCATTACGCCATTGAAAGTAACCGCAGAAGTGCTATTGAATTTGGAAATTGTTTACAATTATTGATAAAACAGTAATCCCAAAATCACAGTCGTTAATTTATAATCTAATATAGTAAATAAATAATTAAATAAAGCATATATTTTTAAAAGTTAACTGGATTTTTTCATTGTATGAAAATGTGGGCCAGTGGCTTCGCTCGAACAATTTGATTTTGACTTTGATAAGTGATTGCATATATTTCTGTTTTCAAAAACAAAATTCAATGCGTAAAATAACATAGAAAGTGTGTATATGTCTTATTTTATATTATGAAATTTTGATATTTATTATTTTTATAACACACACTATTAAATTTGCTTTTAGCAAGAGCAAGCAGATACTTGATCTACAAAGAAGAACTGTACTTTTTTTTATTGTATTTATTTACAATAAATAAATTATTGCATATGGTTAAATTTATTAATATTATTACAATTAATTATTAATATAAAATGTGAGGTTTCTCAAAAGTGAACCTTTGTTTAAATTCGACAGCAAATTATCAAAACATATCAAAAAAATATAATATAAAGTCAGACATCTTATCAATTAAAATATAGTATAAAAAACATAAACACGTTTACTTGTGAATCATTCATTTTACATAAAAAATATAAACGTCAAGGGAAAGTTCAATTCAAGCAATTTTAATGGGCATTACAGTTATTTAAAAATAGATACCATAAAAAATAGAAAACTGCATTTTCACTGAATGATCTCGAAAAAACTGTTTTATTATTTTAATTTGCAAATATTAATATAATATTTTTTTGCCTTACTTATACTAAAAACCTTTGTTTTATTATATTACTTAATCCCTAAACGATTCTTGTTTTTATAACGAAACAAAAAACCACACTTCAATGTCTAATTTTATTTTATAGATTAAAAATATAATTTTATTCTAAAAAAATAACATTCTGCCACCTCTCGATCATTTAGTATAAAATGATTGAGTTTTTGATGATTTTTTTAAAAATTCGTGCTATTTTGAGTCCAGTAATTAAAGCAGGACTGATTATTAAAACTTTAATTAAGAAAATACGACATTTATTAGAAGATTATCCAATACCTTTTTATATATAAACAACATAGTTTTATATATAATTTTTTTTCATATGGAGATAATTTAAATCATATAACTTCTTACATAAATTAGATGAATTTGCTATTAAAAAATAAAAAAATAAAAGAAACAATGGATCACATTTAATAAAGTAGGAACGACAAAGAAGATTTAAGAAAGAGATAATATAATGTTCAAAAAACCCTCAAGACTAGGACATAAAATATTGACTGTCATTTTTGTCTAAGATACTTAATAATACCTATTAAACTAAGTTTAGTGTGATTTTTCAAATAAACGGTAAAATTATTTGTATAAAGAAATGTTAACTGAACTTAAAAAAAAATATTTATTAAATTAAATATGTGCAATTCCTTGATAAGTAAATTATTATCACGATAAAGGAGAATATCAAGAATATATTTACAATGAGATAAATTCGTTAAATAAAAGCGAAAGAATTTGGCAAAAAAATACATTTATTATAACTATAAAGTAAAAGATCTACTATTAGTTGTGATACTAATTATATTTCAAAGGAACCCAGCACGAACAGAATAAATGCTTTAAATGCAATGATAATCATAAAAATCATACTAACTAAGGTTAGTTGAGTTATATATTTGTATGTATAATATATAGTTTATTATTATTAGCTAAAATATAATTGACATACACATTGAGTTACAAGATACATATTTTATTTAATCTGTTTTTATTATTTTTTACAGTGGGTTTATTAAATTTTTCAATACTTTTGTACAAAATGTCTTTCTAGTGCTCTTTTTTACATTTTTTTGCTTTATATTTATTATTATTTATAGATGTGCACATGTGTATTTTTATTCCCCATACTTAATTTTTTTATTACGATACTATTTTAATACTATACAATTTTTAAAGTTAACACATACTACCTATATTTTATGTATGTATTTTAAATAAGTAGTTCAAGATTAAATTTAATTTAATATAAGTAGTTCAAGATTATTTTTAAGATATAAAACAATGTTTTGAAAAGACGCCAGTAGATCTTATTTATAAATTTTGTTTAGAAAAATTTATCAAATGCTTCCTAAATAATATATGAGACTTTTTGTAAAATTTTTAAATCACAAAATAGTTTAGTACTCAATAAAAAAAAATCTATACATATTTATATTTTTTTTATAGTTAATTTTGTACGGAATCATATTATAAACCCCCGATAATTTAGCGTTTCATGTATATAATATAATATATTATCCAGTGCATGGATTTTTACTTTTTTAACTTTTTTTGCTTAATGACGTACTTAGCCTTCATAATAAAAAAAATATTTTTAACCAATAAATATTAACATTTTTAGCCTGAATACGACACTTCAAGATTTCACATAAAAGCTTATTTTTTTGCTCTAAACTTATTTTAGTAGATATTATAACTCATTTTCGACAAAACTGTCAGTTAATAACTCATATCATAGCCTTGGGGTTTACATATATTATATTGTCTCTTTCTTTAATCTTCTTTGTCGTTCCCAAGTTATTAAAAACGTGACCCACAATTACATGTTTCTTAAACACTTTATTAATTCTTTTTTGTATTTTTTATGTGTAATATTATACATACAAGATATTTTTTATTGTAAATTCATCTTAGATGCTTTTAAATCCATACGAAAGAGATATATTGTTTTATATATAGTTAAGTGGGTGAAGTGATATTTTAATATAAGTAAGCTAGAAAAATAGAACAGTTATTTCGAGATCATTCAGTAGAAATGCAATTTCTACTGAAATTGCATTTCTACTGAATGATCTCGAAATAACTGTTCTATTTTTCTATTTTTTTATGCTATGTATTTTTAAATTAGTTGGACTGAGAACACCGTTTTCTAAGACCTTAAAATATAAACAATATTTGTGGGTATTATAGATCAAAAAATTGCTCAACATTAATTCAGGTAATTGTAATTTTATTTTAATGTATAAGTATTCTATTTTGATCATACTTTTTAATATATAAAAAAAAATATATTAAAGAAAGGCTTTGCGAATATTTTTTAAAACAGTAAAAATATATTAATATATTAAAAATAAAAATATATTAAAAATATATATATATTAAAAATATATAAAAGTAAAAATATATTAATATATTAAAAATATATTAAATATATTAAAGAAAGGCTCTGCGAATATTTTTTTAAACAGTAAATTTAATATTTTTAATTAAGCTTTTATATAAGCGCTTATTACATAATTAAGAATACCAGAAAACACATCCTTAGAAAAAATAAGTAAGCATTCTCTTCATTACAAATACATAACTATGTGAATAAGCATTTTTTTCATTATATGATATATTTATTTGCTATGTATATCTAAGTAATCTACATAATATTCATAAATAAAATAAAAATTAACGTTGTATAATAATTTAAAGCAAATAATGTACTATTGTTCTCTTAAAACTTATTTATCGAGAGCCTTGGGTTTTTATTTTTATTTTGGGAGCCGTAAGATATAAACGTTTTTTATTTTAATAGATCTTTAAATTATATACGTCAGTTATAATCATACTTAATAAGTATGCTTCAAACTATATTGAAGGATATTTGATTGCTCAAAACCATGTTTTTCGTGTATCGAGATCAGCAACGAATCTGATCTGTTTTTTTCCAATTTCGAAACAAAAAATCTCAATATATGTAATCATTGAGATGTCATATACACTGATTTTGAAAAGGCTTTAATTAAAAAACTGTAAATGTTTAGGTTTTCCCAAAAAATTGTACAAAAAATTGAATCATACTATTGAAATAGTCGTAAATATTTTTAATATGAGCAACACAAGTCCCCTTCAGGAATTATTTCAAACTCAAGAACCATTTATGAACTTTTTTAATTAAATGATTATTTTGGTATTTCAAATTTTAAATACTAATTCAAGAATTCTGCAAGCTAAAGTATCATAGAGGACGCTAACGAATCGTAAAAGTAAAATGCGTCCCATAACAAAGCTGAGCATCTAGAAAATTTATTCAGATGTCGTTAACGTGTAGAGAGAACCTCCACTTGCTCTCAAAAGTGATTCAGCGATCTTTAGTGTAAGGTTCTTTAGCCAAAATATTCCCAATGAAATCGTAGGAATAGTATGATCACATGTATTGAATTAATTTATAGAAAATTTGCATATAAGACCACAATCAATTTTATTTAATATTAATTTTAAATTGCATTATCCATACAGTTTTGTTTTAAAATATGAGTACATAATTCTAGTTTTAGTCTAATAAAATTTAATAAAATAAAAACTACAAATATAGCGATCAAATACAACCGGGAGATATATCTATAAAGTCATTTAGTTACAGCTTTTAATATAAAAATCAGCGCTATTTCAAAACTAATCGGATTAGAGAAAGATCCGGTTCTGCAAGGGTTCAAACTGGATTCTACAATACATAGACCGCATTCCCAGTGCAGCTGTCCTACTTGCTTTCATATTATTTTCGCGTATTGTTAAAAATTTATTGCCAGGAAGCCATTTCGAAACATTTCATTGATATTGTTCCATTGTCCGATTGAGAAAAGGAAAAGCAGCTCTAATGATTAGTTTTGGAAATCTCACCTTGAGCCCCTGACTGTGCGCCTCTGAAGCTGGGTCCACTCGCGAGACGAAGAAGCCGGTGGAGTGCTCTTTGCCCCCGCGAACGCTGAAGCCGAAGGTGGAAGGGGCCAAGGGTCTTCTGAGCCGGACCCTTCGGACCCCTCCGCTGCCTCCTGTCGTGGCGCCGGATGTTCCAGAGCCTGCGGAAGTTCCGGTCGTCGTGGAACCGGTTGAGGCCGTGAATCTCCCGCTGCCATAGTCTCCAGCGCCGCTCACCATCTTCGTCTAGCTTTTATAGACCACCTGAAATAATAATAAAATATAATTATATATACATATCGAATAAGTTGTGTCACACTTCCAAGCCTTCCAAATTATTTGAGTCTTGATGATGTATTACATATAAATACATATAAATGCGGTTATTAGCAGTTGAATTCAATTGCCACCCCAATAAGATTTCAGCATTTCTGACATCCTTTGAAGGATACTAACAGCAAAGAAAGTGATCGAGAAGATTTATCGAAGTAGAACTAGACAATAAGTACAATATAATTTTTAATGAAAAATAAAAAAAAATATATACAATGTATAATTTTAATAAAAAAAATTAAAATGAGTTTCAACACATTTTTTCTTACATCAAATCATTGTTTAAGACTTGTTGATAGTATATTGTAAAAATATTTTAGTGTACTAATTTATTTTTTAAGCTCTTGACATCAATAAATTTATAGATGGTAATTAAAAAGTGAATACAAAGTTTATCTTTATTATGACTAAAACGTAAATTGTAAGCACACGCATCTTAAATATTAAAAAAGTGACAAACGAGAGTTTCGCCCACCAATTAACACCGCATCACCAATTAACTACTACAGTTGACACATTTACTCAAATCTCTCATAATTAACAGATGCTACCCAAAAAGAGCTAATTGTTATTTGACTTTATAATTCATACAAATTTCGCACCAAATGTCCAGCGGTGTGAACCGCACACTTTCTAAACTCACTTTTTTTCGTAGCACATTTCATTTCATTAGCATCGATGATCACTTTCGCACTATATAATTTCGAATTGCATAAGACACAATATTGAATAAGGGCCTTGTCATGATTTACTACTACCCACTAGTATTATGCAAATGTTGACAAATTTGCATAATGGCAAATAGCCGCTGAGTCGGTTATTGGCTTTCTACCGTACTACAAGTAAATATGCACTACAAAGAAACAAGCTTCGAGTTCTGCGTGCCATATACTTGTATAGATTCTAAAGATTATTTTTTGAACCATGCCAGGAGATGGTTAACATATCTTTGCATTTTAATTAGTTATCAATGTCTTAGATCTTGAAGCAATACAGACAAACTGCGATAAACTTGGGTTACTTACAGATGCGCTAATATAATATAATTTCAATGAGCGATAAAAATACCTAATTTTAAAATCACACTTCCACGATTACAGTCTATTGATAGTCATTTTTTAAAAAAGCAATAATAATCTAATTGATAATGGTTTTACGTTTGTAGTGCTAAACTTTCTTAAAAAAATATACTATACACAAAGACACAAAAATTCTCAAAATAATCAAAAACACTTAGACACAAAACTCAACATTCTTGTTTATATATAGTGAGACTAGTTATATTTTATATCATATCTAAAATGTATTTTTTTTACGTTAAAAATAAAATAAAACATGCAACGTTTTAAATCTTAGTAAAAAAAGTTCAATTAAAAAATATTTTTCAAGGGTAAAGAATAGAAAAACGATTTCCCGCAAATAATCAATCGATAGATTCTACCGGAAAATTCATTGTTTCATTAATATATGTAAATTCATATTAGAAACTAAATTACTATTTAATATTAAAACTATTATATTTTCACACTTTGTTTAATAATTATCTAATTATATTTATTCATGTATAAATAAAAAAGTTTCTCTTCACACTTTTTTATTTTTTAAAAGTCAAATCTATAACAAGTAAAACTTTTCAGTCATTAATTTTATATCGTAACTAATTAATTTTATCACGAAATTATAAAAACGTGTAATGAGATATTTTAAAATATTTTAAAAATCTAAATTTATTATTTATAGACTACACTCATCTGCAAAAACATTTAAAACTAATTGATTCTTTTAACTCGTACATTGTATAGATCTATATCTATTATTTTAAAATGCTAATTGAAAACATTTTTGTATGAAAACAAGGAAAATCATTACACAAGAATTCAAATACCACACATTGAACACCGAAGGCCATTTTTGAGTGCATAACTTAAAATTCATATGTATAGTATTTCCACACAAGAAAGAGGCGTGTAATTAGCTAACGCGTTTACAATAAAACAGCTCCCACGGAGTAGTTAAAATTTAGTCTCTCTTTCACAGAAACACAGTTATGCCTTACTGGAAATTGTGATTCCAGATTGAGTTTAATCTATGCGCGCCCAATTTTGTGTTTTCAAAAATAATATAATAAATCATTTCGATGTGAACCGCCATTATGTGTTAATGAATACAAAGAATGGGTTTGGAAAAAATAAATAAAATCATAACAATATAATTTTACGACAACGTGTACGTTTAATGTGCAACGTGCGGTTGAACATTCACGAATTTGGGTTGTCGTTCTCGATTGCCATCTGAGCAGATTTGTGCATTACTGTCCACTCAGGGCTTTTTAAACGAATCAAAATTAAATTATTAAAAAAATAATCAACAATAAATATTTGTTTCATTATTGAAACTTACTGTATATTTAATTTAATTAGGACCATCGTGAAAAATAATACATAGTATTATTACAATACACAAAATAATAAGCAACTAAAATAAAAAAATAATTAGCGTAAAAACATAATACAAAAAAAAGATTCTCAACGCATAACAATAATATCTATTATTTTATAAAAATAATATTTAACATAATTTTTATAATGACTTTCAATATCAGAGAATATTATTTTTACTGATATAATCAATGCAATATTATGCTACAATTAATTATAATCAATAATCAACAATCAAAATATTTTTAAATTATTAAAAAAATAAAAAAATATCGACTTTTAATACTAAAAAAATTCTGATTTTATAAAATATAACAATCAAGAACATTTCATAAATATTTGGAGTTTTAAACCATTTTTTATGAATAAATTGTATTTTGCATGGGTAATAAATATAGAAAATTGCATGTACAATACTTATATTTTATGTGCGTAATACTTTGATGAACTCTGCATAAATTTTAACGGTTTATCACTGACAACAATAAAAAATAAAAAACGATGTTTTTTAACAAAAAATATACAATATCTAAAAATATGATCTTATAAGAAAAATATATCAACGCCTAGTTTTTCATGTAAATTTATGATTTTACTATAATAACTGTAAATAAAAATTGAATACATATAAAATATACTTTATGAGCAGAAATAGTTCATTATTAGAGAATTTTCATTATTTAATATATTCGACCTGGATCATCGCGATATTCATCTGTAAAATTAAGAAAGTCTAGGTAAATTAAATCTGTGACGATCAATTGGAATTATAATTATATAATAAACAATAATTCCGATCGCCTAGATACGATAGAAATTGAAATGGTATTCGTATTCAGATCTTTCAGGTTATTAGTCAGCGACTTATACCATTCGTTTTTTTATTTAATTTTTGACAGGCGTAAGCCCAATGCGTTACAAAGGGGTAAATCTGTACCAACTGAGTAAATCAATCAGATATAATGAATATCTACAAGTAAGTATTAACCACCAGGCTGAAAGTATGAGAATCTGTGATATTTATAATAATAATTATATACTATTATGTGTAATATAACTAATAACCAATATAATACAATGCAGCTGGGACCGTTTTTTTTTATAATAGCACATTTTTTATAAATAAATTCGAGAGCCGCTGCTGGGGCTCGAACCCGCAACCTCAGAATTTCAGTATTGGGCATTTTAAAAATAAATATACGCTACTATTAAAATCATGCTACATACTAAACATATAACCGACAGTAAAATATATTTTAAATATATTAAAAAAACACACGTCTATTGATTCAATATAATAAATGATTCATAATTGTTATCACTATCATATTTTTTTGCCGATGCGTATTAATTTATGGTATATGTTATCAATAAGGTTTATATCAATCGTCATAATAATCATTAGAAATAGAAGAAGAATTAGAAAAACGATTATCAGTAGCGTGAATTAAACCAAGGGCAATTTCACGCAATATAGTTTTATCGCCATTGTTACGCCTGTAATTTTCTTGGTCGTTTAATCAACAGATTAACTATTGCAATGGTTCGATAAAACATTTATTTATTTATTTATTTACATGCTCATAATATCATACAATCGGCTTCGGGTAGTAGATCGCCGGTGATGGAGGCCGGAAAAAGATCATCGCTCTCATGAGGTCATTGTCACCTGAGCCAGTGGCTGGACTGGTGGCTATTACAGGTGTCGGTAATCTTTGGATCTATGTCATCACTTTTTCTCGTTTTCGAAAAAAAATATTCATCCTCCTGGTTTTTATCAAGTTTGGAATAGTAAAAAATACATCCGATATGCATCAATCATTTACTAGTAAATCAGAAGGTCGTTAGTATGAATTACTGATAATTGAAGCGAGGCTCAATTGAAATAATAATAATTATATTAGTAATAGTATTAATAAATAAACCGTATATTATGATATGCATCACAAACATTAGATATGGACCCAATGTATATACATATGTATGTATATGTATGTACATATATACATACTATTTAATTAATTTGATTTTAAAAATGTTTAACAAATTAACCAAAAATAATAATAAATTGCATTTTTACACTATAATATAAATCATATATTTAATGCATTTTAATCTGAGTTTTGGCTTTAGATTTATTAAATATTATTGTACTATATGTATAGATTACAAAGATATTTAATAAACAAATTATATTTTTTTATCGTAGCTAAGCAAAGATTATACTCTTCTTAGTAGTGTTTTGCTGACAATGTAAAGAAGAAAATTTAAGCTTTGAGCTTAACCAAAAATCAATAAAATATTGAACAAATCTATAGTTGCGTTATAAAAAATCCTAGAAGAAAAAAAATATAGGCAAAACTATTATGAGACATTAGGGTTTTGAAAAACGTAGTTGAAATCAGGCTTTCATAATATTTTTTTTTGCTGTTGCCAATTTAAAATAGTTGCAACTAATATAATTAAAGTTACAATTTTTTATAAACAATATCTGATTATCGCATATTTTTTTATTAAGTTTTACGCGAAGTTATATACAATTTTCAATGTTATTTATAAAAAAATGATCACATTTAATTGTATTTAGGCATTCCTAATTTTTTTGTCAATCTGATGTCTTATTATAGTGGACTTTAAAAATAAAATATTCTTTATTTGACAATATTATTCGACAATAACTATGATCTAATGGTTTACGATCTATGCAACTATTGGTAAGTCATCTCGCTACCCGACGTTCGAAAAGTGGTTTCGATTGTAAAACAATAATAAAATAAAAAAACGCCTGCGAACGTTACTATTTAATTTTTTTGTTCATTTTTAACAATTGGCAAATACTTTGCAATAAAAAATTAATAAACTGAAAGCATTAAGACGTATTATACGACACGAATGATCGTCGTGAGTGAAAGACAGATCATGATGAGGAGAATATATTAAGAAAGCTCACTGGGTCATGTGAGCCGTTTATTTTTCGCCAAATTGATATTTTTGGCCATTTGGTCAAAACAAAAATTCAAGTCACTTAGGAAGAGAAGGAGAGTCACGGAACGATGGGCGAGACCAATTCCACAAAAAAAGACAAACGAGAACACGACGTAATAACGTTCAACAAAAAAAAACGCCAAGAGACACTGATGGTTTCTAAAGTATTTTTATACTCGTGCAATACTAATTCACTCCCTAGAAGATAAAATTACTCGTTTTTTTCATTATATTATAGTATCATATTTCTGTGAACTATAAAATGGATTACTATTATAATATTATGGAATCGCTTGTGATCATTAAATAATATATTAACCAGCATGCTGGTTAATATATTATTTAATAATCACAATAGTGTTAGAAACACCCTATATTTGTATCCATACATCTATTATTTATTACACAATATTTCTTATAAATTTTAAATAGTCGATTATTTGAAAATTGATATCTCACGTTGTTTAATGCTCGGTGATTGTAAACGGTTAAAGATTTTACCATTAAAAAACGTTAAAATAGATTTGTTCCGATGTTATACTGTTATGAAATAATATAATATAATGTTAAATTGAGGCTGAATATATAAAGACGCAAAGAAAAATTAATTTTCGCAATAAATACGTCTTGAGTTTACGATATATGTTAAATACAATTTAATTCTATACATATATTTTATATTTTTTAAACGATTGATACCCTCAGTACATAGCAAGCTTAGATAGCAAGATCTATCTATCTATGCCTTCTCTGTAATTAACGTACTTTTCCACGGTATAAGCCAACAGGTTTGCCATATAACTATAGTGAAGTGAATCCAAGAATGTTGCACCATCTGTACCGCCGCGATCGGATACTTCAATTGATCTTTTTTGTAATACTTCCACTCTGCAAAGCAAGTTCACATCTCCACGAGAGCTACGAGACTGTTTCCATTGTTGACTGACATTTTTGAATCGGACGCTTCTGAATTTAATCTGATTAAATATAATCTAAAGCGGAGATTTAGAAACTCACGAAACGAAACGTGTGCACATTTTTGGGTCACACTTGCCACTCTAGTGGTAAACTTTGAATTAAATGTTAGTTTATGTTTTCACTAAAATCGAATGGTGTCAAAATATATGTATATAGGTGAAAGTAAGTTTGTGCAGTACTTTATGATGATTACCTACAATATATAGCATTTTTGCACTTCTTTTAACAATAATAAAATAACTCGTTTTTTCTTATTAAAAATTATATCTATACTATTTTTTTTATTAACAACATTTGCAATATAATGTTTTCTCATAGTCGAATTACATTATTTTGTATAATAAATCGCGCAACTACACAATGATTTTAGTTTCTAATTGCAACCATTAAATTTAAAAATAGATTAAAAAGAACAGAACGAAGCAAAAATAATATTTAAAGCCCAAAAAATTGAGGGTCCGGTACCCGCACTTTTGCTAGCTTCGGTACCTCACGACAGTGAGGTACCGACAGTTAGTATTGTAATATATTATATTACACAAGTTAAAAAATCTATATTGACTAAATAGCTAATAAAAAATAAATATTATATGTATACATAAATAGATTAAGAAACAACTAAAGTGTGTTAATGATTGATTTCAGCTCTGGATATTAGGGTAAAAAAAATATTTTTTTTGTATAAATAAAGCCAATAAAAAAATCCTTAGTTTTACTTACAACATTTTCGATTATCTATAATTTAAATTATGTTGCGTATTTTTTTTATCTCAGATTTTTTATTATAGTCGGT
This sequence comes from Plectrocnemia conspersa, assembly GCF_051122295.1. NCBI lineage: Eukaryota > Metazoa > Arthropoda > Insecta > Trichoptera > Polycentropodidae > Plectrocnemia > Plectrocnemia conspersa. The sequence goes on from NW_028277172.1 coordinate 23,212,341, forward strand.
TTTGTCATTAGTTCGAATGCTTGGCATATGTAGTTATATAAAGATAATAGAATATTTCGATTTATATTAGAAAGCGTCTAAACATTAGAAGCTTTCTTATAATATATAAATTAAATATAATATAATATTTTTATTTATATAGGAAAGCACATAACTAATACATAATATAATAAATTCAGAAGAAAGTAACATTTTTTAGGCAAAAATCGCTTTAAAAAATATTGATTAGCTATGATTTAAATTAATATATGTAGTGACTATATTTTTTATAGTCAAAAAGTCATTAATTTTACTAATTGTGACGTCTATTTATAAAAATACTTTTTTGCTTTAATGATAAACTATCTTTATTTCAAATCAAATTTTTATAATCGGTAAAATTAGATAAAAAATATATTTTTTCCCTTTTAAAAAAATTAAATGGACAACTCGTAGTTATTTTATATAAAAGCTAATTGTTGTTCTCTGTTTTATATTTAGATCATTTATAATAATTGCTCTAGAGTTTTACAAAATGATGTTACAATGTAAATATATATAGTGAAGATATATTTTCACTAGTTTAAATATAATTTCATGACATATCTACACAATTTCAGTTGATCCAAAAAAAGCTTTTTAATCAGTAAAATATAATTAAGGAATATATTTTTTCTTTCAGAAAAATAATATTTAAATTCTATTTACCATAAAATAATACATGTAAAATTATGCACTAATTTCAAATCTCAGATTAATTTGTAAACAATGTTAGCTAATGACATAAGCTATTAAAGATAATAACTGTTATCAAAGTATTACAAATATAAATAAGGTAATTAAATATCTGTAGCAAAATTTTTTAATCACAATAGTTGCGAAATATTGCATACATCATAACAAAATATACAGTACTTTACAGTCGTATAAAATATGATCAACTATTACAAAAAAATATACATTATATATTTTTAATAATCAAAATCAGGTAATTAAATATTTGTGACAAAAACTTGAATCAAATTTTATCATTATAAATTTAGGAAAAAATTGCTTGTAATTTGTTCAAAGTGTTCTATGTTTAATATAGTATATTATAATAATTTAGTTAAAATGCAAGTATTCAATTAAGTCAATTTTTTTTAAATAAAATCATAAAACGTTATTAAAACAATAATATATTTTCTAGGTTTATGGCGTTTAAGTGATCCCCATAGGAACTAATGTTGCAATGTGGAACTGTCCAAGTAAAAATAATTTAAAAATCCTATGTATAGTATTATTCATTTTGATAGTACTAAATTATCTCGATGCTCTTGAATATAACCAGAATGCTCTCGATTGACCCAGATTCCCACGAAGAGGACACTCTGAGATTGCAGTAATGAAACCGCCGCTGAATGAAGAGGAGAGAGGATTATGCAAATTGCGAATCAGAGTCCAAAGACCACGCCGAATCGGAACTTTCTATTTCGATTGCATGTCTGGGCGTTGCAACTGGTGCGGACGTTTAACTTTACCTTCCACATACCAAAATTTAACAACAAGTTATTCTTCTTCCTTGTCGCTCGCTCGTTGATAAGGATCGTGACCCACAATCACAGTTTGGTTGTAATATTCTACTGTACAGATCAGAGCGCTTATATGTATATTAGCTATCATTTTTTATTTGATCCTGTTCTAAAACTTTTAGGATGATATATCTTGTTCAGATAAATAAGAAGTGAAGAGTTTTATCTAAAACAGGTTAATACTATCTGTGTGTTAATTATAAGGTAGAATAACTGTGTTTATCAGAGAGTTAGAATATAACCCACGTTCTTGCGTATGACGCTTTGAAGAATACTTTGGAACGCAAGCACTGGTCAGTAAGTGGCACCAAAAAATATAGGATCTTTTAGTACAAAATCCATATTAGAAGCATAAATAAGTTCTTTCACTAAGACTCTAAAAATGTTGTGAATGCTATATAATAACTATTTCATGCACTTAAGAAATCTCTTTTAAATTTATCTATCAAGTCAGTTGCAATATTTAGCAGTCTGACTAAATTGATGTTCGTAACAGGCTTTACTGCCTGTATTTTTTATACATTTAGATCTACAGTTAGCTGATATTTTACCCAAATACTTTCAAAAAGGCACAGAGTATTTATAAGTTTCATTCCCCTCTCCGATAAATTTAAATTAAAACATAAATCAAAACACCTAAATAATAATAATAAAATACTGGGCTGAAATTTTACATCATCATATGTAAATAACTAGATATACAACTATTAAATCGATCACGAGTGGTCACTTAAAGGATGAATTAACATATTATAATTACATAAAATCTTAAAATATATTTTTTTTAATTTTAGTTTTAATTTAAATAAATAAATGAATAAAAAATAAAAATCAAACTTGCTGATTTAATTTTTATGAAAACATTTATTTAATAATTTATTGTAAATTGACCGTTGCAACGTGACAGGCGTGATCCCAATGCGTTACAACAGAAATAAAAATAAACACAATTAACAATAAGACATTAAAAAAAATATATAAACTGTATTACAGTTTAAAAGCAATATATTGTATAATATCACTAAGCACGACTTATACTTTTTTAATATTGCTCACAGTATTCATTCGTGAGATTAGGAAAATATAGAAAAACCTTATCTGTGAAGATTTATCAAAATTATAATTATATAATAATCACTAATTTCGATCTCCCAAATACGATAGAAACAGGAAAAATAATACGGTTTATATTGGATTCGAACCCAGATCTTTACCTTATATTTAAATAGTGTATTTAAAAATTTACACAAATTATAAAAAACGTATTTCTAAGATAAAGTAATGCAGTAACGAAAAAAGGAATTCGCTAAAAGCTAACATAATATTCGACACGTAAAAATCTGTCTGGTAAAATCCGCAATTACTATGTATATTTCTGTGTATAAAAATATGTAAAAGGAATTTCATTTTTTATCTAGTTTTTACGAGTTTCTTAAATAAATACAATTAAAAAATATATATTTTTTACTTATTCCAGATATTTTTTAAGTTCATTAAAAATAATCATAGTGATTTATTAATATTTAAAACCATTGCAGTTATCGATTTTTGAAACCGTTATATCCTATTTAATTGATAAAAAATAATAAGATTTAATTTTAATAAATATTATGAAGCAAATTCGATCTATCTATTTTTTTCTATATAACTTTGTTACCTAGTTTGTTTTTTTTAATCTGCCATTTTGAAATAAGATGGCAGGTCACACTGACTAAAACAAAGATCAGAGTGATTCAGTGATATAGGTGTTTTAAAATCATAAATAGGCATATACAAGACTTTTTATAGAATTAACAATCAAACTAAGACATTTTTAACCTCTACTTTTTTAGAAGCAATGCAAAAAAATGCTAAATTTAATTTTGTGAAAATTTTACTTACGTCCAATTAGCCCTAATTGGTTTTAAAAAACAAAAGATTCTGTATCAAAAAATATTTTTAACATGTTAATTGACATAAACATAGATTGAAATTTTGAAAAACATTAAAAAATTGATATATTTTTTAATGATTTATTAATAAAAAACAAAGTGGATAAGTTATATTATGTATTTATATTCGTAATATATATTTTCTAAATTTTTAACAAGAAAACTGTAGTTAATTTTAAGACTAATGTCTTAAATTTAACTACAGTTAAATAACATTTTAAGCAGGCGCGTATTGTGAGATACAATCCCTTTCACTCGCTCGCGTATTAAATGACGAGAGTGAATGAGAGACATGGGGGGATGCGTTACATGCATTCGGCACGCCCACTTTTTCTCACTCACTCTCGTCACTAACACGCGAGCGAGCGAAAGGGAATGAATCTCGCCGTATACGCCTGATTTTAAGATAAGTTAAAAGACATAAAAAAATCTTTAAACGAAATTAAGAAAATCATATTTTAAAGTCATATCTGATATAACCTCAAATGTTTTATTTTGTAAAATAATATAAATTCACGTTCACATATTCATGAAAGAACGCCATTTTTCTCCTCCTGGCCGCAAAAATTTATATTTTATTTTGTTACTAGTATAATTTTATTAGTATTTAAGCTCTTTGTTAGTATTTTTTAATTTAGGGCATTTTTTAAGAAGATGGCTAATCAATCTGTATATTGAACTTAGCCGAATTGAATTTATTAAAGTTTGATATAAGTATATTAACTACGAAAACTATCGTTGCAACAAAAACCGTTGAATCTCAACATGTTCTTGCCTTGAGGTCTTTATATGTTATAAATAAATAATATTTTACATTGGTAATACGATTTTCGTTGCTTTTAAATTCAAAACTATTCATCTGTTTTTTAATTAGATCAATATTTTTTTATTTATTATATTTTCTATGTACTATCCGATTGATAAGATATATTTTTCCACACTTAGTTTAAGTTATAATTGCGGAAGTTAAATATGAAAACACCACAGACTCGTTGCTACCATTTTAACACGGTTCACGGTAGGAACAGTCTCAGAAAACCGAGAAGTGCTAAATTCGGAAATGGATTCTTGGGCGCCTCTGTTCGAACCAGTTATCCGAGAGGCACTTTCTCGTCCGTATACCCACTTCTCCGTTGAATAATAATAAAGAAGTTAGCCACTATAATAATGACGTGGCCGAGCCAGGCACACTTGCCCACTTTGTGAAATCTCGATACATTCATTTGCACATCATTTCGCCCATGGTGCATAGAACACTTTCGTAACAGTTGCACAACCGCTCCGTTGCATGTCTAGGGTTAGTACTTTGATATTTTTTCTCCCACAAAAAAGGTTTTGAAATTCCAACAAATTGCCTTGATGACGTATAATTGATTCTTTGCCTACCTGTTGCGGTTGAAGATGCACAAGATAGACCCCGCACCTCAATTACACGATGCCCGCGATGCGGGTATGGTGGTCTAAGATAATGAGCTCGATACGTAACTGCAATTAGAAGGTAAACGACCGGTGAAAGGAAACGAGATACTGCCTAACCTAGGGTCTGACCCTAGACGCGTACCACTTTGGTAGACAAATATTTGATTTGAAATTAAAAAAAAAACTTTCTATTAGAAATCTCCCATGCGTCTTCTCGTGATTCAGACAGTCTGACAGATGGCAGATTCGCGGAATTTCACGCACTCTATTAATAGCGTCTATTGGGTTCGAGATTCGCATTAATCGCAATAACCACAGGTGTGCATGCTGAATGCGTGAATTATTTATTGAAGAAAGGTGCCAGCCGAGCGACAGTTTGAGAAATTATCAAGTCATATTGCAGACAGCGCGACGCCGCTACTAAAATTTCTCCCACGCATACTTATGTATGTAGATTATGTACCATATAAACAGGTTTGTAAGAATGTATGCTTTTGGCAATTACAAAGTTAAACTAGTGTGCTTATTTCTGCAACATAGTCCTTCCATCATATAAAGCAGGGTGATAATTTAGATGCCTATGCATTAGATCTACAATAGTTATTTTCCGACGAAATGTCATTTCAACTTGTGCTTATACTATACTACTTTTGGTGGGGCGGTAAACTAAATATAACAAAAAAAATCATGCTGTAACAAATTTTGATCGAACGAGATCCTTAACGATAAAGGAAGTCGTGGAGGTCCTTTTCCAGTTGCTAACGACCAACTAAAAGGATAGTTGAATATAAGAAGTTGTACAAATACAATGCATTAGTAATTCAACAATTATTGTATATTTATTTATTTATACAACTAGTAAAAACAGCTTGACAAATGGTTGCCAAACGAAATGAACAAAAATAAAAAAATCAATGTTATGATTTTTCTATTTGCGATCCATTTCTTGATCATATTCTAACATAAAGCGGTCTGCATAACGATTGTACAAACATGAAACCCGAAAGCTTATTCAGTTGGTATAAACTACTTCATTTCTTAAACAATAAAAAACTTAGTAATTGTCAATAAATATTAATTGCGACCAGTGACGTAGCTATGGTTGGGCGGAGGGGGCGGGCCGCCCCGGGCGGCACTTGCTTGGGGGTGGCATATTCGCGATGGGATCGTCTAGTGTGGTTCTTAACCCTGAATGCACTAAAACATATATAAATCCACGAATAATAAGATTTTCATAATAACCAATTTATTATTTTAAGAAATGCTGATTTTATGACCCTGCAAAAAAATGTATGGGGGGGGGGGACCGGCAATTTTAAGGATCGCCCTGGGCGGCACATACCCTAGCTACGCCACTGACTGCGACGTCTGGTCCATCGTAAAGGTTCAGTGCTTAAAAATTAAACTTGTGCTATGCTATATAGTATAATATGTTTAATTTTACTCATCAGACATCACTTGATTAAGCATTTCGACAACTTCTTAGTCTTTCACAAACAAACTGATGCCAAAAGTGCAGTTCAAGATATTATGAACTTCAGAACATAAATGTTCAAGCCATCAGAATAAATTATCTTTTAATTAATTAGCTTAAATGTGTCGATTTCAATAATGCTTATTTTGATTATTAGTTGTAAAAATATACTTGAATTTGAAGGGAGACATTGCATTAAGGCATTACAGTTTACATTAACTAGTTATGGTTTAACTCAGGAACTTAATTTTATGGGAGAAGGCAGATAGGGGCATTCCCCCCCCCCCACTTCTTGAAATTGACCAGAAAAATTCATGACATTTGAGGAAATAATATGAATTTTAATGAAATTGAAATATAGTTTAGCCAACTTTTACCACCCCCCCCCCCATATGGAAAAAACTAAGATGACCTCCCTGATTCAAAACAACACCTACAAATAAGTAGTGAGACAGCAGACTCTATAAATCAGTAACATATATTTTATTAATTTTTTTGTTTAAGCACATCAACATAAATTCAAAACACGCAACGTATAGTTTTTTTATTAGGTTTCCTGGCCACTCTAGCTATGCTAAGTACAACTTAGCTAAACGTTTTTTAATTATACCTTACGAAACTTATTCGGCAGGTTGGAGTATCTGCCCCCCCCCCTTCTTTAATTTAACCAGAAAAATGCATGTCATTTAATGAAATACTATGAATCATAATGAAATCAAAATATTAAAAAAACGACCACTGATTGGCCAACTTTTACCCCCCCCCCTCCCCACGGGAAAACTAAAATGACGTCTCTGATTCGAAACCAGAAATTATCGAGTTATACCTCAAATTAAATAAAAACAGATTTCGAATCTATCCCGAAAATATTTTTAAAACATGTCATTTCAGTGAAATCATATCGGAATACATTTTCACCGGTAGATATATATTTCTACCAGTGTAAATATAATTTATCTGGCAGGTGCTAATAATATTATATGATTTTAACTTTTTTAAAAATGTATTTACATGCGATGTATAAATGTTTATTTTTCTATAAAGTTATATTTTCACTTATGAAGTCCAAATACATTTTTACCAGTAGATATATACTAGCGAAAATATAATTTAACTTATAGGCGCTAGTGAAATTATACGCTACTCTAAAATATCAATGCAACTCAATTTGACAGTTGCGAAACGTTCATTTGCTACAAGAATTAACCAAACCCAACTTAACCTAATGAAATATCTAAAACTAGTCTAAAATGCAAACTAAACCAACTTATCTCTCAGGGGTAAATAAGCGGAAAAATAAATACAGACAAACGTTGCATCTCGCATATGGCTCCATAGCTTATATTAACGATAGCTATCCTCGCCGATATTAACACAAATTTCTGATATGAGATTACTGTGAAAAGTATACTCAAATCGACTTTTGGTCAATAGGAGGGCGCAAAAACAATTATCACTTCTCGGAAGTCAAAAATTCATGTCAAAAGCAATGAAATCGTGTCGGCCACGCTCGTTACCGAGCGTTTCCACTGCGACGGCGACGTTCAACTTAATATTCAACACGATTTGAATTGTACAATATGAACATTCAAATTCATATAGAAACAAAAATGCAAAAAAGGGACCGCACAAAATTATGATTGTTATTATAAACAGTAATTTAAAAACATTGCACTGGTAAATTAAAATAAAAATACGAGTTCAAAAATATTGCGCAAATCTGCAAAACTGCCCCACTGCGTAACATTTCTGAGATTGACAATGGTTTGGCCCTAACGGCTACGAAAGCGGCCAACAACCTTTGACTACATAAATATGTTTTAAATTTAAAGCGTATATTGTGCGAGTGAGTGGCAAGCAGCGAACGTTGGTGAGAACAGCAAAACCCCATAATTCTCTGCAACGAATCTACTTAAAAGGATTATATAAATTGATAGCAATATTTCCCTTACATAAATAATTGAAATGTTCTGACCAACACTCGCTCGCTACCGCTCGCTGTTGGTCGCCTTCATAGCCGTTACGGCTAAACCCAGCAGAGAAATCATAACCATTGATTTCTGAGCGTGGCGCTGACATTCCTAACAAGTACCTTTTTATTTATATTGGGTTTCAAAATAATCAGTAGTTAAATTTAAGACGGGCACCGTGGTAATAAACAAGTACCAAATAAAATCAGTGCATTTAAATACACTAATTCTCAAAACCAACATTTTTTATTTGTAAAAGTCTGTAAAAATATATTTTTTAACTAGAAATAAAACAAATAGAATAAAATAAATTATATGATTTTAATTTTGACCTAATGCGACTCATACCTTAAAAAGCAATGATATAATATTTTTACACATGTATCAATACATATTAAAACATGTGATAATTTTCTGTTTTCACACATCACGCCACGAATAAATGACCCGTCGGTCGTTCAAGTGCTAAGACAATTTTTTCACATGCTCCGAATTGTTTCATTATATATGTGCTCATAAACGTGGGCAAGCGTGACAGTGGCAGTGATAAAACCGACTTGTACCGGAAAAACTTTCTGAAAACACTCTTATAACTACATAACGGTAGATTCGAAAAAAAGAATATACATTCTATAGAAGACAATTGGTATCGATCCTTGTCTTTATTCAATAAAGATCCTCACTTTGGAACGGCTAATGAACGCTCACTCGGATACGCAATATTGTTTATTTACACCGACAAAAAAAACGAATCTTCTAATTTCAAGGGAAAGACATTTTAAATGTCGATATTTTAGAATTATATTTCAGTACATAAGCAAAAGCAAAAATATAAAAACTTATGTAAAAGTTTGGAGTGAGTTTAGAGCCAAGGCCTGAGATCAAGATAAGTTTCGAAGGAAATGGCGCAATACGAAATTATATTTGAGGAGACATTAATCTAGTTTTCTCTCCGACTTGGTGAAAAAACAGCAAACAAATCGTATTGAATCAAAACACAAATTATAGATTTGACGGTTATTTGAGTAACCGTCATATTTATTTAAACTTTTACTTTATATTTTCACTTATTCATTAAAAAATTAAAAATTATTTTATTTTTACTTTCAATATACAATACTGGTATCCCTTAGTCACTAAAAAGACTATATAAAGGGAATAAATATGTTTGTTTTTTATTACACCGGTTCTGACTGCTTTTCAAACTGCAATAAGCAGTAAAATTAAATCCACTTATATAAATCTTGAATGAAACTGACAAGTAATAAATTCGAAGGGAAAAGCAAATCACATGTCCGACTCCATTTACTTTTTTTCACCATTCACACCACTCGATTGTGACTACTCAAAGTGAAAGACACAATTTCATATCGGTTTTCTAACCAGACCAGAATAAAGGCGCATAAAAAAGGCAGTCCATATCGCTTTCGATATCTTTACTCGCGTGAATAACAGAAACGATCGAGATTATTTAGCAATAGAATTTTTTCTAAACACTTTCGTTGTCCAAAAAAATGTTGTGCGTCACCGGAATGATTTTTGTTATTACGTTACCGGATATGGATATGCGGTGGTGGTATAATGAATAAGCCTGGCTCACCGGAACTATAGGTAGATGAACAACATGCACCACCGGGCAGGTGTAGGGTTACTATAGAAATTCCGTTTCTGAATAATCTAAAAACAATTGATTAGAACTAGTTTAATCAATAGCAAACGGTAGAGCACCTTGTTTGATTCGTTGCCGTAACACCTGAGTCTCCCTAATGCTCGGAATGGAAGCCCTAAAATAAAAAAAAACAAGTAAAGGAAGGGTGCGGTATTGATCTAACAACTGTAGAACTGACCATATGTTTAAATGGTCAGTAACGTATAAAAAGCATGTTGTACATAAAAACTTTTTTTTTAAATAAAAACAGTTTATATAGTGCTAAGTGATAGTTGTATAATATAATATAAACTATCGTATAGGTCAAAAGTGATCGAATTCAACAAAAATATCAGCAGAACCATAATTATGAGCTAATATTGATTACACAAGCTATTCGGACCACGGTCAAAATTCTTCATCCTGCATAACGTCTGCTCAGTTGGTGGTCACAAACTAAGATCTAGGAAGCTCGATAGTTAAAGCAATAAAACATATGTTTAATTTGTGTCTTCCTCAATCTTCCAAACTAAAGATATCGATCTGGTGCTAATTCTTGATAATTAGCTAAGTCCAATGCAGGCGCGATATGCAAAACAAATGGCACAATTTCGGTACATCACGGTTGTAACGTCGGATAATGAAGTCACGGCTCGTGGTCTAGTGGTCTAGAGTGGGCAAACATACAGAATTGTTTTAATAATTTCGCACGGTGAAATCTAAAATTCGATGTTAGTGAAAAAATTGTCTATTTGTTATTACTTCATATGTACGTACTTTCTTCTTCATATGATGCCAATTTATTGTAGGTATACAATTTATTTTTTTATGCTAAATGTTTTGGGATCAAGTTTATGGCTAATTAATAGAATTGCCTGAATCGATTAGGTTATGTTGCTAAAAAATACTTCATTAATTATTATAGCAACTTTTCGGTTAGGTTCGCCATTTAAAATTTTTCAATTATCCTAATTATTATCTATTATAATCTTATCGTTTAATATCTATTTATAAATAAAAAATAGTAACATCCTTTTCCTCTAATTAAAATAATTAATTTACATAACATGTATCATGATATACTATTATGTTTATTAATCGTTATCATTTATTTAAAAAAAAATATTATTTACTATATATGTTGAGAAACCTTGGAATTTTGACAGTTGAATATCCGCCATTTTTAAATTATAATGACACAAGCTCAATAAATGGCGAAATGTTGCCATGCATAAAAATCGAAATAAACGATGATACATTAAAAAAAAACAATTTCATAATTCATTAATTAAAAAGTAGCAGTTGTGTTTATTATTATCTTTGTTGCGTCGCGAATTTCATCAATTTATTATAATAATAATAAAATTATATAAAGCGTCTGAAACTTTATACACATAACAATTCACATAGATAAACATCCGAGCAGCATTGATCTAATTATATTTTAATTCGTCTTGCAACCGAAAAATTGCCACACGCGGCATTGTTCATCAACAATGGCCGCTTATTAACAAACTTGTATACCAAAAATATTTTTTAAAAGAGGGGATTTCACCCAAAAGACGTTAAACTCACCCTCTTTAAGAAGAAGACAGGCCTCTTGTCCCTCACCATGGATGAAGATGTGTCCGAGTTGCAGCAACAACACACACACTGAAGACAATGTTGTTATGTGCAGTTTCACCACCGTCAATAAGCCACGGTTCTCACAAGCAGAAGTTCTCACAGGCCGAGTATGGGATGCGAATTGAGTCTTCTTTTTTCATCTCCCATCCGATCGACACCGGTTTCGCTCGTGAAAACACACAGATGGCCGCTCGATACTTGGCTGATATTCTTCACTATTTTAACAGTTAAAAACTAGAAACAGACGGAACGTTACGCGAATTTATCGATTCGCGATCGCGGGTCAGTAGGAAATGTGCGAAAAGCGCGCGATAACAATGTCACAAATCGGTGTTAAGAACTGTGCACCGTTTCTTTTATCAGTTGTTCGTTTATGTGTTACAGATTTTTTCTTGTTGCCAAAGAAACGATAAACAACACAACCGAGCCGAACGACGGACGGCGCAACACAACTCGCAGGTGGAACGAGTTGGGCACTCTTCGCCTAGTCAGTAGTCGTCAAACTTTTTAATAAAAAAACATACTTTTCTTATGAATGTGATATTTTTTCTTGAATGTGAAATTTTATCAAATCAAGATTTTAATTCATAAAAATTTCGAGATCATACATAATATGCATTACAAAAAATATTTTAATTGATCGTGGAATGCAATTGCTACAATTTACGACAGCAAGTCGACATGCTCAGACTTCATTGCTGACTTTTTAATGAAGCTCCCCTTCATCGCTTCCTGATTCGTGGAGATATGTGTAAGTCATCCCGATCTACAAAATGGGTGATAAATTATATATCGAAAACTTCAGACAAGTCGCCGTTCCTGTGGCGTTAGTGAACCAACAACACGGTTTTTGTCGGCACCGTTCCACGGTCACTGACCTCCCGTGTATTTTAAAGACGGTAGCAAAATCCTTCAATTTTAAAATCCAGGTTGATGTAGTCTATCAGGTTGTCCGATAAGTCTGCATTTTTTTACATTTTCAAAAATGCATAATTTTTTATAAATTAACGACAATTTCACTATTCTTTCGGTGTTTGTTAACAGTAGTCGTATCAAGGTTGCCATTTTGTAACGGGATATTTGTTGTTTCGATATTTTTAATCCTAAATCAACAACGGTAGTAAAGATAAAATAATCTCAGTCAAGCTATATTATGCTTTATGAGTTTAAACTCATCATAACATTCAATATCTTCAAAGAAAATGTTCCGACTCAGCAAAATTCGCAAGTATGTATTAACATTCAACATAAACATCAGCATAAACTTAGCAATAAAGCATTTAGTTCGACTTTGAATGATTAAACGTTATTTTTTGGTATTTTTAATTACCAATTGATAAAAAGAAATATTGAAAATACAGGTAATAACGATATTGACTATTTTTTTTTTAAATCTCTGTATTATTGTAATCCCTAGTTGTTAGTGAGGATATTAGGATCAAAGCAGGATCGATATATATTTCTACTAGCGAAAATACAGTTTAACTTATAGGCACTAGTGAAATTAAATGCTGCTCTAAAATATCTATGAAACTCAATTTGACAGTTGAGAAACATGCATTTGTTGTTCAAACCAAAACCTAATCTACCCGAATTAATCAGACCCAACTTGACCTAATGAAAGTTCTAAAATCAGTTATAGTTTTAAGCTTTTCAATTCAAGTCCAAAATACAAAGTAAACCAACTCATCTCTCAGGGGAAAATAAGCAGAAGAAGTACAAATGGGTGGCAATTACACACAGATTGACCTACTGTCCTATTATTTATTGACATATAGTTTAGTTACATATTGGAGTACGATGATAAGAAGGATCGACGGACATGGCGCTGCCCGTCGTAGTCTACCCGTCGAGATCCACTAAAAGAATGCGCTGCCCTCCGCCGCCATCACGTCAGTATTACCAGAATGCCGCCTAGTTTAGGTTATAATTAATAAAATAAATTAATAGGGCCCCATAGTATTTATTAATTCTTCAATATTGATATTGTCCCATCATATATAATATGCGTATAGTAGTGTTTCTTCAAATCTATAAAACATCTGTGGAATACACTATTTGGTAAATTGTTCAGCTATCGCGGCAATATTTACTTTATCTCATCTATGGTCTCAAAACACTGCTCTTTAAATGTTCTCTTTATCTGCAACAGGGAATGATCGGTAAATACAGTCGTTTTAACTAAAAAATAAGAATTATTAGTGTGAGCCGAGGTGTTATCATAGCGTAAAATTCAAAAGTTGTTTTTTAACAATTCTCGTAATTTTCTTCAGATTACTTCACCTGGTAGATCGAACATAGCATGCTTTTTTAGTCTTGAATCTTTGGAGTACTACAATTTAGATGATTGAACCTTTGCTTCAATGTTATAATCATACACTCATGATTCAAGTACAATATTTATTCAATTAATAATTAAAACTGAATCGTATTTGATATTCAGCAATATTGTGATTAATATGAATCAACTAGATTTTGAAACATGATCAGGCTGATAAACAAACTTAGCCTAGAAGTTAAGACAGGACAATTTTCCAGTATTGTTCTATAGAAATCTGATTAAAACTACAACGGCTATCATATTCACAAATACATTTATATTGCTGATATATATCTATTTTATTTTGTTAAACATATAAATTAAATCATATGAGTTGTTTTGTGGTCTGGTGATAGTCGAATAAATTACATAAAATTCTGCATTAGATAATATTTCCATCAAACTACATAAAAACAGCCTCGGTCGTCAAAGGGTTAAAAAAATAAAAGTTATCTTGAATTCTAGATAAATCTTCATATGCTATGACAAACTTTTCAGACTTCGGTTGTTACTACTATGGGCTACTCAAAATGCATTAACGGTCAACGTTTACAAACTCTGTTCTTTTTGTTGAAATTGGGTACATACATATATGTATCTAATATTAATATATTCAGAACCTATAAACAAGTTTCTTGCCTGCTTAAGTAATATTGACAAACATTGTTTTTTTTATTATTCAATTAATTTATCTATATTATTTTCATGAACGTATTGAATCTAAGGTAAAACCTACGTAAAATATTTAACCGAACTCATTGCGATACTTTTAGTGAAATTTGCACTAATTTGAAGTCAATCTACCACTCGATAAAGATTTTATATCACAAAATCTTTGCGTCTTTATCAAATAGAGCGCTTATTTATTTATTTAGTAGTAAACTTATAATCATGACTTACAATTTTTTTCAATGCATCATCATGGCCTTAATACATAATTGTTCAAACATTGCATATGTATCAGCTCATAATCAAACGTATACACACAATGCTTATATTTTATAAAAAAAAATATTGGCGCACATCTAAAAGATGCACCATCCTACATAAATTGTTCCAGCTCTACGTAACTATCGCTGAAAACATCATTGTTACTGGTAAGCTTGTAAATTACCTGGATGGTTTATGTTAGGTCAAGAATAAGGGACGCAATCTAGAGTATCCAAAGCTACAACAGATTGTCGACTCCACTCCTATGGAACTTTAAAAAGTGCTCGTTTGTATATTTTTCCTCTGAAACTTTTCTTACCTACCCATGGGTCGCGAAGGATTTTCTGTGGGTTCGCTATCCGAAACAGAAACTTAAAAAATATTGCTTTTAAAGTAATATTTATTTTTAATCAGTGTCTTTAAGTTTGAATAGCAGCATAATTTTTAATCTAATAACCGTATATACCATGCTATTATCTGAAGTATGGCTTTACCTAATTTACTAGCAATGGAATAGTGAAGCCACAATATGTTTTTGCAAGGTT
This sequence comes from Plectrocnemia conspersa, assembly GCF_051122295.1. Classification (NCBI taxonomy): domain Eukaryota; kingdom Metazoa; phylum Arthropoda; class Insecta; order Trichoptera; family Polycentropodidae; genus Plectrocnemia; species Plectrocnemia conspersa. Next base: position 23,227,754 of record NW_028277172.1, read on the forward strand.
GTTCTCAGTACAGTGTTCAAGAAAGCTTCAAAACTCTTGCGTCACTTGAAGAGGTAGCATTCAGAACATTCTAAAAAAGATTGGGAGTTCATCAAGAAAGCACAGCATTAGTTCAAGCATCATATGAAATAGCATTGGAAATTACCAAGTAAAAATCTCACAATTGGAGAAGCACTAATAAAACCCTGCATGTTTAAAATGGTGAAGTTAGTTCTTGGGAATACCAGTGAAGTAAAGATGCAGAATATATCTCTGTCCAATAATACTATTTAATATATTCATAGTCGTCAAAGAGCAGATTTTGAATGAAATCAAAGCTTCGCCATTGTTTTCTTTTCAAGTTATTGAATCAACAGACGTAAGCTTGTGTTTACAGTTGCTTGACTTTGTGAAATATATTAAAAAATTATGATGTAGTGAAAAATCTATTTTTTATGTGTTTTCTTTGCCCTATTAAAATAGTCACACAAAACGCCTCCTCATGATTTGATACCTTAATGCAAACTATGGAACTATGCATACTAAATCAATATCACTCCAGAGTCTTTGACGTAAGTATTTCTGATTAAACATTAAACTTCCACCTTAATTATGAGATCAGAAAATTGTAACAATGTGAAACTCAGCAATGCCGAAAGCTTGTCCATTGACTACTACCGTAGTGACTTCAGGTCCTTTCATAGACAGGGTTTTGCATTTGTATGCATATTCATAGCATATAATAATATTCTAAGATCTCAATGGTCGCATGTGTCATAAATAAAGACGAGGAAGGGTAGAGGAGTCAAATCAGATCAGTGTCGTACTCCAAAATCAGTGAAATACTCACTAACGAGTATCATAACTTACAACTGTTTGAGAAACCAAAGTAAATAATAAGGAGGACAATTTAAATGAGCAATAAATAAAAGAATTGTTCCATAAAACGACTTTTTGGTGCATTACATTAAAAGTGAACACTTTAAGAATAACTGCAAAGAATCCTTTCCCAAAGATTTACCTTTCATTTATAGTGCATTAATAATTAATTTTATGGAACAAAGTATTTATTTAAATGCACATATCTCAAAATAATTCCCTTTTAAATAACAGCCAATAATGAGGATCTGAGATTTGTTAGGATGATTTTCAATTTCAATTAGAAAGATTATACAATTCTAAAATGAATTTTTTAAAATATTTTAATTAAAGCAACTGGAATTTTTTTTATATATTTTATTCATGACTGACTGTTTAATAACTAGAAGAAAGTGTAGTTTATGAAGAACTTTTACATCAGTTTGTTTCTACACCAGTGGAAATAATACAGACAGGAGACGAACTCATATTTAAAATCATGGTGAGTCATTTCCGGGCCTTTGTCTTTTATGCTTACTAGATCGACTGGACTTTTGGAAAGTTTTGAAAGCTGTTTTTGTATAATTAATGTATTAAAAAGTCAACATTTTACCAGAATGTATTTAATGTAGTTATAGAACATTTTATACAAAGAATATTGTTAATTTTTATTAATATAATAGAGTTTAACTATAATATCAAACACAGAAATGTTATAATTTGTTTTAACGGAACAGATAGAAAATGAATCGTAACATAGCTCACCTCACTCGAATGTAATTGAAACTGAATTTTGTTCATTACTGTACAAATAGTTAATGAGATATTCATACCATAAAAAAATACTGCTAAAATAACATATACATAAATATTAACGTAGTACCATCTTAAACGTAAGATTTATTCGCGAAAGGTGCAAAATATAGAAGCTATCTCCGCATTCAGTCCGTTCATTTCTCTTCGCACCACTCATTCTCTTTACGCACTTGATCTTCCTCGGCGGCGGAGAAATCGTTTTTGATGTTGAACGTCTTCCTGATCTCCTCGGGCGTTTTGCCTTTGATCATGTTGGCTACGGTCTTGCACGTCACGTCCAGCAGGCCCTTGATGTCTAAATAGTTGGCGGCGAGAATCAGCTCGAACAGTGTACCTTGATCGACCTTGAGGAAGTCGGCGTCCCAAGATGAAATATCGTCAGTGCGCTTCTCTTTGTTCTCGTCGTCCTCTGGTAGCGGGGGGTCATCTTTATGATAGGTGGCCCACTGTATGACCTTTTTGAGGATGGCAGAGTTGACGTTGGGCAGCGGGACGACTTCTTCGTCTTCTTCGTCCATGCCGAGATCCTCCAGCATGGTCTTGATAGTCACCGAGCATCGGGCGATGTCGACGTCGACGTCGAAAACCTCACTGTCGGACGACTGCAGTTTGATATTCGGCATCTGTGGAAAAAGCAAAACGTCATTCTAGGACATTATCGACCGGTGGATCGACAACGAGGCGCAGCGCCGAAAAAGCGGCGCCAGATCCTATCGAAGATCTTCGGGGACGCGGACGGGGGATGAACCGCGACGCTAACCTTGATGAGACGAAAGCTGCCCGGGACAAAAGCGAGCTGGGGTGACTGCTAGCGACACGGCGCCGACAGAAATACTCGATTAAAAATAAACACATTCGGTAGTAACGTCGCTGATGTCGGCCATGTCGTGTAATTACAATAAACTGTATAATGTTATAAATAATACTTTTTTGTCCCATAATAAACTGCTTACAATATATTATGTTAATAAATATCGTGATAATTTAATATATGTACACTGTATTTTATTTATTTGCAATTTAAATAATATTTACCTCAATAACCCATTTTTTTTGCTCTTAAATGTTGAAAAATCTGGGTTTTATTGTATTTACATATCAATAATATTGAATGATAAAATATCAAGAAATAAGGGAGAATTGTTAAAAATTTTAATTATTTCTATAAAAAAAGAAGTACTAAAAACGCAAATAAAATAAAAAATAAAACTTTATAAATGGTAAATTTCAACTGAAATTTATTACCGTCAAAATCCGTAGACAAATAACTACAAACCAAAGTCTAAGGGTGTGCCGACGGAAAGAAACCCCGAAAAAAACCCTGGTTATTCCCCGAAAAAACGTTTTTCTCTTTGTATGAATAAACGGTGACGGAAAATTTTGAGATTAAAAAAAATATAAAAAACAAATTGAAACAATTTTAGATACAAACATTTCAACATTTGATTGAATGTAAACTGTTTCGCATAGTGGCAATACTGTTAACATCGTTTAAGTTGGGTGATCACAGAGTTTGGAACACGTGTTCATAATTATTATTATTCCGTATTATATATTTTGACGTAACAGTCAAACTATCAGCATTATTGGTTCAGTCCTTAAGCTATACGCATCGTGATCGCACAATTCTAAGTAAAAATTATTTCGATTTATTGGTTCGAGTATTACGGCCGGTCCCTGATTATTTGCATATGCTGTACACCATGTACAGCCTTGCCGCACATATTTAGAACGTGTGCGTATTTCTATCTCGTAACAGTAAATTCTATTTTCTATTTACTTTTCCAAAATGAATATTTTTTAATCCCAGATAAAATGAGTGTAAAAAGAAAAAGCTATTCCATCGATAAAATATAATAAATGGATTGTGAAGGAATCTTATGGCAAGAATCTTACGACTTTCTGCAGAGAGAAGATGTTGGATCTCCGAATGGTCAAAAAATGACAAAAATAATAAGATAACCTTTGTCATTAGGTGGACCAGTGAAATGTTAAGAAGTGCAAGTGTGGATCAGGTCGGCAACCGTTATTTCCAGAGCTGAAAAATATCTGGGAATGGTTTGCGGACAGGAGAGCAAATGCCTTTGCCAAAGCAAAGGCATTACGGTTAGATATATTCCTAGAATAATTAAAATCGTTAATAAACTGGCTGGATGGTATTCTTTAATGGTATGAACTTTCTTTTTAGAAAATCGGCAACACTATTCAACCTGGACTATTGTCCAAAATTTCTCAAAAATGTTCAAATTTTTCAAAAATGTTCAATAATAATGAAGTTATTAGACATGCACTTGCATTAAAATCTTTTGCTGATGGCTTCGACTTTTCAAAATACCAACTCTCATGATTACTGTTGATAAAACTGCAGTGTTTATGGGCCAAGGATGTCAAACGACGATTGACCACATTGTGCCTCGTAAATTTATATTCCTTCCACTGGTTACTCAAGTGCATATATTACCTGTATTTGGCCAATTCGTCTAGATGGCAAGAAAGCCTCGCCTGTAATTATCACTAAGAACAAGAAAGACAAGTTTGAACATTTTTGAGAAATTTATGTCGTCGAAACCGAAAAATGGTGCATATAAGGAAGTGATTGCTTTAATGCTGCCACTTCTTCGAGGTCACCAAAATGATTTGCTTATTTGGGATTCAGTCAGTACTCGTCGCGCTAAAGACATGAAGAATTTCTTTGCTGAAAAAATAATTGACAAAATAATGATTTTCGCAGGAATGACTGCCTATCTCTAGACTTTTAACTCTTGCAATAAATAAACCATTCAAGGGTCATTTACGCATGCAAATAAATAAATACATTTAAAATATAATTGAAAGGAATCAGCGTAAAAAAATTGGGAAACTAGGTCTACAAAAGGTCGTAAAGCGAGTAAAATATCATCATCTGAAAATAAGCCCCAATGTATATTTTGGAGCAAAAATTAAAAAAAGATCGAGTCTTATTTTTGGATAAATACGGTATATATGCGAATCGATACAAATAGTTTTTAAATAATATTAAAAAAAATCCGAGATGGATTTTTCATTTCTAATGTCCTTTGATTTTTTCAAAATCTGGTTACTTTATTTAGGAAGAGTTCCATTATCGATAATGTTTAATAATAATTGGTTACAACCAATTTTGATAATCGTCTTCATCGTACAGCTGCATAAATAATTTGGTCAAATTACTAAATTATATGCATTCAAATGATTATTAGTTAAAATATAATGCTGCGAATTTTTTATAATTTATCTGTTTAAAGGCTTATAAATGATTCAAGAGGTATATTCAAATGTTAAGTATATATTACAGTATTTAAGTTTACAGATTACGTTTCTCTATAATATTTTAATGATTTCCAAAATGTTAAAAGTACATCCGCTCGTTTATAAAAATAACTCATTCAGGAAATTTATTAAATTAAATCAGCTTTATGATGTCTTTATTTATTAATTTTGTATTATGGTAAGTAAAAATGCATAAATTTTTGTATTTAGTAAAATACACATATTTAAATTACTTACAAAAGATGCTTGCTTAATTTTTGTGAATTAAATTATTGTTAATTCGAGTAGGTAATAAAAAATGCGTTTATGCTCCTTAATTATGTTATATTTATATAATTTTACATTTTGGCCTTTTATTTAATAATAAACTTTGGCAACGGGTGGCAATAAGACACAGATTGAGCCGCTCCAGTAGTATTTTATTGATGATAAAGTTACATGTTTATTTACAATCGAATGAGGCGCGGGCCCGCACCAGCGTGTGAGCCCGTCAGAGTTGCCACGAAAAGAGTGTCCGTTACGCCAATGTTACTAAAGTGCCATTACGTTTTGGTCATAATGAAATCTAAATAATATAAATATGCCCTCTACAAAACAAATAATGTTATTAAAAAATAAACACATTTTTAATTAATCGAACTTAAAGTGTATTTTTATTTACTGATTTTTTAATTTATTTATTGAATGGTCACAATTCTGAGGGTTTTATATCAAAACCACTGTCAAAAACGAATGGTTTTAGGTTATAGAACCATGTTAATATATTTATAACTTTTTTGTATAAAACCACACATAATGTTTTCTATAAAATTTTATAACGTTAATGTAATTAGTGCTAAACGATTATTGACTATTTCCAATATATTAGTTAAAGAAAATCTGTTTAAATTTTCTAAAAACGTCAGAAATATATCAACTTCGAGTGTTGTGCATTATAAATTATATAAAGGAACGGAGAGTACATATTTCCGTGACTATATGAAAACTAATGGAAAATTTAATCTTTATTGTAATACGGAACCGGTAACTCAGATAACCGACGAGGAATATAATGGTATTTTAAAAGAAAATTGGAAGGGCAAGACTTCAGAAGAGTTACACACAGCTTTTGTTAAATTGTCTGACTATGCGTTCAAGAATAATATTCCAATTACGCTGAAGGAATTTGACGACTTTATTGATAATCTTACTGATACAATGGAGAAGATGGATGATGATAAACTGAGATCGATCAGTGGCAATCTTCTTAAGTGGCCAGATGCGCCCTCCGTGTTCACCAGAAATTTGGTGGAAATTTGGGCTGCTTTAGATGATATCTTAGTCAGAAGGATGAGTATTTATGAACCTGATACAATACTTTTGCACGCTGATTGCTTTTTTTTATTGAGTTTGTCTAGAAAGTCTGATTACATGTCCAAAACTATTTTCAAGATGGGTAGAAATTTGAGAAATTTGTCAACACTGCAGTTCATTCAGACTATGTTCTATATAAGCAGCACAAGAATGAAACCGCATCATATAATTGAATTTGAAACCAAATGGATTGAACTATTAGATAATATGAATATGATCGAAACTGCAATCGTTTGTGCTGGATTTTTTAAAAGTAAATCCATAGTAAAAAACAAAGAGTTTATAAATCGATTGATGGATAAATTAGCTAAGGAATTGTCAAATGTGGACGATCTAACTACTAATTGTGTATTAAAATGTTTACGAAGTAGTGCTAGTTATGCTAATATTTCTACAATGGAAAAACTGTTAGATCAATTTGTTCCACAAATACCTAGATTTAACTTAATAGCTACCGTTCAGATTGCTACTTTGCCTGTAACGGTGAATCTGTACCATTCAGAATCGCTCAAGATAATAAAAGAAAAGTTCATGAGTAATCCGTCTGAAGCGAGAATAAAAGATCTCGAGCGTTTGACTTTAGCGTTCACTGAGTTGGAGTATATAGACAAGGCTCTATACGATTGCATCTTGGAGCAACTGAAAACACCGGAACGTAGAATAGATATCGAATTGCATCCCAGATCTTATGCTATATGCTTATCGTATTTGCTTAGAGTGGGCGTGTTTTCTGAAGATATGATAAGCGAGGTTCTCGATCCGACGTTCGTCGAGAAAAATTACAGAAATGTCTACAGAGGGTATATAGATTTGAAGAATCCGTTGGGAAAGGAATTGCTGTCGCTGGACTGCGCCGTCGACATTGAACTGCCTAATTATACAGGAAATCGTCTATTGTCTAAAGCTCGGCAAAGTATCTCTAACTTTTTTTCGGAATATTTGCCAGATAATACAGGCAAATATCATTTAAGCATTATGGATAAAAATTACTTGGGTGTAAATCTAGGATTAGAGAAATATTTTGGAGGACCCAACTACGTGAAGGGATTCAATATTTTACCTAATTACGAGAAAGGAGGTGTGTTTTGTTAATTTTAAAAATTTAAGAAAATACAATAGTTTTCGGTCTAATCATATTTAAACTCACTTAATTGATGTAGGCATAAAAGCATTTTCACAACTAACATTTTAAATATTCTATTACACTAATTAGTTATTTTAGAAAATATTATTACATGTTAAATAAAAATCTGGGTTCGAATCCCATATAAACTAGTATTTTAAAACTTCTGTTGCATTTGGGAGATCGTAATTAATTATTATATAATTATATTTCCAATTAATCATCGCAGATTAAGTTTTCCTAAGTCTTACTGATAAATAATTAAAAAAAAAACGAGCTCCGCCTCACTACCTACGTGTAGGCGTTGATTATGTTTATCCAGTTAAAACGCATTGGGCTAATGCCAGTCACGTTACAATTTAATATTATTTTTATTTCTAAAACTCTTGAAACAAATAAATAAGAAGAACGACAGGACCACTAATATTAATCATATATTCAATTTTGCAGTTTATATTGTTTCAATTGACAACAAAAATAACCCAGTGGATCTAACAAGCTACTCCGAAAGCTTGATATTTGGTTCAATAATAAGAGCCCCTAAAGATTCGAATAAATGGTACGCTTTCGTTTTAAATGGTCACTATAGTTACTTGGTACATACGGAAACATTAACTGCGGCTGTAAAGATGAAAATGAGGCAGTTGAAGAAGATTGGTTATACACCTATTCCGGTACATTTGAACAATTTGTGATTCAAAAAGACAAACATAAATGTGTACTTATTTTTTCAGGTGAACATGATGAAGTGGAAGTCTTTGGAAGAGAAGCAAAAAATGCGTTTTATTCGAAATAGTTTACACGACAGAGAAATAGCTGAAGTAGAAAAAATGTATGAAATATGTAGTCAATAAATATAATACAGTATCTATTGTATATAATAGTAATGGTTGTTTTATTTTGATTGAATACAATTTTATAGATCGAGATCTGCCCTTGAACTTGGAGAAAGTTTTAAATGAAAGGTCAGTTCACTAATTTAATGCTATTCAAATAAACATTATTTATAGTTATATGCTTTGAATATGTATATATAAAGTTGAATTTACGGTAAGCGCTCAACTTAGGTGAATAATTTATTCTGAACATGACTAATACATAAAAGACCTGGGTTCAAATCCTATATAAATCAGTGAAAAAAAAAGTATTTTTTATTTCTGCTGAGACCAGAATTTGTGCTTATCGTATAATTAAAATTCTAATCGAACATCACAAATTGTTTTCTTAGCTTAAATAACAGGCCTGCAAAAACAACTTGTTAAAAATTGTTTTGGTTTTTTTAGCTGATTTTTAGTGCTGATTCTAAAAATGATCATGTAAGGTTATTTCATAAAAAAGTAATAAAATATTAAATAATGACAAAATGGGATTTTAAGATATGTGTGTTTTAATGTTAATATATACAAGAAATACACAAATATGAAAACTAAAATCATTAAGAAAGTTTCAAATATATACAAAAAAATTACAAGTCTTTATAGCAACATTTTCTCTTTCCCTCAAAACTTCGTTTTCCGCTTTTCCTTTGTAAACATGTTTAGGGTCATCTCTTTTCAACAAACTTATGATCGTGTTCATATTCCATCTTCCTAGGTATTGTATATCCATTATCTTTATGTCCTGGTGAAATCTTTCATCAAATTTTTAGGAAAGAAGTCCAGATGTGAATGGAGGAAAGGTACTTTTAAACTCATTTTACAGCGCAAAATCTTGAATTTTTCAACATATCTTCAACAATATACTTGTAGTTTGACTCTTTTTTAATTTCCATGAAAGCTGGTTACAACAAATTTAAATGCTTTCCGCGGCTCTTTTTCACTTTATTTCAATTTTGCTTAGAATTTTTATCCTTAGTAAATTTTTTGATGTCGGGTCTAACAAAAATGCCTTCCTTCAATTTTTCCTCTAAAAAACTAGGGAGTTGATCACAGAAATACGGAAAACATTCTCCTTCTTTTGGCAAAGCTTTGACAAATTGTTTCATCAGGCACTTAATGTGAAGTGGTGGAAGTAGAAAACTTTTCTCAGATCAATTAGGCATTTCCTCTCAATGTTTTTGATTCCCGGCTGTAATGTATTTCTGATTAGCCATACTTTCTTGATAAAATGCTGATCTCTGGCACAGCTGTCCCATTCACACAGAAAACATTGAAATTAAGCGTAATCACTATGCTGACCAAGTATCATCGATATTACTATTAAGTCGCCACAACTTTGCTAAGAATCATCTCAAGATTTTCGTAGCATTCATTCAAATTAATTGAATGTCTCATACATACTTACTGCCGTTATGTAAGAGTACTGCTTTCAGACGAATCAATAAAAAGCCTCCAATCGTCGGGTTTGTATTAAACATTGAAAGCAACTATGAGTCTGGGAAAATTTTTCAAAAAACAAGATCACCTTCTTGAGAAAAAAGGAATAAACTCTTTTTCTCTACTTCGAAACCAATAAAAGGACGTAGCAGGTGCCAATAATTTTTTTTCAATCTAGAATCTGAAAGCTCTGCAGGTTCCTAAGGAAGATCCAAGTCTCTGACTAAATCATTTAACTCAGACTGGGTTAAAGGTTTTGGAGCATATGAATCACTTCTATCATCATCGCTGTATGTTTAGGGCAGTGTCTCAATATCACCTAAAATATTCTCTAGTATATCTGAAAGGGAAGGAACAGGCATTCCAGGTCCACGTGGGAATTTTAAGATAAGAAATCTCTTTTTTGTTCTTCAGATTAAAACCTTGCATATTACTAGAGCAAAAATAACAGTCATTAATAAGATTTTTTGACTCCCTCTAAGCCATTGATATACCAAAGCGAAAATATTGCTTTTCATCATTAAACCACTGCCTCAGTTCTTACACGGAAATCGAACAAACTTTATGGGGGACTCAAGGCTTGGCCTGATCCTCGAATTTCATGCCAAAATAAGCAAAGTACACTTTTTTCACAAAATTTGAAATGTTCCATTGATTTTTTTACAGTATGATTGCCACAAATATAGAAAAAACAATCCGGTGTGTTAACACATCCTCGGGAAGGCATTGTCGTCTAAAAAAAAAGCACAGGCACTCTTAAGTGACACTGTATAACTAAAAAGTAGTTTCCAAAGTTCAGACCACTATGACATGTGTACTGCACGGAGTCTAGATACAGACTGTAGGTGGATGAAGGGACCGGAGAGACACTGAGATGAAAGGGGACAGACAGGCGGCAACATTCTAGTGAACTGATTTTCACTAGTTTTATTGATGTAATTATAATAGTTTCAACTAGTTTGGGAGAAAATGCTTTTGATTCTGATTTGTAATATTTTTTCATGTCCTTTTCATTCTACTAAATATCAAAATGAGAAGTATGATTTGTGAAGAAACTACGTAATCGATTTTTTTCATTATTTTTTCAGTAATCAGCATCTATATTGTAGCGACCACACACAGATGACCACATTTGAAAAGGTCACTGCCTCAAACCCTTAAACTCTCGTTAATTACTGTGACCAAAAACGAAGATTTATTAACAATGGAGACAAATAACATAATGGCGTAAAAGGATTTGAGGACCGCACAACACGAGTGCACAGTAACTATTCTCCATCGTTGAGAGAATCCTTTTGAGGCGAAACGGTCACGGATATCATAAATCACCACATCCGTGACCGTTTTCGAAAAATGCAATACGATCTTGGACGAGCGAACGTCGCTTTCTAAAGGCGTAGACGTATTTCGCTGTTCTATGAAGCGACTGGAGGGATTGGTTGGAAGATCCCTACACATATGCGATTGGCCAGCTAGTCTTTAGCCCCTAAAGGATATAAGCCTGGACTCCGATGAAGACGAGACGGTCAGAGAGGAAGACAGCCAGAGACAGACGTCGGAGAGTGAGTCATCAGCAACCACTCAAAGACAGACGCAGAGAGACGACCTGGAACTCCCGAACGACCAGCCTCAAGAAGAACTACCTCCTGACACTTGCTGCAGGCAGTCACAAGAACCCTGAGGATCATTCACGGGCATCATCACCTATGTCACCTTCACTACTGCTTGGAGGAAATGTCTTACCAATAATCGTCCGTCGCATTCATGTAAATATATCAATAGTCTTACTAGATTCACACGTCTTATTGGCCGCGAGGTCAATCACCCCTAGGGTCATAACCCCAAAATATAAATCACTATTTACATTCACGACAACTTTTACAAAATCGGATTAGGTTGTGCATAGTAGTATTTATTGATAGAATAGACTTCATTTTGATGTCTCACTACTTATTGAGTGAAAATGGCTTTAGCCAGGGCCAACCCAAGTATATTTAGCACTCCAAGCTGTAAAAAAAAGTTAATTGGGAAATTTTTGTTCGTTTAACTGCTAAACGAACAAAAATTTCTAAGATCTCTTTCGTTCTCCTCTTGAAACAACTACAAAGGCCACAGATATTTTGGAAAAGGTTTCATCTTTTTTTGAATCAGAAAATCTTTTGTGGACTAATGTATGTGGGTGCTGTACAGATGGAGCACCAGATATGTTAGGGAGAAAATCTGGATTTAAAGCTTGGGTTAAAGCACGAGCTCCAGAAGTGAAAAGCATTCATTGTATGATTCGATAATACACATCTGATCTACACTATGTGTTAATTTTAGAATTGCTCTTGAAATTTTCTTATAAATATTGATTCAATCTGTTTTGATGTAAAAATTTGAGTGACATTTGCACAAGTGCACAATAAAAAATTCAAATACATTGTAAATCATTTAATAAAAATAACTATTAATAAAATTCTTTATAAAAATAATATAACAATTGTCTATAAACTAAACTATTTCAACTTATTTAAGTCAATCATCTCCGAATAAGGCTTTCATGTATTTTTTGGAATATTCGTATACGACGAACAAAACCGAAGTAGCTGGTATTGTTCTTACTAAAGTTGGTTTTAATCCGTTGTATAGAGCGAGTGGTCCTAAAAAAATATTATAAATTAATAAACGATATATTAAAACGTTAGCTGTTATGTGGTAATATATTAATGTTAGTAAACTAGCCAATGTTCACTAACAATATAGATACATACCTTCTTTTTTGATAATGTCCATCCCAACATCTCTGAATGTCAAATTTAAACTAGATATTTGTATTCTTGATTTTATCACGTCTGAAGGGAATATCACAGTCCATAAAACTATCCCTCCTACTGACCCAGCTACCATAGTCTTGAAAAATCCGATATCATCTTTGGTTTCTCCGGGGTTGGTCAATAATGATCTGGTGCCTGTGTAACAATAACAAGACGTGATGATGTCACTCTCAACAGGGCGTAGTATAATTAATATAATAGTATATTTTTAAATTAGGTTAGGTTAACCTAATCATGTATGTAATGCATGTAAGAATATGATAATTTTAATAAACACTTTAAAATGCACAAGCCTACAATGAATAAATAATAAAAAGTAAATATAAATTATTAAACCTTTTCTGCAGTATGTTTTATTTTAATATAATAAAAATTTATTTATATATTATTTATATATAAAAAAAACCATTAATTATGTTAAAAACAAACAATAATGGTTGAAATGAAAAAAAATAAACGTCTTATATCATGTAATTATGCATTTAATTACTGTCAGTGGCATCTAATATCACGTTCCATCGAGACCTATTTAATATCTTAATTTCATCACCAATTTCATTAATAACTGGATAATTTTCTTTATTGTCTCCTGTCTGCATTTCTTTTCGAATTTTATAATAAGGTGCTTGACATTTTTCTAATTGTTTTTTTAATTCAGCAGATTGCTCCGTGAAACAATCGTATTGAATAAATTATTATATTTACATGGGTTTTGCATTTCAATTTTGAAATAAAAAATTAGCTAAGTTTAGAAAGATTACGTATTATTTTAAATGCACTAAAATTTGAATGTTGGATATAGTGTCTTATATCATATATCTTAATGTATTTTATGATTCATTAATACTTTTTTAGACTTGTAATAGATATGTATTATATAATTAAATAATTTTATTATAAAAATTGGAATGGTTGAAACCCCCTGAAAAACGTATACATAATGTATTTAAAAACGTGTACATTGATTTGCTTGATCATATTTTTTTCCATAGCTATACAAAAATAAATATTTTCTTACTGTGTTGTGATGAATATCCCTGGAATGTTATAGCGCAGCGGCGTTCCGCTTATCGCAAAATACGTCTAGCAAAGTCAAGGGACAAACAGTAACAAAAAGTACGCTATAGAGGGGTTTATTGTATATCTAATTTTTAACCCTTTGACTATGGCTGGTATTTTTGCACATTTTGCACTTTGTCATAATTCAATAAATATTATATAATTATTTTTCAGATTTAAATATACAGTGAAATCGCTTTGTAACGAATACCGAAATAACGAATATTTAATTTGTCCCCGATTCATACAAAATGTTTTCATTGTAACAAAGACTGATCTCAGTATAACGAAATATTTGGTCCGAATTTAAGAATGACGTTACAACTTTACGCAATATTTCTCCATATTCAGTTCGTCCTTGAATTCGCGTGTGCCTGATGTGTCCACAAGCGACATTCAAGGTGCTTCGCCGACCCTCAAACTTTTTTTAAAAAACATTTTTTAACAAAATTTATTGTGTTCATTACAGAATCCTTCAAAATAGACAAAAAAAAACGATCTTTCAATCTTGTAAGAGGTTATTATGATGTAGTAGTAATATGGTAATTAAAAATAAAATAAAAATATATCATCTTTATTACATTCAATATAACGAATTTTTTTCTTCGATCCTGTTAGTTTCGCTATACTGAGATTTCACTATATTAAAATTATTGTTCAATAAATTAAGGTGATTTTCAGAATTAAATTATATTATATAATATAAAATACCCATATTACAAGGATCGGAGGTTCATTGCACCTTTAGGTGCCCAATATGCACTGTCGATTTTCTTGATGGCATCTATAGATGCCATCCGCAGTGAAAGGGTTAATTAGAAAAACAAAAAATCCTTACATCAATTAAAAAAAATAACTTTCAAACTAAAACGGATCTTTAAAAAAAGATCAATTTGTGATGAAATTATAAAAATAATTTACACTGGTTTCAGGTCATTGCAATATTGAAAAAGTAAGAAATATCAATTTGACAGCTGCAGATGTTTTGTTGTTTTCGATTTATGAATTTTTTTCAATAGTAGCTATTGACATTAGGCAAATTTTTATGAAAATGATTATTTTTACTATATTTGTTATTGTTTTGCATTGGTTATATCTAGTCTTTAAAACTTTTAGAGCCCATTATGTATGTATACCTTCATAGCCGCCAAAGAAGAAGAAATATCCTGGCATCTCTCTCATTAATGTGGATGTAAGTCCTTTGAATAATCCTTTAACACCTCTCTCTCGTATGATTTGTTGCGTCAATTGTATTGGACTTATGTGCGTCTAAAAAAAAAGTTTCTCACGTGAGCGAAGTAGAATTTAACAATAATATGTTTGTATTCATTGTAAGCAATTATTTTTTTACGACTTTATGACCTCAGTTAAGTTTAAGATAAACATAAATATACGCATTCGCGAGATAAAAATATATCAATACATACTGTTTTGATACAATAATACGATTTGACGTCATTTTTGCTTTGGCCTAGTTATACAATTTGCGTTTCAATAGGTAAAATAAATCTTACAGTTTGTCCGTTGATCAAGGAGACTTCCCTCATGGCTTGCAACTGGCACTTGACCAGCTCCGTTGGGCACAGAGTGAACGAGCTAAAGAAAGCGGCTAAGAAACCGGCACTTGCATTTTCGAACGCCGACATATCGTTGACTTTCTGTAACATAATATTCATAAGTTTAATTTTTTCACTTTATTACAATGAAATTAAATTAAGCTCACTTTTGTACCACTCATAGACATGACGAATTTTTGGCATACTCCATAAGCAGCGAATAAAACTGAATTTTCTGCCACATTGGCCGCAATCGCCGGAGTCGTTCCGGCATATAATCCTCTCACAAATCCGTCGGTTTTTAACGTGGTTTTTATACAATTCAACATTCCCGAGTACAAGCTGGGAAAGGTCTGCATTTTGACTTTGACCGTGTCTAACGGTTGACCGACATATACTAGAGCTACGCCTCCTGTGATATTAAAAAATATAAGAAATATTTTATTTAAATGTAATTTTATAAGTCGGATTATAAATAAATTTACCTAGAGAGCCCGCGACAAAGTCGATGGCACCACTTTTGAAGCTCTGCTTTGTTTCTCCGTGCGCCATTGTTGAAACTGTAAGAAAAAATTGATATCATTTAGTGTATAACGTACTACTTTGCTATCGACAGTCATAGAGTAAGCAATTAATTATACAATAAAATGTACTAACAAAAAGTGATTACAAAAACTGAGTGTTGACTTTGAATGGCAAAATTATATATTATCATAGGCTTATCTCTTAATTTAACAAATTACAATCGTAAATTATTTTTTTTTACAAAAAATGAATAATAACTAAATAATTTTAATTTTCTGTGAATTATGATTTCACTATGATATTTTTCATCTAATGATGTAATATCACGATAACAGTTTTCTTGAGAAAAAATAAAATAAACAATTTATAGTAAGAACAGGTTGAATTATAAGTCAACATATGTTTTGCGTTAATCTTTATTAAATACAATTAAGATAAAAGCTTGTATTGAAGCAGTATTTCAGGTGCTTTAAAACAATTGTAGTACAAGTAGAATAAATAATTTTAATTTAAAATAATGAATAAAATATAATTCTAAAAATATGTTATATTATTATAATTATAAATATGTATGCGTATGTACTTACATTACAAAAACAGTTTTACTAAAATAGCATTAATATTAGTTAATGCGTTTTTGCCGTTGGGCAAACAAAGTCCAATTTACGTACACTTAAACAAAGTGTACGTAAATTGGGAGTAAGAACAAGTATTTTAATGGCGTTTCATTAGCAATAGCGATACAATAATGACATAACTAAGGCATGCAATATCGATACATATTTTTAATACTGGTATATTTAAAACATCACATTAAAATTAATAATAAAAGTAAAAAAATAATTAATTGAGGGTGTTCAAGCAATGGCCATCTATAGAAAACTACAAAAAATAGTCAGTATTTAAAAAAAATGAAAGCTAGCAATTACCGCAACATAAACACTCTTTAACCCTTTCATAAGTATAGAGACACGCGTCTAGAAAAAATACTTAGGGCCTCGTATCGAATAAGTAATGTTGTACGTATCCTTTGTAATTATCGGGCTGTCACCCATAAACGACCACCATGGAACTATTGTCTGAACACAATTTATTAATATATAAAATATAACATTTATATAAAATACACATTGAACATACTATAAGGCGAGTCAAATGAAAACCTTATTAGTGCGATAAAAATTAAAAACACCATATAATTGTCCTGTAAATAAGCAATAATAGCTTAAAATTACCAAAGTGAAAATAATTTTTGCAATTGGTTTTTTTGTAGAAAAAATGTAAAAAGTCGATTTTTGTATATATTAATTTTAAAATATATTTTTTAGTAAATAATATGTTATATAACACTTTTAATCTATTTTTTTTAAAACCGCATTCCTATAATGTGATATCATTTTTTAGTTTAACTCTAGGACCCTGAAGAAATAAGTCACTCACTCCGTCCCCTGGCTAAAAAAAGTTTTGCATACATCAATGAGAAAATAAGTACATAATTCATAGCTGATTTATGTTTCTGTTATTTGATGTTGTATTTATTATTGTTGTTGTTTTGTTTCTTTCTTTCAAAAGAATTGTTTGGCGCTTTACTAGTTTTCATCAGCTAGTTTGCTTACGCCTAATTGGACTTAGACGTGTTCTATTTCATTTAATCGGCATGGATTTAAAAATTATTCTTATGATATGAACATTACAAATTCTACTAATTGAATTCTGGATTAATTGCAATTGACTTCACAACTTACATTTGATTCGTAGTGTGGCAAGTTTGTATAAGAACAGTTTCATGGTCATAAGCAAATGCTACCATTTACGGAGAACCAGTCCAAATGTCTAATTTATCATGACACATTCAGAAACCAGTTAAGCTTGATTATTTACTTTTGTTTTTAATTTAGTTATGGAATAGTCTGAAGAAAGATGCAACATATGTGAACTCAGATCGACTGTAAATTCATCTGACATTATTCCATCACATCTAGAGATTGCAATACTAGTATTACCGAAATCAAGATCCTGGTGTATAAGTCGGTTTTAGAAAATTAAATACTGGTATTTCGGTATCTGAAACTGAAGCAAAATCGAAACATAAATATAATTGATGTTTCATTTAATATAATAAATTTAAGAATCGCAGTGTTAATTATTCACGTTTTTGAGTGCAGACGTTAAACTGCATTTTTTATTTAGAGTTGAAAAAACTGACTTCTTCAAGCAACGAATTTTGACCGAATTAAAATTAAAAATTCAAGACTTACAATATTTACACAATTGGAAAAGATCTACAGACTACGGATTATCAATTCTCAGACATATTTCAATCAAAATAATTGTGCACGTTTAGAACGTTTTTGTTGGAAAAAAGAAAAGGAAGCTTCTCATTTAATCCGTATTGTTGATGAATATGAAGAAATAAAAATTGTAACATCCAATCCGGATAACTCTATTTCATTAGAAAATACATTACAAAAACAATATTCAATGACTTCAGACAATAAAAACGGTGGAAAAAAATCCACCACATATTTTAATAAAATTGTTCGTGATGGGTTAGCTTATTTTGAATCTGAAAACATTTGTGGCAAATACTTAAAATTATTAATTAATTATAATTATTTAACGTTTTGCTTTTACATTTGATTTGCAAAAAGCACTACCATACCCTAAACTGACAGTTTCTGTTTCATACTATAAACGAAACATGTATGTTTTAAATCAAGGTTTCCACAATTTACATGATGATGGAATTCATATGTATACTTGGAATGAACCAACTGCATCCAGAGGATCACAATAAGTAACTTCATGTTGTTTAAAACATGTACAAAATGTGACAACTCAAAAACATGTTAGCGCTTATAGCGATAACAATATAGATATTATTGACCATAAATTCTTATTATGTGGACATTCATTCTTGGCAAATGATCGCAATTTTGGTGTTGTAGAAATGTTTATTCGAAATACCAATTTTCTGTATATTCCAGACGATTATTACAATATAAAAATACAAACATGTCGCAAGCAAAATCCATTTTTACTACACAAAACTTTTATTCAAGCAAACCTCTGGAGGAGGCAATTTTGAAAAGTACCAAAAATATTGATGGCGAAGCTGTCTAGTGGTTGAAAATCTTCTGGATGCGAGTTTTAAGAAATGCGCCGTATAAATTGAATTATAAAAATCAATCGAAAGTGATTCACAATTTAAAAGTATTGATTTATCGCCAAAACGGTGTAGGCCAAAGATTTTCGACAAAATAACATCACGAGTACTTGAAAAATTTGCACCAACTTAATTAAAAAATAATAGTAATATATAATACCTTTAGGTAGGATTTTGATATGTTGTTGTGTGTTATGTATGTAATTATTATATTTTTCCTTTTGTTGTTCTCTCTTTTCTATAAAATAATATGAAACTTTATTCGAAAAAAAGTATGAAGTGTTGAATATATTTTCTTATATTATTACAATTAAACTGTTGAAATCAGCATTTTCATAAAATCAGTACTTTTGAAAGTGAGGTAAGTCCATTGGGCCCTATTAAAAACATGTTTTTTGTTTAAATAGCGGGAATATAATTATTGCATATGAAATTGTTATGAAAAAAGACCGTAAACAATATACAATAAGTCTATTAACAACAACATAATATGGACTTGCCCCACTTGCAAAATCAAGGATTCAAATATCAAAATTAAATGAAACGAACCGGATCAGCTCCTCGTAGCTGACATTAAACAGCTCAATGCTTAATGCTGGTGTATTAAGGAGCCGGATGGTGAAAGTCATAGGTGAGTTGAAAATAAATTATAATAGTAAACAATTAGTATAATACTATTTTTATCAGGTAGCGGTACAACAACGGTATATAAATAATAGGAAAAATATATTGCACTACAGATTTTAAAAGTATTTATTTGTAAAGAATAAGCAATAATTTGAATAGAAAATGAAATTGCTCAATTGTGTTAGTTGGGTAAGAAAAAGTATATTTTGGTAATAAACATGTAAATGGCGAAGTACTGACCGTTAACGATGAAATGGCAGAAGGCAGTAAAACAAGATGGCGTCCCTTCGCTCCGAACGCCGATTGCCGACTGAGTGACAGTTGCCGTCGTCCGCTCGCACGTGTGCGTTCGCTTCGTTTTGGCCCAAAGACGCCGAGCGGTCGGGCATGGCCGCTCGCGTCGCCGCCTCGGGGACGCCTCGGGTCGTCTCGGTGCGGTCTGTCTCGGGGGCTTAGCCCTTGGGGGGCGCGGCCATGGGGCGCCGGTAGCGGATCAGGATGGTCGTGGGCGCGAGCGGCGCCGGCCACAAGATGCAGCCCCTGGGCATGAGCCCGCGCGAGCTGTCCGAGAACGACGACCTGGCCACCTCGCTGGTGCTCGATCCCTTCCTCGGCTTCACCACGCACAAGATGAACGTCAAGTATCGCCCGCTCAAGGCCAACAGGGACGAGCTCAAGGCCATAGTCGAGGAGTTCGTGAGGACGCAGGCCTACGACAGGACGTACGCCAAGTTGCAGGCGGGCGAGTGGATGCCGAGGACCTTAGCCAAGAACAAACAGCACCACTCCAAGCTCAGGGATCACGTGAGTCCTTCTTTGTTTACGACGTTTATTGTTGTCGCTGTTGCAACAACAATATTTGCCTATTTACTACCAACAATTTCTTTGTGTCTGCAGAAAACGCTTATTTTTTTACAAATAATCCAATATTTATTTGTGTTCTTAAACGTAGATTAACAAAGAACAGGCACTAGGTGCGGATGACGTTCCTAGCCGTTCCTATGACATCTCTTGAAGTTTACTCAAAAACGTTTGCAGATATATTCAAATTAAATATTTTTCAAAAAATTATTGTTTACTCAGAACGTCTTTTAAATTTTACGCCGAATGAATATGTATTATATATATATATATATATATATATATATATATATATATATATATATATATATATATATATATATATATATATATATAAATTGACATGTTCATTAACTTTTATGAGGTAATAGGATAAAATATTCAATTATTTTTATTAAAAACAGTGCCACACACTGATGTTGTATGAAATTTTTTTGAATGCAGCCAAAGGGTTAAAAGGTGTGACCCCACAACACCGATACATTTGAAAATCGCATTTTTCTGTAATTTAGGTTTAACCCTTTGGATGCTACAGTTTTTAAAAAAAAATTATTCACATCTTCATCGATTCCTCCTATACATTATTATAATTCAATTTATTCAAAATCTGTTTCATGCCATTGTCATACTAAAGATGTAACAAGTTTACAAATTAATTTACTTTTTCAACCATCTTTATTAGCATTTATTTTATATAATGACAAACAACAATATATCGTTGTTTGCATCCAAAAGGATTAAGACATGTTCCTTAATTTAATTAATGCTATAAATCAGTTTCAAAATTTACAGGTGAGTTTTTCTAATGCCATTCTCAACATTTATTCTTTCTTCTTGAAAATCCACTCTAGCGGAAGCAGGGCCGCTGAGAGAAAAATCAGTCTCCCCCTCAAACATTCAAGTGACATCTAAAATATAATATTTAAAGAATCACAATTCGCACAATTATGCGTTTACTTGTATAAACCAAACAATTTCATATTTTTTTCATGGAAAATTGTAGTCATAAATGAATAAATAAAGAGATGAAAACAATATATACCCCTTTGTCTCTTTCATAATATTTATTTTATTCATATAAAAACTGAAAATATATTGATCAATCGCCTGAATTTCAAATAAAATTTTCACAATTCACATGAATAACTCTGCAACAAATCTACTTTAAAAATGTAATTTATAATTGTATATCAATAAATAAAATGTATACACAAATGAATACACATTTTTTTTAGAATAAATTTCACCCTTGATAACATGAAAGTACCGATTATTATTATTGCCCCCATGATAATTTTCCCCAATCGCTCCAATCTTGCGCCACGCTTCTCCAGTCGTTGGCCCCAGCCGAGCTTGCATCCCTTGTTACATCATCCAACCACCGAAGCCTCAGTCTACCGGCCGACCTTTGACAAGCAGTTGCCTCGATGGTTGGATGGGTTTCATTCCATTCTCCTGTCCATTAGTCTTTGGACTCTACCAAAGATTAATGGGCATATTTCCTGGTTAAAAACATCTGTAATGCAGTGGACAGAAATGCCATTCAATTTAGAAAGTGTCAGATATTGCTCTTAAAATTTCGTTCCGGGAATTTTGACACAATATCTACGTAAAGGCGGGTTGTTAGTGAGGATATTAGGGCTGCGATCAAAGCAGGTTTGAGATTAAAGATACAGAAACTAGCACAAAAGCTCAACGTATTGCCTACATCACTTTGCAGATATTTACAAAATGAAGAAAGGTTTTAATTTGCAGAATATGGATTTGAGGAAAACCTCCTGCATTGAATCTCAATATGCCAATAATTAATGATTCTAGAGCAGAAAGATTTATTTTTGAGTCGAATTGTTACTGAAGATGAGAAGTGAATCTTTTAATTTAACACGCAACGTAAAAGGCAGTGGACGCCAATCAACCCACAATTCCAACCCCCCAGAACAGGATTACACCCCAATAAGATAATGTTATGGATCTGGTGGGAAATGAAAGGCATAATTCATTATGAGTTATTGAATTATAGGCGGACAATTACGACAGACATATAGTATGCTCAGCTAATTCGTTTAAAAGCTACTCAGGTCATAAAAATACCTTATCTTATAAATTAAAAAAGGGTATTTTTATACTAAGACAGCGCTCGCTCTCATGTATCCTTGAAGACGATAGAAAAAATCAATGGATTTTCTTGGGAACTCCTTTTCTTTTCTCCTAATTCTCATCCACCGTATTCTTCAGATATTGCTCCAAACGACTACCATCTATTTAGATCCCTGCATCAGTTTTTAGGTAAAAAATAATATTTTACAAAAGTGGATATGAAAAAATTGACATTAAATAATTTATTGTTTCGAAAAATACCTTATTTCCCGAATCAAATATAAAAATTTTGATTAACATTGTGGAGAATTATTATAGAAGAAGACGGAGAATATATTAATTAGTAATGGTATTACACTTTTTAATTTTTAAACTCATGATTATACCTTGACCTTGTAGATTAAAAAGCGGATAATTTACGTAGAACTGCCATAACAATTGGATTTGCTTTATAATTTTGCGATAGTGAATCAAGGAGACGTACAAATTGTATCAGTTAAATTCTGAGCCTTTCACACATTCATAGTTGCTTTTATCTTTAACCACTTCATACGTGAAATATTTTTCAAAAATTGTTCATAAAACTGATATTATTTTATTCACATTTTTTAGGTAAATAATAAATATTCAACAACAAAAATAAAAATAACTTTTTTTAGAACATTACTAAAAAAAACACGTTTTTTGTAATATAATAATGATAAAATCGAACAATAGAAATAATGATTCATAATACATGATTCCATCTTTGAAAATCGAAAATCCTGTACATGTGCGAGACCCATCCTGATTAGTCGGAAAATAATCAGGGGTGGTTGGCTAAATCGGTAACACATTATTTTTTACGAAGGGGGCAAATTGAACAAAAAATGCGAAAATATGTAGTTCAAAGGTAAAACTAATTGAAAAGCAAAAAATTGAATAGAGCATTGCCACTTTATATGAAGAATTGTGAAAATAAATTATGATGAATGCCGCAGGCAAAATTTTTAAAATTATTTTCAAAATTACTTAAAATTTTTTATGGTAAAAATAAGTTCTAAAATCAGAAGAATTTTCTTTAATGAAAACTAAGTATTCATGATAATAATGTCATAATTAGCGCCACACAATTTTTTTCAATTATACTTGAAATTTCAGAAAATGCTTATCTAAGAAATAATAAATACACATTTCATCGCGAGAATTTCAGGGAAGTGGATTTTAACCTTCTTGATCCATCTCTGATGAAAAAATAGTAATAATAGGAAAAAAGTTGATTAATTTGTCTTATAATATGAGTTTTCCTTAATTTTTCATAGTGGTTTAATAACACAATGCAAGAAAAAAATGGGTTAACTATACAGGCTTGGCCATATTAATGGGGCACACCAATAAATAAATCTTGAAAACGATCTTGAGTTTTAACGTTAGTCGCTTGAAAGTATTCTTCATAATGTTGAATATCGTTTTTAATTATTACTGCTGTGCCTTCTTGTACAGTTCTATCTGGGTGTCTCGTGGAATAAATGCAGTATCCAGGTATTTTGAAGTAAGTTTTTTCCGTGAAATGAGTTTCGGAGATCAGCAAGACGTCTATTTAGTGTTGTTGGAAAAAAAAAATTCTTGCGTGTGTTGCGATAGACCGTTGGCGTTCCATATGGCAATATGTAGTAAAACAGTCATTTTGCAATTTTAGAAACAACTACTGTTAGGTTGAGCATAGTACTTATTTGTTGCATTACCTTTTTTATAATTTTTTTTATTTCAGATAAGTTATTATTTTCTTCTAAAATTTTGGTCGGATGCGTAGTGTCATTTCTAACTTTCTGATCTAATCTAAAATTAGCATTGATTTTCTAATTCTTGAAATCTCGCATCAGTTAAAGCCATATAGAGATCTAAAATTAGCATTGTTTTTAAGAACATTATCGTATTATTCAGAACAAAAAGAATTCCCATATTTATGATTACCCTAAGAAATGACATTTCTTAGGGTCGCAACACAGACTATTGCATTAAGCACCCGCTGCATCTGCTGAGCAATACTAGGCAGTCAATTTTTATTAATATCAGATGATGAATGAATGGGTATTTGGTAGTAGAATGAGAATCTCTTTTTAAACCATTACCTACAGATCTAAATTATTTAAAAAACAGCTCGAAAAAAATGTCGAGCCCACCTTGACATAGGAGTTCAAAGGATTAATAAATTCAACTTCTGAAAATAAATTGTTAGCCTCCTCAATTTCATGTGAAATAAAGTAACTTGTCTTAGTTATGTCAATATCCGTAGAATTTAGTTTCCCTAATATCTGGTATTGTTTTTGTAAATTATTTTCCAATTTTTCACTTCAAATTTTTATCTCTTCGTTGGACAATTTTTTATATTTTTCTGATGTTTCGATTGAAAGCATCTCTTTTAATTATATTCTTAATCTCATTACATTCCAAATTCACATCAAAAGACTTTCATACATATCGCTATAATGAAATCTAAAAGAACTATTTCTTACATGCGGCTTAAGCCACAATTATGATGCACGTATGCAATAGCTCTGCATTCAAACAACTCTAAAATATTTTTAGTATGTAAAATATTAGATGTTTTAACTGAGTAAGGTTGAACATAAAATAACCTCATAACTTAATGAAATAAAAAATTAAATACCTGATTAATTTTTAGTAAGTTTATTTATTAATTTATTTTGATTAACTTTGTTTTATTTAAAATTATTAATTTAATTAATGTTTTATTGCTTGATTAAATTGGTCGAAATCTTTTGCCCACTACTGGTTTATACTGTCAATCATGTTTGAGATTGTATTGTAGATATAGGATTTAAAAAATATATTACCTAATCATGCATTTTTCTTTCAGATCTATCGATACCTGCGTGTCTTTGATAAAGACTCAGGCTTTGCCATTGAGGCCTGTTTCCGGTACAGCCTAGAAGGCCAGATTGGCGCCAAGATCTCAGCGACCAAAAAATGGACTAAGAATGAGCAAATTGAATGCTTGGTCGGCTGTATCGCCGAGCTGACTGAAGAAGAGGAGGCGCAGTTGCTGCACCCCGGCAAGAATGACTTCTCCGTCATGTACAGCTGTCGCAAGAACTGCGCCCAGCTGTGGTTGGGCCCGGCTGCTTATATTAACCATGACTGCCGGGCTAACTGTAAATTTGTGGCTACAGGCCGAGACACTGCGTGCGTTAAAGTGCTGCGTGACATTAGAGTCGGCGAGGAGATTACGTGTTTTTACGGAGAGGACTTTTTCGGAGATGGTAATTGTTATTGTGAATGCGAGACGTGCGAGCGCCGCAGTACGGGATCTTTTACAGTGCGTAAATCGGATTCAGAAGATCAGGCGACGAGGTATAGATTGCGCGAGACCGACAATAGAATCAATCGCACCAAAGCGAAGAAGTCGACAAAGGATAACATCATTGATAAGGCTTCTCTTCCGGACGCAACTTGCGGCCAAAGAGAGAGCAAGATTATCAGTCCGCTCAGCATGAAAGAGTTGAAACAGAAAGGTCTTACGAAGTATGATGCCGAGTTGCTTATAGCTCAAGGCTGTAAGTTTTCTGATTCCGGAGATGATGTAATGAAGGAAAAGATGATGTTAGGAGCTGGTGGTGGTGAGTTTACGGTACCGATTGCTGAGAGTGTCAGCGATCGGGCGAGTCGATTGCGGAGGAGGAGAGCTAGGGCTTCTCCTTCGTCTCCGCCTCCATCACTACCAGCTCCTCCTCCTCCTCCGCCTC
Organism: Plectrocnemia conspersa; assembly: GCF_051122295.1. Classification (NCBI taxonomy): domain Eukaryota; kingdom Metazoa; phylum Arthropoda; class Insecta; order Trichoptera; family Polycentropodidae; genus Plectrocnemia; species Plectrocnemia conspersa. Next base: position 23,253,939 of record NW_028277172.1, read on the forward strand.
CCCCTCCTCCACCCTCTCCTTCTCCTCCTCCTCCACCTCCCCCTCCCCCTCCACTGCTGCTGCCTATGCTTCCACCCCCAGTTCAGCAGCCTCCGGAGATTGTCAACGTTGATATTGAAGAAGAATTAATCGAAGAAAAACCTTTAGAGATAATTCCCGAAGAGGTTGAATCGTCTCCCGGTATAACTCTCCGCAACCACAAGAAGCTGAATGAGCATCAAGAAGATGATAACGATGCTCTCAGTGACGTCGAAGGTAAGGATACCGTCGTTGACGAGAGCTTACAAAAGTTAGACGTTAACATAGACAATTTAGTTAATACCATAATCTACGATAGCAAAGAAGAGACAGTCGAAAAGAAACGCAAGTCTAGTAGGAAAAAGGTTAAAAGCAAAAAGAAGCGTGAAGCGGCGAATAGAGACACGGTCAATTTTGCTGTCCCCGACTCGGACCTCATCACTGAACAATGCGATGTTTTGTCAGCGAATAAAATTTCAACGGACGTTTACGAGTTTGACGATGGCGAAGAGTTCCGTTCGGACGAGCCGGGCTATAGAAAGATTTCTAAATGCGCCGAGTCTGTCAAGAGCGAGAGCAGTTCGTCGTGGGAAAATAAAGCTCCGAGTTCCGAGAGTGGGTCTAACGGTTCCGTCTGTCCGTGTACACCTCCGGGCCGTGGCAGGCTGCGGCTGACGTTGAGGATGAAACGCAGTCCGATGCTGGACGAGCTGATCGAGTCGGGGACCAGTCTGAGCGAGGACTCTTACGAGCCAGAGTACGAGGTGCTTCGTCTCGAGGGTTTAGATGGTCCCAGGCGACGTAAACGTCACAAGGGTAAGCACCGGAGGACGAGGTCTCCGTCGACAGACGTACCCGTCCCCATGCCGCAGATGAAAAGACTCAGACTGATATTCGGCAACGAGAGCCGCACTATAGACATCCCGCCGGCTAGTGCCAACTGACGACTCCCCCGATACTACTTTGATAAAATTTGCACCATCATATGAACATTTTTACAATGATTAAATCGGTCCTTGCAGGCAAGGGTTCTTTCACATTATAAAATATTTTTTTTTCAAATCTGGAATTCGTGAAATTTGTCGATATTTTAATTGGGATGATAAGCATTTATTTTTACTGCCTGTAAAAGAAGAACACCGTAAGAATAAGAAGTACACACTGAGGTATATTCTGCAAGGATTGATCCAGTTGCATAACAAATTGGCAAACGTTTATGTTTAGATATTATATACCTAATCTAATTATACATTATTATTGCGTTATGTGCAATTGGTAGGAATTTTGCTAATTTTATATGCGTATTTAAACCGATTTGTAGTTTTTCAAATGTGTCATCGATCAAATTGTCACGGAATAATGCATTTTTTTTAGATGAGCGAAGGACAAAGTAATAAGTACTATAGTGACACATATCATAAGACGGTAAACTGTCGTTTGAATATGAACACGTTGGGACGGACGTAAACTACTAATTGGCACATAATCTTAAAACCAGTGTAATATATCTAAAAAAAATAATGTCAACAATTCTGAATAGTTTTATAATGTATGTATCATATATTTAGTTGAAATTGTATTTTTAATTTATTTAATTTGTGTGTGTAATGATTTATTTTTTTATATATAAGTGCGACGCAATAGCGGCCATGCTGATGCTATTTTGGATTCGTCTGGTTTTGAAAAAAATATAAGATAAAATATAAAACGCATCTAGTAATGAAATAGTTAAGACTGAAGCATTTTTGAGGTAATTAAAAACACGGCCGAGACTATGTTGGCGACGGGGGACGATGATGAATTTGTATTATATATGAATCATATTATAGACGTAATCGTCTATTAGGAGAGTGAATCAAAAAGTGGAGGCAATTTATTTATTACTAGCGAAACTTTGCCTTTACCGATTGATTCACCCCAGTATAATAATATTTGTTATTTATGTACGCGTCTTACAGACAGTAAGTCTTTTTTGTTTAATATATGTGTATACGTAAATGATATTTTTGTTAATTGAAAGGCGAAAGGCAAAAGTATATATCTGACCTCACAAATTTATATTTTCAAAGGTTTGTAAATAGTTATGGAGCGGAAAAAAATGTACATAGTTTATGAATCAGATTTTTCGACTCGATTACATTCCTACTGTAATTTTTAAAGCAACATAATAAAATTATATCAAAACTTTCAATAATAACTCTAAGCTTTGTAAAGTTTTTAAAGTACGTAGGATTTATTGTAACTATCGTGATTACTGTCGCTCGAGGTCGACTCGGTTATAATTTTTTTTTAATAGCAATCAACCGTTGCACTATATAGTATTCGTCGGCGTTTTGTCGACTTGTTTAGGCAAGTCAGTATTAGTTCATAAATTATTTTGTAAATAAATGAAATGGCTGTAAATTATTTTTTGTATTTTAATTTATTCTAATATATTATGATTATTATTATATTATATATAAAAAATATAAATATTATACAATTGATTTGAGGAACTGTACGGTAATGCGATTGAAGGGTATTTTAACACTCCTAAGATTTATCTTATTATTTTTTTATTGTATAAAGTTGAATGTATCTATATGTATGTATACAGAGTCATAGTGAAATTAAATATTTGTACGAGCTTGACTTTGCACGTTCCATACTGTAAGCGGAATCGCGTATAGGTCCAGACAGCTAATACAATCCATGTTTGATTATAATCGGTAAAGGTATTGCAAGAAGCATATCAAGTTTTTTGTATGAAATACAGTTGTATTTAATAGTTTAATATCATACTATCAAAAATCTATATTATTGCTCATCATTGACATAGTTTTTTTTTATCAATAATCCTATTAAAAACTTATGTATTAAAAGACTACTTGAATTTTAAATTAATTAGTTAAAGCTAAAATGTGAATGTTTAAGTACAAGTCAATGAAATTATTTTAAATGTAATGATCACTATTAATAATTTGATCTTTGGGTATTCGATGTCTTGATTTCTATTAGAATGTTTTTAAGTTTATACAAATTTCTGAATATGGATATGTAAAAAAACTTTTAACAGTATGTAATTTTACTATTTTATTTCAATGTTGATATTTTTACAGCATTTTGCAATTTATAATTTAATCATATTATTTCAGTTAAAAAGCCGTCCCTTGGAATGGAAAAATATAAAAAATTCTCATTGCATCTCCACTCACAATCAACTACCGATCAAGGCATAAATTCGCTAATGATTAATTACTCCCTGTAAAATACATATTTGTACTATTTCTTCATTATGGTTCTGTAAATGTATATATATATTTTATGTGCAAATATTGCGTAATAATTATATCGATTAAAAGTACATAAGAAAGTCTCTCGAAAAAATGCTGTTTTTACGATGTATAAATTTTATTTTCTTATAAATATACATGTTCTTAGCTTATGTTAGAATAAATAAGAATTAAATATTATTAATAAATAAAAACATGTGTTTGCTAATCGTTAGTAAATATTTTATTTATGTATTGCTTATTTCTCCCACGACACTATTTAGATCTCTATGATGAGCGCAGTGATTCTCAAACTAGGCATTGTATTAATATTATTTTTTATATCAATATCGTTAATCAGCTTTGTTATATTTATAAATAAACATGAGCAGCGACTCGAGGGATACATTGTCTTTTCGTAGCGGTAATCGTAACTTTTAATCGTTCTGCAATATTTCTGTCCAGTTCTACGGTTGTTACGAAGTTAAGAACGGATGTGTATAATACGATAATAATAATTATATATTAAAAAATATTATAGGAGACCTTGTGATAAAAATTATTTCGCAGTTGCACAATTATTTTGTATATGTTTGGAAACAATTACTATTTATATTATATATTGACTTACTATATTTTGTTCACTGTGTTCATTTTAATCGGCCTTAGTTTAATTTGTAGTATTTTTTTTAATATGAAATCTTATGTTTAATGATGAAAAATAAAAAAAAAACATTATTATATATAAAAGAAGTGTTTCATTATTATTTCGCTAACATCATTTTCATTATACTAAAGAAATAAACAAAAAAAATTTTAGCCACAAAAAAAGGATTTAAAAGATTTTGTTAGTTAATTGATGGATAGCTCACCACACATTTCTTCTCAAGAGTTTGTAGAAATAAACACTCAAAATTCACGTGATTGCTGAGAGAGTATTGATTTCAGAAATTAAAAAATACATATAAAGCAAGAAAAAGATTATAAATAAAATATAATTATATCAATAGTATTATTATAAGAAAATAATATCAAGAGCAACAAACTAGTACTGCTCTGTGTACTTACGCGTACCGGTACCACCCCTCAGGGTGACTGACAAGTTCAGGGTAGAAATTTAACATCACAATGCTTTTTTGAAATTAAATTGACTCTAGATCCAGGACGACTGGTGACTTTTTTGCTCTACGCTCTCATAAATTTGCGCTTTTTGCTCATAATCTCACGTTTTGAGCTTAATAAATAATATTATAGATATAATATTAAGCAAAATGCAGCACACAAAACCCACCCGTGATCGTTGCTATGAAGTTAATGGACTTGCTAAAAGCTCATAAATTGCATTATTTATGTCCTTTCGATTTTTCTCGTCGGCATTATACATACAATTTCGTATCTGAGAGGATATCTAAACATTTAAGCACTTGTAAAAATACCTGAGACCAGCTGAATAATGCGCTGGTCTTTATTTCCGGCGACAGGCACCAAACCATTGAAACAATATTCCAGAGAATTACACCATTGCTAATCTTACCGACATTTGAACCACCGTTATGATCTAGCAAGATGATTATTATACAATAACTAATAGTCTTTTGCCGGATGGATGATAACAGGTTCCAATTAGACAGTTTGAGTAGCTGCAGTAGTATTTTATTGAGATATAGTTAATAGTTTAGTTTACATGTTATTTATGAAAGTGAACAGTGGACGAGGCACCACTGTCCTTGTCTATCCGTCGAAGTCCACCAAAAGAATGTGCTGCCGTCACGCCAGTGTTACTCAGCAGAGATATGCTGAGACGACATGGATTAAAGGATCGAAAAAGATACCCACTTTTTAGATTCAGCTAAGCAGTCACCTGAATTTCAAGAGTTCGACTCGATCTTCAATATGACTTAAAATAATACGCGACGCAGTACTACGGCGAGAGCAAATACACACATATATATATATATATATACATATATATCAATAGTACAATATTGAAACTACCGTGGCTTAAAAAAATTATATAATCACAATATTTTTACTTTATTATTTTTAACTGCTTTTTTTGTTAGTGTAATTATTTAATTAAATGATTATAGTTTATTGTTATCTTATTAGTAATATTAATGTGAAGCTTTTGACGTTTTTAGAAATCAGATAAAAAATATAAGGTTAGTACAAATTAAATATAAGCGTATAAATCAGGTGATTCTAGAAAAATTGTTAAAAATTTAATTGAAAACTGAAAAACTATTAGAACAGGCTGAGAGATGATTTAAACATATAAATAAACACTAACACCAACATAATTAAGTAAAATCATTACCCGCTTTTTATACGACTAAAAAATAGTTGAATTATACATGATCTCGTCATTTTTAAGAGAGCAGAGGTCAGTAGAATTGTTACAGTTTGTGAAAAAGAGGGCTTACATACTATGATCTTTTGTGACAGGGGGGAGGGGGTAAGCAATTCACGAAAAATTATGATATCATTATTGACAGCCACCTTAACAAATTAATTTTATTTAATTAATTATATACCGATATAATTTTAAGCATTCGTTACTTTATTTAAGATGAGCAGACGTCCTCATTTAAGGAGGATTGTCCTCCTCAATTTTTTTGTTCTCTTTGAACAAAAATTTCTAAAACGTCATTTTATAAACGTCAAAACGTCGCATAAAACTCGCGTTAGCTAGCTTTTGTCACTCTTTGCACTTATACGATGCTAACACAATGTTTTTTCATTTAGATTTTGTTATGGCTATAACTTGGCGGCACTCTGGTAACACTGGCGTGACGGACTCTCTTGATTGGCAAACTATGGCGTGCTCGCACGCCGTTGCGGGCCCACGCTCCGTTATTTTGTAAGCACCATGTAAACAACTTTATAATTCAATACAAATTTTACTGCAGCGGCTCAATCTGTGTCTAATTGCCACCCGTCCCCTCCCGTCGCCAAAGAACCTTTAAGCATATTTATTATCTTGATCTTTTTTTTAGTATATTAAAATAATACTATATTGCCAACAGATCTATACAAAGCATTTCAAATAAAATGGGTAGATTAAAATAATTGTTAAGAAGTATTACGTGGATCTTATAACTGCATTAGATGCTTTAGAAGTAATTGCAAATATCTAGAAACACATTATATCAAATGACGAATCAATAAAGTAGTTGATAATTAACTCTTTACGCAACCAATTTTCACTCTGTTTCCTAAAAATAAAATGGCAATTTATTAGTAAAATATTACAATGCTTCACGTTGCATAGTTAAATTTATCTTAAACCTAAAATACTCGCAGAATAGCGTCATTTTTCTCTTAATTTAACTTTAAATATAGATGCCTAAGGACAAAAATATTTCGATATGCACACCACTCCTTCTTACTGATTATGCAATCGCAGTAATTTTACCACTCACAAGTCACGAGTTAAAATGCGTTACCGTAGTTATTGTTAACATTTTTAGAACAACCATATCATAATTTTATATTCTATGTATTGTTTTATTTTGTAGATGTTGTTTAGTTACTTTATACGATCTAATCATGACATCAATGAGGAAAATTTAATGTTCCGTTATTGCTACAATATTTTAAATGTCAAGTATTAATCAGATCTCAGAAAAATATTGTAGCACAACTTTAGCTAATGTAATTTTATTTTATTTTGGAAATTAAAGCAGTTAAAACAAAACCAGCTACTTCATCACAGCAATGCTCATGTCTCAGATCAAGTGGGATATAACAGATTAAAAACTGTCAATTTCAATTTGATTTCGATAAGTTTGTTCGCTAGTTAGTTTGAACCATCGTCTTGATCTAAGCTGTAACCAGTTCAGGCAATTTTTTAAAAATCAAGTCGATTTTAAACCTCAGCTGCTTCACCGCAACGATGCACCAGCTTACCAATTTTATAATATTTTTTGGTAAATAATTTTATGTATGATAAAAAAAACAAATGAATATAAAAAAAAAGAAATGTTTTATTATTGTTGCATTAAGAATAATTTATAATATATATAAGCCAAATTTTGTAGATGAAGTGATATAAGTCGCAGATCGTTTTATGATTACCGTCCATACCTGAAACATTAAATTAATTAATAATACAATCAAAAGGCGTGTAATCAAAATAAAAATTGACGCACTTTTGGAATTCCCATTCTCTATTATCTAACGGACACACTTGACGCGTCTTCAGCCATCTGGAGATGCAATGGAAATGGAAGGCATGCTAAAAAGATGAATATATAATTAAATATATACAAAAATGTAAATTAATAAATGTTAGTATGTATATAAAAAAATACATTGCAAACGCCCCAAGCCACTGTGCACTCTTCGCTAGTGGCCGATGCCTGATTCGCCTGACATTCTATACATAGATCCATTATATGGTTTCTACATATAGCGCAATTGTCCACCACAATATCTGAAATTGCACAAATCAATGAAGGAGGGATGACTAAGCAAATAGGTGGGTTACGATATATATTCAATGGACATCATATTTGATGTGATTTTGATCTAGATGATGATGATTTAAATAGTAATCTTACCCCAAGCCCACAGTGCAACGGCGTTCCACTGAAAATTGTAAAAAGGATATCGTTAGCGTTTCAGTTTGAGGTTATGCGTCAAACAAAATGGTGGGCGAGTATTACCTTTCGGACTTCGAAGCGCTTCTTGTCGCCTTTGCTGGTGGATGGATGAGTTTCGGGCTCTTCGTCGTCTATCTCCATGGCGGACATCTTTCAACGGAGTGCTATTCGACCGGTGTCAAACAGAAAGCTCTGGTGTTGCCAGTGTTAAAATTTGTAGTGTTTCCGCTATAAAAATATTGTAAATAAGATATTTTATGGTTAAAAATATCGTTATATACTTAATTTATTAATATTGTGATACATAATATAATACAAATATAAAAAGATATATATTATTGTAATATTTTTACATAAATGGGGTAATCTTGAACAAACTAAAAAATTAACTCTTCAAAGACGAGAATATTATTTCGACAATAAATTCATGTTTTAAATCACTTTTATCAGCAAATTAGCATTAAAATCATAAACAATATTTTAAAGCCCCCTATAAAGCCAGTAACGTCATTTCAGCATTTTCTATGGAAAGGGGAATCCTAATGAAATTACGTTGATTTCATTAGGATTCATTCTATTTTATTGAATAGCATGAATTTTTATAGCCATATTCAATGGGGGCAAATGTCCTCACCTGCCTCCCCCAAATAACGTCCCTGCATAAAATATTCATGCTAAAAACACACTAAAACACACAAAAGGTCACGTTATTCCTCACAAAGGACATCTGATAAAATATAAAAAAATATACTTTTTGGTTTTAAAGAAATTATTTTTTTAAACGTTAACTTAGTGCTATTATCGACTTTATTTTTCTATTTTATGTTCAAAAGTTTTCATTTTTAATAAAACTACAGATGATATGGGCCAGAATTTTAGCATTTTTTTGCACATAGAGTACTAGTGTAGCTATAGTAATAATGAAACAATTTTTTTAAGCAAATTATTATTGAATGGTATGAATTTCTTGGTAGGAAATTTAGAAGTATGATGAATAGGGTGGCACATTTTTCACTCTCTCCGGGCTTCATTGAAAAGTAAGTTCATGACGTTGAACTAGGTCGCATGAGACTTTGGTGGCTATCGAGCGACGCAAACGAAAACCGTTTTGCTGGTTCACAGCAACACAGACATTGATTACGGATATACTTTTGAATTATATGAACTGTATTAAACAACATAACAGATGCCGAAGAAAGGATTAGGGACATAGTGTAAAGATACTTTTGCATATTTATGTTGACATAAGTTTTTCATGGTCAACATATATTACTCCAAACAGTTGCAGGATATGTTCAATTAAAGCTAAACAGCGTGTTTTGAAAAAACCCAAATATTTTTCAATATTTAACTAATGTTTCACTGTTAGAAGAATGTGAAAATATATGAACATTGAAGAAATTGAAATAATTATTTTTCCTAACAATTTTTTATCAAGTAAATTTTTCTTCTCTTTCAGATTACGATAACTAAACTTTGTCGTAATCTGAAAGGGGCGTTGGTGTTGTCATTACTTTTCAATCAAATTATGATTATTATTAATTTTTTTATGTGATCTGATAAAATTTCTACTGTTATACTCTCATTGAGTCCAAATTAAAAACTTTTGTTTAAACGAGTTCTTCAGAAGTTATCTTGTTCATTCCTGATTTTTGTTTTGCGAATCATAGCTCTGCGCAAAGAAGCTATATTCTTCAGTTGATTATCGTTCCATTACCATCTCGATAAAAATTTGTTTGTCGTTTTGGTTGGCGTTGATTAAAAGTGTGTGTTTGTGACGTGATCGGATGCGAGTGTTTAGCGGATATGAGGATTTGCGATGTCCTGCAACGCTAAGTCTCGATGGCCCTTCAAACGGTCGACGGCAATGTGAGCAAATCAACATATTAATTAGCACATGCTCAAGGGGATTTCGAGTGATTCCGACATAATCCTCTGCGGCACAGCGTTGCGTCGCAAATTGAAAATGCAATTATTATGTTGGATGATGCAGATGTGGGAACTTATTTATGTTTTAAATCACTGTTCATTAGATACTCCACAGACATTTAAATCACCTCAATAAAGCTGTAACTAAATAAAAAATAGTTATCATTTTTATATTAGTTTATAATTGTATTATTGTGACGTCGCGGTTTAAGTTTTAATATATATTAAATGTTCGGGCTCGAATTCAATACATTCTATCCCGAGCTTGATATCAGCGGAGCTCACACGTAATCGACACAGACGACCCACTACGAGTCTATACCTTCACGCTGACACCAATAAAGTTTTAAAAAATGCAGTATTTACAATTTGATTATCCACTTTTCACATTAGCTATTGTAACGTAAGCATAATTTGTATTTTTAAAAATTTAATATTTAATAAACGCTTTGGTATTGAACAAGGTAACTATTCAGAATTTTATAATCTCACAGATAATAAATCACATTTATCTGATGACAGAACAAGGGTCGGCATACTTTTTTTTTCAAATATAATAAATGTTTGACCATTAACTGATTTTAAAAGCGTCATTTCAGGATTGTCATTCAACTTCACTTGTCATTTTTTGCAATGTGGTAAGTTAGGAACTATAATTAAAATAAGTTTATAAACTTGACAGAATATAGAGTTTAATTTGCAAATGTCAACATGTGTCGTAATGATATTTGTGCTTTTTTACCAAAAAAATATGTAGCAAATATGAACGATTTGCTAATTTACTCTAAAACATTTAAGTAGTCCACCCCGCCCGGTGGGGCTTGCGCACATTGAGAAACACTACCCTAGTAAAAGCTCATTCAATTTTTACCATTCAAAACCAAGGTTCATAGCAATAAGATTTAAAGTTGTCAATATTATAAATGTATTTTGTGTTATAAAAAGATACTGTATTTTGATTTCATTAATCTTTGCTTTTATTTAATAAAAAAACTCGAAAGATTGAGTGAGTGGGAGTGGGAGTAAGAGCTATGCTTACGTATGTATAAATTTAAATAAGCATCGTAAGCCAATAATGATTGCATTATTATTTTCACTTACATTGTATTATTTATCCATTCGATTTTCTTCGGTCAAAAGAAAAAAATAAAATAAATGGAAAGCGTCGTCCCAGAGCAATAGACTTAATGAGAGCGAATGAAGTTTTAGCGTCGCACAAAGGACAATGGAGTGACGATACGCGGCGGACACAGAGGGAAAAAGAGAGGACGTAGCAGGATTATCCGCCACTACAAAAACCCTGTGGTCCTTCAGCTTTTATTCGGGTATGGTGTCCACCGATCCATGAACCACCCCATATTATAGATGTATAGTGGACGGATCGGTGCTCTTTTGACTATTACCCGAATGTTCTTACTTTGTTCCGGACTACTTTGAGCTCTCATTATTAACATGCGAGCGGCCAGGCTTTGATGAAATTTTCATCGTCAGGTGGGCATCAGGCGACGGATGGCTGCTTATGGGGGTGGAAACCGATTGTGGCTTGCGCCTGTGATTATTTGCTCGGATCATCGGCGCACGTGGTGTCGTCGGATGTCGCGCAGTAGCTGCGGTAACGGTGCTTCCAACTGTGGGGATGTAGGGGGAGAAATAATAACGTGCTCAAGCTTGGTTACATAATATATACTTTTATTTGATGATTAGCATAAATAAAAATATTTGTGAACTGAACGAGATGAGTGTTTATTAAAATATAATATTATATACGAGGTGTAAACAAGTGGTTCTTCATCTGCAGAAAAATAAAAAGTTTCCAAGAATTATGACTCTGGTGAATACTGCAGCATTAAGACAGTATATTTTATGGGCAAAAATTAATAAATTATTAGTTCAGTGTTGATGCGTTATCACGGTGCAAAATACAAAATTAATTTGTTCACTTCTTATTGCCTAACGCAAACGGCTTAAAACTGCAAAGTAATACTCATCATAGTGGACCGTAGTGGACTATACAATTATAGGCATGTAAAAAGTAAAAAGAACCTTGACGATCACTTGAACTTGAAGTGCTTTTTTTTTTGTTTTTCGCGCATAAAAATACCTTTATTTAGACCACGGGTTGCCAAACATTTTTTGTGAAGAGCCAGATAGTAAATATTTTAGTCTTAGCGGACCAGAAAACTAAATTTAAGTGAGTTTCAAAATAAATAAAAAAGTAATTTATTCCAAATTTTTCTATATTTTTGAGAAAACTTTTTACTAAAAAACGACATTTGGATTTTGGAATTTATCACAAATTTTTGAAAATACGTTTTGAGATAAAATTTCCACGTCACTTTCTATCGGCAAAATTTATTGCAAATGTGATTTTATGCAGCGTTCCGTTGTTGAACTATAAAATGTAAACTATAATATTTACTAAGCACTGCCATATTGTCGCTTCATTCTATCGGAAAATTTGTATTATAATTAAATCAACCGTATATTAAAGACTACTTTTCACAACAAACGTTGTTAGCGGAGTCCTTTGATATCGCTAAAAGCATAACCATTATATATTGGTGGCCAACTGAATACCTTCATTCATATACTTTATTATAAATTATCGAATTGGTTAGCTATTAAATAATTTAATTGAATACTCGGTATATAAATTAAGGTAAAGTACATAAATTACTATATATTTAACTTATAGATACTTATTAAAAATTAAAAAAATATTATTAGAAGAGCTTTTTGTGTGAGTGAAAAACGCGTGGTAAAGTGCAGAAACCGCTCACAAATGAATGAATAATTTTAGTATGGGTATTGTTAAGGAACGTACGATGCAATTGTGGTTTCAAAAATATAGCCTTGAAGGTGAATATCGTCATAATAGTGACCATCAGAAGATGTCAGTTCAATTAGTACCACGCATAACTTTTTAAGCTTGCAAGGAAAGTTACGGGTTAATGAATGGCGTCGTAACAAAAGGAAGCATGACAAAAAAACCCAGACAAAATAGCGCAAGATGAAACGGTGCAACGACAAAACAGCGCAACGCATATTGTATATAAAAAAATAACATACCAAAATATAAAAATAGATATTAAAAATTGGAATAATATATAGAAAAATTTCAATAGAACGCTATGAACGCTAAAAATAAAAATATTTTTTTAATTTTTAAATTTAAATTTTGTTGTTAATTAATTAGCTAAAAACTATTTTATTGAAAAATATGTTTTTTATTCACACCGCTTCTTAATTAATTAGAATTAAAAAATTAAAAGTAATTAAATCGCCAAAATCAAAAATAATATCAAAGGAATAGAAAATATTAAAGTACAAAAATTGAAAATAAAATTTTTATTTTATTAATAATGTGTTCGATTCAATATTTCGTATACATTATTTCAGTTTTTAATATTATTTATTTTAGTGTTTTTATTTTTAATAGATGCATTGCGCTGTTTTGTTGCTGCGCCTTTTTGGCTGCACTTTTTTGTCCTGCGCCTTTTAACTGAGACACTTTTTAAATTGCTTAGAAATTAAAAATGGGTACCACACAAATGAAAAAACAAAAAAAAATCACTGTTACGATTTTTTTACACTTTATAATATAATACAGGGTTATCCAATTCAAGTTTCATATATTGGCAGCACTGTAAATCAGACAGCTGTCAATAATCACGCGTGTTCAAAGTGTCAAATGTTAGTTTGCATCAACACATTTATGACATGGATCGCTTAATCACTGTTCAGTGCAATAAAAGTGTTCAATTGTTCTACAGAAATAACAATTATGTATCGAATGTTACGGAAATGTTGTAGTAAATTTCATCGTCCTACTGAACGAACAATTTGCAATGCAGTGAAAAAATTTGTAGGGCCTGGAAACGTTGGAGATAGGGTGACGTCTGTGCATCATCGTAGCACCGAGAATATTGCTGCTGTAAGTGAAAGCCGAAGACACGGAATTGTGGACTGGTCAGCGTCCGAAAATATATTCATCACTCACTTTACATCATATAGTATTTTATATTTATCTTACGATCTGATCACAATTTATTTTATCACACTATAATTTAGATCACTAGATTACTTCATATACCTTTAAAAACTATTGATTTAAAGCAACGTATTTAAAAAAAAATAACGACAGGTAATGCACTCAAACTGTATAATAATTATGCAAAATATATGGATTTATTTTAGTTATGTCACTTTTGATGAGGGTTTGCTATATCGTGATATGAGCTAGCGATGTGCTTATCGTATTATTATATTTATATATGTATATACCTACATATAATATTTTTTATACATAAAAAATCACTATATTAATAATTTTATTAATGACTTTCTCAATACATGATCATTACTTAAAATCATATGTCTTATAAAAAATAGGATAGTCTTTAATGATACTCTGGTTTTAGCTTATATGCATTCTTCCAGATCTCAAACAAACATATAGACGAGTGAAACCTATAGAATATCACCATAGGCATGGACACGTGAGTGATGATAGTCCAGGGCCATATACCGAAGAAACTTAGATGAGTCGGTGTGAATTCGGCCTTGCCCTTCTCCAAAGTGTTGGCGATCCACAAAGCAATGTTTGCGACCAAAAGGAAGGTCACGGCTTGACGACCTGGTCTTTTCCGGATCTGCGCCTTGGACTTGGACCTTCGCCACCAGGCGCTAAGAATGAACATGGTTTGGATGGCCGTCTAAAACGAGAATTGTACTAATTTCATTTGAAGACAAAGGGCCGCTTAGAATGTATTAGAACAACGATTTACCTGCACAATAGAAAATACTTCCGATAAGAGTCCGACGACACCAGATCCTTCCGGATCTTTAAGAGTGAAAAAGCTACCAATGATACTGAACATGCAATAGATGAACACTCCACTCTGAGCCATTACTAGTAAAGAAGTATCTAGACATAATGAAGTAGGATTGATTCCGTTCTTTCTGAAAAACTTGAGGTTTCGCATCTGCACCATAGCTACTACAGTAGCGAGTAAAGTCAATATGTACAAGAGCATCTCGCAAATGTTGATCTCGTAGATAGCTATCTAAAATAATTCATGCATGATTAATAAGAACTCAAATATTTATTAAGTATTAAGAGCCTTACCTTATAAAATAAACGATCTTTGTAAAGGACAAAGAACATGATCAACGAGATTATTGTCATGACTATGATTAGTATGCCACAAAATAGTCCTCGATGAGCATTTGCGCAGTCCACAGAGAAATAATGAGCAGATCTTGGATATCGATTAGCTGCAAAGACTATTAAAATAAAAGTTAAAAATAGTATTTATTGAACAGGGTGTATAATAATTAATCATAATTGATTGGTCTGTCATTTGTGTAATGTATTTTATGTATTGTAATATTTTGATGTTGGTTCAAATTTATCATCAATACAAATTTGCGTTTGGAGCTGTCACCAATAATTGCACATCATGTTATACGAGTGTATAGATTATGCATATAAGAGGCGTTCAATAGTTTTCTGCCCAATATTAAAAATAAATAAATATAATTGAGGTAATTGTAGTAGAATTGTTTGATTATATTAACATTTCTACAACAATTTGATAAGATCCACATCCCTTTAGATTTGTATCTTTCTAATGATAAGTACTATTTTAATATTCTGGAATTCCATATTATTGATCAATGCATTATTAATGCCTTTTTCTCGATTAAGAATTTTTTTTAATTTAGAAAACATATTTATTTTGTGCATAACTATCTGCGGTATTTACTTTATATTCTTTATATGTTTACAGTTTTTATAATAGACTTATGAATTATCTAAAGGAGAACATAACTCAATCTAGACTAGTCTTTGAATAATGAAATTTAACAAGGCGTAAATTTTTTTTCAGCATATTCTATTAAAAAAATATATGTTTAAAAACGTTTACGTATACATTGACGTTTAACGTCATTTATGTATATCTGATTATAGAAAAAATAAAGTATTTTTTGGTCTTAAAATTGCACGTTAATTGAAAATCTGTTAACAATAAGGTATTTTTTTGTGCTGCTACGTCTCGGAAATTACTTCGTTTAGTGCATAATGCTTCTGTAAAAGTACATTTGTTTAAATAGTATTTTTTTGGCTTTTCTGCTATTGTATTATTGATGCATGAGCAACGTAATAAATATACACTTAATATAGCTTTGTTAATTAATATTTTTCGACAAGTTTAAAATAGTTGCCGGTATTTCTACTTGATTTAATAGAAGGTGCAGTTATTGCTAATTCTTAAATTGCATGTATGTTAAGCGATTAAAAAAAATTTACTTGTATCTAAATTTATATGTGTATATAATTGTATTTTTAATATTGTATTTAATAGTATAAATAATACTTACATTGCGAAATAGTTTGGCCACTCTTTTCGTACATCATCGACAAGTTTCTGGATTTGCTGCATTCTGTGGCTATGCTAGGTTTATGACTTTTTTCCAATCGCTCGTTCTTCTTCGATACCTTGATCTGAGACAGTTAAACATATTTAAAATCTCAACAAAAAGTATATAGTATATAATTTGATATAAAAAGTGAGAGCCAACCAACGTTTTTCCACATTTCAAAGAGGATGACAGCACAAATCAGGGAATACTCGACCGTGCACGGGAACAAGAACGGGGATACGTTTTGCACTAAGGATCCCATTATATTGGTCCTCCTGCATTCGAATATGTCCCCATGGGACGCGTGAGTCCTGGCTATGCTCTCGGTAATGTTGGACAAGGACGAGTTCGGCTTGTGCTGGTCTACAATATCGGTTTTACGTTTGTTAGAGAATTATATGTATTGCCTTTTAGTATTGTTGTTTGTTCGAGATAAACTTGGTTTATATTAAATTAGTTTTGATACAAAATAAAAATAATTTAAATCAATATTTGTGTATATTATTATTATATATTGTTATTATTGATAATCAATTTTTTCTCGGTTTTTACTGATATTTTTTTTGTTTAACAAATAAGTGCAAAAAACAGTGCCAATAAAATTGTATTATATTAATAATTATTTTAATTTTTCACTAATTACATTCATAATCGTTAAACTTTTTGAATTTTCTAAAATATGCTGTGAGATTTACTGATCAGTGAGTGCGTCAAAAGGAAAACGTTTAATTTATTATTACATACTTTTTAATCAGGAATGTTAAGATCTGTATCAGCAATTTTTTGAACAGATTTGCATATAAATTAAATAACTAAAAATAAATTAACCGCGATAAAATTATTAAATTGACTCAAATAAAAGCTTTGTGTCTTGAAACAACAATAAAAAATATTACGTGAACTTTACAAAAATTTGCGACGCACACCTGTTTTTGAGATAAGCGTTTAACGATAATAAAAGGCGGGCCTTTATTATCGTACATTTTGTTTCGTTCATCATACAAATTCTACGTATTTCGGTCATATTATACACAACCGATAAACATTTTATTCACAAATGTTTTTCGAAGGCGTAAAAGCATTTTTTTTGTTTCGCATGGACCGTGCATTTTGAAGTGGCACTAGTCACTCGAGTATAATAAAAAATAACTATTTGTTTTGCTCAAGTATACAAATTGTTTCATTCAAAGATTTTTTAAATTTCATGCGAGATAGTTTAAACGAATATTTGATCAATTATTCGAATATTCATATAGTTGAAAATTGGACGATTTATTCGAATAGTCTATTATTCGAATAATCGATTAGGAATCCTAATTATAGCTATACAATTTTGTTAGTCGAAACATCACAGCATATATTTTATAGCATCATGCAAACCCGAAAACGTTTAGCTTATGTCCAGTATGATGGTGCGAGCGTGAGATTTTGCTCAGCGGTCTGGAGCGGTGCGTGAACCTTTACGCGATGAATATATTTTTCTTAAAGTCTGGGATATGCAAATGCATGTATTAATTTTACCTCGATAAATAAGGACTTCACAGCAGTTCAAATTTTTATTGAAGAAAATTTTTATTGAAGTTATTTTATTATGGTAATATTTTTTTGGAATATCGAGTCGATGTTGTTGTAACATATTTTTGACAATAAATCACACATTAGCAGAAATTAAATGAGTCTTTTTGCTAACAGAAATAATTAAAACGAAACTGTGTATTTATGTGTTTAAGAAAATATTGCATATTTATTTTAAAATTAAAATAAATAGTCTTATAAAATTTGCATTTATTATTCAAAACTTTGCAAATATTTAAAATTTTATCGCGTACTATTCGTTCTGCAATTCTAGTCAGTGGCGTAGCTAGGGTATGTGCAACCCAGGGTGATCTTTAAAATTGCCCCCCATATATTTTTTGCAGAGTCATAAAATCAGCATTTTTTAAAATAATAAATTGCTTATTATTAAGCTCTTGTTATTCGTGGATTTATATATGTTTTAGTGCATTCAGGGTTAAGAACCACACTAGACACTCGCATCGCGAATATGCCGCCCCCAAGCAGGTGCCGCCCGGGGCGGCCCGCCCCCTCCACTCCATAGCTACGCCACTGACTAGTTATATCTCATGCAAATGATAGGTCAGAACCAACATTTAAAATGAATCTTTAAACATATATACCTATGGCCGAAGTCCTCATCCTGGTTACGTGTGGCAGGTGAATAATCTCGTGTTTTGTCTCCTCCACCAGCACGTACAACCACTCGCACAAATTTGTGGCTATCATGTGCATAATTCCGAATTTGCTCACTAGGGCGTGTCGGTTCAGCTCCATTTTCTGTTGGACGGAAATTCGTTACGACAAATTAACACAACAATGCGCTCGGGGGTAAGGGGATGAAGCCGGTCAATCGGCCCGCCCACCTTTGACGAGAGATCAAAGCGAACCTGAGCCGACTTTGCTTTAAAAATACTTATTTATAAAATACCTTGTAGTTTAAAAATATGAATTGTATCTGGACCATAATCAGGATCATCCTGGTGGCGGGAGTAAATGCTATTAGAAAATTTCTACATTGCGAGCCTTCTTTCAACTCGAAGTATTGGGCAAAGTCGAGCCCTGAGTAAACCATGGAACCAATTCCAAAAGCTAGAACGGAAAATAAACACAAATTATATTAAAAAAATCAAATTGACTGGAATTTATCGATTATAAAAAATCTCTACTATCAGCTAAAATAATAGTTTTATTTGGTATACATGTTGATACGGTTTTAAAGATTCATATATAAAAATACCGTGCTGGAATTTCAAGCGAAATAGTTTTTTTGGTATTTTTTTATTTATTTTTTAATCATTATATTCTTTTCATAAATTGCAGTCAGTAGAAGTAAGTTAAAAAAAGCAATTTATTGGTCCGCTTTTGCCGAGAAAGTCTGTAGTATATTAAACTTTTTCATTATTTAACGATATTCAATCAAGTCTTACTAAAAAGGTATATGTTTTAGAATACTGTTTCTTTTGACAGATCAAGGGATTGTTTTTAAATGTATTTTTATTGCTGTTTTTTGTAGTTTGTATTAAATTGAAAATGATTATGTATTTTCTAACCATTAAAAACTAAAAATATTATGTTGCTAAAAAGAGATCTTGAAATGTGCGTATGAAGAAAAAATAGTAGTTCTTAAGAACATAATTTTTAAATTGATTCGAAGTTTTTACCATAAAAAGTAGTTTTGCTTTTATTTTTATTTTATGTGATTTATATTTTAATTTTCATTCATATACATATGTGCATACTTTTATCCTATAGATTTTTTACAAATAAAGAATAACTATTTAATATATTTTGATGAATTTATTAAAATTAAATTTAGACCACTAGACCAACAGGTTACGCCAATGCGTCACGATGGTCAAAATAATATTTTTTACCACTTTTTTTTTAATATATTTACGTATCTTAATTTGCAAATAAATGTAAATAGTTATATGATAGTTATAATATTTCAATTTTTTTACTATTTATGAATATTGCCAAAAGAGTGATTTTTATATCAAGTAAATCTGTATCGTATTTTCACAAAAGCGAGAGCTATGAATGTTTTATACACACCTACAGCTCCAAGTCTTAAATAGAAACTTCCATGTCGGATTATAGATGTCGAATCTTTTTTACAAACACTTGAACATAATTTGTCTTTATCTAAAATAAAAACAATAACTTTAAACTTGATTTTTTTATTAATTGAACAATAATAAATTATTTTTACCTTGTTTATCATTGTCATCACAATATATCCCTCTTCTATTATATAATGTTGCATATGTAAAAATTACGAAGCCTATGCTGACAGTATATAAGTAGAGATAAAATCCCTAAAAAATAAAATTAAAGTGTGACAGGTATAAATAGATTTCATGGTTGAATTAAGCCAGCAAAAATATTTATATTAAGGCACACCTATATAAGGTTTATTAAATTTTACATTAATAATACATTGATGTTATATTGTAATTATATATTAATTAGTATACATTCAATATTTTGTACCTGATAAAATCCGCTTGGAACTCTGTTAGAAATTATTTCAGTTACAGGAAATGCAATTCCTAACACTATCACTAGTTTTGCGTATAAAGCTGATAGCGCAGTAGTAAGAGCATCGCTGAAAAATAGCAAAATAATACACAAAACCTTAATATTGTAAATATCAGCCCTTCACAAACTTACTTGCCCAGTTGCCTGTTGTAGTTGATTCTTCTGTTAGTGATTTTGGTATTTTCGCATATTGTAAGAATGGAACGATTGGACTCTCTTCTGAATTGCTTCTTTTGAGGCATGGTTAAGTAAGATGATGTCAGCATTGAAATTTGAGAAGGCCTGGCCGATAACGGTGCCACGATTGCAGAAGGACATCTGAATATTTTGTTAGTTAGGCTTTTCTTAAATTGCACGAATACATAAATTATAAAAATACATACTTTGAACGTGGTAAATTGGTTATGCTGATGGAATCTGCTGTCAATTTTTGGGTTGGAGGTACAGTTGCAATTTCGATTTCTACGTAGTCACTATTTAAAGTACATTAAACATAGACGTAGGGTAATATTAAAACATTTGTAAGCTTAAAAGTAAAGTAACAATAGCACAATAAAATACAATGCATGACAAGAAAATAGTTAGAAGATTTTGATATGATTAAAAATTTACTGAAATATAATAATACATATTTTATTGCAGATAGTTTTAACACTCTGAAAATATTGTTTGACTATGTAAGTTTTATGGCCGACTGTAGGAATAACGATTAGCAAACATTTCATTTCGACTTTCTCGAACATTTGTCGGTTATTATTTAAAATAAATACAGCAAATATAAATAAGCATGTTTTAAAATAAATTCCTCAAATGTTTTTTTACATAATAAAAAAATGAGTTTAATATGATTTTACAACATTAATTTTGCATCAACCTTATATGTTTATTTTCTACAAACACACATTCTACGGAATGATGCATGAAATCGCGTCGACGTTCGTTGATATTAACGTCAACTATTTGTGTGCTCTCCTGCACTATCGACTATTCTCATTTTCATCGGGGATATAATATTGTCAACAAGCACCTGGATGCAATTTTTGCGAGTGCAGCAGGTATAAGCAAGGAGAGAGAGAGAGAGAACAAGCAGCGTTCCTCGTCTGGAGTTAATCCACACTAATGGAACCGAGCCCCATCCTACCGATTACTTTTGCAACTCCCTTCTTTACCCCCACCGCCGTCTTCTCAAATCGTCTTATTTGTCCAAGATTTAGTCCGGTTAAGTTTCGCAACTGTTTTGCGCCACAGTGTAACCGAGCCCCTTTCTTCCATGAGCACACACGTGTGCATAGCGATGCAGTAAAACACTTTACTAAAAGTATTTTATGCATTAATAAATAATACAAAAATAAAAAAATCATTTTTTTTATCTTTGATTTTATGAATTTTTTTATAAAAATATTTTTTTTTAAATAAAAATAGTTTTCACAATATTAATTAAGAAAATATTTTAAAAGGTATTTAATTTTTTACGATTTTTTTAAAAATCGTTTTGTCGGGACGATCCATAATCGTTGCAACGAAATTAGCCGCGTACTTGTTAAATGTTCTCGTAAAATGAATTACATGTATTTTATATTTTATGCACTGAGCAAACGTTTATTTAAATAAAAACTGCAAACAAAGGATAAGGCAGGTACGTATTTCTACCGAACAACAGTTCAGAGCCTGAATTACATATTTGATAGAATGACAACGTTGTCATTTTTTACCGTTTGAAAATAACCGTCACATAGTTATATAGTCTAATAAGATATGTTTTAGAATGTAACAAAGAGTCTGGTTCCACCCCTGAATCATCGAGATTAGCCAGAGGACCATGGACTGAAAGGATCTTGGACTCCCCTCCAATTCTTTTTAATTACTTTCTTTGACAACTTCGGCTAGAACATGACACAAAACTACTTTGCTTTAAGTGTAGCTATTCCAAATCGATCAATACTTTAAAAACCCCAAAAAAGTAGCCACTTTTTACTTTGACCGTTCGACCAGCTTCTTTTGAAAGAAATCATGCATATAACCATGCATATATATTTTTATAATTGCACAAATTTTACAACCAATTTCAAAACTGTTGTGGTGATGAAATATTATAAAAAGCCAAAGAAACTTAATTGATTTTTAAGATGAAATGACACCATATATTTTGTAATATTTTCAATATACTTATCTAAATATTTGACCAAGACTGCAGTTTTATAGCAATTTAATTTTAATTTTATAGTAAGATTATTAAAATCGAATTTACTAAAATCAAAAAGTTAAAAAATGGTTCTATATATATATTAGATTCTATATTATTTTTAATATAAAGTAAAGAAGATATTATTTTTAGTAAATCATATTTAAACGTAAAGATATACAATAAAACCTGCTGCTATCATTACAAAATTCTACTAAGGTTAATTTTAATGCATGGTTAATCATAATATTTTATTTTAAAAATAGTGCTTGTGACGTATTTTTAATTTGTTTACTAATGTTATAGTTTGTAATGTAATGTAATAAAATAGTGAAATAGAATATTATTTTATCAAAGTTTATATATATATTTCTGTGTAGTTTCCTTTCAAAGGCGTCAGTAAGTAGATTTTTGCAGCACTGTGTTTAGTAGTTGGTTAGTAATGAATAGTACTTATTTTGAAACTATGCTCCTTTTTGTTGAAAATATTTTTTCAAGCGAAATTTTAAAAATTCTCTAAAAACTATAACTTTAAATTGCCAACGTTTGCCAAAATTTAAGTACATATTTTTTCTGTAAAGAGAAGCTAATACAAATCCATATTATTTATAATATATTTTAAATTGCATATAAACTAAACATATTTAAAAAAAATGGTATGATCGACATTAACCTCAATCTTCATACGTATATTACATGTTTACGTTTAAAACACACCTAGTTCAGTCAAATCTAACGTACATGAGCATTAAATCGGAAGCAATGATAATGTTTATGTATTATAAAAGGAAAAACTCACTTTTCGGCCTCGGAGCCCGTCGCCGGGAATTCAAAATTTGAAGATTTTATAACGAAGATTGTTTTATGATTGTTTATCTAGTTCAATCAATGTATTCTTCTAATCCTCAACACATTACGTATATAATTAATCTTCATAGTTATAATAGACCTAGTTAATTTGCAAGCCGATTATTTATATTCAGTCAAATGACGAATTAATTAAAATTATTGTCACGTAGCAAAATTTTATTAATAAATAATAATTATTTGAAACTGTTGTCATGGTACTGTCAGCCATCTTGTTTTATATTTGAATGCTTATTTTTCATTGGTCGAAACAACAGAACGCATTACCGGTGCCTCGGAAAGCAATAAAGCAAATTCAAATTTTATTTTTATTATCATAATTAAATATATTTCTTTTGTTTACGTTTGTTATTATACACCGTTCATACAAAGCGATACGATTTACAGAGTAGAGAATTGATAGGAGAATGTTTCATTTTAAGTTATGCGCGTCCGGAAGCGGCTTAGAACAATTATATGTAAGAAGATAAGATAAGGATGACGTGTATGTTACGTGTCCAGAAGATGACTTACGACTTGTGATTTCCAATGCAGATTAAAAAAAAAAGCAATCAGGAGCAAGCGCATATCTCACATTAAATTCGTATAAATAAAGTATTTTACATTAAAAAAATATTTATACTCATATGCATTAATACAATTATTATTTTAGAGATATCATATCTGTAACAAAAAGAAGCAAAAGCGCCAGTCCAACAAAGAATTTCACTATAGATACGTTGACAATTATAAAACGACGGTATTTTAAAAAAGTGGATATTAAACCGAAGCTTATGTGACATTGTTTTTCATATATAGTAGGTTTTAGATTTATATATTTTTTTTAAATTTTAACTGGCAATCTAACTATGCGTTCATAGTGTATAAAGTGTTGTTAGTTAATAATACATTAGGTAATCTTGCATTATTATATATAAAAATATTTTTTTGCTTAAAAAAAGTTGATTTAGAGGTTCGATTTAAATCATATATTAAAAAATGATTACTTTGGATTGTACTATATGTAAAAAATAATTTAATAATATTATTTAATAATATTCAGGACTATTTTAGAGCCAAAAATGTATTATTAATCTAATATAATTCGTAAAATTCCATAAAAACTATATCGTTACCATATATTACAAGCATTGTATACGAAAGTTGTTTCTTCTATCGACAGAAAATAAAATTGAACACTCTCCATTCCCGATACAATATTGTTATACTTATACCAACTTAAAGTTGCACAAGTATCGCGAGACGCTTCCAGACATCTAAAATATAAAGTTTTGATAGTATCACATATTTTTTTTAAATAAAAAAGTTTTCGAAACTAATTGATATGTAATATTACCGCAGGTAGGCTAGAATGCTAGATGAGAGACGTTTTAATTAAATGATACGAAATCTCATTCTTTGTACGCTAAACAAACAAAACTTGCTTCTGTTACACCCAGACGCTTTTGAAACAAGTATTGCTATAACTTTTGCAAGTGACTCGTAACTATCGCTCGTGGGTTTCCAGTAACCTTTTTTCTCCCGTCTTAAGTGCTTTTATTTCGTTTTTATTTAGTATTCGCGTAGGCTATTTGAATAAAAAGGCTGTTTTAGTCGTAAACACTAGTTTTTGCAGGGAATCGATTGGAAAATAAAAATAAAATAAAAGCGGCATCCGCACTCTCCGCTAAAGCGATTATTAATGAAGTTATTACTCCGAAACCAGACATTGCCTTTGTATAACATAAACGAATAGGTAATGCAATATTTTTATTATTTATCTATTTAGTTATCATTTTAATATAATTTAATGTATAATATTTCGTTTGTAAACACTGTCTCAAAGCGTACTAAACACACATTTGAATCATTTAATAACAATAATAATTAAAAATAATTAAATATTCTATAAAAATTGATGATATTTAATACCACACTGAATTTATTCATTATTTAACTTGCTAAAAAAATTAAATTCCTAATCAATGACACTGTATTATTACTATTATTGTTAAAACAGCGGCAAAATAACCATTGAGTGGCTCAATTAATAAGCAATATAATAAAGCCATTTACGGATAGCGAATTATTAAAGTCGTGTATGATTATTGCATGTTTATTTTAATCTCAACAGTTGCTGGAAGTATTGAGCACATTAAACGTAACATCAATAGCCAATTTAATAGCACAGAAAATGACTTGGAAAGATTTTCTTTGCCTTTACCCAGTGGATCCCAAAATTTTATAATCACAACTCCCTTGCTAAATCCAGGTTTTCTCAAGACGCGCTATGTTAAATTATAACAAGAAAATTTTGCAAAATTTTTTGTATAATTAAAGAATTAATTAAAAATAGTAACGGTATGTAACCACTTTTAGAGACTCTATGTTAGTTACTGGTTTTTACTACATTAAATTAAAAATAGTAAATATAAACTAAAAAAATCCGCGGCACCTTAGAGTTATGCGGCGTACTTTTTGGGAACCACTGGCTTTAGTTGCTGCTGTTTATTAAATGAGCAAATGCTTTTTTTATGTGACTGAATAAATGGTGTGCATGAGACAACTACTGATAAAAATATTTTTAATGATTTTCAGAAAATCTTAACAATCTACAATCCAAATGTGTTACATCCGATGGTGATAAAAATATGTGCAGAACGCGTTAAAACTTACTTGGAACATACTATGAGGTTTGTGAAAATGCAAGGTGTTCAAGTTATTCACCAGTAAGTATATTGTGGGAAATATCTCAATTTATCATGTGTTATTGAACCGGTTGTGGCGTCAGTAAGCCTAACAGCCGTCAGTTCCGGTAATTATTTTGAAAATATTTTGACTTACTGTACCATACAGGAGCGTAATGGCTCAATCATGTTGATGTTTTATTGAAATTGTATGAACTCAGAAGAGCAATTAATTTTTTTTCAACGTAGTAAAATATTTTCGATCCGGCTCTTTATAAAAAAGTATGTTGACCTCTAGTCAGTTAATAGTTCTATATTAATGCACTTGATTTTTCTTAATTTAATATCCTATTTCAAATGTAGTAGAATTACCTTTAGCGCAAATGAAGGTTTTAAATAGCGTGTTTCTAAAGAGAAATTGTTGCGTTGTTTAGCTGAAGTGATTTTTCAGCGTTAGCACATCGCTCCATCGAGAATAATGTCACGATAAATTAAGCAGAGAATAACTCATGCCGTAATGTACACTCTTCCCTTTCAGGAACGTTCATAAACAAGTATAAAATAAAAACGGGCACTTACACCTATGCAAAGTACAAGGAAAATTATTGTACAATAAAAAGCTTAATTAATAAAGAGCAATTATACATTTTCAATAGATGTTTATTTTTACATTATTTTTTTTATCATTACATAGAATTTTATGTGTAACTTTACATTTATTGCTGAATTAATATTTTATAGTTTTGATTCGATAAACTTAACATTTTTATCCAACCTTAAAAACTGTATTATATTATCATAAATAGTATTAAAGATTTAAAATTTATTTTATGTGGATATAAAATTGTTTAATTAAACTTATGGTTTTATATTAAAATTGTTAGGATTTAGTTTTATTATAAATAATGGTTACTCACTGTGACGATTCCTCCTTGAGTGTGTCCATTGAAGAATCTCGATTTCCTGCAAAGGTTTATCTTAAGTTTAATCGCCGATATGTGTGATCGAAGTCAATTTTCCCACATTGTTACCAAGATTGATAAGGAGAAGAAGGGTGTTTTTTGGGGGGGTGAAAGCAAAGATTTCCACCTTTAATCTCCATTCGCACCCCCGCCCCCTACTTGGCCCCCTGTCGCGGCGCAGCCTCTCCGGACAACTTTTTGAATTAGACGCTAAAAACTTTTCTCATCCCGAGATTACCATCAAGTGTTTACTATAAAATTATAAATACATTTTTTTTGAAGCGCAAAAAATAATAATAAAAACTCCCACTGACAGTGTTTTCATTTTCTGTTTTTGCGATTTGGCGGTGGTGTGAAATAATTCTGAAATATTTACTGCTTTCGAAATTTATAGATAATATTATTTATGGAACGGACTTTATAGATAATATTAATATTTTATTATTATATAATATAAGGTAAACAAAGAATATATAGATTCATTACACAAATCATATAATATAAATATTGCCAATTTTTTGACTTTATAATTAAATATAAATGCTACTAATATTATTTATTTTCATAAAAATTCTAAACATATATGTATATATTAAATGCCATTATTTTAAGGACCAGATTATTCTTTTTATGAACAAATATTGAATAAAAAGTTGGTAAATATAATAAAAACTAAATTTATTTATTTTTTATTTATTGATAAATTTATATTATATTATCAGATAATTTTTATTATATTATCAGATAAGTCATTAGATTTTTTATTATTGTATTATCAGACTAGTCGATAGATTTTTTGTCAGAAAGTGCTAATAAAAATTTGATTGCGTCATTTATGTATTTCATCTTACTTGCGAATTGATGACACAATATCTTAATATGATATTTCTGTTATTTTAGCATTATTTTCAAGTATAATATTTTAAAATTAATATACTTAAGCTCACAGAAAGAAATTCATTTTATACTAAAATAATAATATATGTATTTTATATATAATATAAGTAAAAATTGAAATGAATGTAAAAAAATGTTGCTTTTATTTTTTATGTAAAAGGCCACAAAATTAATATTTTTTAAAATAAATTATAAAAATATGAAGTCTTACCAAAAACAAAAAATCAAATTAAATGCTTATTTTTATTTTTCCGGTTCAAATTATATATTTTTTTAAATATATAACCTTCTACCCCTAATCGTTAATTTTTTTATTTAGAATAGCATGTTTTGATGCAAAATATACCGATAGCCCTTATTTTACATCTTCTAGGTAGATTTGCATCGATTAAAATGAATGGTAGTCGGAAGGAGCAAGGCTTGGAGAGTAAAGTGGATGAGATAAAACTATTTATTTTTCTGAATGAAATTTATAAAATCAGTTTTATTTCTTCCTCAGTAATTTAATATAATATTAAAAAGAAAATGTAAAACTTTATTAAAAAAATATAGTAAACCTAAAATAATATTTTTTTATTTCTGTTATATAAATGAATATTTTTAAATATAAACATAGCTTAAAAATTCAATATAATAAGTCAAACAATTAAAAAATTGTTTTTTTTAAATAATTTAACATTTTTTTAAAAAATAGTTACGTTTAGATCAACGGTCAGTGCAAATATTTTAAAAACGTAAAAATGAAATCAATTAATGTGTATATTGCTTATAATATTATTGTTTTTTAATAAACTAAAATACAAGCTCTTAGTATAATAATATTTATTAACATAAATAATAAATATTATTATAAATAATAAATATGAGGATTATATTGTACTTTTTTTAATAAATTTTGATATTTAAATCCCTTTATAATATGTACAATGAATCAATAAATATTTATACATCATTATGATTAGATTATAACCAAAATTTAATTAAAAAATATTTTTTTGTACTAAATTTAATTTTATACTAAATATTTTTTAATAAGAAAACATCTCTTATTGCAAACTGCTTTTATATATTTTACTGCTATTTATGTAGGTGTTTTAATAATTTTTAATATGTTAAAATTGCATTAATAATATTTAAATAATAACTTGAAAAAATATAATAAGAATATTTGTTCAGTATTTAATATTTTGTATTTTTTTAAAAAATATACTTTTTTTCATAAATTCTAATAAAACAAGATTTTTATTGGAATATTATAATTAAGTAGAATTCAATAATTTAATATTAAAAAGTATTATTTTGTTTTAATGAGGAATATTGTTTACTTAATTATTTTATTTTAGAACTGCTTTTTTTCTTTTTTAATAAAGCCTAGAATAAATTAAAATAAAGAAATACTTGCTTTAGCAATAACGTATTTATATACTATTATATATTATATTAAAAATTAAAAAGAATTTTTATATTCTTTTCTAATATTTTACTATTTTTATATATATTGAAATATTATCATTAGGTTGAAAAGTGTATTTTATATATTATTTTACATTTTTATCTTTGAATTTTTTTATCAAAATCAATATTATTATGTAAGTTTTTATCATTATACTTTCACAAATATTTTTAATAGTTTTTATCTTTATTTTTTTTACAAAAGCAAAATAAATGTTAGGAAATAGTTAGATAATAATATTTTAAAATAACATCTACTTGTATATTAAAATTATAATAAATTAGCTAAAATAAGAAATATATATGAATAAAAAAACTCGAAGGTGATTAAAAATTCAAATATAATAGTTTGTAATAAATTAGATAATATAGAATTATTATTAATTTACCTTATTATTCGATAATAATAAAGTTATAAAAAACACATATGATCCATAAATATAACCCTTAGCGTCCAAATATAATATACTAAAGAAACACACAAACAAAATAATTACCACTTCGAAACTAATTTTAATATCAGTGACTCGGAACTATTTCACCACATAAACCTCGAATCGAGACTGAGGTATTTTTCGTTTTTTTCATCGCGGAACTCCTCAAGATCGGTCTAATTCTATTAGCGCTTTTCGCGTGCGTCTCCGTTTTCCGCTCAGAGGTAGTCAACCATACTTTTATAATCAGTAATTTTAAGATAAATAATTAAATAGCGTTCGGTTATTGGGAAGCCGTCGAGACGCGCCGCCACCGGTTAAATTGGCACTGTTTTGTTGCGAATTTTAACCAGGTTATTCAATTATTGTAGTCGAAAATTGAATTTCGTTCGGTATTTACAGTAAGTGCTCGTCTTTGCCGCAAATTCGTTTAATCCCCCCCGCTTCTCCTCGTTCTGCCAAAGTCGGAAATGGAGATCGTTAATATTTCATTTTGCTATTTAAATACTTGTATGTATGGTACACCTATGCATGGGTTTGTATACTTACACTTAAACAGAATCTTGAATGTATTTGTTACATAATGTTAAAACATTAATGAAACTCTTCTTCATGTATTTATTATAATTGTGTTAATTTATATTATGAAGTATGTAAATGTGTTGCTATTTTCATTCAACATGAAAGCTTCTTTGAAGAAATCAATTATTCAGCGACCACTTTTATTTACAATGTAACTTATAAAAACATATTTTATCACATCAAATGTTTACGAAAGTCAGACGTTTAAATATAACTATATTATAATGGTGACTGTTTTTCACACAAAGGTGATAATTATTTTTATCGTTAACTTTAAATTAAAAACTAATATTATACGTATAGTTTCATTTGGAAATAAGCAGATACAGTACTTCCCAGTACTACTTGAGCGCTAAGAAGGGTTAAGAATTACTGTTATTTTGTCGATCTAAAAGAAAAAAAATACTAGAATCAAATTTTGCTGTGAATAACGACGCTAAAAATACATGCTTGAAACATTTTTATTGAAAACTCCACTCTACATTATATGGGAAATTCACGATTAACGTATATTTTAAATGACAAAAACTACGTAAATATCATAGAAAACATTTTTTAAGTGACATATTAATCGCTTTATACAAAATTATACAACATTGATTAAAAAACCATGACCCATTTATCATATTTTATTTATCTATGTGAGGATAAGTTTCCTGTCAATATTGCTTGTCGAATAAGTTGCCATTTTGCTTGCTGAGCAAAGTGAAAACAGAATTTCAGGAGCTATATGAAAATGCACTTAAATGTAAAAACCCATCAACTTAGATTACGCCACCATAATTTTAATTAAAACGACATTAAGTACCCATTTTACGTGACATAGTTTACAATATTTCTACGAGTTTTTTTTTTAATAATAAATCGTTTACAAATTTTATATGTATATATATATATATACTATGGTATTAAATCTACACTTTAAAAAACATACAAAATACATGAGCAATTAATTAGGTTTTTAATAATCATTATTAACTATATTCTTATTAAAAAAATAGCCTAAAGTTTTTAATTTGAAATAATTGCATTTTATTAGTATAAATAAAAAATTATCATTTTAAAACCATTTAATTTAATAATGAATTTTGAAAATTTCAGGTATCATTAAATAATAACAAATATTTTATAACATTGGCAATAAGTAATTTATACTACTTTGTGATAAATCATTTAACTTGCCATTTATTTGTATCTATATTTTTTTAATTTGTACAACATTCCATTAAAAAAAACTTCTGCCTCTAATGATTGATTGGACTATACAAATTAACACGTCACTGGTCCCAAATTGAATGACGTCGAGCGGCGAATTTATTTTTAAAAACCGGTTTTCAGTAATATTCAATTTTTTTCTTATCAACCATTTTAAAAAAAAAACTAAGTTTACACAGCGATGATCTCTGGCTAAGAACAAGTTAAAACTACTATTCAATTACATAATAATGTTTGAGTAGCACTGATTTACAAGACCGTATAAAACGTGGGTGCTTGTTTAACCAATGATGACGATGATGATCAATATTTTCATACACGTTATGTATTATATTCTATAGATTCTATTAATTAATTAAATTATACTGACCTGCAACGTGTCAAGTGACTATAATATCGCTCTATTTGCGTTTGATATTTGATCAATTTACTGTTCAATTTGCGGTTCGTTCAAACAATTCACACGTGCATCTACCTATTGAAATACACAGTCACGAATAAATAAAATAAAAGGACGATAGTTTGAGAAGCTCCTGGCCGCGAATGTTTTCATAAGCGAATGTGTGTGTACGTGCATTTCATTTTCTACCGCGTTTTGAAAAGCCCAAAAGCAATCTGCGAGAAGTTAAAATGTATTCAAACTTCGCTGAAATCGCATTTAGTTCCGGCGCATTACCCTACCTACAAAAAAGTTTCAACTTTAGCAGTTGGGAAACTTTGAAACAGGCAAAAGGCACAATTGGAATGAGGGTTTAAAATAAAAAAAGTCATAGTTGAAATTCAAATTTATACGTCGAACGCATGTTGTATTTTATATCAGACTACTAAATATTGAATCGATGGAAAGTTTTGCCTAATTAAAAAATATTAAAATTTTATTTATTTAAACTCTTTTGTATTTGTAAAAAAATGGGTTGATTTACATTTTTTCTATATTTTTTTTCTAAAGAAATGTATAGTATAACTAATTTTAAAATAAAATTATAAATGATGTTTTTTAACACATTGAATAAAATATTTTTTCTTATATATGTTTCTATGACAAAAATATATATATTTTTTATATAAGTTTTCTTTTAAATAATATTTATTTAGAGAAGTTATATTTTATTATTAAAAATATAAATAGCTAGTGTATTATGTTACATATATTTTTTTTTCTGCAAAACAAATTAAATTATCTAAAAAACTCTATGTGTAAAGATGTGTAGTTGGTTAATATGGCAATGTATGGTTATTGCTTTGCTTCATTATTATATACGGCATTAAACCACGGCGAATAGGGCTTATATTGCCTAGGCCAGGGGTAGTCAAAGTATGGCACACTTGTTTCCTTTGTGTCCGGATCGTTTCAACTACATTGTTGACATTCAGCTCGAGCCTTTGAGGCCTACTTCAAACCTGCGTTGCAGTATCCTTCAACAAAATTATCATCAAAAAGCTTACAAACATACCTATACATCCATAGTATTTAATTGCTCCCTTATTATCAAAAAAAGTTAAACACAGTGAAAAAAAATTGCTTTTATATATTTTCTCAATATATATGTACATAATCTTTTAATTAATTTATTTTGTAAATATATGCTATTTATATTTATTTTGTTTTAAATATTATTATTATACAAATTCTATCAGTAGTTTTTAAAAAAAATCACTTTCATTAAGTTGTTTGATTTTACAACACGATTTTCGTCCGCGTCGTTCTCTTGTATTTTTTGAAGACAGTGACAAAATAACTTGATTCTTGTTATTTATTTTTTTATTATATTTATTTAGCTAATGTAACTGATTAATAATACACTAAACAAATTTAATCAAAACATACATAGTAAACATAAGCAGAATAAAAAAGTATAATTTAATTTTTAATGCATGAAGGTGTATATTTAATTTTTTTTCCACTTATATTTTTATTTTTTTCACTAACATTTTTATTTCTTAATATTATTCCTAATAATTGTAAAAATTCCACCTTCGTACATTATTCCCCTGGCCGTACTTATTTTCCTATACGTAAATATCATTTTTATAGTATTACATCTATGTACTACTAATAATATACCAATTTTTATACTATTTTTTAAATATGTAATTACAATGTTCAATGTGGCAGAATTTTAAGTGTAGTATAGCCCGTCTAAGATATAAACGCTCATTGCTACAGTATTGGTCAGAAAATATAATAGGGTGACCATGTGAAATTAAACGTTCAATTATTTTTTCCTATTTTAATTTAATTTGTTGAAGATAATGTAAAATATCACTTTCTTACTTATTTTATTTATTTATATACATATTTAACTCAAAAACAAGATAGCACTTTTGGAATCACTCTCCAAGTTGAATATCTGTTTTATATAATATTTTTTAAAAATATCAATAAAATATTACAGAAATTGTTTTATTGATTACAAAATATCACAGCACGACAATAATTTATAATAAAAATATAACACATTATAATTTTAAATTTAATTTCCAACGTATGGTCACCCTACCCTTAAAACAGCCCTGATTTAATATTGGTAACGTTCTCTTATCGGTATAAGCAAATTCGCGGAAAACTGTATATGTATGCATGCATGCGTACACGCACCTTTACTTCCAACACAACGATGATGAGCGTTAACATCTTGGATGGACTATACTTCTGTTAATTTGGGAATAACGGTTGCATGTTACTTAAACAATTTATTGTCGATTCATGTTCTGTATAATACGCTAAAACGCAGTGTCCTCAGCTATGGTTCTAACGTAGTTAAAGAGAATTCAAAGAAAAATCTATGTATGGTTGTATCCGTATTTGTATTTTTGTATTTTGTTGTTAAGAGCGTTGGGATACAATTCATTGCATTTAGGGCGTAGCGTCTATTCAATAAATAACTTTTTGTAGATGCTAAAGAGCAGTGTCAATGTTCAGTGACTTTTAACTGTGAGCTTTAGAGAGACCTAGAGAGTCGCGATCACGTCCTTTATTATGTTGCAGAATTTTGCACGATTCATTAAGGTTCTCAATAAACTTGCCAGACACAAATATGTTTTCAGCAATATCTATGAGAAGCTGAAAAAAAAATTTGGGATATGTGCGTATACCTTGATATTAATATTTTAAATAAATAAGATATTTGAAAATCGAATCCTCGTCTCAGGGATCGTTCATTAGTCGTCTCGGTATCCGAAGCAATAAGACCCTTCATCCCTTACCCGTCGTCGTCGTCTCATCATCCCTGCGGTTGTCAATTTAATTTATAATCGCTTTACAAATAAAAACTTTGCCGTCGGCGAAAGAATTGCCATCTACCGTTTAAATTTGTCGAAATTAAATCTCAACTCACCGCGATTCTCGGCAGGAATATCAAAAATACAGGGTCGTTTTTATCTATGATAATAACATTAATATTGTAACAATTCATATTAATCCATATTTTTAAATAAATTTATTGTAAAAGATACAAATACAAGGCTTCAAAAATATTTTTTCTGTGTTTTAATAATGTTCTATAACGCATAGTATATTTTAAATTGCTTTAAATTTTTGTACAGTTACCAAATCAAATTGCAATTGTGATAGCTTACCTTAAATAAGAAGAAAAAATAAAAGAAATATATTGTGTTACTGATTAAAATGTACATATAATATAAAATAAGGACAGATACATCAAAAGTAGGTCAAAATATTCTGACGTCAGTTGATTTGTGGAAAAATAGAACTTTCACAGTGTTGAATTGTGAATATTACAATAGTTTTGTTGTGTACAAATATAAAATAATAGTTTTCTGTAAAGCGGACATAACAATAATGTATATATTGTGCTAGATTCAATTTCAAAAATACGGTAGAATTTTAGGTCAGTAGATTATATTAAAAAAAAATAAGAAACATATA
Source organism: Plectrocnemia conspersa (assembly GCF_051122295.1). Lineage (NCBI taxonomy): Eukaryota > Metazoa > Arthropoda > Insecta > Trichoptera > Polycentropodidae > Plectrocnemia > Plectrocnemia conspersa. The sequence goes on from NW_028277172.1 coordinate 23,289,411, forward strand.
TTCCACAATTTTTATTCTTGCATATTTTTTATTGAAAATCTTATAACATAAAACTCTCGTGCGAACATTGCTACGCTATAATCTAAGATAGACAAAATTGTACAATTTTGAAGGCGCGTTTTTGTATATATTAAAATATAATTTCAATGACACCTAAATTAAAATATAGATTTACTAGTAATACACCTTCACTGTAACATATATAAGGTTTGGTAACCATAAAAAGTGTAACTTCGCAGCCAGTAAGATGCAGGTGAAAACTAGTGAGAATTTTATTAGATTATATTACATATTGTGACAGACGATAAATGGCGAGAATCTGGCCCAGATCCTCAGAGATTTTGTAGGTGGCGTGGCAGCGGGTGTATGCGGAGGTTGATCCCTCTCTGCTACGGTGCTTGTATGATCCTTCTCAGGATATGAGCGTCAATCACAGTATGTAGTCCGTAAGCGGCGGAAATCTGCTGGTCTCTTTAAGTGTCGGCCAGAGTCTTCGAGTGACTGCTTGTGATTGCTTGTAACTACCCTCACCTCCTTGGCGATAAGCATTAAATACTAAAGGCTGCACGAATCACAATCATGCAGCGATCGTCCAGCCAATGAATGTACTCGTTTCTTAAAAAGTGACATTTGCTTGATGGGCATTGTCCAAGGTCGTATACTGCAATGAAAATCTTGTGGATCCGGTGATTTATTGTTTTTCGTGATCATTTCGCAACGAAAAAATATTCCCTCAATGACGGAGAATATTTACAGTATGTAATTTATGTGTTTTTTTCTGATGGTAACGAGGGCTTTTGTGTGGTCCCACCCTTTATGCTATTGTCTTGTTTTCTTGTAGATTGATACTCATTTTGCTCACAGTAAATTAACGCAAGTTTTAAAAATAAGATCGCACACATAAACATCACTATGATAAGGAACAATAGTCAGTAATGGTACAAAAAGAAAGCAATTTGATTATTATTTATCTACACATAATAAATATTACCATTTAAAAAAAAATATTATTAAAACGAGTAGAAAAAAGTCGTTTTGTTTTTTGTATATATTAAAATGTAATGTATTTAATGCATCCTTGTTGAGAATTCATATTAAGATTTAGTCTGTTAAATTGTTTTGTTGAATAGTTTCTGAAACACGTCGTTATATTTTTTTTAGAAAAGATATTCATTTTATTATGGTTTTCAGAGTTATGATATTACTTATAAAATGCTTAAGGCGTGAAAAATTACAGAGTTAGGTTAGGTTAGGTTAAGTTAGGTTAAAGTCAAATTTGTTTGTGCATCAATTTATTGTACAATAAAAATGCTGTTTTTAATTTGAAATAAATAAAAAGTGACGTATAAAATGCTTCCGGTGACACTAAAATGGAAAACTATTGACAGTTCATAAATATTTTGAATCAAAGGCTACCGAAATATTACGCTATAGAAATTTTGCATGCGTTGGGTGCTGAAATAAGAAGTGAGTTTTAAATTTATATATCTTAATACCTTAATAGAGTTAATAATAAATTAAAATTTCTATGGACTATTTAGAAAAAATATTATAATAAGTCATTTTTAGAATAATACATTTTTTAAATACATATATCTCTACTTTGCGAATATCCTTGTAGTGTAATAAAAATTCGAATTAAAGTGTTGATGATTTGTAAAAAAATATATATGAAACGTTGCAATATGTGGTGATAAATCACGCAAGAAAAGGATAGAGATAGAGAGTTGGAAAGGGTACACACACAATGGCCGGTCATCATTTATCATATGACAAGTCTGTTGCATTCAGCTCGTATACGTTGCATCGTATCGCAGATATTATCAAAATTTTATATATTGGAAACGTGTTGGAGTATAAAAAAATAATATGTGGATTGGGGTCGGGCATTGAAATGAAAATTTGCAGCATCACTGCCATTGGAATGTAGTTAATTTAATTATTTTACGATTGCAGAGAATTTTTTTTAATTTTAGTTTTAAGATACTTTATTTTTATCAGTTTTAAAATACTTTAAGCATATTTTACCAAAAAGAAAATTGATATTATCTTAAAATGAACATTTTTATCAAGTTGTTTTATCTTGATTTTTGAATTGTTCATTTTATAAAAACATATACCAGACGGATAAATTTTTATTTTACCGATATATGTATAATACAACAATTTGTGCAAATTAAAAAAAACAAAAATAGTTAGTCCCTACTACAATTTAAAAAATATAATTTTTAATAAATATTTTTTGTATAATGAACTGTATCTTTTTGCGCAGATTTTTCATAACACATCTTTATATTTAATATGAAATCAGTGTCTTTATTTACGCGATTTTTATATAATGGAACCTATCTTATAATTTTGTATGAGTTCCTTGCCTTTTTTTTATGCGGGGTTTACGAAAAATATGTCTACCGCATAAATCGGGGCATGAATGTATTTTATAATGCACAATACAGCTATAGTAAAATGGGTTTATGCATTAAAAAAAGTTTTATATGATCACTCTGGCGGTCAGTAATGAAAAAGTAGAAAAAACAATAGTATTATGCGCAGAGTATGGTCTAGCGCGCGTCCTTTCCAAATAAAGAGTAGCTTTTTCGGCGATTTTATGGGCGAATAACGTCACGGATCAGGGGTGTATAAAATATTTTTAATTAATAACGCAATTGTTGAATTAAAAAAATAAGATTAAATTTTTGAATGAATTTTTATATTTTAATAATTGTCTTTTTTATATGGTTCTAAATAACGATTTTTAATTTTTTTAAACCTCTGATTTTTTCAAAATTATGTAATTTATATGTTTTTAAATATTTTTATGTTGTGAATTTATGAAAAACGCATGGTTTTATAGTTCCTTTTTAACAATCATATTATTTAAATATAATGAACTCATCTTATGTTTATATTATTATTTATATAAATGTATGTATATTTATATAGGCGTGTATATAGGTGTAGCGTTAATTTTAATTTATGAAAAAATGGGAAGAGGGGGAGGTCCGACTTCCTTTCGAACCATTTTCGCGCGAGAAAATAGTCTAAAAAATATAAAAAATAGATTGCGCTGAAAATGTAATTACTAAGTACGTTTCTGGGGGGTGGTACCGCCTAGCGCCGTTGCCAGTCTAGAGGGCCGGAAATGGAAATTACGGACCAATCTCGTGCCGGGGGCGCCTCTCACTCTCTACATCACTACAGATGCACACCACCGGATATGAACATCCGTTATGAACAATTTCGCGGGACAAATCTGCAAACTGAGCGATTCTATCGATGCGATCGATGGAATATTGCAAAGCATTTTTTCTCTTAGGGTTGCCACGAGGCGCTACTGGTAGTTTTACTTTTATAACTTGTGTTAATTTTGTTAGCTATGCTGATGACACAGTGCTGAAAATTTATTAAATATTATAAATATTTTTATTTTTTTTTATTTATACAAACAATATTTTATTTCATTTTTATTTTGTATTTTGAACCTGATTATTATGTCAGTTATGGTATACACATAAAATAAATGAGCACCATTCCACATTTTCTAGCTCCTTGTGTCTGGGAAGCTTATTGAGAAGCTGGATGGCTCGTGCAAGAAGAGCGTTTTCAAGCGCTGACGTCGTGGCCGTGACGGCCAATAATAAGGGACGCGATTGCGACTTTGGAGCACGTGTAGATAAAAGTCACTAAAATTGACGGATTGTCGACACTGCCTCTTTGCAACTTCAGCAAGTACTTCAGTAGTAGACGCTGAGTATAAAATTTAATGAATTTATCCCAACGCTTCTAGCAAAAAGGCACTAGAATACAAATATACTCCATTCTTACGAAGATTTCAAATATGGAACCATATTTGAAAACGCTACGAATTAGCGTATCGTACACAATACGAAAATATATTATACTTAGGATTATAGAAAGACATATTTAGATATTGTTGATTAGTAATTATTAATAATTAACTAAATGACGGTGATTATTATCTTAAAGGACCTGATTCAAAACTTTATATAACTTAATGTTTTTTAATTTAAATCTTGTCTGGGAGATCGAACTTAGTGATTCTTATGAAATTACAACTCCTATTGATCATCACAAATAAGGTTCGAGTAAATAAAATAAGTAGAGCTAGGTTGAGTAAATAATTCCAGCAGGGTTGTGTGAATAAAATAAATCATCTATTGATTATAACCTATAATAATATTTTAAATATAATTTAAAATATAAATGTCACTTTTTACAATATTTAATTTAGATCTGGTGTCTCACTACTTATTTAGAATTTGCTGTGCTTAGTTAAATATATAAATATGTATAGATTTCAACAAAATAATGTCAAAGACTTTAGGTATTCAATAAAAAACTTAGAACAATATAATATAAAGCAGTGTGTTCTTTTAATAGATTGACTTAAAAGGATATTTTTTTATTTCTACCCGTTTTCTTTGCATACATTTATTTATAGACTTATTGTTTATTTTATATCAGGACTGGTAAAACAAAGGTAAGGTTATTTTTAAATATTTTGCTGTGTTACTTTTAATGACAATGAAATTGTAAAATATTTTTCAGAATTTAAGATATTTATATTATATGTATTTATATAGTGAGAGCAGAGGTTTGATATTAAAAATATAAGTGAATGTATACTGATTAACATATGATTCTTTTAAAATGGCCATACAGATAAATATTTGAATAAATAAACTAGTGTATTCTTAACTATAAAAAAGAGTTCAATACATTTGGTTGATTACGTGCAAATTTTTTCTAAGAATATTTAATCATATGGTTAACACATTTTTTATAAAATTAGTAAGTAAAGAGTAAATCAAACTTGTATATATTAACCGAAAGATTTTATTATTATTTACTTCTTATGGGATCTATAATTTATTCATAATACGTAATTTAATTGAAAAAGTATTAATTACCTCCTAAATATTCATAAACCGCTTAAACACTGTTTAAAATAAGCTCAATAGATTTTGCCGCGTAAAAAATATTGTTGTACATTTAAAAATCAGATAGTATGATATTTTAGTTTCATATTTAAACAATAATGTTGAAATTTAAAAACTTATATAATTTGTTTGTGCATTGATGTTTTAGCAATTGTATTGTTGGATGCAGCATGATGTTTTTATGTATTTTTTACACATTAATTAATTTTTACAATATATTACATAGCACGGAGTATTAATCAATCAAGTGAGAAAAAAATTCAATGTACTACAGTTTTCTGTGGTTGTCGGGAATCTGCAGTTTACATACAATGATATGACAGAGACTTAAATAAAAAAGTCGAAGCACAAATTAGTACTTTTAACAAAGACAACCTTTCAGGTAAATTTTATAGGAATACCAGTGCAATATTTTTTTATTTCTGCTCATAAATACTATGGGTAAATAAAATAATTTTATGCCAAGCAAATTTATTATGTTTACATATATATTTTGCAAGAGACTACAAAATTTTATCGTAAGAAAAAAAATATAATGTACTTTACTAAAAAAAAAATATTTAAAAAATTTATAATTTACTTTTAAATTGCTTTTTTTACTATTTAAATAACTAAAAACTAATCTCATCTTGTAATTGCAAATGCTAGTCAGTTTGTCACGTGTATATTATAAAAAGAGAAAGATTACTACAAATGCTCACTGTTAAAAACATGCATTTAAAATACATTGTTATACATTTATATTTATTTTAAATTATTTAAATTAATATACATACAAATGGATATTAAAAAAAATCGTGAAATTTCGAGCTAAATTTATTTTTTAATTTTGCATATTAACTTAAAATAAATTAAAACACAAGAACGACCGTTTAAAGTTAGGTTTAGACGAAAGATATCAATCATTTATCAAAAAGGACAACAGAAGAAAATGTGGCAAATCTAAAAACTTTAACACGATGATATTCTATTAAGAAACTTGAAGAAAAACCTAATAGGATTATTAAAACGAAAGACATCAATGATCGGGAAAATAATAAAGGAAAGTATAGTAGCCAGCGCGAAAGAGACCATAGAAACATATATACACAAAATAAATAAGGAATAGTTTGACAAAGAATACAGCCAAAATCACTATAAAAAATGAAGCAAGACAGAGATATCTACAAAAAAGTATAAAAAAAGAACACAGAAAAATACAAAGAAAAGAAAAAAATGTGCGGAAAAACAATAACTGAAACAATAAAAGATTAGCTGCAAATAATGAAGAAAGAAAGAGCACACAGACCTATAAATTTATATAAATTACTCAGAAATTAAATAAAATTCTTCCAACCATGGTCCGAAGCTGCAAAAATAAGTTTGAAAAAAATCCCGATATAGAAAAAAAAGTCATAAGGAGATGGTACGGTTTCTTTGAAAATCTACTAAGCCCCGCAGAGGAGCAAAATGCTATCCAAGAAGTAGCCTATTTTTCATAAGAGATAAACATTGATGACTTCACAATTAAAGATGTAAGATTAAAGTTTTAAAAATAAGTTGGTACTGGAAATAAAACTAAAAGTTTTATTATAAATAGAAAAAAACATTTGCTGTCAAAAAATTAGCTAAAATTAAAATGTTCACTAAATATATATCTTGGTAAAAAAGTCGCAACTTCTTTTTGAAACTTCGTAAAAATATCATATAGATAAAAACAACCAGAACAAAACTGCTTATTATTTTTTGCCGTTAAGGAAAGTTACATATAAAAATACTAATCTATAAATCTATAAGAATACCTTTAATTTTGTATGCTTTTTTTTTATACGAATAAATAAGTAAGTAATAAAACTTAAATTCGAAAAAATAATTCTTAAATGCTCCTAAATGAGCACATAAAGTACAGCAAGAAAATAAAATTTAATATTTAATAATGAATTAAAAAGAAAAAATATACTAAATAAATAGTAATAATAATACACAATATTGTTGTTAGTAATATACACAGTAGAAATATTATACTATTTTCACAACTTATGGTTATATTTTATTTTAACATTTAAGGCAGCAATGAATACTTGTTTATAACCATTAAAAATTATATTAACTAAAGACTTACACATCACTACAACATATTCGCAACGTATATCAATATTTATCGGTTATTGAATCGAACGATATTATCAAAATTAATTAAACCAGTACCGGGTCCGAGAGTGTGGTTATTGATTTAGAGGTCCGTTTGCCCGGGTAAACAATCATGACAAATTGCAACCTTAATGGATTAATTGCTCCCGATACGAATATGGAACGTAGCACATTCTATAAATCAACGTCAGGCCACACCACTCCTCATGATGATGATGTCGATGTTCTCTATGATGAATTCGCGCTCCTCACATTTTGCAGGTTTCGTCGACAACGAACCTGTTCAAAACAGTACGGTTCGGCTGCCTCAAAACCCGTTACATGTGAGAGTATCGAAGAGTTTCAGGAAAACAGTAGTCAAGCTAAATGCTAATTAAGAACTATTGGTATCAGTGACGAATCGTGATTGATAGCTGTAAAGATACATTCTATAAATGTCATACTATCGTGTTTATATAATAGATCACCATATTATTGATTGAACATGATATGTGTTGAAAATGCTCACAAATAAGTAATCTTTATAGTAACATATAGGTCATGTATTGTTTGAACATCATATGAGGGTTTTAGCACACCGGTGCGATACACAGAATGGCACGACTGCGGTGCGTTAAAATGCACGTGCAGTTTTTTTGTACTTAGCAGTCATGTTGCTGGTAAGCTCTACACGTATCTTAAAATAAATAAGTAATTACTAATATTACCTGAGAATTTTTGTGAGGCTGTTGTGTTAATTGTTCCAAAGTATATCTGTAAAAAAAGGCAAATATTAAATATTGTCACATTTAAAAGTTTTATTATTACGTATCACATTTTAAAATTAAATGAATAGTAGATAGTTATTCGAGAATATCTGAGAAATATGGACACTAAACATTACTGCCACTTATGTTTTAAGCTTGCTTAAGTGTCGCATTAGGCTAACTTTTTTGCTTACAATTCTATAATTTATCAAAAATGATTGTACAAAAAGATTTTATTTTAGAGTTTATTAAATTTGTTATAATATGTCATGTTAGGTTGGGTTGTGTTAGGCTATGTTCAAATTTATAAAATATAGCATAGACTAACACAGCATAACTCAAACAAAGCTAATATAAATGAAGCACAAGTTTAAACTGTAAAGTATCCCAAGACGGACTAGAAACACAACTGTAACGTTATATCAGTTTAAAAAAGTTTCCGCCGCTCGACGTAGTGCAATTGGTATAAAAATAAAATATATGTGAAACATGAACAATCTTGTTTTATTAATTATTAAGCAATAATTATGAGCGCGGTCTTAATAAATTTTATAGTCTAAAATTGTTGATGTGTTCGTATCGTTAATTACATAATACACTTTAAAAAACAAATTCCGAAGCGCAGCTGCAACATACAAAAACACTAAAAATAATCAGTTTTTTCTACTTTATTTTAAATATTATGTGATTTAGACCAAGCAACAAGTAGGTTTTGCAGAGATTGTCTCTATTGGTTATACAAATTTATTATATTAAAAAAAATTGTAAATAAAATATTGTATAGAATTTCAATTTTTTTTGTTTTAATTTTATTTTGTATGCAGCTGATTTAAAATTGTATAAATGCATTTGATCTATTGCGAAATTTTTTTTTTTTGAGAATCTCATTTTAGGAGCTGGTCCAGTTAAATTATTTAATTTAAATTTTTCATTTGATTTTTTTAATTATTTAATATTTTGTTGTGCATCATTTTTTATTATTTTTTGCATATTAAAATATTATAATGTATTTTTTTAAAAACAGTTACGCATTGTATTAACTATAAATAAATCTAATATACCATTGATGAAGATGAATCAAGAATTGCAGAGTGCATTACTAATGTTATACGAAACAAAACGGCAAAATGTGCACGCACATTATACAATTAAAAAAATTCGAAGCGCAGCTGCAAAATAATAAAACGCTTAGCAAAATATTTCTTTACCTTATTTTTAATGTCATGTAATGTTTTATTAGCAAAAAGTAAAGTAATAACATATTTAAAAATAAATAAATTGTTTATAATATAAGTTCAGTTTTTACCTTTTGACAGTAGGGTTTTTTTTAATATTATAAATAATTAAACTTTTAGATGTCTTAAAATATGATAAATAAATGTATTTTTCATAAAATCAAATAAATATAAATCTAAATTTATTAAATTTGTTGTGTTATGTTTAATTATATTGTATACTGCTTGGTTGGGTTGTGCTAGGTTGTGCTATGGTAAAATTTATAAAAAATATTAACCTAGCCTAACACAACGCAACTTAAATTTACATACGATACTTAAAAATATCATAATATAGTTTAGCATAGCACAACAAAACAAAACACAATCTAACCTAACATTACATAACATAATTAAACACAACATATCATAGTCTAGCATAGCACAACACAAGCAAAGCTACTATTTAAAGGTTCATCCAATTTTAGTTTATTAACTTAACTAAAAAAATTTAAAGATAATAAATATTTGCTGTATTTCAATAATTAAACTTTTTCGTACATTTCGGGCTAAATCTTGATTATAATTTGACGGATGTTGGTTTATAGCTGCGCCAAAGTTTCTGGTTTATCGGCGTTGACACGATCTTAGCGTGAATCCATAAAAAAAATCAACGGTAAATGTGTCTCATTAGAGAAAAAGATTTTCTTTGAAAAATCAACATCAACTTTTTGCTCCTCTAACACCTACTTTGAGTAAATTTATTGCAGTTAATGGTATTTAGTTATTGTATTATTTTATTAATTTACGGGTGAAGGTGGAACTCAAGATGAAAAATGCGCTGAAAAACCCAAAAGCTGCGAACGCAAAAGAATCGACAATTCAGAGTCTTCGGCGACCCTTTCACTTACTGCATAAATATAACAATGGTACAGAGACTTGACTCTATCTCCAGTGTTTCCAGTCTTTTGATTTTTTTTCCCTATCATACTACTAATATATTTGTATCATTTGGAATAAATAAGAGTCGAGTTTTTCATAGGCGTAACTAAGATTAATGCTTATCTGAGCAGACGTATTTTAATTTATTGACATTTAGTTTATTTAGTTACTTTGTTTCACAGACGCCTCGTAAGTAACAAAGGGCTAATGATTTTTCAAAATCATAAGAATCGTTGGACCATACTTAAACAAAAATATTTTAAATATTTTCAAGGAACAGATACTGTAGCTCTAAATTGCATAGTCTACAGATTGCAAATCTATCATTACGCAATTAAACTGGCCACAGAGTCTGATAAAATTTATATTAGGAAAAACAATGAGTTAGGTTTTACCCCAAATCATCAGCATTGGTTGGTTGGTTGAAGACGGTAGAACATATTGGACTTTTTTTTTTTAAGATGTATATATTTGTACTTGATTCAGCTCTTCTGTTATACCTTATTTACAGAACTACGTCTTATTTTCCAACATGGAATAATGAGAGCTAGGCTAAAGTCGCATCAAGCAGAGTTATGCTGAAGAAGTTTTAAATTAACACGTGACGTTAAATGCATTGAATTGCTCCTTATTTATATTGCGAGTACCATGACAACATACAAGAAAATCTATCTCCAATTTCGATCGACGTCCGCCGCAAGAGGCTTAAAATGCCGCATAATACCCAGGTATGGTATGAGCATCGAATCGCTATTAACGCCAATCAAGTATGCGCCAAACCGCAGCGCTATTGTGGCCGACGTCCGCCGACGCCGGTTCAGGTAGACAATAAGCTTACTCCGACGGTTTTCAAACCAGCAGAAGATAACGTCATGGAGGCGCAGGAAACGAACATTGTCGCGCAACCACTTGACGAGAGCACAATGCATCGCATTAAAACTTTAAACGCACAACATCGCCCATTCAACTACCACCTGCCGCCCCTGTCGTGTATAAACGTATCGAACGTTACGTTCATGTTTGCTTCAATATTCATTCGCAAAATATTATAGCAATAAAATAGTATAACGTTAGATGTGATTTACATTGACATTGAACTAAAAATCACACGCCTCAAGAATAATATTGAAATAATCATTAATTGATTATCTCATTAAAGTAAATCAATTCCAAAGGATTTTTCTTATATTGCGGCAAATTCAAATTCAAGGTTCTCACTACTAACTGTGGCACAACCATATCACAAAAATGATTGAATTAATTTTAGCCATACAGGTACATGGTTATTGATGTTTAATGAACTCATTGTTTAGTAAGTTTTAATACTTTTTAATTCAACGCTTTATCACATAAGCCCTTGTACCTTTCCACGGTGACAATGTGCGACTTTTTTTAGATTCATAATGGCAGCGAATGATCATTTGAACCCACACGTATAATGTCACAAGATCGCACAATTTCATGGCCATCAATCACTCGTTCACAATCGTCTCTCATCATTCATAAGCTTCAAGTATAAAACGACACAAGTGCAGCGCTTCGCGTTCGATTGATCGTCGATTACGAGCCGCGGCGTTAATCGAGCGACCAGCGCTTCCCAAACGGCGGCTGTGTATTTATTTTTCTCCTGGGGGGCAAATTGCTTTTCGGCATATTCAAATCACGTTTTGGGGACGCCTCTGAACCTTTCCGAAATCATATTCGCGTCGCGACGCCCTATTGAGTTATCAAACCATATCCCCTCGAGCCGCTGATTGAATTTTCTACAATTTTTGCGAACGCACATCCGCCGGTTTTCGCCCGTCAATGCGAAAACACTTCAAGGCACTCCGTACATGGCGAGGAAGTGGCGGGGAGTGGTGGGGGTGGACCTGTGTGAAAATTTCCGGCGTCCCTGGGATGCGTTGTTTCCGTTGGAGCAATTTCCACGACGAAACTAAGCAATTATATTTCAATGATTGATGGAGATGAGGTTTAGGTTCGAGGGTCGCAATGGCGGCAAACAAAAGCGAGATTCAAGGTAACAAACATTTATATTAAATTAAATTAAATGTCAATAAATGTGAACTTTTTAACCCTTTAATAAAAAAAACTGTATGCTTTTTATTATTTTTTGGTCGTTATTAACTCGCCTTTTCATTAAAAAGCATTATTGCCATTTCAATTAATTTCTACAGCGAAAATTGATTAGACATATCAGTAATTTAAATTATGACCTCCAACACAAAAATGCAGAAAACATGTGTTTTTTTAAATGCGATTTGTTTTTCAATATGAATCAAAATATATAAAAACTTACTGACAAAAAAACGTGCAGTCTAGATAACAAAAACATCAGTCAAAGTTAGCTCGGTTCTTTCTAAATATTTTTTATATAATTACTTTAAGCGTATAATTTTATTGATACTGCACTATATATTTATCTTAAAACCTAGGTGTATCTAGGTGTCGAGGACGTCACTACTGCTATAAAACGTTTTGCTGCTCAACATGAAGCGAGGCTCCAACAGCACGCCAACATCGAGGCAGGCAAACTCCTCAATGTAAGCAACTTGAAAAGACGGTTGAAGATGACTGAGCTATTCGAACTGGTCTAATTATCATTTAAAGAAATTCATTACTAGTGATTGTGTAGTGTAGAGCAGAAAACTTTTATATGGCAATGGGTGACCATGGTGTATAAAAACATAAATTATTACATAGAGTAAAATTAATTATTGGTCATAAGCAAGACCAGTTTTAATACATATATATATATATATAAAAAATTTAAAAAATCTTAAAACCAGTTTACTTGTTTTTTTATATATGTATTACTTACAAATAAAATAAATAAAATGTCACATGACATAAATTAGCCAATTGCGTTACAACTAGGTAAACACAATCAACAACCACTGTAATTAAAGTCTGTAAATTAGTGACTATTTATTTTATTAACTATAAAAATATTATAGCAGCTATATATGTGACTATTATTAATTATGATTTTCTTTATCTGAATAATTAAAAAAATCTAAAAAAAAAATCTGTGATGAACGATCCAAATTTTGATTGTATAATAATCATTCATTTTGATTTCACAAGATAGTTAATATAAATATTAAAGATTATAAATGTATTTATAACAATGTAGAAAAATATTAACTTTATTCTACCTAATATATTTATTCATAATACGTATTTTGAAAATTACGACGCGTAATAATTTAATAATTTTAAGCCTAATAATCAACAAGCCGTTAAGAACCCCCAATAAATTGGGATTCACTAGTATATGTAATGCTTATTAGGAATATAAATATATTATGTTTGAACACAAATCCAATATATACTATATATATTATTTAGTGTATATAATAGCTTTTAAAAAAATTATGTTGCATTACTAAAAAAAATTTCACCTTACAATTAGTGGCTCAGAAGTTTAGCAATTGACCTTTTGTCAACTTTAACTTTTTATTTACTGTAAAAATGTAAACATCTCTATTTATATGTAGCATAGAATGTGTATTCCTTACGATACATTTACATATTAAATTTTATAAGCAATCATTGATATTGGTAAGTATAATCTTGCTTTATAAAATCAGTATGGTAATCGGTCAAAAAAATCATTTTAAAATTAAAATACAGTGCCTACAACCCACGCTAAGAGTAAACCACGACAAACCAGAGACCAGAGAGACCACCTTCTAAAACCAGATTAATCTAAAAATTTACTTATTCGGCACCACCGCTCAAAACTTGTCTTTGTAAAACAAAACTGTATTTTAAACTGTTCAGAGTCTAACAAGCGATTAATGAATAAGTCAAACCACTTATAACCTCGTAATAAATATTTGATGAATCGTTAGAAGATGTATATAATTAAAAACTATTTATTTTTCCCGTTAACTAAAAAATTATTTTTAGTTAACGGGAAAAACATGCTATTTATTAAAATTATATTTGTTTTTATAACACAATATGATATTTACAATTGAAAGTTGTAAACATTATATTTTCTACAGATCAACTGACGTCATAGCATTATGACCTACTTTTGATATATTTGTCCTCGTATTCTATTGAGCATTATGAAACTAGATTTGATAAAGTAAAACTATATCAAAAAAATTATATTGAACTAGCTGTGTAATCTTGTTTGAATAGGCTCAAACTATTTAAACATATCATTTTAATTAAAAAAAAATCAAATAAAAATCAGTTAAATGTGAATTAATACTAGTAGTTTACTAGTGAAGTTATATTTAAACTAGTATAGAAATAAATTGAACCGAGCCCAAGCCTAAAAAAAACGAATTAATCAGATGAAAATTTAAAAACTATAGTAAGTTGTAGAACTTTCATTATGTCAAGTTATGATTAGTTAAATTGCTTTGGTTGGGTTTAGGATTAAACAGAAAAAAGATGTTCCGCAATTGTCAAATAAAATTTAATAGATATTTTAGAGCAGCATATAATTTTACTATTTAAATTACATTTTTACTGGTAAAAACATATGGAATGTTCCAAAAAAAATGTCTACTTACTTTGCATGATTATCATGCAATATTTGTATATTTTTAAAAAATATCCACTGCGTGAAAATATATTTAAAACTTAATTGGTAATACACATTTATGCTTTATATATATTATTTTTATAGGTGTAGAGCAATTATACATTTTATTTTAAGTAAATGATATATTTAATAATTAAAAATAATGAATTAAGAGTAGCTCTAAATATATGTAAATATAAAAAGATAAATTATTGAGTACTGGTTTTTATATTTGAATATTATACGTTGTAAAAACAAAAGAACGAATTTTATGAAATTAAATATCAATAATTTTATTATCAAATGAACAATTTTACAAAAAAAGTCACTGTTATTTAAATTAGTTTGTAGTTATTACAATTTTAATTTAAATAATACTGTCTTAACGTATATTTTAACTAGCAGATTTGCTTATTTTTTGTGCAAAAAAATACGACGGGTAACAGGATCAAATGCAAAATAAAATTTACACTCAGCAAAGGATTGTACGTTGCCGTCGTGTAATTTGATTTGCATTAGCCGAGAAAATCCTTTTGAAATAATTTTAATTTGCTTTTTCTTATTTACTTCGACGCTCTTTGTTTGTAGCAGAGAACAAACGGAGACAAAGCACATAGCTGTAGCAACAGAGAAAAGGAGCAAAACACATCGCGAATGCAAAAATGACCGATGCATAATTCTCGACGAACAATAACAATTCGGTTCCTGAGTCCCGCCCTGTGCGAAATTGGCGTCTTCGGGCGTCGAGACGCCTTTATATGTACCTATACATTCATCACCCGATATATAAGAAGAAGAAGACGCGGTTTTGTATCGGGGGTGCGAGCGAACCGGTCTCAAATGGGTTTTGAGCTGTAATATCCCCTCGAGGTGTGCTTTACGACGCTTTCCAAACGTTCGCGTGAATTAATATTTATCATGCGTACTTGGGTTTTAGTTGTCGTTTAGATTTTCTGCCAGAGTCGCAAATGCCAGGTGTTGGTGGCCCATATATCTCTTGGAAGACGCTCGAGGGGATGGAAGTTGGAATAAAATCGTTTATGTTTAACCTTTAAATTCATAAGGTATGTAAAAATTTAAATTTTGTAGTCGAATAATTACCAAATATATATTTTTAATAATAAGGGCTAAAATTGACTCATTTAAAATGTAATGTTACAAAAGACAACAGTATGGAATAGATTCTAATTACTAGAAACGTCAAAGAAACAAGATAAAGATAAATATCTTCTCTAATGTAAATTAAAAATTCGCGTATGTTGAAAAGAATGAAATATATAATAGAAAAAAAATTCTGAATCAGTTTTAGTACAATTTAGCTTTACTAATATACGTACAACTAATTAATTACAAATTTTATTTTATATAAAAATACAGGTTAATAATTTTTTCTGATCATTAAAAATAAACTGAGATAAAAAGCTTTGAATGAAATAAAATATAGAAAGTTTATAAAAATAACTTAAAACTATCAAAAACATAAATCTTTAAAGCGGTATTTGTCTATGGCATACATATTTAGACATGTGCTAAATATTGTCACAAAATTAAGTGCTACGAAACGATTAAAATGCTCTGTGGCATAAAGAAGTAACCAGTGTTATGAAACGTTTTACTGTGGTTAGTTTATTATGTCTTTTAGCTTTACAGACGTTAAGCAAGTAAAGGAGGGTTAAACACAAAACTAGGTCCGACAGCACGTTAACACCGAAGCAGCCAATTTCTTCAATATGGACAATTTGAAAAGACGATTGAAAAGGACTAAGTCTTTCGAGCTAGTCTAGTGAGTAGTATTTGTGTAGTGAAATTTTAAAATTTTGGATGACAATGACTGCATTAGGTATCTTAATAAAACACTAATTAATAAAGTAAATTAATTGTTGGTCATATAGCGTAAAATAAATCAAGTATGAAAAGAGTTAATTATTTTGTTATGTATTAGTTATTTTAAAATGCAAAATAAATTTTATGGGTAAACATAAAGGCATGCAGACGATTTTGGTTAGTAAAAAATATACTGTAAACTAAGCTATAACGATTTTTTTTATTTTTATACAGTAAACCTAATAGTTTCATACCTTTTCAGGAAAAATGGCGGAACTTAAGGCAAAAATGATTTAGATCAGTGCTTATTGTATTAAATAAATAACGAGTAAATTATTACATATGTCTAATGCTTTTAAAAATATTTATTAAACAATAAAAAAATTATAGTTGTATGTATCAGGACCACCCGTAATCGTTGCGACAAAATTATTCGCATGAATGATGCTAATTTATTTATTTGTGTCCTTAGACTTAAGCAAACGATTGTGTATCTAAGCATTATCTATTAATAGTTCCAAGGTAATTTAAAATACACAATAAAATGCAAAGAAAGTAGAAAGGTCGACGCATAAAACAATGGAATGCGTTGCATATTATCACCGAACAAATAGATCCGAGTATATCCGGATTAACATTTCATAAAAATAAACAGATTTGACTAATTTAAGAGTGACTGTTACACAGATATAGTTTAAGAAAACCTTTATCAGACTTCAATCAGGAATTTCATCCAGAACCACTTTGTTCCCGACTATACTCCCGACGTTCGATAAACGAAAATTCAACTAAACTTTCATTAAAGGAAACCGGAACAACAAGATTTTAATTTGATCTTTGATGATTTATTTTTTAGCTAGTAAGATATTGATTATGAAAAATCTGAATGTTTTAAACCAAATACATTTTTAAATAAACTTATATTTATATTTAATAAAATATTAATATTTTTAATGATAGATGCAATGAGGGTCGTCTTAAAATACACTCGTGGCTTAGCTGGGACTCAAACCATCGCTTCAAAAGATAATCACGAATAAATTAATTAAGCCCCAAACTACACTTTCACTTACAGAGGATTTCAAAACTGTGGGTGTTTATGTTTTATTTTAAATTATAGACCAGAACATCACCGTAAAATACTATAAAGTTTGAAAATCTATGACTGTAACAGAGTTAATTATATCCTATATGTATAAACTGAAATATTAGTTTCTGCTAGTTTATTATGGGTATTGATCTTTAGTGTATGGGAAATGTAACAGCGCTGAGATAAGTTTTAATTAAAAATCTGCGAAAGCCGATCTTGCCTTCAGAAGTTATACTTGTAATATAATATGTTTTTGCATCGTACATAAAGGCCGTATTACACGCGAGTCCGAGAGGCTTGAGCAAAAGAGGTGAAGCGCAGTTGATTGAATCTTCGTATTAACTTGCCATAAAATAGAATTTCAGGAGCAACGGGAAGCTTATCCGGGTGGGTTTTTCTCCGATGGGGGTAGAAGTCCCAAAGGGGTGGTTTTGATACTACAGAACGGTGCAGCTGTTGAGGGCGACTTATCTGGATTAAAGACTTTCCAGACGCGGAAATGGCAAGAGGGTAATGGGACAAAGGTGTACTACTAAAATAATCGACATAGAAATGGCTCAAAAATATCTGTCAAAAATGTTTAAATTAGTTATTTATGCAATACAACTAACTGTACTACAAGAATGCGTACCTTTTAATAAAAAGGAACGCATAGTATAGTATACATAAAATAATTTTCTTGAGAATTTATTGTATTAATTAAAAAAAAACATGTCTTTGGAAAGCATCGAAAAGCCTGATTGCTACAACAAAATTTCAAGTCTCGGGGGTCTAAGCTTAGGTAATGACAAATACCACTGAGATTATGTAAGATAATGTAAAAAATATTAAGTTAAGCTATAAATGAAGTCAACAATTTGAATATGAAGTTTAGTTTTGGTAATTTGAATCAAAATTTACATATTATTTATAAAATAAGCTATGAAGTTTTAATTATCATAATATATAATAATAATTTAATTTGCTCGCTATATGGTAGTCGAGCATTGCTACGAAAAAATCGATCTTTTTCACTAATTAATTGTCGTTGTGGAATTTCAGACTCGCAATCCACGCAAAAGATATGTATATGTATATTAGAGCGAATTATTTAAATTATAGGTTGGGTAATAATGAAGTCACTTAAGTAAAGTCGGCCCGCGGAAGAGGAGGTAACCCTCTTTAATTTAATTTAACGAGATGACAACTCATTGTTTCCGTGGATAACGAGAAAATAATGACAAAAGCAAAGGGTAAAATAATTATTGAGGGCGAAAAGTTGACCTCATGAACTTTCTTAAAACAACTCCCCTTTTTGGCTAACGCTACCTGTGAGAATAATCTCCAAAATGGATATTGGCAGTCAATTACTTCTACTTCTGTTATCTAGGAAACCTTTAAATAATAAGTTTTTGTATTAAATTTTATTTCATTTAAGAAATTTATTTATTTGGTTTAAAGCAAACGCTAAATTGATTTTCTGCATTCTAATAACTGCTATTTAGATTTATTAATATATATATATATATATATATATATATATATATATATATATATATATATATATATATATATATATATATATATATATATATATATATATATATATATATATATATATATATATATATATATATATATATATATATATATATATATGTAGTAAACATTAAAAAAATCTTAGTCAAAACATTGCAGTGTTTCGAAGCAGTAAATATTAAATAATAATGCAGGTTGCTTGTCAATATTTAATTTAAATGTTTGACTATATTCAATTTTAACTAAACTTATATTCAATAATTTCAAAGATAAACTTTCTTAAAAACAATATTTTGCCACACAAACTCTAAAACTTTGGCTATTTACGCGAGAGTAGAAAAATAATGTCTAGACATTACGATTTATATGATATATAATAAATATATATAAAAACTTCATATGATATTTTAAGAACGAAGGTTTAATTTATTCACAGCTTGAACTTTAATCATGTAATTTAAAAGTCCTGTATCAGTAACCTAAAACTTTTTATAGATAAGAGATTCTTATTTATATTTCACCTACTGATATATTAGATAAACTTATGAAATAATGTACTAAGCTGCAATAATAAAAAATATCTACCGAAGAACCATTAAAAGATAATATTTAACCATTAGGTAACAAACACGTAGATGTTCTAAAAAAATATAATTTTTATATTACACATAATTTAAAATATAGCTTTGTATTTTTATAGAATACTAAGTAGCAAATTTAATTTATAATATTACTTAAAAATGCTGAAATATATGCAGATACTTTTATTACAAGTGAAAAATTTGGTAAAAATTTGCGTCAATAAAAATTAATTTAATGTGACTAGTATAAAACATATTTTACTATTATTAAAAAAATAAATTATTTATAACATGAAAAAAATATTAAAGTTGTTTCGTATAAAAATCGAATAACTCGCTCAAGTTAAATTTAACAGTATGTTTCATTTTGCAAATATAAGTGCTGCTAAAATAGAGTGACTTTTAAGTCTTGGAATACAAACTTTTTTAGTTTTAATTTCATTATAATTCAATAAAATGTTTTAAATATGATGATGAAGAAAGAAAATTAAGCAGTTTAGTCTTTTAAAGAATATTAAAAACGATTGAGAAAAGCTTTTGTTGTGACAAATAATTCCCAAGAAATTTAAAGTATTAATTTAAATAAAATAAAGAATTTCTAATTAAAATATAATTTTGGAATTTTTTAGTATTTTGGAGAACCAATTATCGATCAACTTTTTAGCTAATTATAAGTTTATTCTCTCAGTAGTCATTTTCAAAATTGTATATATGAAGAAATAAATAAATTACATTGTATATTAAAAGAGAAAATTTGCAGTGTTTCGTATTTTATAAAAATTACTAAAATACTTCTTCGCATAAAATTTGAATGTCTTTAACTAATGAAAAACCAGTAACTCGATTTTTAAAATAATCTAGATATTATTAAAAATGTTTTTAAATTATTTACAAATAATACAATTTTAAGGTTTGAGAACCCTTGGAGTGTGACTTCGTAGCCAGTGAGACGCAAGAAGGAATCTAGTTATAACGACAAATCGCAAGATGTTTTCTCCGAGTGGTGGTGGAGAAGCTAGCGCAGGGATGATATCCGTGGAAGGTCCTTAAAGATCTTGTAGGTGGCGTGGCAGCGATGATCCCTCTCTACGAGCCTCGGTGGTGCTCGTATAGAGGAGTCCCTCTCGGGATGTGAGCGCCTATGATATTATGCTATGACTGCCTTCTCCTCATCGGAGTCCATGCTTAAGTATCCAGGGCTACAAAACTTGCTGATCAATCACTATCATGCAGCGATCATCCAGCCAATATATGTACTCGTTTCTTAGAACAGCGAAATATGTATACGCCTTTAGAAAGCAACATATGCTTGATGGGCATTGTGCAAGGTCGTACACTGTAACGGGAATCTTGTTGATCCGATAATTTCGCAACAAGGAAATATTTTTTCAATGCACCGGAGAATCCTTGCGTATTATTTATGATTTTTTCTGGTCGTAGCGAGTCGCCATAAAATAAATGGGTATATTTCATTTATAAACAAAAAATAATACTGAGCCTAGATTTCAACTATGGGACCCTACAAAGCATGTCAAGAAATCAAAGCATTAATGATCGATAAATTCATTGAATTACACCTAAGATATTTTATTAATTCGTTTGCTAATGTAAGAAATATTTTTTTAAATGGCAAAATATAAATATTTTACCACAACAAGCAATGATCTATCGTTAATACTTGAAAGAAATGGATTGCAATACTATATGAACTGTTGTATTTTACATTTATATCGTGTCTGGAAGATTAATATTAGTAATTATTACATAATTTTAATTCCGATCAGAAATAGCATTTTCCTAGATCTTTTCAATCTCACAGATGAGTATGGTAATCGGACATATAAGGTATGAACAAATTTCTAATAATATGCTACAGCAGCTCATATGTATATACATGAAATAAAAATAAGATAATATTATTAATACCATGGTTAAGAAACTATACTTATAATTTATAAAATCTATACAAACTATAGAATTTGTGCTGCCTTATTAAAAATAAAGTCTTATAAAACGAAAAACTTTCTCTAATCTAACTAACTAAATTAATATAAACCATATTATTAATAAATCAGTATAATTTAAATTGTGAGCGTATTTTAACCGAATAAAAGTAGACATAAGCTACGCCAATTCTCATTTATTTATCCTTAAATCTTACTAATTGAAATACTATAAGACTTTGCAACCAATCGTCTATGATGTATTCATAAAAAAATATGATTTAATTCGGCGCAGCGCTTGTGCAATATTGCGACGCCAGTTATTGTTTTAATCCGCAGTTTGCGCGGCGTAGACAATTATTTATTGCAGGATTCGCGCTCCATGGCCATTTGTAATATTAAAGCCGAGACTGAGAAAGCTCTGTGTATTTTTATTCTAAATAAATATATACATATTGTCGAGGGGAATCGTTATAAATAGCGGCGATACAGAATTTGTAACGGGCTTTGATTAAAAAGTATGTTGGTGTCACGCGTACCTACACAGATAGGTATGGGCGCATTTTCAGACGGAAGCGATTAAATAAGAGGTATGTGCAGCAAATTTTTCTTGGCGCCTACAGGTGAGATTCAGTCACGTGTCACATGTCTGGCCACGTGACTCGAATCAGATACGACGGCGACCGATGAGATTTTCATGACGCCGATGTCGGATTTTTATTTTATTTTTTAAGAGCGTATGTGAATAGAAAAGCTCGTTTTTATATACATATTAGTATCGTATTCGAGTGAACATATTTATATATGTATATACGGACTGAAACTATTATATGAATAAATAACTTGGTAATGATATCATATTGCTATGGACTAATATTAAAAAAATGTCGGACCTCGGTTGCTCGGATGATTTAACTCGACCTATGCCCACTAGCTGACTTAGCTATGGTTGCAGACATCCGGCTCCTAGGCTTAGGCTAAGGTTACATATAAAAATTTATTTTATTTCATATTATTTACCAAAAAGTTTTTTAATACGTAATATTGAAATATACGCAAAAATGTTTTGTTAAAATATTTCTATTGAAACACCGAGTTTAATAAATTAATAATTATCTTTTAACAGTCAGTAAAGGACCGTAACAAAAATGTTATATGGTTTCAATAGTGAAACAATTTTTATCTCATATACTTATAATATAAATAATCTTTATCGATTACTTAAAGAAGAACAATTGTACAGAAAATTAAAATTTCAATTATAAATTAAAATATAGAATATAAACGCTGCTTTAAAATATATTTAAAAAAAAAATAATAGTCTATATAGATATAATAAGCAATAGACAATGGCTTGAATGGAAGTGGCGGTATCTTGTGGTATTTCATTGTGCAGTTATTGTGAGGTAACCCTTTAATAAGGAAGACTCGGACATCCGCGTCTAGACTTTTAATAACGCCGCCAGATATTTCATCGCAAATATTGCGCTCTCCGGCAAGTTTATAAATTTACAGGTGGTTCATATAATAAGGCAAAATTTGTAGTAGAGCACAGCCGTGATACATGTTGTTTGTATTCTGGACATTAACAACTTGTTTCAGTTCGTTATCGCGGATAATGTATGGTAATATAATCGGGGTTCAGGACGCGTTGGAAAATTGAAAACATCTACTCTAGAGTAACTTGTTAATTTTTGCTTTATTGTATACCACAAAATAATCATACGTGTGTGTATTTATTTTGCTTTAATATACATTTTAAAAATAGTGTAAAGCTTTATATACGTTCATATATAAAATCTAAAATTAAAAATTAAAAAGCAAAGATTGGTTTTAAATCTAGTAAAGTGTAAAATTTATGCATTAAAGTACAGAAAAGCTTTATTACATCACAAATAATAAATTTAAAATTCAAACTGTTTCTATATATATAAATATAATAATAAGATGAATCTTAATTGAAACAGATACGGAAAAGTTTATGAAAACTAATCTACAAGCTAACGTATTCACCGATGAAGTTGGATTATGACCAAAAATGAAAATAGAAAGGCGCCAGTAAAAGTATTACGGTAGCAATCCAGGCGCTGAAACAAAATATGAAAACGGCAAAAGTAAAAACAAAAGCAAGGATTACACTCCTTCGGAGTCGGAGCGTCTGGTGCTTGCGGTGTTTTGTTGCCGTCTACACTGGGATGTTTGTCTTCTTTTTACACACGGTCCAACTTCCGCCAGGATAACACATAAAACAAAATGGGATGCAAATCCTGAACGCTGTATCACCTGTGGACCGTGTTTGGTCGCGAGATATCAAAATCTAGCTTTATACCTCTATGCATCTAAAAAGAGGGTTTGATTATTCAAATGTGTACCTAGACGGACATATGTATGAATAAATGTATGTTGTATACATCAAGAATGGTCAAATATGTCTTTATCTTATTGATACATACAATAAATATCGATAAACATTAAAATTACAAATTCTAGTTTCGGGTTCATCAATTGAACCACTCTTACATATATTCAAAATTAAAAAGATACGTTTCAATCGCCTATGAAAAAATGGGTTTCTTTGTTAAAATGGGACACCACCGCGAGAAACATTTTAACAGCTCAAGACAAAGTATCCATTATTTATCAGAAGGGATTAAAACAGCAGGTGTTTATATTTAATTTTTCAATTAAGCAATCAAATCACAATTTCTCAACTTTCAATGTATATAAATTTAAAAATAAAATCAGTACAACCTAATTTATGCGTATATTAGGATTTTCTTAATGTCAGTAGCTTTATTTACAGTGCTACATTTTTTTAAGAAGAACGTAAATTAGTTAAAAAACAAAAACAAGCATTTTATATCTATTACATAAATTAAAAAAATTAACATTGGTAAAAAATAAATACATTTTAAAGGTAATAGACCAATATAAATTGGTTTAACTGTGGATAAAAAGAGTTTTTTTATTTTTTTAATTTTTTAATAAATATAAAATATACTTTATGAGTTGTAATTGCTCATTAAAATAGAATTTTCAAAACCAGATATGTACGACCTAGCTCGATTTTAATTAATCATCACGATATTCATCTGTGAGATTAGAAAAATCTATATAAACATAATTTATGATGATCGATCCGAAATATAATTATATAATAATCACTAATTTCGATCACACAGATACCATAGAAGTTTAAAAACGTTATATATAAATATTACAGTGAAATCTCTTTGTAACAAATACCGAAATAACGAAATTCAAAGTATAACGAATTATACAAAATATTTCTATTGTAACGAAGACTGATCTCAGTATAACGAAATATTTTGATCAGAATTTAAGAATGACGTTACAATCTGACACAATATTTCTCCGAATTCTGTTCGACCTTGACTTGGCCGGATGTGTTCCTAAGCAATATTCAAACTGTTTTTATAAAACATTTTCTTAACAAATTTTATTTTGTTCATTATAATTTATTATATACATAAAACGATCTATTAATCTGATATAAGGTTATTTTGATGCTGTGGTAATATGTAAAAATAATATAAAAATATATCATTTTCCTTACATTCAATATAATGGTAAATTCAGTATAACGAATTTTTTCTTTGATCCTGTGAGTTTCGCTATACTGAGATTTCACTGTATACCGAAAAAAGACAAATATGATTTTTAGTAAAACTACAACATAAAACATATGTCACAAGATTAGTTGAACCACCCTACCTCTGGGTTATTATTCAAAAAGTAGTTAAAAAATACATTGGGTTTTTTTTTCATTAGATAAAATGCTTAACTTTTTTACATTAGATAAAATGCTAAACGATCCAAAACGAAGAATTATTACAAATTTAATTTAGATTATGGAATAGTTTTGAGACATAAGATGCATCATTTTAAATTTATGTGATAATAGATAGTTGATTTAATAGAAAAAAACATAACGCTTGAAGAATAATATAAAAGCTTTTGACAGAAAATTGAAAGTTTATTATATAAAATACTAATATAAAAAAAATATATATAATTGGTAAGCAAATTGTTACAGATATGATTAATGATGACTTTAACATGAGTTTAACAAAATACTTTTACCATTTTATTTTGCTTAAGAACCTAAACCAATGCACCGTTATTTATAACTTATTTTTATGAACTCAATATATGCATTTTTTAACAATCTTTAAATCTGAAAACTACTTCAATATCAATTAGTAACAGTAAAAATATTAAAATATGTTCGTAATGTTTGCAAATTGCAAAATACAATAAATCAGGATAATATATGTTTTTTATCTTAACAAAACTACAAAAATAGCATAACTTTTATTTAGTATATTGTAAACCTAAAATTGATATAATTTTAATTTTAATTATTCCTGCTCAGAAAAAACTATAATTCAGTATGCTAAAAAAAAATACTATTTCAAAATAAAATATTAAAATGAAACACTATTCCTATTTATTTTGAATTTTATAAAAGTCCACAGCTGCGCAATAACAGTTCAGAAATTCGGAGTAATTTATGCAATTTCAGCAATTGCGAAATGTTTTTTCTATATTATTTTATTAGTTGTTATGGTCTTGGCTGATATAAATACCGAAAAGATAAAAATCATAATTTCATAAATAAACTAAAAATAAAAATGCAATCAGGAGTTTAAAAGTCGCAGAGAACATGCACAAAAATCCAATAATAAAACAATGAACGTTTTTTGAAACTACTCTAAATATTAATTACGTTCCTTTTATCGTTATGTATAATCTAAAAGGTTGGATGATAATCAAAGCTCTGGAAAATATATTAAAAGCTTTCAATTTGTGGTAATATAAATTAATGTCAGAGTAAATATAGTATAGGTAATATTACGTATTTTTTAAAAATTAAAAATAGAAAGAAAGGCAAATTAAAAATACTTTTTTTGCATCCTATAGTCAAGTTAAAATTGCAGGATTATGTAAGCCTAATAGTGACAGAATCATGAATGAATCATATTTTTCAGATCCTTTATTAAAAAATAAAAGGATCTGAAAAATATAATTTTAAGGAGTTTTTTCTCCCTAATGTTATATACCTCTAAATATATTTTTTCGCTGAGACTCCAATGGGTGCAGATTATGAGCAGGATCAGCAAAGATGGTAGACGAGCCCTCCGAAAATAATACAACTGTATATTCTGACTGGTTGATCACTTATATGTATTTAAATCGCTCGTATTAATGATAATCACTTATTAATGAGCAACACGTGTAAAATATTATTTACATTAAATTAATTTATTACACGTGTCTATTAATTGTTGCTATGCGAATTTATTTAATAAAAATAATATGCAGTTAGTTCCGACAGTATCATATAAAGGTATTTTTATATTTAACTTGAAAATAAAATCTCGTCAGCATAGATAGATAAAGTGAGTTTATAGTGCTATTCATGCACTCAAATTCAGGAAGTCATTGCGGTCTGATCGAGAATTCATTCCCATCATAGTTACTGTCCTATTCTGTGACAAGGCTCGCACGAGATAACGTGCCGTACTTGAAATGCATGATGGTGTACCACATCCAGCGTCCCGTTCTACAATTATCCTAGCTTCTGATTACATGCGGTCAACGGGACTGTCAAATAATTTCGTAGGACGGAATACGGAAATGACAGGTATGTGTCGTATTCCGTCAAAGTAGACGTAATCAGAGAAATTCTATAGAACAATGGTTTCCAATGTGAAAAGCTGCTTAGTTCAAATTTATTTTAATTTATTTTTAAAAATAATACTGGTTACAATAATAGTAACGAAATTAAGTCAAACTGTGTATTAGCCATCGATTAAGAATATTTTATTTTATAATACAGAACCCGCCAATTTGTTGTATGTAATCATCATCCTAGTCCGTCTATTGAATTCGTCTGAATGCCCACAAAATTTGAAGTGAACGAGGCAAGACTTGAGGTGATATCCAGGGCTGGGCTTACGTAACGTATCCATCCACTTGCAGATGCACACAATAAATCTCGGCGAGACGATCTCGTCTTAGTACAGCTTCCCTCGCCTGTGTTGGGCGTCGATTTGCATCTGGGGATGAAATCCTCTCATCCGACTGAGGCTGTGGAAATATTCCATTTTTGCAATAGGTCTTTCGATGCCAATTTACCATTGCATTATTACATTTAAAACATTCAGTTTTACCACTAAACATTTTATTGTAAATAATTGGGATATATTAAATACAATTACTTTAAATGTGTATTTAAAAGCATATAGAAGACATATGCAATGAAGCCTCTTAAACTCATCTAATGATATGCGCATTAATTAAGGAGCTCCTTGTAATTCAATCACATTTCTCCAGTGTGGTTTCGCAGATATAAATAGATAGATACATGAGGTAACATACATATTATCCATTTTTATTTCGCATTAAATTTCTACAAGGTATGCTAAGATATGATTCCTTCAATGAGTGTACTTTGAAAAACACTTCAAAAAAGCTGGTAGAAAATATATACAATTCGCAAGAACCTCAACAGTTACTAGCGGTTGCGATCCCAAGAATTGTTTAAAGGCCCCAGTAAGAACAGGCGTTTTAAATAACTCCCCAATAAACACAGCTATCCAAATCAAAGTTAACCATATGTCAAATATTATTGATTTGTTCTCATTTAGGTACACGCAGTTGTTTTTTTTTATGTATTAGTTCACATGTATTAAAATATAATTAATGTGTAATGGCTACAAAACTATCCGTGGTTCATTTATATTACAGATAAGTCAGTTGAGGCTGTATTACTAATGTAATTTACTTGAATTCGGGTAATATTATTATATTGTCTCAACTGTTAATTAAGTAAAATAAACAAGCTGAAATAAATGTGCAAAAATATTTTAAGCTTGTTCATATTAAATATTTTTAAGCTGCCGTTACTATAATATGTTGCATTATGGGTCTAAATTGTATATATATGTATATATAAAGATTAATATATAAACTGTGATACTAGGGTCAAACTTTGAAGTATGTTGGCAATCCATTATACGGGACAAATAAGATCTCGCATTCTCATTGATGAGTCTCAGCTCGTATATCATCGCCGTTAGCCAAGAATCGAGCATTTTCGATGAAATCGGCCCTTTTTTTTAGATTTGTGGGTCGCGTTCGGCTGGACAGAGGTATATACATAGGTATAAAAAGCACCCTCGTCACATATATTCGTGTGTTGTCTAGTTATGGCCCTGAGGAAAAATCTAATGGGACGTTGGAATATCAAAAAAGGGGG
Source organism: Plectrocnemia conspersa (assembly GCF_051122295.1). Lineage (NCBI taxonomy): Eukaryota > Metazoa > Arthropoda > Insecta > Trichoptera > Polycentropodidae > Plectrocnemia > Plectrocnemia conspersa. The sequence continues at coordinate 23,318,191 of NW_028277172.1, forward strand.
AGGCGGCCGCCTCAGGGCTCATCCCGGGATTATCCCTTAATTTTCGGTAATCTTTTACAAGAACCCGGCAGCGAAAAGGAACCAAATCGCATTAAATATTTGAAAGCCAAAATAAGATTTAAAACAGCCTAGTATTCAAATACACACTCCACAATTCAAATTGGCCCCCGGGTGCATATTTTAATTTTTAAATAGGGAACTTCAATATATTTGCATTTCACACCGAATATCTCGGATATATATATATATATATATATATATATATATATATATATATATATATATATATATATATATATGTGTATATATGTGTGGTTGAATGCGTGTTCGCGGAGAAATATTTGGTTAATATTTCTAGGAGTCGGATTACTCCGCGTACTTTTTTGATTCCGTGTGGAATAACATATCATTTATATATATATATATATATATATATATATATATATATATATATATATATATATATATATATATATATATATATATATATATATATATATATATATATATATATATATATATATATATATATATATATATATATATATATATATATATATATATATATATATATATATATATATATATCTATATTAGAAAGATATTTACGTGATTTTTTCCGCGTTCATCTTGTTTTTTTTGAATGAGTCTCTATATTTCGCCGGAGATTGTCCCAGCATCCTCAGGAGTTTTCAAATTTTTTTAGAGTACACTTTTTTTTACATCGCGCAGGTACGTATTTTTTATTCACACTATTTTTATTGGTTTTAATGTTAAAAACACGTTAGTTTGAATATTGTTACCCTCACTGCTCCGGGGATAGGAGCATACTAAACATTTTTTTTATCGATCATTTTTCGTATTGTTACAAATGTTCGATCCTTGAAAACGATAGATAAAAAAAAGTGTACTCTAAAAAAATGTGAAAACTCCGAAGGATGCTGAGACAATCTCCGGCGAAATATAGAGACTCATTAAAAAAAAAAACATGATAAGCGCGAAAAAAAACACGTAAATAATTTTTTAAAATATAATATCGCTTAAAATATAAACAATTTAATAATATATATATATATATATATATATATATATATATATATATATATATATATATATATATATATATATATATATATATATATATATATATATATATATATATATATATATATATATATACATATATATATACACACACACACACACGCACATTTATTCACATGTATGTGTACTGCTATGTTATATTTGTGTTCATGGGAGGTGCATCACTGCCGAAATATTGAACAGTAGGTCTATTTTGAGATGAAATCCGTTATTTTTCATATACATAAATATTTATAAAAAATATATTATATAGGGAAATAACAAAAATAAACTATAAAAAATCTTTTATAAAAAGAATAAAAACCACATAGGCCATATTATGAGAAACACGCATTAAATTTAAGAAATTATAAAATGACATTTTATAATTTTCTTTTTTACTACTGTATAAAATATCTAGCATTTTATGACTTAGTATTAAATCAGTACTAAATCAATAATTTTAAATAAATTTACTAATGGCTTATTAAAGCTATAACCTCAATAAATTGAATTCGCTATAAAATTGAATTAAATCGTTTAAGATTCAGTGTTTTTACTAAATTTATAGTAAATATACTTAAACTATATTCTAATCTAAAAAATATAAATATTTTTATCTAAATGTTAATGTGAATTATTGATATCTATATTTATATTAATATGCTTCAATTAAATTACTTATTTTATAAAAACATTATAAAGTACCTAAGAATTTTTTTTATTATAAAATTGCTACAGTTGACTACAGATCTTTTTGCACTAGAATACAAAAATAAGTTGCATTTTACCATATTGTTATAACTTATTTTTGCAAAATCAATTACACTTGAAAGTTGCTTCTAGCAAAAGTTACACAACTTTCGATTAAAATATTTACAAAGATAAACTTAAATATTAAAGATATTTTTTTTCTTAAATGTCTTTAATATTTAAGAAAAAAAAATTAAGAAATTTCTGATTTCACATTAATTTTGTTTTACTGCATGCTCACATTTTTCATGTTTAATTATAATATATAATACTAAATGGCATTGATCGATATCGCACGCATCAGATCTATGGCCACTGGCAGCAGTTTTGGACAACGCGCGCATAAAATCCTACTTTGCGCTCACAATTTTGCGCTTCTCTCCTTGCGATATGGCGTTTTGCATTCGAAACCCTTATATTTGATATATAAACCTTGTTTTTTTGTTAATGAAATTTATTATTAAACTAATTATTTTTATTAATTGCTATAATAATAAATAAAGCTTTTTAATAAATCAGAAATATTTGTAAGATGAGAATCAAGGGACAAATAAGAATGGTCGAGACCAACAAAGTTTTTTCTTCGTCGATTGCACATTTGACCATATTAGAAGCAATGTGCGAACAGACTTGACCAAGGGATACGGTCAGTGATTTTTATCATTGCCGTTACTAAAAACAAGTTTATCTAGTATTTGGTAAAACAAATTAAATAGTATGTTTTTACCCTAAATCATCGCAATGGGCAAACGATCGACCAATTTCATTATTATTTTTTTTATAAAAACCACAACGTTAATTTTTTATTTTAATCCAAATCAAAACTTGGATTAAATAATTAAATTAAATTAAACTAAATATCGTATATGACAATAAACTATGTTTACATAAATGATTAAGCCTTTACTTAGATAAGTAAAAAAATATATGTAAAATAATTATAGATAACTTGACGTTACTAAAATCGAAAAACCAGCAAACGCGTTAGCCTTGTCGCAGTGTGTTCTTAGTAAAATTTAATTTATACACTAACAAGAATTTATGTCATATTATCATCGTTTTTAAGACAATATATTTCTAGATATTGCGTGAATAATAATTATAAAATATAGTTTGCTTAACCTATCTAATAACGTTTACTCAAAAGACACAATTTAACTGATCTTAGCAGTCATCTACATATATAAAGGCTTATTTAGAAACATTTTTCACCCTCAATATTAAAAAATATTAATACTAGTGATTTAAAAATAACATAAAATCTAAAAAATATAAAACCGGTGATTTTAAAATTTTTAAATTGATAAAATATTTTTGTAAAATTTTCTGCTTATTGCTATTAAATATATTTATATTAATAATCATGATTTGCTATTCGTAAATAGTATTTACTTGTTACGTTATTAATGAATAAATAAATACATCACCATTGAATTGTATCAGAGGACAAGTATTGAACTAACCTGCTTCGTCATTAGGTTTTGGGGTCAGGCTGTCACCCGCAGGCTGTGGTCTGTGTGCGGTCTGGACCCCTGCGGCTCCCCATAGCCACGTGTTCATGCAGATTTTTTATCTGAAAAATGACAAGTGTCACGTCTCGTTAGGCCGTTCCCACAACGCAGATACATTTATGTATTTTTTCCAAATAAATGTTTTCGCTTGTCATGCGCTGGGAGCACAATGATTAAATAGCTCTTACCGGACGTTAAACGGTTATAACAGTTATATATTATATATAATAATAAGTTTAAAAATATAATTTTAATACTAATATATTATATGCACAATATATTTGCACATGTAAAAATGCATATTGATATATTTTTCACACTCGTAATTTCTGAGTCAATTAATTCAGTACAACTAAGTTAGTTGAAAAAAATGATGGTAACAGTATGAACTATTCAAAGGCTAGACCCGAAAATAGGGCACCGTATACTATGACACTGAACTTGAGTTTTATATTGCGCTAATAGCCGTGATTGATATTATTAACCTCTATGAAATAAAATGTAATTTAAAGCTAAGAATTTTATTGAAATTTTAAGTGCGCTATTATCGTGCCTTTTATAAGAATAATATGAATTTTGATTCAATTATATTTCTCAGTATTTAACAATAAGAAATACCTTTATTGAATATACCTATACGCGTTTTGGTTGATGAACTCAAAACTCAAGTATCAATATCGTCTTGCTCCACATTTAATATAGGATTAGCCAGCACAATAACCGCTTGTCTGGCTGATGGTGAATGGCTAAGGTAATGAAGCAAGCCCCCACCGTTCCCAACCCTCTGCCGCCATTCGAACCTCACTCCCATCGAGGTTTCCTCACAATGAGTATTATTTTCCTTTGACTTGCACAATACATTATTCTTCCGCCGTCTGAGAGTAATCTTTGCTTCTGTTTTATGATGTATTTTACTATCTATTATTCATTTTTTATCATTTTATTTAACATAACCTCACAGTAAAACTAAATAAAAATGGTTAAAATAAAAGATGGCTAGCATCTCTGTAGTATTTATACTTTTTTACATTGCATGTATATTTTAGAGAAAAATCGATTCCCCTGTGTAAAGAAAATGTTATTAGACAAAATGTGTTTATAGATAATGTGAGACATAAAACAATACATTGCGAAATATATTCCTTGATATACAATATTTTGATCGGGGTTCGGAAAATTTATGGATGGCAAATTCACCGCTAGCAATTGATCGCCTACAAATGATCGCCCGAAAATAGATATAATTTATATATATTTTTTAAGCATTTAAATTTAAAATAAGGTTTTATTTTTATTATCCGCGCAGTTAATAAATATTTTCATTAATATTGTTCATTGAAATTATAAAGCAATTATTTGATACATTTTAATTTATATAATTAAAAAAATTATATTCATACTTTTAAAAATATAACAAGAAACGTTCATTTACTGTTTAAACCCATACCAATGATAGTTCTGAAACTAATTATAATTTTTGAACTTTCTAAATTAAATTAATTCGTTTAGGTAAGGTTTGTTTTAACTGTCAAATTGAGTTTATTAGCCATTTTATAACAGCATATAATTTAAACCACTTAAAATACGCCTCGATTTAAAAAAAAATAAATATTTTATAGAGTCGGTAAACTACTAGCGATTTTGAAGAGTCGGTAAACTATTAGCGATTAATTGCTGGCGGTGAATTGTTAAGAATTTTTCTCATTGATGCGATTTTTTCATGATAAAATTATTTTTTTACTGTCTTTATAAAATGTTACAAAATGTTACGAACGTTAAAAACGAAAAAGACCGTTTTGGTCTAAATTTTGTAAAAACGTTTTAGCATTAAGCAAACAATCAAACTAGTCAGAATGGTCTTTCATTTTTTCGTGTTTACATCACACATTAATACGATGGGGATACATAAAAATATATTTAAAATATATTATTAAATAGAGAATTTGTTTTAATAAAATAAACCTGTCGTTGAAAAATAGCAGGCGTTAGCCCAATGCATTACAATGGGGAAATTACATTTAACAACTACTCAGTAAGTAGTGAGATTAAAATCTAAAGCAGTGGCATGTATTTTATTTATTATAAAAATGTATTTCAGTAAAAATATATTGATTTCATTATGCACCTACAATTTATTTTATATTTTAATGTTAATCTGAGAGATAAAAAAAAAAGAGATAAAAATTCAATCGAAATATTATAATGAAACATTACTGATTTTGATCTTCCAGACAAAAGTCTATGTGTAATTTAAAACAAAGTCTTTTAGGTTTTAGTCATCAGCTTATACTACTGTTTTATAAAATTTAAGCAATATTTATCTTTGCAAATATTTTATTCAAATTTCAAGGTTTTGCATATAATAATTTTAACAATATGTTCGATTTCGCAAATATGATTCAAAATAGTGTAGAAGATCACAATTTGAGTCAAAAACTAAAGTTTAGCATGTATAAAAGGATAATGCGTTAATACACATTTTTTAAACATATATGATATCATATATGATCTCTATGAGATCAAAAATCTCATTTTAAAATATTTTTTTCTAAGCCAAGATCGATTTCAATTAATCCTAATAATATGCATGTGTGAAATGAGATTTTTTTTATTAAATAAACACAAAGGTTCATATGGGATTCGAACCCAACTCTTTCGGGTTACAATCAGCAATTATATCACTGATCAATCATGCTAAAAAATTCTAATAATAACGGTTTTTAGTATCAAATGTCAAATAAATACAAAACATGTCCTGATGTGAGTTTTATCACAAATACTCATAAATACAAATAAAATATAAATAAGAAACAGGCCAAATCCATCAATGAACCGTAATTTCGCGCGTGCCACGCGGTGCTCCGTGGAGCTCAACTTACATTGTCGTAACGCATGCCGCAACGATTGGCTTTCAACTTTGTGTATAACATTACTATTTTTGTTATATATATATGTATATAAAAGATGACCACAGTATTTTATAATTAGATAATAAGAGATTAGCTTACTTGTAATAATAAATTATGAGGGTTATTTTGAAAGGAACACGGCTTGTAAAAATTAAAGCGATATTTATTTATATGGTTACTTTGACTTCAGTGTGTTGATTATATATAACTTTAGAGACACTACTATTAAAATCGACTGTTCACTTGTTTTTGATTTAAAAATTGTAACAAATCGATATTGTAGATTTAAAAAATATCTTATTACTAATAAGTATTTGATGATCGATGAATTTAAACTGTTCCAAACTGCTATTAATAAAAATAATTAGCAACATATTTGCTTATAGTTAATTAAAAAATGCAAGCCTTAAACCAAAAAAATATTCCAGGCTTACCAAATGTCTCGTGTTTATGTTAAAAAATAACAAAGAACTTTTATTCTAATTTATTAAACCTAATTTATTTTTAATTATTACTGATCTATTAGATTGTTTGAGCACTCTTCAATTTTTATTGATTGCGCTCCTTTAATAACACAGTTTTATCTAAAATTGTAATACCTTCTAAAACGTATCATATTAAATTACAAACACATAGTAAAACGATGCAATTAACAAAGCGTGTAGTGCGGCTGCACTGGGAGCGATAGGGTGTCTAGAAAGGCTGTACACGGGACAAACTGGATGTATGTAGTCGCTGCAACATTGACATTCCTATTGTTAACTTTGTGCTCGCCCTCATATTGTGCACGGTTGTTAACTTTGAGTAAACAAATGCTTTTATGTGACGTTACGACACAGGGTGTATCGAAACGAGTCAACCGTTCGATTCGACCACGCCCTGTGCTACAAAACACACACACACTACCCAATTAAATGAATGTTGTTTATTCACTGTGATATGGTTGACAACCGCTTCCTGAATGTGGTATTATATCTTACTTCGAGTGCCATTTTAACGATTGTAGACACTTCGAATAATGCATGACTGTAGCATAAAAGGATTAATGTCCCAAGACTGTTCATAATTTACAACAGAGGAATGAGTGGCGTTGACCAAATACATCAGTCCATCTGTAAGAAAACCATGCATTGGACAGTTTCACTCATAAGCCGCCCATTGTACACAGCTGTGTACACCCCTTTATGTATTTATCTAAATTTTTCTTAGCTCAGTATGTCGTTTTAAATAACAATTAAAAAATATTTCATATTGGGCGTTCATGGGTTAAGATAGATATAAACATGCTGTAAAACTTAAGGGTTTGGATTTCAGATTGTTTTATATCTCCACATTTTTGTTTTAAATATGTAAAACAAAATTAGCGGTATATTATTTTTTGACTTTCATAATATTCAATTAAATTCTTATTATGTAATTTTCTTATTTTTTCTGAAACCAAATCTCATGCCATGGAAGCTTTATAAGTTTTAATAATACTAATAGTCTTTATTACGCATTTTAGCAATTATCAAGAAACTCGTTTTTTTTCAGTCCATAGTCTAAACTTATATGTTCTATATTCACTAAAAACGTGACATGAAAAAATAATTAAATTTATTAAATTATATTCGCTCTTTGATCTGTATTTTAATTGTGGTTTTTCAGTATATATAAAATGATTATATAATATTAAAAATAAATTTATAAGCTACAAATTTAATAACGGCAAATAAAAACGGTAGCTTTTTATGAAGTAAACAATAAGACTGAATATTTTTTAATCAATCAGTAAACAATAAATATTATTATTATGTAAGTAATTTTGTTATGCGATATTTTATTATATAACAGTGACATTCTTGTAGAGAAAATAATATATTTTTTAGCTAGTTTTATTGCCATTATTATTTCATGCAATAAGTATTTATTTTCTATCAATAGCATATTACATCGTATCAATTCTGAAATAATTCCACTTTGAAACGATGTAAGCGGTTTATGTAATAGTGTAGCTTTCGCGAAGCGACTCACATAACCCTAATTAAATTATTATTATTCATAATACATAGCGGGAAACAAGTAGTAAGTAGGTAAAGTAAATTTGTCGTTGATAACGTTGGCAATTAGCGTTTGCCGGAGATCCCCCGAACGAACGGAGGAAATTGGGCGAACTGTAGTAAAGGTAACGAATGACAATTGCGCGGGAATAAAAAACCGAAGTCCCCAGAAGGGACCGACGGGGTGGATTATTGGTGTTTCAACAGACGTACGAGCGGTGTGGTGGTAAAGTGGGTTGCTGGAGTGGGAACATGGAGTCGAATGAGTCTGGGGCGCTGTATTATTTCCTCCACCAGATCGTGTCACACGGCTCATTAAGCTCAAACCCTTGAAGCCCTGCGCGAAAAGTGGATACGGACCTTACGTTTTGCACGGTGACAAATTTCCTCCCAATCGAATCATAACGGGACGATCCGTGAAATATTGTTCTAAAAAGGTAATAAATGTGAAATATGCTCATGTGTATGCTAACATGGCAACTTTGAACATACGAGGGAAGTGAAGAGGAGTACAATTACCCGAATTAGCACCAATCGTGGCCTATTTCAATCACGCATGTTTCAGAAAATTTGCTGTGACATATAAAAGAATTTTCTTCTTTGAACTTCTTTGAAAATAAAAATTCTTCTTGCATAAATGCTCTTAAATTTATGTGAAAAATTAAAAGGAAAGGTTGTCCAAATCTTGCAAATCCAAAATTGAGCTGCGAGAAAAATTGCTGATGGAATGGAGAAAATTTCAGTAAAAAGTCATTAGTTGACAGTATGCCAAATAGAATTGCAGCTATAATTAAAGCTAAGGGTGAACCTACTTAATATTAAAAATAAGCTTAAAAAACACTTACAGCTTACCGCTCAGGGTTGTTTTGCCAATCTTTGCTTGGTGGCCGGGCGATTTCGCAGAATAACAAACAATTATCTTTTTTAGTTAATTCCCTGTAACTTGTAAACCAATTAGGATATTTATTGAAATTTAATATATAGCTTTCTTGTTATTTTTCGTATAAATATATCGAGACATAGCTTTTGAAAATGCATCTATTAAAATATTCAAGAATTCCGCACAAATAAAAAAATGCTCTTTATAATTGAAGGAATGCATTTAGTCTCTTCTGAATTATTGATCGAAACGTATCGCAAAAATTGCTCTTCTCTCAGTGATATTAATTAAAAACATATATTTTCAATCACCCCAAAATGTTTAAATGATAATTGGTCAACGAACCACCTAATAGAGACGCCGATGTTTCGAAAAAAATGTCAAGAAATAGATTTAGGCGAAAGTGAAACCAAATCTTGATTACTATTTAGGCAAATGCAAATTACAAGCCAAAGCAAAATCGTTCCCTGGACGAGAGAATGATTCCGTGGTTAGGTAGACTTATTTTTCGGGTACACAGTCCTTAACCAAATACGGAATGTTGAATATAATTGTTTGTGAATCAGATACAGGTTATATTTGTAATTTAAAATTATCCACCGAAAATGCAGAAAGAATTAAACCCATATTTGGAAAGTGGCACCGTGACAATTTTTATAATGGCGTTTTACTCACAAAATATTTATTTTTACGTAAAACAGGACTTTGTGGAACAATCCGATAAAATAAGAGTTTGCCAGATGCTCAAAAATATAAAATTAAGGCCCCTATACACACGGAAAAAAACCAGAACGACCTGTCTCAATATATAATATAATAGACTATAATAAATATATGAAAAATGTTGATAGCACCGATCGATACCTAGTTAATAATATTTTAAAAAACAATGGAATAAACTAAAAGGTTGTTATGGTATTTGTTACACAAAACATTGTTTTATTCGTTTAGTGTCTATCAAAATTTGAATCGTAACAGCAAAATTATATTTAAAGATTTTTTTTTGAGTAAGGTGATGCAGAATTTAGTGAGATCTATCGATTCTGAAGACATTTTGTTAGTTTTTACTATATCTTGTTGTGCCCGTGATGTCGATCCACCAGAAAGGTTTTCGGATAAGCTAAAAATCACCAGCCATTAATAATAAAATGTGGAGAGAAATATGTGAAAGAAAGTGTCGTGTTTTTTCTGCACATGGAATGAGGAAAGATACAGCATACATGTGCAAAAGTTGTGAAATTCTTCTTCATAATGACGAGTGTTAAAAATATTGAAATAAATAAAAAAGTGTAAATAAAAAAATAAATATAAATAGTGATATAGTGTGGTTAATAAGTGTAATGGTGAAAATAATTGTGTCTGTGACAGTTGTAAGCAAAAAAGGACGCCTAAAAATTTGGTGAGTGCAAATTATATTATATTATAAACAGATATTATTTATAAATCGTTTGGCATTTAAACATACATATTATTAAATTATAAATAACTGGTTTGTAACCATTGCAACCATTTTAAATTTACATAAAATATTAGGGATGAAAAAAGCATATTTATTCGTTCAAGATTTTTTGAGCGCAATAAAATATTTTTTTTAAATATTTAACTCCATGACGGCAATAAACTAATAAGGCGATAAATTATCCGAATTGTAGCTTTCCCCCCCAAGTTTTTTAATCTGTGAATCATTGCGGATTTTATAAATGGTAAGGAAATATCAAAATAATAAACCCCCGTAAAAATGTTAGTTAGTTAATGTATGCCATTTTTGAAAATTCTTTGATTACTCGGTTTTTAATTTTATTTGGAAGTTCTTTGATTACTCTGTTCTTTTAAATTTTGCAATAATATACAGAATTTCAGTTTCAAAAACTTTGTTAATTGATGTACCATCAACCGCAGATGTTGCAATTTCTTTTGATTGGATTGATTTTATGTTTTCCTAGCCCTGAAATTTATTTCTGTTCAGGGAGTGTAACATAAAATATTATTTTTATGAAATACATAGTTATGGTTCATACATTTCATAATCTCTTTTTACAAAAATTCGAAGTAAAATATAATTTACTTTTATTTTATATTAAATTGAAATAGTATATTACCAACTATCATTAGGATGCAGAGATAAGCTTAATGATATCTCAGTATTTTTTAATAAAAGAAAACGCATGACACAGGACTCATCTCTGAGTTCACGGTCACTAAACAATATTTTTTCAAGACTCATATAAGAGTAATTGAGCGTTAAGCTATTAAAAAATTTCTATTGCTTATTTATTTATATTTTTAAGACGCATTTTTAACTGCGAATTTTTAATACCAAAATTTTTTTTTTTTTATAAATAAATATAAACACCAGGTCCAATTTTTTTTTAGTTGTAACATATCATTATAATATATATCCTATTTTAACATATTTGTTTTTCGTCTTAAAGTACCCTAAAATCTAGTTATTAACAAATTAAGACCGATAAAGATGTAGATCACTATGTTTGGTTAAAAGCACGCGATTTTTAAACTAAAAAATATAATCATATTTTAGGTTTTTCCGTTAATAATTTCAATGAATGTGTATTACCAATGAAAATATATTTTCACTGTAGAAATATATTTCTACTAGTAAAGATACAATTTATCTGACAAGTGCTAGTGCATCTGACAGTCTCGAATCTATTCCGAAAATATTTTTTAAAATACATCATTTCAGTAAAATCATATCGGATTATATTTTCACCAGTAGATATATATTTTTACTAGTGAAAATATAAATTATCTGGCAGTTGCTAGTAAAATTATATGATTTTAAGTTTTCTATATGTAGTCAAATATATATTTAGATATTTATATCCGATGTATAAACGTTAAAGTGAATGAGTATTTTTGTTAAAGTTATATTTTCACTAGTAAATATAACATACATTTTCCCTAGTAGATATATATATATTTCTAATAGCGAAAATATAATTTAGCTAATGCGCTAATATGCTGCTCTAAAATATCTATGAAACTCAATTTGACAGTTGCGAAACGTCCATTAGCTGTTCAAACCCAAACCTAACTTAATGAAAGTCTTAGAATTTTTATTATGTCAAGTCTAAAATACAAACTTTGCCAACTCATCTCGCAGGGGAAAATAAGCGGGAGAATAAGTACAGACAGACATCGCATCTCACATATTGCTCCATAGTGTGTCTGCATTTCAATATTACCTACATTTAAAAAATATGATAGTTATCCTTACCGATATTACTATAGACTTCCAATATAAGAGGGCTTATTAAAGTATATTTAAACCAAATTTTGGTCAATAGAAGAGCGCAAAAACAATTATCACTTCTCAGAAGGCAAAAATTCACGTCAAAAGCAATAAAATCGTGTCGGCGCCGTCGCAGTGGGAACGCTCGTTAACGAGCGTTCCCACTGCGACGGCGACGGCACGATTTTATTGCTTTTGACGTGGATTTTTGACTTCTGAGAAGGGATAATTGTTTTTTGCGCTTTTTTATTGGTCAAAATTTGGTTTGGATGTGCATTATTTGATTTTCACTCGTAATATTGTAATATAAATTTAAATATGCACACTTGATAATCTTGATTATTGTTTTTGATCTGAACTGGAAATTTACTATATGGCAACACTGAGCAGCAAATAAAACACGACTAATTATCAAGTAAATATTATGAGTTGATATTTTTAATAATTTTTAATGCTTAATTAAAATATTTCACATAAAATATTATTTCAGAAAATATGTCGCAATGGTGGCTATTTTTTATATTTATTTGTAGCATGAAAAAAGTTAAAAGTTAGTTCGTACCTATTATTATTAATTCAGAAATTTACCTTACGATGTTAAAAAATATATAAAATGCTATTTTTGTCATATGGCCCGGAATCATTGTTTTCCCAGGGCCGGGGTTTGCCCTCGGTGGTACTGTGTAGGGCGACACAATCGCATCAGTAGTTTTAAAAACTTTGCTTGATATTGTTTTAGATATATAAACAATAAATTATTATTAAAATAAAATAAAATATATTTTCAGAAACACTTATATATTTATATACGTATGTAGTACTTGCAAACAAGTAGTACGAAATAAATAGCAAAGATTTTATATCACAGAAATCGGTTAACAAGAAGGAAATGGGAGATGTGCCATTATTTATCTTTTATTGTTTACCTCCTCCGTTAGCTTCGCTAACGTTGAGGGTAAGATTTGAGATTGCGAATTTAGACATTATATAGAAAATATTAGACAACATAACCCTAAATACATACATATATACAGTTTTAAATCAGCACAACTCAAGATTGAAAACCTATATGTATATGTAATAATGAGTATTGATTTTTAAGTTTCAAATGTGTCTTAAATATTGAAAGCAATATAAAATAATTCAGATTAGATTAAAAGTGAGCAACAATGGTTTTTAAATAATGATGAAATAAAAATTAATATTTAGGATAAGCAATATTGCTTTTATTTTATACTTTTTTTTATACAGACTGATAATCCTACTTATTAATTTTGCGCCTAACATTCTCTAAGTTATGTGCGCTCTTACCAGTACATTAATTCTGGATATAGTACACAACTTTTACTTTGGCTTATGAGTATGTGTCGGTAATAATCCGAAAGTCTTGTAACAAGTGAAACCACAACGGTAAGACTTTAACCGCTTCTTTACGTCATTCTAAAACTGTAAACGAGCTTTAATATCTACCGAGCTAAGTCCTCTCTCTTTCTCTCTTAAACTAAATCAATGCTCCAATCCTAACCAAGATTAAATGACTTCGACTAAATTATAGTAGGATACTATTTATAGCGTAGAGTTTGCAACTTGTAAAGTAATTATTTCAGCGGTCCGCAGATGCACCGTCAAAGTGCAAAACTTATCTTAATTTTACGGAGTCTGCGGCTATGAGATAATCTCATTTTAACTTAATCTCGACGCCATTTGAACATGTTAATGTTTCCGCACATTTTCTTCTTCTTAAGATGCTATCACTTAATATAGTTGGCGATTTATTGACGATGGTATTCTATCCTTATATGTATATTTATTTTTAATTAATAAAATAATAGGTAAAAATATATATTTAAGTTTACTTGGATATGTATATAATAAATATATACTTTAGTAAAAATATTTTAACCCTGTACTTGCTGCACCCTTTGAGATAATTATATAAATATTAATGTATTACATATACCTACAGGAAAAAATCAATTTACCTATAAATAAAACACCATACTGTCAATTAAACGTGTATCTAATAATCTTTTCTATGATAACTTAAAATCCGGCAATTCTCGCAAAAGTATCAAAAGCTGATATATTGGAATTTGGCAAAAACGAGTTAAAAATACATTAGTACCTAGTAAAGAATATTCTAAAACAAGAGGTGTCAGTGGTATTTTTTTTAAAGACAAAGCTTATTATATAATTTTAGTGAGCAACCAAAACTAAAATTTAATCTTTGTACCTAATTAGAAATATTTGATCAAAAGGGGTGGGTGTTTTTTTTTTAAAACAAAGTTAAAATCGTCATGTACAATTTGTATATATAATATTAGTTATGCATAAATTTCACGAAGGTGCGTCTATAGGCTCCGGGCGTCTCTAAAGTAGGCTTAACTCTGAATTCTAGATATTGAGCTAGACCAAGGTACGTGAAAAGAGAGGCGGCAGTTTTTGCGATCTTTGTTGCTCCAAAGTTGGGTTGCCCATCTCTTGGTTGAAGTTCATACGAACTAAGCAAGTCCAAGTTAGATAGTTTTTGATGTTCTGATGTCTTGAGCTCTAAAGTGGATGTTTAAGTGAGAACGTCAATTAAAGTGTTAGAGAAAGTCTCTGAAAAAGTGATTGAGAAAGTCCCATTCATAGAACAATTGGTTTTCTGCATCTTTCAGATGCTGTTGAGTAGTTTTTTAAAACATATTTCCGTTGTATTATTTTTTTAAGGATTCTGCGACAGTTAATTAAAATCTTTCTGATCTATCGCGGGTACTTTGACTTATTATGCAAAAAGTTTTCTCACGGTGGTGTTCCATTTTATTTTAAAAACAATAATTTTTGTTTTGTGATTTAAAAGATAAACTATATTTTTAGTAGTAAAAATATAATTAATTAAGCAGATTATAGTGAAATAATATACAGTAGACCCCCAAACAACACGATAATTAGGGACGTGCTATTTGGATGCTCGTAACTTTGTGCTAGCGAGCGAAAGGGAGAATACCTTACCACACATGTATGTATGAGTATTTTCTAGTACCCAAACTATATTCAGCCAAATAGAACGTCCCCAATTTACAGTGTTATTGGGGGTGTACTGTACTGTTCTAAGCATTTAGGTGTAAAACATGTATAAAAATCGACGTAAGCGGTTTTTAAATGACTAATTAAACGCCACTTATTAAGTCCTTCATGCTAGCAGCGAATTTCATTAAAAAATTTATAATATTTAGATTCTCACGCCTGTAAATCTTACTAAAAGCACTTTGACCGTATTTGGATCAGCTGATTTATTTTTTTGAATAGAAGGGTGATTTAATTATTGAATCCGACAATTTTATTATCATTTCAAAACATTTTGGCTAATTTGATAAGGCAATAAATATTACGAAGTACGTGTAACGCATAAATTTAGTAGCAAAAATAATATTTTTCATTTAAATATGTCAATTTTATAATTTATTGACGCTTTATCTGTTTTATAAGATTTAGACTATTTTTTAGGTAAAACTTAACAAACAGGCTGTTGTTTACGTTATGTATCCTTCCTTTGATATTTCTACTTAAAAGTTAAAATTTAAATCACCATTACAAATATTTGGAAGGTCATAGTTAAATCTTGCAGATTTATAGAAAATGTAACAACATTATATTTGTCAAAATTGAATGATAAGTTAGCAAAAAATCTGTCATTGATTTTATGGATATAATTATTTTCAAATACCGGTACCGCCCCTCAAGGCGATTGACTAATCACAGGACAGAAATTTGTTAGCACGATGATCACGCGCTAAATAATTTTTTTTGTACTCACTGTAGGTAAATATATTAATACACAGTATAACTTGATCAAAATTCTCTTTTTCGATGTGTATTATAATAAATATCATCCATTTTAAAAATTGCAGAGACCCTTAAAAATGAGTTTTAACTTTTGGGCAACACCTTTTAATATATAGATTTAAGTTTATATTATAATAAAATACTTTCAAAATAATTACAGATATGAAACAAAATTCGTTACATAGTAACTTCTAAACATAAAAAGTAGGTTGAGTTTTGATCCTTGTGGCACTCTATAGTATTACAAAAATTTAATTAAAAATTAAATTTTTAATCTATATTATATTTATAATATTAAAATAGAAAGTGTTTATTTGTAACATTTATTGTATATATATATATATACACTACCATCCATTAAAAGGATCACTTTTAATGAATAACGTATGTTATGCATCAGGAAGGGGGAATAAATTATTAGTTTTTAATGACAGGATTATACAAATTTGTATATAAATACATACCTTATGGCAACATACAGGATTTAAAAAAAATATGAATAATATTATTATTTTTATACTTATTTATAATATACTGTTGTGAAAGTGAGGTACCGCAGCTTGCTAGCGTTCGGGCGCTGTACGTATTTTTTATTATTATATTATATTATTTTAAACAATAATATTCTTATTATTCAGTCACAACTATAAATTTAGAATATTCCTACTTTTTTTTAGTATTTTTTTAAAGCTGTTTTATATGTATTAATTTTACGTACAGCTGAAAAGTAACTTGAATTTACTTTCGTCGTTTTACTGTATGTTTTACGGCTCTTTTACAACGTTTCTATCGCGTCGAATCACAAAGTATGACAAAACACTTATTTTACGACATAGGGTGTGTGTTTATTGCAAAATCGCTAGTAAAATCAATACCCACAACCCAAGGACCTAAACACACAGAATTATTATATTAGTAATTCTTGGAAACATAATCACCTATATCAACATTAAATTTAAACACACAGGATATATTATATTAATTAAAATTAGTATAAATATTTATTTTCTTCGTCCAAATAACAATTTAAGCTAAATATATTTTCCTTGATTATAACGTTAATTTTAAAGCAACATGTTGACATGTTTGAGCGCTCTTTCCGGAATCGTTCCGTAAAGCGTCAGGGGAGCACTTTGCGTTCGATGCCAGAAAGCAATATCTCTTATTGTTACGGATGTGTATTATACTGGTAAAATCCCAGTACGAATCGGAAATACAAAATATTGAAAGCTTGCACAGTATAGACAGTTTGATATGACAGCCAAAGAGCGCACACTAATGAATATATCAAGAGTACAGCCAATATGTTTGAAAGTTTGATATCAAACATTTTAAAGTTGAAATATATATTCTTTAAACAATAAATCCTTTCTTAGACAAACGTAGAATAGATAAATCGGTTCATGTGGGATTTAAACCATATATGAGAAAGCTAATAAAAAAATAGTTACATTATTTTAATAAGCCCATATAATTTTTTAGATTTACAGACTATTTTTGTAGTAAAATTTTATATACATTTTTAAAAAAACACCGAATGCTTTAACGCGCAGTTCAAAGCTTTAGATTTTTATTTATAATCTGCTATTCAATTTTTGTGAAAATTTGTTTTAAGACATAAAAAATTGATATGTGAATTATAAACTACAAATTTTAAATATACACGTCACAAAAATAAGATCTTTGGTCACCTGAAAATTTAGGATCAATAATTGTTTACATACGGAAGTAAGATTATTTTAAAATTTGTGTATATTACATATTGATATTTGAAAAAATAGCAGGAATGTTAAAAATATGTAGTTTTACTATATATGAATAATATCAATAACCGAAACAACTTATATATACATAGAATACATATACAATATTCACTCATTACTAAATAATTTAGTAATAACTTTTCAAATTTATGAACTGAAAATGTGTGTAAACGAAACTATAGCTAACTAACTAAACTATGATTAACTTGCGTTAATTAAAAAAAATAACTAGCTAATGTGTTCATTATATTTTAATTTTCATTGAATTATTTCTTTAATAGTAATAAAATACAATAAACTTGCGACTTATTTTTTTATATAATAACCTATAAATTGATATTATTTATAAAACCTTATAAAAACAATTTTTTATTAGAGTATTTTTTTTTAAATAATTGTTGTCGCTTTTTATTATATTTTTTTTATGATTTTGCCACAATTTTTATATATATTTTACTCAAAAGTATAATTTTAATTTATCGATTTTTGTAAATTTTACTTATCAATGAAATCTTAATACAAAGAGTATTATAGCTTTATATATTTCCCATTAGTAAATCTCCAGCTGATAGTTACAATTTACATGGTAGTAGTCCTCGTTTTAAAATATAATATATTAATTGCATCTCTATCTATATTTATATGAAATTTAACGGGTTTTAAGGACATGATAACTGCCGTAGTTTTATCATATAAAAATAAAACTTTTCCTTAATATTGATCTGAATATCTCGGTTACAATTTTCAGATATGTTTTGAAGTGGCAGTCAATAAAATAATATGACTTAGTTTAAAGTTCCTACTTTAAGAAATAATAAATATTATAAAGTATAACATAATAAATATTAAAATATTTTTCTTGTGGATCCATTAATTTTTTTATTAATTAATTGCTGTTTATAGCACAATGGTAATAAGTATTATACATTTAATAAATATTTTAATGAAAGAGCAACAACAATTTTTTTTTAAACTCTTATATTCAGAAATCTACATAAAAATATTTTTTTCCTAGTACCAATACTAACAATTAAAACATTGATTTTTTTACACACAAAAAATGTATTTTATTTTTATTTTACACTTTTTTACAGAATGTATATAAATTAAAAAAAAATCGTTAATTAGTTTTTGCTTAAAAGATATTTTTTGAAGTAATTAGCCGCGCAGCGCAAAATTTCTGAACCTTGACTATAAACTATTTTCTCTTTTTTATAAAGATTCTATTTCTTATATGCAAAACATCTCGAAATTAGGATGTTTTACTAATAAACTATTATACGGGAATTTCTTATTTAATAATTAGTATTTTGTCAAAACTTTGAAGGCTATTTTTAAGTTGCAACATTTACATAAATAATTTAGTAAAAATAAAATTCATTAATTAAAAAAATATTAGCTTGAAAAGATTTTTTTATTGTAATACAGTTAAATAATCTCTAAAAGTTCAATTTACATGTTGATGTTGCTCATTCATAAACTCATGAAATTTATGCTCTACAGATTTTTGTGGTTACTCTAACATTAGTTTAATGTTTTATAAAACATTTATGATATTATATAGTTTTAAAATTATTATTGCCTATTTTTTTAGCGTCTTATTTAGTTTCAAGCTTAATAGTATTATGCTTAATGTATTGCTAATGATTTTTTGATTAAAATATTTATGAAAAATATAATTGAAATGCATTTGTATAAGTGTCGTTGTTTTAATTACTGCTTCGTTAGCATATACATACATATATATTTTTTAATATTATTAAGACAATTAGTGTGACGTTATATTTTAATATTTTACTGTGAGCAAATATTTATTAAAAATATATTATTAGTATAAATAAAAAATAGTGCATTATGTGATTATATCCAAAGCTTAAAATAGCAAAAATATATGTATAAATATTTGTTGTAACCTAAACAAATAAAATCTTAGAACCATAAATTATTATTACTCTATGGTGTCAAGTAAAATTAAGATTTATAAACAATTTTTATAACGTCGCATAGGTGTTATGAAAATTGTCTGTGCTTTGGATATCTATATATATTATTATTTTTTTATATATACTGCAATATTTATTTACAATACGCAAGTATTTGCATTTAAAAATAATAATTGGAAATGTGATATTTGGTGATCAGGAAGGTTGCTTCAAATTGGATCGCAATGTTTATGCGTATACATAAATTGGTTTGTCTTGGAGTTTCCTATTTTTAAAATATTTTTTTATACAGAAGTAAATATTTTAGACCGTTTTTAATAATAATAATATAAAGCAAGCTATGAAATCACTACTTAGATATTCAGACATTTTTTGTATTTGTAATAATAAAAAGGATAATCTTATTATAATGAGATTTCAATAATCCATATTTTCATATTCTAAAAAAGAAATATTGAAATTCTGATGCACTATTTGAAACATTGATCATGAAATTTTATGATCAATATTTTTATTACTCTTTAACATAATGTCACTGTATTTTATAATATTTTAACTATTATTATACATTTCTTTAAGACGATTTAACAAAATCATCTGCATCGTTTTGCTAAAAAAAATAATTATTGCAGATTTTATAGCGTGTAAATTCGTAAGCAATATTTGTTTTACCTTTTTGAAATTTGTATTTATTATTTAATAAATATTTTTAAAAACCGAGAAAATGGTTAAAAATTAAATATATATATATATTTCTAAATTAAACTTTAAAATAAAATAAGACAGGATATTTGATTTTCCTATTATATTTTTGTTTTAATATAATAAGAGTATTCTTATTGATAATGCACTATTGGTTTTCTCTAACGTGATGCATATTTTCATCATGAAAAATTAATATCACTGCTTACGATGTCCCAACAACGTAACATCTCGTTTAAACCTCTACATGAGTAATTGAAAATAAATCTGCGAAGCCTTCGAATGCGAAATCCTTTTGTGCTTTACTTTAGCAAATTACTTTTGAAAACTGGCGCAGATGCACACATACACACACGTGTATATGTATGCATCTATGTAAGACTTATATATAAAGGCACGGTTAGAGGAGTCGATCGGTTAACCATTTGTACGGAGTGAGTTTATAGTGAAGTAGCATAATAGTATTGTTGTCCCGGGACAATGGTAATCCCGGCGATACAATAAGTAGTTCCGGTGCACCATTCAGATGTAGTACATGGAACAGAGGGCTACAGAATCCGTAGATATGATCCCCTGGCACGGGACCAGCCAATTAGGTGGCTCAGACCAGACACCGATTTGCACAAACTTATCTATGATGCCATCTAATGCTGCTTGCGCTGTCCGAAGATAATAATGGATTTGGGAGTTTTAACTGTAGTTAATGATAATGCAATATACAAAAGGATTGCAATGCATATTCTTATGTAAGTACTACCTTTTACGTTAGTATTTATGTAAGAATGTTCATCGCTGTACTGTGTTTTGTTTCCAGTTATATCAAATAATTTAAAACTTGCTAATATTACAATTTTAAATTGAGACTTTAGATGAAAAGGATCATATTAAAAATTAGTAAATGGGAGTATATTGCAAAATATTAAAACGATCGAAACAGATTTTTTTAATCGTGTCTCTATTGTTGTTTATGTACACGACGTTAAGACTTTGGAAAAATGTTTGTTAGTAAAGTCGTTTTTTTTTTTATAAATAAACATATAAAATGGTGCTTCGCATTTTTTTTGTAGCACCGGAGAAAAACACCTATCGCCCACGATGGAAGCTTGAATCGCCCATTAGTGGGCGGCACGGACCAGGTGGAAGGTCACTTTTATATAATGTATTCAGATATTGTTATTTGATGTGATTGTTTGAATTTTCAGACAATGCTTTATTAATCTAAAAAAATAATAAAATCTTGAATATATTATTTATGCCTAAATTTACAGTTATTTATTTCCACAAATGCATAAAAAATATTGGCGTAAGTCAGTTGTTGCCTTGTGTTTTAATATATTATTTTTAGAAAATAGATTATTTTATCAGTAATCAAAAATTATATTTAAAATTTAATTTTCCGCATATTTATCGTTCGCGCCTCTAGTATGCCTCACAGTTTGAGTACCTCTGGTCCATTAGAGCCGGTCCAGATGGCAGTGGCAATCACGGCCCAGTTCCGGTCGTCCGTTCCGTCCCGTGAAATAATACAAATGAATACGTGGTAATGGAGCGGTGTGCAGCTGCCGGGCCTAACTAGCTGCCCATTGTGCAGCCGGCGATAATGGGCAGTGCGCTAATTATATGCGCAGTTTTCTATTTTCCCAGAGATGGAAAATTTCGCACCTCGTAAACGGATAATTCGGCCCATATCTGGGCATAATCGATTCAGAGGCTTAACGCAGGATGTTAATAACATGTGGAATATTACTTCCAACCACTGGAAATTTTAGATTTTTGAAATTTGCATTTTGAACGCTTCAAATTTGCCTAATTTGGAAATAACGGTATTTAACGGTATTTCATATAGATACGCCTAATCGGATGACACCATTTAAATATCAAAATTTGAGACCGAACTAAATGCGCTCTGACGATTTACTATTTGGAAAGTTCAGAGAGCTTTTAATATTTAGTATTTTTTATTATCAATGACTTACAGTTAAATCGAGAGTTTTACATTATTTTTAAAAAAACAAATTTTATGCAGATCAAATTGAGATTTGCAGTTGTGTTATACTTCTACAGAAATTAACCCACGATTAACGCAGATTTTTGTGTTTGGTTGCCATTCAATAAGATTTTTTTCAATGTATTTGACTATAGTTTAGTGATTAGGAAGTAACAGCAATCTGGCAAAACATTTCTGGATTTTTTAACTAATTATTTTTATCATAAAGTGTCGCCTTTATCTTTAGAGTACCTGTAATGTATCTCAATATTTTTGATTATAATATTTATATTACTTTTATTTAAAAAATCAGTTTTACGACAGATTTAAATAACATAGGTCCTTTATGATTTTAAAATAGTTATGTACAGTAACACTCGTTTTTTTTTAAAAATCGATATTATTGGCTAATGAATCAGAATATTTTTTAAAAACTAGATGTTAGCATAAAACTATTTTTTTTAAGCTGCATATCTGATGAATTTTTTTATCTTTAATTTTATCATGTTTTTGATAGAATCTTGAGAAAACTTTTATACAATTACTAAAAGTTATTTTTAAGAATTGAATCGTAGGGTTTACTAGTTATTTTAGTCTGCATTTGTCTTTAGAGTTCAGCTATTCTTTAACTGTCTCATTGGATGTAACCACAATCTGTCGAGGTATATCTGATAATAATTTATTTCTTTTTTTATAATAAAGCGTCTTCTTTGTCGCGAGACTTAAGGCATCTGTGATACATCCCCATGTTTTTGGCTGAATTTTTTAGATAAATTTGACACTGGAATTTTTGATAAATTTGATCTTTGATTGTCTTATTGGCTTAAACATAGTTATGTACATAGATTTTATAAAAAAACAGGCAATATTCTCGACTGATGACTTTAAAGATTTTTTTTTAAATTGCTCAGTCTTTAGAGTCAGGTTTTTTCAAAATATATCTGATGACATTTTTATCATAAAGTGTCTTTGTTTTTGGCATGTTTTTGATTAAAATTTTGATTAATATCTGACATTGATTTTTTTGTAAAATAAAGTATTTTTTTGCATATTTCAATTTAAATGTTTGGATAACTTTGGCGTTGGAATTTTAGGAAAAAACAGTTTTATACATTTTTTTTGAACAGTTAATATCCTCGACCAATGGATCAAAAACTATTTTTTTTAAAATTGAATAGTAGCAAATACTAGTTCTTACAGTATGGATTCAGAAATTCTCTAACCGCCTCATTCGATTTAACCATAATCTGTCAAGATATATTTGAAGTTTTTTGTTTGTTGTGAACTTTATGTGATGCATCCCAATGTTTTTAATTAAAATATTTGGATAAACTTCATATTGAAATTTTTGTCTGTACGCCAGATTTCAATAACATATGTTTTATTTGCTTTAAAATAGTATTTTATTGTATTTTTACAAGATTTTTTTTATAAATATGGTATTAGTTTTTTTTTTAGAGTTGAGAGATTCTCTAATTATTTTATTGGAAGTAATACATTTTTTTATCTCATTTTTTATCATGAAGTGAGTTATGTTTGTCAGGAATCTTGGGGCACCGTTGATGATTTTATATTTAATTGAAATATATTTATTATAACTATAATATACAAAAATTGCTCTTTATAAGCAATTTAACTCTATATATATTTTACATTTAAATAAAAAAATATTATATTCACTCATTGATTTTCTCAAGTTTTTGGTTACTATATACAATCAAAAACACTAATGAAGTTCCAGTAATGATCATAAAAAAATATTCAAAAAGCTCAGTTCTATTTAGTCGTCCTTTCAAATTGCTTACATTGAGGAGATTGCTGCCTCGATGTTGACGTGCTGTGTTTAGTAGTAAAACATATCATAGCACTTATGGGGTCTTTATTTTGTATGTATTTTTTGTAGCATTTATTTTAAAATCTATTATTCTAATGTACAATTGTTGTACCAACTACAAACAATAAACTCAAACTAGTTTTAGATTTGGTTGTTTATAATTCAAAACAACCACATATATTACTTTATATGTGCCTTCTACTACAGCTTAGTAATTAATATCATAAAAAAGTATCTAGCTTTATTTTCTATATGCAATGTTGAAGTTTATAAAAAAATGTAAGTATAATAATTAGTTATATTTTTATTAGTGAAGTTGATATAAAATAAATTTTGTTCATTTAACATTATTTGCCATTTTCTATCAGCGGCTTGTTGACGTTTTTAAGTATTATCTTCTATTTTTTTTGTACTGCGATAATCTGAAAAATAGCAATTGTGACATTTTTTATTTGTGGCAAATCACATGTGCATATCATATAAAGTAATGGCCATAGAACACTTCCTTGTGGGATAGAATATTCGTTTTTTTTCTTTATATATATATATATATATATATATATATATATATATATATATATATATATATATATATATATATATATATATATATATAATTAAAAATATTGCTTTGGTAGTATGCTGTTTAGGTTTTAAAGTTATAGTTAGTTTTGCAATTTGTAAATTATTATGTTACAATTTTTAGATGTATACATTTAAATTACATATGTCTTATTGGCTTTAAACAAGTTTTGTACGGTATTTTTTTTAATCGATTAAAAAATATTTATATATTATATTTTCTTTCAGTTTTCACTAAATTGGTATCCATATTTCCAATTCTCAATATTTAATTATTTTATAAATCTTGTTTAGTATGTATTGAATGTAACAGAATTTTCTTTTAATACATACTTTAAGGTTTTAGTACTAATTCTATTTTTATACTTGTATATGGAAAGGATACAAGGTCTAGATTAAATTATATTAAAGTTGGATTCATCAAATATAGTGTCTTTGTTTCATTTTTATTATCAAGCTCATTGTGGCATTGCTTATCTTTTTCTACTTTTATGTAGAGCTTAATAAGTCTTAATACGGTTTTTAAGATATACATTTTTGGGTCTGTGGCTTTGACTTTGATGGACTATATTCATAAAATAATTTAAATATATATTTTTTTTGCGTCTTTAGTGTATCAGTATTCTATTATATTTTAAAAAAGCTTCCCAAGAATAATCAGTAAGATTGTGATAATTTATTTTTGTCAAGAACTCTGTAATATTTGAAATACTGATAGTACTCATGAGAGACATAAATCAATGAGTAAAATTAAAATATAATTAAATTAAGTACCTTTATTACTATAAATTAAAATACAATATTTCAATAATACATATTGCTTTAACATGAGCACTCAACTTCAATTTTATTTATTTGAGTTGAAATAAAGTCGTTTATTTGATCGAAAATTATCGATGCGTGTATAATGTTCATTCAATATACACACATACATATTAGATTAAATATTAAGCATTAAAATACTCATATTAGTCATCTCTTCAAATGGAAAACACGGCGGTCACGACAAATCCCTCTCACGTATAAGATAATATGTCGAGGGTTTAATAAAAATAACGATCGATGTATGTAATATAAAATATACCGACTATTGATTGTGGAGGCTAACGTGACTTCGTCTAAATAGTTATAATATAAATTGGCCCATAAATTGTGAAAATTATAACAAAAACCTTTTTAATTAATAATTTACTTTAACCAAATTGCTTTGATTATTTTTTTGGTAGTCAAAATACTTTTATTGGTTCCTAGTGGCTTATTTATGTGAAACACGTGCACGTGTTAATTTATTTTCTTCTAAACAGTGTTGTTGTAAAACAAATTATATTGATTCTAAAGAAACTCATTAACTGAAATAATTATATAAAAAAATCTATCAGAAAAATATATTGTGTGTTATTTGGTATGAATATTGTTATTCCAGGTTGATGACTTAAAAGTACATATTAATTTCACATCAGACATTTTTGTAAAAATTGCTTAATTACATAGGTGTAAATAAGTATATTGCTTTTTATATATATTAGCTTATGTAATCTAAGCTAAATGAAAAGCTGAAACTATTTTAATGCATGGCGTGAAATTTTTGGACATGTTACTTCAAACATTAAGTATAATTTATAATATAATATTTAAGAATGAAACTAAAATATTTGGGGCTTGTATGTTATGCATTGAGCACAAAATACCAGTTGTATAAGTCAGTGGCTTTGAATCTTAAATTTCTGGTGAATAAAAATTATTGATAGTTATATATGTATATAATTATAATTTGGTTTGACTATGAAAAATCATGTTTTCTTTGATTTTCCTATTCTTATGGATGACTATCGTAATATAAAAATAAAATAAAATTCAGCTGGATCATGCACTGTAACATTAATTGCTTGTGCGCTATAATAAATTTAAATTGATTTACATACTTTAATTTCAGTCTCTCACTTCTTATTTAGTAGTCATTGATTGTGTTGTAATGAATTAAGCTAATGCCGGTTATTTTGTAACGGAAAATTTACAATATTTATTACCACGTTTTTAATTTATTGCGTTTTTAAAATCAGCTTAGTAATACAAAAAAAATGTTTTTGCTTTAATTTCATAGCTCTTCAGTCAGATTAATTAAATTTATAGATTAATTTTTAATATAAAGATTTTTGCTTGGCCTTCTTAATGAAAGATTTGCTAACGTTAGCTCGACTAATAATTAATAGTTAGTTGTTTAAAACGCAGAGTTGCAAGTTGTCTTCTAGTGTAGAGTTTTCCAACCATAGCTGTTCATTGAAACCCTATTAAAGCCCAATTAGTTACAACAGTAAATTTATAATTTATAGTTGAAATTTTCTAATGTTCATTTCGTTAAAGTGCGCGTTATAATTCCACGATTTTCGCGCAAATGCGCGCCGATTTTTCATCGGGTGCATTATGAATAAATACAGTAATATTTCAAGGACCCTGGACGAACAAAAGACCCATGGGAGCCACGTTTCTGTGCCGGATGGTGACCCTAACGAGCGATGTGATGTGGCGTCGTTTAGAGGCAGGGTGAAATACGTCGAGCAATTATTGCTAAATTCAGTAAGGGTCGATGTATATTTCGCCACTTGGAAGAAACCTCATCAACGACTCTTTGATTAAAGACTGTGTGGGGCTTTATTTTTTTATTGAGGTTGAAAATTTGACTTTAAACAACTTCATTTTTGGAACACATAAGCTTAGATTATTTTTCTATGCAAATAGCGTGTAAACTATTTTATATTGCTTCATTAAAATGATATTTTTTTTTCTAAATAAGTATATTCTTATGAATTTATATAGTTTGTTTAGTAGTAATTATTTATTAAATAATAATTTATTATATTTTCATTCCATCAAAACAAAGAGTGACTCTAAAATAATATATATGCAATATAAGTGATTTATCTTATTTCAAGAAGGTTGCGTATATAAGCATGTTGTGTATTCTTTATATTTAGTTTTTTTAGGTATTTTGAAATGATTTACATATAGATCGATTTATTATATAGGCCCTTCGAATGTTTCAGTATATAATGCGAATAACATTTATTTTGTATATTTTTTTATTGATAAAATGTATAGGTACTATATTAAAAATTATCATTTTACATGAGCTACATTTGATTAATTATTTAAAAAATAGATGCTTGATCTTTTAATAAATATTTGCTATTTCTTGTCATAATAATTTTATTTAAAAGTATTTTAATTCATATTTATTCATATTATTTAAAATCGTTGGTTAATAAAAATTTAAAAAGTATGATAGAATTTTCACTGTATAAAAATTATGAAAATCACTAGTTTATTTTTGGGATGGAAATGATAACATTTTAAGATTATTAAACGTTTAATATTATATTTATGTGTATAGCTCGCTTGATTTTAAATAATCTTAAAAATTAGGCAAATCTCAAATTAGAATAATAATCACTTTACATAAATATCTTTTCTGGGACAGACTCGATAATATTTTATGTTTCCTATATTTTTAATTACTTACTATCTCAAATTTCAATTAATTAGCTCGATATTTATCATAAAACTTGAAAAAGTCATTGAATTTCATATTATTCTATTAAAAATAAAAATTAATACAATCATTAATTTCCATCGCAATATATATTTTATTTTTGAGATTTTAAAATATTTTTAATATTATATTTATTTGTATAAGTACTTTGCTTTTTAAATAATAAACTTTAAAATCGAGAAAAGCTAAGAAAATAGATAATTTGTCACTAAAATATATATTAATAACTTATTTCGATCTCACTGGATATATTTTATTTCTTAAATAGACTCAATAAAATTTTAAGATCATTATATTAAAAAAAATCATAATATAACGTATATTTAGCTTGATTTTAAAATGCCTATAGTCTTTATTGATCCGTAAAATTAGTATTTTTCGTAAATGAGACATACTCGATTAAATTTTAAGAGCATTTTAATTAAATTTATATGTATAACCAGCTTCATTTTTAATTAAGCAAATCGATATTCATCGATAAAATTAGGAAAATTGAATCTTAGATGATCAATTCCAATAATAATTTTATTAAGCACTAATATTGCACCCATTACAAATATTTTATTTTTAAGAGAGACTCTATGACATAATAAATATCATGATATTTTCAATTAATTTTAAAATTAAGTCTGATTTATAATTAATTAAATCAATATTTATCTGGAAAATTAGGAAAAAATAGGCATTTTTTTTGTATTTAATATACATATCAGGAGCGTGCGGCTCGCATGCCTTTATTTCTCACTTACTCTCGTCACTTAACACGCGAGTGAGCGAGAGGGAAATTATTTCATCGCACGCTCCTGATACATATATTTATTTTCTGTAACAGATTCGATGACATTTTTTCATTATTGTGTATTTCATATGCTTGATTATTTTAATATTTTAAACTATCTAAAATTTTAATTCAGTAACTAGATATTTATCTGAAAAATTAGGAAAAATATGGAAAATTGAATTTAAAATGAATATTTAAATATTTATTAATTTTTATTCTACTGTAAATGGATATATTTAATTTCTGAGATTATGACATTATAAATCATTTAATTTTAAATATTATAATATGTATAGCTAGTTAGATTTTAAATCAAGGAAATCATTGCTAACATCATACTACATAAAACTAATTTTAATCTTTACTCTAGAACAGACTTGATGACATTTTTCGATCATCAAGAACAATATCATATTTTTTATAATATATACATATGTATACGCTAACTCGATTCTTAATTATTTATCTTAAAATGTATCTATGAAATTAATTAGAACTAGAAAATACTAATCTATTATGATCGATAAGAATAAAATTTATATTAATCTATCTGAGTAATAAAATAAAATATATTAAGGTTTATTTAAACCCTTTTTAAAGAGCTTGTTAGTAGTAATTAAAGACTTTTTTGCAAAGGTAACCAAAATATTTTACCTTTTTGCAAAGCAATAAAAAATATCGCTTACATACGTAAATATTAAATTTGATCCTTAGTTATATTTAATTGATTTAAATATGGATCGATTTATAAAAAAAATGATATTTAAGTTCTCTAAGAAAATAATGGTGCTTAAAAATGTGTTTCATAATCATTTAATGGTTAAGTTTTTATAAATACTGATTTGAAAGATTAAGAATTTAGATTTTAGAGTGAAATTATTCATATATCATCTTAAGTCAGAAGCACATAAATGTACTTTTAACAATAAAAATGAATCGGCATTAAATTCTATCGTTTTGCAATTTAAAAATATAAGTAATGTTCTATTTTGATTAACTGTATTTTAGAAATGTTTATAATATAAAAAAATAGTGTTACTAATAGATCAATATATATATTTTTTGTGTAATTTCTCAATAAAGTATCATAATGCAATATATCCGTTTTTGACAACCAAACAGAAAATATTTAAAAACTTTATAATATATATTTTTAGCAATATTTGTTAAATTTTAGATTATTATACATATTAAAGATTATTAATTTTTTAATTAAATTATATTTTTTAATGGCATTCTTATACTATATAAATACGATTTTTATTTAAACATATTCCACAAGAAAAAAAAACCAGAAAGATTTTCCTACATTTTACACTTGTTTAACTTTATTTTCCCTATCACATCCATTCCGTCCCGAAAACGTCCGTGTTCTTGTGGAAGCGTCACTTCCGGATTCAAGTGGAGCCGCCACACTTTGAGATTTGAACGGAAAACGCAGGAAAAGCGGAAACGCGCAAACCCCCAGGGTGCGTGCCAGGGTGTGGCGGTTAGCCCCTTGGTATGTACTCGCATAAAAAAGTTTGGATCGATTTGTTTGATTTATTCGCCGGCGTGCGACTCTTGGATTCTTGGATTTTACCAAAGGCACCAAGATTACACTTATCGAGAGCTTATATTTGTTTTTGGAGCTGTGTACATAATTTATCGGCTTTGAGCTGACTGTGTGAGGATTTTAAATGCGAGAGCGAGATCATGTCTACTTCATACTTGCGAGAACGTTAAACATTGTGATTGAATGAAGAGTAAGGAAGTTCATATTAATAAAAAATATTTTATCATCGTAACTATCAAAATATTAATGAAATAATGAAAGAATTACATTTCAATATAATAATCTAAATGCATTGCCTTTGACAGATAATTAGTCATTACAAAAAAAACTAAGACTAAATTTTTATTATTTAAAATTTGATGTGATATATGCTGAAATAAATAAATATAAAACTTGCTGCCATAAAAACCATAAAGTAATGTTTTTATGGAGAGATTGAAAATTTTTAATAAAATTTTTAGATGTAACTATCTATACAAATTAAAAAAGGTCTGATTTTAATTTTTTATATTTTCAATATTTTCAAACATTGAATTACTTTACGTCAATCTTTCAATTTAAAATATATAAATATCTTACTAAACCAATAGTTGCTAAATAATATTGTATCTTTTAATATCTTACATAATGCAAATATATGAGTTTTTTTATTCACTTTTACAAAAACTTTTTTTCTAAAGAATTGTAGTAAGGTAGATATGTAATAAAATAATTTGATAAAAGCAGTAAGAAATTATATATTTATGAATATATAATGATATTATTTTTTACTGCTTTTATCTTACTACAAAGTATTAAGAAATAATGTAAATATTGTTTAAAGGGCTAAAATTATAATATATAACTAATTGTATTAATAAACAAATCGATTTTAAGTACAATATATATTGAACTTGCGCTTAAATAAACTATAAGGTTAAAAAACATATATTGACAAGTAAATTATTTTTAATTTTCACTACAAATTTTTTCAATAGAATTTTGAAAAATCTAATGTGAAACTAAATTTACTTATTTAATGAAAAATATGTATTATATATATGATATGCTTAAGAGAATTCTGTTATTAAAAATATATTCTACAGTATAATACTTTCACGGTTTTACCATTGGATTATTCTACATTAAACCTTACATATTAATAATTTAAATTTATCTCAATGCCATACAAAGTTAATTAACAATTATGTAAATTAGCAATTTTATTCATTCTTAAACACATAGAAACAATATATGTATTTGAAACATATATATAAAGAAATATAATATTTCAATTCCAATTTATTTATTTTTTAATTAGTAAAGAAATTATAAAGCTTACGATTTATTTGATTGACTAAAATAAAATTATCAAAAACAAATTTAAAATTTGTAAAATTTATCAATTTTACGATTCACGAAATTATTATAGATAAAAATTTCATTTGAGATTAAAAACATATCTATTTATTTATACTAGGATTATGTTAAAAGCATTATCTAAATTTTAAATAAAACACATAAGTAGTGTTGAGAAAACATAGATGATTTATAATTCGTATTTTAAGTATTTTTTATTATTTTATTTGACATGTGAAAAACTCACATATGCAATGTTTAATATTTTAGAAAATATTATATATTAAAAGTATTAAATTTATATATTTTTTTTAATATATATTACCTTTTTTTAGTTGTACTTTTCTTTAAAAATAATCGATGAAATAATATTCTCTATAGTTTTAAAATTTAGAATATTCAATTATAGTTTTTTTTATTAATTATTTGATTCATTTGCCAAGGCAAATAAATTGTTTAGCGCCGTATGAAAAATTCATGAGTTCGGTTATCGAATTTCGCAACAAAAATAAACTTTTCCGACGCAAAGCCCGGCAACGGCAGCAGCAACAGCATCCGCGCGGTTACTATGTAAATTGCGATAATAAAATTTAAGATAAATTAAATGTTATTGCCGGCAACACGCCGAGCCTTGGCAAGCCATTAAAAATTCCCCGCCCGCATAATCTAAAGTCGTTATTCACTTAGAAACTATAAAATAAATATTTGCAAAAAATGCTTTAAAAGATCAAGTTCCGGTTCGAATATCGAAAATCTACTGTTGAATATTGCTTATTTAGACGAAGGTACTCTTTTCCAAAGGTTTTATTTTAAATAATGATTGTGAAACTTACGTAGCAGTCCACAGAAGTAGTCGTAGTCTAGGCCGCGAGCGCTGGGTAGTCGACGTCTGTTGCCGGCGAGCTTCAGCGCGGGACTGGCGCACCGGAATAGGGGACGTCTGCTCGAGCGAGG
The DNA here is from genome assembly GCF_051122295.1 of Plectrocnemia conspersa. NCBI lineage: Eukaryota > Metazoa > Arthropoda > Insecta > Trichoptera > Polycentropodidae > Plectrocnemia > Plectrocnemia conspersa. The sequence continues at coordinate 23,351,433 of NW_028277172.1, forward strand.
GTAGTAAACACCCCTAGCAGTGCCTAGCGCAATCGCCAAAGGCATTGCACAAGCGCCAAAGGACGTGTCGCGCCTGTCGACAATGTTTGCCAGTTAAAAAAAAATTGGGCGTATAAAGTTATGATGGAGAATTTTTTTTGGGTTTATGGGTGAGCGATATTATTTTTTTAACACGTCGCACTAAAATGACATCTGGTTATATTTAAATTTTGTATAAAACGCTTAATGGGTCGCTGTAAAGGGTGCGGATATTATATTTTTACGTTCAAGATGACTGACGGCTAAAATGTATTTTTTTCGGTTATAATATTGTACAAGCTGTATACTCGTATTTTTCAAGTAAAAAAATAGATGAAATTTCACAAAGCTTGATTGAAATAAAATGTAGAATTTATGTAAAAATGGTTAATAAATTGAAACAATTTACACCAGTGAATAGTTTTTTTAACATTGTATTGGAAAAACTAGATTTGAGAACTATAAAGCTTATAAAATTAAAGTGTAATAAATAAGGGATAAAAGTAATGTTTCAACAATATTTTTTTAAGTAAATTTAATTGCTCCTGATATAATTCTTTCTGTGAACTAGACGTAATTTAAAATATTTAACCTAAGACTAGCTTTAATCTACTCCACTTGCGTTGTTAGATTTTAAAAAATACATGAAATAACACTGCCAAAGTTTTATGATCTGCATCCATGTGCTTACTGTTGTAAGACACCTGTAAGTTTCTAAACGTTAAATAAATACATACACCTCAAAATTTATCAAACCCGAGTTTGGATAAATTTATTTAAACCTTTTAATTTGACCAGCATGATAGAGTAATGGTGTAAGTCGCTGACTATTGACCTAAAAGAGCTGGTTTTGAAACCACACGGACTTGAGTGTTTATTTATTTCTATCGCGTCTTAATGTTCGAGAATAGTAATAATTAAATATTTGTAATTTCAATCCATCATCTTATATTTATTTTACCTAGAATTTTCCTAATTTCAGGAATGAATAATTAAAATTAAGCTAGATTGTAAATATTAGATATCAAATTTTTTTAGTTCGTAAATATTAAAATATATATGTATATATTAATAATAATACATTAATATGAATAACATATTTATAAGAATAACATATATAAATTAAAAATTACATAAACAGGTTTTTTTTTCAATTTGCGTTTTACTTAGATAATATGATACCATAGATTCTCAAAGATTATATAAAATAGCTTTTTTATCGGAAAATTGCAATTATAAGGTACTTAAAATTATACTGACTTAAATAAAAGCAGGTAACAGATCTGTTTTTAAAGTATTAAAAAAAATATTTCGTTTTAAGAAAGCTTTAAAAATGCATAAAATAAAATAGTATCCAAAATATATTTATACAAAACAAATTAAATATAAGTGGGATTATTATTTTAGGCCAGATTTAATAAAGTTAAGGTAGTTTTAGGTTAGCATCTGTCAAGCAACTAGTTTACCATAATTTTTTATTATTTCTATTTTTCATCCAGTGTTACTTAATAGGCGAGCGCCCAATACGTTACAACAAATGTATAAGTCAATCAGACTTAGTGAATACACACAAGTAAATATTAATCACCAAAATATATGTCTAAAAATTGGTGGCATTTATATAATTTTTTAAAATTATTATGTATTAAAATTTACTACCGTGGCTAGAACCTGTGGTCTTAAGCTTTTTCAGTCTAGACTTTACGATTTACGCTATTCCAATCTTAGTTTTGTTAAGGTAACTTTTACGATTCTACATGTTTTTTAGCATATTTTTAGGCATATTTCAATGGTTTCTATACAAATAATTTATTATTAGAGGCATGACGTTTTAATACATAAACTATACAAATACAAAATCCCTGACTATCTGCTACATTTACCTGATAAGAAAAGCATATGTTGTTTCACTTAAAAATAAACACTCGATACCGCGTAAAATTCCATCTGGAGTACCTGAGAGAAGTTTGCTCGGGTTTTCTTTTTATCTTGTATACGAATGATATACCAAAAATAAAAAAAATACGCGTTTATGTATGTATGTACGTTTATGTTTAGTATGTACTCTGACGATTCAGTTATTTTAACAAGTATTTATTATCTTAAATCTATTATGACATAATAGATTTAAGATATAATAATTATGTGAATAGTTTACAAAATATTTTGTAATGAAAAAGCTAATTTTAAAATTATAATTATTAAAATGATTTATTTAATATGGTTTTAGGCATGTTGCGGGACCACAATGAACGGTCGTGTTTTGAGGCAAAATTCTCAGTTTTTTCTATAAATGTTTGACTAAATTATCGTCAGTTAATCATATCCATGTTTTAAGTTATTCTATCGTGTTTAAAATTAATACTTAGATATTGTATCAATCATAAGGCTTTTAAAGTTAACCTTGAACACAGCCGGGTGTCACAGCCAGTATTATATATTTAATTCAAAATTAGTATGCTAGGATAAAGAGTCCGTCATGCAAAAGGTTCGAGTGGGATTCCATCTCAATTTAGTTTTAAAATCCTTTTATCTCTATACCCCAAATGCTAACGAGAAGCAACGATCAGGTGCCCTAGAGCTAGAGTCGCACGCGCTATATACATCTATACTATTATAGATATTTTAAACATTCAATTATTCCTCATCGAGAATTGGTGTGAATTAAATTTAAACGATGATGATTAAATCGGATATAGCGATATCCCATCAGAGTGGCGGGGGTTGTATTGTGTTCCTCGGGGCTGTATTGTGGCAGGGGTCGTAAACCCGGTTTGTTTATTAGCAGCGTAAAGTTTGACGCCTCGTTGATGTGGGTACTTAGCAGCGCAGACGCCGAAACACCCCCACCGAGGAACCACCCCGCAGACACCAAATCACTTAGTCCTATGGTCTTGTATTTCTGCTGCCTTCTTCCTATTTTGATTTTTCTTAACCTATTCCTGAATTGTTTCGTAAGTTTTTTATTTACGGATTAAAATATATATGCTCAAATTTTTACCATAATTTTATTAATTGTTTTGATTTTTTTACTTGGTGATATATATTGTTAAATTAACAATAATAATAATAAATGGTACATTCCTACAGCCTTCATCCATTTTCTCAATATTCACGTCAAGGCTAAGCGTTTTTATCGGTGTGTCGAATCGTTTTGGATGTTTCGCTCACGAAAATCATATTTGTCACGTGCAAAATCACGAGAAAGCGATTTCATCTCGCTCGCCCAAAACTTGTCCCCCCCGAAAAAATTGGCTAAAATTAAATTTAGTGTATTTGTAAGAGAGGGGGAGACAGATGGGCGAGGGGTGGGGGTCAGCCCCGTGGCGGGTTCATTTGTGCGTTAGATTAAAAACAAATTGAAACTCGCGTCAGAGGCGGAATCATAATTTGACTCACCGGCTCAAATCCCATTATGAAAATGCGCTCCTCTACTTGGGACACGCACTCGAAACGTTTTGCTCCGGCTAAACCCACAAAGACAGGGAAAGATATTAAAAATTAAATAAAATGAAACTTAATAGCTTTGTCTTTTGAGCCGATCCATATCCAGGACGATCACTCCTGCACTGTGCAATTTCAGCTATCTCGTTTGAATAAAATAAATAATATTGAAAGTACTTTTTACATGACCTTTTTTAACATTTTAATTAGGTATGACGAAAAATACAATTAAATGAGCATGACGAGTTAACTCGTCATGGACTTTTATCATATAAAGCACTCGATTAAAGAAACATTTGTGTAAAAAAATTTGTTTCTGAATTATACAGACTTTGCAAAAGGTATCTCATATTCAATACATTTTTTTTACTACGTGTGCGATGACTTTGTAGCGTCTTTTTGTACATCAATCTTTTTTTGATTCGTAATTTCAGCATATTTTCAATGAATCAATATCTTTTGTTCAGAATCACCCTAGAGTTATTTTAAAAAGTGTGTCTTTGAGAATGCAGTGATTTTTACTTTAACGCTACTAGCAAAAAGGCATTTAAATAGAATTTTTTAACACATAATTAAAAAAACACATTAAATCATATTCAAGAATAGGTATAGAACGCGAATTGTCAAAAAATTGTTAAAGTGATACACGTTCTGCATAATTAAGACAGAGTATATACTTTTTACATAATTACAAGAAAAAGTTTAAAGAATTTTTAACCTGAAAATTCACCAAATCAGACACATACAGTATAGGTCAATTGTGTGAGCAAAGTGTATGCTATGGCATATATACACCCTCGCTTGTCATTTCGGTCTGTCAACTGCTGGAAAGCTCCCCACGATCTTTGCGCTCGGGTTTCTGATTTTGATCCTTCGCTTAATGAGTGACCGCCCGGGGTTTCGGGAGGCGAACCGAACCACCCCCGGCCTCGGGCTGCTTTAAGTATTGCAGCCTAAAAAGGAGTAATGATCGTGGTCCGTATCTAGCCGGATCTCCAAGCCTGTCCGAAGCGGTTACGGACTAATTCACTTATTTGACTAAATCGATTTTAACGGTAAATAGTTTTAAGGGTGGATCGAAATCTTGAGAGACATGAACTAAATTCAGTCAAAATTAATTTCTAGTGAGGTGATATAAAAATACATTATAAATATATTGATCGTGGTTTATAATCACTGTCAAATAATATTTTTATCGAAACGATAAAATAAATTGATTTATGTTTAGAACTGAAAGCTTATTTCTGTTTGTTAATTTTATAAAAAATATAATTTAAATTTCAGAAAATGATTATTGAAAGTAGCAAAAAAATAAATTTATTTATTCACAAATATCTTAACTCTTTCAGTAGTGAATTTTATGTTCAATATATTACAGTCTGAAGGCCTCTATCTGAAGTGTATAATCACAACAATTTGCATCTTTAAATAAAGGCAACTAGTAGAAAAATTGATCTATTTTAACAAGTTTATATCAAACAGAAATTCAGGACATTTTTATTTGTCAAAAACTATATGTTAGAAAATAAAAATATCATACACATAAAGCACTCTCTGTGCCATACAAACCTTTATAAAATTATATACAAGAAAAAAAATCGATTGGCCTTCACCACTGTGAAAGTAATCTAACAGCTGTTTCTTAGCTTTTTCTAAATACATTTTTTTCAATAATATATATAATTTTACAAACATACTAATTATATTTATAATGTATTTGTTACTGATTTATAATCATTTCCATATTTATATTTAGTTATTATTAAAAAATACTAATATGAAACAAAACGTTTGTGGTTATAATTTAGGAGAAAAAATTAAAAAACCTTTTACAATTTTGTTTCTTAGTTCAATGGCTACTAAATTTTCAAGATAAAGCTTTGTTTTAGGATACTTTATTTTTTAAAACAACATGAGGTCGGTTCTATAAATATGACGCTGTTAATATATTGTCATAATCATCTTAACACACACAGAAAATAAAATCTGTTTTGTGAATATTTTTTTTTTGTAAATTCATACTTATTAAAAAAATCATGCAAATATTTATTATTTTGTTATTGTTATTATAATTTCTATTACTAATAATTACTAATTATTATAAATACTGCTTTATTTATCATGTTCATTTTATTGTATAAATTAACATTTCTATTGTATTTTCCATTACTCGTGAAAATAGAGGGCTTGTAGGATGCTCAAAAGTGAAATAGCATAGAGCCTCTCTTCATCTAAATTCTGCTTTGGTTAAAGTGAGTGTATATTACAAGTGAAGTTATATTTTCACTGAAATTTCAGTAATATCATATTCAAAATAGCGAAAATATAATTGAATTTTCTAGACTGTCGTTAAAATTTAATTTGACAGTGTCAAAATGGTCATTTTCTGTTCAAACCCAAACCAAAGTTAACTCATTGGAAGCTCTCAAATTAGGTATAGTTTTTAACTTTTATTCTTAGGATAGGTTAAAGTTTGTATAAATTTATTTTAAATATTATAGTATTTTGTCTATATATTTAACGGCAAAATTTTGATGAATTTCTGATCATCAGTAAATACGTGTACCAGATCATCCATTTAAGAACAAATACAGATTTATTTATATTAAACAGTGAAATTGTAAATTGATTGTTTAATACATTTTAACTGGCTTAGTTAGTGAAATTATATTAATTATAGTAAAATATAACACTGGTAAAACATATTCGCTGTAACATATTTAGAAAATTATTGCAAAAAATTGTAAAGTTTTATTGCGGTAATTTATTTCAATTAATATATTTTTTAGCGAGATTTTTTTATTGATATTTTTGAGAACCGTTTAATTGACACGAATACAGAATATTTTTAATGTTTTTTTTATAATAAGCAAATTTCATTTATTAGTTTTATTTTTTATAAATAAATGAATGTGAATCAAATTTAATACTTTTAATTAGAAATACATTGTTAACTTATATATTATATTAATTAGCTTGAGTGCATCAGAACCGCGAATGATCACCTACCGTACATGTACGGCGATAAATTATGGTGCTTATTTATGAATTAAAATTTTATGAATTTGTAATATCGTCTAAATTAATATTTTTTGAACTTTATTATAATTTCATTTATGTATAGTAAAAAAACTTTTTTATTGTCAAATTTTATTTGTTATCAAATGGCACAAAAGTGTATTTTAAAATATTTTTTACCTATAAGTTAACTTAAATTCGTACAGGATTAAATAATAGTTCAGAATAGCATATAATTTCAATGGAACCTGTCAGATATATTATATTTTCACTAGCAGAAATATATATCTACCAGGAAAAATGTATTGCAATATAATTTCACTTATATGCCAAATTACTGATTATAAACATTCACTGCAACATTTACAAAAAGATGCAATTAACAGGAAATTATTTTAAGAAAAATGTGCATTTAAATACATATTTTGTTCCATAAAATTAATTATTTGTGTATTTATGTAAGGTGAATCTTTGATTTTATTTCCAAAAAATTATCTATTAATAAGAGTTATTCATAAGATGTTTCTTTTTTCACTTCTCTAATCAATGCTTTACCTGGGGTTTGCAATACCGGTAATATCGGTTTTGGAACAAATATCGACGCAATACCGGTAGAACCGGATTTTTTTTTCTAGTCTATACATTTTATTTGTTAAAAACGATATATTCGTGGTTTAGAACTACAAAAATGACGATCTCCATATTGTTTGAAAGCAGAAACGGAAATTAAAATGATGCTTATTGTAAGGGATTAACATAAGTAGTACTTTCGGCGTAGGATATCGAAGTAAAATATTTTAATGCAGTATTTAAGTATTTTTTATTCTTTATTAGTATTTATAGTACAAATTTAATTAGCGTTAAACATGAATGAACTATACGACAGATATATATTTCGAAAATAAATATTATTGAGATTTTCTAAAATAAGATATATTGCATTTTGAACAAATATATTTATATTTTCTTTTCTTATAAGGTTCTTTCAGTTAATCGAAACTGATATAAGAATATATTTTAATTTAATAAAAGCTTAGTGGTGCTCGTGACCTTTGTGTAAAAATTTAGGAGGCATCTAGAAGCGGTTAATGAAAGATGATCTTTTGTCAAAGATGATGTTTCTCTAGACTTATTGGTCCAAAAAAAAAAAATTTGCTGACCGCATTTTAAAAATAAAATTCAACAGAAAATAAATAGGACAAAACGGTTATTGTACACTGTCGTCTTATTGATTTTTAAAATACTCGTAGCTAAAACAATAAAGGATTAGCATATAAAGTATTTTTAGAAGTACCTGAAGTATTGTTTAAACGCTTTTTATTGTTTGAATCACGAAATATTCATAGCTTATCAGACGGATAATTGCTTATAAATGTCGGATTTGCCCAGCCTGCTTATTATATTCTTAAAAGAAAAACATAAAGATGACAATATTTACTAGATTTTCATTCAATATTTAAAAAAAAAATTTCGACTTTTGAGTCCTTAATTTTTTTCGCAACATTCGCTAGCATGTATTTCAATTTATTTTTTTGTACTACCAATTATTTCAATACCGGTATTGACTGTTTATTTCTTTCGATAATACCGGTATTATTGCAATATCTATTTGCACCTAATATTCAAAAGTAATGCACAAACAATTCGTTTTATGGAACAAATATTTTATATATTGCTTATTTAATAATTGCGCAAATCATACGTTATTCCAACTTCTTGCACATTAGTATTAGTATATAATATACTTTGGCTTCATATTTAATTTATAAATACAATATTTAAATAACTATGATACAAAATTGCTAAAAATAAACACGATTGTGTCAAATGCAGTTGTGCTAATAAAATATAAGTATAGCTATCGTGATTAAACCGGAGGTTGTGAAAGTCAGTTGCGTTTCATAGTTAAGTTATATTTATTTTCCAGATAGAACGAGGTCGAGTTTAACGGTGGCGGAAAACGAGACACCTTTTCTCACCTGGAAGATTTTGCTCAAGACTTATTGACGTCACTATCAAGGAGCACCGACTACAGGGCAATCAGGAAACTTTCCACAATTGACTTCAATTTATTTTCACAAGACTGAAACATAAAAAAGCTCGCTACATGTTTTTCAACCTACATATATATTAAATCTAGCATTTTTTTTATTTATTCACAACATTAAAATGCAGTGGAATCTTGAATTATGAATTACTTGACTTACGAGTATTTTGAGATGCGAGCATTTTTTTTAATATGATTTAACATATAATTTAAGTAGTATGTATTTATTATTTGAATTGCTTAAATTACATTTTTTCATTAAAATGGATTTATGTCACTTCAATTCATTTCAATGTAAAAAAATGATTTGATATACGAATAATCACTGTGTATTTAATACACATTTTTTTAATATATTTTTTTTTATCATATAAATATTTTTTAAAGACCGTGTTGTAGAGAGCATTGCATTAAATGTTCGCTGGAGCATCTTTCATAATAAGCACTGCACATTCACTGATGCAAATTGTACTGTTATTCAACAGCGTTTATATTAAGCTTTTGATTTTATTTGTATATATTATAGTAATATCACTCAAGTAAATATTTGTTGAAACTTTAAACGTCAATTTATATATTTTTAATAATATATTTTAATTTTATTTAACATTATTCAGTCCTTAAAGTTAACTAAAAGTGATCTCATTATTAGGCCTCATGCACTCCTTACATAAATCGACCTTTATAATTGGTATATCCAAATCTCAATGCAGCGACACACACCACAGTGATATATCAGATATTAAAAGCAGTTTATATGCAAATATATGTAGGTATGTACTACGAATGGAATGCTTATGTAATTGGCACTCAAATTCTACCCCACCATCGCAGCGGAATTCATCGTTTTGATGAACCACCCGCGATATTTGGAAGGCTCTACCGGGCGCGAGGTATTCCGCAGGCGACGGTAAAACGTTTAGGCGGTGAGATTAGTTTTGGCTGTTTAAATAGATGGCGCCACGTGAAGCGAGAACAAAGCCCTAATTTCAAATCCTAATCCGGTTGTTGTGCGGCCCCTCGTTGGCCTTTCAGCAGCGTGTGTTTAAATAACCGGCGGCGGGTTTTAATCAACCGCCGACACCTTTTTGGCCCTTTTGGATTTTACGGTCAACTCGAGTGCTGATTCGTTCGTAAGAAATGCGTCGAAAAGCATTTATTTTTCAATTTACAAAATCATCTAGCTTATTATGTTATTATAAAAAAATCACTTTCTACTTATTTTTTAATACTTGGCATTGACATGACAAGTATTAAAAAATAAAAGTAGCTGCTTCCACTTTGACCGTCAGGTTTCAAGGTTTCGAAATTCAAAGTGTCTGCTTTCGTTTTATATATTTTTAAATTTATATCTAAATATTAAACTTGCTTCCGAAAATAACTTTAGTTTCAAATTTAGAATCATCAATGAATCATATAAATAAAACATTGATTTTTCTTTTCAATAAAAAAAAAATTTTCTTACCCCCGCTCTCAGCCCATTATTGTTAAAGGGTTGCAGTAGCAATATGGGGTCGTTTGAGTAATGGACATTATTGGCGAGCTGCAAATCCCGCCGTAGCATATACGGCGATCGTCCTGTGTCCTGGCGTGTGATTATTCTACGTGCTCGGCTCCCCAATGGCTCCTTGCTACGCCTCTACGCCGACCGTAGCCCATAGCCCGTTTAATCGCAATCTACCTAGATGAGAGATATCATAACCGAGAGCTTTGTTCTTGCGAACTAACTGCTTCAGATATTTTATTTTTTATTCATAAAAATGATCCTGATGCGTATTATTAATTAGGCATCATTATAACAACGCAATTATATTCCATGAATTAAAAAATATAACAAAAATAAAAATCTACCAAATATAAGTTTAAAATATCAAAACGATATGATAGAGAATTAAGGAGTTATCTTATACTTAGTGATGGTAATTAGGTGGCACATAAAAACATGATCTGAGCTTTGTAAATACTCAACGCAAAGCTTTAATTGGAGCTTTTTCAAGTAAACACTTTTATGTGCTTCTTGGAATTCGCATCAAAGCGTACGACTGATCTAAATTGAAAAGATTATCTTTGTAGTTATTTTTTGATTGACTTAAAATAATTTTATTAATTAATTATATACCTTAGACAAATTTTATAAAATATAAAAAAAAGTAAAATTCGTAATAAAATAAAATTTATTATTAAAAAGCAAATATTTTTGTCACTCTCAAATTTATGGTTTATACTAACTTATTGTTTATTATTTTTTTTTATTAATTTTAGCAGATAATTTTTACAACGAACAAATTTTAACTAAAAATAAATTTAATATATAACATGAACATAAAATAATAAAAGAGTTATTATTATAATTTATTTTTTAATGCATGAAGGTTTTTTTTTATTTCAGTTATAATTTTATTTTTGCGGATTGTCTTAGGAATATTATTATACAAATTACACCTCCGTTCATAATTCCCCTAGCCGTACTCGTTTTCTTATACCTAACTATCCTTATTTTTTTTTATTTCTAGTATTAAATTCATGTACATTTTTATTTCTTATTAAAATACTCTGGTATCATATTATTTTCAAAGTTATATATAATTACTAAAACATTAATCTTTAATATTTCTTGAACATTTAACCATATCAATTTAGCAATCATACTTAGCAATCATAATTTTTATTTAAAACCACTCTCAATGCCCCATTATGTAATTTTATTTATTAAATTTTTTTTTGTGTAATTTTTAACATATTTTTATTCTGGATATTATACTTATTTTTTTAATATGTAATTCCAAGAAAGTTTTAATTGTTGCCTAAGTGCACAGCCAAAAACAGTTATTTTAAAGCAAATACGATAATACTCGCTTTTAAATATAGCAAAATAAAAGTAAATAGCGTTGTTTAAAAAAATATTATACAGTCGAAAAAGCAGAGCGCCGATCCAGACCACGCGCTTGTTAGTTATTAACGTGATTTTGCCTTAATCGTCATACGTATTAATTCTACAAAAATATTAGGGTAAGAAAAAGCTGGTTTTGAGGCCGAATAATTGTGACTTTGCATCCAAAATAGATATCGTAACAGTTTATAACAGCTGTTGATAGTTTATTTCATAAGCATATATGAATCACCACATATATATAGAAATGTAGATGCCGTTATCAACTGTTAGAGGCATAATAAATGGTTTTTAAATTCAGAGAGCATTTGGTGGAGTGTCGAGTTGAATTATTGTCGCATCTGTCTTGATGTGATATTATGATGATGCTGAATTATCTGGTGAATTGCCTCGTGCTGTAACTCCTTAGAGTTGAGTTTCTGAAGCTTTTTTCATATTGGTGATTTGAGATGGGTCTAGCGAATCGCACATAAGGATGTTGGCGACGCAATTTCATTGCTTCTTGGACACACCCACAATCTATATTTACGCCCTAAAAATATTTTCCAATTTTAGGCCTTACTTTTGAGAAGAGATGCTATTTATGCCTTCAAATAAATTGTGCAGGTGGTTGAAACCTCTACAAAATTATTTTAGTTGCTGTATTTTTTTTTAAAAAGTTTGTTTTTAAGGTTTATTTATAAATTATTTCATGCTAACAATATTGATTTTTTTTATTTACGTCTAAAATGTAGTGGTCAAAAAAAAAATATTGAAAAAAAATTAAATTTAAAAAATGTTTTTTAAGAAGTTACATATAATCTATTACTAGTTTTTAATAATTCTTTGTGAGATATTAATAAAAAATAAATACATTGCAAAGTATATTTTTTTGGAATATATGAAAAATAATAAATAAGCAAACACTTATTTATTATTTTTCATATATTCCAAATTGTACAGTGATTTAAAAAACTATTAATAGTGACCGAAATTAGTGAATATTCAATTAATACTTTTATTTGATAACTAAATTATTTTTGCAAAAATATTGTGATTTTTAGTTTGATATATTTTTTATTTATTATTTTGTGTATATGAGCATACTCTCTAACTATCTTTGTCATGAATAATTAATTCTATTATTTGGCTACTTGCCCACTTTTGGCCATATTAAGTCTGAATAATCAGTACTTTTTTGTGATTATGTATACTTATCGGAGCAAAAAGTCTAATGTACATTTTTTAAAAACGCAATTTATTATTATTTACACAATATATTTAAGCGTTACCTACCCCCAGCAATACCACGCTTTATTTATAATCATAATAATATTTTTTCTAAATTATTTCTTACACATTTGTTTGTATATTACAATTCTATTCAACTGTCAGTATTCACCGATTCGTTTCCTCGAATACAAAAAATACAAAATAATTAAAATCACAGCATTGAACGCGCCCAGCGACGAAAAGTTATCTCTCCAGCCTATATGTCCATTTTCAATTACACCTGCAAATGGGAAAAAGTCACTATGATTTTTTTGTTACAAAAAATCATACGTGGATATACGTAGGCATGCATGTACATTAACATGGACATGTAGTAGTTATCTGTAGGTGCAATTGGTACAGACAGAACAATGGCGCGCATCCCAAGTTCAGGCCATTCAATAAAGTCAATAGTCACTCCAATCATAATTGTTGCCATTGCCACTTTCAGGCGGCCGATATGAGCCACACACGTGCCTATTGTGGCCAGTCGCTTTTCGAATGCGACTGAACAAAAATAGGGGTCGCTAACCGTTTTGCTTTTAATAAATATTATCACGCCACTAGTATACTTATTTGTTATAAAATATCATATGTTATGATTTGAATTAGTCCTTTAAGAAGAAGCCGAGATACCATTGATATTTCGCTCTAGATAATGACATGAACATGCATGTCGAAACGTCGATAATAAATATAAAATATTTGAGCCAATCTTTATTATTTATATAATTATTGTTATGTAGGTAAGGGATTAATAACGTTTTGTACCCCAAATAGACAAGCGTTATAGAATTAAAAAAAGTACATCTGAGCTAGCTTAGATAATTGCGGAGTCTGTGCAAATTCTAATTGAACGTATTTGGCCATATTCGTAAGCTTTTGATACTTCCCATATGTCCATTCAAAGAAATTAAACATGACGACTTTTATTTCAGGACTTAATTGAATCGTTTTCAATTGGAATCCAAATTGAAATTGTATTGTATCGGAGTTATACACAGTACAAAAAACAGTGGTAGTCAAACTTTTTTGAAATATTAATCAATTTACAATGATGTATTGAATGTTTTCATGGGCCTAGTTCGGTTAGAGGCCTATCAACCCTCGTATATCGACAGACGAAGTCTCCTCGCCGCCGAAGGGACGATTGGGTGTTTAAGGGTGGTTAGCTGTGGGTGGGGTTGGGCCACCCTTGTACTCGACACCCTTCCACTACACGGAAGATGCAATTTAAAATTTTGTCTTCGGAGGCGGTTTACGGGACAAACACCACAGAATATACAGTGTCGATCGAGGGCTATGGTCGTCTTCCGTCGATTTCGGCGCTTCTCAAACTCAGTGCTAATAAATTATTATTATACTACGGATTCGTAAATATATTGTTCTTAAAATTTGCAATTTTTCAATAATTTAATTAAAGTTAAAAAGTACCTTTATATATTTTTTTCCGCAGTATGATAGTTTTTTTTAACGATTTTTGGTGAGGAGATAAAAACTAAATGTTTTTAAATTCGATTTTTTTTATTAATTACATATGTAAGCCACATGAGTCAATTACGAAGATTAAAATTACAAAAGAAGCTTAATAAATATTAGAAAATCTACTCAATATTGGAAAAATTCTAAATTTTAGATTTAAATGATAACAGAAAAAATAGTTTTTAACAATATTTTATGAATTTTCGTTAAAGTATCTAGATGCTGGGGTTATTTTATTTAGAATAGAAGTATTAAAAAATCTCTAATATTTTATTAAATAACGAATTTATTTAAAGCTACTATATATAATGATTAAAAAGTATTTGAGAAATATATTTTCTCTAATTTTATTTTTATTATTTATTTATAATTTGAGATTGTTTATAATTAAGCTTGATGTATACTACCATATTTTTTTGGGTGAAGTAGTAATGTCGTCAATATTATTAGAGTCTTTATCGATACCAATAATTATGTATTTTTAATTTTATGTTTACTCGTACATATCCTAAATTAATTTTATTAATTAGCACTTAGATTTTATTATTTTATAATAAAAGTATCAGATATTTGAGAAACCCATTCAGACGCTACATTTAAGTCGTAGTGAAATCTTGGTATGAAAATTGGTACCTGTTCAGTCTTAGTGTATATTAAGGTAACTCCCCGCAAGGGTTTGGATGTTTAGTTCCTGACCACCCCCAGAATCGACCCGTTTCCACAATATAGACATATCTACGGATCATAATATTATAAAGACACATACCTAGAGACAAACAGCACGAGGATTTTATTTCATCATGATGAAAGGGACACAAATTAGCATGTCGAATTAACAAAAAGCACGGTAATGAGTCAAAGTTC
This sequence comes from Plectrocnemia conspersa, assembly GCF_051122295.1. Classification (NCBI taxonomy): domain Eukaryota; kingdom Metazoa; phylum Arthropoda; class Insecta; order Trichoptera; family Polycentropodidae; genus Plectrocnemia; species Plectrocnemia conspersa. The sequence goes on from NW_028277172.1 coordinate 23,366,447, forward strand.
GTCAAGGGTCGGTTTAGCGAAATTATCAAATTGGATGCAAGGAGTGCGTGCGAGTGTAGAAAAGGAGCGAAATAAATGTATAAGAAAAAAAAGATTGTCGCTGATGACTTTCTTTTGATGTCGCCAAACACGGCTCTTCCGCTGCGAGAATAAAAAAAATAAAATGAAAAAAAGTCGGGAAATTTTTATTTTATTTTTTGCTCCTCGGTCCGCGAACGCATAAATTTATCCCCGAGGCAATAATGCTTCGTCGATTTTCCTCAAATCTTCATTATCTGTTGCCAGAGATAAGGAACGCCGAGTCTGGCTCCTTAATATTATAATGTAAAGAGGGGATAATAAAAAAAACAAGGAATATATGTAGGTATAAAAAACGTTTAAGATTTTTCACTCGAATAATAATAATAATAACAACGGAGAAACGTGTAAATTCCCTAATATATCCCTGTGATAATAATTCAACCGGAGTGAAGAAAAAAAAAACGTGTAATGAAACTAATAAATACTCATATAGGCGTCTGTAAAATTCTGGGCGCGTTCATTATGCGAAATGAACGCAATCACGATATTTCAATTGTATTAAAATATTTATTTATATATACCAGTAGCGGTAAATATAATTAAAATTATGGTTGAATAGGATTTTATCATTAAGTTGTACCATTAAATTTAATTGAATTAAAATTCATAATGTATTTGGAATGGCAAAATATTATAGATGCATTAGTAAACTCAAATATAGCACATTTTTAGCACAAAGTTGAGAGATAAAATGTTTTTACACATTCAATGTGTTTTTTAAATTACGTACAGCGTAATATTTTAACGTATTTCGAGAAAATTAATATATCGCTAACTCAAAATGTTTTAACGAAATGTCTTTTTATTAACGACTTTTAGAGCTAAAAGCTTTCGGTGAAAAGCATTTTATTTATTGATATCGATACTAAAAAGTAGCACAAAAAAGCATAAGAATAATATTACTTACCCTTATTTATAAGCTTATAAAAAATTAAGCAATATACTATATGTTAAATTTAAATATATTCTTTAACGAGGTAGATGTAAAAAAAATCATAACAGCAAATATAAATTCATAAATAAAAATAAAACGGGAAAATTACAGTATGTATTTATTAAAAATGACTAACTAATGTCATATAGGGTTAAACGTTTTTGTTGGTTTTTTTCAAAGAAAAAAAAAAAATTTCAATTGATTTTTCTGATTTTCATTAACATCATTTTTTTATTAAAATTTTATTTAATTTTTATTATCTGTTATTTACATTATTTTAGTATCGATCGATATGTTTTACAATTATGACATATTTCTTAAGAAAATTTTATAAAAAAAGTTTAAAAAATTCTAAAAATTGTTTCTATTTGACATTTGATAGAATTTGCTTTTTTATGGAAAAGTTGAACTTATTATTGATAATGTTGCTTAATATTTATATTTTAATATTATTTAATATTTAAATTTTATTATTATTTGAAAATTCAAAAAAGCAAATGAGTAATATTTAAGATTACATATAGATTTATATTATTGTTATTAATTATTTTTATCACAAAAGGCTTTTATTTAAAATTCTAAATTTAAAAGATCATTCCTAGAAAATCTGTATTATAAGATTTTATAAAAAATCACGATAGAAATATTTTTGAGTCAAAGTACTCTTAATAATTAAATTGCAGTTAGCATACAATTTATTATAATTTTAATTAGCCTTTGATTTAAGTTAATTTTATTGTGTGCTTTAAATTTAAAATATTTTTTTAAAAATCCATTAAGTGATTTCTATGTGACTGTGTTTTTATTTATAAAAAAACAAATCTTCATCAATTAAATTGTGATTTATAATATTCGCAATTTATTAAATTGAAATGTTGCTTGTTTACGTTTTATTATATATATTTTTTAGATAACTTTTATCGTGAGTTTTAAATTTAAAAAAACACATTACCAGATTTTGAAAAAAAATTCTTTGTGACAATAATTTTATTAACGTAATTGTTTTATATTACAATTTTATTACGTGTTATCTAAATTGTATTAAATTTATTTTTATTTTATTTAAATTAAGAACAACTTCTTAAAAAAAACCTATGACCAGATGTTTTAAATTAACATATGTTATTAATTTAATTAAGTCGTATATACCACTTTCTATTAAAAATCACAGTAAATTTAATAGTTTTCAAATTATAATAATATGTTTTAAGTTTAAAAGATAATTCTTTAGTCAATAGTTTTAGTCTTTAGTCAATTAAATATTATATAATATCTTTTAGGTAGACATTACAAAAAAAAAGAAAAATAATTTGGGTGTCGTATAAAATCTGCTTTTTTTATCTTAAAGTTAAACATATTAATTTAATTTTTATTTATTTACAATTTCATATACAATTTTTATATTTATTTAACCTTTATTTGGTAACGTAAGTAGCTTAAATTGTATGTTTTACATTAAAAAATATGTATTACCAGATGCGTAAAAATTAAAAAAAGGGATTCTATTACTTTTTTATACCAAAGTAAATATTTTAAATTTAGCTATAGTTTACTTTAAATACATATAATTATCATAATATTAAAGACAAATTTATTAAACATGTTTAATAAATGATATTTTCTAAAAGAAACTAAATCGAAATGGGTGAATATTATTTTTTTGTGATAAAGTTTTTTTTTATAGTATCATTATACGATTATTTATCCCTACGTTCTTAATTAAAAATAACATTGTATGATGTCAATTAAAAACAAATCCTTAAAAAAAAACTATGTGTTACAAAATGTGCTTTTTGTAGTTACTAAATTGTATATGATTGTAATATTTAAGAAATATTTAAGTATTACAATGAATAAATCTTGATTTATTGCTGTATCTACTGTTTTAAAATTATGTATTTATCTTTGAATTTTTTAAAAAATAATCTGAACAAGTTAAACTAGTACTGTTATTTATTTACAATATAATTTTAACTTGTTAAGGTTGGCTCTAGTGTAAAAAAATATAAAATATATACACCCTTTAGTGTTTTAAATTAAAAATATAATCTGTGTCAATAGGTTTTAATATTTTAGCTCTCAAAATATGCTTAAGAAATTATACAATATTTTAAATACTATTTCATCAAATTTAATATTTACTCGATTATATAATTCTATACTAATTATTATTATTTTAATCTTTTCTGGTAAAGTGTAATGCGTAACAATACAATAAATCTGTTCCAACTGGGTTAGTCAGACATAATAAATATCTATAATTAATTATTATTAGCCACGGGAATTTGTGTCATTTTTATTATGTAATATATTTTTTTTATGTGTAAAATAACTTAGAATCAGATTAGATAAATATCACTTTGCAGCTGTGGTTACATTTTTATAAGTTTATTGAGACTGAGACAGCGTTATTTATCTGAGACATTACGAACTGTGCTATTCCGACCTAAATGCTAAAGTCAATATTAAGTTTCAAGTTACTATTTATGCATCAATTAGTTAGTATATACATGTGCTTTCGAAGAATTAAATAAACATGTACATGTTCAATCAGGTAATACATGTTTAATTTAATAGAGCAAAGCAAGTGTTTACTTTGTGATTGTTTCGTCAGATCATTAATGTACATATTTATTAAAAAGTGGCTTAAGTTAAACATACGATTCAGACAATATCGAAAAATACGCCCGATTTCTAGCACAATCCCAGCAATGTATCTTGGTTATTAATTAACATTTAATCTTAATTTAGACTTCAAAATATCACGTGCCAATGGTTGTCACTTCCAGATCGTTCGGCTAAGAACATAAATCTATCGCGTCGACGGGAAAATAAGGGTTGTTTAACCCTTAATAGCCGACCTGAGCTGCGACTCATCCGAGAGCCGAGATTGGGCCTGTGTACGGCGGGCGATAGTTACCTACATCTACCACGGTGGTATTGGTGTACCCATGGCTTAACCGTTTCTTCTTACACCCACACCCACCCTTTCCCTTCGAGTCTCGAGTTTCACCTAGAAATATTACTTAATATGTGGTGGCTTCAATTCATCATTTTGACCCGCAGCGTGGGTCAGCGCCGGTGTCTTGTGAAAAGGCTTATGACACTGGAATGTAATTTAGCACCCAAGATATACTACATGATTTTTTCCTCCTGTTTTGAAAGCGCTGGCTGCCTGACAAGGCGACAGATTGTTAAATTACATAATAAAGTTTCGATTATGAGAAGGGGTATTAAAAAAATAAATAATGGGAGTACTGGAGACTGACAAACGTTTATGGTTCTAATGACGGTGAAAAATATTACAAAATCTTAGCACTTTGTTTAAACAAAATTTTAATTTTAACTTATATATAGTCAATTGTCTTAATAAGCCTTTGAAGATAAAGGGGTTTGCTATGCAAAATCCGACACACTTTAAAATTGTAGTCTAACTTTCAGCTGCAGCTAAGTTGGTTGTTACCATGGACGGTTTGGGTTCCTCTAGGCTCTAACCTTGCAGATGATCTGACCCCAAGGTTTTGCATTTGGCCAGTCTGGCCCACTATATAAGGGACTTTCATGAAACTGCAGCCTCCTAGAGCTGCATTGTTGGGAGACTAGGCCCTTATAAAGCTAGCTTACACACCGGGAAACAGCATCAAAACATCATCCAAACATTTTTTATTTGTTATTGCTATTCTATTATATATATAAAATATATAAATAATTTAATTGATAGGAATAATTCATTGGTCTATGCATGTAATTATTTAACACTATATACCCCTATCACCCATATTTTTCTACCGGTAGATAGAAACAGATTACAAATTCGTACGTTTTTGATAATTTAGGTTATTTACAGAAAATTTATAAGCGTATTAGTAGTATTGCGTTATCAAACATATATAAAAACAATGCATCGACAAGAAAAATCGTGTTTTTTACAACATCAGACTTCATTCTTGACTTGCTTCCCTTTGATTTATTTTTAATTTGCCACTTCAATCTTCAGTGTTTACTGATTTGTAACTGAACTTTGTAACGGGATCTAAAAAAGTATTGTATTGAAAACTTTAGACCCGTTGCTGTTCCTTCTACACCTGCTTAGATGTTTAATATAATTCTTTACAGAAATCTCTATAATCACTGCCGGTACGTTAAGCACGGGTTTCGACAGCGTCGTTCCATGGACACTAATCTTTTGTGGCTTTTAATGACAGTGACAAAATTCATCGATTCTAAAATACAGGTCGATGTAGTCTATGCTGAGTTTGAAAAAACAAAAAAGTATTTCGCTCATTTTGGAGTACCACAGGAATCGAATCTAGTTCCTCTGCTCTTTTTGATCATTATTAACTACATACATGCAGAAATTGATACCTTTATTATAAGTTTATGAAAGTGTTTCAGAGTATTCAGAAAAATTCGGATTCACTCTCATTACAGAAAAACCTAGAGTTTAAGGACTATATTTTAGTGTCACGTTTTCACATTTTCGAGCTCCCTTGGCTTTGCGGATTTTTTTTATAATTTAGGCAGAGGCGTTTTAAATAAAAATATCTATGGTGACTTGGGATTGACGTTCAAGTAGGGTTGGAAATTATGTATGCACATTATCAAATTTTGCAATAAGATTCAAGAAAGCTCGGTTTCGTTATGCGGAGCGCGTGTCACTTTTTTAATTTATTGGCGATTTACATTCTGTACAATACGCTACTTCGTAGCGTTCTTAAAAAACCTCTATTGTCTGAAATTCCAAAGAAGCAAAGTACTTTTTCTTGTTTGAGAAAATTTAAATATATAAAATAAATATGGGGAAAATCGTTTTTTTAGTATTTATATATAATTGCTATTTTGATAGGAGCGTTGAAATATTATTCGCTGCTTTCTTAGAGTAGCGTATATTCAATAAATCATTTTTTTAAGTTTGTTGGACGGGATCAATAATTCAGCAATATTCCCGCTGCTCTAGAGTCGCGATAACGTCCCTTATTCTTGCCTAGCATTCTGGCACTTTAAAACACATTTTTTGCACAAGCCATAAAGCTGTATTACGAGCTTGTTGAATACAATGATGTATTCAAGGATGGATATGAGGAGCTGGGGAAAAATATGAGAGTTGGTGCTAATATATTTTAAGTGCGTATTTTTTTAATAATAAAATATATAATAACTATCTGTATAATATGCAGTATGACGCATTGGAAAAAATCTGTTAGGTTACAATGGTAAAATATGTAATAAAAAATCAGGTGATAATTTTTTTTTATATATTTTTCACTGGAAATTACACACTGTTTTGATCTTTACAAACACATACATTTCGCTTTTAGCAACAACTTTTAATTTTTGATAGGGAGTTAGAGAAGTTTCTTAGCTCGACAAAAATATGTTATCTTAATATTATTTTTACAAATTAAAATATAGAGATACTATTATATAAAATTTACCCGATATCTGATCTTTTCATATGATTATTAAACATTATTTTTAGGTTCTTAACCGTAAATATAGTTGTTTTTACTAGCAGCATATTAAATTTTCTGCTCGCAGCATCATTGTAATGCGACCCAGCTACGATCGAAACTTTTAATGAGCGCCGAGCGAAAATTGTCGGTTGTTTGGAGCCAGTTTAGTGAAATGGTGTATATTTTTTATCCCGATTGAAGAATATGTGTTTTGGAGTGTTGTTTCAATACACGAGTAATATGCTTTACTATTAATTAATAGCATACATGGTTACGAGAGAGTTGATAAATTGAAACGTTTAGAGTAATAATAATTCTGTCGCCCTCTTTACACAGTTGGAAGCTGTGTACTCTTTACTTTAAGGGGCAACATAATATAATTTATCGATGTAATACACTTCATAATGGTGTACTTATTTTATGTGATATATATACATAAGATGCTTACATCGCACAAACCCAGCGATTCCTAAACCCACATTTTACGACAACTAGATACAATAATTTGGATCAGCTTGGACTCATTTAACACAATCACTTAAATTTTATTATTATATGTTATAGTTACAAATCGATACTTAATCGAAACGGTCGCTCGAAGAGCAAGCATAGATCCAAAGTGAGTGCGTCCGTATAAAAAAAATACTGTTATCACGCCCGACCAAGTGCATCACACCACTGGCGCATAAAAAATGACAGCAATAACCTAGAATGGCAAACAGTGACAATAAACAATAGAATAAGACCTAGAAGTCCAAACAAAAATTGAACTTGGGGGAGCACAAATAAAAACAGATAAAATGGACTCGAAGAAGACAACGGAATTAATATTAAAAGTTGTACCAAAGATGGACCAAAAAAAACCACCGATCTTCGTAGCGGGGTCAAAGATATTAAACCCATAATAACGTTATTATACTCAAGAACTAACAAATATACAGTCAAGTCAACAATGAAGAGGTTAAAATTCATAAATACAGCACAATCATTAATGCCCTATAGAAACCATATATAACCATAACCATATATATACTAAAAAAAAAACAGGAGAGAAACTATATATTAGTATTAAAAAATCTACATTTATCATCTAAGCAGGAATCCTCAAATAAAGAACTAAAAGGTAAAGGACATATTGTAATAAAAAAACTGCAAAATTTTACAAAAATAGCAAAAAAACACAATCACTGTTTTACATTTGATCGGAAATTAATACAAAATAATAAAGATATATGAGCTCCATATGTTAAAAAAGAAATATCATAATCTATGAAATGCCAAACATAAAGTAACACCTAATTCACCGAGGTGTGAAGTGTGCAGCGATGCATTTAACTAGCAAATGTCAAATGAAAGACAAAACTAATGACCTAAAATATGCAAATTGCAATGAAAACCACCCAAGAAAATTATAAAAGTTGTCTGATATATAAGCAACTCCAACAAAAACAGCATCCATAACTTCAAACCAAGAACCCAGCAATTCAAATACAATAGAGTCAATCGAAAACAAATAATTTATGCACAGAAAGTTAGAAATGACGCTACGCAATTGATCGACATTTTAGAAAAAAACAATGACTTCCAAAATAAAAAATAATGAAAGAGCTAATGCAGCAAATAGCTACTATGCTTAACCTACTAACAGTAGTTGTTTTTAAAATTGTAAAATGACCGTCTTACTAAATATTGCCATATGGAACGCCAACGGTATATCGCAACGCACACAAGAAATACGAAAATATCAAACAACACAAATAGACATCTTGCTGGTCTCCGAAACTCATTTTATTGCGTATAACGCCATATTAAGACTGGAATAGTTTCTTTCATCCTGGAAAGTAGCAGATTTAATAATGATACCAGACTAAAACCAGGATAATGACTCGAAGAAACAACGCTGGAGAGACTGTGTTATAAAAAATATTCGAAAAACTGTTACTTCAACGATTAAACCCAATATTTGAAGAGAAAATAATTATTCTCAATCACCAATTTGGATTAAGAAATCGTCACGGGACTATAAAGCATGTCCATAGGATTATAAAAAAAATCAGTAACAATTTTGAGGACAAAAGGTACTGCACTGCGCTCATGCTTTAAAAAAATTGTACATTAAGACTATGTATTAAAAAGGGATACCGCTTGGCATCGAAAGCGAAAAAGGATCATATAATATAAGTAGCGAATAGGTCTCATGTGCTTTTAAACACAGACAAATTGTCTTTTAGACTTTTCGATGCTCGTTTGCTCTTTTCAGCCGTTCTTCATTCTCACATTGAATACTCATTCCACCATGTCGAATACGCTCACAGTTTGAAAGTAATATACATAGCAATCTTGTACAAAATACCATTTTCTAGCTCCTACTCATTCCAAAGGGGCGCATTGCCCTTATCTGCCTGTTGTTTTTGCCTAATTGTATCGGATGTTACCGTTCGCGGACTTTGGAGTGTTAAGTAAACCTTGAAGAGAGCGAGAGAGGGTCGCTGCATAATATTCATTGGACCGGGCCAATTTTCCGCACCGCCGGCCCTGCCTTTGATCCGGTATGCATCGGGTGTCCTGAGCGCCGTGGGGTCACCAATGTGGGAGCTCCCACCCTCATCTCGCACACTAATAAGACACGTATGCCATTTTTGCCGGATGGATAGCGATGTGTGTTTGAAGCGGGGTTAATTGAATGATTCGTCCAACGAAAAGCAATGCGCGAATATACAATAATTTAATCCGCCGTGAAAGTGCGAGCGTATATGAGCAGCACAAACGGAATCGTAGGATGGCGCACGTGTGTTGTTTTGCCGTTTGCGTAAGTTCACACGCTCAAATAATAATCATACTCAATATAATACCATAATCAGTGCCCATAAAAGCTTAGATCTTAGTTATGTATAAACAAATATTTTATAAAGCGCAATTCATGTTCATCATATACGCTTAAAAGTACTTTTGTGTTATGAGGCGAAGGTGTGACTTTACATTTATTTATTATTACATTTATAGAGAAATTTAGATGTCACTATAGAAAGACAGGTCATGAAAGTCGTATAACAAGTGCCACTTTTCGAGCGATTCGAGTTGTATGTGTGGGCTTTGTCGTAATGTGTTTTTGCCACGCTCTTTAAGCGATCTTGTGTTTTCTAGGCGTCTCCTTCTGTGCCATATTTTATAAAGCTGGTTCAATACAGCTTTAGCAAGTCACATATGTGGATGTTTGCGAGCCAATTGCATCGCTTCTGAGATGTGTTCACACCTTAAGAGATCCACTCAGACGATCAGTATTCTAAGAATTAAAAAACAATAGAAAAGTGTTCTAGATAGAATATCTTATTTAGTACGCGTCCTTTCTAAACAAAGAGTAGTTAATTTGTCGGTACTTATGGGCTATCAACATCTCGGGACAGATGTGCTATTATAAACGAAATTATTTTATTAAATTGAATATACAATTATCTCTCTAAATAATTTTAATTCAGAATATGGAAAGCAACGAAAAGGTTAAAGATCTATAACCCATATGCCACCAATCAAAACGATGAATGTGGAATAAGCGAGAGATAAAAAAAACAGTTTTTAAAAATTTGTTACAAAAAAAAAATTCGAAATATTTAATTATTATCTACAACATATTTATAATATATCTATATTGGACCCTTAACCCATTAATAGCAGTATTTATAAAAAGCATATTTTATGTCATTTAGTTTGCAATAATGAAAAAAATGTGTACAGTTGAGATCTTTCAGCAGTGATTTTGTCCTTCAGTACAGAAATAATTAAGAGATAAAACAACAGATTCGAAAAAATTTTAGCTTTTTTTTAAGAGGGAGTAATTAAATATTTAATAATTCTAAATAATTAAAATAAATAAGTAAATAAATTATTATTTTATAAATAATATGACTCATTATTAATATTTAAATTATCCAGTGTATATAAAAGCACCATACACACATATAAATATAGACTCACACACGCACACGTATCCCTGCGCACGACCAAAACGCGTTGGGCTGTTACAAACTTAAATAAAGTCTGATTATTATTATTGCTTTATATATTTATTATTTTCTGGAATATTTACTGTACCTTAATATTAGTAAATCAGCAATTTTTTTTAAATAAAACAATTAAATTATGGCAATGGTTTTAAAAGCATGTGAATTTTGTATGCAAGAGTATATAAAAGTAATATTATCAATTAATTTATGAATTAAACAGGTCTTACACTTATCTATAGAGTATCTTATATTTTTTGTTGTTTCATGAAAGCTTATAGGAATTAGCATAGTTTAAACTAGTATTGAAACACGGTTAATGTTTGCATCGATAAAATACACGTTTCATATTATTGTATTTTATTATATTTAATAAGTATTTATTATTTAATAGCAGAATTTTGCTAAATATGGTTATACAATATCTTAAAATGGGAAACCATATAAAATGTTACAGTACCTGTAGTAAATATTATAGATTTAGACGTGCACCTTATTTTACAGTTTTATGTAAAATGTAAACTAACTGTAGTATTCTCTATAAAGGCGCTTTGTTGTTGGCCGTAGTTTTAAAATATAGTTTGCAATGACTTTTGATGTAACACAAAAGACGTTTAACGATATGGCTTCTCATTCTGCATAATTTTTCAAAGATTGTCTCACATAGTAGAATTATGTTTAACTTACATTTTTCTTGTGAGAATTGAACAAATAAAGAACAACAGCGCGAAATTAAACTTTCTTATATAAGTCAATTTACACTATAGAACAATATATTTTTTTTGTCAACGTTATCGATATTTATATTATATGGAAGGATATAATATTTTTTGACACAATAGCTGCCTTAGTTTTAATATTTATATTATATTAATAGTATATAAATAATTTTGAGAATATACATGTGTGCTTATTAATTCATACATTTTTTTAATATTACATATATACTCTTATGTAATCGAAGCATTAGCAAAAAGTTACAAAGTATTTTTAAATCGGCTCGAGGCATAGCAAAACGCGTGTTTTTCAAACGTTTATATTTAATGTGTTAACAATATCACAAACGCACTTAATAAGGGTAATTTTTCTATTTAATATTTGTTTTTCCAAGTCTTAATAAGTAACATTGCTAATATAAAATTTAAGGATTGATAAATGTCTATCAATTTAGATTACTTTTATATGCATGTTTAGTCTAAAATATTCGTTGAAAATGTATACTATTTTATATATATATATATATATTATATAATAATGTACGGCAAAATGCGGTTCTGTAAAAGTTTTCGGTATTTTATACACATCGAAATAATTTCAATAATGAACCTTCGATGGCTCACTGGGTCCATTAGCCGCTAGCGTTCCGTTGTTGAAATACGTAAACTATTTACTAAACACTGCCGTGTTGTCGCTTAATTCTATCGGAAAATGAAATTTGTATTGTAATTAAATCAACCGCATACTAAAGACTACTTTTAACAACAAACGTTATTAGCGGAGTCCTTTGATATCGCTAAAAGCATAACCATTATATATTGTTGGCCAACTGAATACCTACATTCATATTTTATTATAAATTATCGGATTGCTTACCTATTAAACAGTTTAATTGGGTACTTAGTAAATAAATTAAATTGAAGTAGTACATAGCATTAAATCACATTTTAAAATATTTTTTTATTTATTTATTTAATTTATCAATACATATTTTAGGGTTTAGATCCTTGAAGGTAAAGAATGTCGTGATAGTGACCATTAGAAAGCATTAGTTTAATCAGAACCACGAATAACTTTGAAAGCTTGTAACGAAAGTAACGCGTTAATAATTCGTCATATCAATTTAAATAGCGTTGTAATAAAAATAAGCAGGACAAAAAAGCGCAGCGACAAAATAGCGCAAGACAAAATTGCGCAACGCATAAATATATAATAAAAAATTAAAACATAAAAATATAAAAATAAATATTAAGAAATGGTATAATATATACAAAACTTTTTATAAAAAGCAAAAACGATAAAATAAGAACATTTTTTAACTTTTTAATTTAATTTTGGGTTATTCCTTTGATAGCAAAGAAAAATTTTATTTAAAAATAATGTGTTTTACTTAGATTTTATTATTTTTATTTTGAATAAATAGAATTGTCAAATTAAAAATATTTATATCGCCTAAATTAAATATATTATAAAAAGAATAGAGAAAATTTGAATACAATTTTTTTTAAATTTTATTGTTATTGTATTTGATTCAATTTTTAAAATATTATACATTATTCTGGTTTTTAATATTTATTTAATTTTGTGTTTCTATTATTTGTATATTTATGCGTTTCGCTGTTTTGTTGCTGTGCGCTTTTATCTGCAATTTTTTTCCTGTGCCATTTTAAACCGCTAGGAAAATAAAAATAATCGAAAAATGGGTACCGCACGAATGGAAAATACAAAAACAAAAAAAAAACGCTGTTAAATTTTTTTCTTGAAATTTATTAATAAGACAAGTTTTGATCCAATTCGAGTTTTCTATGCTGGCAGTACTGTAAATCAGACAGCTGTCAATAATGACGCGTGTTCAAAGTGCCAAATGTTAGTTTGCATCAACGAAATGGATCGCTTAATCACCGTTCAAAGTTGTTTAATTGTTCTGCAGAAATAAAAATTCTGAACGAACTGTGTGTCGAAATTTACGGGAAAATTATGGACAATTTCATCGTCCTATTAAGCAAAAAATTTTAAATTTAGTGAAAAAATTTAAAGGGACTGAAAGCCTGTGTATAATATTATATTGCTGTTGTAGGTGAAAGTGTGGTTGAAGAACCGGAATTGTCGATTCTTCGGCGTTCGCAGCTTAGGGCTTTTTTATGGCTCCCTTTGGCGTATTTTGCATCTGTACTTACTGAATTTTATGCACTTGTATAAAATTTAGATAACACAAGAATTGACGCCAAAAGACCATGGACTGCTAATAATTTACGCAGATTGGGTGTTAGAGCAGCAGAAGTTGATATTATTTTTTTTCTCTAATGAAGTGCATTTTGATTTCTCTGGGTATGTTAGTAATAAAAATTGCAGCACAGCGAAAAAAATTCTCGTGCGATTCACGAAAGACCATAATATGCCTGTTTGGTGCGCATTATGGTCAGGCGGCGTCATTGGGCGATGAAGGTCAGACTGTAACTGTCGCTCACCATTGAGAGTTACAGTCTGACCTTCATCGCCCAATGACGCCACCTGACCACAATTATTATAATATTATTATTAAAAAAAAATCACATACACGTAGTTTGAGAAACAGACAAAAGCACTGATTCTGACGCAATCAAGTTTGGGGTGAGCGCTTATAAGAATGCGACCACTCAAGCTCATATATATTACCCTATCTAAGTATACATAAATATTATTATTTTATGGTGTTTTAAACGTGTTTACAACAAGAAAAACTTGCATAATAAAATTATTATAATGTGAAATTTATTCGAACTGACTATCTGCTGTGACCCATGAATGAGGAATTTTAGAAAATTGTCAACAGCACGCACCGCCGTTGATTTTCGTACGTCATAGAGTTCGACATCCGGGGTGCGCATTGTGTAACGTCTACTAGGCGTCCGATCGAAGGGGGCGTCTGTTTTCATTCCGTTTTATTTTCTATCAACGTTTTCGCGTTATTTACTTACACCCTTTATTGTCCGACCACTCAGCGCCGTTCAAGGAAACTCCTTTCCAATCTCCACTAATTCTCTCGGTCTCATTTGTCCGTCGGTGCGAGAAACCGCAATCTGGCCCCGCGTCAAGATCCACCGCGAGATTCTCACTCTGAAGAAACAAATAAAGATGGACGTGTAGCACTCACTTAGGTGCGTCGACAACCATAAAAAATACCGACGTTACACGCCTAAAGTGCGACGCTTCTGTACGCCACATTTATTTACACGTACGCATGTACGGTAAATCAATATAGCTCGGTGTGCTAACGGGTGACACTAAAGTTACATCATATTTTTAAATATAAAAAACACAAGCTCTATTAATTCAATTATCATTTAACTAATTACAACAGTTACTTGATTGTTTTGCTTTTTTCTGGTTGATAAGTAAAATCTGACGTTTACTATTTTTGAAACGATGATTTATTTTTTCAATGCGCGTATCACTCCCGCAAACTGTGTTCGCGAACCTGTCAAGAATGCTGCATTTTTACTACCGCTTAAGCGCATGACAGTGTATATTACGCAATACAAAACTAAAATACGCTTCGAACTGTTATTTATTAGTTCAATTTCAAGTTTTTATTTTAATGAACACTAACCAGAGAGTCATTATTACTAGTTTAAAAAAACCTAAATTATTATAAATAAAAAAAAAATCGATAAAAACTAAAGCAATAATTTTTATAATTCGCTGAAAATTCTGCTTTTACTTTTTAGAAGTGATCATATAAAAGGTAACCGTTAAATACTTAGGTATAGTAATTTCATTTTTTTACCAAAAATATGTCAAATTATTTTTTATTTTTTGATAAAAAAAAGTTTTTTATTGTTTTTGGATGGCTCTGTTTCAAATGCAGTTCTAAAGGCTGCAGTCTCAGGGGTCCGGTAGAGTGTCTTAAATGTAGAAATAGAGGTGGTCGGTCAAAGACAAAATCTTTGCAATGGTGGCATACTGCTGTGCTTTGCTATTAAAAATCCTTCGATTAAGATCCTTATAAGTCAAGGGCGTAGGCGCTGGTCTCAAGTCCAAGGGCAAAGACTCTTTATAAAAAGGTTCGCTGTACTTTCTGGCTGACAACTGAAAACCCACTTGGCTCCTAGCAGAGGGTAGGGGTTTCTTATAAAATTTAACAGAAACGTGTGACTTTTTAAAATTTCTTTTAATATGCCAACGTTTTCTATATTTTTCAGAAAACTTTATCATATTATTTTTGAAAAATCAGTTTAAAGTCATATCTTAGCAATTTAATTAATTTTGTTTGTCAGAAGCATTAACTTGCACAGTTAAACGTTGAATACATACGATTGAAATATATATATATTGAAAACAATACCGCTCGAATCAAAGTTTTTGGGTGTTTATAAAAACTATCACTTATTTCATAGTTTTAAATTTAAAAAAAATACACTGAAATTGTAAAATCTCATCAAGTGATTGATCAGCAGTATAATTATTTTGTATTTTTTGTGTCTATTACAAACATCTTTATATAAGTAATCAATTAGATGTTGTTTACATTTAACAATACATATATTTACAAGGCTTTTAGAAATTTTAAT
This sequence comes from Plectrocnemia conspersa, assembly GCF_051122295.1. NCBI lineage: Eukaryota > Metazoa > Arthropoda > Insecta > Trichoptera > Polycentropodidae > Plectrocnemia > Plectrocnemia conspersa. Next base: position 23,382,180 of record NW_028277172.1, read on the forward strand.
TCTAAAAAAAATCTTTAAAAATAATTTGAAAATTAAATCGCTGCGCCCTTTTGCCGGGACACCGTCATAATACTATTGTTTTTCTTCCTTTTGAATACCGTTCGCCAGAGTGGCCATTTGGACCGTTTCTATTTTGAGGCGTAAACACATTTTAGGATGTGTCAGAAAAGTGATGCAATTGTTCCGCAAATATCCTGATCTGCAATTCATTAAGCTGTCTCAACAGGAGACAGACGAGGAGAGACGCCACGGAATCATATCAACAGAGACGAGCGAAAATGTACTAAGATTTTGCATGGACTCAAAACACATCAGTGGAACATCTGCGATTTGCTAAAATTCACTAAAGATCACAAAGGAGGAGACGCTATGGAGTCACATCAGAGACGAGACAGGAAACATTAGCACATCATCGAGAGAGCATCACAAGAACACATCACGACAAGTCACACCTGCTCCACAAAATCACAGCTGACAATAATACAACTCGACATGCCAGCGTAGACATTCATACTTCCAAAACTCAACTACATTCTTCTATATATGTGGTAATTAATTAAAATTATAAAGTAAACACATATTTGGCGTCTAAAATCACTAAACCTAAAATATTGTTTTAGAAAAAATGTAAAAATGTGTAGTGTTATCGACGACGATTAAGGAGATAATGTTTAATTTACAAATTATTTAAAAAAATATTTTTTTCAGAATTAAAAAAATATTTACTTTTCTAAAAGCCTTGTAAATATATGTATTGTTAAATGTAGATAATATCTACATGCTTACTTATATAAAGATGTTTGTAATAGACGCAGAAAATACACAATAACTGCTGATCAATCATTTGATGAGATTTGATTAATGTGTATTAATATAATACATATAGAATATTAACGGATATTCTCAGATCTCCCTGTAGTGTTGTGCTCGCTTAGCATTTTATTAGGAAAAACGTCGATTTTCCATCCCTTTTGAAGGCACCTCTACCCACGAGATTGACCCGTTAATGGCCGGCGCAATAAGAATCGCCTTGTTTGCCGCGAGGTCAAGTGTGCGAACGAGAGAGGGAGAGAGAGATACTCAGTGAAACATTCCGGAAATTGGACTAAATGTCGCAAAAGCGTTAATGGAACCCCCGCGGGATAAGAATATAAAAAAAGGAATCCTTTGAGATCTTCTCTGTGTCCTGTGCGACGATTTTAACGAGGCCAAAGTCTTGGCTATGATTTTCTGCAAGTACAAGTGGAGAGGCGACCAACCACTTTGGTAATCTCGTTGGGCACTCAACCCCTCTCCTCCCCTAACATCAAGCCTCCTCTCGCTACTCTCCATTTAGTTATTGACTTAGCCGCAGTGGCGAGTAGCCCCCGTCGTATTGTATTAGATGTCCACTTTGATGTGCGTTTATTGTTTTGGACATAACCGATGGTAAGTAAACTATACCATAAGTCAAATGTTAAAACTCGCATGGTGCAGTAAATGTATTATTTTGTAGGTGAATAAAATATTAATAATAAAATCAATATCTTTATTAAATAATATTTCTCTAAATGATTTTGATGCAAATATAAAAAGCAATTTTTTTGTGGAAAAAACAATAATATATTGAACAGAACATTGATTGCTGTTTTTTATAAACTTATTTTTGATGACGGTAGCTGACGGATGGCAATTAGCCACAGATTGAGGCGGTGCAGTAGTATTTTTATTGACGATACAGTTACATGGTGCTTATAAAGTTTAACGGGGTGCAGGCCCGCAACCGCGCGCGAACGCGCCGGAGGTTTTCAGTCGAGAGAATCCGTCACACCAGTGTTACTATAGTGCCGCCAAGTTTGGCCATAATAAATAGGCTGCTACATATTAAAAAAATATAAAACATTTACACATAGAACTATGTATATATCAGGCGCGTACTATGAGATATATTCTCTTTCGTTCGCTCATAAGTTAATATATAAGTTAATATAGTATGTTCTGTTCGTTC